>NC_138079.1:94376816-95579316 GCF_964212035.1 Myotis nattereri | reverse complement strand
TTTAGATCTAGAGATCAGCTGTACAACATAGAGCCTGTAATTAAACACCATGCTTTCACTTAAAAATTTGTTAAAAGGGGAGGGTGGGGGTAAGGGGAAGAGATCAACCAAAGGATTTGTATGCTGCCGGAAGCTGGTCCATCCTTGCTGCTTGACACAGTCGCTGCAGGGAAGAAACATCTGCACAGTATATGTTTCAAGGGACCTGGCGTATATGGCATACTGTTCTTAATATGTTTGCTCACCTTCTTGGTGCTATGTGTTTTAACCAAGGTCACCTCTCTGAGAAAGGTTGTTTCCCCAGGTGGGGATTTTTCCCTGAAGTTAAGGAGGGAATAAAACCCCTTAACTAAATGTCAGGCGGGTAGTAAATCACTTTAACTATGAACAATCACCCTTAAGCTACATAATCTTTACTCCCTGGAATGAAGATAAGAAATGCCCTAACCTTCAGAATAGAAATTGGCAGGATTAAAATCAACTGGTATGAATACAGATGTAACAAGACAATAAAAGACAGAACCTGGCTGGAGATCCTGGCTAGAACCTGGCTAGAGAACCTGGCTAGGCTGCTGATCAACTGAATGCTGTCTTCGTGTTATTCCTTCTTCGCCGACTCTGTCCACACCTATGGGGAACCCCTGGACCTGCTGAGGCTGGCCCCCAACTGTATGCATGCATATAAGCCAAACCAATGGACATGGACAACAGGGGGATGAGAGCATGAGGTGTGTGTGTGTGGGGGGGGGGGTTAATGGGGGGATGAGGACACATTTGTAATACCCTAACCAATAAAGAAATTAAAGATGAAAAAAGAAAAGAGCCGTAACCAGTTTGGCTCAGTGGATAGAGTGTCAGCCTGCGGACTGAAAGGTCCCAGGTTTGATTCTGGTCAAGGGCATGTACCTTGGCTGCGGGCACATTCCCAGTGGGGGGTGTGCAGGAGGCAGCTGATCTATGTTTCTCTCTCATCGATGTTTCTGACTCTCTTCCCTCTCCCTTCCTCTCTGTAAAAAATCAATAAAATATATTTTTTAGAAAAAGAAAAGAAAAATGCAACTTGGAAAACAAAACAAAAAGGATAGGTCTCAGGTTAAGTGTTCTTGCCACAAATAAAATAAGTAAAGCAAGGGGATACAAGAAATCTTTGGTGGAGGATGAATATGTTTATTGCCTTGATTGTGGCAATAGTATCATGTATATATGCAAATATCCAAACTCATCAAAATGTATACATTAGCCCAGCTGGTGTGGCTCAGTTGGTTGGAGCTTCGTGCCATACACTGAAAGGTTGTGGGTTCCATTCCTGGTCAGGGCACATAGTTAGGTTGTGGGTTTGATCCCTGTTCAGGGTGCATGTGGGAGGCACCTACCTAATCAATGTTTGTCTTTCACATCGATGTTTCTCTTCCTCTCCCTTCCCCTCTCTCTAAAATCAGTAAGTGTGTCCTCCGGTGAGGATTATATACATTTGAACATTAAGTATACAAAAGAGCTGAAAAAAAGCATGTGATAGAAAAATAAATATAATGAAGTAGTGATTTTCACATTATAGTAATGGAAGTTTATAAAAATATATCTTTCAAACCCACTATTTTGAGCTTCATGTCACTTTCAGTTTGTATTCAAAGTACATGCCATAACAGCAAGAAGGAAGGAAGGAAGGAAGGAAGGAAGGAAGGAAGGAAGGAAGGAAGGATGGAAGGAAGGAAGGAAGGGAGAAAATGAGGACAATGTGGACATGATTTAGCAGTGAAACTTTCACTAATTCATTCCTTTTTTCAACAAGTATTTACTGAACCTCTCATATGTGCCTGACATTGTGCTGGATCCTGGGAATAGTGTTAGCCAAACACGTCTAGCAACCACTTCCAGAAATAGGAGAGCTCCTGGAACTGATAAGGGTTTAAAGGGCTAATCAAAGTCAATGGAACTCATTTCTGTCAAAATACAATTATTTTCGGCTGTGTGCATGATGCCCCCAGCAGGGGATGATTCATCTGGAAGCGTTCCTTTGGCCTTATGTTCTCATGGGAGAGACAGACAAGAAGTGAATCTATCTCTAAGTGCCAGGAAGAGAAGCAAGGCAGGCTGAGGGAAGAGAGAGGCAGAGGGGGCCCTTCCAGAGATGGTGGTCCAGGAGCACTTCCTAAGGAGGGGCCATAGAAAGTAAGAGCCAGCCCAGCCCATGTGGCTCAGTGGTTGAGCTTTTTTTTTTTTTTTTTAATATATTTTATTGATTTTTTACAGAGAGGAAGGGAGAAAGAGAGGGAGAGAGAGGTAGAAACATCGATGAGAGAAACATTGATTCAGCTGCCTCCTGCACACTCCCCACTGGGGATGCGCCCGCAACCAAAGTACATGCCCTTGATGGGAATCGAACCCGGGACCCTCCAGTCCGCAGGCTGATGCTCTATCCACTGAGCCAAACCGATCAGGGCTCAGTGGTTGAGCTTTGACCTATGAACGAGGAGGTCACATGCCGGGGTTGCAGGCTTGATCTCCGGTAGGGAGTGTGCAGGAGGCAGCTGATAAATGATTCTCTCTCATCATTGATGTTTCTCTTTCTCCCTCTCCCTCTCTGAAATCAATAAAAATATATTTTAAAAAAGAAAGTAAGAGTCCAATGGTCCCGATGTTACTGACTACCAGCTCTGCTACTGCCAGGGAAGGCCTCTCGGTGCCTCAGCCTTTGGGTTCTGGGAAATGGAGATATTGACGATAGCCTCTGGGGTTGCTCAGATGGAAGGGAGCTATACACAGAGAACCTGAGCTTCGGCTCTCACTGTCATGAGTACCTACCGGGCAGGAAGCCCTGTGTCTCTAGGACCCTTCTTTCAGATTCTGACATTGTGTCACAGATGGAGAAAGCTCAACTCACCTCTATTCAGAATGCCCAAGATAATAATAATAATAATAATTATTATTATTATTATTATTATTATTTGTTCAGATGTTTAGTTAATCTTCCCGACTCATCTGTCAGCTCCATAAAGCAGGAAGAGCTTCCGCTGCCTCCTTACCACCCCTCCGGGCCTGCACAATTTGGGGCTCAAAAGCAATTTGGTGAACAAATGAATCAATCTAGAGACAAGATGTGAGAAAATGCCCCATGTGGTTTTTTTACCTTAGAAGCCACTTGGAATAGAACTAGAGCAGGCAGGGCCTGGGACGGGAATAGGGGGAGGAGTGCCCATCTCTTCCACCTTCTCTGCCTCCCTACCCCAGCATACAGTAGGGGTTCAAGGGGTGTGTGTGGAATGAGTGGACGTCCTGCCTGTCCCATTTCATTTCCAAGATAGAAGCACACTTGCATGTCCCATACATAGTGTTTACTCACATCCTGTCTTCAGATTCTTTCTTTTTAAATCCTTGTTGGAGGATATGTTTATTGATTTTTTTTAAATATATTTTATTGATTTTTTACAGAGAGGAAGGGAGAGAGATAGTTAGAAATATCGATGAGAGAGAAACATCGATCAGCTGCCCCCTGCACACCTCCTATTGGGGATGTGCCCGCAACCAAGGTACATGCCCTTGACCGGAATCGAACCTGGGACCTTTCAGTCCACAGGCCAACACTCTATCCACTGAGCCAAACCGGTCAGGCGTTTATTGATTTTAAAGAGAAGAAGGGGCGGGGGGGAGGGGAGGGAGAGAGAGAGAGAGAGAGAGAGAGAGAGAGAGAGAGAGAGAGAGAGAGAGAAACATCAATCAGTTGCCTCTCAAGCATGCCCCAACCAGGAACCAAACCCACAACCTAGGTATGTCCTTGACCGGAACCAAGCCCATTGTTGTAGGCAGCAGAACTGCACCACGTGTTAGACCCATGAAGTCTGACTGGACCTGGGTTCCGCAACCTCGGTACTTGAGTTCTGGCCAGGAAAGAATTCAGAGCCAAGACCCAACCTGTAAGAGAACATTTATTGGGTAAATCACAGAGGTACAAAAAGTATTTCCTAGAAGAAATAGGCTTAGGAAACAAGTTATAGAGGTAAAGGAAGGGCCCACGGGGCTTGGGAGTGAGGAAGCTGATGGTAGCCTGCCTGAGGGGAGGGGGAGAGAGTAGGAAAAGGCTCTGATGGGCTCCTGGAAGGGAGAGCGCACCAGGCCCTCCACCTTAAGTGTCTTAAGGGTGGAGATTTTAGGGGAGATCCCAGGGGAAGATCTCGATAGAATAAATACCCAGCAGTTTTCCAGGTGTGTCCTTTCAGGGTTGTGGTCTCCACTGAGACCACAGGGTTGATTGGTCTGCATTAGGGCAGGGAGTCAGTATTAATGCAGCTGGTTCTGAAGCAGCTGTGGCTGGTTTTGTTGTTCTTCTGGGTCTGGAGTTGAAATGCAACTGAGGCCGAGATGTTATCTCTAAGGAGGATAGGCCAGGGGCTCCAAACTCCATGACCAGCAGTATGCTAGGGGAGAAAAGAACGCCCTGGGGGCAAGGGCCCACCCTACCTTTTGTCCTTTGCTCGGCAGCCAGGGCTTTCCACCCTGATGACCTTCTGTACCTGGCCCATTGCCCTTGTTTTGCTCATATCTGTCTAACTGCCCACCACATACCCCCATCAGGGATCTTGGCTCTGAATCCTTTCAGAGAAAGGGGGCGTAGAATCTCTTCTGTTGCTGCGTCATGCTGAAGAGGGATGGAGTTTTCCTTTAGAGTCAAGAGATCCTTGCTCTCTGTCAGAGAGACAATGAGGCCTGGGCGCGGAAGGAGGTGGGGATGACGTCTAGAGGTGGTATTCCCTGAGTAGGAGTAGGGCTTGTAACCTGGTGGAGACAAATTGTGTTACAAATTTTAATATTATTGGGGCAAAAGCTAGAATGACAAGAATTATGACAAATGGCCTGGTTGTAGGAAAGACGTTTTAGTTTTCACTAATTCCATCGAAGGATGAGAGAAAAGTGAAACATTAGTTTGGAGGATTGTAGCCAAATATTTAAGAAAACTAGATAAATTTAGGGCTCAGTTCAATTCATAAATGAAAAATAAAAATTTCAAGATAATTAACTGGATTAGAATTTAATATTCACAACTGTGTATTATAGAGTCTATTGAAACATATTTTCCCCCTAAAATCACCCTCATTTTTATTAAAGAGCCAATTTAAGACCAATTTATTTATTGTATTGTCTAGTTTCAACTTGGCCTGGTTATTTGCATAAATATAATCAAAATAGCAATTGATCATATAGGCTTTTTAAAATTTGCCTTGCTGGAATTTCATGATCGAGCTTTAATAAGCCCCTCAATGGCAAAGAAGCTGAGCCACTGAGTTGCCATTAGGTTTGTTTGAAATATCTATAGACTTGGGTGAATTCCTCCAGTTCTCGAGGTTCCCCAAATGTCTTGAGGTTCCTTCCTTGCCATCGCTCAGGAAAGCAATCTTCATTTCTCACCTGGGAAGGCTGCCATGAACCACATGACCAAGCAAGGTATCAGGCTTTCTCCAACGGGCTCTTACTGGCTTCAAAGTCAGTCTTCTTTTTCTTTCTTCCTTCTTTCCTTCCTTCCTTCCTTCCTTCCTTCCTTCCTTCCTTCCTTCCTTTCTATTTTTCTTTCTTTCTTTCTTTTTCTGTTAATCTCACCTGAGGGTATTTTTCCATTGATTTTTAGGGAGAGTGGAAGAGAGAGGGAAAGACAGAGAGAAACATTGATGCGAGACAGCACATGGATTGACTGCCTCCTGCACAAGCCCTGACGAGGGCTCGGGCCTGGGAGGAGCCTGCAACCAAAATATGTGCCCCTGAGCAGAATCAGACCCGGGACTCTTCGGTACATAGGTCGACACTCTATCCACTGAGCCAAACCAGCTAGGGCAGTCTTCCTTTCTTAAGGCTTTCCGGTGACATCCAGAAACAGGCATGTCTCTCTCACACATGACCTTCCAGCCAAAGTCTTGGTTAATAAAACCATAATTGGAAACTGGTCTTATTGAATTCATGCAAAGAAAGGTATTTCCATGACTCATTAAAAATTGCCAAATTTTGGAGGGATTCGGTAGGGAGAAAAATATATAATTTACCAAATTGCTTTATAAAAATAAGTCTCATATTTGAAAAGCAAGAGGACAATTAGTTTCCTTGTAACAAAGTGGAAAGGAACCAAATTCTAACTCTGTAGTAGCTTATTTTTAAGTTTTAAACTTATTCACTTAATTAAACGTGTTATTCAGAAGAGCACATGCTGTGCCTTCATTTCGAAGGGCTTTAAAGACTGGGCATTTAGGGGAGGAGCTCAATAGAATTCATTAATTTTATGTTGATATGCCAAACTGAGGTTTAGTCTCAACTTCATTTGTTCTTGGATGAGGTGGGTAAATGGCATTAACTGGATTTCTGCTCTCTATCTCCCTGAGTAGGGTGATTTAAGCTGTTTACCTTATGATTGGGGAGGAAAGTGTCAATGGTGTATTCTTAAGTATCCTTGGTTTAGGGAAGATAGGATTTACTAGACTACTGCAAACTGTTTGGCATCTAGATATTTTAGATGGCTGCAAACTGCTGTTTTAACTATGTCTCAGTTTCCCTGTTCCACTTGTCCTGGCTTACCGGCCTGTCTCACTTACACGATTTCCTTTTAATATTTCTCTTTACAAACCTTTTATAACTTTCACAAACCTTTTTACAATTTTCACAAACTGTTTTACCCATTCAGAAATAACTGGCTTTAAAATAATTCACTTTTTTTTTTCTTTCAAAATGCATTTCCATATCTCATGTCTTTTATTACCAAAACCATACAATTTCTTTCCAATTAATTGAAATTCTTAACTCTTAGAAACCTTGATCTTTTTAAACAAATTTTTATTGATTTCAGAGAGGAAAGGAAAGGGAGAGAGAGGGAGAAACATCAATGATGAGAGAGAATCACCAATTGGCTGCTTTCCTGCATGTCCCCCACTGGGGATCAAGCCCGCAACCCGGGCATGTGCCCCCAACTGGAATCGAACCCGGGACCCCTCAGTCCATAGTCCGGTGCTCCATCCACTCAGCTAAACCAGCTAGGGCAGAAACCTTGATTTTTTAGTGGCCATTAAAAATAAGCAATTAGAATTACTTAAATTGGCAAATGCATTTTATAACTTCTAGAAACATGGTCTCCATTGGCAAACACATTCACTTTTTTTGTTGTTGTTAATCCTCATCCGAGGATATTTCTCCATTACTTTTTAGAGAGAGTGTAAGGAAGGGGAAAAGAGAGAGGGAGAAACATTGATGTGTAAGAGACACATCCATTGGTTACCTCCTGCACAAGCCCTGACCAGGGCAGGGGTTGAGCCTGCATCCAAGGTATGGACCCTTCACTGGAACCCAAGAAGCTTCAGTCCGAAAGCCTACCCTCTATCCAGTGAGCCAAACCAGCTAGGGCCACAGTCACACTTTTAAAAGGCATATTTCTGATAAAGTATAAACTATTTATTAATAGTTTCAAATATATTTCCTGGCTTTTTGTATTAAAAGGCCCAAAGTAGGTAAACTTAAGACTTGTCTACCAATCAATGTTTAACATTGGCAAATGTCTTTTTGTTTTTTTCCTTTCAATAAGGATTACCTACCAGAAACTTGCATTTTAAAAGATGGCCTCACCCAACCAGGTGTGGCTCAGTGGTTGAGCTTTGACCTGTGAGCCAGGAGGTCATGGTTGGATTCCCAGTTGGGGCATGTAGCTCAATTCCCAGTAGGAGGCATGCAGGAGGGAGCCCAGCAATGATTCTCTCTCATCATTGATGTTTCTATCTCTCTCTCCCTCTCTCTTCCTCTCTGAAATCAATAAAAAGTATATTTTAAACAATGGCCTAGATAAGACTCTTTGACCAGTTATTTTACATTTCAAAGGTCCTAAGACTTTGGTTTCATAAAGCCAATTATCTATAAGGATTTTGAGCTGAATAGGGGAGGTTTCAGGGAAGGTAAAAGGATTTAGTGGGCTTTGACATTCTGGAGTCACATGTCTGCGCCTGTAAAAACTATCTGTAAAAAAAGGCAATAGTGTTGCTGTTGGATGTGGTTTTTTTTCTTTTGGGTGGGGTTTTTTGGGGAGGGGGAGGTCATTTTTTGGTAATATCTTAAGGATTGGCAAATGTTGACAAAAGACTAACAAATTTACTCATCCATTTTTGGATTGCTCCTTTCCACTTGGATATATTTTTCTTTCAGGCTCTGTAGCAATTATAGAGATCTAGTTTACAGGTAACATATAGCTGAGGTCCTTGCTGAGAGCCATAACCATGTATGTATGGAAAAGACACATTGATCTAAAAAGGCCTCATTCTCCATTCACTTCCCTTGGGACAGCAAAACGGGTCTAATGCAGGATAATATTAAACTGAACGGTGCCATTACTGGCCAAACCTCCCCACTGCCCACTTTATAATGGGGCCAGGCTATGTTGCAAAAGAAGCTTAAGGGACCCACTGTAGACTGGTCCCCCATCTACAGAGGGACAGACAAATTCTGAGCCAAGAGTTACAGGCGTCCCTGCTAGTCTCTGGGCTGTCGTCCTGTGGTTGAGAACCATAGTGGGGCAGGTTCCCTTTTGCCAGGGAAATACCTGGGGTCTGGAGTAATACCCGTGCCCTGAGATGGCCAGTCACCAGGAGGATGGACTCACTCCGCTCAGATAGGTGGACTCCACTCCACAGGGATGTCCTACCACCTGGGTGCAGAGTTTTACCCTGTGTGCTGTGGACAGACTTAGTAACGGTCACAGTGGTAGCTGGTCACTGTACCGATGGACTCGCTCAACTCAGACAGGTGGACTGCAGTCTACCCAAAACCAATCCTAAGGGAGGCGTCCCTGCTTGTCTGCCTCCGGACTTAGCCAGCCTCACCGGAGGTCCCCCCTATCACATCTGTTCATACAAGGGGCACCTAGAAAACTTGTGCCACAGCTCTCGTCTATAGTAGTTGGGCTAGTCACCTGACGCCCTGCCTTTCATGTTCCCAAAAGCACTGTTCCTATAAGAGGCCTAGGAGAGCAATGGCCCCTCGAAGGGAAGGGAATTCCTGTTAAGTTATCCCTGAGGCTCTCATAGAAGTTGGTTACAGGGACCAGAGAAGACTCCTGGTGACCTATCTATGTTAGAGGGCGGCCAGACAGAGATAGCACCTCAGGCCCTGGGGGCAAATCCTGCGGGCCTTCTCTAGGAAGATTAGAACAGCAGGTGTCCCCTACTTTCGGAGCAGAATGAGTTCAGGCTCTCGTTTACCCAGTAAAAGGTCCTGTTCGGGCCCTCATAAGCAATTGCAATTGAAAAGTCAAAGCCCTGGCTGGGTAGCTCAGTTGGTTACAGCATTGTCCTGATATGCCAAGGTGTCGGGTTCAACTCCCAGTTGGGACACATACAAGAATTAACTATTGAGTGCATAAATAAGCGGAACAATAAATTGTTTCTCGCTCTCAAAATCAATAAATAAAATTTTTTAAAGAAACAGCCATCCTTTCTTTTGGGGGGGGGGCGGTCTTTAGTTACCTAGATTCTTATCTTTTGGCCTAGGGTCTTTCAACCCTTAACCCTTAGCTCCACTTTGAGGATTTCAAAAGAGCCCAAAGAAAGTCACCCTGAATTTAACTCCAGACACAAAGAAAGGAAGAGAAAGGGGAGAAACGAACATCCTTCCAGTCAAAGGGCAAGGATCTGTCTGTCTCTCTCTCCATTGGAACTCATAACCCGACAGGGAAAAGCTGTGGGGAAAGGCTTGGTGTGATTCTACAGTGTCCCTGGTGCATGGACATTGCCTTGCAGCCAGCAGGGTGCCTAGTGCAAACTTCCCCAGTCCATCACCCACTCATCCTGTCATGGGAGTCTTCTAGTGGTGAGTGCCCTAACGGCTTTTAAATACTCCAGCCATACCCTCACAGTGCTGCAATCTGAAGAGAGAAAGAGAGAGACAACTGGAGGAAAGATGCAGGAAGGAAAGGACACAGTCTATGTCCTTCAAGCCACGGTGGTGAGGACTATTGGCTTATCAATGATTGTTGGGGTCCAACCCCAGCAGGTCCAGGGGCCCCCAAAGGTGTGGACAGAGTCGGTGAAGAAGGAATGACATGGAGACAGCATTCAATTGATCAGGAGCCTAGCCAGGGTCTCTAGCCAAGTTCTGTCTTTTATTGTCTTGTTACATCTGTATTTATACCAGTTGATTTTAATCCTGTCAATTTCTATTCCAAAGGTTAGGGCATTTCTTATCTCCATTCCAGGGAGTAAAGATTATGTAGCTTAAGGGTGATTGTTCATAGTTAAAGTGATTTACTACCCGCCTGGCATTTAGTTAAGGGGTTTTATTCCCTCCCTAGCTTCAGGGGAAAATCCCTACCTGGGGAAACAACCTTTCTCAGAGAGGTGACCTTGGTTAAAACACATAGCGCCAAGAAGGTGAGCAAACATATTAAGAACAGTATGCCATATATGCCAGGTCCCTTGAAACATACGCTGTGCAGATGTTTCTTTCCTGCAGCAACTGTGTCAAGCAGCAAGGATGGACCGGCTTCCGGCAAGTGATGAAAAAATCCAAATCTTGGCACCATTCTGTTGTAGGGGGAGGAACAGCACCAGGTGAGATCAGACTGGACCTCGGTTCAGCAACCTCAATACTTGAGTTCTGGCTAGGAAAGAATTCAGAGTCAAGACCCAAACTATAAGAGAACATTTATTGAGTAAATCACAGAGATATGAAAAGTATTTCCTAGAAGAAATGTGCTTAGGAAAGAAGTTATAGAGGTAAAGGAAGGGCCCGTGGGAGTGAGGGAGCTAATGTGGCTGGGGGAGGGCTTTAAGGGTGGATATTTTAGGGGAGGTCAAGGGGAAGATCTCAATAGAATATCCAGCAGTTTTCCAGGTGTGTCCTTTCAGGGTTGTGGTCTCTACTGATTGATTGGTCTGCATTAGGGCAGGCGATCCGTATTAATGGAGCTGGTACTGAGGTCAGCCTTGGCTGGTTTTGTTGCTCTTCTGGTCTGGAGTTGAAATACAACTTTCTTCTAGGGAGGAAAGGTCAGGGGGTCCAAACTGCATGACCAGCAGTATGCTAGGGGAGGAAAGGTCACCTGGGGGCAAGGTCCCACCCTACATTTTGTCCTTTGCTAGGCACCCAGGGCTTTCCACCCTGATGACCTTCTGACCTGGTCTGTTGTCATTGCTCTGCTTATGTCTGTCTAACTACCTACCACACCAACACATTTGATGTACACAATGACACTCAACCAACTGAGCGACACCGGCCAGGGCTTGTCTTCAGAACCTCCTATTCATTCAACAGGGTCCTGAGGGACCAGCTGAGACTTTGACGGGCTGAGTTGCACAAGTAGAAACTACGAAGCACCCACTTAACCCGATGTGGGCAGGACAGGAGCTGAGCCAGACCCAGCGCTCAGCCTGTCTGCCCGCATAGGGATGCCAGGCAGCAGCGTCTGGGGACAGGAAACAGGACAGCCTGCTCCGACCCCCTGACCTCATGTCATGAGATGCTCATGACATCCCAAATATGGACTATAATTTTCCCCTCTCTGCTGAGGTTCTCTACAAAGAGAGGGCAGTTTTCAAATTTAGTAAGCACAAGAATCCCCGAGGAATGTTAACAATGCGGATTCCTCAGTCCCACCTTGGGTCAGGCTGGGCTGGGACTTGGACATCTACAGCCTTCCTCAGACACCCTCCCCACGCCCCCCCTCCCCCACCAGCCAACGACTCTGACAAAGCTGGGGGTTTCTGTTTTTGTTGTTTAAAATATACTTATTTTATTTTTAATATATTGTTATTGCTTTCAGAGAGGAAGGGAGAGGGGAGGGAGAGAGAGATAGAAACATCAATGATGAGAGAGAATCATTGATCGGATGCCTTCTGCCCGCTCCCTACTGGGAACCAAGCCCACAGCCCAGGCATATGCCCTGACTGGTAATTGAACTGTGACTGCCTGGTTCATGGGTTGACATTCAACCATTGAGCCACACCGGGCGGGCTGATAGAACTGGTTTTTAGATCACTCTTTGGGAAACCCTAAGAATACAAAATTCACACTGGGGGTGAATTTTTTTTCTCTCTTTATTCACTTTCAGATAGACTTAACTGGGTCTAGAAAATGTCTGAGCTCTTTATGTCCTGTCATTCCTCTTGAGGTAATAGAAAAGCCAGAGCAAACATTCAGGACCTACAAGGCAAATTTGCATGACATTGCATCCACATTTACATTTGTACCTTCACAACACATCCGGGAGACAGTGTTACAATTATCGTCTTTATTTTTCAGAGGAGGAGACAAATACCCTGTCCAAAGTCACCGATCTAGTAAGATGGCAGTGCTAGTATTTGAATTCAAGGCTCTCTGAGTGCTTAGCTGCCATGCCATGCTGCCTTCCTACACCAGAGACCTAAACAGATGGCAGGTAACACACCAGACAAACAGCAAGTGCAGGCATCTCTGGGGAGATGTTTCCCAGGGTGTATATTTGGCACTGAGACCTCATTTGTCTTTTCCTCTAGCCATAATAGGGACCTCTATCAGACACCCCTTCAACTCCTAGGATGCTGTTGACCATAGGTGGAGGTCAAAATGGTTAGGAATTTGATGCATGGGGCTGGGGTAGTCAGGACCAAAGTTTGATCCCCAAAGCATTAGGTTTGTTTTCGGCATGGCACCACTTAGAAGAGGGTAGATTTTACTGCTATTAATGTTCAGACATATAGACCTGGTTGGCCTGAGTGGGGAGATAAGGTGGGAAGCAGTGGTTCCTTCTCTCCTCTGCAAAGGTCAGCGGTGTCTCGGGGAGATCATACCTATTTCTGTCTTCTGCAATTTGTGATGGCCCCATGCATTCTGTATGGCAGGGTGGCTCATGGCAGTCAGCACCACCTGTTCTCTCTCTGAAACGGACAGAAATGAGATCTGATGTGTGACTGCTTCTGTTACTGACTTCCTAAGAGGGGTCCTGTGCTGGGCAGGATCATGACTCCTCAAAAGAGTCCACATCCTAATCCCTGGAACCTGTGAATATGCTATTTTACACAGCAAGGGGGGAATTTAGGTTGCTAATCAGCAATGAGGGTTTAGTATCCTAGAATATCCAGATGACACCAAGGTAACCACAAAGCTTCTTAAAAGAAGCAGAAGAATCAAAATCAGGGATAGGAAATGGTGAGTAATATTCAGGCTGCCATGCTGGCTTTTAAGATGGAAGGGGGCCATGAGCCAAGGAATGTGTGCAGCCTCTTAGAGAAGCTGGAAAAAGCATGAAAACAGATTCTCCTCTAGAGCCTCAAGAAAGACACACAGCCCTGATGACAATTCCTATTGGCTTGCTGAGACAACCCCCCATCAGAATTCTGACCACCGGAGCTGTGAAATAATGCATTTATGTTGTTGAGGCCACTGAGTTTTTGGTAACTTGTTATAGCAGCCATAGGACTCTAATACTGGTGAAGAGTACTGACACTGGGCATGATGCTCAGGGGCCCTGCTTAACCATCCATGGCCACCCTATATCTACCACACCATAAGTCAGAGAGTGAGAGAAACACACTGTGGCCAGAATTGAGCTCTGGAGCTGGGCAGTCCTTGGCATGGTCCAGGAGCAGAGGAAATCGAGCTGGAGAGAGAAAGAATGAATCCAACCTGAGGAGCAAAACAGAGCCAAGAGGCTCTTGAAATGCAAATCAAGTCTGCGTTCCTGATGGCTTTCCAATTCTGGACTCTCCTGAGGTCCTGCCAGCAGCTCCCTATCTTTATAGTAAGCCCTCCCCTTTGCTTAAGCGAGTTGTGTTCCTGCTCCAGCAGACTCCTACCAACCCAGGGAGCATTTGGATACAGCCATCAATCCCTTGGGTTGACTTCTGCCAAAAATACAGGGGAGTTAAGATTCAGATTATACCCTGTTCATGGTGCCAGTGTCCTTGGAGGTTGTGATGAAAATGATGTTTGATTCTCTGTGATTGGTGGATGAGAAATGACTCACCTCCACTCATCCACTCATCTGAACCGTAGCTATTCTAGGAAAGCAGCTCTGTCAGCTACGAGAGTAGCTTCTACAAGAAGTCTGTGTGGTATAGTAAAAGAAATTCCTTTGCCTGGCCGGTGTTGCTTGATGGTTGAGCATCAACCTATGAACCAGGAGGTCACGGTTTGATTCCCAGTCAGGCCACATGCCCATTTGGGGGCTCTATGCCCAGTGTGGGGCATTCAGGAGGCAGCTGATCAATGATTCTCTCTCATCATTGATGTTTCTATCTTTCCCTCCCTCTCCCTTCCTCTCTGATTATCTATCTATCTATCTATCTATCTATCTATCTATCTATCTATCATCTATCTATCATCTATCTATCTATCTAATTTCCTGTGACGAGCCTTAGAAGAGTCAACTAGACAATCTGACTCTGGGCCTTTCCTGTTTTTCTAGGTCACAAGGCCCAGGATGATGAATTCATAGCCAGCATCATGGTAAACGTGGTGTTTTCTCCCTTCCCTGTGAAACACCCCGGCATGTGTGGTAGGATCATTTTATATTAGGTCTGTGACTTCATAATACTGGTTGATCTACTATGCAAGTACAGGGTAACCTTGTGTAAATGGAAATGTCTCCTCTCTGGGTCACAGTGCCCTCAGTGATAACATGATGGGGATGGAGTAAAGGGTTGCAGTCCTTGTGTAACATACTATATAATTAACTATTGTATATTTCCACCTCTCCAAGTTCCTCTGGGAGAACATCATGTGGTCCTGGGCTATCTCTTCCTTTCTTTTTTCCCTTATAGCTTAGGTTGGTCAGAGTAGTTCATCCCCCCAGGCCATTGGATTGGCTCAAGAGATAGGCATGCGGTCCACACTGAGCCAATCAGAATCTTCTCTAGGATGTTGGGAGGCAAAAGTTTTTCTGATGGAGCTGCTTAATTGGGCGGGGCGGGGGGGGGGGGGGGCGGCAGAGAATTTAAAGGCACCAGAGGTCATTGTTTCTGCTACTTGGAGAGACTATCCATGCAAATAAAGCCAAGCAGCAACTCACAGAACAGAGAGAAAGGAAGAGAGCAAGGAAAGAGAGACAGAAAGCTCTCACCTTTGAAGTTCCTGTGACTCACCCATTGACTAGCTTCTAGCTAAACTCTTTGGGTTTGGGTTTGCACTTAAATGAGAAAAACTCACCCTAGCTGGGTTGCTAAGTGATTAGACTCGCAGGGGTGGGCAAACTTTTTGACTCGAGGGCCACAATGGGTTCTTAAACTGGACCGGAGGACTGGAACAAAAGCATGGATGGAGTGTTTGTGTGAACTAATACATGTTAACACTGCTGCTGGTGAAGGAGCGGAGGGGAGAGCAAGAGAACCCTTCGCTCTTTGGGCTCCGCGGGCCGGATAGAACAGCCCAACGGGCCGGATCCGGCCCGCCGGCAGTAGTTTGCCCACAGCTGGATTAGAGCGTCCACCTGTGGATTGAAGGGTCCCAGATTAGATTCTGGTCAAGGGCACACACCTCTGTTGTAGGTTCCATCTCCTGGTGAGTGTGGGAGGCAACTAATCAATGTGTCTCTTACATCCATATTTCTCTTTCTTTGTCTCTCCCGCTCCCTTTCACTCTCTCTAAAATTCTATGGAAAAAAATATCCTCAGGTGAGGATTAACAACAACAAAAAGAAGAAAAAGAAAAAGAAAAAGAAAAAAATATAAGAAAGTCGCATTTTGTGGGGTCTCCAGTTTATGTCATTTGGAGAGGCCCTTCTCAAGTAAAAAACATTTAATTAGAGTGATAAAATTAGTAGGAAACAAACAGCAGGCCAGATTTTCCCAAGAGATATAGTTTGCTGACTCCTGATCTAATGCATCAAAGGAGGACATACGACTTATAACACACCATCTAAAACAAAAAAAAGTATTAGGTCCCCTCCCAGGGCTTAGGAAGGAATAAGGTAGGGCCCCCAACTCAGGCTGCATGACCCTCACCTTTAAGGTACCTCTGTTTGCACCCAGTTAGGATGAGTGGTTTTATTTGTTTGCATCTATTATTTTTTTCTCTGGGTATTACATCAGATTAAGATCGCACTGCCTATGACTATATTGATCTCTGAGTCTGTCTACAGGGCACCCGATAGATAGCAACTTATTACTCTTTTTTTTTTTTAACTGTAAACACCCCCCCCAAAAAAAAAAATCAAAATAAAACCCCAGATTCCACCAGTACTCTCTGTTCTCTCCTTTGGAAATTAATTAAGCAGCTCTGTGCACTCAATTCAAGCTCCGACTAACAACATAGATAAGCTTAATAACAGGTGTGAGGCACTGTGCTACACATTTTAAAGACATTTTCTTATTTAATCTTCTTGATAATACTGGGAGGCAATCTATGGGGAGGGGGGGGGGCAGGCACTATTGATTGCCTGCTCAGCATCCAGTCTACATTTTCTTGAAATTCAGAAATGCATGTAGCCCACCTGACTGAGGGTAGTTCAATCCTATCCTCAACTGTAGGGGTGGGCTCTGATTGGTCTAAATTTGGTAATACCATTCCCCTGCCTGTGATTGGTTCAGGAATTCAGGCCTAAGCCAATCAGCTTTAGGTATTCCACAATGAATGGGTTTTCAGTCTGTGGGTGGGTATAAGACTTAAATTGGACCAATTAGACTGAAAGGAAGGAATTTTATTGCATGATGGAAGCGGGGGGGGGGGGGCTCTATTGTTCATTGGATATGAACAGTAAGGCATGTGGCCTCAGTTACCATGAGAAGCCAGAAGCATCTAGTACCCACAAGAGAAACTCAACCACATAGAGAGGTGGAAAGTTTCCAGGTCCTTGGTGACCGGATTCAGCTTTTGGATCATTAGCCATTACAGAAGGCCACCGTACCTTTGGGCTTTTTGCTATGTGAGATGATACTTTTTCTTATGGTTGATATAACTTTTTGTCTCTTATAGCCAAAAACATCTGGCTGATGCATGTAGATATTTACCTTCATAGTAAGTGGCAGTTAGGGGTTTGTCTGACTTCATACTAACTCATTAATCACACTACTATGAGGATTAACTTGAGCATCCATGCCCTACCACCCCCATTTCTGCAATGCAACTTATGACAATACCAATAATAATAATACTTGTTAAATGTCTACTACCTGCAAGGTAGTTCTAGGGAACTCACCTGCATTCATTCTTGTAAATAGTTACTATTATCCCCATTTAACAGATGAGAATACCGAGGCACCGAGGGTTTAAGCAACTTGTCCAAGGTCACACAGCTAACAAGGTTCTAACTATAAATGCTCTTACTCACTATGCTAAATAGAGAAATGCACTTTAGTACCTACTTCCATTGGTCAAACTTTCACCTTAGATGTTTTTTTAAAAAAAATATGTTTTTATTGATTTTTAGAGAGAATGGAAGGGAGAGGGAGGGATGGATAGAAACACCAATTATGAGCCTGGCTGGTGTGGCTCAGTGGTTGAGCGTCAACCCAGGAATCAAGAGGTCGCCAGTTCAATTCCCAGTCACAGTACATGCCCGGGTTGTGGGCTCAATCCCGGGTGGGGGCAGTATAGGAGGCAGCCAATTGATGACTTCCTCTCTCATCAATGTTTCTATCTCTCTATCCCTCTCCCTTCCTCTCTAAAAATCAAAAAAAGAGAGAAAGAAAGAAAGAACAATGATAAGAGAGAATTATTGATTGGCTGCCTCCTACATGCCTCCCACTGGGGATTGAGCCTGCAACCTGGGCATGTGCCCTGATGGGCAATCGAACTGTGACCTCCTGGTTCATAGGTCGATACTCAACCACTGAGCCATACCGACTGGGCACGTCCTTTAAATTTAAGCTCTGAGAGGGTGAAGGCTTGACAGTCTTTTTTAATTTTTTTTTAAAATATATTTTATTGATTTTTTACAGAGAGGAAAGGAGAGGGCTAGAGAGTTAGAAACATCGATGAGAGAGGAACATTGATCAGCTGCCTCCTGCACACCTCCTGCTGGGGATGTGCCTGCAACCAAGGTACATGTCCTTGACCAGAATCAAACCTGGGACCTTTCAGTCCGCAGGCCAATGCTCTATCCACTGAGCCAAACCGGCCAGGGCTTGACAGTCTTTTTAATTCTGTATCCCACTACCTGATACATTTCCTGGCACAGACTAGGCACCTAGTAAATGTTTGTTGAATTAGTCAATATTTATTAAAGCCAAATAATTTCTAGCAGATATATCATATAGGTAATGAATGAGGTTTATCTCATTTTGCCCAACACAAATGCAGGGTATTAAAATAAAATAAAAAGTTATCCAAATGATTGCTGGCAGCACCTCTAACTTCCCTTTAACACTAAGCCACGGTGTGCCCCAGGTGGACAGTCTCCAGAAAGAATGAATCGTACCTTTGCATGACTAGGGCCCTTTACCAATCTTAGAAACCTCTTGGGATGTTCCTAGAATTATTATGGCAACCCACTGGGACTCCATGCACTACTGCCAAATTCATCTCCCTAAATGCCACTTAGCTCCTTTCCAAAATCATCCCAGTGTTGCCATCTTGTGATAAAATCCAACTCCCATGACTGTCATTGGAGGATTTCACTCTTTTCTGATTAGCATCACCTCTCTTAGCATATAGAGCATATGGCCATGGCATTCTAGACTCAAATCCTGCCTCCTCTTACTAGTTTTGTGATAATGGGAAAATCACTAAACTCCCGGTGGCTTCCATTTCTTCATCTGTAGAATGGGGTTAATAATACCTATTTCTTTTCTTTCTTTTTTTAAATAATTCTTAATGTTGAAACTACTACATATAACAATACCCATTTCATGAGGATGTAGAGAGGATAAGATAAGACAATGATTGCCTTTTTAAATTATTCTTACCCTCACCTGAGGATATTTTTCCATTGATTTTTAGAGTGGAAGGGAGGGAAGAGGGGATGGAGGGGTGGAGGGGTAGAAACATTGATGTGAGAGAGACACATTGATTGGTTGCCTCCTGCCTGTGGCCCCGGCCAGGGTGCAGGGGATCGAACCAGTAACCAAGGTACGTGCCCTTGACTGGGAAGCGAACCTTCGACCCTTCGGTCTGCAGGCCGACACTCTAACCACTGAACAAAACCAGCCAGGGTGAGACAATGATTGTCTAGCACAAAGCAGGGTGTGTACACTCGCCACTGCTGATCCATGTTATGACATTGGCTGTATTTATCCTCTCATCTAGCTAGGCTGGTCTGATGACCACACCCTGAGAAGGAGTGGCCCATCTTGCCAATATTAGCAACAATGAGGAGGAGGATAAAACAACTCACATTTACTGACGCATATTCTGTACCAGGCACCATCAGGGCCATGCTGTCTTTCATGGGCCCCTCCTCCAAAATAAAATATCATATTTTATGACTGTATTAGTACAAAGACAATTCCACTTTTTTCTTCTGATGTTAAAACAAATTAAAATAATTTTGGGGGCCCCTAAAA
This sequence comes from Myotis nattereri, assembly GCF_964212035.1. NCBI lineage: Eukaryota > Metazoa > Chordata > Mammalia > Chiroptera > Vespertilionidae > Myotis > Myotis nattereri. The sequence goes on along the minus strand of NC_138079.1, from coordinate 95,559,892 downwards.
GTATCAGGGCACCTAGGTCCCATGCCTGTTGTGTCTAATGGAGAATTTGGCCCTGGGATTTAATTGTCCTAAACACAGTCTCATTTAATTGTCCCATGGAGCAGGGACAGGATGGAGCACCTTTCATGTCTAGGATTCATTACTAAAGATTTGGTATAATTTCAAATTTATATAATTTACCAGCAAGCTGGACCCAAATTGGCAAATGTTTCCATTTCCCAAAGACATACGTGTAGGAGGAGCCATCAAATCATATTCAATATCCTGAGCCTCACATTCCTCAGACCTTAGTGACTTTGGAAATTGAATGATTTCTGAAGCATTTACATTTCAGGGGGAAGGCATTTCAAATTATTTCAAATTGGGTGCACTGAGCAAGTCTCACTGGTATTTGGTCTATCGTGCTATTTCAAATTCACAATATTCAAACAGTACTATGTGGTTATATCCATTTAGAGTCGGGGCTGCAGAGATTACACAAGGTTGTCTGATTCCAGAGCTCAAGATCTCAGCCACACTATACCACCTTTGTACCCATCTTCTCCCTACCCTGGCAAGCGCTCTTTACTTCTCTCCACTCCTTCCTTGAGGCCTTCCTGGAACATCACCTCCTCCAAGCTGCCCCGCCCTGATCACACACCCCACACAGGTCTCCCTTCCTGACTCTGCTCCTATCCCAGTGTCCACCAATGGTCGATGGTCAATTGGTCATTGGCTCCACGTCAGTGCGAACAGGAAGCCCCAGTTTGGGGAGCGGTGACGAAACTTTATTCAGTACAAAACAGTTGAAATGTAATGCCACACGGCTGTGAAAAACAACACAGTGCGAGGCAGCACTTCTCGGGCCAGACAGCTCTGCTCTGGTCTGATCCTTGCCGGTCTGCACTGCTGTGCATTGCTCTGCTCCATGCTGGTCTGCTTTATACTGCGCTGGTCTGCTTTGCACTGCGCTGGTCTGCTCCACTCTGCTCCTGTGAAATATATTTGGTGTTTCAGTTCAGCCAGGGAAACACAGTCTTTGGTCTTTGGTAGAAAGGGAAAGTGCCCAGTGCTTATTACGATGACAGGATAAAACATGGCTTTGATGAAAAAATAATAATAGTCCTGGCTAGTATTTCTCAGTGGTTAGAGCATCAGCCCATGGACTGAAGGGTCACAGGTTTCATTCCCTGTTAAGGGCATATACCTGGGTTGAAAGTTCTATCCTCAGCCCCTGTCATGGTGGGTGTGGAAGGCAACCAAACGATGTGTCTCTCTCACATCGATATACTGCCCCCCTCTCCCTTTCCCTCCCTTCCATTCTCTCTAAAAATCAATGGGAAAATAATAATAATAAGAGAAGTGCACTCTCAGAGCCAGAGGGGAGCTGGCTTATATGGATAGAAGTTCTCCCCTCTGGTCCCCGATTGGCCCATCCTCTGTTTTAGTGTTTTTTGTTTTTAATTTGAGCCCAGTTAGCTACCAGGAACCCTTCTTAGGGTTCTCTTCTGTCTCAGGTCCATATTTCCCCCCTTCTGATCAGAACCTGTGGACAGAGAGTGCTGGTGATCCATCGGGTCGGTTTGTCCCATGTCAGTGCCAGAGCGGCTTGGCCACCTACTCTGGTTCCATCTAGTCCAGCCGTGGGCAAACTACGGCCCACGGGCCGGATCCAGCCTGTTTGAAATGAATAAAACTAAAAAAAAAAGACCGTACCCTTTTATGTAATGATGTTTACTTTGAATTTATATTAGTTCACACAAACACTCCATCCATGATTTTGTTCCGGCCCTCCGGTCCAGTTTAAGAACCCATTGTGGCCCTTGAGTCAGAAAGTTTGCCCACCCCTGATCTAGTTCCTTGGTGGCCACCTAGTTTGGTTCCGTCCCTCGGTGGGACTCCTGGGGGAGGGAAGTAGCCAATGGAGCAACTAGAGCCATTTGCTTACAAGAGGTCTCTCAGGCACCTGCCAAACTCAAAATTCACAAGCTCTTATAAAAGCAGCCCAGACAAGTTAAAAAAACAAAGGCACTGATTTCGTAAGAGAAATCATGGATAATTGACAAAAGGCACTTGGCACCAGGAATAAAGGTTCCAACCATCATAAATTACACACATGGAGGGGATACAGTAGGGTGATGGATTATTTCTTCTTTTTTTTGTTAATCCTCACCCGAGGATATTTTTTCATTGATTTTTGGAGAGAGTGGAAGGGAAGGGGAGAGACAGAGAGAGAAACATCCACATGAGAGAGAGACATTGATCTGCTGCCTCTTGAACGTGCCAGAGGGGGCTGGGGATCGAGCCTGCAACTGAGGTACTTGCCATTGACCAGAGTCAAATTCATGACCCTTCAGTCTGCAGGCCAATGGTCTATCCACTGAGCCAAACCGGCTAGGGCCTGATGGATTATTTCTATCCTTTATGCAATGATTACTCAAGTTTTTGTAGGAGGTTTTAAACATTTGGTTATACAGAACACCACTAGCTTGACAATAAAATATGTTTAACAAATTATAATAACAATTTGCAACCCAGACCTTAAAATAGCTCTGAGCCCAGTGGGGATCCAACTGAAAATGTCAGAAAATTTAAGTCCTAACCAGCCATAGACACTAGAAGCAAAACTGGGATGCCCCTTAAGGGATCTGGCAAGGTTAAGGAGTTAGGATGTCTCAAACTCTACCTGGGAAGAAGTATTTTTCCAAGTACAGCAGGAGGTATTGGCTGTGGCACAAACTCCTCCTTGGGCTATACGCACATAATCAAGGGTGATGTTGTTGAGGACTATTTGTACTCAGAAGTCTAAAGATATTTGCTGGGTTCAAATTGCTAAAAACAAAAAACAAGCAATTTGATTGATGGTTCTAGTTAGGTTTCACAGTATACTTAATTAAGCAGTTCCAAGGCCACCCCATGAAAATACAATTCTGAGAAAGCAATTACTCCCACCTCCTGAAAAACCTGCTAGCAAGTCACATCCCACAGAAAGGCCATGAGAGCTATCTTAAAATATATATATACTAGAGGCCAGTACACAAAATTCATGCATGGGGGGGGGGGGTTGTCCCTCAGCCTGGCCTGCACCCCCTCCTCTCCAATCCAGGAGCCCTTGGGGGATGTCCAACTGATGGCTGAGGCCTGCTCCCCAGCAGTTGGACATCCTTAGCTCTGCCATGGAGGCAAGAGAGGCTCCCACCACCAGCCATGAGCCTGGGTTCTGGCTGAGCAGCATTCCCCCTGTGGGAGTGCACTGACCGCCAGGGGGCAGCTCCTGTGTTAAGCGTCTGCCCCCTGGTGGTCAGTGAGCATCATAGTGACCAGTTGTTCCCCCATTCAGTCGATTTGCATATTAGCCTTTTATTATATAGGATATATGAACTTATTCTTTATTTCTTTTTAATTCTTTTTTTTTTTTTTTTTTTTTATTTTTTTAATATATTTTATTGATTTTTTACAGAGAGGAAGGGAGAGGGATAGAGAGTTAGAAACATCAATGAGAGAGAAAAATTGATCAGCTGCCTCCTGCACATCTCCTACTGGGGATATGCCCGCAACCCAGGTACATGCCCTTGACCGGAATCGAACCTGGGACCTTTCAGTCCGCAGGCCAACACTCTATCCACTGAGCCAAACCGGTTTCGGCTCTTTTTAATTCTTTTTAAAATATATATTTTTAATTGATTTTACAGAGAGGAAGAGAGCGGGAGAGTTAGAAACATCAGCTGCCTCCTGCACGCCCCCTACTGGATATCGAGCCAGTAACCAAGGTACATGCCCTTGACCAGAATCATACTTGGGACCCTTCGTCCAAGGACTGATGCTCTATCTACTGAGCCAAACCGGTTAGGGCTTTTTAAATATATATATTTTTTATTGATTTCAGAGAGGAAGGGAGAGGGAGAGAGAGATAGAAACATAAATGATGAGAGAGAATTATTGGTGGGTGGCCTCCTGAATGTCCCCTACTGGAGATCAAGCCCCCAACCTGGGCATGTGCCCTGACTGGGAATCAAACTGTGACTTCCTGGTTCATAGGTTGGCACTCAACCACTGAGCCAGGCTGGCTGGGGAGAGCTATCTTCATAAACAGAGGGATCCACACATCAGGGGACTAATATACTCTGATCAGGCCTTCCTTTTCCTCCGATGAGAACTTGGAGGGGTGGCTGTTTTCATCCTGAGGATAGTAAAAGAAGACGTTAAGTGTCCCAGTCAGCCTCCAGCTATCTAGACAATCAAGTGTCCAAGGCTGATTTATGTACATGGAGACAAAATATAACCTGTGGAGGCACAAAAGTGCCTGGTAGAGTTTGTTCATTTCTATCCATAACAGGAAGGGAGTGAGAACATTTTCCAACCAGGGCTCAGTCTTGTTTGAACATCCCTCCAGAAATCTTCTGGTATGTTTGAACCTTGTGGGGTGAACATCCAGGTTCATGACAGTGTGGACTGTTTCCACTCACAATGGCCTTACAAAGGGTCATTCCAAAGCAGTCAGGGTTGACAGACACAACCATATTTCAGGCATTTAAGCCACAGGTGGTCATGTGATAAGAGGTGGCTCGCGACTAATTCAACTGTGGGAGATGGTTGGGTATCACCTGGTGAGAGAGTGTATCCAGTGCATAGGGTGGGTTTAGGTAGACAGGGGAGAGTAGAAATTCCTTTTGCAATTTAACCTGATAAGTTTCAGAAGGAGGAGTTTTGGTGAAATTAATAGTAAAGTTAAGGATAGTTGAGAAGTAGCTAACAGGAACAACTATGGGATCATGTTGGGGTCCTGCCTCAGCAGGTCCAGGGGTCCCCAAAGGTGTGGACAGAGTTGGCGAAGAAGGAATGACACGGAGACAGCGTTCAGGTGATCAGCAGCCTAGCCAGGATCTCTAGCCAGGAACTCCAGCCAAGTTCTGTCCAGGATCTCCAGCCAGGTTCTGTCTTTTATTGTCTTGTTACATCTGTATTTATACCAGTTGATTTTAATCCTATCAATTTCTATTACAAAGGTTAGGGCCTTTCTTATCTCCATTCCAGGGAGTAAAGATTATGTAGCTTAAGGGTGATTGTTCATAGTTAAAGTGATTAACTACCCACCTGGCACTTAGTTAAGGAGTTTTATTCCCTCCCTAACTTCAGGGGAAAATCCCCACCTGGGGAAACAACCTTTCTCAGAGAGGTGACCTTGGTTAAAACACATATCGCCAAGAAGGTGAGCAAACATATTAAGAACAGTATGCCATATACGCCAGGTCCCTTGAAACATATGCTGTGCAGATGTTTCTTCCCTGCAGCGACTGTGTCAAGCAGCAAGGATGGACCGGCTTCTGGCAGGATCATCAGTTTTATCAGACTTAGAAACAGGCCCTGGATGGCTATCCAGTAGAGAGGTTCCAGGAGAAGGCTAAGGTTTGAAAGCATTGTATTACACCCAAGGTTTTACAAGGGTTAAAACAGCAAAAATTAGGAAGTACTGTATAGTCGAGGGTTAAATGATGTGCAATAACTAGAACATCCAATTTAAAACATAGGTGACCAGCTTGTTGAGAGAGGATTAAGGTTGTTAAAATATCTAAGAAATAAATGTTATAGCAACTCTGAAATAAACATAAGCGTTATACATAGCAGGAGCTGATGTTACTGGCCCAATCCCTGATCCTGAGAAAAGCCATATGTTTTCAGTGTCATCTGCTTTTTGTCTGTGTGGTTTTCTGTTCTGGATAACTTTAATTTGAGGTTTCTTATAGGCTGTGGTGTTCAATCAGACAAATGAGGTGTAAGTTTGGGAGCCTTTTAAAATGAAAAACATAAATTCAGGTATCAACATCTTTTTAACCGTGCAACTCAGGGGCTAGTTAAAGTACCTGGTATGGTCCCTTCCAGCCAGGCTGGAGTGAGTCCTTGTGGCGATATGTTTTTTGATGGACCATGTGTCCAGGTTGCAGGCCATGATATTCGTTGTCTTAATCCCCTGGGAGCACACTTTAAAAGCTACTCTATGAGCTTGCATTAATTCCAAGAATCTCTGCAAGTTCTTCCCAGTAAGTTAGAAGGTCTCCTTAATAAGGCAGGTTTGCACATTCCCTGATCTAGCCTCACAGGATAGGTCTTCTGGAACAACTTTAGGAAGAGACAATTGATATTTACTAGAAGGAGTAGCAATATCAAGGGAAAGGCCTTGGGTCAAGGCAGATGAAAAGATTCAATAAGTTTTACCAATTGAATTTTACTTATTTTGCCATTTTATTCTATAAAACCAGAGGATAGCCTGGTTGGTGTGGCTCAGTTGCTTGGAGGGTCATCTCCATCCCATACACCGAAATCGTGCAAGTTTGATACCTGGTCGGGGAACGTACCCAGGTTGCGGATTTGATCCCCAGTCAGGGTGTTTACAGGAGGCAGCTGGTCAATGTTTTTTTCTCTCTCTCTCCCTCTCCATCTTCTCTTTCTAAAATTAATAAAAACATATCATTAGATGAGAATTAAAAAAGAAGAAGAAACAAAGAAAAAACAGAGGACAAGTGCAATGGAAATGCTGCAATATCAGCCAAGTTTGGCACACCTGGTGTAGTATTTGTCTAGTAAAATGGATTTCCCTTTCTGGATGGGACTCTGTAGGGACTTTCTAAGCAGGAAATATCCTTTCTAGAAGTATTTTGTTGCTGTTGTTGTTCTTGTTAATTCTCACCCGAGGATATTTTTCCTTTGATTTTTTTAGGGAGACTGAAAGAGAGAGGGAAAGACAGAAAGAAACATTGATGTGAGAGAGACACGTTGATTGGTTGCCTCCTGCACCCACCCCAACCAGGGCCTGGGCTGGGGAGGAGCCTATAACCAAGATACAGAATCAAACCCGGGACCCTTTAGTCCACAGGCCGACACCCATCCAGTAAGTCAAACCGGGAGTAAGTATTTTAGTAACTGCTATGGCTGTAGCCCGTTGACAAAGGAATGTTCTACCCAATGAGAGTACATATGGATCATCATTAATACACTTTTATCTGGGGTGGCGGGGCAATTGGATTGAAATCCACCTTTCAAACATCAGAGAGGCCTCATTGGTTTCTTTTTTTTTAAATTAAATGTATTGGGGTGACATTGGTCAACATGAACATACAGGTTTCTTTGTTACAAGATCTATATACTACACCATGTGCCCACCACCCCAAAGTCAAATCTCATTAGTTTCACTGCCTTCTTTTGTAAACACAGATTCCCTTATTTTAGTTATGCATTCAATCATTCAGTTAAAAAACAAAAACAAAAAAACACACTTCACAGCAATTATAAAGTTAAATAGTGAAAAGTAAAATTTAGCTCTTTAAATATTAAAGTTTGATTTACCTAAGCAATCAAAGATCTGATGATACAAGGTATATCTTTACTTTCCCTTTATGATTTCCTAGTAAAGGGATACCAAGAGTGTGGAAAAAACACTTTTGTCTCTTCAACAGAGAGAGAAACCCAAATTCCAATTCTGTATTGGCATACTTTGTTGATGTTTTAAAAAATATATTTTTATTGATTTCAGAGAGAAGGGAGAGGGAGAAAGCGATAGAAAAATCAATGATGAGAGAGAATCATTGATCGGCTGCCTTCTGCATGCCCCACACTGGGGATTGAGCCCACAACCCAAGGATGTGAATCAAACCATGACCTCCTGGTTCATAGGTTGATGCTCAGCCACTGAGCCACACTGGCCGGGCTCAGCATACTTTGTCAGATAAATCTGTTCCAATCTTAGTTTGACCATACGTAAGATTTCTTTTTCAAGATTCCTTTTCTATGAACCTCTGCAACATACACAAATTTTCTGCAGCTTTCACAAATCTTTCACCCTTTGTCCTATCTTTTACCTTTTTATTGTAGAACAATCATTTACTTTAGGATAAAATTACTTTTTTTTTCTTCAATTAAAATGTATTTCAATTCCTCATAACTTCTTTTACCAAATGCACATCTTACTACCTACACGAATCATTTTCGGTCACCATAATTCCAACCAGGCTCTTTCACAAGAATCTGCCTCCCAAACTGAGGCACCCTGTGTCCCTCTAACCTGGTCATATGAAACATCTTCTCCACCTTATACCCTGGTTTTCCATCTGGTCTGTTAGTTCCAAAGCTAGGAAGCAGAGGACAACTGTATGTCCTTAATGAAACCAACATCTTTAAGGAGCTTTTATTTGCTAAAGATTAATCATAGATCATGCATACTTTTAAAGCAATTGCATTAGTTTTTGTTATTTCTCCAATTTGTATGAGTGCTCATTTATTTTAAGACAATTGAATAGAGCCCTTTTATGATCTAAATTTGAATTTACAAGTTATGTTTTTATTGATTTTTAGAGAGAGAGGGAGGGAGGGCGATAGAGAGAGATAGAAACATCAATGAGAGAGGAACATCATTGATCGGCTGCCTCCTACATGCCCTCTCCTGGGGACTGAGTCCGCAACCCAGGCATATGCCCTGACTGAGAACTGAACCAGTGACCCCTTGGTTCCTGGGTTGACGCTCAAACTTTGAGCCACTGGCCAGGCTACAAGTCAATTTTTGGCAATAGCATCTAGCAGTAGAAACATACCTTATCTATAACATGCATACATAGACACACATAAACACACAAACAGCACAACAATATAAAATTCAAAAGAAAAATTTGGATCCAAAAGAAAAGAGAATGGCCCCGGAAGGCCTTAAAAGGGACAGATTTTCCTGGGGGGAGACTGAAAAATGGCTTCAGAGGTGAGGCCTGAGTGTCAGATGGCTGCATCTGGAGACAAAGATGAGGGAGGGGAAAAAGGTAGAGGGGAGGCAAGGGGTAGGCAAGGGTGTGGGGCTAGAAAGTGAGGGATCTCCAGGGATTGTGGTAGTAAACCTAGTTTTCAAGTTGCTAGCACAAGGGTAGGAAAAGTTTTCTAATGATCTCCCTTTTGTTCCAGTTTCACAAGCGCCGGGTTCCTTTTTAATACATCAAGAATTTACCTAATTTAGAATTATTTTTCCTGAGGGAGGCAATAGAGCCTCTTGATTTCTTTTAGAGCTATCAAGGTACCAGGTGTTTTGTTGTTGTTGTTTTTAAAGCTCCTCATTGTCTCTGGGAGGAACAGTATGCTCTTTGTTTTCCCTGAGCGTGCAAATAAACCAGCATTGGGTTTGCAGAGGAATCCCATCTCGGCCAACAGAGCTTGAGATCACCTCATAAGACTTTAGTCCAGAGGCCTAGGCAATTGCAATTCTCTGGACCACACTTTTGGTGCATGCAATTAGCCAAAGTCCCAAATGGTAGCTGATTAGCATGTGAAACTTAGAGAATGAGTTATCCACTATGCACACCTCCTTACGGGGAGTCTCCATCCACCCCGCCCCCTCCCTCCCCACCCCCCACCCCCCCCAGTGCCTGTTAGTGTGAGCATTCTCACAAACTGGGTAAGGCCTAGTTCCAACCTGGAGGATACCTCCCTGGGTATCAAATGCAATGGAGGAAAGCCCTCCCAGGGGGATACCCTCCTGGTGCCAACCACAACTGAGGGATACTTTTCCTAGGTACCACACCCGAATCCTATGGAGTGGCCCTCAGTTCAAAACATATCAACTGAGATCACTGGATATGGGTCCCCTACCTAAATCCAATAAAGTCGTTGAGACCTCAACGGCAAGTGGGAGGTCTTGGATCTGAGAGGACTTACCCAAGGTCCTCAGGTGCCACTGGGAAGACCACTCAGCACAAGGGGCTGATGCAGGTGCGAGACCAGTTGGTTTCAGGATGGTGTTAGGAGATGGAATCATTGCTTTAGTGCCCCACATTAGGCACCATGGAATGTTAAATGTGGTTGTTGACTCCAACTCAACGCCATCAGAAATTCCCAATTTGGGATGCAAAGAAAAAGGAAACTTTATTCAGTGCAAAACGACTCTATTGTGATACAGCACCATTGTAAAAACAGCACAGCTGTGAGGCAGCCCTGGGGCCAGGTGACCCTGGGGCCAGGTCCCTCTCAGGCCAAACAGCTCTGCTCTGCTCCTCGCTAATCTGCTCTGCTCTGCTCTGTTCTGTGCTGGTCTGATCCACTGTGCTCTGGTAAGACACCTCAAGAGAAAGTCAGTATTCAGTGGAAAGGGAAAGTACACTCTTGTCCTGGCATCAGGACAAGAGCTGGGTGGGGGTGAGTGGGGGGGGGGGGAGCTTTCTGCCAGACATAGTGCTGGCAGAGGCCATTTTTCTGTGACCACTGCCCCAACCTCCTTACCCTCCCATACAGAGCCATAGGCAGGCATCATATCTGAGTCTCCATCATCCAGGCTCACAGTCTTCGACAAGCCCTGGTGGTACCCTGAGACCCTGCCCCACCCAACTTGCAGGCCCACCCAAGCCATTTCCAGTGGCATTCCCATATGAATGGCCTGTTTTGGCTCGTGCTTCAGACTTTCCTAAACTCTCTCAAACAAGCAGCATCTGGCCTCAGAGTGCCCATACCTCTCTCTAAGTAGCCCTAGGCCCAGCACTAGCATCAGCCAGTCTTGGTTCGCAGCTTGGCCTCTCCTGTGCACCTTCAAGACCAGCACAAGTAGCAGCCATCTGCAGTTCACTTAGTAGCTCATGATAGGTGGCCTGGGCAGAACACAGGTGGCAGCTGACCTTGGTCTGCATCTCCCAGGAGGACCCACAGCCATTGCACCTGATTGACAACTTCAGATCACATTGAAGAACCACCTAACCACTTCCATAAGCAACACACTCAAGGGCAGACTCAGTGGGCAACAGAGACCCACTGAAGTAAGTCCTGTGCTGTGAATGGGCCCCTGTACAGCTGATCCTCCATGAAGGTCAGTGGTCATAGCCAGTCCTTGCAGTAGATGGGCCTGAGGGTAAATCCTTTCCATTGACATGCCAATAGCAATCAAGGCTCAACTGCACAAGGCTCAACCACATGGGGTGATTGGAGTGCCCAGCTTGGGTAATTGGGGAGGCTGTACCACTGGACCCTACAGAACACCTACTACATTAAGCCATTCTACCAAGCCAAGGAGATGTAGCAGCTCTTACCGAATACATAGCAACAAACACAGAGAGGCTGCCAAATTGAAGAGACAAAGAAACATGTTCCAAATCAAAGAACAGAATAAAACTTCAGAAAAAGAACTAAACGTGCCCAGCCAGTGTAGTTCAGAGGTTGAGTATCCACCTATGAACCAGGAGGTCATGGTTCAATTCCCAGTCAGGGCATATGCCTGGGTTTCGGCCTCAATCCCCAGTAGGGGGCATGCAGGAGGCAGCCAATCAATGATTCTCTCTCATCATTGATAGTTCCCTCTCTCTCCCTCTCCTTTCCTCTCTGAAATCAATAAAAAGAAATTTAATATATACACATATACTAGAGGCCTAGTGCATGAAATTTGTGCACGGGTAGGGTCCCTAGGCCTGGCCAGTGATCAGGGCTGATCTGTGAGGTGATTAACAGGGCAATCAGGGGGCCCCCACTGGCACCCGCCTTGGCTTTCCTGGCGCTGCCTGTTTGCTGGCCCTGCCCCCTGCTACTGCCACCAGTCGCCTCCCTCTGTGGGGTGACCGGCAAGGCGATCCGAGAGACCACGCTGGCACCTACCTTGGCTGGCCTGGAGCCTGTGGGCTGGGGGCAGCTCCTGCATTGAATGTCTTCTCTCTGGTGGTCAGTGCACGTCATAGCGACCAGTCGTTCCACCGGTCATTCTGCCGTTTGGTCAATTTGCATATTAGGCTTTTATTATATAGGATGTGTGTGTGTGTGTGTGTGTGTGTGTGTGTGTGTGTGTGTGTATAAAAGAACTAAATAAAATGGAAACAAGCAATCTACTAATTGCAGAGTTCAAAACACTGGTTATAAGGATGCTCAGTGAACTTAATGAGAACTTTAATAGCATAAAAAAGGATATAGAGCCCTGACTGGTTTGGTCAGTGGATAGAGCATTGGCCTGCAGACTAAAGGGTCTGTGTTCAATTCTGATCAAGGGCACATGCCTGGGTTGCGAGCTTGATCCCCAGTGGAGGGATGTGCAGGAGGCAGCAGGTCAATGATTCTCTCTCATCATTGGTATTTCTATCTCTCTCTTGCTCTCTCTTGCTCTCTCTTCCTCTCTGAAATCAATTTAAAAACACAAAAGGATATAGAAACTATAAAAAGAACCAGTCAGAAATGAAGGACACACTAACTGAAATGAAGAATAATTGATAGGGAATCAACAGTAGAATAGATGAAGCCAAGAATCAAATCAGTTATTTGGAATATAAGGAATCAAAAAACACCCAATCAAAACAGAAATAAAAAGGGGGAATCCAAAAAAATGAGGATAGTATAAGGAGCCTCTGGGACAACTTCAAGTGTATCAATATTTGATTTGCATCATGGGGTTGAGGAAAGGAAAAGAGAGAGAGAAAGAAATTGAAAACCTATTTGAAAAAACAATGATAGAAAACGTCCCCAACCTGGTGAAGAAAATAGACATACAAGTCTAGGAAGTTCAGAGAGTTGCAAACAAGATTACCCCAAGAAGCCCACACCAAGACACATCAAAATAAAAACGCAAAAGATGAAAGAGAAAGAGAATCTTAAAAGCAGTAAGAGAAAAGCAGTTAGTTACCTAACTAACTGCTAAGACCATCGGCTGATTTTTCAACAGAAACTTCTCAGTCCAGAAGGGGGTGGCAAGAAATATTCAAAGTGATTAAAAACAAGGACCTACCAGCAAGATTACTCTATCTAGCAAAGCTATCACTTAGAATTGATCAACAGATAAAGAGCTTCCCAGACAAGAAAAAGCTAAAGGAGTTCATCACCACCAAAACAGTATGACTTGAGATGTTAAAGGGTCTTCAAGGAGAAGAAGAAGAAGAAGAAGAAGAAGAAGAAGAAGAAGAAGAAGAAGAAGAAGAAGGAGAAGAAGAAATAAAAAAAGATGAAAAATAAAATGGCAATAGATACATATCTAGCAACAATTGGATCTAATAGACTAAATAAATGGACATGCAGAACAGAAACAGACTCATAGATACGATAACATTTTGATGGTTGCCAGATGGTAGAGGATTGGGGAGATGGATGAAGTAGGTGAAAGGATTAAGAAATACAAAGTGTTTGTTACAGAATAGTCGTGAGGATGTAAAGTACACATAGGAAATATAGTCAATAATATTTTAATAATGCCCTGGCCGGGTGGCATCATACCATAGACCAAAAGTTTTCCATTCCCAGTCAGGGCACATACCTAGGTTGCAGGTTCCACACCACTACCCCTCCTTTCCACCCCCACCCTGTCAGGGCGCATACAGGAGGCAACTGATCAATGTTTCTCTCTCATATCAATTCTTTTCTCTCTTTCTCCCCTACCTTTCTCTCTCTCTAAAAATTAATAAAAATATATTCTAATAACTATGAATGATTTCAGATGAGTACAAAATTTATTGGGATGATCACTTAGTAAGTTATATGATGTCTAGTCACTAGAGTGTACACCTGAAATTAATATAATATTGTATGTTAATTGTAATTGAAAAATAAAAAATGATTTGAATTTAAAAAAAGGAAGGAAGGAAGAAAGAAAGAAATGGGGTCTCTCTTGCTCAATGCCAAATCCTCTGTGTCAGTCACACTGGGCCAGAGCAACATTTTATTAAATATCTGTTGGAGAAACAGAGGTGTTTAAGAATGAACTGTGCATGGAAATGTGGTCTGATTACTTCCTGGTTGAGCTCTATGCCTCAACCTCTTCATAGCTCCACTGTAATGTTTACCCCTAATTAGTTTCCTGTGGCTGCTGTAACAAATTACCACAAATTGGGTGGCTTAAAACCATGGAAATCAATTCTCTCACACTTCTGGAAGCCAGAAGTTTGAAATCCAGTAGAACTGTGTTCCCTCCGGGCACTGTAGGAAAGGATCCATTCCTGCCTCTTCTGGTGACTTCTGACATGGTGTTCCGGGGCTTGTGGCTGCATCACTCCAGTCTCTAACTCTGTCCTCACATGGCCTTCACCTCTTCGTGTCTTCTCTTCTGCCCTGAAAAGGACACTTGGCGTTGGATTTAAGGCCCACTTGGAAAATCCAGGATGATCACATCTCAAGATCCTTAACTTAATGACAAGTGCAAAGACCCATTTTCAAATAAGGCCACATTCACAGGTTCTGGCGATGAGGATGTGCTCACAGCTTTTGGGAGGCCGCCATTCAACTCACTACACCATTCAATTGTAATTGCAGCTTTTCTTTTTGACTCCTTAGCAGAATGTTGTGTTATTTATAAATATATTTAGCTGTAAGTTATAGATAACCCCACCAGTGGGGCTCAAACCATAAGGATTTGCTGTTACTTAACAAGAAATGCAGAGGAAAGCCATCCAGAGTTGGCCCAGCAGTTCAATGATTACCATCAAGGACTCAGGCTTTTGACATCCCTCTTCTCCACCATCCTCAGTACTGTGGCTTTTCGACCTCGGGCTCAACCCCTCATGGTCAAGCTCTAACCATCAAACTCTTACACAACAGCATCCACAGCAGGAAGTGAGAGAAGGTGACAAATAGAGCCACTTTCTCCTTACGCTTGTCTCTATATAAGGGTGGGAAATCTTTTCCAGAGCCAGCTCCCCAGTGTACTTCCCATTTGGCCAGAGTTGGTTCTCATCCCACCCCATCCCCAAGTCAATCCTGTTAAAGGGGAAGAGAATTTCCATGACTGTCTGAGACGAATGGTTCTCAATCTTAGCGGCCCAAGAGAATAACTTGGGTAGCTTTTACTGATGCTCATCCATAGCTGGTTTGGCTCAGTGGATAGAGGGTCGACCTGAAGACTGAAGGGTCCCGGGTTCAATTCCGGTCAAGGGCACATGCCCAGGTTGCAGGCTCGATCCCCAGAAGGGGACATGCACGAAGCAGCTGATCAATGATTCTCTCTCATCATTGATGTCTCTCTCCCTCTCCCTTCCTCTCTGAAATCAATAAAAATCCTATATAATGAAAGGCTAATATGCAAATCGACCGAATGGCAGAACGACCAGTCACTATGACATGCACTGACTACCAGGGGGCAGACGCTCAACACAGGAGCTGCCCCCTGGTGATCAGTTTGCTCCCATAGGGGGAACACTGCTCAGCCAGGAGCCTGGCAAGCGCAGCAGTGATGGTGGAAGCCTCTCCCACCTGTATGGCACTGCTAAGGATGTCCAACTGACGACTTAGGCCCGCTCGGGCAGTGGGCCTAAGCTGTCAGTTGGACATCCCCTGAGGGTTCCCAGACTGTGACAGGGCGCAGGCTGGGCTGAGGGACCCTCCAAGTGCATGAGTTTCATGCACCAGGCCTCTAGTATATAATAAAAATAAAGAGAGACAAGAGTTTAAAAAAGAAACCAGAGTTCACCCACAGGTAAATTAAATTACAAGCTCTGGGAGGAGGGCTCAGGGTTTTGGCTTTTTTAAAAAAGTAATTCCACCCTGGTCAGTTTTGCTCAGTGGTTGGAGTGTCAGCCCATGGAATGAAGGGTTGAGGGTTTGATTCCTGATCAAGGGCAGGTACCTTGGTTTCAGGTTCCCCAGCACCAGTAGGGGTGCTTGTGGGAGGCAACCAATCTATATATCTCTCTCAGATTGATGTTTCTCTCTCTTTCCCCCTCCTCCTTCCCTCTACTCTCTCTAGAAATCAATGGGAAAAATATCCTCAGGTGAAGATTAAAAAATAAAAGATAGCTTCCCCAAATAATTCTAATATACAGACAAGGCTGAGCATCACTAACTTAAACCAGGGATTAGCCAGTTTTTCTACAAAGGGCCAGACAGCAAATATTTTTGGCTTTGTGGCCACAGATTTTCTTGCAATTACTCAACTCTGCCTTTATAGTGCAAAAGTAGCCACAGACAATACTGTCATGAATGAGTGTGGCTGTTTCAATAAAGCTTTATTTACAAAGACAGGTGGCAGGCTGGACTTGACCTATGAGCCATAGTATTCCACCTTTGGCTCAAACCAGTCATGATTGATTCATGCTCTGGAGTTGGACCAATTTCAGTCTGCACAAAATTCTGTGAGCAAGAGAAAGGGGGAAATTGCCCTGGCTGGGTAGCTCAGTTGGTTAGAACATCATCCTGATATGCCAAGGTTGTGGTTTTGATACCTGGTCAGGGCACATACAAGAATGAACCAATGAATGCACAAATAAGTGGAACAACAAAATCAATGTTTCTCTCCCCCCCTTTCTCTCTCTCTCTAAAAATCAATCAATAAAAAATAATTTTAAAAAAAGAAGAAAGAGAAATGATTTCGGGGAGTGGGGAGCCACAGCTGTGAACTTCTTGAAGGCAGGGATGGATTTTGTTCATCTTTTTGTACAGTCTCTAGCACAGTGACTTGCAAGTCAGGCAGTGTTTGTTGAATGAAAACAAAATCCAAAGGGAGTGTTTATGTAAGAGCATGAGGAATTTTTTTCCTAAGGCATCATTCATGATAAATCTAATCTCTAAAAATGTTTTGGAAAGAAATGTAATAAAGTGTCTTTCTTCCTATCTGTGAAATAATGTCTCCCAAAGATGTCCATGTCCTAATGCCTAGATTCTGTGAAGACGTTGTGTTACATGATGAGCGGGAATTAAGGGTGCAGGTGGAATTAGGGTTGCTAATCATGTGACCTCAAGATGGGGAGATTATGATGGATTATCCAGGTAGATCCAATGTAATCACAAGGGTCCTTAGAAGAGGAGATAGGAGCATCATATGAGAAAAAGGAGATTCGCCCGCTGGCTGCCGGGATCAGAGGTCAGAGCAAGCCCCTCGGGCACCACTGGAGGAAGATGGTGGTCACCCAGAGGAAATTAAGAAGGATCCGGAGAAACCAATTGACCGGGAGATGTGCCCGCTGCTGCTGCTGCATGTCTTCACCACCAACAACGGTCGCCACCATCGCAAGGACAAGTTCTGCGGGAACGTGCCGTCCAGTGAGCTGCAGATCTACACCTGGATGGATGCAACCTTGAAAGAACTGACTAGTTCAATAAAAGAAGTCTACCCAGAAGCTAGAAAGAAGGGCACACATTTCAACTTTGCAATTGTTTTTACGCATATGAAAAGACCTGGCTATCGGGTGAAGGAGATCGGCAGCACCATGTCCGGGAGAAAGGGGACTGATGATTCCATGACCCTGCAGTCGCAGAAGTTTCAGATAGGAGATTATCTGGACATAGTGATCACCCCTCGAATTGGGCACCACCTCCTTCAGAGCACATGAGACCATATTAAATTTTATTGACTACTAGAGGCCCGATGCACAAAATTCATGCAAGGGTAGGCCTTCCGTCCCTCGGCTGCTGGCATCGGCTTCCCTCTGGCACCCAGGACCCCGGCTTCCCTCATGGCCTGGCTTCGTCCGGAAGGTCGTCTGGAAGGACGTCTGGTCGGACATCTGGTCTAATTAGCATATTATGCTTTTATTATTATAGGTTTATTTTTCATTCAATTACATAAAACAAATTTAGGCTTTTGCCTCCCCCTTTTATTGCCAATAAGCCTGTAAACTCTAAACAAATTGTAGTGCATTTATTTAGGCGTTAGGTTTACTGTGCTAAGGTATGAATGTTAATAGAACGTCCATGTTTCAAGTACTTCTGTAAAATATGAAGTGCTCTTAGCATTCTATGTAAAACTGTTCTTAAATATACATGTGCAATCAACCGAAAAAAATAAAAAAAGAAAGCAAAAGGAGCTGCTAAGCCCTGGCTGGTAGTTGGTGAGAGCGTCATCCCAATACACACCATGACTATGGGTTTGATCTCTGGTCAGGATACATACAAGAAGCAACCAATGCGTGCATCACTAAGTAGAACAACAAAATCAATCTCTCTCTCTCTCTCTTTCAAATCAAGAAAATTATAAAAACAGAAAAATGGGCCGTGATGATGAAAGCAGAGGTTGAAGTAATGTGCTTTGAAGATGGGGAGGAGCCACAGCTGGGGAATGTGGGCGGTCTCTACCAGCTGGAAAAGGCAAGGAAAAGGACCCTTTCCTCTGGAAAAGAAAGCCACCTGGCACCCTCTGACTTCAGCCCTCTGAGAGCTGGTTTGGACTTCTCTCCTCCAAGACAATAAATGCGTGTTGCTTGCAGACATTAAGTTTGTAGCAACTTATTGCAGCAGCATTCGGACACTGGTGCACCATTCTGGTGTCTAGTCCCTAACAGTGGTCTCCTGTGAGCCACATCTCGAGTATTCGCTCTCTGGGGTATGTCCCTCCCACACTTGTCTGTGCTGCCTGGGACCTACTAATGCACGATAACAGATGAGATGTGGTGTCTGCTCCAGACCCAAGCATCAAGAGGCCTGGGCAGCTCCACTTTTGCGCTTTCGGGAGTCTCCAGATGCGGGATGTAAAGCAGTCCTGCTGAAGCAGCCCGTGTGGAGAGGAGAGACCCTGAGACAGCTTGGAGTGGAGAGGGGCCCAGGCTTCCCAACATTCCACTTTAGCCCCCCAACCCCCGATGACCTCAGCTCATCAGACTGTAACAGCATAAGGAGCCAAGCAAGGTCAGCTATGGAATATCCCATCAAGCCCAGTCTGTCCACAGGGACTGGAGAGATCATGACACGGTTCTTTCAAGCCACTGTCCAATTTCAGCTACCATGAGTGAAGGCCCTACTGTGGCGGGTGCTAGGGAACCATTGGTTCATAATACTGTCCTGAATAGCATCCCCACTTTCCAGATGAAGAAACCGAGGTCCTGGAAGAAGATAACTAGACCTGCTGGAAGATGGGAGAACTGGGTTTCAACCGGCCTGTCCAACTCCGGAGCCCCAGACCCTTTGCACTTCCCAAGGCAAGCTCTCCTCAAAGCTCTTAGATAAAATTCAAAGGCCTAGGTTGGTCCCCGTCACTGCTTTGGCACCATTGGCTACCACCATGCGGGTTTCAGCAAACTCTTAGCTCCACTCAGTCCTGTTTCCTCCGCTTGCTCTCAAGTCTCATCAGAGAAAAGGATTACTTACAGTAAATGAAAACCAAGACTTGTACAGGAAGCACCGGCTGATCCATTACAGGGTTATTCTAGCCTGTAATGTACCTGCGTGCTCTCAGACACAGCCAGACTGTCTGGAGAGGGACTGGGAGGGTTCAAACTGCCCTGCGGCTGCTCCTGGGGTCAAGGTTCAGAGATGCAGAACAGGAGCAACGCCCCCACCCCCACCCCAGGCTGTTCCTCAGGGTCTCCTGGCACTGCTGCCCCAGAAGTCAGCAGATGCTCTGGTGCTGGGGCGTGTATCTGCAGCCCTGGGGGCCTTGGAGAGCCTGCGGTTCCTTCCCCCAGGGAGCAGGGAGGGGCTTCTATGCCGAATCACCAGCCCCCGCCCTGACCCCAGGCTGCCTGACCAGCAGCTGCTCGGGGTCCTTGCACCCCCTAGTGGCCACGAGGCGAAAAGAGTCACTTCTCAGCTAGTCTTTGGAGATTAGGGAGCTGGGTCCCAGATGGCATTGAAAAGTCACACTCTCCTGTTCCTTCACTACCAAGTAAACAGAAGACACAACTCAGAAGAATGGACGGCTCCAGTCAGACTTCTTCTTCTTTTTTTTTAAAGAACAATGTACCCGGCCGGCGTGGTTGAACCAGGAGGTCATGGTTCTTCCATTCCTGATCAGGGCACATGCCTGGCTTGCAGGCTCAGTTCCCAGTAGGGGGCGTGCAGGAGGCAGCCGGTCAATGATTCTCATCATTGATGTTTCTATCTCTCTCTCCCTTTCCCTTCCTCTCTGTAATCAATAATATATATATATATATACATATATATATATATATATGTATATATATTTTAAAGAAAGAGTTGTTGATGGTAGTGAAAAATGGCCCCAGGTGTTAGATGGGTGGGGTCAGACCAGACCTTGGTTTAGCAACCTCAGTTCTTGAGTTCTGGCGAAGAATTCAGAGCTAAGACTCATACTATAAGAGAAAGTTTATTTAGAAAGTCACAGAGGTAGGAAAAGTGAGCCAGCCGGGGTGGGATCATAAAACAAGTTACAGAGATAAAAGAAAAGCCCTTGGGGCTTAGGAAAGAGGAAGGTAAAGGTAACAAGCCTGGGGTGGGGGGAGGGGGGGAGAGGGAGGAGCAAAAGGTGCAGATGTGCTCCCTCCTGGTAGGGAGAGCAGGAGCTAAGAGCTGCTGGGGCTCTGTCCTCGGGGCTTTTAAGGGTGGGGACTTTAGGGGCGGGGCCCAGCGGAGGACCTTAATAGAATATGCATCAGCTTTCCGGGGTCATTAGTCAATGCAGCTGGTCCTGAGGTCAGGCATGGCATCATTTGCCTGGTTTTGGTGCTTCTCTGGGCCTGGAACTGAAACACAGATGAGGCCTAGATGTTATCCCCAGGGGTCGATGCTCAAGGGAGTGGCATGAGAGTCCCATGAGGCCACTCTTAAGACCCTTGTTCCTCCTCCAACGGGGTCTACTGCATGATTAGCGACTCGCCAGGCGAGGAAAGGTTACCTGGGGGTGAGGTCCTCCTTTTCTCAGTTTTGCCCATCGTTAGACACCCAGGACTCTCTGCCGTGGGGACCTTCCGTACCTGGCCCACTGTCCATCTGTCCTTGCTCTGCTCACGTCTGTCTAACTGCCCACCATAGAGGGGCCTCTCACCACTGAAAAGGAAGACAGGATCATTGGACCAGGAGCCACTGAGAAGATAGTGATGCATTTGATAGTCATTGTAATTACCTTTGGTTGTTTCCAGGGATCAGGATGAAAAGGGAAAGAGAGAGCACGGGCTTTTCGCTCTCAGCTGAAAGTATCGAAGTTCAGAGGGGAGCCAGGTGCCATTCTCCAAAACCCAGGAAGAAAATGGTCAAGTTAGAACCCACGCCTGGGTAAGCCATCATCTCTCACATGTCAGTTCTGAGAAAATGACATTTTTTCTGTGAGCTGGAGAAGTTAACAGTGGCTTTTGGTTCCAGCAGGGAGGCATCGCCACAGCAAAATGCAATTACGAGATCAAAGGGACAATTTAATGCATCTTTAAGAGCCACTAATTTGATGCAGATGTGACCATCAAACCCTGCCCCCAAGACTGGTGTGCTCGACCCGGAAAAAAATTCTGTTATTCTGTGCCATGCTTTAACTTTGCACATAAAAACTTTTATTCTCGCGGCATTAAAATATAAACAATAACGATGACAGACCCAGAGAGCTTCAGGGACTGGTGAGAGGTGATCTCATATAGACTCTCCCCAAACCAGCTAAAAAACGTGGCAGTGGGAAGCTTATCTTCAGAGAAATCCAGATCCGGGACCCAAAGTCCACCCCCCCCCCCCGCACCCGCCCCCTCCCGGCTCCAACCCATCATTATCTCACAGGTAAAGGTTTCTTCCTTGAGGCTAGTGGTTCTGAAATGAGGAGGGAGGGAGGAGTGGTTCACACACAAGCACCCGGACACACACACATACATTTTGGCAACCTTTAGATACATTTAGGGTTGCCACAGCTGGGTGTGTGTGTGCTAGTAGCATCCAGTGGGTAGAAGAGGGGGTGGAGGGGAGGAGGAGGAGGGTAGTTAGGGGAAACACAACATGAGACAAGAAAAGAGAGAGGAGACAGGAGAGGAAAAGCGCCAAGCCTCACACAGGTGCTGGATCGATCCAGCCAGGTCCGAAAGCCCCCCTTGGGCTTTCCAACTATGTGAATCAATCACTTCTCTTTTTAGTTTATGCCGGTTTCAGATGGGTTTCACTCGCTTGTAACCAAAAGACTCCTGGCTAACACAGCAGTGACTGTGAACTGCTTAAGGGGGGCTGTAACGTTGAATAGGGTTGCTTTTACCCGCTGACCACTCTCAAAGCCAGGGGAACACGCTGCTCCGCGATCATCTTGGGCTTCTGGCGTCATGTGGGCATGAAGACAGAGACACGGGGCGTCTGGGTGACAGAAGGGGCGGCAGGCAGGAGCCACCGCTCCCGAACAAGCAGCCTGCAGCCTGGTAAACCTTAAATGGGAGGTGGGAGTCCCATCTCGCCTGAGACAGACTTATCTGGGTGTTGACGGAAAAGGTGACTCCAAAGAGAAGTGCCCTTGGGGCCACCTGCATTCCTTTGGATGCGGATCGTGCACAGGCGCACAGCAGGCAGGAGCCGGTGGGAGGGTTCCTTCCTCCAGCATCCTCTCCTCTCCCCCTCCCCGCCTGCCTGCTCCCCCTGCACCGGGGGCTGGGATCGCCCAGCCAGGAGGTGAGTGGGGTGGGACTTCATCTGCATTGCGCCAGCCCCTGCCTGAGGGTGGGTGGGAGTAGGGGCTGGACCACTTTGGGCGTCAGGATTGGAGCTGGCTGGGGGTGGAGGTGGCCCCAGCAGCTGCCTGCCTGCCTCCTCTCCTCCCCCTCCTCCATCCCCAACCAAGCTGGACTCCTGTTTCTCACCAGGTGGGAGTCATAGTGTGTGTGGGGGGGTGTGGGGGGTGGGGAACACAAATAAAACAGAGGGAGAAGATTCCAGCATGTGGGATGCAGCAACACGGGACAAAACCACCCAGGCCTCCTCCTGCTTTGGAACACTGCATTAAGCAGGTGTGATAAATGGCATCCACCTAGACAGCAGGAATAAGGCACATGAGGTCACCAGAACATGCTCTGGGAGAGAGGGGGATGCCCCACCCAGTAGTTCTCAGTCCTGCCTGCATGTGAATTACCTCGGGAGCAAATAAATAAATACTGATGCCTGGGAGCCCTGTCCAGGGAGTCTGGGGGTGTGATTAAATGCAGAGAAAAAAAGTAAAAACAAGCAAAAATCCTCCTGGGCAAGTAGTCACTTCAAACCTGCAAGCATCCTATAAACCCGGCTTGGAGTCCTGGCTTGACCCCAACATCACAGAATCACACTGTGACTCCAGCCAACGTTCTTAACCTCCCCCACCTTTATTTACCTGTAGCTCAGAAGGTTGGGGCAGCTGCATCCTTGACAGAGACTTCTCTTGCTCTCAATCCCTCGGCCACCCTGGACTCCATGTCCCCAGAAGCTGCCATCTCTCCGGGCTCCATGCTTCTACCCAGGCCGTCCCCATTGACTAACCCACTCCTAATCAGGCTTTCATACCCAGCTTTAGTATCATTTGTTCTGAAAGTCTTTGTGTGCACACACGGTTCCTTCTGCCTGGGACGGTCTTCCATTGCTTGTGGCAGAGGCCAGTCACTGTGCCCAGATACCCTTTCACCCCTCACTCCTTTAGTCCCAGCTCCCTGGGGTGTAACTAACACACTCGGAGGGAGCCTACATTTCTCACGTGACTAAATTCTGGCTAGTGGAATGTGAGCCATGTGATGTGTCCAGCCTCTCAGTCAAGGCCTTAAAGGAAAGAAGTGTACACTTTCTTTTTCTTTCCTGCTGGCTAGAATGTTTGTATGATGGCAGGTGCTACACCAGCCATTTTGGACTCTGAGGTAACAATTCTTGACCCTGAGGAGCAGCTGTGACAGCCCTGGACCGAGGTGACTTAAATAAGAGAAAGGCCAACTTCTATCTTGTTTTACCCCCTGCTGGTTGACCTTTGTTATGTTAACTTAAAAATAAAAAGACCAGCTGGTGAGGCTCAGTGATTGAGCATCGATCTATGAACCAGGCGGTCATGGTTGGATTCCCGGTCAGGGCACATGCCTAGGTTGCAGGCTCAATCCCCAGTGTGGGGAGTGCAGGAGGCAGCTGATCAATGATTCTCTCTCATCATTGATGTTTTTTCTCTCTCTCTCTCCCTCTTCTTTCCTCTCTGAAATCAATAAGATTTATTTAAAAAAATAAATAAGAAAAATTAAAAGGCCTTTCAAAGTGAGAGGCAACAGCATTTATTTGAAATCAATAAGAATAACTATTTGAGAATCATTAATTCAGGCAGCAGCCGAAATAGTGTTCCCATTAGTAGACAAAGGCAATGCGTATTTATGAGAAGGGGAAGCAGAACAATTACATCAATGGAAGGAAGGCATTTCTATTGGTGCAAATGAGCTAACATAGTGATGCTAATTCTGAGCAATGTTTTTAATTTTCAGTCCAGTAGTCCTCAGTGCAGTAGTCATAATGACTGCTTTCCTGTTGTCTTTGCAAAAAGTTCTTTGCAACACAGCGTTACCTTAGGCTCAGTCCAAAGGTTTTTTTTTTGCTCTGCTTTTAACATTCTAAGGTTTCAGGTGTAAGACATGCAAAGCAGTTCCTCCGCCGTGGCACTCGGCTCCATTTTAAAGGGGCTTCGTTTATATTATTGTTTACAGTTACAGCATCCAGTTCATAGTACAGTATTCTAACCAACACACCACTCATTCTCTATCTACTCATTCTTCAAACCTTAATATAAACACCCTATCTAAAATAGGTCCCTCCTCCAGTGGTTCTCAACCTTCCTAATGCCGTGACCCTTTAATACAGTTCCTCATGTTGTGGTGACCCCCAACCATAAAATTATTTTCGTTGCTACTTCATAACTGTAATTTTGCTACTGTTATGAATCATAATGTAAATATCTGATATGCAGGATGTATTTTCAGGGGTCGCGACCCACA
The DNA here is from genome assembly GCF_964212035.1 of Myotis nattereri. Lineage (NCBI taxonomy): Eukaryota > Metazoa > Chordata > Mammalia > Chiroptera > Vespertilionidae > Myotis > Myotis nattereri. The sequence goes on along the minus strand of NC_138079.1, from coordinate 95,535,389 downwards.
GGTTGAGAACCAGGTCTTGCCCTAGCTGGTTTGGCTCAGTGGATAGAGCATCGGCCTGTGGACCAAAGGGTCCCGGGTTCGAATCCGGTCGAAGGCACATACCTTAGTTGCAGGCTCCTCCCCAGCTGGGCCCAGGTCCAGGCTCATGCAGGAGGCAACCAATTGATGTGTCTCTCTCACGTCGATGTTTCTCTCTGTCTTTCCCTCTCTCTTCCACTCTCCCTAAAAATCAATGGAAAAATATCCTCAGGTGAGGATTCACAAAAAAATACATATAAATAAAAAATAAATAAAATAGGTCCCTCTTGACTTCAAAAGCACAGCAACCAAATGTAACGCGTGGACCTTGATTTAATCTTAATTTGAATAAACAGTCTGTATGAATAAAGAATAAAATAGGTCGCTCTTCATACCCACACCTTCACCTAGTGTGCTAAATACTGTGTATCTCCTGCATCTTTGAATTTCCTCTGTGATCTTAGGAGGGGGATCTTTCTTAGTCCCATTTTACGGACCAGAAAGTAGAGCCACAGAGAGCCGGGCTCCTCGGCTCGTCTGATCCCGGGACCCGTTACTACAACATAGGCCACAAATGCAGGTGTGCAAAAACGATCACTGTGTCCGTTTTCTAAGAGCTCAGGTTCGTGCAAACCCCGTGTCCTTCCTGGGACACCCGCCCCCCTCTCTCCACGGTTGTGCTGTGATCCTGGAGTGTGAAGAGCGACTGCAGTGTTTGGACAGGTTCAAGCCTGCAGCTAATGAGAGGGCACAATCCTCTCACGGCCACGTGCAAGTCCCAGCTTGGAGGGCAGGGCCCTCCCAGCACAATGATAGCCAACAGCGATGGTTGTAAGCTTGAACCTATGGTCCGAACACGTGGCCCCATGTGCCTGAGTGATGTGGGCTTGGTAGAGTTCAGGTGCATGTAGTTGAGTAGGATCGACCCACAAGAATGCTGTAAACATCTTGACCACGCCCTCACTTTGCCTCGTGGAATCTGGCTATAAAATAAAGACATGGCTTGTGGGCGCTGTCGCTAGCTCTCCATCAGAGAGGCTCTCCGTCAGGGAGGACAGCGCCCCACCCAGCCCCAGCTTTCTTCTCTTGTCTGTCTTTTCTCAATCCTTCACCGCGCCCTCTCAGGGTCACCGAACCTGGATGAGCTGGCGCGGCCCATAGGCCCCTCTTGACCTAAAAAGGCTCCCAATGTGGGGCTGAGTGTGCCATGGCCATGCCAGCTCGCCACACTGGAGTCTTGCAGGTGCCAGAGTGTCCCTCTGTCATTGACCCACATGGTTGCCACGGATTCACCGTCTTGGTTCACAGGACTTCTGAGGCTCTAGAATTCTCTGCTGCTTCTATGTCCTGCCCAGGGCTCCAGGAAGCCTAGGTTCAAGCTTAGCTCTGCCCTTTGGGAGTCAGCTCACCTCTCCCAGCCTTTGCTTCCTCACCTGTGAAACGGAGATGGAGATTCTGTGGTGTGTTTTATGGGGATGCACCACCCAGCGGACCCCTCTCCCCACCTTCCATCCTGCCCGGTAACTCAGCTCCGGGTGCAGCCCTCGACTACAAGGCCCACAGACCAGCAGCCACTTGTCTTTCTCCTGTCCTCAGTCCAAAAGAGTCTTTTTCTGCTCTGTGGGTCAAAGCACCACGCTTCTTTCTGCTTCTGCCTCAGGCAGTCTGACTGACCCGCATATCCATTTTATTTTTGTAGGTAAGACATCTGTATGCTTGCAGTCTCTGAAAGAAGGCAGGGGAGGGTGGTGGGAAGTGATCAACCAAAGACCTTGCATGCATATGTGCATGACCCGTGGACACAGACAATAGAGTGGTGAAGGGCAGGGTGGGGGGTAGGGGCAGGCTGGAAGGGGTCAATGGGAGAAAAGGGGGGACATATATAATACTTTCAACAATAAAGATTTTTTTTTTCTTAGTCTTCACTTTATTAAAAATATAATCCAGCAAAGGAAGCGGCCACAAACATGACAAAGTGAGTTGCCCACCCTGGTCACACAGACGCAGTGGCAGGGCTGGTATCAGGACCCGTACCTACTTGGTCATCTCTACAATAATCTATATTTTGGTCAGAAATGGAAATCAACAATGAAGATTTAATTTTTAAAAGGTCATGTATGTTAACAGATATAAGAGAGGATATAGTAAAAACCCTCCCTGCTTCACCCGTCTCTCTCCCCACAGTTCCTCACCCCAGATGTCAACATTGTTCCCAACTCCTTTGTCCTGCCAGAGAGAAGGTCTGCATATCCTAGCAACTAGTTTTACACATCCTCTCCCTTCCCACCTACACACTGTTTTTAAATGTTCTTGAGGAAAATTTCAAACATGTGCCAACAGAAGAGAGAACGGTATAATGACCCCACCCTGTGCCCAGCACCCAGCTTCAACCCCTGTCTGCGCCTGGCCAGCCTCGTGTCATCTCTACCACTTTTGCTCCCGATAGATTAATTGGACACTTCTTCATTTCATTCATAAATATTTCAGAACGGACCCCAAACATATAAGACTCCTTCTGAAGATCACAATCACAATACCATCATCATATGTAATAATTTTAACAGAAATTTCTCAGTACAATAAACTATTCAGTCATGTTCAGATTTCTCAGGTTGTTTTGCAATTTGTTTGTGTCAAGATACAAATAAGGTCCGTTACCATTGGTTGATATGGCTAAGGCCCTTTTAGTATTGGTCCCCTCCATCGCTCTCTTTTCCTTTATAAGATTTTGCTGATTGCGCCCCGGTTATGTCACTTCATACGTTCCTCTGTTCCTCTTCCTGGCTCTGGAACCCTGGGGTGGAGCTGGGATCCCTTGTTTCTCAGGGGAGGCATCTGCAGCCAAGATAGCCCTCCTGATTAAAAAAAAAAAAAAAAAAAAGGAGGGACACATGGTGTCAGACCAGCCCATCCACGCCCCCACCCCTCCTACCAGTCTCGGCAATGGTGGTTCTGTATTTTAGTTGCAATTTTGATGTGGTTGTGGGAGGATGTGAGTACTGAATTTACCTACACCACCATCTTGGTTCCTCACGTTTCAGTTATCCTTATCGATAGTCAGACGATACCCTCTTTGGTCTATGGGAGACTTGAACTTGGCACCTGAGACCATTGGTATGACCCCAGCAATCGTTGACAGTTGCCTTGCTTACCTTGTACATTTCTGCTCCAGATTTGAAATCAGCCATTTGTCCTAGGAGCCATCTGGGCACTAAGGTTACATAGCTCCCTCCCTCCCCCAAAAAACAAACTGTAGGGAATGAATCAAGCCATTCTGCATCTTCTTTACATCAAGTATATCTTGGATTTCATTCCATATAATGTGCTTTCTCCTTTTGAAAACAAAAGCCTTCCCCAAAGCACATAACACATTAACTAGGTGACTGGATAAATGATTAACTTCATCCTTATTTGCTCTTTCCACCTATCTTAAAAGAAACCCGTTCAGTTCAATAATTCTTATTAACATACTCCTTCTTACAAAAGATGCCAAAAAGTGCTCTTCTTCTCTTTTTTTTCTATTTATTTTTAGAGAGAAAGAAAGGGAGAGATAGAAAAACATTAATGTGAGAGAGAAATATCCATTGGTTGCCTCCCACACATGTCCCAACCAGGGATCAAACCCGAAACTTGGGCATGTGCCCTGACTGGGAATCAAACCTGCCACCTTCTGATGTATGGGACAGTGCTCCAACCAGCTGAGCCACACTGGCCAAGGAAACATTCTTCTCCTCCTTCTCTTTCTCCTCTTCCTCCCCCTCCTCCTCCTCCTCCTCCTCCTCCTCCTCCTGCTCTTCCCCCTCCTCCTCCTCCTCCTCCTTTTTCTGTCCTCACTTGAGGATATTTTCCATTGATTTTTAGAGAGAGTGGAAGAGAGAGGGAAAGATCAATGTGAGAGAAACACATCGATTGGTTGCCTCCCACATGAGCCCCAACCAGGGGCCGGCCGGGAGGAGCCTGCAACAGAGGTACTTGCCGTTGATCGGAATCAAACCCCAGACCCTTCGCCCCATAGGGCAACGCTCTATCCACTGAGCCAAACCAGGTAGGGCCATACTACTTCTTATTGGAGAGGGGAAATGCACTGAATTTTAATGGCGTGGCTGAGAAATTCCTCCTCTTTTCTCCTATGACTTGATGCATGCCAAGAATGCTGGCTCTGTTTGGGAATCGGAAGAAAACAGCAGTTTGTCCATCTCCTGTTCCTCAGAGCCTCCCAGAGCTCCTTTATTCCCTAACACTTGAGATTACAGTGATGATGCAAATTGGGTCCTAGGAACGCCTGTGCTCTCCATTCTCCCCCACTCCCAGCCCCCTCCCTCCTTGTCTTGTCAGCTTCTGACAAGTGTTCACAAGAATCTAAAGTTCAAAAAGGTAAGTTCAGGGAACCAAGTGCCAAGGAGACTTGAATAATCTTTCTTTGCATAATACAGTACCTCGGGTTAGTTTTCAAATGCCAAACAGCCTTGCCATCTAGCTTTCTTTCCCATTTTTGATAGAGAAGCGGGTATTGAGAAATATTGCTTGTCTGAAAGAAACACAGTAATTCAAATGTTCAAATAATAATTGGCTTTGGATTTCAGCCTGGAGGGTAGGGGTAGGGGGTGGCAGTAGCGAGGAGTGCGGACCACGGTGAACTGGAATCCCTTTCTAAAGGAGCAGCTACTACTGAATTCTAGCTGCTTGTTGCTAGGCAAAATATGGGCAGTGTTACCACATCTTAGGAATTTTTAAGAGAAACTGGAAATGTGAACTTTGATGTCAAAACAATTTTTTTTTTAAGAGAGAGAAAGGAAGGAAGGGAGGGAGGGCAAGAGAGAGAGGGAGAGCGAGAATGAGATCTTGTTGTTCCACTTATTTATGCATTTATTGGTTACTTCTTATATGTGCCCTGACTGGGGATGGAACCCACAGCCTTGGTGTATCAGGATAAAACTCTAACCAACTGAGTTACTGGCCAGGGCTCAAAACAATTTTTTGAGTTTTACATGGGGACTTGATTCTTTTTTTTTTTTTTTTTTTTTTATTGATTTTTTACAGAGAGGAAGGGAGAGAGATAGAGTTAGAAACATCGATGAGAGAGAAACATCGATCAGCTGCCTCCTGCACATCTCCTACTGGGGATGTGCCCGCAACCCAGGTACATGCCCTTGACCGGAATCGCACCTGGGACCTTTCAGTCCGCAGGCCGACGCTCTATCCACTGAGCCAAACCGGTTTTGGCGGGACTTGATTCTTTAATAAAGCATTTTGCCAGCCAAACAAAAACACATTTCTGAGCTAAATTCTGAGTTCAGGCCACCAGTTTGCTCTCCTTGTTCTTTTAATTTACTGAGTTCTCTCTCTGGATGTTGGAAAATAGCCACTTTTCTCCCCTCAAGACATTCTGATGGCCCTTGTCACTCTTTCACTGTCCCAGGGGTCTCTACTAGTCTGTAGTTTCTGGGCATGTGTATGTACTATGTTCATTTACACACATAAACCAATACTTTATAAAGCACTATGCTAAGCTCTTACATACATTATTAAATTTAACCTTCACAAAATTATGAGGTGGGCACATGTATTATCTGTGTAACACATAACCCCAAATGTAGTGGCTCAAAACAATAGTCATTTTTTAAAAATTATTTTTATTTTGAGAAAAACATTGATTTATTGTTCCACTTATTTATGTATTCATTGGTTGATTCTTTTTTAAAAAAATATATTTTATTGATTTTTTACAGAGAGGAAGGGAGAGAGATAGAGAGCCAGAAGCATAAATGAGAGAGAGACATCGGGGATGTGCCCGCAACCCAGGTACATGCCCTTGACCGGAATCGAACCTGGGACCCTTCAGTCCACAGGCCGACGCTCTATCCACTGAGCCAAACCGGTTTCGGCCATTGGTTGATTCTTGTATGTGCCCTGACGAAGATTGAACTCACAACCTTGACATATGGGTACAACGCTCTAACCAACTGAGCTACCTGGCCAGGGCGTACAACAGTCATTTATTATCTCACAGTTTCTGTAGGTCAGGCATCTAAAGGTGGCTTCGCTGGATGGTTCTGGCTCAGGGCCTCTCATGGAGTTGTAGTCAGGATGTTGGCTATGGCCGCAGTCATCTAGAAACTTGGGCTGGTGGATCCTTGTCCGAGGTGGCTGGCCCACATGCCTGGGACTTAGTGGTGACTGTTAGCGGGAGGTGGCAGTGCCTCCCCACACGGACCTCGCCATCGGGCGGCTTGCGTGTCCTCACAACACAGCAGCTGGCTTCCCCTCAGAGAATGTGACTCAAAAGACAGCAAGACAGAAGCTGTAACGTCTCTATGAAGTCTCACACTGTAATTTCCTTCATATCCTGCTAGTCCCACAAGCCAGCTCTTTCCATTGTGCGGGAGGACTCTACAAAGGGATGACTATCAGGAGGTGAGAATCACTGGGAGCCATCGCAGAGGCTGGCTTCTACGGCACACTTTTTCTGTTTTTAATGTTTTTATTTATTTCAGAGAGGGGAAGGGAGAGGGAGAGAAAGTCAGAGACATCAATGATGAGAGAGAATCATTGACCAGCGGCCTCCTGCCTGCTCCCTACTGGGGATCGAGCCCCCAACCTGGGCATGTGCCCTGACCGGGAATCGAACTGTGACTTCCTGGTTCATGGGTCGACGCTCAACCTCTGAGCCCCACCGACCGGCTACCACGGCACTCTTATGATTATTTGTTACAGTGTCTATGTGCCCCGAGTAGGTAACAGCATCTTTATTAGAATTGGGCTTTATTCCAATAACTTCTCTCTGTGCCTTTGCCCCCACTGGGAATAATTTCCCTCTCCTATGGCCTCTATTCCAGTACATTAGCTCCTCTGGAGGCAGGAATTCTCCGGTATTAGGGATGGCTTTACCGGGGGTGGGGAGCAGGCATGTGGGTCAAGGACAAAACCAGGTCTGGACCCCAGAACCTGAAATGACTTTCCGGATTTTTGGAAAGTTTCATTGGTCTCCTGGGCTTCTGGGGATCAAGACACTAGCCAGGCGCCCTCTGGTGGTGAAGGAGAGCCTTGGGGAAATCTCTCAAGAAGCTTGGGGAGCGGGATTTGTGAGACCAAGGGACCTTAGGCTGCCCCCAGGGTTGAGAATCTGCTCTTAGAAGGTTGCTTTTGCACTGGAGGCTCTGACCCTGGATGAGCGATGTACATCCTAGGCCTGGAGAAGAGATGCTGTCCCCTGTATCCAGCTTCTAAGTGTTACTTATCTAAATACCGTTTGTTTCTAAGAGCACGCATTTTCATTGTAAAAGTTACATGCTACGTCACTCTTAGAGAGATAAATTATGACACGATAACATACTCCACCTGTTTGATGGGTAAGGATGAAAAAGTCTGATAACCACGTGTCAGGGCGGGAGGGTGACAGGGAAAGGGGCGTCTCCATTTTGTGTTGGGAGAAGAGTGTCACAGGGCACAGTCTTTTCCAGAGCAGGCTGGCAGTATCTGCCAACGATCAAAGACAAGACTGTCCTGTGATTCAGTGAGTTCGTTTCTCATGTTGGCCCTGGCCCAACAGTGGCTTGCACATGCCTGAGGCAATGTCATATAAAAAAATCAGAGCTATTGTAAAAATCCATGAGTGGGGGACTTGCTAAGTAAATCAAAAGATACTCATGCCATGGCTGGTTTGCCAAGCGGCCTTTATAAAGAAGGAGGCAGAAAATATCCCCAAATAGGACCATCTCCAAGACAGATCAGGTTAGAATGCCATGTTGCAGAACCATACGCCTTGAGTGATCTAACTCCTATGATATTTTAAAAGAAGACCATTCGTTTGTTTATGCCTGTAGAGGCAGAGCAAATTTCTAGAAGGGTGCATGAGAAACTGTGACCCCCCTTGGAGGCTGGCTACTGCACCCCTCATCTGGGCTCCCATTGGTCCCTGTGCTTCCTTATGTCCTAGCAACCACCACACCGAGAAGTCCTTGGAGAAGAGACCTCTGTGTCCCCAGCACCTGGCACCTACAATCTCACATACAGTGGGTGCTCCATGTGGTCCCTGAATTCAAATGAGAGCACTTGCCTCCTAGTCACCCAAGCTTGATGGTTAACGCACCTTACCTACCCTGCTTCCACATTCTTTCACCCACTGTCAAATGTGACCATTGTGCAACTGCAATCTCTCATACTCATGTCTCCTCTTCTCCATTTCCTGGGTTGCTACTCCCGTGGGGGCTGTTACTATATATAATTGAACAGAGTGCTGCAACCTCCCACACTTTCCCTTTCTCTCCCACCCGCCCAACTGCAGTAGTCTTTCTACTACACATACCAATCACGCCACTCCTCTACTTTCAACCTGTAATGGCATTCCAGGGCTGGGGCGGAGAAACCACAAGATGAGCCTGGAGCACCGGGTGGTGCCAAGAAGTAAGAAAGTGCTCAGAAAAGGATGGAGACCGGTTGAGAGGGCAAGGGTGCCAATCTGAAAGGGCTCCCAATGGCCCACATGCAACAATTTGGGCAATAATGACGGTCTTGGTTTGCAATCAATAGGCTAGAATAAATATCCAGGATTTCACACATATCTATAATAATAAAAGCGTAATATGCTAGTTACACCGGACAGCCGAATGACCTTCTCAATGAAGCTGGAGCTGTGAGGGCCGAGCCCCTTGCACGAATTTCATGCATCGGGCCTCTAGTAAGTAAGTAACGCTCTTTCATACGGAAGAGTTCCAGTTAATAAATGGAGAAGGAATGAGGATGTCCAACATTGGGCAAAGGTGTAATGACCACAGTACAAGAATGTATCTTCAGCCGAAACCGGTTTGGCTCAGTGGATAGAGCGTTGGCCTGTGGACTGAATGGTCCCGGGTTCGATTCCGGTCAAGGGCATGTACCTGGGTTGCGGGAATATCCCCAGTGGGGGATGTGCAGGAGGCAGCTGATTGATGTTTCTCTCTCATCGATGTTTCTAACTCTCTATCTCTCTCCCTTCCTCTCTGTAAAAAATCAATAAAATATATATATATAAAAAAAAAATTAAAAAAAAAAAAAGAATGTATCTTCAGTCCGAAAGATGAAGCAGGCAACTTCATCGAATATAACAGAAGTTATTTATTTACTTATTTTAAATATATTTGATTGATTTTTTTACAGCGAGGAAGGGAGAGGAATAGAGAGTTAGAAACATCGATGAGAGAGAAACATCGATCAGCTGTCTCCTGCACACCCCCTACTGCGGATGTGCCCGCAACCAAGGTACATGCCCTTGACCGGAATTGAACCTGGGACCCTTCAGTCCACAGGCCGACACTCTATCCACTGAGCCAAACCGGTCAGGCATAACAGAATTTATTATAGAGTAATTTACTCACCGGGGGATTGGGCTGGAGCAGACAGATGGCCCAGCAGTTTCACGCAAATTATCCTCTGCTAAAAACTCCTGCTACTGTACCTTTTTAAAAATAGTGTAACTCATGCCCTACCTAGTTTGGCTCAGTGGATAGAGCATCGGCCTGTGGACTGAAGGGTCCCGGGTTCTATTCCAGTCAAGGGCACATGCCTGGGTTGCAGGCTCAATCCCCAAATCCCCAGTAGGAGGCGTGCAGGAGGCGGCCAATCAATGATTCTCTCTCATAATCGATGTTTCTATCTCTCTCTCCCTCTTCCTTCCTCTCTGAAATCAATAAAAAAATATTTTAAAAAATAAGTGTAACCCAGGCCCTGGCTGGTGTGGTTCAGTAGGTTGGAGTATCATCCTGCTCACAGAAGGGTTGCGGGTTTGATTCCCAGTCAGGATGCATACGGGAAGCAACCAATCAATGTTTTTCTCTCACATCCATATTTCTCCCTCTCTTTCTCTCTCCCTCCCCCTTCCGCTCTCTCTAAAGTCAATTAAAAAAATACCTTCGGGTGAGGATTAAAAAAAAATAGTAGAACTCGGGCACTAATGATTGACAAGACAAAGAAAAAGAAGGCAGTAATACCAGGGGCCATGCCTCCTGGTGGTGGATACTGTCACCAGTTTGGTATTCATCTCAGTTGCCACCTTGGCCACTGTTAATAAAAGTATTGGTTACATTTTAAGGAACAGAAAATCATTGACTAGGAGACGTTGGTATGCTTACTAAGGAGAGTGAGGCTGATCAAAGGTCACGGCATGCAAGGACACAAAGATGGAGGTGGTTTTTGTTTACATCTACATCTGTACAGAGGAAAAGAGAAACAATTCCTGTAGGCAAGATCCACTGATGGGTGCTAGAATTGGTAGGCAAAAGGTGGAGGAATTTAAGATAGTCTTTTTTTTTTTTTAATTAAATGACAAAGTTTTATTCAAGTCTTAAGATTTGCAAGTTGGGACACACACACACACACACACACACACTCACACAAAAGGACTGGTAAGATCAGGACAGTGTTAAAGTTTCTCCTCCAAGATAGCTATTAATTGCAAAGGGAAAAATGGTAACTTCACATAGAGAAACTTAGCATACACCAGCTTAACCAAGTGATTAGGGTTTACATCATCAATAAAAGATATACTGACATCATACACCCCCAATGAGATACATTGAGAAGTACAGGGCATTACTTCTGTGATGTTCAGGCCCCAAATGACAACCTCAGTCTAATCGTGGGACTAAGAAATACTCCACAAAACACCTGACCAGCACTCTCCACAGTGACAAGGGGAGACTGAGAAACCATCATCTCCAAGGAGAAACAAAGCAGACAAGATGACAAAATGCGATGCGGGACCCCGGATTGGATCCTGGGATAGGAAAAAAGACATCGATAGGAGAACTGGTAGAATCCAAACAAACCTTATAGTTTAGATAATAGTTTTGTACCGATGTTAATTCCTGGTTTGAGTCATTGCCCTGTGATCATGCAAGGTGTTAACCTTAAAGGAAGCAGCTGAGGGGTAGACAGGAACGCTGGTCTGTTTTTCTTTCTTTTCTTTTTTGTGGTTTTTTTGTTTGATTTTGTTTTTTAACTCTGGTCTATTGTTACAAGTTCTCTATAAATCTAAAATAATGTCAAAATTAAAAGCTAAAATAAAAACACTGATGCCTGGGTCCTATCCCAAAAGCTTTTATTTCATTGGTCTAAATTAGTACCTAGACACAGAGATTCTAAAAAATAATATTTTCAGTGTTGTGTTTCTAGTGTGCGTCAAGATTGACATTCACACCCTGGCCGAGTAGCTCATTTGGTTAGTGTTGTCCTCAGACGCTAAGGTGGCAGGTTTGACCCCCACTCAGGGGCACATACAAGAAGCAACCAATGAATGCATCAATAAGTGGAACAACAAATTGATGTGTTTTTCTCTCTCTCCCTCCCTTCCCCCCCCTTCTCTCTCAAATGAATACATTTTTAAGAAGATTGAGATTCACTGCTCTAAGTGATGAATCATCATCAAAATTATTTCACAGATTATTGTTTTTGTTGTTGTTGTTAATCCTCACCCAAGGATATTTTTTCCATTGATTTTTTTTTTCTTTTTTAGAGAGAGAGAGAGAGAGAGAGAGAGAGAATGAAAGGGAAGGGGAGAGACACAAAGAGAGAAAGATCAATGTGAGAAAGACACACAATCTGTTGTGTCCCACATGCACCCAACTGGGGCCAGGGACTGATCCTGCATCTGAGGTCCATGCCCATGGACCAGAATCGAACCTGAAACCCTTTAGTCCACAGGCTGACACTCTAACCATTGAGTCAACCATCTAGGGCAGCCGTGGGCAAACTACGGCCCGCGGGCCGGATCCAGCCCATTTGAAATGAATAAAACTAAAAAAAAAAAAAAAAAAGACTGTACCCTTTTATGTAATGATGTTTACTTTGAATTTATATTAGTTCACACAAACACTCCATCCATGCTTTTGTTCCGGCCCTCCGGTCCAGTTTAAGAACCCATTGTGGCCCTCGAGTCAAAAAGTTTGCCCACCCCTGATCTAGGGCATCACAAATTATTCTTATCATTCCTTTATTTTTTAAAATATATTTTTATTGATTTCAGAGAGAAGGGAGAGGGAGAGAGAGATAGAAACATCAATGACCTAACTGGTTTGGCTTAGTGGATAGAGCATTAGCCTGCGGACTGAAGGGTCCCAGGTTCGATTCCAGTTAAGGGCATGTACCTTGGTTTTGGGCCCATCCCCAGTAGGGAGTGTGCAGGAGGCAGCTGATCAATGTTTCTCTCTCATGGATGTTTCTAACTCTCTGTCTCTCTCCCATCCTCTCTGTAAAAAAATCAATAAAATATATATTTTTTTAAAAAAGAAAGAAACATCAATGATAAGAGAATCATCAATCGGCCGCCTCCTGCACACCCCCCACTGGGGACCAACCCGGGCATATGCCCCTGACTGGAATCGAACCCAGGACCCCTTGGTCCATAAGCCAATGCCCTATCCACTGAGCCAAACCAGCTAGGCTTATCATTCATTCCTTTTTAAAAAGATATAGCAAGGGATATGTCATGCCATGTTCCATAATTTGGTTTCTAGCTTGAAGTCTTTTGAGAAAGACAAGGAACTTTAATGGAACAAGGTTATTATTACTGATCAGTGAATGGAACTTTAGATACCAAAACATGTGAAAACAATACTTCTAAACCTTTAAAAACACATCTGACCAACGTTTCAGTTAAAAGGAAATAAAAGGGGAAGTATCCTGTCATTTTTCTCTTTCCTTGTCTGTGTAATCTAGATAACGATCCACTGTGAATACCTCCTGGATAATGCACAATTATCTTTACATCAGTAAAGTTCACAACTGGTAAAATCAAACACACATTGTAGTGATGGGGCAGTTACATATCCTGGCTGTGGTGGCAGTTACATGAATCTATACACCTGTGATAAAATTTCATAGAATTATACACACACACAGAGAATGCATATAAAAACTGGTAAAAGAGAATGAGGTTTGTAGTTTAGTGAATAGCACTATACGAATGTTCATTTCCTGGTTTTGATAATGGGCTGTATCTATTTATGTAAGATGTTATCATTATGGGAAGCTGGGTAAAATGTACTAGTATATAGGACCTCTCTGGTATATATCATTTTTATTTATTTATTAATTAAAATACTTTTATTGATTTTTAGAGAGAGAGGAAGGGAAAGGGAGAGAGAGAAAGAGAAACATCAATGTGAGATTGCTGTCTCCTGTACACCTCCCACCAGGGATTGAGCTGGCAACCCTGGCATGTGCCTCGACTGGGAATCGAAAAAAAGCAACCTTTTGGTGCAAGGGACCATGCCCAAGCAACAGAGCCACACTGCCAGGGCTATATCTTTTAAAGTTGTATTTTGTGGGTTTTTAAAAAAATCTATATTTTGCCCTAACCGGTTTGGCTCAGTGGATAGAGCGTCGGCCTGCGGACTGAAGGGTCCCTGGTTCGATTCCGGTCAAGGGCATGTACCTTGGTTTTGGGCCCATACCCAGTAAGGAGTGTGCAGGAGGCAGCTGATCGATGTTTCTAACTCTCTATCCCTCTCCTTTCCTCTCTGTAAAAAATCAGTAAAATATTTTAAAAATCTATATTTTGATTGATTTCAGAGAGGAATAGAAACATCAATGATGAGAGACAATCATTGATTGGCCACCTCCATGCACCACCCTCTGGGGATCAAGCCCGCAACCCCGGCATGTGCCCTGAGCAGGAATGGAACCGTGACCTCCTGGTTCATAGGTCAACGCTCAATCACTGCGCCACGCCAGTCAGGCTCATTGTGGTTTTGATTTGCTGCTCCCTAATGATGTGGAGCATCCGACTGTAGCTCTTTGACAACAAAGTTGAAAAAAATCCCCAATTTCTTTAGGAAACCAAGCCTTTGTCTGCCACAAGGAGACACAAGTCTCCCCAGGGTGCCTGTTAGGAACTGAACGTCTGTGTGCCCCCCACCCACAATTCACAGGTTGAAATCCTACCCGCCAGTGTGATGGCATTAGGAGGCGGGCCTTTGGGCGCTGCTTAGATCATGAGAGTGGGGCTCCCTTCACCACCTTCCACCTGAGGTCACGGCTAGAAGATGACCATCAGGAAGCTGTGTATTTTTTGTTTGGGGGGAAAAGCTGGGTGTTTTTTTAAATTTTTTTTATTGATTTTAGAAAAAGGAAGGGAGAGAGAGAGAGAGAGACATTGATGTGAGAACCATGGATCTGCTGCCTCCTGCACACTCCCCAAGGCGGATGGAACCTGAAACCTGCATATGTGCCCTGACAGGGAATCCAACCCGCAACCCTTTGGTGTACCGGAGGACACTCCAACCAGCTGAGCCACAGGGCCACAGCAGGAAGCCGGTTCCGATCAGACAGCACCTTGATCTTGGACTTCTTGGCCTCCAGACTGTGAGGAATTGATGTTGGTGCTGAAGCCGTCCAGTCTGTGGTATTTGTGTGATGGGAGCCCAAACGGACAGAGTGCATGCGGTTGCGATTCTGCGCCACGACTCGTTTTCACGCTTGGGGGGGGGGGGGGGCTGACAGTGGCTGTGGTTCCGTCCACCTTGCGCCTTGAGCTCAGCTCTTCACAGCCACTCCGCAGGCCGAGAGCCTGATTTGTCTAAGGATTTGGTTTATCTGTCGAAACGGGTTGGGAGAAGAAGCGGGAAGGAGGGGCGGGAGACTGGGGTGTCCAGAGCCGGAGGCCTCCCAGTCCCGAGGGGGAAGCGTGGTGGTTGGTTCCGGAGCCGCGAGGGTGGTTGGCGGCTGCGGGAAGGATCCGGCGGTAATGTGCTGCCACGCTGCTGGGCCGGCGATGATGACCACGGGCCTCGGTGGGATTAGCTGGGAGGCTGCCAGGAGCCGCAGAAAGCAGCCCTCTTGCCTGTGGAGACCGCCTCCCTCTCAGGGGACCGGCGGGCTGGGCCCAGCTGGCGCGGTGGGGAGGGAGTGCCCACAGCAGGCAGGCATCACCAAACCCTCAAGTGCGTGCTGTCAGCGCTGTAGGGAGCGGCTATCGGGTTAAGCCAAGGACTGACCTGTTGGCAAAGCCACAAACAAGTCCCAGCTTAGAGGGCACAGCCCTCTTAGCATAATTAAGCTTGACCTTATGAGTTCCCTAGAGCAGTGGTTCTCAAGCTTGGCTGCACATTAGAATCACCTGGGAATCTTTTTAAAATCCTGATTTCTGGGCCTCATCCTCCGGAAATTCTGTTTCTTTGTTATGGGGTGGGGCCACAACATTAGTAACAAAAAAAACACAGAATTTCCGGAGGATGAGACCAAAAATCGGGATTTTAAAAAGATTCCCAGGTGCAGCCAAGGTTGAGAACCACAGCTCTAGATCTTAACGGAGCTAGGGAGCTCTACTTAGCTAATGGGCTGTGGGAGGTGCAGCAAGTGCTGCCAAAACAAGGGAAACTCACAAGAACACTGTAACTATGGTGACCACTACCTTGTTTACCTCTGGCTATAAAATAAAGACTCAGCTTGCCCTGTGGTTTCTCTCTGTGGCCTCAGCCAGGCGCAGGAGATCCACCACCCAGCTTATTCTCTTTGTCTTTTCTACATCCTTCGCTCCCCCCCCCCCCCCCCCCCCACTTTCAGGCTCACTGAACCCTTGGCTGAGCTGGCCCACCACAAGAGCAAAAGAGGGCGCTGCAGTGCTAAGGGGGCCTGGAAGCCGGCGGTGGGGAGGGGTTTGACTGCATCCCAAGGATTCCAGGGGCGGACACCGAAGGGGTGTCTGTCTGAGGGGCGTCAGATGTGCCTTTGTTCAAGACGATGCTAGCTGTAGTATGCACAGCAGACAGCAGGGGGCGAGAGGAAGACAGCAGAGGTCATCTCTGGGAGTAAACCTGTGAGGCCATGGACACCCCTGAGCAAATGCTGTTCTAGATGCTTCCACAGGCACAAAGCCCATAATACAAGATGTGGCCATAACCCTCGAGGACGTACAGCCATGTCAGGCCAGGAGACAGGTGTTTATTGTCCCTGTGCTGCAGTAAGAAGGTGAGGGAGTTTCGCTCAGGTCCCTTTTGTGGCCTGAATAAGTAAACAGCCGAACAGCAAGGCAAATCCGTGGTGAGCGTGTTTAAGCCCCCAAGGCCCGTCGGCTGACCGTAATGGCCGGCCAGAGGCATTTGTTTCCTAAGTACCACGCCTGGAGTTCTCCCTGGATGGCAGTCTGTGTAGGTAAGGTCATGACCATCCATCCTGGCGAGTCACCTCTCTGAGCTTCAGTTTCCTCGTCTGTGAAGCAGGGTTATAAGATAGTCTCCATCACAGTGTGGTTATGAGGGCTATGCATGTGAAGGGCGTACGTAGCACAGAGCACACAGTAGTGATTGCTATTGCTATTGTATTTTCTTGAATCAGAATGTAATCCTCATGTCATTCATGATTAGGTTATTACTCAACCCCCTAAGTTCTCTCTCCCACGACTGTGAGCTCCCTGAGGACAATCTATATGCCGGTCATCTTTGTATCTGCCATACACATGAAAACTTGCGGCCTGGAATGGGGTTGGGGGAGGGCAGGAGGGAGAGCCATGTCCCTGTCCACAGTGCTGAATCTTCATGGCCTGCGTACCTGTTGGGATGCTCTCTCTCCAACCAGTTCCCACTGTGCTCTTCGCAAAGATGCCCTCCGGAGTCCTGTAACACAGCGGCCCTGGCTGGCATCAGTCCTCATCCGATCTCCCAGGTATGTTAGCTGAAATAAGGCAGGTAGTAAAAGTGTGTGCAGCACGAGCTTGCTGCTGAAAAACACACACTGTGCGCACATCCATTGCTGTAGGACATGGACTGCGCACATACAAATCATCAAATATGTTTGTAGAAATATATAGAAGATTCTACACCAACGTGAGAATGGTGTTCATCGCATTAGAGTGGGATTGGTGACCGCAGGAGGACTGTACTTTGAAACATACTCTTTGATATTTTTTGGTTTGTTTTAGCTGTAACTCCTATATTATTTTTGTCATAATAATTTGAAAATAATGTTTTTAAACCAGAAAACAAAGTTAGTTGGTAGAAACTGTGAATAGGGGTTGGGACTTACTTTCAGGGTCCAAAGGTGAAGAGATTAGCTTCCTAAGGAAGCTGGTGCCAGCAGCCGGGGCAAGGAAGCTCCTGAACATTCAGGAGACAATGGATTTTGAGGTTTGTTACATGTGTATCTAAGTATCCCTGAGAAACCAGCACATCCAGCCCCCACCCCATTTTACAGATGAGGAAACAGACTCATCGAGGGGAAGGGAAGAAACCAACATCACTTGTCTAATCAGAGGCAGCTCCGGGTTTAGACCTCATCCTCCTGGCTTCCAATCAAACCCTGCTTATCAGTGTCCTCAGGCTGCTGTGACAAAGTACCACAAACTGAGTGCTGAAAACAATAGAAATTTATTCTCTCACTAGAGTCCTGATGCATGAAATTCGTGCAAGAGTAGGCCTTCCTTCCCCCGGCTGCTGGCACCAGCTTCCCTCTGGCCGCCAGCAGGCACCCAGGACCCAGGCTTCCCTCCAGCCACAGGCAGGCACCCAGGATCTGGGATTCCCTTGTAGCCCCAGCTTTGTCCGGAAGGTTGTCCGGAAGGACATCCTATCTAATTAGCATATTATGCTTTTATTATTATAGAAGGTTCTGGAGGACCAAAGCCTGAAATCAAGGTATCCACAGGGCCATGCTCAATCTAATGGCTCTTGGGAAGGGTCCTGGCTTGCCTCCCCCTGGCTTCTGGGGGTTGCCAGCACTCTTTGGACTTCTTTGGCTTTTAGGTGCATCGTTCTAATTTCTGCTCTCTTGCCCTGTGTGTCTGTGCTTCTTTTTATCATATTGATGATTGGATTTACAGCCCATCTTATTCCAGTATGACCTCATTTTAATTCACATCTTAATTATATATGCAAAAAGCCACTTTCCAAATCAGGTTACATTCACAGGTACAAGGGGTTGAGACTTGAATATATTTTTTTGGGGGGGGGGCACAATTCAACCCATAACACCCTGTTTCAGCTGTACCAAGATGCCTCATTGTTCAGTAATAATTATTATTAACAATAAGTTCTAATTTTCACTGAGTACTTGCCCTGTCAGAGGCACTGTGCTAAGTACTGTATATGTGTTATGTTTGATTCTCTCTAGACCAGGGGTGGGCAAACTTTTTGACTCGAGGGCCACAATGGGTTCTTAAACTGGACCGGAGGGCCGGAACAAAAGCATGGATGGAGTGTTTGTGTGAACTAATATAAATTCAAAGTAAACATCATTACATAAAAGGGTACGGTCTTTTTTTTTTTTTAGTTTTATTCATTTCAAACGGGCCGGATACGGCCCACGGGCCGTAGTTTGCCCACAGCTGCTCTAGGCTGTAGAAACCATGAGTACCCCCATTTGACTGATGAGGAAACTGAGGCCCAGAGAGGTGAAGCAACTTGGCTGGCATCCAGTTAGCGTGGCAGAGTGTAACCTCCAAAAATGGTCACAGCAGTATTTCCAATCCCACGTGCCTTTCCAGAACCTTGTTGCTCCCCACCAAGAAGCAAAGTCTATCTCTTCTCTGCCTGAACTTGGGCAGGACCTTGTGGCTGCGTCAGTTAATAGGATGTAGAGGAAGTGATGCTGAGTAACTTCCAAAACTAGGCCATGCTGGTGCTGCAACCTCCAACTGCCTCTCTCTCTCAGGATGCTTGGTCTCAGAACCCAGCCACCTGCTGTCAGGAGGCCCAAACCAACCATGTGTAGAGGCCCATGTGGAGAGAATCTGAGGCCCGGTCTACAAACAGCACCAACCGCCACATGTGTGCGTGAGGGAGCCTTCAGGTGATCCAGCCCCTGGCTTTGGAGTCTTCCAGGCGGGGCCCCAGATAAGGAAGAGCAGAGACAGGTCATCAGGGCTGTTGTGCTGTGTCCGAATGCCCAACCCACAGCATCTGTAAGCATCATGCGTGATTGTTCGTTGGCATGTTTGGGAGCACTTTGTGTGGCAGACACAGCAGCTGGAGCAGCTAGGATGTGCGGAGTCAGGGTTGGAAATTTGGAATTCCAAGCTCTGTTCACTCACGTCCCCCCTCCCCCCTCTTGCTATCTGGTGAAACCCCAGTATTATCAGCAGGTAGCAGCCTCCTCTCTCCCAGCCTCCCCAGGCCTCTGACTAATCTCAAGTGCAGTCCTTTTTGTTTGGAAAAGGAAAATCAGAATCCAAAGACAACTGTTCACAGAATGTGCAGAAGCCCCTTGGTGACAGCTGCGGTTCTTTTAACAGAGAGAGCCACCAGCCCACTGATCCCTCCCCCGACCCACCCATGCAAACAACCCAGATCAAACAAAAAAGTAATGAGAACGTCTTCTCATTCTGCCACCCATGCTGTTTGCTCAGATCACAATAGTTCATCTTTTTAAAAAAATTTATCTCTATTGTTGGAAGTATTACAGATGTCCCCCTTTCTCCTTCGTAGACCGCCTCCTCCCCACTCCCGCCTCCTCCCCATGCCTTCTTCACCCACTACTGTCTGTGTCCCTGGGTTAGGCATATATGCATATAAGTTCTTTGGTTAATCTACTCCTGCCCTACCCCCTTCCCTCTGAAAATTGTCAGAAGGCTCATCTTTTATTTATTTATTAAATATTTTTATTAATTTCAGGGAGGAAAGGAGAGGGAGAGATAGAAACATGAATGATGAGAGAGAATCATTGATCATCTGCCTCCTACACGCCCCACGCTGGGGATTGAGACTACAACCTGGGCCTGTGGCCCGACACTGGGAATCGGGAATGGAACCATGACCTCCTGGCTCATAGGTCGATGCTCAACCACTGAGCCATGCCTGCCAGGCAGAGGCTCATCTTTAAAAAAAAAAAAAAAAAAAAAAAAAAAAAAAAAAAAAAAAAAAAAAAAAAAAAAAGGTCTCTCCATTATAAACTTTTGAACAATAATAGATACAGAGGCAGAGCTGCCTCAAACTGATTGTCAAACTGCAGCGGGAAGGCCGGGGAGGGTTGGAGGGCAGGAGGTAGGGGGGTAAGAGATCAACTAAAGGACTTGTATGCATGCATATAAGCATAACCAATGGACATAAGACACTGGGGGATAGGGGAGCCTAGGGGACTGTCTAGGGCGGGGGGATAAAATGGACACATATGTAATACCCTTTGTAATACTTTAAGCAATAAATTAAAAAAAATTATTTTCAAAAATAAAATTCTTCTTAAGAAGTTAAAAAAAAAAAAAAAAGAGGTCTCTAAGGATCTGCTATGCCAGGCATTTCCTTTCCTTCCTCCCCCCTCTCCTCCCTCCCTCCCTTCCTTCCTTTCTCTCTTTCTGTCTTTTTTTTAAAAGATTGTTTATTGATTTTTAGAGAGAGAGGAAGTGAGAGGGAGAGAAAGAGGGAGAAGTGTCTATGTGAGAGGGAAACATTGTTTGCTACCTCCTGCAGGCTCCTCACCCGGGATTGAGCCCTCAACCCAGGCATGTGTCCTGACCAGGAATCAAACCAGCTACTTCTTAGTACACAGGACGACACCCAACCAACTGAGCCACAAGGCACACCGGCCAGGGCTAGGCATTGCCTTTTCTATGCCTACCTTGCCTCCCTCCAAAACAGTGGGGCCCATGCCTTCCATTTTGTTTAGCATTAAAAAAAAGAAAAAGAAAAGATGCCCTAGCTGGTTTGGCTCAATGGATAGAGCATCATCCTGCGGACTGAAGGGTCCTGGGTTCAATTCTGGTCAAGGACACATACCTAGATTGCAGGCTTGATCCCCAGTAGGGGATGTGCAGGAGGCAGCCAATCAATGATTCTCTCTCATCATTGATGTTTCTATCTCTTTCCCTCTCCTTTCCTCTCTGAAACCAATAAAGATATATTTAAAAAAGAAAAAGAAAAAGAATCACACTTCACTTCTGGGCAGGCCTAGAAGCCCATCCATGTGTCTTCAGGCAGGAGAACCAAGTTGGCCTGAATGTGAATGTGTTTTGTTCATTCTAGGCATGTGGATTAATTAGGACTCATTACAAGGTAGGAAAATAATAAAAACAAAACAAAACCCGACACCACCACCACAAAAAACCACACACAGCCTGGCTGGTGTGGCTCAGTGGTTGAGTGTTGACCCATGCACCAGGAGGTTATAGGTTCGATTCCCAGTCAGGGCATATGTCTGGGTTGTGGGCTTGATCTCCAGCAGGGGGTGTGCTTGAAGCCGCTGATCTATGTTGATGTTTCCCTCTCATCAATGTTTCTATCTCTTCTCCCTTCCTCTCTCTCTAAACACACACACACACACACACACACACATCAATCTCAATTTAAACTGTTTAGAAATAATAATTAAAACAAAGAAATGTATTCACTTTCACATCCAAAAGTTCCAGTGTATATAGTTAGACTTTGGATGAGGCTGGATCCGGAGCTCAGATAATCACACCATCCAAACTCAATCTCTGCATTCCTCAGCTTTGCCTTCTCGGTGGCATCTTCATTTTCCGGCTCTTCTTAGGGGTCCCTGGAAACTTCAGGTTCCTCATATTGAGACAGGCCAGGCAGCCAGGACAAGTGGAATGGGGAAACTGAGACAGACAGCTGAACAAAGGGGCAGAGCAGTTCACAGCAGATCCAGGAGGTCACCTCCTTAGCCATAACATCTACGCCTCAGTTGTATTTCAACCTCAGGCCCAGAGAAGCAGCAAAACCAGGTCAGTGACACCTGGACCAGCTGCAGTGACTAAGGACCCCCTGTCCTGACACTGACCAATCAGTGGAGACCAGGACCCTGAAGGAGCACTCCGAGAAAACTGATGAAGATTCTGCTGAAACCCTCCCCTGACACCCCTCCTAAGATTCCAGCCTGTAAGAGAGGGATAAAGCCTCAAGACAAAGGACCCAGCACCTGCTCTCCCTCTGGGGAGCAACCCTCCCTTCCCCTTCTCTTCTCCCACAGGCATGTATCTCCCGACCTAAACCCTAAGGGACCCCCACCAGGCTTGCAACCAGAGGAACAATGGGCAGCCACAGCTCCTCCCAGGCTAATCCTCTGAACCTGACCCCAAGGTGCCCTTTTCTCTGACTTCCCAGAGAGCTAGGGCAGCCCAGCCTCGGCTCTCCTGTTGCTTCCTTTATGCCAAGCCCTTTCTTGTTTCACTGTGCCCAGCTTTAATACATATTCTCTCATAGTCCACTGGGGACTGAGCCCTCAACCCAGGCATGTGCTCTGACCGGGAATCGAACTACGACCTCCTGATTCATTGTGAAATTTTTCCCGCATGAAGTCAAGAACCTACACACTACCGGCTGGCCCTAGGCAGACCTGTAACAATACTACCAAACCGAATGTGAGGGACAGAGTTCCTCTGCCCGATAGCACTAAAGGAATCGGGGAACGGAGCCTTGCTTTCTCTGGCTGGTCGTTCTTGGGTCATGGCTCTGCCCTAAGCCAATCACCATGGCCTGGGTAATGGAGCATACCAGTTAGCTCCCTCTTCCGTGGTCGGCAAACTGCGGCTTGCGAGCCACATGCGGCTGTTTGGCCCCTTGAGTGTGGCTCTTTCTAAGCCTTAGGAGTACCCTAATTAAGTTAATAACAATGTACCTACCTATATAGTTTAAGTTTAAAAAATTTAGCTCTCAAAAGAAATTTCAATGGTTGTACTGTTGATATTTAGCTCTGTTGACTAATGAGTTTGCCGACCACTGCTCTAGGTCAAAGGCTGTGAATTTGACTACACGAGGGATTGGAGAGAAGGGGGACACAGGACTGTTATCACAGGAAAGGGGAGAGGATTTGGAACATCAGGAGCCACTGCAGTGGTTCTCAACCTTCCTAATGCCGCGACCCTTTAATACAGTTCCTCATGTTGTGGTGACCCCTAATTTCATTGTTATAAATTGAACATAATTAAAGCATAGTGATTAATTACAAAAACAATATGTAATTATATATGTGTTTTCCGATGGTCTTAGGCGACCCCTGTGAAAGGGTCGTTCGACCCTCAAAGGGGTCGCGACCCACAGGTTGAGAACCGCTGCTTTAATACAGTTCCTCATGTTGTGGTGACCCCCAACCATAAAATTATTTTCGTTGCTACTTCATAACTGTAATTTTGTTACTGTTATGAATCGTAATGTAAATATCTGATATGCAGGATGTATTTTCATTGTTCATGACCCACAGGTTGAGAACCGCTGCTGGAGGTTGGTATTGGGGTGCATTGAGAACAAAACTTAAATATCTACAACCCTAATAGAGTCTAACAGGCCATTCACAGAAGAGAATATAGAATGGTCATCATAAACATTTGAAAAGATGCTTAACCACACTGGTAATCTGGGAAATGCAAAGTAAAACATCAAATGAGATATAACTTTTCCACCTCCCCATCCAGTGGCAATGTACATCCAGGTGTGAACAATAATATAAACAGAACCACTTTAAAATGGAGTCCGAGCTGCTATCCCAGAGGAAGTCTTGCACATCTTATGTCTCAAACCTTTGGAATGTTAAAACAGGACAAAATGACTTTGGATTGGTCTAGGCAACCTTGTCTCCCCCAAAAAACCCGTTTGTAAAAATAACGAGAAAGCAGTTATTGTGAGGACTGGACTGAAAATTAAAACAAGGTTTAGAATTAGCATCACTATGTTACGTTATCAACACCAATAGAAATGCTGTAGGCAGTTAGGCAGACATGAGCAGAGCAAGGATGACGGGCCAGGTACAGAGGGTCACCAGGATGGAAAGCCCCAGGGGCTTAGCAGTGGACAATCAATTGTAGGGTGGGACCTTGCCCCCAGGGTGACCTTTCCTCCCCTAGTATGACCGTCAGGGCCAGCTGCATTGAATAATGACACACACCCCCCCCCCCCCCTTCTCCTTCCAGCCAATCAATCAGTGGAGACCACAACCCTGAAAGGACACACCTGAAAAATTGCTGAATATTCTATTGAGATCTTCCCCTGGGACCGCCCCTAAAGTCTCTGCCCTTAAAACCCTTAGGACAGAGCACCCAATGCACTCTTCCTCCTGGGAGCACACCAGTGCCTTTTCCTACCCTTCCCCCTCCCCTCCCCCCCTCCCCCAACCCTCCCGCCCCCACACACACATTACTAGTACCATCCTCACTCCCAAGCTCCAAGGGCCCTTCCTTTACCTCCATAGCTCCTTTCCTAAGCCCGTTTCTTCTAGGAACTACTTCTGTGATTTACCCAATAAATGTTCTCTTACAGTTTGGGTCTTGCCCTGAATTCTTTCCTGGCCAGAATCCAAGTACTGAGGTTGCTGAACCCAGGTTTGGTCTGACCCCACCCATCAGACACCTGGTGCCATTCCACCTCCTCCATCAGAAATGCCTTCCTTCTATTGATGTAATTGCTCCCCTTCCCTTTATCATAAATGCCCATTGCCTTTGTCCCCTAATAAAAACACTATTTGGGCTTCTGCCAGGATTGGTGCTTCCTGAATTGTTATTGATCCCAAATAAATGCTGGTTGCCTCTCACTTTGAAAGGGCTTTTATTTTTAGGTTAGCACAGTGTTGGCAAAAGTGTGGGGATCGCGTGCTCCTACACTGATGATGGGGTACAAACTGGGACATCCTCTTGGGTAGGCAATCTAACAATATTTCTCAAAGGTTTAAATCGTCAGTTGTAGAAATCCCTAGAAAGAGCTATGAGTGCCCAAAGACATACACGGAGTGGCCAGATTATTATGACCACCTGACATTTGTAGGCAAATTAGCTATAATTTCATGCTGAAGTTGCTAGAGGGCCAGACCATTATAAATAGGGAAGCAGGTTGTTTACCACGACAGTAGAAGTGCTTTTTTCCGAAGATATGAGTAAACAATGCAATTTAACAGCCTTTGAACGTGGGATATATTTGAACGTGAGTGGCCAGATTATTATGACGACCCCCATCGTACTTCCTTGGGCCACCTTTTGCCTTCAATACTGAGGCAGTTCTTCTTGGCATTGACTCCACGAGATGTTGAAAGGTGATGCGAGGGATCTGACACCATGCCTGATGAATAGCACTGTCCAGTTCTGTGAGATTTGATGGTTGTGGAACCAGCTGCCTTATGGCTCTTTTAACTTCATCCCACAAATGCTCAATTGGATTGAGATCTGGTGATTGTGGGGGCCACCTAAGCAAGGTAAAGTCTCCCTCATGTTCTTGAAACCACTCCCGCACAATACGAGCACCGTGGCATGGCGCGTTGTCTTGTTGGAAGAAGCCATCTCCATTGGGATACGCCATCAACATGATAAGATGAACTTGATCAGCAACAATACTTAGGTATGTTGTGCCATTCAGACGTTGTTCCACATGAATTAAAGGGCCCAAATCATGCCAGGAAGACATGCCCCGAACCATAACACTGCCCCCACCAGCTTGAAGGGTTGTACTCGTGCATGTGGGGTGCATGCTTTCATGCTGTTTCCACCAAATTCTCACTCTGCCATCTGCATGATGCAACTGGAAACGTGATTGATCAGACCACGTGACTTTTTTCCAATGCTTGACTGTCCAATCCTTGTGTTCCTGAGCGAATTGGAGACGTTTTACCTTGGTAACTGCAGACAGCAAAGGTGTTCGAACAGGCCTTCGGCTTCCATATCCCATACGATGCAGTGTATGGCTAATTTGCCTACAAACATTAGGTGGTCATAATAATCTGGCCACTCACGTTCAAATATATCCCACGTTCAAAGGCTGTTAAATTGCATTGTTTACTCATATCTTCAGAAAAAAATCACTTCTACTGTCGTGGTAAACAACCTGCTTCCCTATTTATAATGGTCTGGCCCTCTAGCAACTTCAGCATGAAATTATAGCTAATTTGCCTACAAACGTCAGGTGGTCATAATAATCTGGCCACTCAGTGTATGTACAAGTGACGATGCCATCTCTTTCCCATGTTAAGGCTTGTGTTCTTTTTTTTCTTTTTAAATAGATTTAATAAGTGTTTGAAATAAGGCAGGTATGCATGGTGCCTTCCAGCCAAGAAACCCTCATAGCAGGGGCACTCCTCAAGGCCTCGCCACTGCCAGCGTTCAGACCTTGCAAGGGCCTCCATTCTTGCATCCAGATCGGCATGGCTCTCTGGGGACTGCTGGCCTGGATGCACACCTGTGGTTTCATCTGGGTCAGGCCACCCCCGCCAAGAGGGCAGAGTTGGGATGAAAAATGAGCCTGGACTATGTGGATCCCCTGGCATCACCCCAGGGAAGAGCTCGGGAGGCCAAGAACTGGAGGAGTGAAAGAGTCGGCCTCCAGGGAAGCGGAAATGATGACTCAGCTTTGGGTCATGATTTTCCTGACTTTGACTTCTTAGTCAAAGGTGTTGAGTCATCACCTTTTTGCCTTTGATATTCAGACTTCTCACTCATCCCAGCAGGGCATAGGAAGTGGGTGAAGGGAAGCCCCCAGTAGTTAGGGCTGTGCTCCCAGATGCCTCCCCCTCTCCTCACAGTCAGTGTCTGCTACTTACTAACCATGAAACTTTGACAAATCACTGAGCCCACATTCCCCACCTGTATCCTGGAGATGCTAATACCTGTCTTGTGATGTCCTTCACCTAATCAGTACTTTATTTATTTATTTATTTATTAGTATTGGTTTCAGAGAGGAACGGAGAGGGGGAGAGAGAGAAAGAAACATCAAGGATGAGAGTCATTGATCAGGTGTCTTCTGCACACCGCACCCTGGCGATCGAGCCTGCAACCTGGGCATGTGCCCTGACAGGGAATCGAACCATGACCTGGTTCATAGGTTGACAATCACTGATCCACCTCCGCCGGGCTAATCAGTATTTATTAAGCACCTCCTGTGTGCTATGCACAGGGAATATGGTAGTAAGCGAATCAGACAAAATCTCTTCCCTCACGAAGCTTACATTTCAGTGAGAAAAAAACAGCAATGAACAAATAGGTACATACAATGTAATGTTAGTTGGTGATAAGCAGAATGAAGAAAAATTAAATGGGTTAGGAGGGAGAGGGTTAAGGGGGCTGCTGGAGACAGTTCCTATTGAGTGTCTAGCTGCACAAGGCCTGGCACATAGTAGGGCTAATGAACAAATATAAATTCCCCTCTTTGCAGTTTAGGAAGTAAGCGCCACATAGTTTTCAGGACTGAAAGGACCTTCCCTCCCTGGAGAAGTTGCAAGATGACTCCCACACAGGGTTCCCAGTCACAGGACAGTGAGGAGGAAAGCTGCGTGTGTGAAATATATTTTTTCATTGAGGTGAATTCACATAACATAAAATTAACATCAACCATTTAAAAATGAACAATTAGTACGTTCACAATGTTGTGCGAACATCATCATCTACTTCCAAGACAATTTTCGCACCCCAAAGAAAACCCTGTACCCACTAGGCCAGTGATGGCAAACCTTTTGAGCTCAGCGTGTCAGCATTTTGAAAAACCCTAACTTAACTCTGGTGCTGTGTCACATATAGAAAATTTTTGATACTTATTTTATATATTTAAATGCCATTTAACAAAAATCAACCAAAAAAATGAGTTCGCGTGTCATAGGTTCGCCATCACTGCACTAGGCAGTCACTCCCCATTCTTCCCTCTCCCCAGTCCCTGACTAATGTTTGGTCACTCAGAAAAAGCAAAAAGTTTTTTTGGGGAGAGCCAAGGCACAACAAATACATTCATTAAAGCAAAATTAGTACAGGTCTTACATTTGAGGTTATGAGCAGCATGGCTGAGGTCATGCCTGCCTAATTATTGTGCCTAATAATTACCTTGACTAATTAGACCAAAGGTTTTGGAGTGTGTTTCTATTCCCAGACACTGAGTCATCAGTGACTGAGAATAAATCATTTCCCTCTATTTGTGTCTTGGATCATCCACATGGAAGCACCCAGCCAACCCCTCAGGGAAATTCCACAGGCTTCATTAATTAATATTTGGAAAACAGTATAATTTGTGTATGTCAGGCCTATAGGAACATGACATCAGTGTGTTTTGTATGTTGGATTCATTTATTTAATTATCCAACTATGCTCCAGGTGCATTTATTTATTTAAAATGTTTTTATTGATTGTTAGAGAGAGAGGAAGGGAGAGGGAGAGAGAGAAACATCGATGTGAGATAGAACCACAGGTTCCCTCCTGCATGCACCGATATGTGCTCTGATTGGCAATCGAAAGGTCCCATGACCTTTCCGTGCATGGGACAACACTCAACTCACTGAACCACACCAGCCAGGGCTCCAGGTGCATTTAATATTTATTAAGCTCTTAGTCTGAGCCAGGCCCTGAGATAAGACCTGGGGGTGTAATTAATAGTGAACAAGACAGATGGGCGTCTGTCCTCATAAACGTATAGCCTAGTGGTGAAGACAGATGATAAGTAAAACAACAAACAAAACCATCACAAACTGTCAAGTGCTATAAGGAAAACTAATAGAACTCTGCCACAGATAGTGGCAGGAGGGGTCTACTCTTGACAAATGATCATAGAAGGCTTCTTGGAGGAAGTGACCTCCACGCTGAGACCTGAACTGTGGGAAGGAAACAGCCAGGTAGAGTTGGTGTTCAGTATGTATGGGAGATATGAAAGTGGGCAAGGTTAGTAAGTGGTCATAGATTTTTGGGTTTCAATCCTGCCCTACCACGGACTTACTGTAAAATGGGAACAATTACAATACTTGTGTCATGGGGCTGTCAAAAAGACTCAGTGGATTGATAGTTACGAAGCACTTAAAGCTTTGCCTGACACGGACCCAGCATCATGCATGCACGTAAGGGCCCCAGAAACTGTGGCTGCTACCCTCCCCGTACATCCCCTTGCTCACCTGACCTCACCTCCAGCATCA
Source organism: Myotis nattereri (assembly GCF_964212035.1). Lineage (NCBI taxonomy): Eukaryota > Metazoa > Chordata > Mammalia > Chiroptera > Vespertilionidae > Myotis > Myotis nattereri. The sequence goes on along the minus strand of NC_138079.1, from coordinate 95,506,607 downwards.
GAGAAGAGGGTTTCCAGTTCTCTTACCACCTCCCAACTCCACCTGCATCTCTCCTCTTCTTCACCGAGCAAAGCTCTTCAACTCAACGAAACACAGGCTCACCCTGGATTTGCTCTGGTTCACCTCCATATCCCTGCTCATCACCTCACTGGGCCTTGCTGACAGACAGCAGGCCCCCACATTTGTTGAGGGAACAGATAGATGGAAGTGTTGTAGGCGTGGGAACAGCGCCAAGTGTCTGACCCCAGGGGTTCAGCAATCTCGGTACTTGGATTCTGGCTAGGAAAGAATTCAGAGCCAAGACCCAAACTATAGGAGAACATTTATTGGGTAAATCACAGAAGTAGAAAAAGTATTTCCTAAAAGAAATAAGCTTAGGAAACGAGTTATGGAGGTAAAGAAAGGGCCCTTGGAGCTTGGGAGTGAGGAAGCTAATGGTAACTTGCCTGAGATAGGGAGAGAGAGAGGGGGAAGGGAAAGGAAAAGGCAAGGGCATGGTCCCTGGAGGGAGAGCGACCTGGGTCCTCTGTCCTAAGGGTTTTAAGAGCAGAGGTTTTGGGGGAAGTCCCAGGGAAAGATGTTAATAGAATATTCAGTAGCTTTCCAGGTGTATCCATTCAGGGTTTTGGTCCCCACTGACTGATTGGCTGGCATTCAATGCTGCTGGTCCTGATGTCAGCGAAGGCTGGTTTAGTTGCTTATCTAGGCCTGGAGCTGAAATACAACGGAGTCCTAGATATTATCTCTAGGGAAGAAAGGTCAATGTGTCCAAACCACATGACCAGCTCTATGCTAAGGAGGAAAAGCCACTCTGGGGGCGAGGTCCCATCTTACAACTGATTGTCCTTTGCTAGGTGCCTGGGGCTTTCCAACCTGATGACCTCTGTACCTGGCCCATTGTCCTTGCTCTGCTCATGTCTGTCTAACTGCCCATAGCAGGATGTGCAATGTGGGAGAATTTGGGAGCCTTTCTGGCTTTTTTCACTTATTGTAGTTTTTGGGGTCCATCTGCATTGGGGCAAGTACAGTGTTTCTGAAGTCCCTCGGGCTGTAGATGGTGTCCACGGCAGAGACCCTTCTCAGGAACACACCCCAGTGGCTAACCCAATATTTCTCTTCTCTCAGCCCATCTTCTCTCCCCAAGGGCCAAGTGCCAGGCAGATTAAGCTCTCAAAGTGAAGGAAGAGGAAAAATACATGGAGATTTAAAGCATGAGATGTTGAAATAACCCAGTGGGAGATTATATATATATATCTCCTATATAATAAAACCCTAATATGCAAATCGACCAAACGGAGGAACGACCAGTCACTATGACATGCACTGACTACCAGGGGACAGACACTCAACACAGAAGCTGCCCCCAGCCCACAGGCCCTGACTGGCGGTGGTGGCAGCAGTGGGGGTGGGGCCGGCGAGCAGGCAGTGTCAGGCCACCAGCCCAGGCAGGTACCAGCAGGGGGCCCTCTGGATTGCCCTGCCGGTCGTCCCACAGATCAGCCCTGATTGCCAGCCAGACCTTGGGATCCCACCCGTGTACGAATTTCGTTCACAGGGACTCTAGTGTGTATATATATATATATAATATAATATAAAAATTTTTTTTGATTTGTTTTTTATTGATTTTAGAGGGAGAGGAAGGAAGAGGGAGAGAAAGAAATATTGATGTGAGAGAGAAACATTGGTCACCTCCAGCACACACCCCAACTGAGGATCAAACCTGAAACCTGGACATGAGCCTTGACAGGGAATCAACCAGTGACCTTTTGGCACACTAAACGCCATTCAACTATGGAGCCTCTCCGACCAGAGCCCACCATCTGCCTCCCTCCAGTCTCTTCTGCCTCTTCATCACAGCCACCCTACTCCAGACACCACCACTTCTTGCTGTTCTCCCAGCTGCCACAATAAAACTAACAAAAGCAAAATTTTTATTATGGAAAAATTCCAAAAAGATACAAAAGGAACGAGAACAGAATATGAAAACAATTTTAACAATTCGTCAGCTCATGGCACAGTTTCACCCACTCTGCAGCCTCCTGGAATTTTCAATTCCTCCCCTCCAGGTTTTTTTGTGTGTGTATGTGTTTTTATTTATTTTTCTTTTTATTTTTTTTTAATTTTTGGCCTCAGGGACAGGTTAACCTGACTTTTCACCAGTTTACCCTGCAGATGTATTGTCTGTTGTGGTGAAATGTTTACTCTAAGATTCCTTCAGGAATTTGCTTTTGAAACCAAAATTTTGAGACTCAAAACCAAAGTTTTGAGACCTTAAAATAAAAGGCCTCTCTTTTGCAATCTCCCAAATGGCAAGCCTCAGCTTCCAAGATTATTATCTCTGCCATGAATTTCAAAAGACTGCTTAGGAACTCTGAAAAGGCAGGAATTTGGCTCTTCCAGTGATTGCTTTTTTTGAATTGGTTTGGGTCTGGCCTCTCCCAGGGTTGTATCCAGACTGATTCAGGCCTCAACCTCACTACTTGGTTTTGGGGAGAGAGGGATTTCTTTTAAAAAGGGAATAAGCGCTAGCCGGTTAGGTTCAGTGGTTAGAGTTGGCCTGTGGACCAAAGGATCCCGGGTTTGATTCTGGTCAAGGGCACGTCCCTCCACTGCAGGCTCCTCCCCGGCCCCGCCCTGGTCAGAGTGCATGCAGGACGCAACCAATCAATGTATTTCTCTCACATCAATATTTCTCTCTGTCATTCCCTCTCTATTCCACTCTCTCTAAAAATCAGTGGGGAAATATCCTCGGGTGAGGATTAAAAATAATAAATAAATAAATAAGTAAATAATAAATATGTTGCCCATTGCTATTTTTATTGTTGTTAAAATGTAATTTTAGTGAATTTAAACGATTTCTCAGAATGTTCACAGGGGAGGTACTCACAACCCTGTTTTCCCACATGTTTTAAGCTCTTCAACTACAATTTCATACAAACTTTCACAGGCCCCAAGCTCCCAACTTGGTGGTTATTTTTCATTTACTATGTCACTCTTCTAGGTGTTTCTTCAAGAGCAGCTTCTCCAGGCTGTGCACCAGTGCACACGTGCAAACCAGTGTCCTAGATGTCACCTGAGGTCCCATGTCATTTCACAGCCCAGCGCTCCTGCTTAGCCTTGCATCATCTGGTTTCCTGGATCACCAGCATTGGCAGTAATGGTGAAGTCAGTCACCTGTTTTAAAAAAAAAAAAAGTAAGAGTTTTTTTTTTTTTTTGTGTGTGTGTGTTTTTCTTTCAGGCAGTTCCACTGAAATCTCCCAATATTTTTCAATACCCAAAGTCTCCCAGAATCAGGACTGCGCCAGACAGGATAATTCAGGCCCAGGCGCGATAAAGTCAAACTGAAGGAGAAGGAAGGGTGGCTAGTGGGGAGGGCCACCTACTGAGAATAGAAGCGCTGGTGTTTATCCTCACCTCACCCAGCAGCCTCCCTGGGGACCCAACGTGCCACCGCTGGGCTTAGCTTCCAAACGGGCAGTTTTCCTGGTGACAAAATCAGAGTCGCCTGTGTGTCCTTACAGACAGAGGCGAGGGGCCTGGTGTTTTTTTAAGTGGCCCAAATTATCACAGTTGGGTGTAACCTGATTGTTTCTTTCCATCCGCTTTTTATTTGAGAACAGTCTTTTACATTTACAGAGAAGTTGCAAAGACAGTATGTACACAGATTTCCCACACACACTACACCTACTTTCCCCCACGATTTTCTGGTATTACAAACATATCGCATTATTACTGTCTATTTGTCAGAATGAATGAACCAATATTGATATATTATTCTTTTTTAAAAATAAGTTTTATTGATTTAAGAGAGAGGGGGATATAAAGAGAGAAACATCAATTGGCTGCTCCCTGCAGGCCGCCTACTAGGGATTGAGCCTGCAACCCGGGGATGTGCCCTGACCGGGAATGGAATTAGCAACATCTTGGTTCATGGGTAGACGCTCAACCACTGAGCCACACCGGCTGGGCACTATATTGTTCTTAACTTCAGTCTGTGCTTTGCTCAGATTTCCTTATGTTTTACTGAATGCACTTTTTCTGTCCCTGGGCCCCACCCAGGACATCTGTCCATTTAGGCAACATGTTTGCTTAGATTCCTCTTGGTGTGATGTTTCTCAGACTTTGTGTTTTTTGTTTTTTTAATTGAGATATAATTCACATATTATTATATCTACCCTTTAAAAGTGTACAATTCAGCCCTAACTGGTTTGGGTCAGTGGATAGAGTGTCAGCCTACGGACTGAAAGGTCCCAGGTTCGATTCCGGCCAAGGGCATGTACCTTGGTTGCGGGCACATCCCCAGTAGGGGGTGTGCAGGAGGCAGCTGATTGATGTTTCTCTCCCATCGATGTTTCTAACTCTCTATCCCTCTCCTTTCCTCTCTGTAAAAAATCAATAAAATATATTTAAAAATAAAAATTAAAAAAAAAAGTGTACAATTCAGTGGACTTTAGTGCATTCAGAAATTGTGCTATCGTATATTTAAAAAAACAAGCCCAACCAGCTTGGCTCAGCGGTTCAGCGTTGACCTATGAGCTAGGAGGTCACGGTTTGATTCCCGGTCAGAGTATACTTGTATGCCCAGGTTGTGGGCTCGATCCCCAGTGTGGGACTTGCGGGAGGCAGTCAATCAGATTCTTTCTCGTCATTGATGTTTCTATCTCTCCCTCCCTCTTCCTTGCTCTCTGAAATCAATAAAAAAATATATTTAATGAAAAAAAATTGTGCTATCTAATTCCATAACATTTTCTTCACCCCTGTAAGAAACCACATACCCATGTAGCAGTCACTCCCCATTCTCCCCTCCCCGCAGCTTCTGGCAACCACTCATCTACTTTCTGTTTTTATTAATTTGCCTCTTCTAGACATTTCAGAGAAATGGGGTCACACAATTTGTGGCCTTTTATATCGGGGTCCTTTCACTGAGCACAAAGTTCTCGAGGTTCATTCATGTTGTAGCATCTATCAGGACTTCATTCCTTTTTATGGCTAAATGAAATTCCATTGAATGGGTTGACCACACTTAGTTTATCCACTCATTAATGGATGGATATAACCCCCTTTGGCTGTTATGACTGTCTTTATAGTTTCACAGAGTACCACTTAGATGTTTGTCCTGCAGTTGAGATCTGTCTCATGTGTTTCTCATGATTAAACTGGGGTTAGGGTTTGGGGAGGAGGACCATGGAGGTAAGTGCCCTTCTCATCACTCATATTGAGGGTGTGTGCCACTAAAATGATTTCTCACTCTTGATATGAACTTTGATCACCTGGCGGAGGTAGAGTCTGTCAGATTTCATCACTGTTAAAGTGCCCTGATTTCAATAGATAGTTGCACCAATTTTCTCTTCACTTTAACCACAAAGTTATAATTCGAATATTAATTTTTGCTGCATAGATATATTAAAGCAGTGTTTCTCAACCTTCTGGCCCTTTAAATACAGTTCCTCATGTTGTGACCCAACCATAAAATTATTTTCGTTGCTACTTCATAACTGTAATGTTGCTACTGTTATGAATCGTAATGTAAATATCTGATGTGCAGGATGGTCTTAGGCGACCCCTGTGAAAGGGTCGTTTGACCGCCAAAAGGGTCATGACCCATAGGTTGAGAACCGCGGTATTAAAGGGAAGGCTAGTTTTAATTTATTTGATTTGGATTCATACTTCAAATAAAGACCTTTTTTTCCCAATAGAAGACTTTTAATTATATTAAAAATGTCACACTGCAGTGATTTGCAGAGATTTTTAAACAAATCTTTAGTACCCAGTGTTGGTGACAATGTAGAGAAACAGACATTTTTATAGGCTATCTGGGGCAAGGGTGAATGAAGATGAGGAGGACATTTGGCAATCCAAAGCCTTGAAATGTGCCACCCAATTCCATCAATTCTACATTTAGAACTTTATATAAAGAAAATAAATATGTACACAAAGATTTGGCCAAAAACAAACAAACAAGAAACCAACCCAATTTATTATAGAATTATTTGTAGGAACCAAAGTTGAAAATAACCTAAGTGCCCAAAATAGGAAATTAGCTTTAAAATTGACACAACCCCGCAATCCATTGCCAAACAACTATTTAAAAGGATGTAAATACATGAAAAGACAAAAAAAGACATAAAAAGATTATCACAACTTATTAAGTAGAAAAAATGATTAAAAAGTGTGTACACAAAAATTCTGATTTTATAGAACAATAAAATATATATGTCTTTGCATAGAAAAAATAATGGCTCGATCCCCAGTAAGGGGCATGCAGGAGGCAGTTGATCAATGTTTCTCTCTCATCATTGTTTCCATCTCCCTCTCTCCCATCCTCTTTGAAATATATATATATATATATATATATATATATATATATATATATATATATATTTGGTCTTTATCCCTGGCTCCTGGCAAAGACCCCTAAACACCCTTGGAATTTCCTGAACTACAGGAGGGTTTTCTGTTTTTCATAGTGAGCCCCTTTATATCACACCTGGGTTCACACTAATGACATAACTTGGGGTAGAGCACCTGGATACAGAGCCTCAGGAGGGGGCTGGTCACCAGAAAGACCAAATGGTTGGCACTTGAAGCTCCACTTCAGGGAGGGGGGAAGGGGGGTTGGATATTAAGTTCTATAGCAACTCTTTTGTTGACAATCCTCATCCAAGGCTATTTTCCCATTGATTTTTTAGAGAGAGTGGAAGGGAGAGAAGGAGGGGGGAGAGGGAGAGGGAGAGAGAGATAAAGAGATAGAGATCCATGGGAGAGAGAGACATCAATTGGTTGCCTCCCCCGTGCACCCTACTGGGGTTCAGGATCGAACCCGAAACCCAGGTACCTGTGTGCCTGGGTTGCGCCCTTGACTGGGAATTGAACCCATGAACCTTTAGTGCTGGGGCCAATGCTCCAACCAACTGAGCAACATCGGCCAGGGCTCTATAGCAGCTCTTGGAGAACATTGAATGAGCTGGGCTGGTAAACACCTGGAGGTGCTGGGAGGGTGGGCTGTGCCTGGAGAGACGTGAAAGCTCAGGGCCCGCCTTCCCCCATACCTGCCCTGTGCATCTCTTCCATCTGGCTGTTCCCGAGTTGTCCTTTATAATCAAGTGGTAATAGTAAGTAAACTGTTTCCTGAGTCCTGTGAGCCCTATAGCAACATGAGAAGGGGCTCATGGGAACCCCTGATTTATAGCTGATCGGCCAGAGTACAGGAGGCTTGAACTTGGAATTGGATCTGAAGTGGGGGTAGTCTTGTGGGATTGAGCCTTTAACCTGGAAGGGGTAGGGGGTCTGACCATAATTCTAGGTTGTGTCAGATTGAATTGCTGTTGGTGTCCAGAGAATTGGGGAATTGGTTGGTATGAGAACCCCCCCCCCCCCCCCACACACACACACACATTTGGTGTCAGAAGTGTTCTGTGGGTAGAAACAGACCTTAGGAAATTCTTTGTGTCTCAATTTCTCATCTTTAAAATGGGAATAAAAATACCAACCTTATTGGGTATTTGTCAGGATCAAATAAGTTAATACACACAAAGGATTTATTATAAATATTAAAATAGGTGGAATCCCATGTGTGGTAGGGAGACCTTTATTTAAAAAAAGTAGACAACGTATTTTTTTTAATGTATTTTATTGATTTTTACAGAGAAGAAGGGAAAGGGATAGACACTTAGAAACATCAATGAGAGAGAAACATCAATCAGCTGCCTCCTGCACGCCTCCTACTGGGGATCGAGCCTGCAACCAAGGTACATGCCCTTGACTGGAATTGAACCCAAGACCCTTCAGTCCGCAGGCTGACGCTCTATTCACTAAGCCAAACCAGGTAGGGCAAGTGCTATTTTTTTAATAAGAAAAGAAAACGGGACACCCTTCCTGTGGGGAGCACACCCACGCTTTCCCCTTCCACCTCTCCTCCCCCCAGGAGCGGCACCTTTGCCTTCTCTCTCCTAAGCTCCAAGGGCCCTTCTTTTGCTTCTGTAACTTGTTTTCTGAGCCTACGCAGCCCAGCTGGCTCATTCTACTACCTCTGCAACTTTCTAAATAAACTTCCTCTTGTAATTTGAAACAAAACAAAAAAAAAGAAAAAAGAAAAGAAAGGAAGGAAGGAAGGAAGGAAGGAAGGAAGGAAGGAAGGAAGGAGGAAGGAAGGAAAGGAGGGAGGAAGGAAGGAATTTAGAGTAAATGGCTTGTGAAATGTTTCTGACCTACCAGGCCATGACTGATGTGCCCGGTTTGGACGGAGCCTGCGCGCCTGCACATGTTGGCATCCCATCATGTTTGCTTGTTTTTATGTGGTGGGCAGCCTCTAGGGGGGTCCCTAAAATCCAAGACCCTTCTTATTCATGTCCTTGTGTAACTCCCTTCCCTTTCGTGTGAGTTGGGTTTACTGACTTGCCTCAAATGAATAGCATACGGTAAGGGATGGACCCCACATCCAAGAGTAGGTTGTAAAGAGTGTCTTCTGTCTTGGGCGTCCTCTTTCTCTTTCTCCCTCCAATGAAAGAAGCCAGCTGCCACGTTGTGAGCTACCCCAGGGAGAGTTAATTAACATAACTATTACCCAAACTGCTTTCTTTCCCAAAGGGGATTATAAGGAGCCCCCTTTTAAACTCCGCCCAACCCCCCTCACCCCAGGCAATCTTTTTTTCTTTTTTTAAACATATTTTTATTAATTTCAGAGAGGAAGAGAGAGGGAGAGAGAAACATCTATGATGAGAGAGAATCATTGATTGGCTGCCTCCTGCATACCTCCCCAGTGGGGATTGAGCCCAGGCATGTGCCCTTGACTGGTATTGAACCCAGGACCCTTCAGTCCACAGGCCGACACTCTATCCACTGAGCCAAACCAGCTAGGGCTTAAATATGTTTTTATTGATTTTTAGAGGGAGAGGAAGGGAGAGGGGTAGAGAGGTAGAAATATCTATCGGCCACCTCCTGCATGCTCCCTACTGGGGATGGAGCTCACAACCTGAGCATGTGCCCTGGCTAGAATTGAACCAGTGACCTCTTGGTTCATGGGTGGATGCTCAACCATCGAGCCACACTGGCTGTGCTGTTTTCTGTGACTATAGATTAGTTTGCATTTTCTCTAATTTTATGTAAAGGGAATGAATTAGAAAACACATACAGTATTCTTCTTCTTTTTTTTCTTTTTGGCCTGGCTACTTTCAGCATAATTATTTTAGATTCATCTATGTTGTGTTCATCCATCTTGTTGCTGTGCAGTAGTAATAGTCCCCTGTATGGACATACCACAGGCTCTCTGTTCACCTGTTGATGGGCATTTGGGTTGCTTCCAGTTTAGAGCTATTACAAGTAGAGCTGATATGGACATTCATGCATAAGGATGGCTTTCTTTTCTCTTTGGTAATTACCTAGGAATGAAATACATCTGGGTATTTATCCAAAAAATATAAAAACACTAATTAAAAAAGATATATGCACCCCTATGTGTTCATTGCAGCATTATTTATAATAGCCAAGATATAAAAACAAACTAAGTGTCCTTCAGTGAATGAATGAATAAAGATGTGAAATATATATATATATATATACATATATATATATATATACAATAAAATACTACTCTGCTATAAAAACAGAATGAAATCTTGCCACTAGTGACAACATGAATGAACCTTGAAGATATTCTGCTAAATGAAATAAGTGAGCTGGCCTGACCGGTGTGGCTCAGTGGTTGAGAGTCAACCTAGAAACCAGGAGGTGACGGTTCAATTCCAGGTCAGCACTCATGCTCAGGTTGCAGGCTCGGTCCCCAGTGGGGACGTGCAGGAGGCAGCCGATTGATGATTCTCTCTCATCATTGATGTTTCTATCTCTCTCTCCCTCTCCCTTCCTCTCTGAAATCAATAAAAATATATTTTAAAAAAAGGTTGGGGGTGGGTGAGCAAAAGGGGATAAGGGAGTCAACTGTATGGTAACTGATGGTAACTAGACTTTTGGGGGGGGGGGTGATCACTTTGCAATGTATACAGATGTCAAATTATAATATTGTGCACCTGAAACTTATATACCAATTTTTCCTTCATAAAAATACAAACTCTTGAGTTATTTTTCAAAGTGATTGTACCATTTTACATTCCCACAAGCATTCTATAGGACGTTTCGCAACCCTGGCACTAAACCACTAAATACCAGTGGTCCCAGTCATGGTGGCAACTTAACCCCGACTCCCTTTACAAATGTCCGCCCCCCCCCCCCCCCCGACCACCACCACCATGGAGCAGAGCTGCCCCAGCTGAGGATCAGGAGCTCTTTGTTCCAGCGGTAGCCAAAGATAAGCCCGCCTTCAGGAGCCAAGGAAGAAACATGTGTGACCCCAAGTTTGTGAACTGAATTCATGGAAGCCGAGGTAGAAGACGGTTACAAGAATGAGGGGTGACTGGCAGCGGTACAGTGTGGCCTGGCCAGGCATTCTGTGGTTCTTCGGTTTTTGAAAAGACCAAAATGCTCTTATTTAAAGAATGAAGGTTTATAGGCATGGTGGTTAGAGCTAAAGTCAGATGATCCATTTACTTTCTATTTTTAATTTTCTCTCTGGCCCTGGAGCCTCCCAGAGCCTCCCTGGGGTAAAAATAAGTGGTGTTTGGTAATCCCGAGCTGAAAGGTGGTACTTAACTCAAAAGTACACCTGAACTCAGCTAATTTGCACTAATCACCTACCCCAGCCATGGATCAGAGGGGGAAACATCCCTATGATGCAACCACGACCAGGCATTGCAGGGTGCCACCCACGCCCAAATACTTCTTTGATTTCTAAAACCTTCCTCCCAGCCCCCTATTAAGCTGGACGGGGCCTCAGAATCCCCTGGAGGGCTTGAGAAACACAGACTGCCTGGTCCCACCGCTAGAGATTCTGATTTCATGCAGCTGGAGAGGTGCGTGAGAATTTTCATTTCTAACAAGTGTCCAGGTGGGGCTGACGCTGCTGGTCCAGGGGCCACGCTCTGACACCCGCTTTCCTATTGGAAGCCTCAATTTAAAGTCTAGCTAATGGGAGTCAAACAACCCTATGGTATGTTTGACTTTCCATAGGGTTGATGTCATTTTTTTGCACACTTGTCCAGGACAAGACAGCTCTCCCGGGAGCAAAGCATCGCCCAGCACGGGAGTCCAGACATAGTGGCCCGGTTCTTCTCATTTGGCATCACCAGCATTTTCTATCAGTGTGACATTTACCCATCTGAGTCCTTTCCTCAAGTGTAGAAAATGTGGACTCACCTTGCTTGTGACTACTGATCCTGAGCTCATGAAATACCTAAATAATGAGGCAGAACAACTAAGAGGTTGGTTATACGTACAAGTGTTCAGTGCAGAAACGTGTGGTAGTCGTCTCGAATATTGAAAGCGGGGAGGTCCTTGAAAGACGGCAGTTTGACTTTGTGACAAGACTGTCAAAGACGACACAACCCAGAGAAAAGCCTCAGAGCTCTCCAGGATGAAATCCGCTTGGTGATCAGACAGGTCCCCGCTACGGTGACATTTCTGCCTCTGCTGGAAGTTTCTTGTCAATTTGATCTGCTGATCTATGCAGACAGATTTGGTTGTACCTGAGAAGTGGGAAGAGTCAGGACTACGGTTCATTACCACGTCTGAGCAAGTGCGCCTGTGTTCCTTCAGCTACAACCCACAAAGTAAGCAGCATGGTGGCCGACGGAATCCTGCCCATGACTGGAGATAAGACAAGAACACACATTCTCATATGTGTTTCCTGAAACCATGTCAGCTATGGTTCATGTTTTATTTCACTGGTTCATTTTCAGATGGGGAAAACTTAACTTTATACTTTACTGAACTGTGCACATGGTATCTGTTTGACTTTCCATAGGGTTGATGTCATTTTTTGCACACTATTCAAAGGGAACCAGCAGATTATATCAGAACTGTAATGTCAATTCCTTTGAAGGTGGTAACTGGAGATGGAAAACTTTTGCTATAAAGTTAAATGCCTTCCCAAATCACACCTCATGGTCAAGTATCTTTACTCAGAATAGAGGTAAAGCCCAGCCAGCATCGCTCAGTGGTTGAGCATTGGCCTATAAACCAGGAGGTCACGACTCAATTACGGGTCAGGGCACATGCCCAGGTTGTGGCTCGATGCCCAGGTTGTGGCTTGATACCCAGTGTGGGGCATGCAGGAGGCAGCCGATTGATGATTCTCTCTCATCATTGATGTTTCTGTCTCTCTCTCCCTGTCCCTTCCTCTCTGAAATCAATTAAAAATACATTTTTTTAAAAAAGAATAGAGGTATATTTTTAAAAAATGAAGTGGCAAAAGGAGTCTGAATATTCAGTCTTTGTTTAGGTCCTAAAGTAATTGATAACCCACAATCAACAAAATATTCCTATAAGGTCCTTTTGCCATTTATTTCATTTGTATAGTTTCCATATGGAAAAAATCTCCAATGATTTGATTTCAATGTATATAATTTACACTTATGAAGCTGTCACTATTTGTACTGTTTAAATTCCAGTGATTCAGAACTCAATGTCTTTTTCTGTCTTACAAAATCAAGCTTTAAATGACAATGTCAAATAAAGTTAACCGTGTATGTTAGAGATAAAAAAAATAAAGTCTAACTATGGCAGTGATCTTCAACCAATGTGATTTTGTGCCCTCACCCCAAAGAGACAAATCTTGAGACATAACTGATGTGGGGGGACTGAAGTTGGCATCTAGTGGGTAGAAGCCAGGGATGCTGCCAGCACCCTACAATACACAGGACAACCCCCACAAGAATTGTTTCACCCAAATGTCAATAGTGTCAAGGTTGAGAAACCCTGACCTATAGGGGAATGCTTAAAGAAATTAGAAGAAAATTTTCACAAGAGAAAGATATTACCCAGCCATCCCTTAAGAAGAATGCCCCTTAGACCTTTGTAAAACTTGGGGAATTGTTCCTGATATGATGTGAAAGAAACAAATAGGATAAAAGGGGTGTTTTCAACCTACCAGCTGTTTCTTTTAAGTTTCTTCAGACTTTATCACACTATCTTGTCTGTTTCTATGTTTACGTATACAACCTCTGTCTTCATTTCCTGGGATGTAAGGTCCTGGTATATTTTAGGAAAGCATTAAATAGTTGGTGGACACTCGGATGGGTAAGCCTGATGTCTTTTTTTAAATATATGGTTTATTGATTTTAGAGGGAGAGAAAGGTAGAAATATCAATGATGAGAGAGAATTATTGATCGGCTGCCTCCTGCACGCCTCCACTGGGGATCAAGCCTGCAACCCGGGCATGTGCCCTGACCGGAAATCGAACCGTGACCTCCTGGTTCATAGGTCGATGCTCAATCTCTGAGTCACACCGGCTGGGCAAACCTGATGTCTTGGAAGAAAAATCAGTGCTGTGCTGGTAAGTTTAATAACCGACTATCTGAAAAGAAAATCCCTCATTTGTAGCATTTGCTTATTTCCATGGTGTAAAGACTCCCACTGTGGCTGATTTATCAGCTCCCTCACGGTGTCACTGACAAAGGAGTTGGGTAAGTGTACACAGCTGGCTTGCCACACCCATAGGAGCCAGCCCCAGCACAACATTGGAAAGAATTATATTAATCAAAAAAGGCTGGAAGGGAAAATGCTAAAATGTTAATGGTGGAGCAGTGGGATCATGCATATATTAGAAACCATTAAGCCCCAGCATAATAACTAATGAATATGTGAGGATGGCTCCTTGTCTAGTTAATGTCCTGCAAGAAAGACTGGAATAACATGCCCATTAATATGACGTGGCTCCCAATTTCTGGTCTCTATTCAAATTCCAAACTCCTGACTGAGAGAATCAGCTGACACAATCTATGTCAACTGTGGTGGGAGTGGGGGGATATACCTATTTGGGGCAAGTAGTGCAGGTGTTCAGGTTCTGAACTGCATGAAGGCAGCATATTTGGGCCCATGGACCCCATAGACACATATGAACTTGCATAAAAGAATGCAGATGGGCTCAGAGGTTTGGGGCTCTGAGTCCCGAGGCAGTGGGGTAACACCCTTTGTTATAAACCCCATGGACCGATGGCCATGTATGCACTCTGGAGAGCACATGGACACGCGGTCCTGTGATGCAGACACATGTGACCTCCTCATTTCTCAGATCCCCAGTTCTGCCCCCTCAACCCCAGCACTGAAGCTGTCGGCTGTTCAACACGGAGGAGAGGGCACTGGGGTATTGAGGTTGCTGAGACATGGAAGTTCCGGGGTGCCTTCAAGTGGGTAAAAGTGAGGGTATATTTGACCCTCAGCAAGGCTGCTGCCTACATGGCCACGGAAGGCACTGAGAACTCTTTTAAAAGATCATTGGATACTCAAGAGAGTTAAAAACATATGTTCAGCCCTAGCTGGTTTGGCTCAGTGGATAGAGTGTCGCCTGCGGACTGAAGGGTCCCGGGTTTAATTCCAATCAAGGGGCACATGCCTGGGTTGTGGGCTCAATCCCCAGCTGGGGCCGTGTAGGAGGCAGCTGATCAATGATTCTCTCTCATCATTGATGTTTCTATCTTTCTCTTTCTCTCCCTTCCTCTCTGAAATCAATACAAATATATATAATAAAAATAAAAACATATGTTCGCACAAAAACTTGCACAGAAATACTCATAGCAGTCTTAGTTATCCTAGCCCCAAAAGTGGAAACAATCCAAATGACCATGAATGGATGAATGGAAAGGGTGGTCTATCCATACAATGAAATATTATTCAGCCATAAAACAAGAATGAAGAACTGATACAGGCTACAACGTATGTAAACTTCAAAAACACTGTGACCAATGAAAGAAGTCAGACACAAAAGGCGACATGTTTTATGACTCCATTTCTACGAAATACCCAGAATAGCAAGTCCATAGGCAGAAAGTGGATTAGTGGTTCTCAGGGGGTGGCGGCTAAGGGAATGGGGAGTGACTGCTGGTGGGTATGGGGTTTCTTATCAGGGTCATGAGAATGTTCTGGAATTAGATAGTGGCGATAGTTGTACAACATAGTGAATATACTAAAACCACTGACCTGTACACTTTAAAATGGTGGACTTAATGGTGTGCAAATTGTATTTCAATAATGAAAATAATTTGAGAGAGGTGCACTTTGTTCTAGTTTGCACATAGGCTAGACATGTATGGGCTGACAGTGGTCCCCAAAACAAAGCATCTAGGACAGCGGTTCTCAACCCGTGGGTCATGACCCCTTTGGAGGTCGAACGACCCTTTCACAGGGGTCGCCTAAGACCATCCTGCATATCAGATATTTACATTACGATTCATAACAGTGGCAACATTACAGTTATGAAGTAGCAACGAAAATAATTTTATGGTTGGGTCACAGCATGAGGAACTGTATTTAAAGGGCCAGAAGTTTGAGAACCACTGCTCTAGGAGTTCATCTTGGTGACCTAGGCATGGGGAGCAGGAGGTCGCAGAAAGAGAGCAAGCTTCTTTTATGGAAAGACAGTGTGGCAGACCCCAGTGGCACCTGCCAGTGTCTCCTTGGCTTTCGCCGTGCCCGTGAACGTCATCCCTCGGTTAGTTTCTATGGTTCTCTGGCTGAGGCCTTGCTCCAGCTGCAGAAGTGTGCTCAGCCTGCGCATGGGGTGGCTGGGAGTGCTGGGACATTAACACCACCCACCAATCTCAACCAGGGATGGACCCCAGCGTCCTCACTCCTGGAGGTCCCCAGAGGGATAGAACCCCTACTGCCCACAGCAGTAACTTGCCCACTAGTACACCCCGAATTGGTTCCTCTCCTTCCCTGTCTTTGGGTCACCTCTCAAATCAACTACGTGCTCTCTGATCCTTGTTCCAGGTTCTGCTTCTGGGAGAACCCAACCTAAGTATTTTTAAAATTTCTTTCATAGCAGACACGATATTCTCCTCATCAGAAAATAAACATTTTTTTTCAAGTCTTGAGATATCTAAGAGCGATCACCTCATCTCTGGAAGAACATTCTAGTTGAAGGAGAGGTTGAGGTATTTATCAAGTGCCTACCGCATGCCAGGAACTGGCCTAGAGATTGGAGATGCAGAGATGAACAGGGCAGCGGGCAGACATGGCCTCTGCCCTCATGGAGCATTCTAGTGGCCGTGAGGAGATTTGCCTCGTTCATCCCAAGAGTAGGAAGTATTCACCATGATGAGAAATCTGGGTGAAGTGGGAAAACGCGATGGGGGTGTGATTGGCCCAGCTGGTCAGGGAGGGCTGCTCGAAGGAAGTGCCATTTGAATGGAGACCTGAGTGACAGGAAGGAGCCTGACAGATCGAGGGCCTGTGCTGTGAGAACAGCCAGCAAGTGCCTTCCTACTCAAGATGCAGTCTGTGGACCAGCCGCCTTGGCATCGATGGGAGCTGGTTAGAGATGCCGACTCTCCGGTCCCAGCCCAGACCTACAGAGCCAGGCTGCATTTGAACATGATTCCCAGGTGATTCCTGCGAGTCGCAGAGAAGGGGATTGACTATGAGGGCCTGCATTACTGGTGTTTCAGGATGCAGGTGTGACCAGGAGCGAGGCTCTGGGATGCAGACATCTTGCCTTACAGAAGCTGTTTCTTTATTTGTGACACCTGTGTTGGCAAAGCGACCTGGGCCTTTTGTTTTCAGAGCTGTTCCACTTTTTTATTTTTCGAATTAAAGAGTCACATTTATTGCAATCCAAGTGCCACTTTTTTAAAAATTATTATTAAATCCTCACCAGAGGGCATGTGTAGTGATTTCTGAGACAGAGAAAGAGAGAGAGAGAGAGATAGAGAGAGAGAGAGAGAGAGAGAGAGAGAGAGAAAGAGAGAGAGAGAGAAACATTGATATGAGAAACATTGATGTGAGAGAGAAACATCGATCGGTTGTCTTTCGTACACACCCAGACTAGGAATCATACCCATAACCTAGGCATGAGCCCTGGTTGGGAATTGAACCCGCAACCCTTTGGTTCCGGCAAGTGCAGGACTCAGCAGGGAAAGGGCGCAGAGGACGATGCTCCAACCAACTGAGCCACGCTGGCCAGCAGAGCTGTGCCACTTTTAAAACACTTTTCAGGAAAATCAAGGAATCATTTAGCAGTCAGAGCAGGAGACCTGAGAAACAGTTTACCACGAAGGGCCTTTCATGGTGATATTACCACTATGCTGAAGCAGGCCTCTAACCCGGGCTCTAAGTACCGCCCGCAAGGTTGTGTCAAGTTGGGAAGGCCACAGGCAATCTTCTGAAAATGCATTTATTTGCCTGTGATTCGCCCCTCAGATAACAGAGGTCACATTTTTAACCTGAGTACTATCTGATAACCCACAGAACTTGCAGCTACAGTTCCAGGCTGAGGACGAGCCATGAAGGAACATGCTGTTCTGATGGGGAAAAGTTGCATAAACAGTGGTTAAAAGCAACAAGACACACACACAGACACACACACACACCTCAAAGAAAAACCCTCAAGTCCCCCCAAACTACGGAGTATTACATTTATTTAGCACTGTGCAAATTACCATGAGCGTTACATTACATAAGGAGTAATAAATTGTGTTCAGCTGCTGGTACAGAGAACTGACCACAGTTGCTTATATAAACTAGAGGTTTCTTAACTCTGCTTAAAAACAAGTCTCACCCTGGCCAGTGAGGCTCCAAGATTAGAGTGTTGGCCAGTGTATCAAAGGGTCTCAGGTTCGATTCCGAGTCAAGGGCATGTACCTAGGTTTCGGGGTTGTTCCCTGCCCCCGGTTGGGGCAGGTGTGGGAGACAGCTAGTTGATGTGTCTCTCTCACATTGATGTTTCTCTCTCTCTCTCTCTCTCTCCCCCCTCCCCCCCTTCCTTCCACACTCTCTCTGAAAAGCATTGGGAAAAATATCCTCTGGTGAGGATTAACAACAAAACAATCTAGAGCAGTGATTCTCAACCTGTGGTCGCCACCCCTTTGGGGATTGAATGACCCTTTCACAGGGGTCGCCTAAGACCATCGGAAAACACTTATATAATTACATATTGTTTTTGTGATTAATCACTATGCTTTAATTATGTTCAATTTGTAACAATGAAATTGGGGGTCACCACAACATGAGGAACTGTATTAAAGGGTCGCGGCATTAGGAAGGTTGAGAACCACTGGTCTAGAGGTAGCCCTAGGACGACCACAAACTCATCATAGACTTCCTCCTTTCTGTTCCACTGTCCTCAGCGTATGGCTTCCTTCCTCAAGGTTACCTCATGGTCAAAAATGGCTGCTACAGCCCTTGCTATTTTGTTTGTGTTCCAGGCAACAGGAAGGAGGAAGTACAAGAGCAACAGCGCAAGCCAAGTCAGTTCCCTTTAAATAGCTTTCCTGGAAGCCCCACCCAATGACTTCCCCTTATTTCATCACCCTCCCTCAGTTGCAAAGGGGACTGGGAAATGTAGTCCTTAAGCTGGGCACATTGCCCACTTGAATACAATTTAGGCTCTGTTAGTAAATACTTGTGGAATGGATATGGGGAAGGGACTGAGCCAACTTTGTTATGCACATAATCTTCCATTATATGCTCAGGGGTTTTTTCTGTTTCTTTTTTGTTCCTTTTTATTGAATTTATTGGGGTTATATCTATACTAATAAAAGGGTAATATGCTAATTAGACTGGGAGACCTTCTGGGAGACCTTCCAGATGTCCTTCCGGACAAAGACATGGTGGCGGGGTCGAAGCAGAGGCGGTTAGGGGCAAGCAGACTGGCGGGGGGGGGGGGCCGTTGGGGCGATCAGGCTGGCAGGGGGGTGCAGTTGGGGGTGATAAGGCCAGTGGGGGGGGACAGTTGGGTGCGAGCAGGCTGGGGGGGGCAGTTGGGGGTGAGCAGATTGGAGAAGGTGCAGGCCTGGCTGATGGACAACCCCCCACCCCATGCACGAATTTCGTGCACCCAGGCCACTAGTTAGTAAATAA
Organism: Myotis nattereri; assembly: GCF_964212035.1. Taxonomy (NCBI): domain Eukaryota; kingdom Metazoa; phylum Chordata; class Mammalia; order Chiroptera; family Vespertilionidae; genus Myotis; species Myotis nattereri. The sequence goes on along the minus strand of NC_138079.1, from coordinate 95,487,702 downwards.
AATTATGTAGGCTTCAGGTGTACAATTCTATAATACATCATCTATATATTGTGCTGTTCGTTCACCATCCCAAGTCAAATCTCCTTTCATCACCATTTATCCCCCTTGTACCCTCTTCTACTCCCCCCAGCCCTATAGGCTTAGTTTTGAGAAACCCTTAGGAAAATTTCCCTCATGAGGTCTGAAATTTTTTGACTCTTTGGGCAAAAGTTTTTTGTTTTGTTTTTTAATCTTATAGATAAAACTTGTAGTCTTTTCATTTCTTTTTAAGACAGGTAGAATTTACTTGCCCAAGTATAACAAGGGAAGAAGAACATATAAACCTTCCAATTTCTGCTAAAATCTCCTTATTTAATATTTAACTTTATTTACTGTTTTTATTTACAACAGAGTTTAGAGAGAAAATGTCCTTCAGTTTACCAAATGAGGTAAGAGAATTTTGGCTGGGTTCAATCATGAGCTTGCCATTTCTGCCCCAGGAAAGGAAGTAAAAAGAGGTCAGAACACATTTCTTTCCCTGCTCAATCCTGCACTTGGCAGAACAGTCATCGACTTAGTTGTTGCTGTGCAAGAGAGCTGTGAAATGTGAGTGGTGGGCTCCCCAGGCGAGCCATGACACCTTTGAAGTCTAGGACTGTAGAGTCAAAGAATTTCACCTTCAGTAGAGTTCTGAATGCAGCATGGGTAAGACCTAGATGTGGTGTTTTTTTGTTGTTGTTGTTTTGTTTTGCTTTTTAAAATATATTTTATTGATTTTTTTACAGAGAGGAAGGGAGAGGGAAAGAGAAACATCCATGAGAATCACTGATCTGCTGCCTTCTGCACGCCCCCTACTGGGGATGTGCCTGTGCCGGGGTTCACGTCCCAGCATCAAGAAGGGTTCAGGAATCTGTAAAAGGGGCTGTGCGTAGATGACATAGGAATCCAGAGACTAATAAAGAGTCCAGAGACAAGTTATAATTTTGAAAGGCATTGGGGGTCAGAGGACCATCAGCTAAAGGAACTGAAGACTCCCTCCTTGTCTAGGACCCTTGCTTTTATTAACACAATTTGTCCTAAGGCAAGGTTGAGGTAATATACTTCAAAGGGTAAGGTTTCAAAGGGTACAGAGTCCATTGTCAGAATGGGGAAATTAGCCTACGGGCTATCCAGGTGTTTGGCCAGTAGGAGGCAATAACATGTAGATTAAGATGCCCTTTAACTGTCTGGCAGCCACAATCAGTTTCCTATTCAGGTTTGGGGAAATGCCTTTAGCCATTCCCAACAGGTGACTACATGTGTGACTCAACCCTGTTGAGTCCCCAAGTCTCATCAACCTTTTGATGAAACTCTCGAAATTATGACATGCTGGAATTGGTTTCCAGCATGCCTGCAACCAAGGTACATGCCCTTGACCGGAATAGAACCTGGGACACTTCAGTCTGCAGGCCGACAATGTATCCACTAAGCCAAACCGGTTAGGGCTAGATGTGGTGGTTTTAAAATATGTCCCTAAATTCTATGACATTCCTCCCTTCAAAAGGTGGGACCTAATTCCCCTCCCCTTGAATGTGGCCCAGACTCAGTGTCTTGCTTCTGAGGAATAGAATGTGGCAGAATGATGCTATATGACTTCTGAGGCCAGGTTCTCCACCCCTCCCCCAACTTCCCCCAAAATAGCTTCTGCCTGGTGTCTCTCAGCTCACCCACTCCAAAGGAAGCCAGCCACCATGTCTTGAGTACACTCAAATTGTCTGAGGTCTCTCGCCAACAGCCAGCATCAACTTGCCAGCCCTGTGAGGATACTATCTTGGAAGTGGATCCTCCAGCATCAGTCAAGTCTTCAGATGACTGCAGGCCTCATCAACACCTGATTGCAACCTCATGAGAGAGCACCCATGTCAGAACATTCAACGAAGCTACTCCTGAATTCTTGTTGTTTATTGTTGTTTTATACCACTGTTGGTTTGTTATGCAGCAGTAGATAACTAATACACTGGACATTAAATATTATGAGAGGGAATAAATGGAGGGAGATATTCTTTTTTGTTGTTGTTAATCCTCACCTGAGGATATTTTCCCATTGATATTTTTTAGAGAGAGTGGGAGAGAGACAGAGAGTGAGAGAAACATCAATGTGAGAGAGACAATGGATTAGTTGCCTTGCATATGTCCCGGCCACGGCCAAAGATGGAACCTGCAACCCAGGTATGTGCTCTTAACTGGAATCAAACCTGGGACCCTCAGTCCACAGGCTGATGCCCTTTCCACTGAGCCAAACCGGCTAGGGCTGGAGAGAGATATTCTTTGTTGGTTTCTGCCTCTAGGTTTCCTGAAGCTTCTCATTTGTGATTAAAATAATCAAGTAAATCCCTGGCTGGTGTTGCTCAGTGGTTGAGCATCATCCTGTGCACCAAAAGGTCAACGGTTTTATTCCTGCCTGAAACATGCCTAGGTTTCAGGTCCAGTTAAGGTTGGGGTGCATGTGGGAGGCAACTGATTGATCTTTCTCACATTGATGTTTCTCTCTGTCTCTCCCTCTCCCTTTCACTCTCTCTTAAATCAATAATGGTCCAGGCCAGAGGAAATAAAATCACACTTGATTCCAGAACATCTGAAAATAGACTTAGCCACCCCATGATGTGGTAATTGCATGAGAATGCAACTGACAAACTGGAGGACTTTTGAAAATACAGATTCCTGAGCCCCACTCCTGGGGGCCCGGGGACTAGATTCTGTAGCTTTGATCGGGCCCCAAGGACCTATATTTCTAAAAAGCCCCAGGTAATTCCGAGGAGCAACAATTTCACATAATCTAGAGCAGTGATGGCGAACCTATGACACGCGTGTCAGAGGTGGCACGCGAACTCATTTGTTTGGTTGATTTTTCTTTGTTAAATGGCATTTAAATATATAAAATAAACATCAAAAATATAAGTCTTTTTTTTTACGATGGTGGCAAATATCAAAAAATTTCTATATGTGACACGGCACCAGAGTTAAGTTAGGGTTTTTCAAAATGCTGGCACGCTGAGCTCAAAAGGTTCGCCATCACTGATCTAGAACCATATCTAGGCTATTATGAAGCCCACCCGCCTGCGTATGGGAGAATTTTCTAGAAGAAAACATCCTCCTCAGCTTCAGGTTGCCTCATTGTTCATTCTACCATCCTGGTTCCCTGCAAGATCAGACTGTGGACCAGGAATACCAGATTTCTCAGTGATAACGTTTGGATTTTTTTTTCCTCTCCAAGAGACCTTCTCCCAAGGTCATCTCCTTCCTGCTGTCCTTGCCCCAGCAAGGGGTGGAGATTCTGGAGACACACTGCCTGAGGTCCAATCCTGGACCTACATGCCTCCTGGTTTTACATGAGTTAGTTAACCTCTCTCTAAGCCTCGGTTTCCTCATCGTAAAAGGGGGCAATTGATGGATATGGATCAGGGTTTCTCAACCTCACCACTACTGACATTCGACCAGATAATCCTTTGTCGTGGAGCACTGTAAGATATTTAGAAGCATCCCTGGGCTCTACCCGTTAGATGCCAGTAGTACTTCCCTCGCCCTCAGCTATGACAACCAAATATCTCCAGACATTACCAAGTCCTCAGTTAAGAACCACTGATCTAGGTAAGTTAGTTCTGTGCATGGTGCGTAGCAAACATCATGACTATTTTCTCTTTTCAGAGTGCAACACTATTAGGTTTAAGCAATGTTTTTTCCTGCGTTTTTTTTTTTTTAGATGCTACTTGCATTTTTGTGACAAAATTATTTTTTACAATTTAGGCAAAATGTTGAATCTCATGCTATGTGGATTCTAGTCATTTAAAAAAAGGTATGTGATGCCCTAGCCACAAGCCTCAATGGTTGAGTGTGGACCTATAAAATAGGAGGTCATGGTTCAATTCCTGGTAGAAGCCTATGCCAAGATTGTGGGCTCAATGCCCATTAGGGGGTGTGCAGGAGGCAGTCAATCAATGATTCTCTTTCATCATTGATGTTTCTCTCTCTCTCTCCCTCTCCCTTCCTCTCTGAAATCAATCAAAATATATGTATTTTTAAAAAAAGATATGTGAGCAGCAGCAGCAAAAGAAAAAAATAGATAAATTGTACTATATCAAAGTTTCCACCTTTTGTGTTTCCAAGGATGCCATTCATAAAGTGAAAAGACAACTCACAGAAAGGGAGAACAATTTGCAAATCATATATCTGATAAGGAACAGGTATATCTAGATTATATAATGAAATCTGACAACTCAATAAGACAAAGACAATCCAATTAAAAAATGGGCAGAGGGCCCAAACTGGTTTGGCTGAGTGGATAGAGCGTTGGCCTGCGGACTGAAGGGTCCCAGGTTCGATTCCAGTCAAGGGCATGTACCGTGGTTGCGGGCACTTCCCCAGTGGGGGGTGTGCAGGAGGCAGCTGATCGATGTTTCTCTCTCATCGATGTTTCGAACTCTCTATCCCTCTCCCTTCCTCTCTGTAAAAAAAATCAATAAAATATATTTAAAAAAAATAAAAATAAAAAACGGGCAGAGGAATTGAATGGCTAGAAGAAAAACAAGTGACCAATAAGCACATATAAAGTTGTGGGCTGTCAAAGATGAAGTGGTGTGTGACTTCTGACGCTGTGCCTGAAGGCAGCAAAATGGACAAGTTGTGTTCTTTCCTCTGCTAAAACCTAAATGGGCAGAGCTGCCCTTCTCATATCCCACTGCAACAGAAGTGAAACGCAGGCATCAATTCAAGGGTGCACTTCATATGTCAGCATTGGTCCTAACCTTGGACAGGGCACGTATTCAAATATACAAAAACACTGCTCTTATTTAAACATGCTTGTTGACTTGCATGCTGTTGAATGTTAAATAAAACGTTTTATTTTGTCTTGTTATTTGTACTGCCTTTTTGTGCTTACCATATTGGTTACTTCTCTCATGGTTTTTGACTCATGCCCGTGAGTCTAACTTTGACTTTTTCTGGCAGTAATTAATCTTTGAGACCATTTTACCGCCTACTCTGATGAATGCATGCTTTATAACAGAGAAGCTATTGGTAGTATGTATTCTCTTGACATTCTGTTTGGTAGTCAAATAGATGAGGGGAGATGGGCTGCCATTTTCATTTTAACTCAGTTATGTCAACAAATAATCCTGGAGTGTGGAAAGCCTTTCTAAGCCTGATGCAAAACTCAGAAGCTATAAAATAAAACCCTTGTCTATTTTGAAAAAATTTGCAAGAAAAGTGAAAAAAAAAAAAAAACACAGTAAAAAAAAATGACACCCTGGGAAGCTGGACTAATCAAAGTGTGACCATAAGGAGGCCCTTTTTTCATTTATTTGATCAGCAAAGTGAAAAGTATTTTATAATAGTCACTACTGACAAGTCTAGAAAAATAGCACGCTCATATTTATTGGAGGCAATGACTAGTACTCTGCCTTTCTGAAGGGCATTTTCTTTTTTTAAAATTTTATTTTTAATCCTCACCCGAGGATATTTCCCCACTAATTTTTAGAGAGAGTGGAAGAGAGAGGGAAAGACAGAGAGAAATATTGATGTGAGAAAAACACATTGATTGGTTGCCTCCTGCACACGCCCTGACCAGGGCCTGGGCCAGGGAGGAGGGTCCTTTGGCCCTGATGCTCTATCCACTGAGCCGAACCGGCTAGGGCTCTGAAGGGCATTTTAGAAGTCTCATAAAATATTTGAATCATATACCTTTGGCCCTAAAATACTATTTCTGAGTATATATATTTGCTCACGTATCCATGTACACACATGCAAGGATGTTCACTATAGCACATATATACAAGGATATTCATTATAGCATTGTTTATCGTAGTCAAAGACTGGTATGATCTAAATTCCATCAATTGGAACCTGTTTATAATCAATCCATACAATAAAGTATTGCACAACATTTTAAAAGAATTTATGTCCTGATGTGGAAAGATATCCAAATTATGTTAAGGGAAACAAGTATGCATAATAGTACAAATAAAATGATCACCTTTTCCTTTAAGAGGGGAACATACATACCACTTGTGACATACACATGGACACACCTAAAAATTACAAGTTATTTATTGGAAACAGGATTGAAGATCTGGAATGAGGTAGGTAGAATGATTTTTACTTTTCCATTTATATTGTTCTGTACAACTGGAATTCTTCAGTTGAAATATGGAGTAATAATAATAACCCCACCAATGAATACAGAAAAATACAGTGTTTTCACCAAGTGATACTACTTTGTGGCATTTATACAAAGGAAGTAATTGAATGAGTGTGCAAAGATGAATGTACAAGGGTGATGAGTAAATGTAGTACAAAAACACAGAAAACAGCCCAGCCAGTGTGGCTCAGTGGTTGAGCATCGACCCATGAACCAAGAGGTCCATGGTTTGGTCCTAGGTTCTATCCCCGGTTGGATTCCCAGTCAGGGCACATGCCCAGGTTTCGGGCTCGATCCCCAGCCGGGGGCACGCAGGAGGCAGCTGATCTAGTCTCTTATCGATGTTTCTATCTCTCTACCCATCTCCCTTCCTGTCTAAAATCAATAAAAACAAATTAAAACACACACACAGAACACAACCCAAATGCCCTTTAGCACATAACTGTTAAATACATTATGATGCACCCACACCCTGGAACGCTATGTGACTATTAATAAGAAGGAATGAGGCTACTATATGGAAAAGATATCCTAGGTGTATTCTAAAATAAAAGGTAGGTTTCCTAATAAGCTGTGTAATACAGCTTTTATGTTCAAGTATTGACATATACATATTGAAAAGTCTGCAAGAGTATGAAATATAAAAGGGTACATTAATCCACTTTTCTTGAGTCATCATTCTCTAGTGACTTTAAATGGAGGTAAAGTTTCCAGATCTTAGCTGAAGGAGGCCCTATTGGCGTTGTTTCAGACGGGCCTTCTCATTCCAAGGTTGGAGGCTAATCAAGGAGCGCTTTCCCACGCGTCTGTATTGAGTGAGTCGCTGTACTGGCGCGTACTCAGCTCTTTCTTCCCTTATTCTCATTTCATCCTGAGAGCAAACGCTCTGAGTTTCTGTCATCCTCTCCATTCCTGATGCTCAGGGAGATGGAAGTGATGTGCCCAAGGTTACTCGGCTAGGAAGTGTCTGTACAGTTACTGAGAAAACCAAATGAGGTAGCAGCAGAAAAAAAGAAAATTCGATTCAAACCAGATAAATCCGGGTTCTTCAAGCCTTTTCCACTTCTGAGCCTTTGAGTCTGTGTCCCCTGCTCTGAGGGGCCTCTTCCTTCCAGGAGCCCTTGTCAGTGCTTCAAGGCCCAGGGAAAGTGCTTCCTCTCCCAGGAAGTCCTCCCAGATTCCATCGCCCTTTTATCCTCACTAATCTGATTTTATGCCCTCATGGCAGTCAGCGCAGACTGCTTTTCAGAGTGCCCTCCTGTGAGCCTCATCCCCACAGCTCTTGCAGGTTGGCCATGAGCACCCACCAAGTGCTGATGTGTAATAATGTTGCTTAGATCTTTTCATAAAGGGTAGTTTAGAATGAAAAAAAATCATCCAGGAGCCCGGTCTCTAGAGTTATCTTCTGTGTGTGTGCTTGAGAGAGAGAGAGAGAAAGAAAACCTTGGCAGGTCTCAGAAAATATATTAATATGCACACAGATTAACCTATTTTTTTGCTGTATAACTGAAGGTTTTCAGATTTTATTTTTGTATTGCAATCATTATTGAAAAAATGTTCATAGTATAGAATAAGTTGTGTTTGTAATGCCTGTAAAAATAGGTAGACTCCAGTGATGGCGAACCTTTTGAGCTCGGCGTGTCAGCAGTTTGAAAAACCCTAACTTAACTCTGGTGCCGTGTCACATACAGAAATTTTTTGATATTTGCCACCATCGTAAAACAACGACTTATATTTTTGATGTTTATTTTATATATTTAAATGCCATTTAACAAAGAAAAATCAACCAAAAAAATGAGTTCGCGTGTCACCTCTGACACGCGTGTCATAAGTCCGCCATCACTGCTAGGCTGTGTGCCTCGAATCCGGATGGACAAAGTGCCCTGCCCTTCGGGGGGCCTGATGAACTTAGGGTTCCCCGACAACCCTTACTTTTGCCTGGCACGTCCTTTCCGCCATGGCCTCCATCCCCCTTGTTTCCTAAATCTCTGTTTTCAGATCCAACCAGGAATCTGCCCAGATTCCTGCTCTAAGAACTTACTTTTTGGTGAGAGGAGCATACTAAGGAAACAGACATATCAATAGCAGATTGTTCAAGGTGATACAAGGTATGAAAAGACAGCAACCGAGCAATGGGAGAGCGGGGGAGGGCGCCGCTTTGAAACAGGCTGGTCTGAACGGGCCTCGAGTAGAGCCCCGGGGATGACAGCCAAGGGGCGGGGTGGGGGTGGGGGAGCGGGGAGGAAAAGAATCGGAGAGAAAACTCCCAGGGCAAAGGCCCTGAGGCAGAAAAGCGCTTAGTCCCCGGGAGGACGGAAAGGCGGCCCGTGTGCTGGAACCGCACGAGCGGAGCAGCGGCCGGCGTGAGATGAACAGAGGCGGCGGGGCCGAACCCTGCGGGGACGCGATGGTCTCCGGGAGGAGGTCTGATTTTATTCCAGGGGCGGTGGCTTTAAAGCCACATTCGTAGGAGCGCAACCCGGCAGCTGGTGGGAGATGGTGCTGCACGCCGACCTCCCCACGCCCCAGGGCTCCTGGCCGCCGCCAGCGTGACCTGCAACAGGGCCAGTTCGCCTCCGAGCGGTCCACGCCCATTTACGTGGCTGCCCGTTCCCCAGACCCTGAGCCCGGAGGCTGCCCCACCGGTACCCGCGGCGCGCAGCCCCGCCCCAGGTGCGCACGTGGGGGTGGGGGACGCACAGCCCTGCAGGCGCACAGCCCCGTGCGGGCACACAGGTGACAGGGCTGTTGCGCGCGGCCTGTTAGCGAGTCCGCGCAGAACTTTCCCCCTGGAAGCGGGGCCTCCCACTCAGCGCGGCCACGCGGGTTCCGGTCGGAGGAGGCGGGGGCTGCCGCGTGACGCCAGCGGCCGCACGTGGGCCGGGAGTGTGCTGTAGGGACAGGTGCGGGGGCTGCCCGCCTCACTCGCAAAAGCTCAGACGCGCCAGGGCCTCGGCACCCTCTCCTGTTCGGCTCTCGGTTTCGCGGGCCGGCTGGGCGGCAGCTGCCGTCCAGTCCAGAGACGTGTCCCCGGAGGACGCGGGTTGCTCGCGGTGGAGGCGGGGAGATGGGCGGCAGAGAGTTCCCCATGCTCCCCGTGATAAGCTCTGTAGGTGTGGGCCGCCCTGCAGGACACAGGAAGGGCCCGCCGGCCTGCAACCTGGAAAATTTTTCTTTGGGCTCTGAGGTTCGACTTGCCCATCTAAGAAATGGGACAGTGAAATACACAGATGGGAAGCACTTTGCACACTTGGACAGAAGTTGGGTGTTTTATTCAATTCCTCCATTTCCCTCCTCCTTGTGGAAGCCCAAGGGACCGGACTAACCAGGCTGTCACCCACCACGCCCTTCCAGCCCCGCGGCCCAGTGGCCGGATCCAATTTTGCGTCTCCTAGGGCCTGGAAGCACCGGAAAAACCCCCGCCCCGGGTGCGGTCGCAGGGCCGGTCACGTGACTCCCGCTGGAGGCCCAGGGGCTGGGGCAGCGGGCAAGTGCGCATGCGCACTTTTTTTTTTTAAGCTTGGACGCAACCACTGTCAGCTCTCCCCCCTCTTTCTACGACTTCACCCTTCCCGACGTGCTCTCCCTTTCCCCCGCCGATTGGTTATGTTATGGCAGACAGGTGGAGGAACCAATCACGGGGCTGTGTTCAGACACCGGCACGCGGAACAGGTTGTACCGGACCAATGGGAACCCTCGGAGCGGACGCGCCCCAATTGGGCAGGGGAGGGCCCAGTGGGCGGTGCTTCCTCAGTCGGCATGTGGGCGGGGATCAGCAGCCGCAGAGGCGTCGACGGCGGTGGCGACGACGTTCCTTAGTTTTCGGTGTGGGCTCATTGGCGCTGGCACGGCTGCTGGGAGGGCTCGGTTGTCAGCAGCGGCGGCCCTACGGCGGGGGGCCGCGGCGCCATGGGGGGACGGTAGACGGGCTCCGACTCTAGGGGCGAGAGGCGGCGGCGGTCCTCCGGCCCTCGGCGACCTTCGGCGGGGCCCAGGGGTGGGGAGGCCCGGGGCGGGGGTCGTCCCGGGCAGCGCGGGGCCGCGGGGCGGGGCTCGCAGGTCGTCGGGGAGCAGGAGGCCTGGGCCGCCGCGAGGAGCCGCCGCCGGCCGCTGGGCCCCGCCACCGGGCCGCTTGACGACGACGCTTCCGCGGGAGCCTAGCCTGAGGAGGACGCGGCGGCGGCGGCGGCGAGGCCGCGGGAGGCCGCGGAGGATGGAGGAGCGGAAGGAAGAGGGCGAGGCAGAGATTCAGGAGCACGGGCCCGAGCATTGGTTCTCCAAGTGGGAGCGGCAGTGCCTGGCCGAGGCCGAGCAGGACGAGCAGCTACCCCCGGAGCTGCAGGACGAGGCGGCGGCCGGGGCGCAGCCCGAGCACAAGCAACAGAAGCTGTGGCACCTCTTCCAGAACTCGGCCACCGCCGTGGCCCAGCTCTACAAAGGTGAGGGCCGCCGCCGCCATCTTGCCGCCGCCACCTCGGCCCGACCCTCGGCCGAGGGCCCCCCCGGGCGGCCTCCCCTGCCCGGCCGCCGCCCCGCTGCCCCCTCCTCACAAGATGGCGGCGCGGAGGCCGGGCCGCGGGGGCGCCGGGGGGAGGCCGGGGCCGGCGCGGGGGAGGTCTGCTTTGGGGGCCGGCCCCGGGGAGGCCGCCCGCTCCTCGGGCCTGGCTGCCGGGGGGCCCGGGCCGGGGAGGGCAGGGGAGGAGCCCCCAGTCACAAAATGGCGAAGGGAGGCGACGGGGCCGGCCCTATTGTGCCCGAAGCCGGCCTCGGGGCGGGGACAGGGCACCTCCCTGCGCCGTGGCTGGGCCTCGGGCTGCGCCCCGGACCCCGAGGCTCCCCTTCCACCCCTCCGCGGCCCCCTTTTCTGCCTTCCTCCCAGTCACTGTGGGATCCCGAAACCCTGGAACAAAATGGCGAAACCTAATATGGCCGTTCCTGAATGATTGACGCCCAAATAACATTTCTTTCTCCGTTTTTTTTTTTTTTTTCCCTCCTCCCTTTTCCCACTTTTACAGACCGAGTGTGTCAGCAACAAGGACTTTCTCTCTGGGTCCCCTTCCAAAACGCAGCCACCGCCGTCACCAACCTCTACAAAGGTAAAGATAACCTTGCGGCATTGCCGATGAGGGGAAGGGCGCCTGCGTCAGGGCGAAAGGCCCGCGTTCCAAGTGTGTGGGCCGCCCGTACCTGGACCCGCACTGCCGGAGTGTTTGCTCCTGTACCCAACGATGAACCCCGGGTGTCTTGCAACTTGGAAATGGGGCTATTCTAGCGAGATCGAGGATCTTCAGCTGGGGGCGATTTTGACGCTCCTCCCCTCTCCGCCCCCCCCCCCCCCCCCGTGCATTTGGTTACGTCTAGGGGCGTTTTTGAATGTCATCACTGGAGGGGCTGCTGAATGTCCTGTTGGCTAGAGGCAGACGCGTTACCCTCACCGCACCCCACCTCCAGGCCCCAAATGCGCAGGTCAAGAAGCCCTGAGCTGACTGGGTGAGAGGAGCTTCTCTTTGGAAAAGGCGCCCAAGGGAAGAAAGTTTATGGTTTTGCGCCACAGCGAGGTTGGGGGGGCGGGGGGGCGTGTGGAGAATTGTAGGCACCTTGTGGAAAAGATGCTTGTGATGGACAGCTTAGCGCATGATCGTCTGCAGCATTTGTAAGTGCGTTGTAAACTAGCTAACTGAAATAACCTGTGCCCATCTCAGCACGCTGCGCTTCCCTAGCAACTTCAAGTGTTTATCTTGGAAACTACCTTGTCTCTACTGGTACAGTATTGACAGGAAATCTGTGATCTGAGTGTGAGTTAAGAGTTGTGTTTTATGGTAGTGCCTTTCTGGAGTTAATTTTCCTCTTGTGTGATGACACGGAGATATGTTAAAGTAAACGTTCTTGCCCATTGTGCTCTCTTCCTGACAATGGGTTGAGATTTTGTGTCTTACTGATTTTGAAGATTGGGAAATTTGGGTTTAATTTTTGGGGGGTGGGGCAAGGTTTCTATGGAAAAAGGATTTGAATTTGACTGTTAATCTTAATAAAGATATGATTAAATGCTTTCAAACTTCTAGAAGCTGCTGGTAACAGTAATGGAACGCATTGCATTTCAAAATTATCAAAATAGGCTGTGGAGTGACTTGATTCTCAGATTCTTTTTTTGTGTGTAAAGAATGTGCAAATGATGGTAGCATTCTATAAGAAAAATACTCCATTGTGAGATTTTGTGGGTAGAATTTGCGTTTTTTTGATAATGTAAACTGAAACTGGTGAGTAAAATGTTAATTTTAGGGAATGAGGAACCGATAGTCCAGGCTTATCAAAAAAAGGGAAACAATTAAAACGTGCCCCAGTGATCAACTTTGATTTTATTGTTAATCCTCATCTGAGGATATTTTTCCATTGATTTTTCTAGAGAGAGTGGGAGGGAGGGAGAGTAACAGAAACAGATATGAGAGAGGCTGTCAATTGGTTGTTCCCCTGCACATAACCTACAACCCAGGTACAAACGAACCTGCCTCATGCTCAGAAGTACATCAGCCAGGGCGAGTTCCTTAAATTTTGACTCCTGAGTAGTTTGCTAACAGGAATATTCTCTGGGATGGCTCTTGGTTTCATCCAGACAGGGAAATTTGAAGTAAGACATAGAACTCATTTTTTAAAATACTCAGATTTCTTGGGGTATAACTTACATGCTTTAAAATTACCCTTTAAAAGATGTAACCTTGAGCTTGACAGACACTGTTAAGAAATTCTATCTCCACCACAGTCCCTAAGCAACCACTGATCTGATTGTTGAATATATGGTTTTTCCTGTTTCCATAATTTCATAAATAGAACCTTACAGTATGCAGCTTTTGTGTATGGCTCCTTTTGCTGAGATTGAGTTCACATTGCATGCATTAATAAAAGTCAGTGCCTTTTTTTCTTTTTCGTTTTGTTGAGTACTTTCTGTTGTATGATGGTACCATGGGGTATCCATTTGCTTGTTGCAATTGGCTTTTTATTTAAAGGGGAAGGCAACACATTTTTAGTGCCGTGTATGTGCCAGGTTTGCCTAGGTCAGTGGTCGGCAAACTGTGGCTCTTTGGCCCCTTGAGTGTGGTTCTTCCACAAAATACCATGTGTGGGCGCGCATGTACAGTGCGATTGAAACTTCGTGGCCCCTGTGCAGAAGTCGGTATTTTGTGGAAGAGCCACACTCAAGGGGCCAAAGAGCTGCATGTGGCTCGTGAGCCGCAGTTTGCCGACCACTGGCCTAGGTTATACAAAAATAGGAATGCTTTCTAGTTGTGTTTTTTTTTTTAGTTTTTGGTGCTCTTGTCTACAAGATTCTACTTCTTTAGGGCTAAAGCTGGCAGTTTTCTTTAGTGCAAATTCTTCATATAAGTAGATGGGCTTAGAAGCTGAACTTTGAAATCTCCAGTTGATTACTTGATTTACAAAAAGTCTATTAGTTTTATTTGTTTAGAAACAATGTAATATTCATTTATTTAGAAATAAACATCACCTGAGATTCTTACATTATTGCAAATGCTGAATTGCAAATGCTGAATTGTTAGACTGAATTACTCTTACTTTGTATTTTATTTTTGTTAAATGCATTCCTTTGTACCTGATAGAAAAGGTAAGTTGTGGTTTGTGGAGTTTGGTAGTGTAGCAACATTTTTTATCTGATTTAAGGAGAGTGTGGATAGTGCTCTGAAGTTACATTGTTATTCCTTTTCAGGGTGTGGTGTAGAGAACACAATTCAACTGTAGGAATAATTGAATACCGTAAATAGGTCTAAAAATTGGCAAGGTAGTGTCACAAGTGTATGCAGCATTAAGTAGTGGTAAATTTCAATCAGAATGTTCACAGTTCTGATTATTTAAATGTAATTTACAAGGGGGGCGATTTGAGGGGATCTTTTTAATTGGGTGGTGCTCCTGTATTTTGTATGATTAAGCAATTAACCTAGCAAGCTAAAAAATGGCTCATTTTGCAGCCTAGGGGTAGCTTGGTACATTCACCAACTTCTTCATAATCTCTAAAAATGAGCACATTGGAAGGTCAGAAATGAGGTTCAAGCCTAGAAGAGGGCCCCTGTGGTCTTACGAAAAATTGAACATTATGTTGGTTAGGCAGAAAATATAGCTGGAAGGATTTGGAGGAGAGTGAGTTTTGGGATATGTGAGTGGACAGAATTCAACAAAATGGAATGATGCTTCCTTCTCCACAAAGTAGGGCCAGACTTTGCCAGCCTTTTTTGGAAAGGGGAAGGAAAATCTTGATGCTGGTTCTTGTTTTTATGTTGATTCGATAACTCTTGCTGGTTCTCGTTTTTATGTTGATTTGATAACTCTAAAGAGGGCGATGTTCGTTCAGTATTCAGTCAGGTTGTGTCTCCTTTGCCTAGTCTAGTGCATTTTTTTGATGTTTTCAACTAAAGGGAGTGAAAAGTTACTGAGGTCATTTTAATATATTTCAGGTTGATGCTTACTGGGAAATACTGGCCAAGCCTGTGTGTTGCTTCTTAATTCCACCACCCACCCACCACATTTTCTTGGGTGATTGATTTCCAGTCTCTGTCTTTTGACTCTTCATTAGGAAAGTACATATTCTCCTTATCTAATTCCAGATTCCTCCTTCATGGGGCTACTTGTTTAGGTTGTCTTCTAGGACAAGGCCATCCTAGGAGCCTCACACGGTCAGACTGAGGTGTCAGCTGGTGCTCAGCTCTTCAGCAGCCCCTATAAGCTAGTGCTTTTGATATTAACCTGTACAGCCACTTCTTTGTTTCTCTCAGTTTGTGAAGGTTTTTCTTCTTTAATTCTTTTTTTTTATGCTATGCCTTGTTTGCCTCTTTGCATTTTAAAACTGCTTCTGAAACTTCAGTTGCATGCTGAGTTCTACCACATGTTGAGAGCTTTCTCTTGATTTGTTTATATTAAAGATGTTCCTGGTCTCCCTGTTAATAGCATTTGCTCCAGGCCAGCAACCTTATGGAGTCTACTGCTGGATTATCTGAGTTCAGAATTTAGACTTAATATAACATAGCAGTAAACTTCTGGAGACAGACAGTGGAGCAAGATGTTTACCCATTGTGCTCCTTCATTTTCTTAACTGTAAGTGGCAGGGATTAGTCTTCACAGCTTAGTACAAAGCTCTTAGTTTAGTGCTGGCATATAGTGAGTATTCAAGTGTTAGGGTTGACTGTTGGTGATCAGGTTTTATTTTTTCAGATGTTTCTGGCTGTGGGCAGTACTGAAGAGGAAGGAAAGATACTCTAATTTATTTTTTGTCTATACTTTTTTTCTTGTGTTGGAATAAACTACATGGTGTGTACTTTACTTCATTTTCCCCTAAAATGGCTAAGTATAATAAAATTTTCAGGTGAAAAATAGTATGCTTTTTGAGACATCTTGGTGCTAAATTCTGTTTATAATATGTTGTCTCACTACAGTGGGCCATTTTGGATATATATGTATTATACACACACACACACACACACACACACGCAAATATATACATATAAACTGAAAGTGAACTGAACAAACTGAAAATTTGTGGATTGATATATAAGCAGACGGGCAGACAAGCATATGCTGCCTGAAGACAGATACTGGGATTTCAGCTTTTTACAATTTTTGGAGCTTGTTTGTGACTATCCTTGCTGCAAAAACTATTGAACTTTAAGACTTTGTACAAAATGCCTTAGTATGGATCACAATTAGAAACTCTGTCTTAAATTGTATTAAACTTGTAAGGAGCAGTAGTAGCCTCAGTTATTCCTAATATTGTTATTAGATTCTGTCTGTAATTTTTTAAAAATATATTTTTATTGATTTCAGAGAGGAAAGGAGAGGGAGAGAGATAGAAACATCAATGATGAGAGAAAGTCATTGATCAGCTACCTCCTGCGTGCCGCCTACTGGGGATAGAGCCCACAACCTGGGCATGCCTGGAATCGAACCCAGTCCGGAGACCGATGCTCTATCCACTGAGCCAAACTGGCTAGGGCAGTGGTCGACAAACTGCGGCTCGCAAGCCACTTGCAGCTCTTTGGCCCCTTGAGTGTGGAGTACCCTAATTAAGTTAATAACAGTGTACCTACCTATATAGTTTGTTTAAAAAATTTGGCTCTCAAAAGAAATTTCAATCGTCGTACTGTTGATATTTGGCTTTGTTGACTAATGAGTTTGCCGACCACTGGGCTAGGGCTGTTTGTAAGTTTTTTTGTTTTTTAATATATTTTATTGATTTTTTACAGAGAGGAAGGGAGAGGGATAGTTAGAAGCATCGATGAGAGAGAAACATTGATCAGCTGTCTCCTGCAACACCTCCTATTGGGGATGTGCCCGCAACCAAGGTATATGCCCTTGGCTGGAATCGAACCTGGGACCCTTCAGTCTGCAGGCCGATGCTCTATCCACTGTGCCAAACCGGTTAGGGCTGTTTGTAAGTTTTTATAAAAGACAATAATTTTACTTAATGTGTAAAAGGCTGTTTTGGCTGCAAAATACCAGAAAAATACAAGTTAGGCTGGCTTCAATGGTATGGACATGGATTGGCTCCTCACTTGGAGGGTGAGGTTGACTGAATTCAGTGGCTCAGTCTCCCTGGCTCTGCAGCTCTGCACTCTTGTGTACTCACACATGTATGTATGAGCTTTGTCTTCAGGCTAATTACAGTAAGTTGGCAACTCACATCTTAGAGCCACTCAGTAAAGCTTAGAAGAGCCAGGAAAGTTTTTTCCCCAGGAGCTACTAGCAAATGACTTCTACAGTTTCTTGGCCAAAATTGGGTCACATGCTTACTCAGAGCTCAGCATCATAGCCACAGTTTGAGATTGTGCAGATTAATTAAGGACTAAACCACATGTTCCACCCCTTGAGCAAATTTGCTGCAGAAGCTTCCCTAAGAGCTATTCAAACAAAAACTTGGAGGGCCTTTAGAAAAGGAAGAAGGATGGGATGCCAGGCAACTGTGGCTGCAATGATTCTTCCTTGGTTCCTGCCCTTTGTTTTGTGTGGTAGGTGAAGATTAAGTAAACATGTAATTAGCTAGAAGTTAGTGCTTATTTTTGGATACTACCTCTTTGGGGGATACATAGTTATTTTCTTAAAACAATTTTATTTTGGCTATGACTCAGATATTTGTTTCTTTTTTAAAAAAACGTTTTTTATTAATTTTAGAGAGGGAAGGAAAGGGAGAGAGAGCTCAAAACATCAATAATGCATGTCCCACACTGGGGAATGAGCCTGAAACCCAGGCATGTGCCCTGATCGGGAATCCAACCAGTGACCTCTTGGTGCATGGGTCAGCATTTCAACCACTGAGCTGAGGCACACAGAGCAGGGCCAGATCTTTGTTTTTGATTACCCGCACCCCCCCCAGACTGTTGGGTTAGTGCAGATTTGATTCTTAAGTATTCCTTTGAAGAGTTGCTTTGATGTAGTGGTGTGCTATTCTGGTTTGTAGATCCTCTAAGGCAGGGGTGGGGAACCCTTTTTTTGTGCCAAGGGCCATTTGGATATTTATAACATTATTCGAGGGCCATAGACAGTTAACTTAAAAATTAGCCTCCTATATTTGATCAAACAATAACTCACCCCTAGTGCTTTCACAAGGCCAGATCAAATGATTTATCGGGCCTTACGTTCCCCACCCCTGCTCTAAGGAGAATGGAAAATGGCTTCTCTATTGTTGAGGAAGAAATACCTTGTAGAAGTAACTGTGCCACCTAACTTTGGGTAAGGCCCTTGGAGCATCAGTTTCAGTTCCTCAGTTTATGAAATTGGAATATTTGCTTTGGTGGACTCATAAGGTTTGTGAGTATCAGAAAAACAATGAATAGTGAAATCTGATTAATTTTGTCAGTGTATCATGTAAGGAAGTGTTGCATTTGGTCTTGACCTCAGAAATCATTTGCCAACTGCCTCATTCCAGTGGTGGGAGGATTAGACTTCTAAAAACCTCTCAAATTAAAATTTCAGCTGCTTATATTCAAACATTTTTAAAAAAATATGAAATGTGGGACATCTGACTGCCATGAATCAGTATTTCTTGAATGAGGATATGAATGTGTTATGATTAAAGGTTAGATTGACATTTTGTGATGCCCTTGGGGTTTGCCTAACCTTCAAGCTTAATGGCCCTTTTCCATGGTGACATTGGTGTCAGATGGTATTGGACCAAAGACTGTCCCCCACTGTTTCTTTGAGATGTACTTTGAGAATTTGGGTAATATTGTCAGGGTTCAGATGTATTCAAAGCAGTCTAGCTGAGAGTTTTCAGGAGGCCATCCTGTGTGTTTATGTTTAGCTGGATACTAAATTAACCTGCGATTTAAATTAAAAGCTAATCTAGTCATGCCTAAGATTCTCCAATAAGCATTTAGGTTTTTCCTACTTAGTTGAAGGTATTGCGGGAGGGTTTTTATTTTCAACCAAGTAGCTAAAGTCCTAAACATAGGACTATATTTTAAATGCTCTAGTGTCAACATGAGATTTTCTATTTAGGGAAAATAACAGGTTGGATTAATCTGGGTGGGAAAATAATTGGATTTGTTTTCAGGAGATGTTGTTAATGGTATAAAACTAAGCTATGTCCAGGCAATGCAAAAGCGTGTACCAGAAGACCTTAAATGTTATATCTGCTTTTCTCCTACTCTATCTTCTAGTAGGTAAAAGTCACAAAATGCCTAATTTTTAGTGTGCTCTTGGTTTGGATATTGAAACTTGTGCAGAATTTTTGAGATGAAATGATTTGTCAGTTGCATACACTATAAAAGAAGTTCACAACTAGTTATATAACTCATCGACACCAGTGAATATTGAGTTTTCCAACTTTCTTCAAATCTGATTAAATCATGAACTCCTTGCAGATCTAAATTTTGAGACTTTATTGTGCCTTTAATCAGAACAAACCAAAACTTTGTTTGCCAAGCTCTTTCTTTCCTGGATTGTCAGTTTCTTTAAACTAAACCACCTTACTGAAAGTTTGTAGCAGGTGTAGCTTCTCTTTCTTGCTGTCTGTTTTGTCAGATGTACATTTACATGTCTGCTTCATCTTTGTGCCATCAAAGCCTGCTTTGGGTTTGTTGTGTCCCTTTCATGCTTCCAACTTTTCCCCCTCTGTATATCTAGTTCTGGGCCTACCTCCATTTAGTTCTTGAAAAATGAAATTTCCTTAGTCATTGTGTTTGGAAAAAGAGAAGCTTCTCCAGTTATGAACTTGATTACAATTCTTTTAGGTGTAGGGCAGGTTTTTAGAAACCTGGGTTCCTCTAGGTCAGTGATGGAGAACCTTTTGAGCTTGGCGTGTCAGCATTTTGAAAAACCCGAACTTAACTCTGGTGCCGTGTCACATATAGAAATTTTTTGATATTTGCAACCGTAGTAAAACAAAGATTTATATTTTTGATATTTATTTTATATATTTAAATGCCATTTAACAAAGAAAAATCAACCAAAAAAATGAGTTTGCGTGTCACCTCTGACACGCGTGTCATAGGTTCGCCATCACTGCTCTAGGTTCATATATTTTGTGTTTCTTCTCCCTTCTTCTTTGGGATGGGCTTAGTTTTCTTGATGACTTGATTTCTCTTAAAATGCTTCCATTTCTTCAGAAAACTTAAGGTCTAGACCAGGGGTGGGCAAACTTTTTGACTCGAGGGCCACAATGGTTTCTTAAACTGGACCGGAGGGCTGGAACAAAAGCATGGATGGAGTGTTTGTGTGAACTAATATAAATTCAAAGTAAACATCATTACATAAAAGGGTACGGTCTTTTTTTTTTTTTTTTTTTTAGTTTTATTCATTTCAAAGGCCCGCAGGCCGTAGTTTGCCCACGGCTGGTTAGACACAGCTTAACAAGGTCATCTTAGAATTTTTATCTACTCCTCTAAGTCTTTAAGATTGAGAGGTGGAAAAGTGCTTTATTGTCCTCTTAAATACAATTTGCCTTTAAGATGGAGTTCATGCTTCCTTTTTGTTTATGTGAAATAAGAAATCAGAAGACATTGATTCATGTAAGTTGGCCATTATTCTGGTAGTGAAATACTGGAGAAATGACTTCATTTTTGAGCTGCTTTTTATATCTGTAAAATTAGAATCTACTTTTTCAAAATTGGGATGGAGTTTTAATATTTTTAAGAGTGCTCCCATGGACAACTTCCCTTTTTCTTTTTAACTTTTTGGCAATAAGGAATGATCATCTGGTAAGGAATAACTTTTGTAATGTTCTGCTTGTGTTGCCCTCTTTGCCGTCTTTTTTTAATAATAGAAATTCATACAGTTTAAGAGCCTCTGTGATGTCTGAATTCTTGTTTTTCTTTTTGGGACACTGCTCTTCATTGATTATTGCTACTCCTTTCAGAATTTATCTTTGTAGCAGGCAAGGGATTTAAAAAGAAAAAAAGGCCATGCTGGGCCGCATGGCTCAATGGTTGAATGTACATCTATGAAC
Organism: Myotis nattereri; assembly: GCF_964212035.1. NCBI lineage: Eukaryota > Metazoa > Chordata > Mammalia > Chiroptera > Vespertilionidae > Myotis > Myotis nattereri. The sequence goes on along the minus strand of NC_138079.1, from coordinate 95,467,111 downwards.
CAGAAGGTCACAATCCAAATCCTGGTGAGGGCACATGCCTGGATTGTAGGCTCGATCCCATTGTAGGGTGGGCGGAAGGCAGCTGATCATTGATTCTCTCATTGATGTTTCTCTCCCCCTCTCCCCCCTGCCCCCCTTTCCTCTCTGAAGTCAGTCTGTAATAATAAAAGTGTAATATGCTAATTATAGACCGAACATCTTTCCAGACTACCTCCCAGACGAAGCCGGGGGTTGCGAAGGAAGCCTGGGTCCTGGGTGCCTGCCGGCGGCGGGAGGGAAGCTCAGGTCTTGGGTGCCAGAGGGAAGCCAGTGCTGGCAGCCGGGGGAAGGAAGGACTACTCTTGCATGAATTTTGTGCATCGGGCCTCTAGTAAAAATATTTCTAAGAAATTACAGGTAGTTCTTATTTATCTCTGGATCTATTGTAAAAGCAAATTCTTGCTTAACACGAAAAATCATCTACATTTCTTAGCCTTTTACTGATTTCAGAGAGGAAGGGAGAGGGCGAGAGAGAGAGAGAGAGAAACATCAGTGATGGGAGAGAATCATTGATCAGCTACCTCTTGCACACCCCACACTGGGGATCGAGTGCAACCCAGACATGTGCCCTGACCAGGAATCGAACCGTGACCTCCTTATTCATAGGTTGATGCTCAACCACTGAGTCACACCAGCTGGGCTATTAAAGATATACTGGTGGTTTTCTGCTGCTTGAGTAGCACAACTAAAAATAAATTTCAGGGATTGTTTTCTTGAACATTCTGGTTCTTTATATAAGGGGGGGAAATCTACAGGGAGACTGGGAGGCCAGAAATTTTAAGGCAAGGTCTTTTGGAATTGGAATGGTTATGAGTTTATGGAAAACTGTTGGGTACTGGAGTAGAATGAAGCTATATCTAGGGAAATGAGTGAAAGCTTTTTGTTTCCACCGTACTGTTCAGTTTTGTTGAGTAGTCGATCCGAATTAATTTCCCCCCCGTTTCTAAAAAGTTTGCTGCTGCTTTCAGTATGTTCCCCCGGTCAGTGCTGAACTGGTCAGTAGGAGTGCATCTCCAAAATAACATGATGAATGCTGCTGGGTGAGCGAGGCCTGATTGATATGCAATGTTTAGTCATCCATTGAACGATCCTATTTAGAATTCACGAGAATTCACTTTTTTTTTTTTCTGAAGGAGAGCAGTATAGATTAATGGATAAGAACCACAGTCTTTTGAGCAAAGTTCTAGCTCTTGTAGTATATATTATTCTGTGACCTTCGTGAAGTTACTCAGGCGCTCAATTCCTGTTTTCTCTTGCAATAAGGGGACAGCAATACCACTCTCAAGATACGGATTTGTATGAACCTTTTCTCAGGTGAAGCTGAGTATAGATAGTACTAATAAACATTTAATAATTTACCCATTGTTAGCATTATTAAACGAACTAGTTTCATAGCAAGCTTTTTAAGGGAATAGCAATTTAAAGATGGAAATTTGGCTAATAAGTAGTCTCTCTTTTTATTTAAGTTTTGTAAAGAACATGGCAGAAGCTCCAGGACTATGTGATATGTTATCTGAATTTAGAACATTATGATTAAATGTGATGTATAACAAACAAAAATATAATTCAGTTTAATAGATTACTGATAGATTTAGAGCGCTCCATACTTCATGATACTCATTTTGGTTAACTTGTAAAATTTTCTTTTTTTTAAGTGCAGCATGGTTCTACTGATCATCATGTATCATTTTCTTTTTTCCAACAGAAAGCGTGGACACCCATCAGCGAAGTTTTGATATTGGAATTCAGATTGGCTATCAGCGACGCAATAAGGATGTGTTGGCTTGGGTTAAAAAGCGCAGAAGAACTATTCGTAGAGAAGATTTGATCAGCTTCCTGTGTGGGAAAGTTCCTCCACCACGAAACTCTAGAGCTCCCCCAAGACTGACTGTTGTGTCCCCTAACCGAGCTACTTCAACGGAAACTAGCTCATCTGTAGAGACTGATTTGCAACCCTTCCGGGAAGCCATAGCTCTGCATGGTAAAGCCGTTTAAACATATTTCTTTGGAAAATGGTTAAGAGTGTGCCTGTGGATCCATTTTCATATTTAGGTTTAGGTCCAGATATATGATTTTTTTTTTCCCATTATAGTAACTACTTGCTCTAGAAATGTTTAAATAGAATGGAAGCTAAGAACATATATGGGCAAATTTTTTAATATTAGCCAACCCATTCTAAAAAATGTTTTTAGAAAGTTAGTTTGAGCTTACTGATTTTACAATAACAGTCTTTTGTAGCATTGATTAGAATTTATTGCTTTACACTTATATTGTACATGTTTTCTTACTCTCTGAGGCAAAGAGGAAGTTCTTGTGTTCTAAGAATTCTACCAGAGTAATAATTTCCTGGAGGAGCCTAGTCAATGACAGGCTGGTATAGCTCTCAGGGGAACTTCTTTTGACACCCTAAGTTCATGTGCCTGTAGAAGGTGAGAGTTGTGATGATGAACCAAGTGGGAGTGGGTAAATGGAAGAATAATCAACTTCCCTTATGTCTATTGTCCCTTAGGTTCCTTTGCTTTGTTAGGCAGACTGTCAGAGGACAGGTCCACTTCATTAATTATTGCTACCATCTCCCCAGGCCAGGCTTGTCATAAAAAAGGCATTCTTGGCTGAGGGGTTTAATATTACTGGAGAAGTCTGGGTATGTATGTAGTCAATGAGTCTGTTGTTGCTTGTTCTCTAATACAGACTTTCAAATAGAACTAGGAGAAATACTTCTATAGGACAACATTTAATACTGCTATAAACAATAAAATAATACTTGATTGAAGCCAAGGTGAAACATGGATTGTGCCAGTGACTAAGCATATAGAAGTGATTAGTGAGTCCTGTTAAAAGTTAACATTTGGGCCATAGTGTAGGTCATTTAAAACAAAGTAAGCTGGTAATAAAATTAGTGGAATATACACAAAGGGCTTCTGTATCCTTGAAACTTTAATGCTTATAGAGATTTTTGTTCTCTGTGGCAAACTTTGATTCCTTATCTTAAAACTAGAACATGGGATTTGAAAAATTTTTGCTCCCTACCCCCCATTGTGAGTTAGTTTAGGATAAATTAAAAAATACAAAAACATTTATTGCAGGAAACTATGATGTATGGATGTGCTATTTACTGCTTGCTCTTTCTAATAGAGTGGAATAGTTACGCCATCAGAACTTTCGAGACTCAGGCAAAATACAGATTTATCTGTTCCTATTGAATTATAGTTTCACATCTTTTACCATTAATTTGGAAAATTTACTCAAAGTATAGAGTTTGTCATATTAATTTTATTTAAAAAATATTTTAAATTGATTTTTAGAGAGAGTGAAAAGGAGAGCAAGTGAGGAACATCAATTTGTTGTTCCACTCATCTACGCATTGATTGGTTGGTCCTTATACGTACGTGCCTGACTGGGGATTGAACCCGCAAGCTTGCTCTAACCAACTGAGCTACCCATCCAGGGCTGTCAGATTAATTTTAATGCATTTGATGTAGTTGTCTTAAGTCTTTTGCTTCTTTTTTTATCAAGCGAATTTATGACTCGATATTTCTACTGTTAAAAGTGTCTTTTTCTGTGTTAGGCAATATTATACTTTAGAAGATAGTTTTGAGAAACGTAAGAGCCACTCTTGTTTTCAGTTTTAATGCAGTTATATACAGGGGTAGGCAAAAGTAGGTTTACAGTTGTTCATTTGGAAAATAATACAATAATTAATAAATAACAATAGACGAATAATCTCTGTTTTGCATACTCAAAACTGTAAACCTACTTTTTGCCCACATTGTACAAAGGGCGAAGCCAGCCTTCTTCCCAAACAGCAACTATATTCTCCAACTCCCCTTACATTTTTTTAAATTGAATCTGTTCAGTTTGTGATTCAATATTTTACTGAACTTTCGGAATTTAAATAATAGGTTTAAGAAGGGATTCTTTATAGTTTTAACTTAGTTTAAGTTGTGAGGGTTTAAAAAAGTTTACTTACAAAGCTGTGTAGAAAAATAATCTTTTCCTTCAATAAATTTTCCAGTAAATATAACAAGTAGTGCCAATCCAGAATATATCGGAGACTAAGTGGGCTCTTATTACTAGGGTCCATACACTGAATTAATGTAGTTAAAATTATGTGTGTTGTGGTAAAGTAATAGGGCCCCTTGAAAGAGTATACAGAAACATAATTGATACTGAGTTTTGTGCTCTAGTGGTTTTAGAGAGCATCAGCCTATTGGAAATACTAGTCTGATTTGAGTGTTTCAAGTAATTTGAATTATTTTTAATGGTAGGGTATTAACTAAATTGTAAATACAGCTTAATGACTAACTTAGTAATGACTCGTGATCTGTTTTATTGAATAGTCTGTAAATTGAAGTGAAAATTGTTCAGATGATCTTTTAAAATGTATTTGAAACATCTTAATTAGGGCACATGCTTGTCAGAATTCAGTTTTGCATATAATTTGCTTAGCCAAATACAATTGAAGGAAGAATTAAATTCATGAAGTTTGGAATGCAAGAGGGGGCATAGGTAAAAATAATTGGTATATTGAGGCAGACTTTTTGAGTGTATAATCAAAGCAAACATGAGTGTAGGTCACATTGATTCACATATCATGTCCTGTTCATTTTTACCAGAGGATAATTACCTTTCTATTTTCTTTTTTTATTAAAGGACTAGAGCCCGGTGCACGAATTTGTGCACCAGTGGGGTCCCTTGGCCTGGCCTGCACCCTTTCATAATCCGGGACTCCTCGGGGGGATATTGGACTGCTGATTTCGGCCCGATCCTTGCAGGCCAGGCTTAGGGACCCCACTAGTGCATGAATCCATACACCGGGCTTCTAGTATACATATAAGATCTTATGGTTAATCTCTTCCTGTCCTCCCCCTCCCCTCTTCCCTCTGAGATTCATTAGTCTATTCCACGTTTCCATGTCTATGCATTGAGCGTCTGCCCCCTGGTGGTCAGTGCACGTTATAGGTACCAGTCGAACAGTCGCTTAGGCTTATATATATATATATATATATATATATATATATATGTAATATTTTTTATTTTATTTATTTTATTAATTTTTTACAGAGAGGGATAGAGAGTTAGAAACTCGAAGAGAGACATCCATCAGCTGTCTCCTGCACACCCCCTACTGGGGATGTGCCTGCAACCAAGGTACATGCTCTTGACTGGAATTGAACCTGGGACCCTTCAATCCACAGGCCCATGCTCTATCCACTGAGCCAAACCAGTCAGGGCTAGTTTTTTCTTTATCAGCTTCTAATTCTCACCTGTACCAAATGCACCCAAATATACCTAAAATATGTTCTTTATTCAAAGAAAATGGCAAAGATGTACGATATCTGTAGAGTATTTCATGTAGACAGTGAGGATGAGATCCCGCTGATCAGTACCCTCATCAGCTTTAGACTTTATACAGTTTCAATCAAAAGTGCATCAGTTAATGGTTATCAAACAGTTTCAATAAAAAATGTCAACCAAGGGGTATTTGAGGCTTAAAAACTATAATCCAGTGCATTATTTTGGAACTTATTTTCTATGTACTATGGGATCTAGTCATCTGATATTAAATTCAGAGAAGTCAAAGAAACACAAGCATACACTAAACTGATTAGTCCTTTAGTCCTTGTCTTAACATTATCAAAAATATACTGAACAAATACTGGACAAATTTACTGAGCGCTGACTTAATGCCTGCCACCTTGTTTTTATTTAAACATATTTGAGATAGACCAAAATTATCTGGACCTTTTGTGGTTCTCTATCTTTCTCATTGTCCCTCTTTTAGTCATCCATTCTCTTCTAGAAATTTTCCTTTGCTTCTCTTCTTAGGCTCTCAGACTTTTCCTCAGGCTCTCCCACTGACTTTAAATACTTCGAGGGCCATCTCAATCTTAATTTTCAAAATTTATACTTCAGTTGAGACCCTCCTTACTGCCAAATATAATGTGCACCATTGTCTTCTGGTGGACATCTCCACAGGTGTCCCACAAGCATCTATCTCAGATTTCAAATTAGAGTCATCCTTCCTGCCCCAACCACAGCAAACACATGTCTTTTCCTCATTTAACCATACAGCAGACATGTACATGCAGATTTTATAAAGTCTCTGGGCATGTATAAATGAATGGAGTGCTTTCTTTTCTGTTGAGGTCAACACAGTTGTATTAGATAATAATTTAATGTTTTGAACCCCGTTATGTGTAAGATATATCTGGGGCAGTCTGGCTATGGATTCAGAAAAGGCTCTCTGGCCGTAACCGGTTTGGCTCAGTGGATAGAGCGTCGGCCTGCGGACTGAAAGGTCCCAGGTTCGATTGCGGTCAAGGGCATGTACCTTGGTTGCGGGCACATCTCCAGTGGGGAGTGTGCAGGAGGCAGCTGATCAATGTTTCTCTCTCATTGATGTTTCTAACTCTCTATCTCTCTCCCTCTCTGTAAAAAATCAATAAAATATATTAAAAAAGAAAAAAAAAAGAAAAGGCTTTCTGGAGGAGGTGAGACCTGGGCTCTAGGAATAACTTCCTGCTCTTATTTCCCAGTCCTGAATTGACCCATTTACCAGTCCATCTTTCCTGGGGCCATTGGGAGTTGATCTTTTGGATCTCTTCTCTTTACTGAAAAAATAACCTTTGTTTTCCTATGGCCTATAGGGTGAAGTCAGAACTCAGAATGGCATTGCAAGGGCCTTATGACTTGGTCTTAACCTTGGGTCAGGTATCTTAGTCATATTGTTTGATTTATTAAATACCGCTATTTTCTTTCTGTGTCTATCTTCTCCATTCTCTTCTGAAATTTTCCCTATGCCTGTTTATCCTTTCAGATTAATTAAAAGTCTCTTGTGACAAAGCTTTCTTTCAATTCTCATTTTCTCAATCTTTCACTGAACAGTATCTTTATCTTTGCTCTTCCAGTTTGAATTGTTTCCATGGCTTTTCCTTCCATTAGACAGGGGTACCTTAGGGAAGTGGCCTTGTTTCACAGCTTCTGGCTTTAATAGAACCTGGTGTAGATGTGTTCTGGGCTTAATGCTGGTTCAGAGGTTAGGTAAATGGGTGCAACACAGTGTGGGCAGAGAACCTTTAGAAAGAGTTAAGGATACAGCTCCCTAGATGACTACAATATGGGTACACTAACTGGTGTTCCTTAGGAGTGCTACAAAGTAAACCTAAATTAGAACAACCAAGACTTGGAGTGGGGCCTGAGGATGACTCATAATAAGAACTATACTTTTAATGTTTACTTGGTGTCAGCACCCCACTAATAAGGAGGGTCTCCTTTAATCCACACTCTTACCTTGAGTCATTGCCATTTTATCAGTGAAGAAAGGTTTATTTGGATAAAATGGAAGCGGTCAGTAAGTAGTAAAATACATATTCCAATTCTGTCTGAATATCTAAATGAATGTTCCTAACCACTGTGCCTCTGTGTTTGTACATTTGGGGTTTCTCTACTCCCTCCCCTTGGTAGGGCTAGGGGATAGGATGGGATAGGTCTCCAGGCCTACTTTTCTAAAGACATCAGAAAATAACATGAATTTGTATCTTTTGGTGTTTTCCCCATAAGGAAATGTGGACAAGTAGGCTTGAAGATCAATGGCTGTGACCATTTAAACTTTGTATACAGGCTGCTTTCCCAGTATGACCTTGGGCAAGATGGTTAGCCTCTCCAAGGCAGTCTCCTTTGTTGTAAAAGGTGTAATACTTCCTTAATAAGGTGATGTAGTAAATGAGAAACTACGCAAAGTACCTACCCTTCCACAACACTGTGTAAGTGTTCTTTGACTTGAGAGGAGCAGGACCTTTGGTTAGTTCTAAGTCCTGTGAGTGCTCTCTCTGCTCCTGAATGCAAATTTAGACTTAGAGTTCCAGTGGCATTCGGGGATACTTTTTCCCCTCCCTTTTTAGTAAGGGTGGCTTTTTAAAATTTCAGAAATCACTCCAGAGGGACAGGGATAACTTGCAAATTACTGTTAATTACTTACATTACTTGCTAAGACCTTGAGCTTGTTTCATGTTGATATAAATCAGTGAGGTTGGTGATGTTCTCTTTCTACTGTACGGGGAGAGAGAGTCTGAGTTGGCATGCCCAAGGTAGTGGTTGTATCTGAGGGTTGTGTCTGGGAAAGCCTTAGATTGAAACCTAGTGTCTTTATTCTGAGTTCTGTTTGTCATCATGGGATTTAGGTGTTGTAAGGGTCCAGAGTAAGAATGGGACATGCCTTCATATAGGGAGAAGATGGAGACCTGGATGGAAGAGGAAGCAGGATGCCAAGTCAGACTTCGCTTAAACTTTATTCAAAGCCTTGCTCTCATTCAAATCATCTCATAGGTGGTCTTTGTAGGTTTCTGGCCCTGGTTCAGACTATTCCAGAAAAATCAGAGACACTTTATTTTAGTTCCAGAAGTCATTTTGATAATCTCTACTGCTGTACTAGGAACTAACCCTACTGGGCCTGGGTTAACCCTTTGTAAAATTCATCAGTTCAAACTCAAAAGGCCTCTAGCACAATAGGGTCTTGTGTCTGGTGGGAACCATTGCTATTAAGTGGCATTTGGCTTTGAAATGTCACCTTGTCCAATTTTAAGTTTGTTTTGTTTAAAACAAGTTTAAAAAAATACAGTGTAAGTGCTGGGAGGGACTTAGGCAAACATAGGTAGTCTAGCCTTTAATACAAAACGAGAATTTGAAAAAAGGAAAGAAACAAAAGTAAAGTTTTCTTTTTCTTTTTTTTAAGAAATAACTTTGTGAGATAACAGTACCTATTTAGTGAGTATTGAAGTCTAAAGTCTTTGTTGTTGTGTTTTGTGTGTGTGTGGATGCAGTGTTATAAAATTCTGACTTTTGCAATTAAATTCCTTCTGTGGAAGGTTGTAGTCATTTAAAAAATAAAGTATTATTCTGTAGCCTTTCCTATTGTCCAGCATTTACTGAACATGGTAAATAGCAAGCGATATATTAGAGGGGCTAGTGGTAGGAGCAGGCTGATACAAAGGAGAATCAAATAATCTCAAGGAATTTCTAGCCTAATAGAATTACATTAGACAGTTTGAAGTTTATAAACCCAGGCAATCAGATAGAGGGACAGTGCCAACTCCTTAGGAGTTAATAGGCTCCAATTCTGTTTTCTCCCTAACACAGTCTTTCTCAGAGGGTTGTGGAGATCCTTATTCTCATAAATTACTAAATTATTTGACAAATCCTTGGATCTGGAGAAACTGGGTATAGGGCCTTATAAGAAAAATGTAGTTGTTTGAAATTGTTTTCAGGGATATAAGGTCAGCTAGGAATTTTTACCTAGAAAAAATGTAAGGTAAGTTCTTAATTTGTCATACTTAGATAAAACTGAGTAAAACTCTTCTTCCCCTAGAATTTAAGGGAAACTGATTCTGGGCAGCCTGAACCACAACAGGATTGTCTTTCTCCTTGAGCACAGGTTTTGCAGCTTTTGTTATTTTGTCATTGTTAGGCCTGTGTGCGCTAGAGTGATAATAGAAGTTACTAAATCTTCCTCTTAAAGTTTCTTAGATAGTTGAGGTCTGTTTGGTACATTTCGGAAGAAATTTAAGTAATTGTACTTGGTTCTTCTCTGTCTCTCCCCCTTCTCTGTCACTCTTCATCTCTTCCATTTGTAAAGCTAAATATTTAGACACAAAATTTGACAGTTGAGCACAACAATTTAGATAAACTATTTTAAAACTGATGGTATGTTATAAAAGAAACTCCTTGGAACTGTCTGTTGCAGAGGACTATTTTGAACTGACCTGTGGGGGATTTTTGTACATCCACCCTTTAAAGTCCCTTTTCTCCTCTTGCCCAACTTCTAGCACAGTGTGTGGAGCTGTAGATTCTTAATAAATGCTTGAATGTTGTGGTCTGTATCTTCTTGAATAACAGCTGTCAAGAGTTAACAGTAAAATGTTTTAAGAACTTACTTGGAAATTAAGATATAAGAGATTAATGCACCAAAGCCGTCTCATTTCTTAATTGCTTAAGATCGATTATTTCAAAGACTATTCTTTAAAATTCCTCTTAAGGCTGGAATTTCTAAACTAATGACCATTGTTCAGACCAGCCTCTGAGAACAAGAATAATTAAGGCAATTAAGATAGCATTAAAATTTTTGATGAAAAGTTGGCATTTTCTGTATGTTAATGTTAGATATAAGTTGCTGAACTTTCTGGGGGTCTAGGACTTAAAGCTTCCAACATCAATGGTACAAAATTGCTTGAACTTGCAATAAAATTATTATGGCCTTTTTTTCTCCATTAAGGTGAAAAAGGAGTCCATATAGATAAAGGAATTCATGTAGCCATGTCTCAAAGCCAGTTTACTCACCTAGTACTTCTTAAAAAATCCATTGGTAGTTAATGAAGGGATTTAACATTTGAATTTATTATTTTTTTGCTAGTTTTCTGATTTTATTAATACTAATTTCTTGGAAAATTGAAAAATTTCCCAAAAGTAAATATTCAGTATCTTGTTATCCAACTATACAAAGATAACAGCAATTAAATGTTTGGTGCATTTTCTTCCAGTCTTTTTTCAATGTATAAATATTAAAATTATTTCATAGTTGAGATCATACTGCAATATGTGGTACTGTATCTTGCTTTTTTTTCATTTTAACATGAGCATTTCCCCATGGCATTAAAACTGTCTTTGAAAAATTGAAAGCATTTTGGGCTGTCAGCGTAACTGAAAATGTTTTCTTGGTGTGACATGTATCTTTGTAATTGATTTGATTTAGTGTGCTTTGCTTCAATAAAAGTTCAGTATTGCAATTTACAGATTGGGGTGGGGAGTGGTCTACTTCAAATTAACAAAATCTTCCTAGTGGAATTTCTTTTTCAATGAGTGAACTCCCCCTGGTGCATTTAAAACACCACACTTACACACAGTGCTTTTTGCTTAAGCCTCTGAACACAACTTTGTGAAAAGGGAGGGCTATCCATTTGACTAGTGCAATTCATTTCATATGCAAGAATACCAGTTTCTTAGGGTTCAGTTAGGATATTAACCACTTTGTTCTAGTTGTGGGGATTTCAAATTCCCCCCTTTCTGCTGGAGGTGAGAAAACTGGTGGAGCACATCTGCAGAGGGTCCTGAACCTGTCTTGCTGAGTGGATCAACAGTAATAACAGTCTGCCTTCTCTTTCAGGGCTATCCCTCACAGGGCTGGGGGTGGGGAGGGGTGGGGTGGGGTAAGGTGGGGCGGTGGTGGTGGTAAGCAAATAGAGTGTAGACCTGGCTTCCAGGCCAGAGGCTGCTGGTGGAGGAAGGAGGTGGATTGGTTCTGCATTTACTCTTTCACTGCCTATGTGTGACCTAACTATGTGTTGGTAAACTGGAATCATGTAATTCTCAAAATAGGATTTTCTTATTATGCTAAGCATGAACTTGATATGAAAATAATAGTCATGTGCTGCTTTTAACAATTTACCATGTAACCTAGATTCCTATAACCTGGACTTGTAACTTTGTTTTAGCTCCAGTGGGAGCTTTCTTTTCAAAGTATGATTAAATTCTAATTTTTTTCCCCTCATTCCTTCACTAATCATTTAAAATGGATGCAGAAACTTTAAAACTGATAAAGTTTATCTTGTATTAAGCAATTGAGACTTTTCTGTCTAATCATACTACTTGTTCTATTGCTTTTTGTCAATTGATATTCCTATAGCCCTTTTGAAAAAGTGTGTTTTTGTTGGGTGTATGCCCTTGGGCTATACAACTTCACTTTTAGTTCTGAAGCATGTTTAGATTGTCTGTACTTGTATAGGCCTGATTGTTCATGTGGCTTAGCTAAGGTTTTCTAAAGCATCTTCTAGTAGCTGTCATTGGTTTATTAAATAAAATTTGGGCTGTTTACACATTTTTTTTGGTTGTTAATCTTAATTTTTTTTTTTTTTGACACTTGGAAAGTCTTTTTGGGGGAAGATTAGTTAAATTTTGAAAAGAAATCTCACTGCTAAGAGTAGGTTATGTTGCACATTGTAAGTTTACTTCAGCTGTCAAACTAAACCCAAGTCAAACACCCAACAGAAAAAGATAAATTTTGTGGAAGTTACTGGGGAGTTTTCAAATTGATATTTACGCTCATCTTTTTCATGGAGAATGGCAGGGTGTGCCTGTTCACTTCTGATGGAGTGACTCATGAGCCTTAGGTGTTTGTCCTTACGCGTTAAATCATACTGCCATGAAACCACTACCTTAAGAGGAGCATTGGGGTGGGGTGGATTTCTTGAAGTTTGTGTGTGTGGTTTCAAATGATATCCTGAGTTGAATTACTGCAGTAGTTTAGTCTATCGCTGAAGGTCCAAATTTTGCAGTATAATTACCTTAAAACCTCCTGCATTATGAAACAAGTATGATGGTTATTATTTAAAGTATTTGGACATCTTTCAGTAGTATGTTGTGAGGATTGAGGTTACAGACACAGCTTTCTTGAGTTTACAGACTTGGTGAAAAAATTTTAAAAATGCCAGTAATTTGGGAATAATTGAATTTTTAAGTTGATGGGAAAGCTTTAAGTGAAGAGGGCTACTTGAGTTTATTTTCTGGTGTTGGAGAAGTGAATAAACATAAACAGCTTTGGATTTCAGTGGGTTTCAAAATATTGGATAGGACTCTGAAGCATCATTGTTTTCAGAATTCAGTGAATGTTATGTGCCAGGCACCGTATTAAATTTATTAGCTAGAGTTGAAAAGATAGTTGAATGATGGTATGATGCTACTGTGCTATTCTAGAAAATGAGACTGAGATGCTGCTTTCCCTCCTTTTATTTTTTTAATTAGCATGTGTGGGCTGGGAAAGGAGGAGTACAGTTCCTTTTGCAAATGTTAAGTTTGAGATGAAACTTAACAGGAGAAGCGGCTTTCCTTTTTAACATTTATTTTTAGTAAATCCGTGTGGGCTAGGGAAGGAGCCCAGTTCTTTTTGAAAATGTGAAGTTTGAGATGCCCAACAGGCAGTTAGAAAAATGGATAGGTCCTTGAGCTCAAGAGAAATGTCTGCTCCTGTGGCGCACTGATTTGGAAACTGGGTAAGCGAATGGGTCACGGCCATACCAACCTGTGGGTCAGAAAGAGGCCCACACAGGCCACTGAGGAAGGAGCAGAGAGTCTGAGGCAGGAAGGAAGGGGAGCCTGCAAGAGACTATAAAAAGCAGAGGTGGGAAAACCAGGGAAGAAGCCCTCAGAAGGGAGGTTTGAGACCAGATAGGAGAGGGGCTCGGTTCGGCTCGGCTTGGTTCGGCTCATCTCCCACTGCTCCAAATGACATGCCTATAATGTCTGGCTTCCCTTTGCTCCTTTCCTATTATTACTAACTAGTTAATTACAACGGTATCAGAGGCACTGGAAGAACCAGTGGGAAGCAGATGTTGGAAGGTAGGCCCAGGCCCAGCCATTGTAGGAACTGCAAATTCTCAGGTACAGGCAGTCACCATTCAGTCTTATGGGGGCAGAGGAAGGCAGAAAAGGAGAGTAATTTCAAAGAGATGGGGCCTAAGGCAGGCTAGGCCCTACTAGACCCTAAAGTCACTTCACACTGAAATACTTTAGACTTTTAAGAGGGGGCAGTATAACAGTGAATAGGAATATGGAATCTACTTGAGTTTAAATCCCAGTTCTTGTTTTATTAGCTGTGTGATCTTGGGTGGCTCACTTAATCTTGGTGTTTCATCTACAAAATGGATATAATACAGGTGTCATAGGGTTATTATGAGGATGAAATTGAAAAGTGCTTAGTGTAGTGCTGGACACAGTAAGTACTCCAGTATTTGTGCTTGTACTCGGAAAGGTGGTTAGAGCTTAAAAGGGACACGATTAGATTTCCTCTGGCCATCAGTGGGAAGGGCTGGATGTGTTGTCTACAGGGAGAGCAGTGAGGGGACAGGTTGGTTAGAGCAGTTTAGAAGAGAGGTGAGGGCTGCAGAAACGTGCTTAGCATGTCGGAGGTGGTTGAGTCTGTGGGCTTAAAAGTGTTTACAGTATTTGTAGAGTGAAGAATGTCAAAGGGAATTTAATAGGTTTGATGTGGTAGGAGGCAGAGAATTCTTTTTCAACTTAATGTTCACATTTAATTCATATTTACAAACCATAAAATTAGAAAGAATGGGCCCCTATGAAACCAACCTCTTCTTATTCTTTGGAAACATTGATAATACTATATCATGTTATATAAATTTAATCAAGCGACAGCAAAATCCCATGGTGATGCTAGAATAGCATAAGGGGAAATTCGTGAGAAGAAATACCTACTGCCAATGGTGTTAGGCTTTTAAATTCAGTGCTGTGGTTATGTTTTCTTGTCTCACGCCTTTTACAGGTTTATCCTGAACATTTAGGAGTGGAACATGTTAGCCTCCTTAACTGTTCAAGAGTAAAGAATTGAATGTTCAGCAATGAGTGTTAGGTCTATTCTGGATTTAATAAAACTTACTGTGCAAGCAAAGCAGTAGGATTTTTTATGGTTCTCTTGCCTTTCCCCACTGGATTATAGATGATAATGAGTTAGGTTGTCTTAAGGGGGTATCTAACAAATAGAGTCCAGAACTTGAGTAATCAGGCAGTCCAAGTTGTCCAGGGCAGACTTGTTTTTTTAAAATATGTTTTTATTGATTTCAGAGAGGAAGGGAGAGAGAGATAGAAACATCAATGATGAGAATCAACTATCTGGCTGCCTCCTGCACACCCCCTACTGGGGATCGAGCTCGCAACCTGGGCATGTGCTGTGACTGGGAATAGAACCGTGACCTGGTTCATAGGTCAACGCTCAACCACTGAGCCATGTTGGCAGGCCAGGGCAGACTCATTTAGTACTTGATGTCCCAGCAAAATTTATAGCAGTGAGCCCCTTTTTTGGGTTTGATAGTGGATGTTTTGGATGATAAATTATAAAGTCACCTTATCTAGAAGGGGATGTTGAAAGCTCACTTAGGCCTGGAATGATTGCTTGTTCCCCTTAGTGCATGTACACACACACCATCACCCTAGACGCACAGACACATCAGAGAGAGGGATCTGTTGGAATGGTGACTTTGAATAATTGAAATTATTTAAAACAAGCACCTTCTGTCTTCAGCTATAAATTACATATACAGTACCTAGCTAAGAAAGAGGGAGGATTTCATGATCTGTTTGTACACCTAGCATGGTGCTTGCTACATATGCTTCCAATAGTTGGTACCTACCAATATTGTATTGGTAGTATTACCAATAAAACATCTCATATGAAAGCCAGACAATTCCTCTTTCCAGAATAAAGCTTTGCTCTCTGGGGACCCCTTACAAAAAATGTCAGGCATCCTTTGACACTATGACAACATTGAAAGTAAAGTGGGTTGCTTTCAAGAGGGTTGAATAATTGAGCAACTCTAAAACCTTTTTTCTTCTTCCTAGGTCTTAGTGGTGCAATGGCTAGTATAAGCGTGCGTTCGAGTACCCCAGGCTCTCCTACACATGTAAGCAGTGGATCGAATGCTAGTCGAAGGAGAAATGGACTCCATGATGTCGATTTGAACACTTTCATATCAGAAGAAATGGCACTCCACTTGGACAATGGTGGAACTAGAAAGCGTACCTCAGCCCAGTGTGGCGATGTCATTACAGACTCACCAACCCATAAACGCAACAGAATGATCTAAACTGAAAACATTTTCACACCCACCATGCTGCTTGAAAGCCACTTGATCCTCAACATATACTATTATTGCAAAGGAAACATGAGGCCATCTTCCCTTGTTCACTGTTTCTAAGACAAGTGAATTCTATAGTGGTTGCCATAAAAGGAAGTTCTAGGTATTTACAGTAGATGCCTCTTGTAACCATGGCTTTCTTAAAACTATAATCCTAGCAGAGGACATCAGATATTGTGTAGTTAGCAAGATCATCATAGGCAAACATATATCCGTTCCAAGGCTAAAAGTGACCTTAACTGTATTTATTCTCAAAGGGAAAGGAAATATCAGATGTTTATTTGGTTATAGAATGCTTTTTCCCCCCTCCATTTCCTGCTGTGTTGAGTATTTTGCTTCAACAGTATTGCCAGGTTCCTAAAATTGTCTAAAACACGATTTGGCCTCCTCGTCAAATCTGCAGGCTTCCATTTTTGCACAGCAGCACTGTACCATGCACCTGATTTCTATATAGTAAGTGTGCAACTTCTAATTCTTGGACTGTGCCCTGTTTTCAGTTTTCAAAGCAGTTGCTAATTCTGGTGATTGTGTGATGTAAAGAGGTGCTATGATGGTCATGCAATTAATACTTAATATTGAATCAATACACAGAACTTTATTGGATTCACTTTGTGTGTGTTAGTGCTCTAAAAGTAGCAATATTTTAATCGCCCCCAGTTGAATGAACCCTTTAGGCTTAAACTCCAGTTTTAAGACAAGTACTGCTTCCCATGCAGGGTACTTATTCTTATGGTAAATGTAAACATGTAGACTGCACTCAAGG
Organism: Myotis nattereri; assembly: GCF_964212035.1. Classification (NCBI taxonomy): domain Eukaryota; kingdom Metazoa; phylum Chordata; class Mammalia; order Chiroptera; family Vespertilionidae; genus Myotis; species Myotis nattereri. Next base: position 95,450,614 of record NC_138079.1, on the reverse strand, counting down.
TGACCTAAAGTAGAGAGGTCATGAAATTTGAGAGTGGGCTTCCTTTTTGGTATAGTATTCATGAGAAGGGAGATGGATGGTGGGAGTGTAGGTATTCCAGCCTTTCTGTCCTGTTTTACATTTTTTATGAGTGCCCTACATTGTGCAGTTTCCATTGGAATGGGTGGCAGGTTAAAATAGGTCTTGATCTGCTTACAGTGTGATTACAACTTAAATAGCAAAACCCAACTCGAATCCCTCTCCTAAAAAGGGCAGTTTGGAATCTCATTCTGGAAAAGATGGAATCGCATGGAGGTTCTCTAGATGTTAGGTAGACCTAAATAAAAGTTCTCACTAGATTCCTCTTTTGAGTAAAATATAAGACCTCTTGTAGCTACAATGTTTTAGAGCATGTTTCATCTTCATTTTTAATATCTCGAACTGAATGATAGTCTTTTTTTAGATGAAGAACTGATGTCAGCCTGCCAGGTACTGTAATTTATTCTACCATATTATTATATAATATATATCAAGTAGGACAGTGAAAAAATGTTTCCTTGCAAATTTGTAGTTCAGTATCAGTTACTTCTTTTATCCTTAAAAGACCATTGCAAATCCAATGTAAGGGTTTTTCCAGTAATTTACTCACAGCACTTTGTTAAAGTCTGCAATTTCTTCAGCCATTTAATATCTTTATGTGAAAAAACTTTGCTAAGTTAACCATAATATTCATCGACTGGGTGGGATGTAAACAGAATGTTAGAAATGTGTGAACTGGAGTTCTGTAACCATTATATATAAAACCTTTTATTTAAAAAAAAAAAGTCAATTCCATGCTAAAACTAGGAATGAAAGATATTTCTAAATTTTGGCAAAAGTGGATTATTTTTGTTTTAATATTATAGCAGGAAGAATTATAGCAATCTCTCATTTTACCTGAAATGGACAAACCTCTGTAATATGAATACTTTCAAGCTGCCCTTGGGACTATACAAAGAAATGCAGTTGGAGATATCTGTTTTTCTGTCGTTGTAAATTTAGATTCTGGAGTTGGGGTTTGGTGGTGTGATAAGTTGCTCACATGTGGCCAGAACTCTTCCTAAAGGATTTTTTTTGAGATTGAGGAACGCATATTTAATCTCCCCTTTATGCCTTGGTTCTGTCTAGTTCCTCTTTCCAAGTTGAGTGACAATTTGGGGGGGGGGGGTTGTTTTAGTTGGTGCTCTGACGCTTAATCTCAGTACCCTTTACTCTTGATTGTCAAATTTTGATAAAATATGTGCCATTTTCTTTGGTAAGAGAAAGCAGGTCTTGTCTGCCAGAACACAATTTATATGCCTTATTGGCTCCATTAAACTTTTTGAAAACTTTAGCATTCGTTACTTTTTTCCATTGCATTTAATCACTTGTAACTCCCTCCGTTTCTATCCCCTTGCTTTCTCCTGTGCCACCTGAGCACAGACTAACCCCGAGACCTAGGTTAGAAAGGAAAATTATTTCTTAGCAAAAGTTAGTTCTGACTGCTAGATTTTTAAAGCCTTTCTTTGTACCATTTTAGATATAAAACGAATCATGGAAGTTTGCATATATGTGTGGTACTTTTAAAGTAATGATTTTTTTTCTCCCCCCAGTCTCTTGAGAACATTGTAGGCTGAATTTTAAAACTTAACACTTTGCTTTTGGGGAACAGAATCTCTTTTCATCTTGAGATTATCAGATTCTTTTAGACATCGTAGCTCATTAGTTCTGTTCCTTTCATCCTAACTTGGCATGAGTGGGTTGAAGTCATCCTTACACTGCAGTGTTCTGAGCATGGCTGAAGCATTAAAACCTTAATTATAATGTCTGGTATTTTATAGAGTGAAATTAATGGAAACATTTGGCTGAATCTGAAGACCTGCAGTCAAATTCTTCAATGTGGTTTACCCAACTGGAGTAGTGGTACACACCTTAAATCATTCAATGAATAAATATTTCAAAAAACCAAAAAACCATGGGGCTTGTCTGCAGTTTTGTTGTGTTCATCACATCTGAATAACTCTTTGTAATCAAATGAAGTCCAGGCTTTTAAAAAGGAACTAGTCTACATTTTTTCCCCTAAGGGCTGTTGGAACTCAATCAACTTGAGTAATTGCGGCTTTGGGTCTCCAGGTTTCCGTACAGCAGTGAAAGGTGGGCAAGCTCTCTGTATAGCAAGGACATGGCCAAGGTCTGTCTGATGGTGAGGGTGAGCCAACCTGAGTGCAGTGAAGGTGCAAGATACCAAGAGGTGATTTGGAAATGGGGCCTTTAGTTGGGGATATGGACAGCACAGTTAATTTTAGAAAATGTGTGAACAAATCCTTAAATTTTTGGCATGATTACTGCCTAGATTGTTTGAGGCATGTAGTGACTTAGTAAATCTCATTGCATTTTATTTCATACAACTGTCACTTTGTCTATTAGGTTGATTCGTTAGGGTGTCTAGTGATGAAGTTGGGAATCTTCAGAAATACATTCTGTCCTCTAGGAATGGAGTGACTTGGAAGGTCCCTCCAAACAAGGTAAAAAACAAACCCATGTTTGTTTACTTAATATTTTAATGTTTGTTCATCTTGACCTGAGGATATTTTTCCATTGATTTTTAGGGAGAGTGGAAGAGAGAGGGAAAGACCGAGAGAAATCGATGTGAGAGAAACACATTGGTTGCCTCCTTCATGAGTTCCGACCAGGTCGCGGGCTGGGGAGGAGTATCCATCCAATCAAGGTACCTGCCCTTGACCGGAATCGAACCCGGGACCCTTTGGTCCTCAGGCTGGTGCTCTATCCATTGACCCAAACTGGCTAGGATAAAACCCATGTTTATTAAAGTTAAACTTAAGATTTATTATTATTTTTTAAAATATATTTTATTGGTTTTTACAGAGAGGAAGAGAGAGGGATAGAGAGTTAGAAACAGCAATGAGAGAAAAACATTGATCAGCTGCCTCCTGCACACCCCCCGCTGGGGATGTGCCCGCAACCAAGGCACATGCTCTTGACCAGAATGGAATTGGGGACCCTTCAGTACGCAGGGCCGACGCTCCATCCACTGAGCCAAACCGGTCAGGGCTAAACTTAAGATTTATTAAAGAAGATTATTCTGATCAGATGTTTATAGTGCCTGCTCTCCCCCACCCCTTTTCAAAGTTGTTAAAACTTCAACCAGTTCAGATGACCTTCCAGACTCCATATTAGAATCTTTCTGAGGTGTGTGATGTTTTAGTGGGGACAGTATTTTGGTTGATATTCCTTGTCTTGGACTAATGCATTTGACATGGTGAGATCCAGGGTTTTACTTCCTGTGATGGGACATGCATGTTTTCTTAAAGTTCAGCAGATAGCAGCCTGTGACATGAGAGAGTTTTCAGGATTCAACACAAACTTGTAGCCCTTAGCAAAACTCGGAAGTTTCATTGACGCTATTCCAAGTTTCTGATGTCCCCTCATTTTATTTATATTGAATTAATAATTTAAAGAAATCTGAAACTGCAAAAATTAAGCCACACAACTGGTTATAGTGTATGCATGTCTTTCTGCATGAAATATATGTGCAGATGTTTTATGACCTAACAGTACTTCATTGTATGGGTGGGCCTTAAGGGAATTACAGTTTAATTATTAGTATACTGCACAGCAGTGAATATTCTAGTTTTTTTTTAAAAAAAATACTTTTATTGATTTCAGAGAGGAAGGGAGGAGAGAGAGAAACATCAATGATGAGAGAATCATTGGTCAGCTGCCTCTTGCACACCCCACACTGGGATTGAGCCTGCAACCTGGGCATGTGGCCTGACCGGGAATGGAACTGTGACCTGGATCATAGGTCCATGCTCAACCACTGAGCCACACTGGTCAGGCAATATTCTAGTTTCCTTAGGTTTCTATAGGATATATTTCTGTAGGTAAAATTGCTGGTTTAAAGGAATTCAAATTTAAGACATTGATGAATCCTACCAAAGTACTTTCTGCAAGGAACAGTTAAACTGTGGACAAGGTGACGACAAGTGTGCCTTTGTCCCCGTGTCCTAGCCGAGATTGGCTAAGTATACTACTTGCAGGCAGAAGGGAGCTTATATTTTCATTTGCTTTTTGCCCCCTCATATGGAGAAAGAACCTTTGTTTGAAATTATGTGGATTTGAATGCTGACTTAATTATGTGTGGGTACCTGGGCCTCCCTGGGCTCAATTGCATCATCTGTGAAATAGGTATAATCTAAAAAAAATGACATGAAGCTTGGTGATCTGGATTCCATGAATAATTTACATTTACTTTTGTAATCTGTCTTCCTTCAGGGGGCCCCTTGAGGACTGGAATGGCGGAACAAATTAACATGAATTTCTGTAAAAACAATGTTCGATGTTCGTATACAGGTCCTTTTATAACTTGTCCTCCTCCACCCTCCTCCCAGGTAAAATCTGACCAGTTTTGGAGAGTAATCTTCCAAATCACTTTCTATGTTTATAAGTATGATGTCAGTCATTCTGGTTAATGGGAATTTGGAAGCTACAGTCTTGAAAGTAGACTGATTTCACCTTGTTTTGGTGCAGTTTGAAACCAGCCCGGGGGGGGGGGGGGCGGGGGGTAGGTACCAAATACACAGTGACATTTGTGTGCTGTGAAAGCTGTCCCTATGTCAGTAAGAGACTGTTTTTCAGACCGGTTGAATGCCTGCCAAGGAGATGCCACAGACCAGCAACTACAGGCAGCCTAACCGTAGTGCTCAGTGCTCACGTAGGTCGGGGTGCCGTGTCTGGTGAACCAAAGTTGAGGTGTTTGGTGTGTGCTGCAAGGGCTTTGATGCAGCTCCCTGTTAGCACAGCTGTACACGTTAGTAGTGAGGGCTGTGACATCACTTCTTTTAAGTCTGGTGGACGTGTTGCTGAGCTGCTGGAAGTGTGGAGCTGCTGTGAGCTTCAAAAGTCCTAGTTTTTGTTATTTTAAATATATTTTTATTGATTTCAGAGAGGGAGAGAGAAACATCAATGATGAGAGAGAATCATTGATTGGCTGCCTCCTGCATGCCCCCTACTGGGGATTGTACCCACAACCCCGGACTCTTAAGTCCACAGGCCAACGCTCTGTTAACTGAGGCAAACCAGCTAGGACTCTCCCCATCTTTTTTCCCAAGGTGGTGTCGTAACCACAGTGGCAGTGTTGATTTCATGGCGCATCTAGAAATTGATGACTGCTGAGCAGTTTTGGTTTGTTGTTTGAGGGTTCCTAGGTTAACACAGAACTGTTTGCTAACACGATTACATTCTGTATATTATGGCTTATTTCTTGCCCATCTCAGTGTTGCTTAAATATTTTGTACTGTGGTCCACAGAGATACCTCCCATCAAGACCTCGTGTGCAGACGCACACATCCACCATAAGTAATACGAGTTGTAGAGAGCTGTTCTCTTACCCATATCTGGTGCACTGGATCCTAAGTCCTGCCATCCGCTTACCTCTGTTTACATTTAAAATATTACAGTATGCTATGCTGTATGTGAACTACTGCATTGCTTCCACAACCAGTTTGGAAACCTGGCTCTCTGGAAGGCAGCTCCCTGCCCTTTGTAGGTACTTGGACATTTCTTGAATGAGTGAGTAGATAAAAGGTGACTTGAAGAAATTTCCTAGGTTTTCATGAAGAGTCCCTATTTTTCCTCTTGGGCCCTAACAGTCTCAAGAGCAGGACTTCGGGGTCGGTGCGATGTAGGTGAGCCACTGCCGTGGATCTGTGTCGAGATGATGAAGCCCAGCTGATGGCTGGCACATGGTAAGCACTTACACGTTAGCCATTAAATGTGGTCACCTCACTGGCTGGCTGGATAAAATTTCCGTAGACTGAGGGGAGCTCTCCTGGGATCCACGCTAGTCAGTTCCCATTTCCTTTCCCCTCCAGTTCTGTGGTTCTCAACCTGTCTGCACAGGATCAGCCGTGCTCAGAATGTGCTCAGACAACTAACTGGGACTCTGTCAGATGGGACCAGGCACCAGCCTTTTTCCAGCTCCTCCGGTAGAGAACCAGCATCCAAGGATCTCCAGGGCATTCTGCAGAGAATTCCAAGGGGAATGTTACTTGGGCTCTTTACAGGTTGTTCCTGGACAGATGGCCCATGGGTCTGGACTTCCTCGCGGAGCCCTGAGGCTGAGGGCAGCTGGGGCTGCTGAGGCCTGCGCCTTTCCGAAACCTCATGCTACCTGCTCATCTACCTTTAGTTCCTCAGGCTTTGAGGAAGTCTGGACATGACCAGAGCCTGGGGCAGTGGGCAGGAGGAAGTTCACACCCACAAGGCCCCAGTGAGGTGAATCCTGGCTCACCAGGAGGGGCCTCTCTACCTGGGGGGCTGTCCCCGTGGTAAAGGGTTACAATACAGATCCTGGACTCCCCATTTACACTAAATCCAAAGGTCTGGCGTGGGGACGGTATCTTAAAAAAAAAGCTAATTCAAGAAAATGGATCCTAAGTCCTACCATCCGCTTGCCTCTGTTTACATTTAAAACATTACACTTTGGGGAAAATTGTACAGAAAGGTTCAAGGTGGAGTCTTCCTGAGCGGTCTCCTTGTGGATGTCATCGTGTGTGCAGGTGAGCCTGAGTTGTGTGGCCTGCCGCCATGAGGGAAGCAGGCCAATGCCAAGGTTGGTGACCACAGCAGGAAATAGGAAGAACCTTGTTCCTTGAGCATGCTGGCTCCACTTGGAATCCTGTTAATTAAAAGCAGTTCCCCAAATCAGGGTGGGGTACACTCATCCACATCCCTACAGACTCCACATCTCCCTACCTTGTCAAGAATTACTTAGTGTACTTAACTACTTACATGGACCTATGTTTTCCTGAAACCTACAAAAAAGGTCATGTACATTCTTCAACTGCACTTTTGTTTTCAGTTAAAGTTGGGTGGAGCTCTTCCCCTTACCAGCCTATACTGATCTGCATCTTTTACTATGTATGAATATTCATGAGCAAGGAATAAAGTTCCTGGGAGCTCATTCTGCTGTTGGGTAGGTACTGTTGTTTCCATTTACCCATTGACCAGATGCTTCAGTGCCTGGCTTTGTGGCCACCGATCTGTGTGGCGCTGGGCATGCCTCGGACTCTTGTGGATCCCTCACTGCCGCTGTGCCTGGAAGTCCTAGAACCTTGTGATTACAAGGGCACCTGGCTCAAGATGAGCACTGAATTCTTAATCCTGGCTACAAGGAAGTGGCTACAAAATAGTATTCTCTTCATTTTTCCACAGGGGTTGGGGGGATTGAAGTGGTTGGCGAATTGTCTTGAGGCTGGTAAGGGGTGACTCAGGTTGGAGGCTGTTCCCAAGTGAGAAGTGGGGGGAGGGAGAGGGAAAGAATGTGCTGATGTGCAGGGAATGCCACCAGGAATGGCCTTGGTGACATCCACCCCAGGGAAGGAACAGTCTGTTCCCAGCAGCTCACAGCCGCGTGCAACATGCGGACAGCAGGTGGGCTCCTGTGAAGCTGCCTGGGACCTGACATCCCAGTGCAATCCCGTTTTAAATGGACTCCTGACCGCTGAGGCCACCATGCAGTGGACTTCCGGCTGTGGAAGCCAGAGCAGTGGCATTCCTGGGCATGAGCAGTGGGCTCGTGTAGAATCACTGGCTAGTTTACCTCCTGGCACAGGCTCACAGCCCAGCTGTGGGGGAGGTTCCTTGAAGGCAGAGGGTGGAGCTAAAGGGGAAGGGGTGGGTTTTTCCCCAGCACCTAGGTGTGGAGCTGGTGCTGTCTGAGGCTGGGGAGGACCAGGGCCTGGCCTGTGTCTGCTATCACCCCAGCTGGCGTTCTCAGTGGGTGCCAGCAGTGAGGATTTCCTTCCCTTGGGCATGGCAGGGTCTGGGGTCACCCCACTGAAACCTCGAAGCTTCTGGTTAACATTTACTACAGCTGCAAGTTGTAGAAATATTGTGGAATTCTTTTGATTTACGTCTGCTCCTGGGATGCCCTTCTACCTACTTTTTAAAAAGGCTGTCACGTTTTTATTTGTTTTGGATGTCCCCCTCCTGCATTTTTATCTGCCCTTTGCTTTTCATTATGTCTTGTGATTTTATTTACTGGTGTACTTTTGTTTTAGTCAGCCTTTCCTGGAGTCAGTGTTCACTCTTTAACCTGTCTTTGTGCCTGTCACCAAGTAGGCATCCAGTAAATAGTTTTTGAAGGGATGAGGGGACCCCATTTTACAGGTTAGAAATAAAAGCTTAAGGGGGGTGGCCAAACCAGGATCTGAACCCAAATCTGTGGCTTCTAACTCAAGAGAATAGGAGAGTGGGGCAGGTAGGAACTAGGGCAAGTTACTTTAACCTGGGCCTCAGCTCATCTGCAAAGTAGGGATGACAAAAATAACTGCCTCAGAGTGTTGTGAGCACATAAATCATTTAGCTGGCTTGAGTGTGTGCTCAGTAACCTCTTGTTTGGGGGTCTGGCCTTGCCAGTCACCAAAAGATGCCCCTGTGACCTGCTTGACTGGTCAACTCAGATGAACTTGGATTGCATTTGAGACTTTCTCTAGTTGCTTGCTATTCAGTAATGCAAGCAGATGCTGAAATCTTGTTCCTCGGCTTAGAAATCAGTCATACACTTCATAAAGGCCTGACCCCCACAAAGGGCTGGTCCTTGGTTGGCCTTGCTAGTCTGCCTAAGGCTGGGAGCCACACATTCTCCTGTGGTGACTCACTTCCTGTTTGGGCCTGGAATTTGGAAGACAGAAATGTCAGAGTCAGCTTCCTGAAAATGGCTGGACCTGCCCACCAGAATCTTAAAGGGACAGTTCTCCCTGGGCAGGGCTTGTCTGGAGGGTCCCTGGTAAGGATTGGAGTGCTGATGAATGGTCCCAGAAATTCGGAGTCAGGGTGTGAACCCAGGAAGTCTGCTGCCAGATCCCACAGTCCTCTTACCCTAGGGAACACCTTTCCCCCCGTGCCCAACCCAGTTCCTAGGCCATTTTGGAAGGATCGACACTCTAATCTTGAACTTCTGCCTACTCTGGGCCTTCTGTTGCTTCTATCAAACTGGATAACAATACCCAAGGCTGATAGTGAAAACTCTATGAGGGTGATGTGGTGGTGGGACACTGGGATGCTGATACATGACTGAAGCTGGCAGCCCTGAGACGACGGCGATTTGCAAAGTGCACATCGATTTAAGGACACTTAGAACGTGTTCAAAGACCCCGTTGGCCCAGCCAGCACATTCTGAGGATGAGGTTGGCTTTGGCATCTCCTGGGTCAGAAAGCCTGGAAGAATGGGTGGATGCCTTTCCCGGCTCCTTCGGAACCAGCCTTGCAGCTTTTTGGGCTTCACCTTGCCCACCTCTAAAATGGGCCCCTTGCCAATCCTGGATTTGGGTCTCCTGGGTTGGGATATTCAGCAATCAGTGAACTGTAACTTGCAGATAACTACTCTCAGGGTTTCCAGTGGTTCTCAACCTTCTGGCCCTTTAAATACAGTTCCTCGTGTTGTGACCCAACCATAAAATTATTTTCGTTGCTACTTCATAACACTAATGTTGCTACTGTTATGAATTGTAACGTAAATATCTGATATGCAGGATGGTCTTAGGCGACCCCTGTGAAAGGGTCGTTCGACCGCCAAAGGGGTTGCGACCACAGGTTGAGAACCACTGGTTAGACCAGCCGTGGGCAAACTACGGCCCGCGGGCCGGATCCGGCCCGTTTGAAATGAATAAAACTAAAAAAATAAAAGACCGTTCCCTTTTATGTAATGATGTTTACTTTGAATTTATATTAGTTCACACAAACACTCCATCCATGCTTTTGTCCCGGCCCTCCGGTCCAGTTTAAGAACCCATTGTGGCCCTCGAGTCAAAAAGTTTGCCCACCCCTGGGTTAGATGCTGCTTCCCATCCTCAACATCCTCCATTCCCAGACTATCATGGGGTTCTGATGGTGCCTTGGACCTGCCCATCAGGGCTTTGCCTCAGAAGTCCCTTCTTAGGTTGCCCTTGTGGCTATAATCCTTCTCTTAGCCTTTGGCAGGAGATGAAACTGTGGCTGTGGGCAGAGCCAGCTCTGGTTTCCCTGCCAGACAAACAGGAAGTCCTCCAACTGTGCAGGAATTTATGTAATGTCCATTTCTCAACTCTCTCTTGAGTGCTTTGCATGCAAATCCCATTGCATGGTGATGGCAACCCCTAAGGCATGTATGTGCCTGTTTTGCCAATGGATAAGCCATTGCTCAGAGAGGTTGAGTGACTTGTCTGGAAATGCCCCGCTGGGATTCAAAGGGATTTTGTGTCTTTAAAATCTGGACTCTCTTCTGTGCAACTTCCCTTCCCTGGAACTTGTGATCCAGTAGGAAGTATGGCATTCAGTATCAGATATGTTCAACTTGGCTCTTTATTCACTCCAGTTAAAGCACAGTTTCATGGTCTCAGCATAAAGAGAGAAAATAGCTTCTTTGTCCACTCATGCTTTTTCTTTAGTATAAAAATGGAATTCTTGATTAAAGTGGCTGGTTTAGAACATTAGAGCACTATTTTAAAAAAGAACAACACAGCAGGACTAAAAAAGTAGTGCTGACGTGTAATCTCTGGGCTTGGGCTGCTGGGTTTGAATCCTGGCTCCACCGCTCGAACTCAGCAAGTGTGTGTGACCCCCAGCAAACTATTTAACCTTTCTGTGTCTCAGTTTCCTCATCTGTAAGATGTGGATAATGATAGTTTCTATTTAAAGCTGTTATGAGGCCGAAATGAATTTAATTACTTTATAAAGGTAGAGTACCATTTGCCATATGGAAAGCACTATAAAAGTGTTTATTTAATGACAAGATAGATAAATACCATGTGGAAGCATCCTTACCGGTAACAGACAAAGCTAATAGCCTTCTTTCTCCCCCGAGCCCCAGTCCTGGTTCTTTCACAGAGACAACCGCTGATATAATTCTGGGTATTTTCTTTTTTTTTAAATAAAGCTTTTATTTTTTTTATTTTTAAATTTCTTGATTTTTAGAGAGAGATGAGGGGGGATGAAAGAGACAGAGAATGAGAGAGAGAAAGAGAAACAGAAACATTGACTTGTTGTTCCACTTATTTGTGCAGTCATTGGTGGATTCTTCCATGTGCTTTGGGGATTGAACCCTCAACCTTGGTGTCTCGGGACAAAGCCCTAACCAACTGAGCCACACCTCAGGGCTCATTTGGTAATTTTCTTTCTGGACCAAGAGTCAGCCAACTACACAGCCTGAGGGCCAAATTCAGCCCACTGTCAGGTTTTGTAAATAAAGTCTTATTTACACGCACTTGTTTACATATTGACAGTGGCAGAGACCTTGTGGTTCACAAAGCTAAAATATTTGCTAACTGGTCCTTAACAGAAAGCATTTGCCGAAGTTGACTACCTTGGTTTACTTGGAGCAGGGGCATTGTTTTTTAAGAAAAAAACATGTCATGTAGGTTGTCTAACAATAAAATGCACTTAAGCAAAAAAAGGAATCACACTGTAGGCATTTGTTTAGCAGTTTGCTTTTCTTCATTTAACATTAAATCGAGAATTCCCTTCCTTCTCTGTACATGTGTGCCAGCCTGCTGCTAGGATTGTAGATTTGGCTTTACCCATAATTCATTAGCCGATCTCGGTGATGTTGTTTATGTGTCATCTATTGTAAAAAGTCAGGCAGTGAACATTTTTTTTGTTTTGTATATGTGTGAGGTTTCTAGGTACCAAGAAGTGGAAATGCTGGGTCAGTGCATCAATACATTTAAAAGTTTGATAGAGACTGTCCAGTTATCTTCCTAAAAGGCCGATTTATATATCCTCCAACAATGTCTGCAAGTGCCCATTTTTCCCCCCGCACTTGAGCATTGGTTCTTTCCAAATTAACTTTTAGTTGAATTTATAGTTTTAGTAAAAGTCCAAAGGGATTTTTGGAAACGAGTCAGAAGTATTTAGGTTCAGCTGAAAGAATTCACAACTGAAAACAGCTAAGGACATTTTTGAAATAAAAGATAGAAATTAAAACATAAAACAGCAATAATTAAAAGTTAGGCATTAGCACCAATGCTAAAACAGGATAGATACTCTAGAAAATACCCTGGTTTATGTAAGAACTTGGTATTCCATCAGAAAATAGAACAAAAACAGATCCAGAGACAAAGAAGCATTGATCAGACTGTCAAACCTCAGAGGGAAGGTAGGGGAGGGTGGGGGTAAGGGAACTTGTATGCATGCATATAAGCTTAACCAATGGACACAGACAACTGGGGGGGGGGGGAAGGCATGAGTGAGGGTGTGGGGGGACAATAGGGCAATAAGGACACATGTAATGCCTTAATCAATAAAAAAAAATTATATAAAAAAATAGAGCAAAACAAGAGGGAAGGGATGGATTAGTCAACAAGTAGTAGGAAAATTGACTATTTGGGGGAAAATTGTTAGAGCACCACTTCATGTTCCCAGATTAAAGGCTAAATGTAAAACAGATGATTAAACACTGGAGGAAAATATATGTGAATATTTAACTTTATAAGCATACAGGTAATGGACAATATTTTTTAAAACAAAAGCTTGAGCCTTGGCTGGTGTGGATCAGTAGTTAGAGCGTTGGCCCATGCACCTAAGGGTCTCGGGTTCAATTTTCGATCAAGGGCAAGTACTGGGGTTTTAGGTTCGATCCCTGGTCCCTGTCTGGCCCCTGAGGGAGGCAACCAATTTCTCTCATCGATGTTTCTCTTTCCCTCCCTCCCTTCCTCTCTCCCAATCTCTCTAAAAAAATCAATGGAAGAAATATCCTTGGGTGAGGATTAACAAAAAAATAAGATAAAAATAAAATGTAAATCTTTAAAAAATAAAACAAAAGCTTGATTATGAGTATAAATTTATTTAATGTTATTTTAAAATATATTTTTATTGATTTCAGAGAGGAAGAGAGAGGGAGAGAGAGAGATAGAAACATCAATGATGAGGGAGCATCATCAATCAGCTGCCTCCTGCACGCCCTTCACTGGGGATCAAGCCCACAACCCAGGGGCATGTGACTTTGACTGAAATTGAACCCATGACCCTTCAGCCTGTAGGCTGACACTCTGTCCACTGAACCAAACTGGCCAGGGCTATGGGGATAAAGTTAAACTTCACCAATATAAACAGAATTGAAAGAAAAGGAGTATGACAAATTTAATCATACATACACACATACACACATACTAGTACGTACACAGTTGGCGAGATATATATATGTGAATAAGAAAGTAATATGTCACAAAGGATAAATAAATGATATTACAGGGAGATTTCAGAAATACAAATGACCAATCAATATATGAATAAAAGGTTCACCTTTGTGAAATTCAAATTTTCAGAAGAGAGACTGTTTTGCATGCAATTAGAAAAGATAAGTGGATACCACTGTGCTGGGAGGTCTGAGATGGTGTAACTCCCTACATGCTGCTCTAAGAGAGCAAACTGTTACAGCATTTTGAAAAATAAGTTGGCCAAATATATCAAGATCTCTAAACAAGGCCCTAGCTTTTGATCATATAAAGTCCACTTCTAAACCTTAATACCAGGAGGGGAATAATCAGAGTTTTGGAAGCTTATTTTTATGTAACAATATGAAATGTATTTGGAGTAGAAGAGAGAAATAATCTAAAAATCAAGAGTAATGGACTAGTCCAGTGATGGCGAACCTATGACACGTGTGTCAGAGGTGACACGCAAACTCATTTTTTTGGTTGATTTTTCTTTGTTAAATGGCATTTAAATATATAAAATAAATATCAAAAATATAACCCTTTGTAATACTTTAAGCAATTAAAAATAAATAAATAAAAAAAAAATAAAAAATATATATATATATAAATCTTGGTTTTACGATGGTTGCAAATATCAAAACATTTCTATATGTGACACGGCACCAGAGTTAAGTTAGGGTTTTTCAAAATGCTGACATGCTGAGCTCAAAAGGCTCGCCATCACTGGACTGGTCGATTGAACACACCAGTTTCATTAGGCAGAAAATTTTGAAGCCCTATATAAAGGATGCTTTTGGAGAAAAGAAAAGAAATTGGGATCCCGACTGGTGTGGCACAGTGGTTGAGCTTTGACCTATGAACCAGCAGGTCATGGTTTGATTCCCAATCAGGGCATATCCCGGGGTTTTGGACTCCATCGCCAGTGCGGGGAGTGGGGGCGTGCAGGAGGCAGCCAATCAATGATTCTCTCATCATTGATGTTTCTATCTCCCTCTCCCTTACCCTCTGAAATCAAAATGGGGAAATGCTCAGAATATAATGAGAAATATGGACAGCATGATTCTAATTTGGCTAGAAGAGTGCCAAGCAGCAAGTTTGCAATACATGTTAGCTACTATCGTTGAGAATTTCAACCCCTCAAATGTCCATTCTTTCAGTCATGCATCACGCAGTTGACACGTATGTATCTGAGTGTTCCTCCTGTGAGCCAGTTGGGGCAGGATGTGGGGCTGGTGGCTCTGGGCTCCTCTCCCTGGGCCTTCAGCGGGCTCCGTTTCTGGCGGGGCACTGCCATCTAGAGGCTTCTGGCCCACAGGGCAGCTGTCCTTTGCAGCCTGAGACGGGGAGCCCCCGGGGAGGGCTGCTTGTTTTCTGGAAGCCTCTGAAAACATCAACGCTAGAAATACCTTCAAGAAGCTTATGTCAAGGAACCTGTGGGGCAGTATCCCTTCGAGCGTGGTCTTGGAACCTGCATCACAGTCAGCTCGTGGGAGACTTAAAAATGAAGATCCAGGACCCAACCCACCCGCCTGAATCAGACCTTCTGGAGGGAGCAGGGTTGCTGAATACCCGGAATTTTACCACGCCACCCAGGGATTCTGAGGCGTGTTGACATTTGAGAGCCATCAACCCAGACCACTGATATTTATAATTTAAGGGTGGGGGTGGGGGTGGGGGCTTGGCACAGAGCCGTTGACCTTCTTCCTAGAAACATACACATAGGTACATTTTAGGAGGCTCCTTGACTGTATGCTATGACTTTTTTTTTTTTTTTAAGAGCAGTCTTAGGATCACAGCAAAATTGGGGGGAAGATACAGATGTCCAGGCTCCCCCATTTTCAGCACCCTCCCCACCATAGTGGTACATTTGTTACAATTGCTGAGCCTACAATGATATATCATGTCGCCCAGAGTCCATAGTTTACGTTAGGGATCCCTCGCGGTGGTGTATAAGAGTGGGTTTGGACAAACGCCAGTGACATGTTTCCGTCACTATGGTGTCAGACAGAGTACTTTTGCTGCCTTAAATGCCCTCTGTGCTCCACCTACTCATCCCTCCCTCTGCCACAGTCCCTGGCAACCGCTGATGTTTTTAGTATTTCCAAACTTTCACCTTTTTCACAATGCCGGGGAGTTGGAATCAAGCAGGAGGAAGCCTTTTCAGACTGACCTCTTTCCCTTAGTAACACGCAGTAAGGGTCCTCCATGTCTTCTCATGGCTTGATAATTCATTTCTTTTAAGCATTTTTTTTTGTTGTTGTTGTTAATTCTCACCTGAGGGTATTTCCCCATTGACTTTTAGAGAGAGAGTGGAAGGGAGAGAGACAGAGCGAGAAACATCAATGTGAGAGAGACACATTGACTGGTTGCCCCCGCTTGCACACAGACGTGGGGCCAGGGATTGAGCCTGAAACCGAGGGGGTACATGCCCTTCCTTAACCGGAACTGAACCTGGGACTCTTTGGTCCGAGGGCTGACTCTCTATCCACTGAGCCAAACGACTCACTAGGGCAATAGCACATTTCCTTTTAGTGTTGAGTAATATTCTCTCATCTGAATGTAACACAGCGTATGACTAAAGCTGTTGTAATCATCCAGGTGAAGGTTTTTGTGGGGACATAGTGTTCAGCTCCTTTGGGCAAATACCAAGGAGCCAGATTGCTGGATTATACGATAAGAGTATATTTAGTTTCATAAGAAACTGCCAGACCATCTTCCAAAGTGGCTGTATCACGTGTATCTTCTTTGGTGAGGTGTCTATTATGGTCTTTGGCCCATTTTTTAAATCAGGTTGTTTGTTCCTTATTGTTGAGTTTTGAGAGTTCTTTGTATATTTTGGATAACAGTCCTTTATTGCATGTGTCATTTGCAAATATTTTCTCTCAGTCTGTGGCTTATCTGGTTTATCTTCTAATATTCTTGATACTGTCTTTCATAGAGCAGAAGATTTTTAAAATGAAAAAAACGTATTTTTATTGATTTCAGAGAGGAAGGGAGAGGGAGAGAGAGATAGAATCATAGATCTCCTGCCTCCTGCACACCCCCTACTGGGAATCAAGCCCACATGTGCCCTCACCAGGAATTGATCCTTGACCTCCTGGTTTATAGGTTGACCCCCAACCACTGAGCAACACTGGCCAGGCCAGAGATTTTAAATTTTAATGATGTTCAATTTACCAATGGTTTCTTTCATGGATTATGCCTTTGGTGGTGTATCTAAAAAGTCATTGCTATACTCAAGGTCTAGGTTTCTCCTATGTTATCTTCTAGGAGTTTTATAATTTTACACTTCAAGTTTAGGTCTGCAATCTATGTTGGGTTAATTCTGTGAAGGGTATAAGGTGCTGCAGCCATAGTGAGTCCTGGACAGAGGAGGAAGGCTGATCTACACTTACAAACCCCCTAGGGGTGAGCAGGGCTGGCCCATTGGCCCACTTTCCCCAGAGAAGAAGGAAACACTATTGTTTGTTAGTCTGCGCACCATTCTCGGTCACAGAGACAGCTGTCCTTTCAAAATTTCTATTTGATAAAATAAGCAGTGATGTGAGTGTAAAAGAGTAAAATTCTAAATGCACTGTTTTTGTGTAATTTCTTCTGAGCAACATATAGGAGTTAATAATGAATACCTTACTGATGTAAGGTGCATAAAAAAAAAATCAGACATAGGGTTTTGTAAATCCTAGCTCATCACCTATTGAAGTTGTGACCTTGGTTTAGTCACTATCTTCTAAGTTTTCTCGTCTGTAAAAGTGGATTAACAATAGTATCTTACTTGTGGCAACAGCTGCTGGGGCACATGGTTGTACCAAAGAATGACTGTACTTCTCAACCTCCCTTGCAGCTATGTGTAGCCATGAGACCAAGTTCTGGCCAATGGGACATAGGTAAAAGTGGTGTGGGAAATTCTGGGGCAGTTTCCCTTCTCCCCGTCCCCTTCCCCTGAGCTGGGTTGTGGGTGTAATGGCTGGAGATGGAGCAGCCATGTGGACCGTGACTGCAGAATGGAGGGCATCCATAGTAGACGAATAAGACAGAACAATGTTGTTTTCCTGACACCAGGGAGTTGCCACCCCAGCCCTGGACCACTTAAGATTTAAAAAAAATTTTATTTTATTTTTAAAATTTTTATTTTTACTGATTTCTGAGAGGAAAAGAGAAGGAGAGAGAGATAAAAATATCCATGATGAGAGAGAATCATTGATCGGCTGTCTCCTGCACACCCCACACTGGGGATCGAGCTCACAACCCAGGCATGTGCCCTGACTGGGAATTGAACCGGGACCTCCTGGTTCATAGGTCAATGCTCAACTAGTGAGCCATGCCAGCCGGGCTATAACAGATTTTTATGTGACAGAAAAGTAAACTTCTACCTTATTCAGGCCACTGTCATTTTGAGTCTCTGTGAACTTGAACTGAACTCAGTTCTAATAAATGTATAATCTCAGATTTGGGGGGAAGATAAAATGAGATACTGGGTATAGCCTGCTTATCACAATAGCTAGCACATTATAAACACTCGGTAATGTTAGCTTCCTCTTAGTAGCTTCTCAAGCATCTAATTATAATAACTGTCTCACATCCCCAAGGAGAATGCTAGAGGAAGAGTTCTGCAAAGAAGAGTTATCAAGACTGTGCTGTTAATTTTCTTTTTGTTCCCAAACAGTCACAAAGAAAGAAAATAGCATCCTCATAAACAATTCATTTAATAGAAATGATTTCATTGGAGCGCTTCTGTTCTCCTGTTTACTAGTTTCAGCTGACAAAGCTCAGCCTTACACATTTGCATGGTATGTTAACTGGAAGATAAGTCATATATCCCTTTAAATAGCTGCGTTTATAAACACAAGCTCAATTGTTCTGCAGTTGAAACCCAGCCTTTGAAAACAATGTAGGTGCATTCTTCTCCTTGGCTTTTTCCGCTTGGGAAAACATGCTGGAATGTGTTCCGGAAGCCCATGGCCCCAGTCCAACCTTGTGCTTTGTAGCGTTTGGCTGGTCCATCTAGCAAACAGTCAATATCCAATGAACGTTTGTTGACTCAATAGTTTCTAAGATCTTGGTTAGCTCTCAAGTTCTCTGGTTCTGCAAAACATTGCCTGGATAAAGAACGCAAACCTCGATTCCTAAGGACTCCTAAGGGAAAGAGGGCAAGGACAGGAAAACGGAAGAAAGAAAATTGTTACAAGGTTTATTATCAATGAATGAAAGCGAAGAGACATTAAACATTACACTTTGTCCTGGCTGGTGTGGCTGGGCTGGTTGGAGCAGCCCAGGAGGTGGCAGGTTTGATTCCTGATCAGGGCACATGCCCAGCCTGTCAGGGTGCATGCGGGGGGTTGAGGGTAGGTAGGGCAGCAGATCCATGTTTCTCTCTTTCTCTCCCTTACTTTCTCTCTAAAAGGCCAATAAGCATATCCTTGCCTGAGGATAAAAAAACAATATAAATAAAATAAGCATTCTTCTTTTTAAAAAAAATATTTTTATTGATTTCAGAGAGGAAGGGAGAGGGAGAGAGAGATAGAAACATCAATGAGGAGAATCACTGATCAGCTGCCTCCTGCACGCCCCCTACTGGGGATCGAGCCCACAACCCAGGCATGTACCCTTGACTGGAATTGAACCCAGGACCCTTCAGTCCACAGGCTGATGCTCTATCCATGGAGCCAAACCAGCTAGGACAGCATTATTCTTTAATGTTTTAAAAGAACACAAGCCTTAGCTGGTTTGGCTCTGTGGATGGAGTGTCGGTCTGCAGACTGAAGGATCCTGGGTTTGATTCCAGTCAAGGGCACATACCCACAAGTGTGTGACCAGTCAGACTTTCCACACTCCACCTTGCATCTCTAGGGAAGCTGCCAACTGCACACGAATTTTTCCAAATGTTTAGTGCGGGGATCTTTGAAGGATCTTTGCAGAGTCCAGAGGGCTCCCGTTTCAGCTCATGGCCCTACCCCCATGGATGGAGGGGGGTGGGGGGAGGGGCTACAGCCTGGCTTCCCAGCCCTGAAGACAGCTCAGGCCTGATTACTGGCTCATGTTGGCCAGAGAGAGAGAGTGGGAGTGAGCAGGGGTGAGAGCTTGGAGCAGGGCTCCTGGTGGGGGCCTCCAGCACCTGAGGGTCATGGCAGGGTGGGGGCGGGCTTGTTCACGCTGGAGGGTCCTGGGCTTTACTCGCCTCCTGTGATCCATCTGAGACCCATTGGTCTGGGCTCCGGATAAACACTGACCGTGGCCTGTGGCCTATGGCCAGGACTCCCACAGCTGCCTCGGCAGTGGGTTACCACGTGTGCCAGGGGTTTCCCGGCTCTCACTGGGCCAGCTTGTGAACAGTAATTCCCGGATGCCAAGGGTCCTGAATTCCCAGCGGCGTGGACTCTGGCTGTGCCCTCCGCAGGGGCTGATGCAGCTCAGCCACGTCTCCATTCTAATCTATCAGGCGAGCTCCGCCGCCCAGAAACCTGAGTGAGCCTGTTCTCTGTCCAGGCCGTGCACTCACTGCCGACAGCATCTCCTCTCCCTGGATGCCCACGTGTGGCCCAGCTCTCTCCCCCAGGTGGACTGTGAAGCGCTGCGCCCGTCCTCTCCTCTCCCTGAACCACGGAGGGAGGGGCTGCAGCAGGTGCCAAAGGCTGCCGATGGCAGAGCAGAAGGAGGCCTCACGTGAGAGGGGACCCACAGACCTGACCTGGAAGCCAGGCTCTGCCTCTGAACAGCTGTGTGACCTTGAGCAAGTCACTTCACCTCTCTGAGCCTGTTTCCTCTTCTATAAAATAGGGACACCACCACCCAGTGGCATAGGTAGCTTATATGACATCCACAATGGATCCTTTTCTGCAGCTTTATCTATATACTAGAGGCCGGGTGCATGAAAATTCATGCACTGGAGGGGGTCCCTCAGCCTGGCCTGCCCCCTCTCACAGCACGGGAGCCCTCAGGGGCAGGAGGTGACCTGGCGATCAGGGGAAGGCGATGCCCCATCACACCTCTGTTGCTGCCACTGACGGCAGCGCAAGCCTCAGCCGGCCCTGGTTACCTGAGGCTTGCCTGCGCCGCGGGCCGGCCCTGGGCGGCTGGGGGGCTGAGGGAACTGGGGACTCCAGAGGCAGGCGCGTGGCAGGGCTGAGGGGACTGGGCGCCACCATCTTGTGGCTGTGGGTGCTGCCGTCTTTGAGGGCGTGGCAGTCAATTAGCATATTCTCTCCTTATTGGCTGTGGGGACATCTTTGCGACAGCATGAGGGTCAATGAGCATATTCCCTCTTTATTAGATAGGATTTAAAAGCCTAAGCGACCGGCTGACCAGCCAACTGGCCAGTAGCTATGATGCACACTGACCACCAGGGGGCAGACGCTCAATGCAGGAGCTGCCGAGCTGTGGTCACTGGCAGCGGCGGTTCTCGGGTGACACACCCGGAACCAGAGAGGAGGGAGCCTGATTCCAGGGTGTGTCACCCGAGAACCACCCTCTCGAAATCTGGGACCCCTCGGGGGATATCGGAGAGCCAGTTTTGGCCCGATCCCCGCAGGCCAGGCCAAGAGACCCCACCAGTGCATGAATCTGTGCACTGGGCCTCTAGTTCATATATAATTCACATACGATATACTTCACCCTTTGAATGTACAATTCGATGTATTTTTGCATATTATATTACTCATTTAAAAATTTGTGGTAAAATATATAGCACCTAAAATGCATTATTTTGACCGTTTTTAAATGTGCAAATCAGTGGTGTTACTTTCATTAGCACCTTCTCTTCTCTTCCACAAAATGATCTTGATAATCATGTCAACCCCGAGAAAGAAGATACCTATTAAGAAAGGCTCCTGGAGGCTAACGGGGCTCAAATTTTAAAAAACCGAGCCTTGCAGTCATTTCTGCACAGGGGCCTCTCACGCAAGCTGCACTTCAGGGAGAAGCTGGCAGTGAACTACCTGCCTCGGCACTGAACTGCCTGCTGCCCTGTGTTCCTGCCACCGGAGCCAGGCCTAGAAAGGAGCTCCTGGCCCTGGCCAGTGTGGCCCAGTTGGTGGGAGCATCGTCCTCTGCACCGGAAGATCACCGGTTGGATTCCCCATCAGGGCACATGCCCAGGTTGTGGTGGGTTTGATCCCGGTTGGGGTGTGTACATGAGGCAACCAATTGATGCTTCCCTCTCACATTGATGTCTCTCTTTCTATTTCTCTTTGTCTAAAATCAATAAAAACATATTAAAAAAAAAAAAGAGTTCCTGAATCCTATTTCAACCAATAGGTCCGAGGCTTTCCCTATCCAATCAGCTATGTGGCCCCCTCCCCCTGTCCCCCCCCCCCCCACCACACACACAATCATCAACATCTCACTAGCCAATCCGAGCAGCTCCATTCTGACCAATCAGGAAAATGCCTGTTGGACTCATCATACTGTGAGGATTTGGAGTCCTCATTTACATGAAGATGGACCAAAAAGGGATTGGGGGAGTGGGGCGGGGTGCAGGGACTTCTTTGTATATAAGCCAGCTCCCCTCTGACTCTGGGAGCGCACATTCCCTTCCCATTGATGTCTTGTGCTTCCCCAGCCAAGCTGAAATACCAACGATGTCTCAGAGCAGAGCAGAGCTGTCTAGCCTGAGAGGGCCTGGCTCTAGGGTTACCTCACAGCCATGCTGCATCACAGTTGAGCTGTTCTGTACTGGATAAGTGAGAGAGAGAGAGAGAGAGAGAGAGAGAGAGAGAGAGAGAGAGAGAGAGAAGAGAAACTTCAAAGTGAGGGAGACACATTGATCTGTTGCCTCCTGTACGTGCCCCAACCCAGGGAACAAACCCAAACGGCATATGCTTGGGCCAGGAATCCAACTGACCACCTTTTTGGTGTACGGGGTGATGCTCCAACCAACTGAGCCACCGGGCCTGGGCTGCCCAACAGGAATTTACTCTCAAAACAAACACTGGTGGGTGGCTGGGTCTGGCTGTGTTGCTGGGCACTCTCAGAATGAACTTCAGAATGGCAGCAAGTGTTTAGAACTTAAACCAACAAGAGATATTTGGGGGAAGAGGATTGCCTGGTTCCCACGGTGATCACAAAAGACGGTCCACTTGTGATCGAATTAATCCTCGTTTTAGGTTCTGCCTACAAGACATAACCCGGCTGACTGCCCGCCCGGGGTGGGCTGTGCCCTCAACACCACTGGGCTGCGGATTGGGATTCGCGGCCATGCGCAGGGAGCACCCGCACGCTCCCCGTGTGCAGTGGGCATTTGATGCATAACTGCTGCCTCTGTCCTGGTCAGTATGGCCCGAGCCGCGCCCCACTGCCCGGCGGCCCACCGCCGGCTTATGAACTTCTCTAATCTTAGGTGTGGCCTCCTTCAGGCACAGACCACGTGTCCCCTCTGAAAGCCCCTCCAGGAGCGCAGGAATTTCCAACAATTGCACGTGATGCTGTTTCTCCATGGGATTTGCTGGGGGAAGAAAGAGTATCTCACGCTGCCCCGAGCCTCTGTTTTGGGAACATGAGTTAGAGCGCACATAAGATGCCCTTTTTATTAAAATCCTTAAAGTAAATTCCACTGACAAAGCGTGGAACAGCGAGGCACTTAGAGACGGGCTGGGAGCAGGGCTGTGGGAGCAGGATGCTCTAGGCTTGGCTGTGTCTGTCCTACAGTAACTGGGGGCGGGAGGGGGCGGGATCCTGACCGAGTGTGGGCCCTGTGGCCTCCGGTGCACACTGGCCCGCCTTCACCCGCCACACCTCATCTCAGGATGAAGACACTGAGGCCAAGTGAGCTGGCGTCTGGCGCTCCCACGCACATCTCCCAGCTCCCACGTCTGCACCCCACGTGAGCTGGTGTCTGGGCACCCCACGTTTGCACACCTGGACTCCCGTGAAGTGTGTGCGTGTCTGTGTCCTGATTTTTCTTACTTGGTATCTGTCAGGCCAGTTTCTCCAGCTCTTTCCTACCCCTTGGTTGTCAGAAATCTGAGGTTTGCCTTGTTGGGGGTATCCTTGTTGCACCCCAGTTTGGGGCCCTGTGTCAGTTTCCCAGGGACATTGTAACAAAAGACCCCAATGCAGCGGCTTAAAGCAACAGGACTTCATTCTCTCACCGTTTTGGAGCTTAGGAGCCCGAGATCCAGGTGTCCACAGGGTTGATTCCCTCTGTGGGCTCCGAGGGAGACCCTGCTCCCTGCCTCTCTCCTGATCTGGTTGGGGCAGGCAGTCCTAGGCCTTCCTTGTGCTCCTGGGACCGCGATGTTTGAGTCCGTCGGCCTGAGCACACTGGTGCCAGGTGATGCATGAGCTGGAGTCTGCAGCATAGAAAGAAAAATAGTTCAAAATTGAATTGGCCAGTCCAGAGGCGGGGAGCTAGTGTTTAAGATCCGAATCCCCAACTGTGTGTAGGTTACGGATTATACAGGGCAAAGTCACAAGGCATCGTGGTTAGGGGTTCAGGGCTATGCTGGGAAGGGATAATTAGAGGTGCGGTAAGGGTAATACATGATTTCTTCAAGTCTTGAGAACAGTTCTCAGGTCTGCTCTGCGGCCCTCTGTCCAGTCTTACGGGAGAGTAGCCAGGGGATTGTTCCACCTTAGGGGTCAGGAGCTGAAACATAACTAGGTCAAGAGGTTGGCCCACACCCTGTGAATGAGGTCACAGTTCGATTCCCGTTCAGGGCATACTGCGTTGGTGGTAGTTTGTTACGGAAGCCATAGGAACCAGATACAACATCTCACAGTTCAAAACGTCAGGCAGAAGTTGCACATCAAAATCTGTACATCATGCCCAGCCAGTGTTGCTCAGTGGTTGAGCATCGACCTATAAACCAGGAGGTCATGGTTCACTTCCCGGTCAGGGCACATGGCCAGGTTTCAGGCTCCATCCCCAGAGTGGGGCATGCAGGAGGCAGCCAATCAGTGATTCTCTCTCACCATTGATGTTTCTCTCTCTCTCTCTCTCTCTCTCTCTCTCTCTCTCTCTCTCTCTCTCCTAGTCCTTTCCTCTCTCTCTAAGAAACAAAACAAAACAACAGAGCCCCTCTAGAAATCCTGCTCATCTAAAAAAAAATAAGATGTTATCCTTAGTTTGCTAGAGGGTAGGACACGGTGAACATTAGTCAGGTCTGGCTTACTGTCTTCTGCTGCCTGGGGGTTGCTGATTGTCCAGGGAAAAGGCTGGCCTCTGAGCGGCATACAAAGAGAAATGTGTGAATTCTAGACCTAGGATTTAAAATTAATTTTATCAAAGTCAGAAGAACCCTGGATGTCACGTGGCTTGTAGCTGCCTCACTCCATCTCCCTATGTGCGTGTCCAAACTTCCTTCTCATGAAGACACCAGCCATTGCACTTAGTCCCCGCCCCCCCCCCCCCCCCCCCCCCCCCCGCCAAGCCAGGATGCCCTCCGCTTAACTATTGAGCCTGTAGAGGTGATATGACCAAATAAGGGCACATCCTGAGGTGCTGGATGGACATGAATTTTGGGGGGACACTTTGCCCATGACAGCGCCCATCTCTTCCTGATCCATCCCACGTCTTCTTGGTGACTTCTCCGGGCAAAGGGCCCTGATGAGACATCTTTGCAGAAGGGCGGTCCAGATCCAGTGGTGCATGCACAGGGCCAGGGCTGGAAGCCTGAGGACGGAGAGGGGACCCCTCACTGGGGGAGGGGATACAAAGGAGAGGTCAGATGGGGTGGGGAGGGGGTCCAGGGCCTGATCTGAACCCAGCAAGGGAGTTGGAGACACTTCTTCATGAGGCTCCTGCTTGTGACAGAGGGGCAGGGGGAGGGAGGATAGAGAGAGAGAGAGAGAGGGAGATAGCGAGCTTAAACATTTAGATAGCTGGGCAGAATCCAATGCCAGAATGTTCTCTGCGAGGGAGTAGTTTTCTGCTCAGATCTGGAGCTCCGGTGGTGGGAGGAGAGCTTCAATTAAGTCAGCGCTGCTGGGGGTGGGCCCTGCAGGTGGTTGCATGGAGCCGCTGAGGTTGAGGACCGCTGAACTCTGCCCCAGAGGCCCTTGGCTGGATTCCCCGTCAGGGCACGAGCTCAAGCCCCAGTAGGGGGCGTGTAGGGGTCAGTCTATGTTTCTCTCTCTCTCAAATCAATAAAAACATATATATATTTTTTAAAAAGTTGCTACTTAAAATAAAAGGTGGTGGTGCAGAGGTACTGCCTCCCAACCAGGTGAGTGACAGAGTGGGGGAAAGGGAGGTACTCAGAAAGGCGGTCCTGAATTCGTGGAGACAAATACTCGCCTCTGCACAGCCCAGGATGGAGTGACCTCACAGGTGCAATAACTCGTGGAGTATGGAGGGGCTTGTGGGGGGGCGGGGGTGGTGGTGGTGGTGGTGGTGATGGTGGTGGTGATGGTGGTTAGCCGGGAGGGGGAGGCTCACTTTTGAAACGAAGTCCGCAGGACCTGCCCGCTACCCTGCTTTTTTCCAATTACTCTGGTGACTGCAGTGAAAGATCCTGTTCACCGAAGGCTGGGCACCTGCAGAATGGGCGGGTCCCACTCAGCCCTGCTCCGGCCATTATCAGCCAGCCCTCTCAGTGGACTCCGGGCCTTCTCACCTCTTGCAGGCCCTCCTGGCCCTGAAGGTGGGCCTGCAGGACAGAGGAGCAGGTGATGCACTTGCCCTAACACTCTGTGTCCCACCCTCCCATTCATCTGTCGAAGTCCTAACCCCTAGAACTGTGGTTCTCAACCTTGGCTGCACATTAGAATCACCTGGGAATCCTTTTAAAATCCTGATTTCTGGGCCTCCTCCTCCGGAAATTCTGTTTCTTTGTTACTCATGTTGTGGCCCCACCCCATAACAAAGAAACAGAATTTCCGGAGGAGGAGGCCCAGAAATCAGGATTTTACAAAGATTCCCAGGTGATTCTAATGTGCAGCCAAGGTTGAGAACCACTGTTCTAGGACCTCAGAGTAGACTATTTGGAGATGGGCCTTTAGAGATATAATTAAGTTAAAATGAGGCCATTAGGGCGGACTGCCATCCGATATGACTGGCTTCTTGATAAAAAGAGGAAATGTGGCCACGGACACGCATAGAGCAAGAATGCCACGCAAACACGAAGACGGTCATCCACACTCCAGGGAGAGCCTCAGGGGGAGCCGAGCTGCCAGCACCGTGGGCTGTCTCCCAGCCTCCGGAACCTGAGGGTGGGCTTCTGCTGTTGGAGCCACCTGGTCCCTAGCAGACGACTGCCCACTCCCACTCTGCCCCAGGACCTCGGGGCCCCCCCAGTGAGCCAGCACTCATCCCTGTGACTGTTTTCAAGCTTTATTTCCTTCACCACATGGCTGTCTTTTCCAAATGAAATCTTATTTGACAGCTCGATAAATAGAACAGGAAAGTAGAGTTGTTCCAGTTGATTGAAGCCATAGGAGGAGCTGCCTGGCTCCATTATATACTGGTATATATATATATATATATATATATATATATATATATGTATATATATATATATATATATATATATATATATATATATATAATCCTCACCCAAGGATATTTTTTAATTGAGTTTTAGAGAGAGTGGAAGCCAGATGGAAAGACAGAGAAATATCGATGTGAGAGAAACACATCGATTGGTTGCCTCTTGCATGAGCCCTGACCAGGGCCTGGGCTGGGGAGGATCCTGCAATCAAGGTATGTGCTCTTGACTGAAATTGAACCCGGGACCCTTGGGTCCCAGGCTGATGCTCTATCCACTGAGCCAAACTGGCTAAGGCAGCTCCACTATTAAAAATATATTTTTTTTTATTGATTTCAGAGAGGAAGGGAGGGAGAAACATCTATGATGAGAGAGAATCATCCATGGGCTGCCTCCTGCACACCCCCTACTGGGAATTGAGCCTGCAACCCGGGCATATGCCCTGACCGAGAATCAAACCGTGACCTCCTGGTTCATGGGTTGATGCTCAGCCATCAGGCCACACTGGCCAGGCTGGCTCCACTATTTTCTCACCTAACCTTTGCCAGTCCTTGGTGCTTCCCATAGAAGAGAGTTTACCAGCCACTGCCCTGGAGGGTTGGTTATATGTTTGCTGTAGAAGAGCTACCAGTTTGGGGCTGGCAGGAGTCACCCTCAAGGAAAACCATTAAACCTGCCACTTCTTTCCCTCTTGGTACTTACTATTATGTTCCAGGGTTTTATTGTTATAGAGAATTCATCTGATGAACTGATTCCCATCCAGTCTGGGATGGAACACTGGATGTGCAGTCGGATGCCAGGGTTCAAGTCCTTCCTCCACCACGTGCTAGCTGAGAGCCCTTTGAGAGCAAGTCACCTAAGCTCGAGGAGCCACAGATGTCTCACCCGCACATAGAACAGGTGCTTAGCTTGTGGGTTGAGAAGCAACCTAGGGGGAATAGAATAAACAACAGACAGCTCTGAACCCAGCTCTTCTACCTCTTAGCTGTGTGGTCTTGAGTCAGTTGATTGACCTCTCTGAGCCTCAGTTTCCTCATCTGCAACGTGGGTAAGAAGGGTGGCCTACAGGGCTGTCCTGGGGATTAAAGAGATCATGTGCATAGAGTGCTTCACACAGAAATTGACATGTAGTAGGTGCTCAACTAAAGCCAGTTCTCTTTTAACTCTTCTTTTTCTTCTTCTTCGTCTTGTGGGCCAGGGACGGGAAAGGAACAAAGAGCAAATAATTTATTTATTTATTCATATCTTATTTATTTTAAAAATAATATATGAGCGTGTACTCCAATAATGCCAGCAGTATGGAAGAGCAGCAGGTCATCACAAAAATCTGCTCTCCCAAAGAGCAAATATTTTAGACCTAGGAATTACCGGGATACTGAATGTCTATGTATCTTGCACAGATAAAATTGTGGAAATTAGGTAGGAATAGGCATATGAACGGGTAGGCATGTTGCAGATACTCGAGGTGGTTTTGGAAAGACTGAAGCCCCTTTCAGGGGAATTTGCATCTTACAAGAGGAGGCAGGAAACGCTGAAAACCCAAAGGTATAGAGACCTCGGAAATTCTAACTCTGGCAGCACTGGCTTCTCAGCCATTCCCAATGTAGCCAGCAGGGGGCGCTGAGGGACCACTTTCCTCTGGGTGTCTGCAGTGGGGAAGTCGTCAGCTGCGCTCTGCCTGGAGATGGGAGATTCGGGAGATGGTCTAGATGACCTCCAATTGTCTTTTTTCTGCCTATTGAGTCTAGGCAATTTTTTCAGATGGAGGCACGGGATGAGCTGCCCGAAGCTAGCTGGCAGCAGCCGGAGCTCGGGAGGAGCACCCCCCCTTCCCCCGGCGGTGGAAGACAATGAAAACGCAGCCATGTTGCAGGTGGCTGTCATCCTGGTTTCAGTGTGTTCCCTGATCACTCCTTTGACTAGTATGCATGTGTTTGTGGATGGGTTAATGGGGCTTTCTTTAACTAAAGGCAAGCCTCTTACACACATGACAAATACCAGGCAGGAAAACAATGGTCAGATGGGTTTGGACTTGGACACTAAGGACCACAGATGACGCTCTTTTAGCCTTTAAAACCTCAAATAAGCCGGGAAGCAAGACCATCCGACTGCTTCCCATGGGTATCTGCCCTTTTTTTAAAAAATTTATTTATTAATCCTCACCCGAGGATTTTTCCATTGATTTTTAGAGAGAGTGGAAGTGAGGGGGGTGGAGGGAGAAAGAGAGACATCAATGTGAGAGAGACATCAATGTGAGAGAGACACATCGATTGGTTGCCTCCTGCGTGCATCCCAGGGCCAGTTATCCAGCCTGCAACCCAGGATCATGCCCTTGACCCGAATTGAACCTGTGACCCTTCAGTCTGAGGACTGACGCTCTAGCCCAGTGGTTCTCAGCCTTGGCTGCACATTAGAATCACCTGGGAATCTTTTTAAAATCCTGATTTCTGGGCCTCCTCCTCCGGAAATTCTGTTTCTTTGTTATGGCATGGGGCCACAACATTAGTAACAAAGAAACAGAATGTCCGGAGGATGAGGCCCAGAAATCAGGATTTTAAAAAGATTCCCGGGTGATTCTAATGTGCAGCCAAGGTCGAGAACCACTGCTCTACCCACTGGCCAGCACTACCTGCCCTTGTCTTGATGAAGGTGATCTACTCCATGATTCTTTGTGTCCCCACCTGGGAAACAGGTAGAAACGTCAGTGATAGGTCCACTGTGTAGTGCAGTGTCTACAAGCACGGACCCCAGACCAGCAGTGCCAGCATCACTGGGAGCTGCTTAGAAACACATGTTCTGGGGTCCCAGCCAAGGCACCCTGAGTCAACCCTGCGGGTGGCGCCAGCAATGGGCCTCTAACAACTTCTCCAGGTGACTCTGATGATGCTCAAGTGGGAGGCTCGTTAGTGTCCTGTAGTTGTTTCCAATCTTGGCTGCACATTGGAATCACTTGTCTTTTTCAGGCCCTGTCGAGGGGACCACACCCCAGACCAGTTACGTCAGGCCCTCTGGGGTTGGGACCAGCATCTGTGGGTTTTTGAAACCCCCCAGGTGATTCCAATAGAGCCAAGGTCAAGCCACTGATGTCGTGTCAAGTGGTTTTGGGGTTAGCCTGACCCAAGTTCAATCCCAGCTTTATCACTTACTAGCTGTTTGACCCTGGGCAAGGCAAGCCACTTCTCTGACACACAGGCCCTCTTTCGTAGAATTGAGATAATGTTTCCTCTCTTGAAGAATTGTTTATTTATTTTTTCTTTTTTTAAAAAAATATGCTTTTATTACTTTCAGAGAGGAAGAGAGAGAGAGAGAGAGAGAGAGAGAGAGAGAGAGAGAGAGAGAGAGATACCCATCTCTGGGAGAGAGCTGGGGAAGTGGGCATCCGAGATGCTTAGCTACTGGATTTCTTACCTGACTGTCTTGCTGGGACAGGCTAGGGCCGTGGTCGGCATACTGTGGCTCTTGAGCCACATGCGGCTCTTTGGCCCCTTGAGTGTGGCTCTTCCTAAGCCTTAGGAGTACCCTAATTAAGTTAATAACAATGTACCTACCTATATAGTTTAAGTTTAAAAAATTTGGCTCTCAAAAGAAATTTCAATCGTCGTACTGTTGGTATTTGGCTGTTGACTAATGAGTTTGCTGACCCCTGGGCTAGGGTGACCTTTGCTTTGTCTTAACTCAAGTCAGCCCTGTCTATTCAAGTTAAAGACCCATAGTCCCCTCGACCTTTAGGAATCTGTCCTGATACAAACAAAAGGGCCAGCATGTTAGGATATGTGTGCAAAGATATTTACTGGTGTGCTGTTTGCCCTGGAAATAATTGGAAACATAACTTTACCAATAGGTGAATAATAGGATAAATCGGAGCATATTCAGTATTACGGCACAACATGAACCATTAAAAAGAATTGGATAGCTCTACATTTATGAGAAAAACTATATATTGCTCAGTGAAAAAGCAATTGTTGGCTCATGTCTGTAACATGATTCTTTTCTCGTTTTTTGGACAATGAATCTCCATATTATGTGTGTGTGTGTGTGTGTGTGTGTGTGTTTGTGTGCATAAAACAAAGCAAGGGCCCTGGCTGGTGTAGCTTAGCTGGTTGAGCGTCGTCCCATGCACTGAAGGGTCGCTGGTTGGACTCCCTGTTGGGGCACATGCTCAGGTTGCAGGCTCGATTCCCAGTAGGAGGTGTGCAGAAGGCAGCTGATCCATGTTTCTCCATAGATGTTTCACTATCTCCCTTTCTATTCCTCTCTCTCTAAAAATGAATATTAAAAACATACTAAAAAAAAAAAGGTACAGAGAATATACTCCAGGCTGTTTGAATTAGTTACCTTGTGGAACTGGAGAGAGGGACAAACTCATTCATTCATTCATTTCTTCATTTATATCCTCACCCACTCATTCATTTGTTCATTCATGTTTTCATTCAATTAGTATTTATTTAAGGTCTGCTGTGTGTCAGGCATTGTAGCCCTGGGGATACAGCCAGAAATAAGACAGACCAAATCTTGGCTTTCATGCAGCTAGAGTGACCAGATGTCCGGTTTGCCTGGGACCATCTTGGTTTTAGCACTGAAGTTCCATTGTCCCAGGACACGCCTCAGTCCCGTGTGGGCTAGGATGGGCGGTTACCCCGTGGAGCTTACATTTTAGCACAGGAAGACAGAAACAAATAGTCAAGTAGGACAGGTATTTGGGTGGTTAAAGAGCCGGTTTGGAGCTCCTCTTGTTCACTTACAGTGAGAACAAACCTCCTTCCAGCGCCCAGTCCTCCTTGAAGTCCTGGTTGGCTGTCAGCGATGGCAGGGTGCCCTGCGCCCTGTGACTGCCCCGAGGGTCACTGGCCAGCTCGCGTTTTGCTGAGTCAGCGCTGGGACCCACTTTGTTAATTAAGAGTAGATGGTGAGCTGTCCTCGCATTTTGATTAACCTAATGGCCTTCCCGGCACGACTCGGGAGTCAGCCATAGACTTCCCTGCAACTTTTAATGAAATGATTTGAGGGGCCATCACCAGGCACTTCCCGCTAGGCCGCTGCTCATCCCCGCTATGACCACTTGGCAGCCGAGCAGGCCAGAGCCGTGGCCCCAGCGAACACTGGGTTTTGGTTTGGAGGCGGGACTTAATCTTTTAGTCCTGCTCGAGGGACTGATGGCCGCTTCAGCTTTCACGCAATGTGCCCTGCATCGGAAGAGCAGCCGGGAGAAGGCCCATCACAGGCTCCGAGGCGCGGAGATGAGGTTGGTGCCCTGCGCCTGTCCCCTGGGCCCCAGGGCGGGGCGCTCCCTGCAGGCCTGTGCGTGCTAGCAGGATTTATATGCAGGATTTATGACTTTCAAAAGACATGGACGTCCTAATCCTGGAAGCAACTGGCACTTGAATTTCCTTCTCAGAGTCTGCTTCTGAGACAAATCTTGACCTCCCGTGTGCATGTGTGCACATGTGTACATGTGTGTGCATGCACGTGTGTGTGTGCACTGTGCACTGGAAAGACCTCCATCACAACCTCTGGCGTGCAGAAAGGTCACGCTATGCCCGTACTGAGCCCGCAGCGCGTTGGCTGGTGGACCGTCCCCTTCCCTGTGGGGTCCTTGCCGCCGGTCCCCGCAGGCTGTGTCTAGTTCTCACAAAGGGGCTGCTGTGACCCCAGGCCTCGATGTCCCGGCTGTGCCACCACCTCGCCAGCCCGAGATGCCCTTGTTTCTCTCTGGTCCTTACCTTTTGGCTCATTCAGGTGCAAATGGCATCATCTTTCTGGTCCAGCATCCTGTGTTCCGCCACCGCACCCAGAGGCCCGCAGGACGCGGTAGCTCCCTGAGCCCCTGGCAGGAGCTGAGCACCCGCCTGCTCTGTGCGCCAGGGCGGTGTTGTCCTTCAGCGATGAGCGGGCTCTGGGCTGCAGGGCAGCCGTGGTCTCAGAGCAGCGGGTGCGGCACATGCTCCTCCCAGGTCTCCGCCCAGGTCCCGCCCCTCCCCCGCCATGACACTGGCCTGGGTGCAGTCACAGCTGGGAGATCTGGGGCAGGAAGCAAGACGTTCTCCCTTGGACATATGATGGGGCTCAGAATCCTTTGAATTTTGAAAATTACATTAGAAATATGCAGGTATGTGAAAAACTCCAACACAGAAACCTTCAGAGTCAAAAGTGAGCCTGGCCAGTGTGGCTCAGTGTGTGAGCGTTGACCTATGAATCAGAAGGTCATGTTCAATTCCTGGTTGGGGCACATGCCCGGTTGTGGGCTCAGTCCCCAGCAGGGGCGTGCAGGAGGCAGCTCATCAATGATTCCCGCTCATCATTGATGTTTCTATCTCTCCCTCTCCCTTCCTCTCTGAAATTAATAAAAAATATATTTTAAAAAACAGAAAGTGCCCCTTCCCCTTGTTTCTTGGTAATATTTCCTTTCTCAGACAATGATATACAGTTGATCCTTGAACAATGTGGGGGTTACGGGCCCCGACACTCTGCACAGTAACTTTTGACTCTACCAAAGCTCAACTACTAATAGCCTACTGTCAACTGGAAGCCTTACTGGCAACAAACAGTCGATTAACACACAGTTTCTATGTTATATGTATTATATACTGTATTCTTACAATAAAGTAAGCTAGAGAAAAGAAAATGTGATAAAAAAAATCATAAGGGTCTGGTTGGTGTGACTCAGTGGTTGAATGTCACCTATGAACCAGGAGATCACGGTTCAATTCCTGGTCAGGGCACATGCCCAGGTTATGGGCTCCATCCACAGTGGGGGCCTGCAGGAAGCAGCCGATCAATGATTGTCATCATTGCTGTTTCTATCTCTCTCTGCCTTCCTCTCTGAAATCAATAAAATATATTAAAGAAAGAAAATCATAATGAAGAGAAAATAAATTTACAGTATTTATTGAATAAACTCTGTGGATAGAGAAACTTTGAAGTTCAAATCCGCATTATTCAAGGTCACCTGAAGCTATAGACAGATGTAGCTATAGATAGCTAGCTATGGCTATAGATTAGATATAGACATAGGTACACATCTATGTAGATAGCTTTGGATAAGGACATAGATGTAGATATAGGTATAGACATGTCTACATCTATAGGTATAAAGAGAGATAGACAGTACATTTTTATTTTATTTTATTTATTTTTATTATTTTTTTAAAAATATATTTTTATTGATTTCAGAGAGGAAGGGAGAGAAAGATAGAAACAACAATGATGAGAGAGAATCATTGATGGGCTGCTTCCTGCACACTCCCTACTGGGGATGGAGCCCACAAGCTGGGCATGTACCCTTGACTGGAATCAAACCCAGGACCCTTCAGTCCCCAGGCCAACGCTCTATCCACTGTGCCAAACTGGCCAGGGCTAGAGAGTGCATTTTTAAATATACATGTCACTGTGCTGTCTGTGTGGTTTGGTGACTGTGTTATCACTAGATGATGGCCTTGGGGGTTTCCTGAAACAAAAAACGTCAATACCCAACTCTTAGTAACCGGGTCCCCTGCTAATTGGCCATCAAGTTGGTCCCATTTCTTTTGCTCTTTTCCATACAATGCTGCAACAAAGATTCCTGAACAAACACATCTCTTTATTATGTGTTTGTGCAAGTATTTCTGTAGGGTGCTTCAGAGAGGTTGAAATCCTGAGTCCAAAGGTAAGCAGATTTCAAATTTGGGGAGGTACCAGCAAATTGCCCTCCAAGAATGTTAAACCAATTTATGCGCCCCACGTCATGTAAATAGAATATTAATAAGGACTGTAACCTCAGTGTGGACTTAAAGCTGGTGATGTGGGACAGATTAGTGACATGTAAATAGGTTCTTATGGAGCAAGCACGTCTGACCCAATTTCCACTGGGCAATGCTTTTTTTATTATTTTAATTTTTTTGGTTAATCCTCACTGGAGGATATGTTTTC
The DNA here is from genome assembly GCF_964212035.1 of Myotis nattereri. Lineage (NCBI taxonomy): Eukaryota > Metazoa > Chordata > Mammalia > Chiroptera > Vespertilionidae > Myotis > Myotis nattereri. The sequence goes on along the minus strand of NC_138079.1, from coordinate 95,416,077 downwards.
CATTGATTTGAGAGAGAGTGGAAGGGAGGGGGGAGGGTGAGAGAGGAGAGCGAGAGCGAGAGCGAGAGAGAGAGAGAGAGAGAGAGAGCGAGAGAAAGAGAAACATCCAGGTGAAAGAGCCACATCAATAGTTTGCCTCCCACATGTGCCCCAGTTGGGATGGGGAACCGGCAACCCAGGTACGTGCCCTTGACTGAAATTGAACCCGATTGTTCGATTGTTTGTTATGGCTGATAGTTTCCTTCCTGTGCTCTCATCACCCACCTGTATTTACCCACAATCACATTTACTAAGAAAGATTATAATGACCTGTTTACTTCTCTAAAATCTTCACCAGGCTGTATGTTCAGAGTGGGCAGAGATTATAATTATCTTGTTTGCTTCACCTAAAGTTCTACCTGGAACATGGCAGGAGCTCATAAACTGCTTATTATCTGGCAGGCGAATGGACCAAAGAAGAATCAATGCGCTTAGGCTGCCCCCGTAACTCTCTGCCCTTGGATCCTCCGAATGACATTTCCATCTTTCCTTTTGAAAAATTACTCTAATTGTAGCCAGAGTCATTTTTTATTACTGGTCGAAATCAAACATGTGAAAAGCCCAAACCTTAATGAATATATGCGAGTTCAGTGCTTCGTTTACCACCCTCTTCGGCTCACCTTTGGTTTATTTCATATTTAGAAGAGTTTTGCGATGTCTCTTCTCTTTCCCTTCGTTGGGAGGACCCGGGGATCAGACGGGCCAATGACTTGCTCTGTCTCCTCAGCTGGCAGGTGGCCTGAAGCAGCCTTACACCTGTGTCTCTAGCTCCTGGTCCAGGGTCTTTCGTGAGCCACCTTCCTTCCCATGGGTCCTCACTGAGATGATTGGGGTCCTGCCTTGGGAATGAATGAATGTGTGTGAGTCCGGTCCACTCTCCAATAACGTGTCTTTGTCCCCTTGGGTGCAGGAGAATAGAGTGTTAGTCTTTTTTTGGCCGGGAAAACATTAATGAAAAATGAACCATCGGTGAAATTAATTTCAAAGACTTATGCATTCTCTGTGACTAACAAGCTTGCACCTGTTCATTTGACACTCTTTAACAGCTCCCCCTCCCCCCTCCCACCTTCTTAAAATTCTCCTCCTTCCCTAAAGGCACCTGGTTGGCGCATTGAGCCGTTAAATAAATGTACAGTGGGATAGAGACTCGACTTGTTAATTAAAACTGCTGGGATGCCACTTCACAGTTATGAAGACATGAGCCAGGCTGAGCAGAAAGGGTGACTGTTGAGACGCTGGTTGTGTGTTTTTTTTTTTTTAATATATTTTTATTGATTTCAGAGAGGAAGGGAGAGGGAGAGAGAGATATGAACATCAATGATAAGAGAGAATCATTGATTGGCTGCCTCCTGCTCACCCCTCTCTGGGGATCGAGCCTGCAACCTGGGCATGTGCCCTGACTGGGAATCGGAACTGTGACCTCCTGGTTCATAGGTCAACATTCAACCACTGAGCCACGCCAGCTGGGCACCTGGTTGCGTTTTTATGTGCTGTGTAGAGGGGACCCCAGTAATGGGATAAGAGCAGACATTCATTGGCATGTCCACGGAATTCCCTCTGCTTCCAGTCACGGGGTCATCTTCTCTTCTGTCCTCTCGTCCCTCGGCCTCAGGATGGACAGACACCCTTGCTGGATAAACGCACAGTGGGAGGGCCACCTTTCCCCATCTCCCTTCCCCCCTCCACCCACTGTCATTGGCTCCAGCACATTCATCTTCATGCCACGGGCCCTAAATCTTGTCATTATTCCCCTGTGCACCTTAAGGGATGGTTGTCTCCAAGAGGTTGACTCAGTGGGCCTTTCTGGTTGGCAGCTCTCAGAGCTTGGAAGCTTGCCCATTGGACTTGGTAAAAGGCTACAGAGAAATCCAAAATGTGGATCTTTGACAACTGGGCTTCTTCGGACATGGCCCCCATTTGCTGACCAGCCTCATGTCTGCACGCTTCACCTCAGTCACTCTTTCAGCCACATGAAAGTGTTGCTAGACCTGAGAATGTACTAGACTTTCTCATCTCCTAGTCTTTGGATTACGTTTTTGCCTGAGATGTATTACCCATTCCCCTCTTTTATTTATTATTATTTATTATTAATTATTTTTATTGATTTCAGAGAGGATGGGAGCGGGAGAGAGAGATAGAAACATCAATGAGAGAGAATCATTAATCAGCTGCCTCCTGCATGCCCCCTACTGGGGATCGAGCCCACAACCTAGGCCTGTACTCTTGACCGGGGACACTTCAGTCCACAGGCCGATGCTCTATCCACTGAACCAAACTGGCCAGGGCACCCATTTCCCTCTTTTAAAAAAACTTAAAAAAAAATTGAAGTATAACATAGCTTCTGTGTGTGTAAAATGTACACACCTTAGTATGTAGCTTAGAGGGTGTTTAATATGTATACATGCGTGTAACCACCACCCAGTTCAGGATGTGGACTATTTCCAGCTCCCCCAGAGAGTTCTCTCATGTTCCTTCCCAGCCAATACCCTCTACCCGGAAAGAAACACTGTTCCAACTGTCGTGACCATCGATTAGTTTTTCTTGTTTTTGACCTTCATGGAAGTGGAATCATACATATTCTCTCCAGGACTTTGGCTTCACTCATCTCATTTCTGTGAAATTAATCCACACCCTTTGTGCTCACTTTATTGCTGTCTGGCGTTCCACTGTGAGGCTCGACCACACTTATGTATCATTCTCCCGTTGATGGATATTTAGAGTTTTTCCGGTTTGGGGCTAAAACCCATAAAGCTGCTATAAACATTCTCCTGTATGGCTTTTGTTGGATTAAATGAAGGCATTTATATGGGATGTAAACCTAGGAGTGGAATTTCCGGGCTACAGAGGAGGTCTGTGTTTAACCTTGTAAGAAATTTATGGACAGTTTTCCCAAGTGCTTGTATCAATTTAGACTCCCACCAGCAGCGTGTGAATTCCAGCTGCTTCACATTTTTGTCAGCACGTGGAATCGTTAGTCTTTTTCATTCTAGCCATTCTGCTGGGAGGAGAGTAGTCCTTCCTCCTTCTACTGGCTTATGTATTATTCATCGTTCAGATGTCAGCTCAGAACTCTTCTGTGTTAGTCAGCTTGGGCTGCTCTAACAGACTACCATAGAGGGGTGGCTTAAACAACAGGCATTGATTTATTTTTTAGAGTTCTGGGGGCTGGAAGTCTGAGGTCAGAGCCAGCAGGGCCTGAGCCCCCTTCCTGTCTTGCAGACGGCCACCTGCGTGCTGTGTGCTCACATGGCCTTTCCTTGGAGCATGAGCATGGAAAGAGACTCTCTCTCTCTCTCTCTCTCTCTCTCTCTCTCTCTCTCTCTCTCCCTTCCTTCCACTTCCCTCCTTCCCTCTTTTAAGGACATTCATCCTATCATAGGGTTCCGACCATCATGACCTCATTTCAACCTAATTAGCGCTCAAAGGCTCCACCTCCAAATACCATCACAATGAAGGTAGTACTTCGACATTTGAATTTCGGCAGAGACACACAATTTCAGCAAATAGCAGCCTCCCTGCTCCTTAGCCTGTTTGTTTCCCCAGTACCCACCCCGTCACAGCTCTGGTTGTGCTGAAATATAGTTGCTTGTTGACTTGGCAGTTGCTCCTTCTTGATGGGGAAATCCCTGAGGGCAGGGGCTGTGTTTGTCCATTAGCGAGAACTGGCCTGGGACTGGTGCTCCGTAGCCGATGCACACCCGTGCCATATTCTCTGCCTTCTGCTCTATGACCGTGAGAGACATGCCCACACTCCCGTCTAAGGTCTTGGACTCCAGATCTCATTCTTTCTTATCCTCTCAAAGCATTTTTCCTACAGCGATTCCTTTGATCCTACATTGATGATGGTCTCTTCTCTCCGAGATCATTTTCATCAGCATCATGCCGTAACACAGCTCACCTAAAGGACACGGAAGACACCGGCCCTCCTCTAATGTCTGATTCCATATCCGCTTTCAGCTAAAAGCCCATGTCCTGTTCTTTCCCTTAGCAGGTCTTCTCCAAAATGCTCATATCCACAGTCTCTCCTTCCTCCCCTCTTTCCTGTCTTTAACCCACTCCAATCAAGCTTTTGACCTCCCTGAATTGGGCCTTCTTGCGAACATTGGTCAATTTCCTGTCTTCATCTTACTAGGACAGCAGCATGGGCATTTCAATCATCCTCCTCTTCGGGAAACAGCTTTTTCTTACGCCTCCAAGGTGCTACACTCCTGTGCGGCCCTCAGTATGGCCGCTTTTGCTCAATCTCTTTTTGCTGACTCTCCTCTCCATCAGATCTCTGAATGTGAGCATTCCCCAGACCTACTGAGCCCTCTAGTTGCATCTTCTCTCTTCATCACCTCATCCCGCCCCATGCCTTTAAATCTCATGACTCCTGAATTTTATCCCCAATTGAATTCAATTGCTTCCTCACTTCAAAGTCTGATCAGCATCTTGAACTTAACATGGCCCAAGCAGGATTTTAGATTCCCCATCTTGTCCCACTCTCTTTTCCCAGAAGCCATGCCGATATCTGAAAAAGATGCTACTCAGGAAAATGCATGGATCCCAAACCTAGAAGTGGTCCTTGATTTCCTTCTCTTCTCATCCAAAGCCAACCCATTAGCAAGTCCTTTTGGGTCTTTAGACAGCAAAATATAGCTGGGTTGCCGTTACTTCATGGCACCATGTTTACCGCTGCCACAAGGAGGCCGGGTGATGATGGAGGCAGAGATTGAAGGCATGTAGCTACAAGCCAAGGAACGCCAAGGATTGTTGGCAACCGTATGAGCTAGGAAAAGGCAAAGAAGGATTCTCCCCTAGAGCCTTTAGAGCAGTGGTTCTCAACCTTCCTAATGCCGTGACCCTTTAATACAGTTCCTCATGTTGTGGTGACCCCCAATTTCATTGTTACAAATTGAACATAATTAAAGCATAGTGATTAATCACAAAAACAATATGTAATTATATGTGTGTTTTCCGATGGTCTTAGGCAACCCCTGTGAAAGGGTCATTCGACCCCCAAAGGGGTTGTGACCCACAGGTTGAGAACCACTGCTTTAGAGGGAAGATGGCCCTGCTGACACTTCAAACTTGAACTTCTAGCCTCCTGGTGAGACAAGAAATTTCTGTAATTTTAAGCTACTCGGTTTGCACAGTTTCAAAGCCCTGCCCCGCCATGGTCTAGCTGTGTCATGGTCTAGCTGTGTCATGGTCTAGCTGTGCCATGGTCTAGCTGTGCCATGGTCTAGCTGTGTCATGGTCTAGCTGTGTCATGGTCTAGCTGTGCCATGGTCTAGCTGTGCCATGGTCTAGCTGTGTCATGGTCTAGCTGTGCCATGGTCTAGCTGTGCCATGGTCTAGCTGTGTCATGGTCTAGCTGTGCCATGGTCTAGCTGTGCCATGGTCTAGCTGTGTCATGGTCTAGCTGTGCCATGGTCTAGCTGTGTCATGGTCTAGCTGTGCCATGGTCTAGCTGTGCCATGGTCTAGCTGTGTCATGGGAAAGCTACTCAACATCCTTGTGCCTCAGATTCTTCATCTGTAAAATGGGATGATGATACAGGACCTGCCTCACAGGGATGCTGTGAGGTTAAAACAAGCTAATATGTCCCTGGCACACAGTAAGACTGGGTACGCTTCTGTTGCTGCTGTTTAGCTTTGGAATAACACAGACTGAGTGTCGATCCCAGATCCAAAATTTATTGGCTGTATGACCTTGGACAAGCCCCAGGGCTTCAGTTTCCTCTCCTGAAGGAGGGATAATCATATAATCTCATAGGACTGCAGTAACAGTGAAAACAGATGGACATAATTAAGGAGGCAAAGAGGGTACTCAAGAAACCTTACTCCTTCCCAGACACATGAGTGGGCTGAGTTCTAAAAATGTGCTTGAAGGCACATGTTGGAAACCAGAAATGCCTTTTCCAATAGAAGCCAGGCTCCAATGGACTGGGTGTCCCAAGATAGCCCGTTACATTCTGTTTTTAAGGCTGGGAACATTTTCATTATGAAACATTTCAAATTTTCAGAAAAGTTCAGGAAATAATATGACACCCGTGCACCCACCCTCTGAAGTTAACAGATGTTAACATTTTGTCATATTTGCTTCCTTTACAAGAAATATTACAGTTACAGCGAAGACAAAGCTATTTAACCAAGAATGTAGATGGATTCTGGCTCTGAGGAGTGGTCTTGTGCCCCTGGGGGTACTGGGGAGACCGACAAGAATAAGCGAGTTCTCAGCTTCTGCAGGCTCACAGACCACTGGGGAGGTGTACTAGGGAACAGAATCGTCCCGCACTGGGACAAGCGCCATAGCAGAGGCGGGCACAAGAGCAGTGGTGGCAGAGAGGAGCATGGGCAGAGAAGGTTTCCTGGAGGGCGTGACATCTGAGTTGTACTTTGAAAAGTTAAGTAGAATTTTGGTGGGTGGATCAAGGGACAGGCTGGCTTTCCAGGTGGAGGGAACAGCATATGCGAAGGCAGGGAGGTGGGAAAGGGTATGTGAACCGGGATTATGATGTACAGATTTTGTTTTTAAATATACATTTTTTTGATTTCAGAGAGGACAGGGGAGGGAGAGAGAGATAGAAACATCAATGATGAGAGAGAATGATTGCCTCCTGCATGTCCCTTACTAGGGATCGAGCCCGCAACCTGGAGATGTACCCTGGCTGGGAATCAAACCATGACCTCCTGGTTCATAGGTTGACGCCCACTGAACCACGCCGGCCCAGCATGATGTACAGATTTTGATGTGCAACTTCTGTCTGACGTATTTAACTGTGAGATGTTGTATCTGGGTCCCATGGCTCCCGTAATAAACTACCACAAACCCAGTAACTTAAAACAGCAGACGTGTATAGCCTTGAAGATCTGGAGGCTAGAAGTCAAAGCCAGGGTGTCAGCAAGGACAGCCAGGGTGTCAGGGGGAATCCTTCTTTGCTTTTTCCCAGCTTCTGGTGGTGACTAGCAATCCTTGGAGTTCCTTGGCTGGTAGCTGCAGCACTCCAGTCTCTGCCTCCATCATCATCTGGCCTCCTTTTCCCAGTGTGTCTTTGTATCTCTTTTTTCTTCTTCTTATGAAGACGTCAGTCATAATAGATTAAAGGCCCTCCAGGCTCCAGTATGACCTCATCTTAATTTAATGAATTATATCTGCAACGACTCTTGGAGCTCAAGCTTTTGTTCCAAGGAACACGTGTATACACACATGTCTACATGCATGTAGGCATGTATGTAAATATGTATTTTATAAGTGTTGCTTCTGCTCTGCTCTAAATGTCACCATCCTACTTTGCAAGCACAGGGAGACATCTGTTGTTCCTCTAAGCTTCAACAGTATGAATTCTTGCTTGGGTTTTGCATTGATTTTTTAAAAAAGAAATTCCCTCTGTGGATTTTGCCAAGCCATGCCAAGGAATCTAATGGATTATTGGATGTTCTTGGGAGTCAGCCCAGTTCATGTGCTATTTCCCGGGCATCTGCTGGGTGCCTCAGGATTAAGCGGTGGCTGGCTCCTTTGTGCCGTTTTTAGTGGCTGTCTGATGCATTTTCCAGGTGTCAGAAAGACCTAACTCATGACAATGGGCTTACGATATGGCCTGAAAAGAAAGGAGTGCCCAGCACTCCGTGAGCATGTATGGGTCTGAGAGCGTGCACATAAAAGACAGGTGAGTTTTGGGGTGTTGAAACAAGCGTCCGGACATGCCAGAACCTGAGCACCACCAGGGGAGGCAGACTGCCTGGTAACAAGGCCCTCGGGCACCCTCTCATTTGTACAGCCCCTTGCAGTTGACAAAGACGTTGATTTTGCACGTGTTAACCCCTTGAGCTCTGCAGCGTCTCAGCGTCTCAGCGATATTAGCAGCTGCATATTTTATGGTTCACTCCGGGGACAAGAAAACCAAGACCCCGAGAGGTGGGCTGCGGAACGTTAGGACTTCTTACGTGAGTATCTGCGGCGTTTGCACCAGAGCCAAGGTCAAGCCCCCGGCTCCTCATGTCCTGACTGTGGGCCGTGGGCTCCTCCTTCCGACCTGGGGGAGGTGTTGGCTGTGGTTCTCAGGCTGGGCACATAGGAAGGGCCCCTCTTTGTCACTGAATCAGGGCTCTGCCAGCAGGCAGGGATGGGGGAAAGATCACTTCCCCGTGGTTACTTCACATCCCAGGTGCCCCTTTTCTGCCAGTCTGTGCCCCTGTCTATGAGGCCCTTCATTTTCCCCCTCACTACCTTCATTGTTCTCTCCCACACCTCACATCCCTTCCTGCCACGTTCCTTAGTGGGACTCTGTGGAATTTCCGACCCCATCCCCGCCACTTTAGATTCATTTTAAATTTCACCACATCGCCCACGGGAAAGGACTGTTGCTTCTATTTTGTCGCTGGGGAGATTGAGGCATCGCTGGAAGGAGATGCTTGTCCAACGTCACTGCCTGGAGGACAACTTGTTTTGGGGAGGCAGGGAGTGCAGGCTTAGGGTGACTAGTTGGACTAATTCCAAGGGCCTCTGGGGCAAGGGCCTGCTCCTGGTTGTCAGGTACCTGACCTTGGGCGACTCAGGCAAGGGGATGGTGGCTAGAGGGAGTGTCAGAGCTGATAAAGGATAAAGGAGGTGGTTGGGGTGTGGGCTCCGCATTGGTTGGCTTTCGTAGGAAATGTGTGCTCTCAGGAGAGTCATTTGCTACCTTCTGAAATCAGCTAACCCTGGAAGGGGCAGCCCCTCCTGGGATAGCAAGGCTTCAAGACGTCAAAGCATCGGAAGTATAAAATAAAATTTAGAAAGACACGATTAATGCAGAACCCAATTATGTTGGGTAGAAAAAAATCACGTATCTTCTACTATACGCATCCATCCTTGTCAGAGACCAGGAGATACTCCCTTGAGATCTAGGAAGAAGCGCCGTGATTTTTTTTTGTCTGAAAAATTACTCCCTCTCTTCAGCAGGTGCGCACCCTTTCTCTTTCTGCATCGTTCTCTTCTTGCAGTCGCTTTCTATATGCTATCCAACACGACACCGCTCTCTGCTGGGTAAATGTCAAGTCTCCGATTAAAAAGCACAATAGGCCTGCCAAAAGCACCATAACAGTAGTAGTGAACAGACAGAGGATATTAAAACCCTCGCGTTCTCTGCCGCATCTCTCTCTTTTCCAGGGCTGGAGCCGAGGCTGGGGATACTGCAGTGTTAACTCTTTCTGGTCTGCAGGAGTCTAGCAATTGGATGGGGGACTTGGCCAGGCACGCAGAGGCGAGCCTACCTGTCCTGTCTGGTTCCGTGCGGGGAGCTTTCCATTCCCACCCAGGTTTGGCCAAGCAGCGGAGAAAGGGCAGAGAGAACTGTAACTGAAACGAGAGTCTGTGTTAGGAGCGTCAGCACATTCACATCAATTCGATTCTATGTCTGTGCATTGGGCAGTAATAATGAGAATAATAGCTTACATTTATGGGCTCTGATTACGTGCCAGGCTCTGTGCTAAGCATTTTTTCCTGCACTGTTTACTGAATTCTCACAATGATCCTATGCGATAGGCATGATTTTTTTGTTGTTAATCCTCACCAGAAGGCATTTTCTCCATGGATTTTTAAAAAACTTTTTTATTTTTTCCCCCATTGATTTTTTTTTAGATAGAGTGGAAGGGAGGGGGAGAAAGAGAGAAACACTGATGTGAGAAAACACATTGATTGGTTGCCTCCCACACATGCCCGGACTGGGGCCAGGGAATCGATCCTGCAACCAAGGTATGTGCCCTTGATCGGAAAGGAACCTGGGACCCTTCAGTGCATGGGTCAAGGTTCTAACCACTGAGCAAACTGGTAGGACAGCAGGCATGATTTTTGTCTCCATTGTACAGAGGGAGAAACCAAGGGGTTGGCAGACAAAGACATGCAAATAGTGGTTGGTGGAGCCATGATTCAAATGCAGGCAGGCTGACTGTGGGACCCGAGTTCATTTAACAGAAGAACCAAGATTAACAGATTAAGTGACTTATTTTCTTAAGTCTGTGCTTCTTAGCCAGGGTGATTTTTTCAGGAGAAATACTGGATGTCACAATTGGGCAGATGGTGGAGGATGCTACTGGCATCTAGTGTATGGAGGCCAAGGATGAGCTAAGATCCCACAGTGCAGAGGTTGGTCTTCACCGTACAGAATGACCTGACCCCAGATGTTGAGAAACCCTGTGTTAAGGTCACATGCTTCGAGCTGAGCCAGGACCTCAGTTCTGAACTCCAGATGCTGAGCACAGAGCTCATCCCATCACTCTAAGCAAAGGTGGTCAGTTGTTACCCTCTGTTTGTGCCAAAGCAGGTACTGGCTCTCCATGACAGGGTTCTTCCTGTGCCTCTCCTGGTAATGATGATGATGGTGGTGGTGGTGATGATGATGGTGACAATGGTGATGCTGCTGCTGCTGCTGATGGTGGTGACGACGATGATGATGGTGGTGGTGATGATGGTGGTGATGATGATCATGATGATGGTGACAGTGGTGATGATGATGATGATGGTGATGGTGATGATGATGATGATGATGATGGTGGTGATGATGGTGGTGACAGTGGTGACAATGATGATGGTGACTGGTGATGATGATGGTAATGGTGGCAGTGGTGATGATGATGGTGATAGTGGTGACAATGATGATGGTGATGGTGGTGATAATGATGGTGACAGTGGTGATGGTGATGATGATGGTGGTGATGATGATGGTAATGGTGGCAGTGGTGACGATGGTGGTGACCGTGGTGACAATGATGATGGTGATGGTGGTGATGATGATGGTGACAGTGGTGATGATGATGATGATGGTGGTGATGATGATGATGGGAACAATGATATGATGATTCTTCTTGGATGTTAGGGAGAGGAGGACTTGGAGTGAGGTAGGATGCAGAGGGCTCTGTAAAGAAAAAGCCTTGCCCTTTTGGCTGTGGCTCATGAGTTTTCCCCATGTGAGATCTGTGTCCTCCTCTCTGATATTCCCCACCCGAATGCAGACCAATCTGACGTCACCGTTTCCTCTGGCTCAGGGCTTTGTTATATGTCCTAAGCCAGTGGCACCTGGTGGTCAATGAGCCCCTTGCACAGCCCAGGGGTTATGGCCTGGAAGGCGGCAGGCGCTAGCCTGGTTTAACGCTCCCCCACATTAATATCAGTAGGAGACAGTTGGCTCTCAGTGCAGTGTGGGGGAGGTGCCCAAGGAACAAAGGCTGCTGCAGTTCAGAGAGTTGGGTTGGGGGCAAGGATCTTGGAGGGGGCTTACTTTCTCACTCTAGGCTTCAACTTAACCCTCTATAAAATGAAGGACTGGGGGCTCAGGTGGCTTTTAAGCTGAGCCTGTAGGAAGAGGAAGAGTTGGCTAAGGGAAGCCCAAGGTGGGGAGGGGTATTCTACAGTGAAAAAATCTCTCTAGCAAGAACCACTCGGGTGTTCTAGAAGGAGCAGAGAAGCCAGCCTGGGGGAGTGAGGAGGAGCGTGAAGATGCGTGGGGCCTTGTGGGCTGAGGTGAGGAATTTAGTTTATAGTCCAAGTGCAAGGAGAAGCGTTTGGAGAGTTATGAGGAGAGGAGTGTTGTTGCCTGTTTCTGGAATTAGGTCACTGGTGGTGGGAATGAGGATTCCCTTGGGAGCTCTGGCAGGTGCCCCGAACCCAGGAGATGTGGCTGGAGCTGCAGGAAGGGGTTTGGTCTTTGGGCAGGAGTGGCCAGCCCGCTGCAGCTCCCATGGAGAATGAAGGCATGGCCCTCTGCCTCCAGGGCTGCTGGGACGCAAAACCTTCCCATCTACAGGAAGTAGGAAGCTGGGGCTCAGACCCAGCCCGGGCACCTGGAGAGGACCCTGGGACCTCCCAGCAGCAAAGTCACGTGGCCCCATCTACCACCAACATATCCGCCTGCTGGAACCTTCATTGCCAATTCTATTTTTGCTCCCCTTGGCAGCTCTGTGGAAATTAAAAGGCTATTTGCAGTGACTAATGTTGCTAATTCTGATCAAACAATTTAAAATTCATCCTTCGCCATATCGGAGACCCGCTAGGGAACAGAATTAACACATCATTTGTGGCAATTTCTATGAGGGTTGGTAGAAAACAGAAAAGACATTAAAATCGGTCTCAATTGAAATTGCTGCTCATTAAACTGCTTCCTTTAAAATAGCCCATATTGGTCTATACAATGGGTCTCCGTCTGTTCCTGTTTCTGAACAGAGGAGGGGCCTGACAAGCTGGCTGCTGGCTCCCAGGCGCTAGGAACTTGGGAGTAACAGGGGGCGGGGGGGTGGGGTGGGGGTGGGGAAGTAATGCATCCTACCGCCCTCCACTCCTCCACTCCTCCACTCCCCGTACCTCTTCTAGCTCCAAGCCCCACTCCAGCTGCCTTTGAGCCTTCCTGTCCTGAGAGAGAGGATGTGGTTTCCATTTCAAAAAGTTAAAATTCAGAAAGCCAAATAGTAAAAAAAAGAATCAAGCTTCCAGTGTGACCCAAACTTGAGTCATTCACATACCACCTGTGTATTTTTGCCATATTCATAGCCATGTTCTATTTCCTTAATATAAAGCCAACTCACTTTGTAACTTTGTAACATATAGTATATTAATTAAATCAATACTAATTATAATTGAAAACTTCTTATATCTTATATATGCTAAAGTGTATAACATATAATATATACAAATTATACAATATAAAATATATATTATATATCATACACATTATAACCTATTAGATATTATACATGTCATATATAATATATGTTATGCACTACATTATGTTATATAATATATATTAACATATCAATATATTATATATTAAAATGTATAATATATTTTATTTATATTAACATAATATATTATATATTAAAGTGTATAATATATAATATATTATGTTTATATTCATAAATGTTATTTTTTTAAAATATATTTTTATTGATTTCAGAGAGGAAAGGAGAGAGAGAGAGAGAGAGAGTCATTGATTGGCTTCCTCCTGCACACCCTCTACTGGGGATTGAGCCTGCAACCCAGGCTTGTGCCCTTGACCAGAATCAAACCCGGGACCTTCCAGTCTGCAGGCCGACACTCTATCCACTGAGCCAAACCGACTAGGGCTTCATAAATGTTATTAATAAAATATTATATTTATGTAATATATTAATTACATTGATACAAATTTAGTTTTATTTTGTTTTTCAAAGACTTAAATTTATTAAAAATAAAAAGATTATCTTTGATAATGTCCTACTTTAAATAAATTATTTTTATTGTTGAGAGTATTATAGATGTTTCCCACTTTCCCCCATAACTCTATTGTAAATGGAAAAACATCACAAGCAATAAATAAATGCTGTGTAAAAAATGATTTAAAACATTTGAAAAAACGAATATAAAATAAAATTGAGTGTAAACTGTAATTTAAAATGAAAATGAAAAACAAAATAACAAAAAATATCCATTTTCACCCCTTGGGTTTTGTTCTACATAAGGGTCAGTGTGTGTGTGTGAGTGTGTGTGAATGTGTGTGTGGTAAAAATGCATGTAAAAAATGATCAGACAATTAAAATGCAATTACTGTAGATATATATTTGCAAGCCTTTTCACCATTAGATAGATATGAACAGGTTAAAAAGTGACTTGCCACTTGAAAAGCAAAAGTTTGTGTGTGACAACAATAAGAACAAAATCAATGCAATGGGAAGCGAAACAATAGATCAGATTCTAATTGGATACATTTGACGGCAAGTTATAGAGGCAGAGACTCAGAACACAGCTTCTTCAAGGAACCAGGGGAGACCTCCCAGAGGAGGTGACAGACCATCCCAGCAGCCATCTCCTTGGGATCTCAAAGAAAAGCCTTTCAGGCAGCAGAATCTTAAAAGGTTTAATTGATTTTTTTTTTTTTATTTCATATCCCCAGTTCCTGTAATTACCCAATTCAACCTGCCTAGGGCAAGTCCGTGTGTGTGTGTGTGTGTGTGTGTGTGTGTGTGTGTGTGAGAGAGAGAGAGAGAGAGCGCTTTGACGTAGATTTTATAAACTCCAGCATTATGATAATGTCTCTAGTCTTCTCTCAAGTCCACCCTTCCTATCACCATGGCAACACACAAAACAAAAAGGGCAGAAGGAAAGATTTTTGATCTTATCTTGCCTGGTGCTTTGTCACACCCTTTGATATTCCCTGAGACCAGCGTCTTGGGAAAGTTCAGCATTGCGTGTTTGTGTTGAATATGTTGGGCTACCTGGAATCGATTCTTTCTGTAGTGTTGGTTTCTCTCAGCGAGGTATGGGAATAACTAGAAATTCTAAAGCAATTAACTGGAAGTCACAGGAAAACCATGATGCAAATTGTGGCAGATAATTTTCCAAGATGGCTGCCAAAATCTCCTGTCCCACAGTCTGTGCTGGACCCTGACCAGCCCCATCAGGAGCTGTGGTCTCTGTCCTCTTCTTGTGACCCTGGACGGGCTTTGGTCTCTGTCTTGACTGAGTATGGCAGAGCTTACGGGATATGACTTCTGAGGTCAGGTCATAAAAACGCGATGCAATCCCCCTTGTGCTCACTCTTGGAAAGCGGCCAGCGTGCTGCGAGGAAGCCCAGGCCCCGTGAGGAGGCCCAGGTGAGGAGGCCCAGGTGAGGAGGCCCAGGTGAGGAGGCCCAGGTGAGGAGGCCCAGGTGAGGAGGCCCAGGTGAGGAGGCCCAGGTGAGGAGGAGCAGAGGTCCGGGTCCTGGCCGAGGGCCCAGCTGGTAGACAGCGCCAACCTGCCAGTCATGGAGTCATGTCCAGCCCTTAATCTAGCTACCCCTGTGCGTTTTGCATGGGACAGAGGAGCTGCTCCCACTGAGCCCTTCCCAAATCACATACTTGTGAATAAAACAGATAATTGTTTTAAGCCATGAAGTTTTGGAGTGATTTGTTACTTAGCAATAGATAATGGATGGCCCAATAAGATGATGTTTGCTTTGTGGAGGTAGAGTGTTCACCAATTTTCTACCTCTTCCTGTGCACTGCCAGTTCTGCTTTAAAATTAGATCGGTGTGGCTCAGTGGTTGAATGCCCACCTATGAACCGGGAGGTCAGGTTCGATTCCTGGTCAGGGCACATGCCTGGGTTGCAGGCTCGATCCCCAGTGTGGGGTCTGCAGGGGGCAGCTAATCAATGATTCTCTCTCATCATTGATGTTTCTAGCTCTCTCTCCCTCTCTGGAATCAATAAAAATATATTTATAAAATAAAATAAAAGTGGACTTCCTTATGATTCCTAATAGCTCACATTTAAGCAGAGACTGGAAAAATGAGCTCAGATGAAGAAAGGTGGAAAGGCATTGAAGAGTCAGGACCTGCCTGGACAAAGGCCTCACAGCACAAGGAATTTAGAAACTATTAGGTGTTTCTGAAACGTGAGAGGAAGGAATAGAGGACTAGGGGACAAGGGCAGACCGGACAGCAGGGGCACCTCCTGCAGAACCTGTTGGAGGTGCTGAAGATCAGAGGAACTGGTGGCTTGTTCCCACCCATGCAGCAAACTCAGGTGGAACTGGTTCCTAATGCTGGGCTCCTTGACCCCAGCCCAGAATCTTATTCCGTGTTTCCCGTTCCAGTGTATACTGCCCTTGCTGGCAGTTCTCGTTTAAGACCCCGAAGATTTTGAGTGAGGTAAGCAGGGCCGTCATACAGTGTAATTACGACCTTGAGCTCTGAAGTTCAAATGCTAGCTTCTTGCTGAGTTGACCAGATGACATGCAGCTTCTCCAGATCCGTGTTTTTTTTTCATTAAAAAAACAGGGGTGCCAATAATAGCATGTACACCCTGAGACTGTTTTGAAGATTCAATAAATTAATTAGCATAACGCATTTAGCACCCAGTAGGTGCCCAGTAAATGTAGCTCTTACAACATTTGGAGATGGAAGGGGTAGGAGATGTTAGGGAGGGTGGACCCAGTGAATCCAATGAAGCTTATAGAAAACCCTGTGAATGATTTTCTCATCTCACCAAGATGTCTTTTCAGATTATAGAGACATTCATTTCAGCATTGAGATGAGGTGAACAATAGACTTGCAAGTAGAAAAATGCAACCTCACCTTCAGGAGAAACAGCCTGCCCTGTGGAAGGAGGTGGCTGGAAGAATGTGCTTGATTATTTCATTGAGGTGAGAAGTGCTACCTGGGGCTAAGACCCCTGGGGAAGCCTGTGTTTTTAGGCCACTCTCTCACAGCTCCTTAATGGACTCTTTAATGGACTTCCATTGTCTGGGAAGTGGGCTGGAAACGTTCTGCACAAAAGTGAAGTTGTGATGACAGGTCACAGAATGGGATCTGTCCACCGGTGATAAGAATAGAAACCAGGACAGGAGAGTTTCCCTAACCCTTCCATGGGTTCTGTAATCACTGGAAAGTGGGGGAGGGAGGAGGGGGGGAGATTAATGAGTGAGGGAGTGAATGAATGAATGAGTGATCAGGGAGATAATGAATGGATGAGTTAGTGTGTGAGTGAGCGAGTAAACAACATCGGTGAACCCCTATTGTCACTCCACTTCCAGTCCTCTCCATTTTCCCCGTCCTACGACAACACTCTGACTCTGTTTGGATATTTCCCAAAGCAAGGCTTGCTCAGGTGTAGGTTACAGGGTAGAGGCAGGCACAGGGAGGTTATTTGGGGAGTGATCTCAGGAAGCAGCAGTGAGGGCACTGGGAGAGTGAGACAGGAAAGGGAGAAGAGACCAGAGTGGGTGTGTGTTTTGAGCTGGTTAAATAGTATGGGCATTGAAGCTCGATCTCACTGGGGGTTCCTGGAGGAACTGTGTAGTATACAGCTTAGACCCGACTTACCGAAGAGTGGGAGGCAGGGGCGATCACTCATCCGTTTCCATCTCCCATTGGTTGAGGGGTCATCTGTGAGATCCTTTGATCAGCGTGTGTCCCCCACTGAGCCATAAGCTCCAGGAAGGTAGGGACTGTGTCTGCTTCTGCTTCTTCCAATTTCCCAATACAAATCTTTCAAATCCAGTGTGACCGTAGTTAGCTAGTTATTAGTAGAAGGAGAGCAAGGGGAGTCAGACATTGTTAAGCATGGTCAGCTGGGGAGCATGAACCTGTTTCCTTCACCAGGAAGCTACGTCTTAACCACCCTTCCTTCCCCCATGTAGGGAGCAGCCAGCTCCCATACAGGACTGAGTGTGTGTGTGTGGCGGGGGCAGGTGGGGAGGTGCGGGGGTGGTGGTGGCAGGCATAGAGGGGCAGGGAGAGATAAACACACATGCAGATGTCAAAACGGTGCCTGGGGAGGTCTTGACCACAGAGGCCTGTCAAGCCTAAACCTGGGAAAGGGGTCATTGGTCAGGGGGCGGGCCCATCAGAAGCCCGTGAAAGCTTGGGAAGTTGATTGGTTATTTTGAAAAAACCTCCTGGTTATAATCTCAGGTGAACCAAGAAGCTCTCCTGTCTTGCTCGGTGACCTGCACTCTTGGTGACATGCATTGCCATGTTCTCCCACCCGGGAGCACGCGACCATGCGGGTCCAGCAGCTGCTGGGACCTGCAGCAGCCAGCGCGGGCTCCCGGACTAAGCTTCAATATGAAGCAGAGGCTCTGGACGCTGGCCTTCGTTTGGCCTTGATGAAGACGAGGTTGGACTTTTTCCATGGCGGGAGGGGGTGGAGATGGGACATTGGGAAGCCAGGAGGGGAACTTTTTTGATTTTGCCTCACAAATGAATCATCTTGTGGGGGTTCGTGAAATGCTTTTCTCGCGATCCCGTGGAAGAGCCTAATTTCCACTGACAACACCTGTGTCTGGTATAGAACGGGCAGCCAATGCATCTTTGTTGAACGAGGTGTGAGGCCCTTCTTCCTGACTCCTCCAGGTTCCCAACATCCCCCAGCTGCCGCAGGGCTCGGATGTGGCCTTGCTGCTGGCCCTCCTTAGCAAGGCTCCGTGACAAGACACGCTTCTGGCGTTTGCTGTCAGTGCAGCACAAACAGCCCAGGTTATACAGCTGCACAAACTTAGGTCCCAGTTTTGTCTCTCACTGGCTGAGTGACATTGGGCCAGGGACCCGCCCCTTCCCACATGGCTTCCTCATCTACTCATCTATGAGGTAGAGGTGGAACTCCGCTCCAGGGCTGTTTAAAGGCTCCAGGAGGCACAGGATCCCACACACTACGTGCCACTTCCCTTCAGCCTCTTTTTAAAGATATTTATTTATTGATGAGAGAGAGAGAGAGAGAGAGAGAGAGAGAGAGAGATATCAATTTGTTTTTCCACTTATTTGTGCATTTATTGGTTGATTCTTGTATGTGTGCTGACCAGGGATTGAACCTGCAACCTTGGCATAATGGGACAATGCTCTAACCAACTGGCTACCTAGCCAGGGTCCCTTCCAGCCTCTTGCTCCATCTTCTGTCCCTAGGATCTCAGCTGCAGAGAGAAAATCAGCTTGGCAGGGCTGGGAGGATGTACTTTGAGGATCCTAAGGGGCTGAGTTTTCACCATGCTCTCTCTTTTTTAAAAAAATATATATTTTATTGATTTTTTACAGAGAGAAAGGGAGAGAGATAGAGAGTTAGAAACATAGATGAGAGAGAAACATTGATCAGCTGCCTCCTGCACACCCCTTACTGGGGATGTGCCTGCAACCAAGGTACATGCCCTTGACTGGAATCGAACCTGGGACCCTTCAGTCTGTAGGCCGATGCTCTATCCACTGAGCCAAACCGGTTAGGGCCCATGCTCTCTTTTGACTCCCTCTTCATGGCTATTGATTGCTGCAAAGCGTGCGATTTTGGTTTCTTAAAAAAAAAAATCAATACTCTATTAGCAAACGCCTTCTGCAGGCTGTCTAATGCGAGCAGCTGTGGGGATGCTCACAGGGGCTGTGGGATGAAGGCCTGGCTCTCGCAGAAGCATCCAGTCCCTGGGGCATGAGAGCCTATGGACGCTGCTTCCTGAGAGGGTTGTGATGTTTCGTCCGCTCCCCTCGGCTGGCCTGGAACTCTAGCCAACAACACAGAAATAGCCATGGAATGAAACTTTTGAAGGAATTCATTCATTCAACAAATACGATCGAGTTCCTACTCTGAAGGGAGTGAGACAGGTGCAGATTTGGATCCAGGGCCATCCCTGCTCTGCTGAGTACCTCTGTGTGCCTGGTGTGGGCCTGGCATGTGGTGAGTAGGTGCCTGCTGAATACGTGCTGAATGATGGAATGCGTGTTGTGATGATTGGCAAGGCCCATCGTTTCTCTGAACTTTCGTTCTTCGTCTCTGAGATGGGCATAATAATAGCCTGTTGCCATGGGTTATGAGGAGATGCTGCAGATGCTGGGCACAGCTGGCGCACCATACATCTTCTACAAGCGGAGGCTTGGACGGTGACGGGGATTTGAAATCCGCCCTGCTTGGCAGCAGAAAACGATTTCCATCTGGAATTGCATTATACCTGCGCCTCATCCCTTCTGCGGCCAGTAATCCAAATTGTTTTCCTCTCTTCCCTAATTATATTCATTTGCTTTTCTCTCTCTTTGGTTACATAAGCTGAGATATTAGACTCGTTGGCTGTGAAGGCTGAATTCTCTTCTAATTATAAGAAAAATGGCTCTTTCTTCCTTCCATTAGTCCTAATGGAAATTAGCTGTGTAAATCTCCCAGCTTTGGGGTAAACCTGGAGGCCTCCAGGGGCATTGCTGAACACAGGTTTTGAAAGGAAGTTGGCGGGCGGCCCTCAGCTGGGTGGAGGCCATGGTTCTGGAGTTGGGGAGACCTGATCTGGAATCCAGTCATGAGCTGCATGACCCAGGGTAGCCACCTCACCTCCTGGTGTCAGTTTCCTCATCTGTAAAATGGGCCTAGTGATATTTCCTGGGTGGCGCTAGTGTGTGGTTTCCCACTTTTCTCAGATCATGGGGCATGGAGATGGAGTTTCTTGATATGACAGCTGCTCCTCTTCTTATCCCACCGGTCACAGGCTGTCTTCCTGCGATGCCACATACCTGGGGAGGGTGGCCCTTCTGGATCTTCAGATGTGTTCTGTGGAGCCTGCTCTTAGGACTGAAGGAGACAAACAATTGTATGACACTATTTCCCTAGGTCCCCTTCCCCCTAGGTGAAGGGATGGATGGACATGGGTGGTGATTTCTGGGCTGACTCAGATCTGGAGGCTTTCTCCATCACTTTCCCTAGGTGTCTCCCCAAGGACTTCTTCCCTGCCCCCCCCTCCCCCCCATGCCATAGCGATTGTCCCAGAAGAGAAGGCAGCCCCTCAAGGACACAACTGAGAGATGGCTGTATGGGATCAACAGCTCATTCCTCATCTTTGGGATCCCAACCCAACACAGAAGGGAGGGAAGGCCCAGTTCTGAAGCAGAATGGAAGGAGGGGGAGGGGTGGTGGGCGTGGCCAGCGTGTGGGTGTGGTGGAAGGGAGTGATCTGAGAATTCCCACCTTCCACAGGTTAACTGTAAGACCCCAGGGAAACGGCTTAGTTCCGCCACATGTGAGCTTTCACCCGCAGCCCTCTGGAGGAGATCAAGCCCTGGCCACATCTCCAGATTTTGAAAGAGGCAGGCGAAGAAGAGGATCTCAGTCACCAGGCAGGGCCCAGGGGCGTTCTGACATCTTGGCTTTTTGGCCCCTCACCTCCAAGGCCCCATCCACAGCCTCTGTGGAGATGAGAAGGCTAAAAATGCTAATTCCGATGTAACCCTGATATTTTTGTTTGGGGTGGGGGGGTGGCTAGCAATCTGAATCTGTGCCAGCAAGCCCAGTGTACATTCTTGAAAACCTATAATTAAGTCACTGCCTCTTTCCCAGAAACTGGTCTTGCAAGACCTATGACCTAAATGCTCATATTTCACAGAGGCCATAAACTATGAACAGTGCACAGCCCTGGCGGCAGGGGGTGGGGGGGTGGGGGGGGTGGGGCGGGAGGTGGTTGGGGGGGGGGCGGCGGTTATAAGCGCTGGTGCCAGGCCAGACCATTAGATATGGTCTCTAGACCCCCAACACCTGGGGTCTTTTTTGCAAAGCCCCAAAAAGGACCGGAAGCATAATCTATATTTGGGGGACAAAGACCACAGAAAAATATAAAGGAGAAGCTCCCTGCATGTTACTTTGCTCAGACTTGGGAAATTATTCTACTGAGTCCACCGGCGTAATAAACTGTGTAACTCCACTTCTCTAAAGTGTTGCTTGGATTTTCTCTGGCCTTCTACAACAGAGGGAACATTGGCTGTCTGGGGACCCAGCCACCCCCTCTGAGTGCGGCCCGCAAGTCCTCCCCACCACCCAGGCCTCTAGAATAGCCGGAGGGCAGAGGTGGGCGGGGATGGGCAGCAGGGACTGGGAGAGGAGGACACCTGTCCCTACAAAGCCTTTCCTCTGGTGCTTGGCAGAGGTGCCCTCAGGGGTGGAGGAAGCTGCTGCCTTCAGAGGCCACAGCAGCTCCTCTGGGCTTGAGATCTAAGAAGCCTGCCTGCCAAGGTCTCCACTCTGTAGCTCCATGGCTGGGCTGGTGCCCTCTCCTGGGTTATGAAGATGGTGTGTGTGTGTGTGTGTGTGTGTGTGTGTGTGTGTGTGTGACTATGCACGTATGTGTGTACACAAAAAGGAGAGAGAGGAGGGAGAGAATGATTTACAGAGAGGGACAAGAGAGAATAGTGGGCAGAAGACCAGAATAGATGCTTTTCCAGGGAAAACATACAGATGGCCAATAGACATGTGAAAAGTTGCTCAACATCACTAATTATCAGGGAAATGCAAATTAAAACCATGGCGAGATATCACCTCACACCTGTCAGAATGGCTATCATCAATAAGTCAATAAACTACAAGTTTCGGCAAGAATGTGAGAAAAAGGGAACCCTTGTCCACTGTTGGTGGGAATGCAGATTGGTGCAGCCACTGCGGAAAACGGTGTGGAGGTTTCTCAAAAATTAAAAATGAAATTTCCTTATGACCCAGCGACTCCACTTCTGGGAATATATCCAAAGATACCCAAAACACTAATTCAATATATCCAAGCACTAATTCAAAGGAATATATGCACCCCCAGCATCACAATGGCCAAGAAATGGAAGCAACCCGAGTGCCCATCAGTAGATGAGTGGATAGGAAAGCTGTGGTACATTTACACACTAGAACACTACTTGGCCAAAAAACAAAACAAAATAAAACAAACATGAGCCTGGGTTGAGCATCGACCCATGAACCAAGAGGTCACTGGTTCGATTCCTGATAGGGTCACATGCCTGGGTTGTGGGCTTAATCCCCAGCAGGGAGCGTGCAGGAGAAGGCTGATCAATGATGTTTCTCATCGATGTTTCTCTCTATCCCTCTCCCTTCCTCTCTCTCTATCATCAATAACACACACACACACACACACACACACATACTTAAAAAACAAAACAATAAACCCCAAACATGAAATCTTACCTTTTCAACAGTATGAATGGACATAGAGGACATTATGCTAAGTGAAATAAGTCAGAGAAGGACAGATACCATATGATTTCACTTATATATGGAATCTTTTTTTTTTAAATATATTTTATTGATTTTTTACAGAGAGGAAGGGAGAGATAGAGAGTTAGAAACATCGATGAGAGAGAAACATCCATCAGCTGCCTCCTGCACATCTCCTACTGGGGATATGCCCGCAACCCAGGTACATGCCCTCGACCGGAATCGAACCTGGGACCTTTCAGTCCGCAGGCCGACGCTCTATCCACTGAGCCAAACCGGTTTCAGCTATATGGAATCTTAAAAGCTAAATGGACAGCCCTTCTCTTCTTGGCGGGGTTGGGCGTACGGTCTGGTGCCCTGAAGTACAGAGGAGAGTGAAAAGGCTCCGGCCCCCTGGGCATCCTGCCTTGAGTGCCAATGGTTTCCAGTCTGCCAGTTCTATCCTCAAGAGCCAGAATGGAGGCGGTGGGGGGTGGGGGTGGGGGTCGGGAGAGAGAAGAACAAAACAAACAAGCAAAATAGAACAGACGCAAAGCTACAGAGAACGGACTGACCATTGCCGGAGGGGAGGGGTGCTGGGGAACCCGGTGAAAAAGGTGAAGGGATGAAGTACAGATTGGTAGTTACAGAACAGTTACAGAGATGTAAATTACAGCAGAGGGAATACAGTCAATAATATCGTGATAACTACGGTACCAGATGGGTACTGGAATTATGGGGTGGGGGGAATCTATAAAGTACATGATTGTCTAACCACTACACTGTATGTCTGAAACAGATACAGAATAATATTGAACGTAAACTGTAATTGAAAAATAATAATTAAAAAAAAGAAAAAGCAAAGAGGCTAGGAGTGAAGAAATGAGGGGGAGAAAATGATAAGAGGAGCAGGTGAAGGAAGGGAAGAGAAAAAACAGAGAAAAACACATTCCTTTCTTCGCTGTGTTCTCCCCCTGCTTCTTATGGAGGAGGAGGAGGAGGCTGCCCCGGGTCCCACACTCCGGACCCCTTCTCAGCTACACATCTGGTCTTTCAGCTTCCACTGGAGGGAGCGTGGGTGATGGAACCGGTCATTGCTATTCTGTTCAGGAAGCTGGACGCTGCAGGCTCACGTGGAAATGAATCTACTGAGCTCAAAGCCACGCCAGCCCAGCAGCCCTGGCTGTGACGCTGGCCTAGGAGCAGAGGCAGACTCCTGTGCTTGGTTCTCGGACCATAGAGACAGGGGAGGGGGAGGCAGGGCTGAGCAGTGGGCACCAGGCTGGCTAGCGCACCCTTCATGCCCAGCTGACCTTTCCTGCAGCCTCTGGTAGAGGAAATGGAATCTAAGGATGCCAGAGTCTTGGGGGGACAGGGGGGAAGGGTTGGGCGTGAGCCTCCTGCAGCCAGGTTATGGGCGGCAGAAGGGGATGGCCTTAACTGGCCTGGTAGCGTGGAAGCCAGCTGCCCTGGAAGAAATATAACCACCTTCATTGTGAGCAGGCGGGAGGGTCAGGAGCCAGCCCAGGGCCGTGGGAAGAGCAGGATCTAGAGTCAGACACAGCGGTGGAACGTCCCAGCTCTACATGCCCCTGAACCTCTCCAAGTCCCCGTTTCCTCATCTGTCAGGTGGAAGTGCTCATAGTAAAGCTGCATCTGCCGACATTGATGGAGCGCTTACTGTTCCAAAGGCATTAGGGCAGTGGTTCTCAACCTTCTGGCCCTTTAAATACAGCTCCTCATGTGGTGATCCAACCATAAAATCATTTTCATTGCTACTTCATAACTGTAATGTTGCTACTGTTATGAATCGCAATGTAAATATCTGATATGCAGGATGGTCTTAGGTGACCCCTGTGAAAGGGTCTTTTGACCGCCAAAGGGGCCGCGACCCACAGGTTGAGAACCGCTGCATTAGGGTGTTATCTCTCATTTATACTCAGAGACGTCTGGGTTTCTATTCAGGGAAACTAGGTGGCTTAAAAAGTCAATTGATCATCACCGCTCCCACTCCTGTGGCGTGGCTGGGCTCAGCTGGGCGGCTCTGGCTTGGGGTCTCTCAAGCAGTGCTCACTCAGGCACAGTGGGGGCTGGAGTCATCCGAAGGCCCGACTGGCTCCTGGTGCTCCGCCTCTGTCTCTATGGGGTCTCAGCCTTCAGGACCCCTCCCCAGGACTTGAGCTTCTCACAGCCTGTGGGGGTGTACTCGTTTCTGCTGCTGCTGTAAAAAATTACAACAAATTTAGCAGCTTAAAAACTACCCATCAATTACGTGGCAGTTCTGGAGGGCAGAAGTCCAGGTGTGTTTTGGCTCGACGAGTCTCACAAGGCCAAAATCAAAGTTCTTTATTGAATGAATGAATGAATGAATGAGTGTTTGAATTCAATTGTCTGCTGAGAGAACGGTTGTTTTTTTAGAAAATGGTAGGATTAATTTGATATATATATATATCTCCTCACCCAAGGATATGTTTATTGGTTTAAGAGAGAGAGAGGAAGATAGATAGCGAGATAAATAGAGAGACATCGATGTGAGAGAAACATTGATCAGTTGCCTACCTTGGGTGCCCCGAACAGGAATCAAACCTGAAACATAGGTAAGGCCCTGACTAGGAATTGAACCCACAACCTTTTGGTGTATGGGACGATGCTTAAACTGACTGAGCTACCTGGCCAGGGCGTGTGTATATTTGGACAGGTGTCTTTGGTTTGGTTACTGAGGTTGTATATTCATTAGCAGAGATCCACAATGTCCCATTTTTTGTTGCTACTCTGAGCTAGCCTGGTGCCGTTAGGTTGCAAAAACTGGCAATTTACCTTTCTGGTTCCTTGGACACATTTTCCAAAATGTTGGTTGTTTCATTAATGTCTCAGTGGAATGATCATAATCATAAAGATAGATATCATAATTGAGTTTCTACTATGTGCTAAGTGCTTTCAACGGATCATCTCATTTAATTTCTTTAATAGTCCAGTGTGGTAGCACAAGGATCCCAATAGTAATGATGATAATCATAATAATGACAACCACCATAATGGCAGTAGCAACAGCCAATATTTACTGAGGTAAGTGCTGGGCACGGCACCCTATGCTGTGATTAGCCCATGCCTGCACACCTCTAAGAATGTTTGGGCTGGATCTTAAAGACTTCCCAGTGCTCCTGCCCTCCCAAAGGAGATGGCGGTGCTTTGTAGAAAGAGAACAGGCCCATCCTCCTTCCACCTTCCCCCTGCCTCAGATTGGAAGGTATGAAAAGGCTCAGTCCTGAGGGCAGCCCCTGGGTAGTGCCCACGCCCATCAAAAGTTGCCCAGGCTCAGGAGCAGATTACTTGAAATTTCTAATAAAAGCCAAATGGTCTTGACCCACTAATCATTGTGTCCTCAGCCCTTGGGACTGGATGTCACTTGGAGGCATTTGGGAGAGATGCGGGTTTTTGTCTCCCTCATTCACAGCACCCTGCTCGGGCCTGCCCCCAGCTCTGCTGTCCCCCAAGAAGACAGCAGGCTGAAGACTCCTCCCACCCCTCCAATCCCAAGGTGCCACCTGGGCATAGTATTGGGGTGGGGGAAGGGTCATCTTCCCTCAATTCCATTCCATTTAACAGTAAAACACTCTCGTTTCAATACTAAATTTTGAAATTAAAAAGAAGGAGAGAAACTGCTAATGTTCCCATCTAATGTTCCCAGTTCTCTGCCTTACCTCCCAAGCTTAGCCCAGGTAATACGAAAACCTGGCTGGGTGTGGATCCTGGCTCTGCCGCTTGGTAGCTGTGGCCTTGGATAGTTAGCTGTGTGGCCTTGGGTAGTTAGTTGTGTGGCCTTGGATAGTTAGCTGTGTGGCCTTGGGTAGTTAGTTGTGTGGCCTTGGATAGTTAGCTGTGTGGCCTTGGATAGTTAGCTGTGTGGCCTTGGGTAGTTAGTTGTGTGGCCTTGGATAGTTAGCTGTGTGGCTTTGGGTAGTTAGTTGTGTGGCCTTGGGTAGTTAGCTGTGTGGCCTTGGGTAGTTAGCTGTGTGGCCTTGGATAGTTTGTTGACTTCATTTCCCTGAGCCTCATCTTGCTCATCTGAAAATGGGAACAGTAACATTAGAAGAAGGGGGCACTGAGGTCAAGACATTTATTTTCTTTTTTAAATATGTGTTTATATATGTTAGAGAGAGGAAGGGAGAGGGATAGAGAGATAGAAACATGGATGAGAAACATCGATCAGCTGCCTCCTGCACACCCCTACTGGGGATCGAGTCCCCAACCCTGGCATGTGCTCTGACGGGGAATCAAACCGGTGACCTCTTGGTTCATGGGTTGATGCTCAACTACTTAGCCACACTGGCCGGGCAAGGTATTTATTTGCTTTGTTCCCTCCTTGCAGGGTCAATTAAGGTCAACTGCATCTCTTGAGGGAAGGTCACAGCTCCTGTCTGACAGTCTTCTCCTTGCAACTCTGTCTTCAGATTCTGGTAGCGGCTTCCTCCTCCTCACTTGAAGATTATCTTTCAACAAACTGAGTTCAATTTTCCCATCCTCTTCCCCTCCTTGTCCCTTAAGCTCTTTGGTTTCCTCCCACCTCCCCAACTCTCCTTAAACCTATCGGCTTTTTTCTCTGCAGGGCCTCAATTCTTGCCAAGGTAGGATAATCCCATTCTCTCAGCTCACTTCCTGAGCTATCAGTTGATGAGTCAGGCAGGGTTTCCCTCTGGGTCCAAGAGTTATGTAGGATTTCGCATCTGTCTGCATTTTTCTAGGAAGAAGATCCATAGCCTTCCTTCTTCCCGCCCCCTGCCTACACCCCCCACCCCCAACATTCTCAAACCATAAGAAGGTTAAGAATTAGTGGATATTGGGTCTCTGTCCCTTCTCCCAGGCTCATCTGATTTTACAGATGGCTTTTGAATAACCAAAAGAATGAATCTTTAATGGTGGAAATATTGCAGGGGATTGCATAGATAGCAGGGCCTGGAGCAGCCTGCAGCCTCCTCAACTAGCCATGTACATACAATGCTTGTCAGGCAGCTGTGCTAATGCAGCTTAATATATAGCAACTGATTTTATTACCCCCAAAGTGGAAAAACAGAGTCTGAGAGATTCATGTAGGATTATAAAGAGGCTAGATTTACTCTTCTCTAAAACTTTTTCAGAGCGAAGGAGAAAGAAAAAGGCCAATAAAAGCGACATGCTAAATTACACGGACCAGGGAACAGATAACAAGATAAATCTCACAGCCCAGGACTCTGGTCTGCTGATGGAGGCTGGGGAATGTTTAGGAGGGAAAGGAAAGGAAAGGAAAAGGAAAGTTTCCACCTCTGTTCTCAGGGTGATTCCATCTCTATCTTTAGGAATCAAAGCAGAGCTAGCCTGCCTTGTTACTTAGCAACACCAGGTGGTCTAACATCCGGGGGAGGGTAGCTCTTCTGAGGATGGAATTCTTCCTTTTCCCCCTTTCCCTCCTCTCTCTCCCTTCGATTTCATCAACATTAGGTCAGATTTGCAACTTGCCAGCTATGTGATCTTGGGCAAGGGACACATCCCCGCTGACATTTAGTTTCTTTCGTTTCTGGAGGGGTTGTGGGGCTTGGATGAAATGATCAAGTCATTAATGCAGCATCTAGGCACAGCAGTCAATTAAGAAATGTTAGTTCTTTCCCTTCCACCCAACTCGGTGTCTGCAACCCACAGAGGGTTGAGAGCCACCAGACACCTAATTTGCTGACACTCTGATCTTGGATTTCCCAGCCTTCAGACCTATGAAAAAGAATTTTTTTTTTTTTAAAATAAGCTACCCAATCTATGATATTTTGCTATAGCGGCATAAATGGACGAAGACATTAAGTATATGCACTAGTAAGTTAAAAAAAATGTTAGCTCTCTTACTTTCCCTTTACAACAAAATTAGCCAGCCCCTGATGCCTCTAATCGCTAAATGTGCATGTTAAAGATGCTGACAAGGAACTGCAGCTCCTTTTGTTGCCTACAGGAGGGCACCTGGTCACAAAGTGGCTGAAATAGCTTTGTAGTCTGTTGTTAAATGGTAAAATGGGATCCTCATTCTCCTTTTAAGGTGCGGAGGAGGGAGGGGTAGTTTTGAAATGCAAATGTGCATTGTGTTGCCATGACAGGGATGTTGCAAGCAAGAAGAAATACAGAACTTCAGAGCCAGAACTGATATTCAAACAAAATAACTCCATTTTCTAGGTCCAGCTTGGAACAGAGGGTCAAGAGGGTACAAGTGTTCTTATGGGGAGAACAAAGCCAAGCCATAGCATCTGGAGTTTGAAATGCTTTCTTTTAAGCTTCTTAACACATCTGAAATGAGTTTTTTTTTTTTTTTTTTAGTATGGTTTTTATACTCATTTACAGTAGTTTATTTATTTATTTATTTATTTTTTTTTTTTTTAACTTTTTTTTTTAAATTTTTTTTATTGATTTTTTACAGAGAGGCAGAGAGAGAGAGATAGAGAGTTAGAAACATCGATGAGAGAGAAACATCGATCAGCTGCCTCCTGCACATCCCCCACTGGTGAAGTGCCCACAACCCAGGTACATGCCCTTGACCGGAATCGAACCCAGGACCTTTCAGTCCGCAGGCCGACGCTCTATCCACTGAGCCAAACCGGTTTCGGCATATAGTAGTTTTTTTAAAGTTGGGGAAAGCACCCAGCTGGTATGGCTCAGTGGTTGAGCATTGACCTATGAACCAAGAGGTCATAGTTCCATTCCTGGTCGGGGTACATGCCCAGGTTGCGGTCTCAATCCCTAGTAGAGGTTGTGCAGAAGGTAGCTGATGGATGATGTTTTCCTCTCATTGATGTTTCTCTCTATCCCTCTTCCTTTTTTTCCCCTCTCTAAAATCAATAAAAACAGATTAAAAAAAATAAAGTTGGGAAAAGCTGTTATTATACCCAATGTGCATCTTACAGGCAATAGTACCTTAAAATCAAGCAAATGTGGTTTTGAAATCAGAGCTGACCCTCCCTGAACCAGTTATCTGTCTAACATGAGATTTCCTCATTCTTTTCTGTACTGTGAGGAGGTAGACCAGTTAGCACGGAGTGTCCCAGCACTATTATGGTGGGAGATGTTGGCACCCTGAGGACCTCTGCCTCTGTCTCCACCTGACTCCCTCTTCCTGTGCTTCTATTGTTGCTGAGCAAAGGCCTGATGCCCTGTGTGCATAGGAGCCACAATGATGACACTGGCCTTTGAGAAAAGAAAGAGCTTTTTATTGAATGCTGAGCCACCTTGCAGAAGACTCCCTGGTCTGGGGTCTGGGCAAGTTTTAAGGGCAGTTTTTTTTTAAAAAAAGTTTTTATTGATTTTAAAGAGAAAGAGGAAGGGAGAGGGAGAGAGAAACATCGATGTGAAAGAGAAACATCAATGAACTGCCGCCTGCATGCCCCCTACTGGGGATTGAGCCGGAAACCTGGGCTTGTGCCCTGACCAGGAATTGAACTGGCGACCTCTTATTGCACGAGATGATGCCCAACCAACTGAGCCACACCTGCCAGGGCTGGGGCAAGTTTTGATTGGAGGGTTTTGAAACTTGGTCAATTACTGTCTAGAGCAGGGGTGGGCAAACTTTTTGACTCGAGGGCCACAATGGGTTCTTAAACTGGACCGGAGGGCCGGAACAAAAGCATGGATGGAGTGTTTGTGTGAACTAATATAAATTCAAAGTAAACATCATTACATAAAAGGGTACGGTCTTTTTTTTTTTTTTTTTAGTTTTATTCATTTCAAACGGGCCGGATCCGGCCCACGGGCCGTAGTTTGCCCACGGCTGGTCTAGAGTCAAGAGAAAGCACAAAGCCAATTCCCATCTGGCAGGGTTTGGCTGGCGAGTTCTGTATTTATCGGTATTTGGTCCAAGCACGGGATCATCCTTATTGAAGGACCCCTCGCTTCATGAAGGGCCCCAGTGGCCGCACTTCCATTTCTTGAGTTCCTTAGACTGAAGGTTCTTGGTTCTTGCGACATGTGGCGCAAGCACAGTGCCGTCTGTAAAATAACCCACGGACTGCATCACCCCCCAGTCTGCTGTAAGGGACAGGACGGCTTCAGGCTGGTTGCTGTGATTTGTGTGCTACTTCACTACCTGAGGACCCTCTGGCTGACAACACAGTGTGCCTCTGCGTGGGGGCGGCTGGACGTGTCAGAGGGAGCCCGCTAGAAGCAGCCCCTCAGCCCACAAAGGCTGGGCGTTGGTGGAAAATACTGCCGATTCACCACTCCTTCCAGCGGTTCTCAACCTGTGGGTCCCGACCCTTTGGGGGGTCGAATGACCCTTTCACAGGGGTTGCCTAAGACCATCAGAAAACACATGTATAATTACATATTGTTTTTGTGATTCATCACTATGCTTTAATTATGTTCAATTTGTAACAATGAAATTGGGGGTCACCACAACATGAGGAGCTGTATTAAAGGGACGTGGCATTAGGAAGGTTGAGAACCACTGCCTTAGGCAGAGACTCTGAGGGGTGTTCTGCACAGTGGGATGGTGGGATGGCGCTCCACGGTGCATCCTGGCTGCCTGCCCCTCCCTCCCTGTCTCACTTTCCTACTCTTCCTGCTCACGCGTCTGGATCTCCTTCCAAATAGAGTACTTGCACTAGGATCCTGGTGTGATGGCTCGTTTTAGGTGTCGACTTCACTGGGCCTGATGGCTGAGCTGGGACATTGCTCTACTCCTGCCCTCGGGCTCCTGGGTCTGGAATCTGCACCATCAGCTCCCTGGTTCTCAGGCCTTCACACTACGCCACTGGCTTTCCTGACTCTACCTGCACCACTGATTTTCTTACTCTTCCTACACCACTGGCTTTTCTGACTCTCCCGCTCATAGAGGGCAGATTGTGGGACTTCTCAGCCTTCATAACTGTGTGAGCCAATACCTTATGATACATACATATATATCCCATTCGTTCTGTTCTCTGGAGAACCCTGACCAATACACCTTGTCTCAGGGCCTGCTCCTGGGGAACCCAGCCAGAGACAGCCGGCCACCTGTGACTTTATAATGGCATTTCTACTGTGGGGACAGCCCTGTGAAGCCTTTCTCTAGGGGATCTTATCAATATTGAAATAGCTGGGTGGCTGTGGGTCAGTAGAGGGGGACTGCCTTTAAAGCCAGGACTCTGCTCAAATCCTAGCATTGTCTCTTGCCACCTGCATAAGCTTGGGCACCACCTAAACCTGCCTGGCCTCAGTTTCCTCATCTGTACAATGAGAGGCATACTCTTTTGCTCACAAGGCTAGAGGGAGTCTAAAAACCCCCGACATCCTTGTATGTGAAAGGACTTTATAAGCTGATGAAGCATGCACAGCATAATTTCATAATTGAGAGGCAGCATGACCAGGACAATAACAGACTTTGGGGTCAAACACAGCTCTTGGTCAACTCACATGATCACTTTGTGACTCATCTCCTCATCCACCAGATGGATGCATTTTTTAGGGTACTACAAATGTATCAGTTAGGATACAGGGCTGTAACAAAGAGGCCTCAAAGCCAGTGATTGTAAGTATATAGAAGTTTATTTCTTTTGCACAAGAATCTTAAGGTGAACGCCTCAAGGCTGGAATCTCTACTCCTTGAAGTCATTTAAGGATCCAGGTCCCTTCTACTTCGTCACTCTGCCAACATCAGCTCGGCAAAAGTGGGCTCCCAGCAACAATTCCTATGGAAGGGGACTAACAATTCCTTTTTAGGAGGTGACATGGAAGCTTCATATATCACCTGTTTATTTCCCATTGGCTAGATTTAGTCACATGGTCAAATCTAGTTGCAAGGGAAGCTGGGAAGTGTCATTTCTATCTATATGCATCTTGCTAAACTTTGGAGAAGGCTCGATTACTAACAGGAGAAGGGAGGATACTGAGAAGCAACGAGCAATTTCTGCAATAGAGGCAATTTCCACCTCACTGAGTTGTGGTGAAGCTTAAATGAGACCCTGTTTGCCAGGAGCCAGCACTTGGCACATCCTCAATGATTTCATCACTTATTTGCCTTTATTGTTGTAGCAGGAGACAGAGGCTCAGGATCCTGAGGATAAGACGAGATGGGGGCATCAGTATGGGTGGTGATCCCTTCATAGAGCTCCTTGCAGAGCCAAAGCCTCCTCACTTCCCTGGTCCAAGTGTGCGACCCGCCCTGGGCTCCAGTCCTGTGGGCTTCCCAGCCCAGACCCTTGAGCTCATCTTAGTGAACAAATCTATACAGGCGGGCTATTGTCAGAGGAATTCAACATTGGCTGGGCCTGCCACGGAGAACACTTGAATTCATTAAATCCAGGCTCACCTTTTAAGACCTTTGGGGACTCTCTAGCCACCTGCTTCAGTAAACTTCCATCTGGAGGGAGCCTTCATCTGTTGGGTGACTGAGGGAAGGAGAAAAGAAGAAACGCAGAAAGGAGAGGGATATGATAGACAAGTAATAGCCCATGCTCAAGCTCTGATTTCCAGGCCTTCCTTCGCCTTGGACTTGCTGGGTGACCTTCAGCATCCTTGTGTCTCTGGTTCTCCCCTTTTCACATCTTGCCCTGGTTTTCTA
Source organism: Myotis nattereri (assembly GCF_964212035.1). Lineage (NCBI taxonomy): Eukaryota > Metazoa > Chordata > Mammalia > Chiroptera > Vespertilionidae > Myotis > Myotis nattereri. The sequence goes on along the minus strand of NC_138079.1, from coordinate 95,383,098 downwards.
TGAGTCTAACAGACCAGCCAATAAGTGTCCATTCACCTCACCTGGCTCTGCTTTTCCTGGGTTTATTTCAGAGGGGAAATTCATATTTGGGTTCAGTTTAGCTTGGACATAGGAAAAAAAGACGGGTAATCATTCATTCTAGCAGAGTTTATTGAGTACCTACTGTGTACCAGGCCTTGCCATCCTGGGCTCAGGGAGCTCACAGTTAGAGAGTAGTGGACAAGCAAATAGGCATGCGCGCAGATAACTATAATGCAGTCCAGTGAGAAATGGAGGGTGGACTGAGGATGCCAGGGCTGACTATGCCCAGACACTTTAGAAAATGGGCAGCAATTTGTATTAGTAATAATAACACTGGTGCTTACTGAGTCTTGACTGTGTGCCGGACTCCGTGCTGAGGGTTTTGTAAGCAGTATCTCATTAGTCTCCCTTTAGCCCTAGCAGGTAGGTTCTACTAGTCACACCCATTTGTAAATGAGAAAGCCAAGGATCAGAGAGGTAAGTAACTTGCATCAAGTCACCCAGCTAGTAAGAGGCTCAGTTGGGATGGGAAGCCAGCCGACAATAGTCCCATCCTAGCCCATGGCCTAGGGATGGTGTGGCATACAAAGCTGAAAATAGTTACTATCTGGTCCTTTACCGAAAAAGTATGCTGAATCTTGCTTTATGATGTTAAATCACTTAATTTTCACAACAACCTGATTATCACCCCCTTTATACTAGGTGGGGAAACTGAGGCACAGTGAGGCAAAGTTGCTTGTCTAAGGTCACACAGCAGAGCTGGGATTAGCGCTCTGTCCAGTCTGATTCAGAGTTTGTGCTCTAATCATTGAGGCCCATATTATTCTTAAGGTCCTACCAGCAAAGTCTGCTCCTTATATTTAATTTTCACATTCTGTTTAGCACAAGGAAGAGAAAAAGGTACTTGTTAGAACTGGCTATGAGCAGATGTCAAAATATTTTCTGCAGCACCAGAAATGTGCATGGAGAAGGAAAATCGCGCGGACCGGAACTTTCAATATTTGTCTTTGTAGTGACCACGTAACAGGAGCTTTGGCAGCTCGCCCAAAATGGTCCGTCCTCTGGAGGCTGAAAAAGCTGGTTATGGTAGTACCCAGCTCACAGGGTTGCTGCAAGGATCACATGAGGGAATATATGCAAAGTTCCCAGGACTGTGTCTGAGGTCCACGTAGGCATTTGCTATTGTGTGTCCTCAAGAGCTGTTCCCAAGGAATATTCATAATTCATAGCAATATCTGATTCACTCATTGGCTTCCCTCTTGGGTCTAGGTCTTTGCATGGGCTGTTCTCCCTGCCTGGATTCTCTCACCTGTCAGCGAGCCGGGTGTCTGCCCAGCTCTTCTTGAATGTGCCAGGGTCTCCACCCAGTAGGCTGTACATGCATGCTCTCCCTCTATGACAGCCACGGTCCCCCACTGCTTTATAGACTATGTCCAGGCTTGTCTAGAACAATTCTGAGTCTTGGTGATTGCTTCCTCACTCACTGACTTAGAACTTACCTGGTTCCTTGCTGTAGAACAACGCAGATGTGCAGACCATGCCCCTGCCGCCAGCTCTCCTGGGTTCAAACCCCAGCTCGCTCTTTTCTAGCTCCATAGCTGCAGGCAAAGTGCTTATCCTCAACGAGCCTCAGCTTCCTCATCTGTAAAATGGGGAGGGATTTAGTACCTCCCCTCTCGTTGTTGCGGGATTGAACGGAGTGAGCCTGGAAAGCAATCAGTAGACACGCCAGCTTTTATTGCTGCTGCTGCTGTTATTTTACTGCTTTAACTTCTCCTTGGCACCAAGTGCTGCTGGAAATCCCAAGCTTGGACATTCTTTAAAAACTTGTTTGTATCCCCTCCCCGCTGCCCCTCGCATCCCACACCAGCACCATTACGAGAGCTGTCAAGAAACCAGTCAGTTTGAAGGAATTCTGAAACCTTGTCTCCATCGGAATGAAAGCCGTGGAGAAGATAAAAGAGCTGCCTCTTGTGAAGCTATCACTTACGTGCTGTAAGTGATCAAATTATGGGCCATCAAAGGAGAATGGACGGCAGGGGAGGAAGGGCGGCCGCTCTCTTCCCCTTGCAGATGGTGCCACTTATTAACTCACGTGCCATTGTTCTGCAGGCACTGAGGGCCTGGGGAAATGACAGCCACACTTCCCTGTGCTGAGATGGAACAAATCGAGAGTGGAATACAGGAGCTAAGGGGTGGAAATCACTTTGTACAGAGTCTGGCTCCTGATAAACACTTTGCAAATGCTGGCTGGTGTGCCTCTGCGAATGAAAGCTGCTCGTGCCGGGGTCACGGTGTTGGATACCTGTGGTGTGTGGAGAGGCAGCCTCCCAGCAGATATGTCCACCCAGAACCAGCGAATGTGACCTTGAGAATATGACCTTGAGATTAGATCATTTTGGATTATCTGGTTGGCCCCAAATTCAATGACTAGTGGATTTAGGACAGGAGACGACCCAGAAGAGCACATGATGTGATGACGGGGGAGAGACTGAAGTGACGCAAGCCAATGAACACCAACCATTGCCGCCGCCACCAGATGCCAAGATGTTGGTTCCATTTACAACAAAAGGAATGTCTGTGGACACTGGGGTTACCATAACAGTATGCCATAGACGGGGAGGCTGAAACCACAGAAGTGTATTTCTCACAGTTCTGGAGACTGGAAGTCCAAGGTCAAGGGCTGGCCAATTTGGCTCCTGGTGAGAGCCCTCTTCCTATCTTGCAGATGGCTGCCCCTCCGCTATAATTTCCTCTGTGCCTGAGCAAAGAGAAAAAGAGATCTTTCTCTCCTTATAAGGACACTAATCCCACCAGGAGGGCCCCATCCTCATGGCCTCATCTAACCCTAGCCACCTTCCAAAGGCCCCAGCTCCAAATGTTATCACATTGTGGGGTAGGGCTTCAACATATAAAATTTGAGGTAAGGGACACAAACATTTAATCCATGATAGAAATGAAGCTGATTTTTGAAGGGAAGGGTAGGTGGCAGTTTAGACTCAGTTCCTTCACCTCAAAAGAGGTGTCTAAGAAAAGAAAAAAGGTGTTTAAGGAGTTGCCTTTACTAGATTAAAGGATAGCAAATTATTTATGCAAAGGACCATATAGTAAATTCTGTAGGCTTTCCGCACCATGTGATCTCTGTTGCAACTACTCAAGTCTATAGTTGTGGGGAAATAGTGACAGATGGTGTGTAAATGAATTGGCGAGGCCATGTTCTGACAAAACTGTATTTACAAAAACAGCTGGTCATGGAAACAACCCAAAATGTCCATCAACAGACAAGCAGATAAACAAAACATGGTTTAAACACACAATGGAATAGTATACAGTCATAAAAAGGAATGAAGCACTGATACATGCTCTGATAGGGATGAACCTCAAAATTATTATACTCAGTGAAAGAATCCAGACACAAGAGGTCACATATTGTAGGATTCCATTCATATGAAATAGTCACAACAGACAAATCCAAAGGTACAGGAAGTAGATCAGTGGTTGCCAGGGGCAGGGGAGAAGGGGGGATGAGGAGTGGCTGCTTCATGGTGCTGGGTTTCCGTTTGGGGTGATGAAAATGTTTTGGAACTAGATAGAGGTGATGCTTGCACAAGAATGTGAAAGCACTAATAAATTGCAACTTTCAAGTGGAGAATTTTACGCGATATGAATCTCACCTCAATAACCAGGAAAGGCAGTAGACAGGGCTGGGCTCTGGGCTATAGTTTGCTGATTCCCAAATTAGATAATCTTCAAGGTGTCGTGCAGATCTAAAATTTTTCAATGGAAGGGTGAAGTGGGCATTTTAAGATACTTTCTAATTCTCTCTCTCTCTCTCTCTTTCTCTCTCTTCCACTGTGGACTCTGACTTGGAGATTGTTCTACTGTTTCAGAGAGAAGCAGCTGGCCTTAAAAGCTAAAGTGACCCTGTCCCAACCTGGCTCGGTAGCTTGGTTGATTGGAGCATCGTCCTGATGCGCCAGAGCTGCAGGTTCGATCCCCAGTTAGAGCCCATACAAGTATCAACCAATGAATGCATGAGTAAGTAGAACAACAAATCGATGTTAAAAAAAAAAATCCTGCAGAATTCTAACAAGAAATGCAAAGGGAGCCTGTACGTGCAGTAAAACATTTTCTAGTAGCCACATTAAAAACATAAAGAAACAGGTGAGATCAATTTTCCCATTATTAATATTTATTTATTTTGTATTTTTTTAAGCCCCAAATGAAGCATAACAACATATTTTGTTAACTTTACTTTCCATTTTTACTCCAAAATCTTATGGACTTGATTTCTCTTCTTGTTGTATTTGTTTCTCCAAGATTTTCATTGTGGTCCATCCCTATATAGAAAAAAATATATAGAAAAACAAAAATTACAAACTGCCACATTTCAGTGTTTTGACACTTTAAATGTATTGGTTGTAACCCTGCATCCACTTTTATATTGAAAAACCTGAGTTGAATCCTATTCTTTTTTCTATAGCTTAGACTTTGTTGCGGTGAGATGAATATTAAGAATATATTTTCTTGAACACAATAAATACCAAGTATCAACACTTTGACATGCGACCAATGTAAAAATTATGAACAAGGTATTTTGAACCCTTTTTTGGGTCTGAAGTCCCTGGAGTCTGTTGTCTGTTTTGCACTCACAGCATACACTAATCAACCCAGCCCCATTTCAGGTGTCTGAAAGCCACACGTGACTGTGGCTTCCATATTGGACCACACGGGCCCAGTGTTTCAGATACGCTCTAATCTGATCTCCAGTCCTGTGAGTGCTTGTTAGATGATCAGGGAGTCTTTGCTTGAATGTACCCAGTGGCTCATTTTGCCACATAAAAGGCAGAGGACTGGATTTCTGGAAATCCTAGTTATTAGAAAGGGCTTCTTTATATAGAGTGGGAGTTGCTTCTCTCTAAGCTGCAGACAGTGGTTCTTGTCCTGTCTTCTGGGCTGGATGAGTTTATAACCTTTTCTCCCTGACAGCTCCACAGGGGCCTCAGGATGGTGATTTGTACTCCCTACTCCCTGCTCGATCAATGGCTCAGCTCCGCAAACATTTATCAAGCTCCCACCAAGCCGAGCTCACCACCTGAAGGAAGGTTATACCAAGACAGAGCGGTGGGTGGTGGCTTGTTCCTCTCAGACCCAGAGGGACACCCTGCTGCTTAGGTTTTTCCAGAGAAGCATTGCCCAGACCACAGCCTCTGATGCAGGTGGCCGCTGCAACTCCAGGGTGACCATCTCCGTAGCTCTTATTCATTTTCTTTCTCTTTGTGGTCGAATCTGAGGTTAGAATGATTTGAGTTGGGAAGGTTGCCCAAAGGTTACTGATGAAATATTGAGGCAAAAAGAAGGTAAGTCCAGTAAACGACAACAGTAACTCTTCAAAGTCTCCCAGCATCCCTTAGAATAGGTGCTCTTTTCTGCTTTATCAGGATGACAGAGTTGCAGCCGACAGAGGTGGAGTAGCTTGCCCAAGTCACACCTGGGCGAGGGAGGCACTGGGAGCTGAATACTCAACTGCCTCAATCCTAAACCCACATTTCCCTCCCATAGATATCCAAATAAGCCACAATAGAGATCAAATTCTGCATTTAGCCTGCCATTTCTCCCTCCCTCCCTCTCTTCCTGGCATTTATTCATGCCAACCAGTGAGGGTACAAAGCAGGCACAACCTCAGACTGTGAGCAACACTCACTCCAGTAGGAAGGGCTCAGAGCCACAGGAAATCAGGAGACTAACTTCTGATGCCTGTTCCTTGTTTACCGTGATATTCACAATGATAACTTGGGGAGGCAATGAGGCTGTGATAGAAAAGAAGGACCTGGGACCAGCCTCCCTGATTCAGCCTGGGGGCCGCCACTGACCCCCTGCTAGGCCTCAGGACACCCCATTCTTCTCTTTGAGGAATTTCTCTTCTGTGAAAGGGGCATGAAAAGAAAGGAAGAAAGGAAGACAGAAATAAAGCTGTGTCAATGTATACTGTTGGGAAAAAGGGAGGTGATGTGTGTGAAGGCACTTGGCAATGGTGAAGACCATGGGTGATGATCATGGTGATGGTTGTTTTAGGCTAGATTATGTGAAATTGCTACCAATAGACCATTGTCAATCTACAAAAATGGCCATTTCAATATAGTTCAACCTTAGTTCTTGCTGAAGTTTTTACCAACTAACCATCCATCTGACATGATATGATAACCAAGTTTTCCAAAAACTAGGAATTGATCTTTGAATAGAACATTAAAAACACACACAAAAATAAACACTAAACCACCCCCAATAGCAAGACTAAATCCAATGTTTTAGTAAGCAAAGTATAGAGTGTGTGCCACTCTGTGGGCATGAAAAATCATTCTAGGTGGTCACCTGACCCAACATGAAATTACTTCAAATAACTTCAAACTTTATAGTGAAAATCAATCCTCTTTCAATTTCCACTCATTCCTCTGATTACTCAAAGCTGAAGGTCCCAGGGTGGTGTCATTGGCCTTTAACTCTTCACGCCTCCCATTTAGACAAAACAGAACGGGCCTCAGGCTCAGACCTTCAGGGGCCCTGATATCTAGGTTTTTACTGTATTTACTTTTACAGCCAGTTATGGAAAAGAATGCCAGTTTTCCATTAAGGCTAAAGGTCTTCCTGGAAAAGTTATTTATTTAGGTAAGAAGAGCAATTTCATTTAAAGGAAAATACTAATCACAAATATTGCCCCACATGGTGAAGGTGATATGAACCTTCTCATGCTAGGAGCTATTGCCCTAATTAAAGCTGTGAGTGTGTGCGTGGGTGTGTTCAAATCACACGTCCCACAAGTTGACTTTTCTAACCATAGAGGAAGTCCCTGTGATTCAAGTGTTTATGAACCAAGGTAAATCATTTTGAACAGCAAACAGCAGTGCATAATTAAAATCCCTCAACAATTAAAGGGCAAAGCTGTCACCTGTTATGAAACATACACTGGAGTTAATAAGGCAGCGAGAAGGTTTTTTTGGGAACGCATCAAGCTGTATCAACAGTCCCAAACCTAAGCGAGGTTTCTCTCTTCTTTGGGTAGGCAATGGCCAGCCAGCTGACCTTAACTTGACTTTGGACCTGCCTTGCCATTGGCAATCACCTTTAATGAGGAAAATGTGTAGAGAAGACATAGGTGCCTCAAATCTATTCTTAACTGAAGAATTAGAATGAAATCAGCCATGCATAGGATGCCTACTGAAATCTCATAATCGCAGGCAGGAGGGTGAGGCAGAGTCTTTTATAGTACAGAGAAATCAAAATGGCGAAGCCTGTTTGAAGAGCTGTGTCCCTTTCAAAAAGATGGGGTCCTCCTACAAGTCATCTAGCCTGGATTCTGAAAAAGCATCAAGACATCAATGACATGAGAGTTAAAACAAAGCAGGGAGGCAGTCCTAGGTTAAAGGAGATGAAAGAGATATGACTACTAAGTAAAATACATGACCCTTGATTGGATTCTGGATTTTAAAAATAACTGGAGCCCTGACTGGTTTGGCTCAGTGGATAGAGCGTTGGCTGCGGACTGAAGGGTTCGATTCTGGCCAAGGGCATGTACCTTGGTTGCGGGCACATCCCCAGTGGGGGATGTGCAGGAGGCAGCTGATCGATGTTTCTAACTATCCCTCTCCCTTCCTCTCTGTAATAAATAAAAAAAAATATATTAAAAAATACCCGGAAAGACAATACTGGGACTGTTGGGAAGAGGTTAGTGTGGGCTGCATATAGGTAGTAGTGTATTACTGTTAAATCTCTTGGGTGTGATAGTGGTATTATTGCACAGTGGACTATGTTAGAAAATGCATTTGTTCTTAGAAAATACATGCTGAAATATCATGATGCGAAAAGTTATTTTCAAATAGTTCAGCAAGAAAATATACAGAGAGATAAGCAAATATAATCAATTGTTAATGATGGGTAAATAGTTAACCTAGCATTATCAAGGTTTTCATTATCCTATTACATTAACTTTTCTATAGAATGAGACATTTTTTAAATAAAGAGCTGTGAAAAAATCCCCAACTGCACTGATGGGCTGGGGGGAGATGGGGTCAGACTCCTTGTTTTGTGGTTTCCTTGCTTCTAAGGAAATGAGAATTTGGCAGTTTAAATAGAGCTCCTCAGACGTTCTGGTGCCAGTGAATGGTTTCTCTTTAGCACATTCTCTGTGTGAACAAGGCTTGAAGGGAAAACAATTATCTTCTGGCTTCTGAGGCATTGAGACCAGGGCAGCCCCCCTGGTCTGGTGGATTTTCTTCTCTGCTGGGTCATGCTCTCCCGCCTCCCAGGTGTCTCAGGCTAACCCACTTCCCTCTCTCACCAGGGCAATGATTCTGAGAGTCTAAGCAGGTTGGCAAATAAAAAGCACACGTGCTCATGCTCCCACTCGTGTATCCATGGAAGACATCACGAATTCATTTCAACACAAGGATCCAGCCAGGCACAACTAATAAATTGCAGAGAAACAGGCTCTTGCCATCCTGGAAACTGCCCCTGCCCTTTGCCCCAGTTGTTAAGCAAAGCAAGCCTAAATCTGAGTCACTCTAAACCTGATACGATGGTTTCCTGGTCCTCATCGCAACTCATCCCTCCCCATGCCTTCTCTCACCAACATAATGAAACAAAACTCCTTCTGGCCTAAAATCCCTTTTAAATATTTAGTGGGACCCTGGGGTGCTCCGGTATGTTCACCAGGAAGTTGGCTACCGCATCTGGGGAAGCTGCTGCTCCCAGGGTCCTGATACCCAGCTGATGGGGCTGCATTCTCTCTGCCTGGAGCGCCTCTTGTCTGTTCTCCTGGCATGGGAATTTCTTCAAGCTCGTCCACTGGGGCCCTTGGTGCCAACACTTAAAAGCAACAACAACTTTATTGCCTGGCCGGTATGGCTTAGTGGTTGAGCGTCAACCTATGAACCAGGAGATCACAGTTTGATTCCTGGTTAGGACACATGCCTGGGGTGTGAGCTCTATCCCCTATTGGTCTGTTTCTCTGGAGATTCCTGACTAATACAGATGTCACGCTGGAGAAAGGGTCATTATCCCTGTCCATCTCTGTGAGTAAAGAGAAGAAGAAAGCACAGATGTGCTCTGGATTGCTGCACAACTGTCCCATGGCTGGGGGGTCTGCAGAAGGGCCCGGGGCTCCGTGTGCAGCTGGTGGTGTCATCCAAGGTACCTTTTTGCTTATTTTTCTGTGGCTAATCCTGGCAGCTGAATGTGCAGGAGACACCCCGGCAGATGGAGTGGAGGCGATACCAATGGAGAGAAGTACCTGGAGAAAGGCTCCATGGACAGGAATCGGAGTCTCCTTATCCAGAGCAAACATGGTGGAATCACAAGATCTTGGAGCTGGAGGAGATGGGAGGCACAGTGGGAAAGTTCTACACATCAGCCTGGAACATTTATTAAGCCCCTGTTGTTTGCTGGGCCATATTGCTTTCCCGTTCTGGAGAGCCCATACTCAAAGAGCCCTCGTTCAGTATCCGAGGCTGGGCCACCTCTAGAGTATCCCTGAAGGATGACCCGCCTTCCTCAACTGGGTCACACTCAGAGAGGGAGCGCTCACTGCCTCGCCTGGGTCAGGGGAGCCAAGATAAAGCTCTCCTGCGTAAATCCCACCGTGGGCAGAGGTGACGCCTGCATTCTGACAAAGGGCATAAGGAAGAGTATGCATCTTCTTCCCTTCCCTTTTCTAAATGCCAGGCTCCTGTTAGAGGGGGCTATGCAGGTGGCAGGGCTTGGATCGCTTTCCTTTGGCTGTTTTATTTTGTCACAAGAAGTTTCCGGAACAATCTTTTATTTTTGCTGGCATACTTGATTACTTACTTACTTATTCATTCATTTATTTTTTGTTAATCCTCACCTGAGGGTATTTTTTCTATTGATTTTTAGAGAGAGTGGAAGGGAGGAGGAGAAACTTCGATGTGAGAGAGACACATTGGTTGGTTGCCTCCTGCACGTACCCTGACTGGGGCTGGGCATGGAGCCTGCAACTGAGGTATGTACCCTTGACCAGAATTGAACTCTCGAACCCTCAGTCTGAGGACTGACGCTCTACCAACTGAGCCAAACTGGCCAGGGCTGGCATACGTGATTATTATGCTTTGGATTCTCTTCTCACTATTCCGGTGGGGCTTTTGCCACTCCACAGAGACCACACCTGTCAAGGCCATGGGCCCAGATTGCCACATTCAGTGGTCAGCATTGCTATTGTTACTATTATTATTTTTTTTCATATTAATAGCATTCAAAGCAGTAGATCACTCCTGCCCTTTTAGAGCACCTTTTCCTCTTGGCTTTAGTGTCCGCTCACTCTCTTGGTTTCCCTCCTATTCATCAGCCACTACTTTACAATTTCCCTTTCTCACTTCCCTTCTCCGATTCTTTGCTATCTTCTGGCCCAGATGTGGACCAGCCAATTTCCCATTGGTCCCTGGTTTCTCCTAATTGGGAATGGTGCTTAGGGACTACAGTCTGGGTGCTAGGGGTGCTCATTGTTCCTGGGTTGAACATTGTTGCTAGTCCTTTTATTGGTTAGAACCAGGGATTTTTTTGGGGGGTGAGGGTGGGGGTGGTGTGGGGAGGAGATATACTTGAATTTATACAGAGACTTCAGTTCAGACTCAAGACTAGTATGTTTTTACATAACATCTTCCCTTTCATGTCAGTTTCTTCTTTCTTCCACACCCAAATTCCTGATTCCCAAAGAAACCGACATAATGATTCATTTGCTTTATTCATAACACACAGAGAATGGTCTCAGGAAAACAAGAACAACACTACCATTAAGGATTTGACCATGAAAACAGTTCAAGATTTTTTGTGTTTCTTTTTTTGTTCGTAATGTGTATCTTACTAGGCCTTTTCTGACTCATGATCTCAAGTGTCCTTCCAGCCATTCTTTATCATCTCATCCTTTTTTGGGGGGTGGGGGGGGGTGGGGGGGGAGGGAGGAGAGAGACTGATTTTTTTTGTATTGAGTGATTAATTGATTGTAAGCTCCTTGAGATCAGAGCCTTTCCCTACCTTCTCATCCCAGGATTCCCAGTGTCTGGCACACAATACATAGGCTTCAATGGGTTAATGAATAGCGAATATTTTTCTTGGGAAATGTTCCTCATTCTCATTCCCAGTCTCCCTCAATAGAGGGCGCTCCTGAAGGCAGGACCGTCACTCAGTCATCTCTGTACCTGCCGGGCCTCTTCGCCTGGCACTTAATAGGAGCTCATAGAGGGCAAATCTAGGTTTGAGGATCCTGGAGCTTATAAAATTTGGGGGGCCTTCTTTACGTAAAGGAATGCAGAATTACAACTACATTAGGTAGAAGGCCTTGGAAGGGACCCAGCTAAGAGCGGGCCCCTGAAGCTAAAGACTTCTTAGTTTCATGGAAAAACCGTCTCTAGAGCTCATTAAATGTCTGCTGAATGAGCGGATGAGTCAAAGGCAGATTTTAAATGCCTGATTTGACTGGTTTCGCTTTCAGTGGGGAGAAGCACAAAGAGAAGTGCAAGAATAGGACAGAGTGACCTGCCCATTTTATTCTTGCACATAATTAGGATATATTATTTTTGATTTTTCCAACTTAAGGCAGTTCCCACCTCAGGTCTGTGCCCAACGGGAAAGAAGCTAATGGGCACGGTGGCGTCACCGAGGCCACTCCGTGAGGCAGCTGCTGTATCTGCCTTCCTGCTCCCCACCCCCCTCCTTTTGCCGACAGCACAGCCATTTTCTTTTGGAGAAGCAGCCCCTGCCTCCCAGAGAGGGGTATGCACCCCAGGCCTGTCAACTTAGCACGTTTCAACCCCAGCTCCAGGCACTTAACGAAGCCACTTCCATGTCCTGTGTGCTGTGCACTAGACACTAGGCCAAGCATTTTACAAACGTGCACATTTTATCTTCACCACAAGCCTTGGAGGGAAGTAGAATTCCTTTTCCTATTTTACAGCTGGAAAAATGAAAGCACAGAGGGATTAAGGCTGTTGTCCAAGGTCCCCAGCGGGCAAGTGGTGGAGCAGGGATTCGAACCCAGGTAGTCTGGCTCTTGACCACCACATTGGGTTGCATCTCAATTAGTTCAGGTGCAGGAGAAGACAGCCAAGCCAGTCCCAAGGGTCTTAATCCCAAGCCTCAGGATGTAGGGGAGGATTTCTCTTTCCAGAGGAACAGTCAGCAGTTCAGACAATGAAAGCTGGACGTTTCCATGGCCACCGTGTAGAGCCGGAGGGGGTTATTGCCACCTGGGGAGAGACGGGGCCTTCCTGTGGAGACCTTGAGGAGGCTGTTGGCACCCCATCTCCGCCCATGCGTGAGGCTCTACCTCCAGGCTTCTCACACACATGAGCCAAGATGTTCCCTTTATTGCTTAAGAGAGTTTGAGTTGGGTTTTCCTTTTTTTGCATCTGGCCTCAAGACTTTTCATAGAAGGACTGGAGGAAGAATTCCCCTCTGGTCCTGGAAAGGAATGAGGCTCCCAGGCTCTTGGGTCCCATCTTCCTGCTGGTGTATGGAGAGCATGGGCAGTGAGGCTGATGGCATGGGGTTGATTCCCAGTTGAGTTACCCTGGCCAAGTCCCTTAAGCCCTCTGAAACGGAGGAAATTGCCTTTATGGGCGGTGGGTGTGGCTTTAATGAGATAACGTGGGCAAGAGCTCCTGGCATTTAGTACGTGCTTCACACCCAAGTCCTCCGCCCTCTCTGTCTTCCTGCGCTGTCCTTACTGGCCCTGTTAACCAGTCAGCGTCTTCCAGAGAAACACAACCACTAGTGCGTGTGTAAAAAATTTTTATAGGTCGTTAAATAAATATACAAGCACATGTATACATAAGTTTATATATAAACATACACTTAAATATGTATGCTGTATTTAAATTTCTTTAAGGAATTTAAATTTCATGGGCAGGCAAGTCAAGGGACCTCTTGCACAATGGCAGCGGCTGGCAAGCCCGACATCTATAGGGCAGTCCAGCAGGCTGGGCACTCAGGCAAAGCTTTTATGTTGCAGCCTCGAGGCAGAATTCCTTCTTCTCCAGGGAACCTCAGTTTTGCCATCTAGTCCTTCCACTGATTAGATAAGGCCCACCTGCGTTATGGAGGGTAATCTCCCTTACCGAACGTCAACTGACTGTAGATGCTAGTCATCTCTACCCATTACCTCCACAGCAACATCTAGACTAGTGTTTGACCAAGACAACCAGGCACCAGAGCCTGAACAAGCTGATGTAAAATGAACTGTTCCGTTTGCTGAGGCAGTTTCTGTGGGCCTCAGTTGCCCAATCTGTGAATTGGAGACCAGTCCCGGCCTTGACCTTCAAGCTGCTCTTCTATAAATGGGAAGAATGGACAGGAGGGTGCAGGGGGTGAGTGCTGAGGAGCAGGATGAAGATGATTCTGGATGGAGACTTCTCTCTGTTGTGGGGCGGAAGATCCTGCCAGTTGAGGCCTCTCGTTCCCTGAATCCCTGAGTCATCTCAGGGGAGGAGAGTGTAACATCAGAGCTTGAAGGTGGCTGCTGGCATGTACCAGAGCTATTTATATGTCTTCCCCGCTCTTCCACAAAGATGATTTCAGCCCCAGAAGGGAGAAAGCGCAGCCCTCCTGGTGCAAGCTCCGAGCACATAGGCAGGCACAGTCTCTCCTAATCCTACAGAGAGGCTCCGTGCTTGCCTTGGAGGCCCCTGCTGGAGGGAGGGGAGGCAGGAGAGGAGGAGAAGGAGGAGGAGGAGGAGGAGGAGGAGGAGGAGGAGGAGGAGGGTGATATAGATAACGACCTGTTTTGTGGGAAAGAACACACACACAGTCACACACATTTGCAAGGTGGAGAGCAGTGTTTACATCCTGGTTCCGATATTTCCTCACTGTTCTGGCTTGGGCAGGCAAGTCAAGGGAATTCTCTGACCCTCAATCTCTTTATCTGTGAATGGAACGTCATAGTAATAGTACCTTGTGTGCAGGGATGTGGTTAGAATGACACCAGACAAAACATGTGCAGGCCTTTCATTTCCTACTGTGTCTGCATGGCCTGGGGGCTCCGGAATTTGGTCATGTTCACTTCACGTCTCTTAGATCCCACAGGCCACTCTGAGGTCAAGTTCAGCTCTCAGTCATGCTGGGTCTTGGTGTTTATTTTTTAAAATATGTTTTTATTGATTTTAGAGAGAGGAAGGGAGAGGGAGAGATAGAAACATCAATGAGAGAGAAACATCAACTGGCTGCCTCCCACACGCCCCACACTGGGGATCGAGCCAACAATCTGGGCATGCACCCTGACCAGGAATCAAACCGTGACCTTCTGGTTCATGGGTGGATGCTCAACCACTGAGCTGCACCGGCCGGGCAGTTTATGTTTATTTTTAGCAGGGAAATGTTATGTGAAGGAAGGGAAGAACGATTAATGAACATATTATTCAATAATGGGAGATAATAAGCAGCTGCCCTAATTGTATTATGAGTCTGTCACTTGAAGTTTATACCGTGATTAAAGCTCAACATTTAAAGTATTTTAAAGTGGGAGCTCAGGTTTTCAAGTGCAGGAAACAAAAAAAGAACAATTGCCTAAAAGTGGTAAAATTAACTTCCCTTCATGCTTGGCTTTCTGAAGAGCTTTCTGATTACAGAGCCTTCATGGCTCACCCAGGCCGTTGAGGCTGGGCAGTGAGATCATTTCCACCAAGCGATGAAACGCCTCACAGAATCATTCTTGGTATTTGAAAAGGCCAGATGGTGAGCCTGGATGTTTCGAATGGTTTGAAGGTCACGAAGTGTGTGTACCTTTATCCCTTCTTAGTTACCTTAGTAGTTACCTTAGTAACCCCGAGAGGCAGGCATTATGATACCTGTTTTTGCAGATGGGACCTCTGAGGCCCAGAGATGATGTAACTAGTCCTAAGGGGCAGACCAGAGCAGGGAGGCGTCCCAACCACAACCCAACCTGCCTGTTGAAGACCAAACGCGCTGAGAACAGAGGCATTTTAGAGACCTGCTCTGTGAAGGGCTGGGCCATGGAAATTTCTGCCTTCGAATGGCTTTTAAAAATATATATGTTTTTATCAATTTTTAGAGAGAGAGGAAGGGAGGGGGATAGAAAGATAGAAACATCGATGAGAGAGAAACATCATTGATCGGGTGCCTCCTACATGCTCCCTTCTGGGGCTCAAGCCCGCAACCTGGGCATGTGTCCTGACTGGGAATGGAACCGTGACCTCCTGGTTCATAGGTCAATGCTCAACCACTGAGCCATGCGGGCCAGGAGACTGGCTCCTTTTAACGGCCTAGGGCACAGTGTGATGTGTTTAGGTCTGGATTGCAGCTCACAGGCCAGTCACAAGTTAGTTCTGAGCCCCGATTCTACCCCTCGTGCCCCTCCCTGTCTGAGCCTGTTTCCATTTGTGCAGAACAGCTAGGTTTCCCAAGGGTCAGTGCCTGCGATGCTTGGACTTGGTAAGTAGTTATGCATCATGCTTACAGTTACCTTCTTTTATGGCTAACAGTTTTGGCGTTCTAATTAGGGGAGTGCTACACAATTTTATTTTACAGTAAATCCATTTAAGCTTTTTAAGATTGTGTAGATATAAAAATATTTGAATAGATAACAGAGATGGTAGCAGATATGACAATAACAATAATTGCAAAGGTTTATGGAGTGCTTACGATGGGCCAGCCATGATTCTAAGCACTTTCTGTTTAGCTCATTTAATCCTCCAACCATTGAGGTTGGTTACTACTAGCTCCGCTGTACAATGGAGCAAACGGAGGGACGGAGACTTTTATTTATTTATTAAATTTTTTTAAAAAAATCTTACAATTTTTTATTTTTAAAATCTTTATGGTTGAAAGTATGACACGTGTCCCCCTTTTTTCCACCATTGACCTCTTCTAGCCCACTCACCCCCCGCCCCAGGCCTTCACCGCCCTATTGTCTGTGTGCACGGGTTATGCATATATGCATACAAGTTCATTGGATGATCTCCTCCCACCCACCCTCCCCTGCCTTCCCGGAGGGACAGAGACTTGACTTTCTTGTGTGACGAGTAAGTGGTGGAGCTGGGATTTGAACCCAGACCCCTGACTGCAGAGTCCGTACCCCTACGTAGTTATGCATGTGGGGTACAAGTGAGTGGTGTTTGGGGAGCACTGGCCGGAGTTGTGTCTGGGGTGACCAGCTTGCTCCAGTTTGCTGGGGTTTTCTTGGTTTTAAACCTGAAAGTCCTGTGTCCGGGGAACCCTTGCCACTTTGTAATGCCTCAGTCTTTTCCAGTCTCTTCTGAGCTCTCATCACCGTATACTAGTATGCCAGTGACAGCTAAGTATATGTCACCAAGCAAAACATGGCAGCTACCTTCTGCACGCTCCCTATTGGGGGTTGAGCCCACAACCCGGGCACGTGCCCTGAATGGGAATCGAGCCAGTGACCTTTTGGTGCAAAGGGATGACACCCAACCCACAGGGCCACACCAGCCAGGGCAAGGACCATGTCTTAGCTTATTGAACCCGTTTCTCCCTGATGGATGTATGGATTGTGGGGAGTAAACACACACCTCTCCTAACCGTATAAGGAACATCCAGAAACCATTGCCAAAAACAACAGAATAAAGTGCCTGATGCTGTATGTGTAACCAACAGTGGCACTTGCCTGACGGGTATAAACAATGCGGTGAAAATATGCCATATTCCCATCTACGGTGGCGTAACAATTGTATTTGGATGTATAGAAATATGAAATCTTGGCACACCAGCATGGATCATGCAGAAGAAAGAGTCCTTGCCCTGGCTGGTGTGGCTCTGTGGGTTGGGTGTCATCCCCTTGCACCGAAAGGTTACTGGCTCAATTCCCATCCAGGGCACATGCCTGGGTTGTGGGCCCAACCCTCAGTAGGGGGCGTGCAGAAGGCAGGCAATTGATGTTATGCTCTCGCATCAATGTTTCTCTCTTCTCCCTTCCTCTCCCTCTAAAAATCAATAAACGATTTTTAAAAGAAAAAAGAGTCCTCATTGGTGCATCTGAAATAACAGAAATAAAGATGATAATGATCATGATGATGATGATGGCTGCTCTGTTTCTAGCATTCACTCTGTACCAACATAGCACCAGGCACTGTATTATGTGCATCGCTTTAATTAACTCATGCAGCCCCTGTGGGTAATACTATTACTATCATCTCCATGTTACAGATGAGGAAACACGGGCACAGAAAGGCTTTCAAAATTGCCACGCTCGCGCAGCTAGGAAGCGACGAAGTGGAGCCTTTATCCAGGGCAGCAGCTCTCAACTCGGGAGAAGACACGGCCCCTTCATTGGCCTGGTGGGTGAAAACGTGCCCACTCTTTTTCGTGCCTGTGGAGTATCCCATAGCATGGCCATGTCGTGGCTCATTGAACCAGTTCCTCCCTGATGGATGTGCAGGCGTTCCCACGGTTTCCTGTTATAAATAATTCTGAAACATACCTGCATGTGGCTATCTGCTAGTGTGCACTGTTGCGCATTTCTCCAGGATGGTGTGGTGGGCACGGTCCTAAAGACAACCCCAAGATGCCAGTCTCCGGGTTATTCCAATCTAGGCATTTCTGGGAAGGGATGCTGCAGTGGCCAGCACCGTGACTTCAGTCTGTGCGGGGACTCCACACTGGGTGAACTTCTCACCCGGGGAACTGTAGGCTAATAAGTGGGAGTTGCGTTCATTGGCAATTCCTTTCACAGCAATAGAAGACGAATGCAGATGGTTTCTGAAAGGCAGAATCAATAGTTATCTGCACTTAAAACCTGGGTTCGTTCAGCAGATACGTGTTGCCCATCCGGGCCAGGTGCACCCCAGGCTTTGGAGACGCGGCAGGGAACAATGCAATCACAAATCTGAGCCTCTTGAAGCTGACATTCTGTGGGGCTGTCTTCTGTGGGGGGAGGCAGATAATAAAAGCAATGTGTACAACATATGAAGAGCTCTAGTCGTTTGTGGGTTCTATGGAAAAAGAGAAGGCAGAGAAGAGGGACAGAGTGAGGGAGAGAGAGGGACAGAGTGTATGTAGGTGTGTGTAAATGAATGTGTGCCTAGGAACACACATGACATGTGACTAAAGACTTAAAGGGAATGAGCCATATAGAAGAGCATTCCAGATAAAGGACAAAGCAAGTGCCAAGGCCCTGAGGCAGGGACATACCTGGTGAGTTCAAGAAGATGTTAGGGCAGAGTGAGGAGGGGGAGAGTAGTAGGAATTGAGATCAGAAAGGTAATGGCATCCCAGGTCCTCCAAAGACCATAAAATAGATGTGTCAATTACACTCTACTCCACCAAGTTTGCAGAATCCCCCTGTCCACCCCTCCGCCCTGGCCAATACCTGTGAAGATCTAATACAACATGTGTATCTATTGGATGGATGAATAATGGTGCCTCCTTTTTCTAACTGGCATTTCTGGATCGCGGGTGAGGTTGGAATCTTTCCTGATCTCAATTGCCCATGCCTACCTCCTTCCCTCCCCCAGGACCCAACCCCCATATGTTACCAAGAAGAAAGCTTGATATTTCTGTGTGGACCTCATAGGACATGGGATACAGAGAGGCAGTCCCAGGCTTTTTATTCCATCGAGTGTGGGCACATCTAGACTCTGTAACTTCCCTCCTTTCCTCTCCCACTGACGAGCCCTAATCAGAATGCAGCGAGTGAAACTGATGTTGTATAGGAATAACCTTGAGTCTACTTGAACACACATTTGCAACATTTAGCACTTTTTAAAGTTAGCAATAGATTACTTGGTAATACAGCTCACAACTGCTTGCAACACAGCATATCTTGGTTGATTATTGCTGACAGAGCATGGACAGTGTGCGTGTGTGTGTCTTGAATGAGAAAGAGCAGACCTCCGTTGCCCATCTCCCTCAGAGCCATGAGGTTACTTATCAGGGACAAGCTACTTCGGCCCATCTCATAAGCCGGCATCAGGCGACTCTGCAGTCTTGGAGTGGACTCTAACTTAGGTGTCCTTGGGCCTTCCCCTTGTCTGCCAGCTGGGTCACCTTTCCGGGAGGCCTTCCCAGAGGGCTCTCTTGGGCTGGGGCCCCAAATGGCCATGGCCAGCTGCTTAGTACCTTGGGAGCCTGGTCATGGCCACGTGAAGACAGAAGCAGAGATCAGGGTGATGTTTCTATGAGCCAAGGAAAAGCAAGATTGCCAGCAAACCAGCAGAAGCTAGGAGAGAGGCCTAGAACAGGCTTCTCCTCAAAGCCCTCAGGGGGAACCAGCCCTGCTGACACCTTGATCTTGGACTTCTGGCCTCCAGAAGAGTGGACAATAGATTTATGTTGTTTGAACCACTCAGTTGATGGTACTTTGTTATGGCAGCTCCAGGACACCAATACACAGACAAATGCAAATGGTTTGGAAGAGTGGAGTATGGAGTTTGGGGTGGGGGTATCTCAAGGACATAAATAAAGAGGTAAGGGTCCTGCATTAGGTTTGAAACTTCAACTGCCCTGACATAGGAAGGGAGAGTTATGGAGTGGGGGCCTTGGATTTAAAATCTGGCTCTACTGTGTGATCTTGGGCTGGTTACTTAACTTCTCTGAGAAAAAGCACCATGTTATCCACCGGGAATTTACTCCTGAGGCCCATCTTATAAAATCCTATAAGTGACCAGGAACATCAAATAGAATTGCATTGTTTTTACAGACATCTGTTGAGGATGTAAAGCAAGGCACTTATTACAGAGGCTACAAGGTGATTGTTTCCTTAGGGGCATCTTTTCTTCCCTGGGCTGCGCTGCCCGAGGCATTAAAACACAGGAATCTAAGAAACACGGACAGACAGTGCTCCCTTCTTTTCCTGGTGACTCAGCCTGTGGCCGCAAAGTCACCCTGCGTTCTATCTTCAAGGTGTCCTCAGAACTGCGTTCAAAATGAGGGTCACCTGTCTGGAGGGTACCAGTGTCATTTTGAATGTTTGGATGGCACAAAATTTGTGAATGGCGAGGGCTGGGGTAGCACAGTTTCCATGGTGATGTGAGAAGCCTGTGCCAGCACCGAGGGTGGTAAACACGCAGGTGGTTTTAAATGTAGGATCTTATTTGAGAAGAATGGCCTTAAACTGTGTAGGGGGAGAATGGACCCCAAAGTGTATGAGGCCGTCATTCCAGGTGACCTGAGCTGGGATTCCTTTGTCCACAGCAGCTTATGTAATGAGTCCTGATGTGTGTATGTGTGTGCATGTCTGTGTACGTGTGCCTGTGCGTCTCTGTGTACATATGTGCTTTTACATGTCCCTGAGTGTATGGGTATGTGTATTTGCATAGGTGTGTGTATGTGTGTATCTCTGTGTGTATGTGTTTATGTGTATGTGTCTCTGTGTGCAGATGTGTGCATATCTCTGTATGTATATCTCTGTATGTATGTATGTGTATTATACATATGTGCTTGCAACTCATTTAGGGCTTTCTAGTATATAGAAAGCCCTAAATGAGTTGTGTGTGCTAAATAGTATGCACATGCTCATGTATCTGGGTGCTTATGCGTGCATCTCTCTGCATGTATGTTAGTGTGCACACATATGGGCCTTTGTGTGTTTATGCATGTGTATCTGTTTATGTATGCATGCTTCATGTGTGTTACACAAAATGTTATAGGTTGTATGTGTGTACCTGTGTATGTGCACACATGCGTCAGGGTCTCTGTATACGTGTGTTTATATATGTGACCACGTGTACGTGTAAATATGTGTATATGTACGTGCCTATGTGTCTCTGTGTTTGCATATGTATGTCTGTGTGTCTCTGTGTGTGTCTCTGTGTGCATGTGCTGTTATTCCCCACTCCCGCACCCTGGGCAGACATCACTAGTCAATTACAGCAAGACTCACACTCCTCTGTGCAGGGCTTCTCCCACTGCTGGCTGTGAACTGGGCTTGGCTGCAAGAGGAAACCAGTATGCCTTCCCAGGTCTCCAGCGTCAAGGTCAAGCTGCTCAGACTGACATTCGCTGCTTTTCAGAGCCTGTCTCTTTATTTTCTGCCTCAGGCAGTTCCCTGAGCTCCAACATGCTCATTCCTCACTGAGCTTTTGAACAGGTTTCTTCTCAGTTAACGGGGTCATTACGCATATGGTTTCTGGAATTAACCTCCATGGGGTCAGTTCCTGCTCTGATTTGGCAGCTTTGAGTAAATCATGTAACAGCATAGCCTCACTTTTCTTATTTGCAATTTGCAGATGATAATAATAATAATATCTACTTCAGAGTTGATGTGAGGGCAAAACAAGATCATTCACGTAAGGCCCCTAACATAGAAAGCCCTAAATGAGTTGTGTGCGCTAAAGTAATATTGTAACATCTGGTTGGCATCTGTTTCTCTATTTAACATCTGTCCACTGATTCCACTATCCATCCACTTCCTGTCGGCCCCTGGCCTCCCTCATTCCCTTTAAGTCACTTCCTCCCACGATCTGTCCTTTCCTGTCTTAGCCTTTCACGGGGCCACCATGTTGCCAACCTCAGGGAGGCAACATTCACCTGCCTTGCTGGAGCTATGCTGGAGGGGCCCCCACCATAGAACTCAAGGTGACAGGTGGCCCCTCATCTTGTGCCTCTGGTGGTCCTGTTTCCATGGACCTCCAGTCACACAGGGGGACAAACCGTGCCATATCCAGGAGACCGAATGCTCCTGAAGGCCAAGTTCTAGCCTTAGTCACCACTGTATGCCCAGTACCCCACACAGAGCCTGGCACATACGAGATGCTCAATTAATGTGGGTGGAATGCATGGAACACGGAAGGGCTGAGATCCCACCTGGTCTTCCTCTTGCAGGGACGAGGTCAACATTGGTGGTCAGTGATGGGGTAAAATGTTGAGAATCACATGGAGGATTCATGGGGTCAAGTGGAAATAGAGTTGGACAGAAAACTTCAGGCCCAATCCTGTTCCCTCAACCTCTGTCCAGGAGGCCTCTGAACAGTGCACCCGCTGCCTAATAGCTTCCTTTAGTGCCCTCTGTGGCCAGCCACCAACGGGACAGGTTTCCCAGCCTGGGCAGTATTGCTGCTTTGAACTGCGGGTTGTCCTGTGCACTGTAGGATGTGTAACAGCATCCCTGGCCTTTACCCACTAGATGCCAGTAGCACCCCCCCAAGTTGTGACAACCCCAAACACCTCCAGACATTGTTGAATAGTCCCAGGAAGACTGCATGACTCCAGCTAAGATCTACTGGGTCCTGACTCCCTTGAACAGTTGTGCCCTTAGGTCCTGTCTGGGTGACAGCTGCCTGACAAGGAGTAAAAGCTGGGAAAGACGAGTCTGTCATTCCATTTATGTAGTAAATCAATAATTTAGGGTTCGGAGACTTGGCACGGGGGCAGCAGGGATTCTTCTGATGACCGACCCAAATCTTAAGGCATGAACTTGGACCTTGGGGGACAAAGGCGAAGGCTGGGAGCTCTTGGCTAATGTAAATTCCCTTTCTGGTATCTGGTGAGTAGTGACTGGGTTACGTTGGGAGCGGGAGGGAACGGGGCTGCCTGGGAGATTTCTGGGATTTTGGAGATTGTGCAATGTGGCCAAGCCTCCTTCTTCTGGATCAGGTTGACACTCAGGACATCGCTTGTCACCTGGTCAGGAGAACCTCCCAGAGCCTCCTGCCCCTGATTGACTCAGCTCCATGGACCCCACTTGGGCCAGACCCTCCAGGGAGGCTTCTCTCTCTGACACTCACCCTCCCAAGCTGGTTTGGGGTTCCTCCGAGACACCTGCCCCACGCTTACCCCATCACAGTCCTCAGTGCTTCGAGTTCTACTTGGTGACTTGTCAGTCTCTGTCCCATGGCCATGGCCTCTGGTTCTTGTCCAACTCTGTATTCCCAGTGCCTAGCACATGGGCCTGACACATAGTAGGTGGTCATCTCTTCCCTCAGCGCATTTTGCTGATCACCTACCTGTGCCAGGCGCAGTGGTGCTCAGACAAGACACAGCCCCTGGCTCATGGCACTACGTCTCCAGGGGAAGCCAGACATAGAAAGTTACGTCATTTCCAGCCACAGAAGCAGCCACAAGGGTGTCAGAGCACAGACAGAGTGGGGCCATCTAGCCCAGTGGTCAGGGTTGAGCTGCGTGTCCTGTAGGGTGACCAACCATCTCAGTTCCCCCAGAACCGAGGGGTTTCTTGGGCTGGAGAACATTCAGATGAAAACTGGGAAAGTTCTGGGCAAATTGGAACGGGCTGGTTATTTTAGCGCTGGCACCAGCCTAGGAGAGTTACAGTATATTACACAACTGAATCCTCAGAACAACCCTGTACAATCAGTACCAATGTTAAACCCTATTTGACAGGCCAGGACCAGGTCCTAAGAGTGTAGGGACGAGTTAGGGGCAGGACTGGATGGGGAGCCCAGACTCTGGGGCTCTGATTGATTTGCTGTATTGATTCCCAGGGGCTAAATGAAGGCGATGCCCATTTTTATGGTACAATGAGCCACCAGGCTCTTTCGTGTGTGTGTGTGTGTGTGTGTGTGTGTGTGTGTGTGTGTGTGTGTATAGTCTTGAGCCTATATCTATCCATCCCCTGGAATCTGTGGGAGACTCTGGGTGTCTAAGTGGCTCCCAGGCCAGGCAATGGAACCTCTGGGTTGAAGCATATCAGATTTTTATTTGGATCCTCACTTCATCTTGTGAAATAAAACCTACCTGTTTTACCATAGAGGAAATGGAGACCCAGAGAGGTTGAGTGACTTGCCCAAGGTCACACAGTGATGAACTCACGACTTTCAGCTCTTGATTCATTGCTGTTTTGGGTTCTGGGTTAATATACAAACTCTAACAACTAAATCATGGCTCTTCTAGTTACCAACTTTATGATCTTGGCCAAGGCATTAACTTTTCCAAGCCTCAATTTCCTCATCTGTCAAATGGATGTAGTTCTAGGCTTCCTCTTAGGGTTATCTGGAGGCATCAATGAGATGGTGCATGTAAAGAAGGCTCTTAGCAGTACATGTGAAAGCTCCCAGAGCACAGTGGCTGCTGCCTTTAACTCCCCACCCCCCCGCCCCCAAATATATATTCCTTTGCCGGGCCCAGTGCAGAAGCTAGAAGCCAAAGGATCTATGATCTTACACCCTCATGGCCAGAACCAGTCTCCAGGATCTGCAGGTTCTGAGGAGATGCCCAACTTCTGGGAACTTGCATATCCCTCCTGCCTCCCCGGAGCCCAAATTCCAAATGCAGCTAAAATTGGCCCTCGAACAGCTTTCACAGAGCACGCTGCAGCTTTTTTTGGGTCTGGAGAGCCAGTTTCCATAATGAAAGTGGCACAGAAGGAGAGACCCAGCTAAAAACAGCCACCGCCCAGACTGATGTTAACAGGATGCAGCCTCCCCTGTCATTTGGGGACGGTGGACGCTTCGACTTCCGCAGCAGCTTTCCCCGTCACCACTAGGTGGCAGCATGGCAACGCGCGGCGGGGACCGCGCCCCGGGACCGTAACAAAGAGCCACTTGTGAAAATGATGCCCATAAAATACGCACCAGCCACAAAATTCCCCACTAAATTATTTCCCTTTTATTTGGGGCGTTTATTTGCATTGCAGGAGCTCCGCGGAAGCCTTTCTTCTCAGGGCTGTCTTAGTGCCTCGGAAGCAAAACTAAAAAATGGTCTGAGCACCGTGGTGGCCTTGCAGCCGGCGTGCTCCCCCACCCGACCGGACTTAGGGCGCCATTAGGCTTTGGGTCCAATGTCATAGCTGAAGGTTTGAATCTTCCAGGGGAGGTAGCTTAGATTGGGTGGAAAGGCACCGATTTGAGGCTCATGGCTCTGCCCTAGGTGGCCCGTTGCTTCCCTGTCTGGGCCTTAGGCACAGAGTTTTGGCTCTGGAGTGTGGCGGCCTTGTTCTCAGGTCACTGAATCGTCTGGGGAACAGGGCACCCCGGAGCCTCCTCCTGGGCCACGGTGAGGAACAGATGAGTCACAGACGTGGATTTCTTACAGCAGTGCCTGCCGCACAGGGACTCCAGTGCCAGCTGCATCCTCAGTGTGTCCAGGGTCAGGTATGTAGCAGCCACCCAACAAGCAGGAACTCACGGGGCCTCACTGCCCTTGGTTGGGGGTGGCAGGAATGATCCTCAAGGCGGAGCTTCGCAAAGGCCGGCAGCATCGGTAACACCTGCGCTTGTCAGAAACTAAAATCTTCCTTCACAGTATCTCTGAGGGTTTCTTGGCGCATTGAAGTTTGAGGAGCGCAGCTAGGAGGCACCTTTCAGCCCCTGAGACTGGGGTTTAACCCATGCCTGCGTGAGCTCCAGCTCCCAGATCCATAGCTACCAGAGAGCAGCCTCAGGCAGGGCCTGCATCTTAGCCCTTTCTCCTGCTTTTCTCCAGCTGCCGGGGCACTCAGGTGTGATGGGAGCGGGAGGTAGGGGTCAGGAAAGGGGGGTGATGCTGCAGTTGGCCTGACTTCATGCCACACACTTCCCTCAGCTCCCACACGTGGCTCTCCTGCCTCTGGCCACAGCATCCTCCCCATCACCCCGGTGACCAGAAACAGACTTTGTCTGCGACTTTCTCTGGCCCCTCCCTACCTGAGCCCTGTGGATCCGGCCACTAAAATGTCTCACACATGCCAGGCCTCCCCTGCAGCCCTCACTGTCGTTCTCCATCGTCCAGCTCTCTTGGGAACCATCCCCACATCTCCTAACTGTCCCCGTGTCCGCACCTCCTGATCTCCCCCCAGCCCCACACACGTCTGCCAAAGGCTCTGCCCCGCTGGCCTCTGACCGGGTCTCACTCTGTGGTCCAAACTCCTGCGCTCGCTCCACGGCTCCATCTCAGCTTCCTTCTTCTTCCTCTAGATCGGCCACCTCACATCATGCCCAATCCAGCCCACAGCACGTTGTAGATCAAGTGTGACTGGTGCACAACACGCTCATTTGATGACGTGTTGTCAATGGCGCTTTCAGGTTGCAAGGTGAGTAGCTGCGACCGAGAGAGCTGCGACAGAGACCCTGCAAAGCCTCAGGCATGTACCATCTGGCCATTTTCAGATGGTGATTATCTCTGTCCTAGATCCAGCCCCCGCTGGATGGCACCGCATGCTGGTCCCTCACGCACACTCCAGACTTTTGAATCCCTGGGCCCCTGCCCACTTTTGCCGGAGCCATCCTGTCGGCCTTGGGGTGCCCAGCTCCAAGCAGCCGCACTGGGCATTCCTTCCTCAAGCATTCACGGCGTGGGCCCGGAGTGCTGGGAGGATGTCCTTGCTCTCAGGGGCCCATGAGCTGCTGACTCAGCTGCTGATCAGAAGGACCTTTCGGGCCTTCAAGTAGCGGCCGAGGCCTCTCACGTTGTTATGGTAGCGCCCTGCTGGCCAGAGGCCAGGGTTCCATAGCGCACAGTGCAGGTCAACATAGTCCATTAGAGAAAATGAATGGATTTCTCTCCCCCTGGGTCCATTTCTGGGTTGTCGCCCTGGGGGGCCGGACTCCATCTCCCCTGGGATCCCAGGCAGGCCGGTTGCTGCTGACCTCGGGGCTTGCCTACTTTCATATGCAGATGCATTGCCGGCTGATCTTGTTAGAATGCAGATGTCGACCCGCAGGTCTGGGATGGAGCCCAAGGTTCTGCATTTATAACAAGTTCCTGGATAATAGGGATCCTGCTGGGCCACGGACCACACTTTGAGTCGCAAGGATATTGGCTTTGTCCAGACCAGCTGAAAGGATGTAGGGGGAGGGGAGGGACCCAGTCTCTCTGGGAGATTTTACTGTGCAGCCAGCAGGAAACCGAACCTGGAGCCACCATTCTACGGCTGCGAAGCTTCCCTCCACATATCCTCCCTCACTTCCAGCATCAGTGCCACCTACACTGCGGTCCTCAAAGTGAGGGCTCCGACCCAGCACCAGCAGCGCCTGGGGACTGAGTACAGTGCTTGTCCCAGGTTCTACCTCAGAGCTACTCTCAGGTGGGAGCACACTGTCCTTCGAACGTCTCATCCTGGGCCCACCTGTTGGCTCCTACCTCACCTCCCTGCCTCTGGCCACCCCCCACCAAATTCGCCGTTTATTCTGTAGTGACAGTGAGTTTCCAGAAATGTCCATCTGACTAGAGTGCTCATCTGCTTACAGCCTTCCAGGGCTCCCCATCGCCCTCAAACCCGTCTCAGAGCGTCAAGGCCCTCTGAGGCCCGCACCCTCCCAGGAGGTCCCCAGTGTCTGGAAGGACCAACATCGAAGACCGGGAGTTATTCTCCACCAGGTGCTCTGTTAGCAGGGACCGAAATGAGGCCTTTTTAATGACCTGGAAAGGGTTTCTGACTTTCTCTGCGCTCGGTAGGAGGTTGAGCTCTACAGAACTCTCTTGTTATTGGAAAATATTTTGGGGAAAAACTCTGTCTCCTTTACCTCATGTTCACATTATCCTTCAAGCTGCGCACAGAGATTCCAGGGCATAAGCGCAGGGAAAACCCTTGCACATGAATTTGCATCCTCCAGCCTCCCCTTCTCTCCCAGCCATCAGCTCCCATTGGTTTGCCCACTTACTGGGTCACTGGAGCTTATACAGATACTGACGTCTGGGTCTCATGCCCAGGGACTCTGTTTTCATTGGTTTGGGGGGGATGACTGGGTATTGGGGTTTTTAAAAGCGTCCCAGCCCCACCCCTGATGAACACAGTGGCAGCCTCGATTGAGAACTGCATTTGGCCTGAGATCTGCTGTTGGAGTCCAGAAAGCCTGTTTAGCAAGAGATGGAAGAACTGTTTTCTTCGCTTGAGGAATAGGGTGTCTCTGGGCCCAGCTGCCTGAGCCCCGCTGCTGGTTCCTGTCCGACACAAGGCTGGGGGACCTGGATCTTGGAGGCATCCAACTGAGCCCACCCAGCGGGGCAGGGGTTGGATCTAACAGTGACTGCATTCCACACACGTTCACTCTTTCATCTGTCAGGATACCTGGCCAGGTGGGTGTTATCATCTTGACATCACAGACCAATAAACTGGGATTTGGTGAGCTTTCAACAGGCTACCTTTCATCAAGCACTTTAACCTTTGCTGCCCAGCTGGTGTGGCTGCTCATGGCTGAGTGACAGCTTAGGCACCAAGAGGTCACTGGTTTGATTCCTGGCCAGGGCCCATGCCCCGGGTTGTGGGCTCGATCCCCAGCAGGGGGTGGGCAGGAGGCAGCCAGTCGATGATGTTTCTCTCTCATCGATGTTTCTATCTCTCTCATTCTCCCTAAAATCAATAAAAAGTATATAAAAAAAGAACTTTCACCTTTGCTGAGTGCTTCACATCCATTTCCTCACTGAACCACATGAGATACAGATGTTGTCTTAGGTGAAGAAGTAGAGACTCAGAGAAGTGCAGTTACATGACTAAGGCCACACAGCTCTCCGAGGGACATGAACCTGGGATTGAGGTCCTAGACCCCTTTCTAAAATAACCCTAAACTCCAGCTTCCCAGCCCTCTCTGACCTTCATCTCTAACACTGAGCACACATTAAAGACCCAAACCGGTAAGTGGGTGCAAGGAGCCTGTCAGGCAGCCTTGTATGCAGGCTTTCCCTGATTCGTCCCAGCAGCCAGAGCGGGGAAGGTTCCAATTGTCATTCGAAGACACGTTGGAAATTGTGTTAGTAAAAATTACTTCATGGAATGAACTCTTAGATCAATTCTTGTTGCAATGAGCTGGAATGAGATTTTTGCTCTTCCCACATGTAATGCCTTCAATTCAGTGATGAATGACCAGAGTCAGCAGTGATCTGACATTCCAGTGCCGCGCACGGCCCGGTGCAGCGTTCTCCTTTGCTGGCCCGATGCGGAGGGAAAGCAGACCTACGGGGGTGCACTGTTCACTGCCGCAGAGCTGTTTGATACAGGCTTTTTTCTTTATTCACGGAGAATTGGCCATATGAACACTTGGATTCATTTGTTTTAAAAAAAACCTCTCTTAGGTCCCCGTGCGGATATAAATGACCACACGCACGCATCTATTTGTGTGACTTAGGGCCAGCGCATCTCCTCCCTGGGTGTCTGTTTCCTGGTCTTTCAAATGACAGGATTAGATCAGGTAGGTTGCTGTTGGCTGAAATTCTGGAGATGCTATTAGGTGTTAAGAATTTTTTTTTTTTTAAAAAAAGGAAAACATTTAGAGAGATGTTAGGTTTTACAATGCAAATTGTTCCTTTTCTTCTTTTCTTGCTCTGCCCCAGTCCATTAAGTAAGAACTTATCCCCACAGGCCTGCCCTCCCCGGGGGCTGCGGGAGCAGCTTTGACCCTAAGCTCCTGTAACTGGACATCTGAGGGGGCTTGCCGTTCTGGGGAGCATTTTCATGGACTGGGGACGCAGCCTCATCCAAACGCGGACTGTTCGCCCGCAGTTATTTCTTACTGTCCTTGTGGGACCCTGCCCGCTGAGCCCCTTCCGCAGAGGGCAGAGGCAGCCCCTGCGACACGCACCGCCACGCTCTCCGACCAGGTGCCTGCACTCTGCCTTGTATCTCCCCTGCGAGTGTTTCTCATTCTGTGGTGACCCTCGCTATCCCCAATATGATGTTTTGACTAAAAAACCCACCTTTTCTTGTGCCAATATGGCCACGTCCCCTTTATTTGGCTAGCATCTGCATGATGTATCTTTGTCCATCCCTTCACTTCCTTTCTTTCTTTTTTCTTTTTTTTTTAAAAAATTTAAAACAATCTCCTTTAATGAGCTTGGAAAGGCTTGCTCTTTGCTTGTTACTTAGGCAAGCGAGTTCCTTATTTTTTTCCAAATTCTTTATTGTTGAAAGTATTACATATGTCTCCCAGCCCTCTCCCGCCTCCCTGCACAGGCCCTGACCACCCTGCTGTCTGTGTCCACTGGTTATGCTTCTATGCACACATACAAGTCCTTTGGTTGATCTCTTACATCCCTTCACTTTCAATCCTTCTGTTTTTATATTCTAGCTTTTTTCTTTTTAAAGAGTGTATAGGTGGGTTTCCCCCCACTGCAATCTGATAATCTCTTTAACCAGGGTGGTTATACCATTTATATATGTGGATATTAATATATTTGGACTTGTTTTTCTCATTTTAACTTCCTTGAATTTCATTTATCCTGCTTTGTATGATAAATATTATGTTAAATGTTAAATATGCTGCCATAGACTGAATGATATATTATATATGTATATATAATATACAGTGGATCCTCGGTTCTTGAACTTAATTCATCCCAGAAGGCTGTTTGAGAAGCAATTTGTTCGAAAGCTGAATCATTTTTCTCATTAGAAATAATGTAAATTGAATTAATCCGTTCTAGACCCCCACATGGTTCCCTGTTTTAACCTTTCTTATGCAGTACACGTCTAATGTACTGTTGAATCTATGAACAGACACTTTCCTGAAATTTATCTACCACCCCTACTAGCCTTAAAGCAATCTCTCTCAGCACTCGTCCAGGGGTGTCTTCCAGGTCAGCAGCAGCATCTTTGCTTACAGTCACCAGCTAACTGCCTTTTGTTTATCCAAACCAGCAACAGCTTTTCTACCTCTTCAATTGCCTGCGGTCATTGTTTCTTTCACACCCTGAGCAACATTAGCACTCCTGATGGCCTCTTTATGTTTTAAAATTATGCTAATTGTCCATTTCAGCCAGCACAGAAGCAAAGAGAAAAACCAGGGAAAATATTCACAGCACTATATCTTCAGATATTAACAAGTCCAGGTTTAGCCACTGGCATTTTCTTCTTTGTTTGCGGCCTGAGAGACTCATTTGTCTCTTATCATGAGACGGTTGTCAGGTTGAGAACTGAAATTTGTTCAACAACCGAGACATGTTTTTCCTTGAACAACGTGGTTGAGAACTGATTGTTCCAGATGAGAGATGTTGGAGAACCGAGGTGTGACTGTATACATATATGGAGAGAGAGAGCGCGAGAGAGCACACTTTTCTTCTTTGGTCTGTAAAACTTAAGATTAAAAAACTTTTCTCTCTCTCTCAGGATAAAAGTTATAACCCCTGGTTTTACTCTTTAAGTGGTTATCTTTAAATTTTCCTATGCACATGAAACTTCATAATCTTAATGTGAATCTTGTGACTATTACCAGCCCCTGCCCTGCCTGAACCTACAATGAACATGGACTATTTTAAACCGAGTTATCTCCCTGCTACGCTATATGCTCTTGTTGCCCAGGATTTCAGTCCTGCCTTTCTATTAAATCTACTTATTAGATGATTATTTTTAGGTTATGAACCCAATGACCATCTAGATTTCTTTGCACCTTTCCACCCCACCTTGCCATTTCTTCTTGCTTCTCAGACCTTCCTATTCAGGGTCATTTTTATTCTTCCTGAGCTATCGTTGAGTTTTTGTTAGGCTGAAATGCCCTCAGTTGGCCTTTGTTCTTGAGATATCATTTTGTTAAATATGCTGCCATAGACTGAATGTCTGGATCCACCTACAATATTCTTATTTTGAAACCTAAGCCCCAATATGATAGTATTAGGAGGCGGGGCCTGTGGGAGGTCAATAGGTCATAAGGGTGGAGCCCTCAGGAGTGGGATTAGTGCCCTTATAAAAGGCACTTCTGCCATGTGAGGACATGGCAAAAAGATGGCCCTCTATGAGCAAGGAAGCTGTATTTTTATTTCTAGAATATCTTCTATTTACACTGGACATAAGCCAAGAAATCCCTGCCAGTTCTTGTGAGACAGTAACTCACAGCTAAATACTGACCATATAGGAGCAAATGTGTGAGGAAATATGATATGGCGGAGGTTCTGCATGGCTGTGCCACTGGGTGTGTGGAGGAGGGGGTGGCTGTGGGGAGGGCAAAGGCCAGGAGTTCCCTCTGCTACTTTGGGAGAACATTCATAGTGTGTAACCGTGAAGTGTGTTGGGGAACCCTGTTTTCAAGCAATCTCAGAGCTTCATCAGGCCTCCGGAGATGGAGAGAGGATGTGATTCCACACGCAGTACTGGGATGATGAATAGAGCCAGGCCCCTCCTTCCTTGCAGTTGACATTCTAGTGGAGGAGAGACAATTTCAAGGAAATAAGTAAATAAAAACAGAGAATGTGTGATTGCAGTAGGTTCTATGACGTAGAGTGAGGCCTGGAGAGTGAGGAAGGGGTGATTAGGTAGAACGGAAAAGAAAAGCATCTCTGATAGGGTTTGTTTAAAATTTTTTTTTTTTTTATTGGTTTCAGAAAGGAAGAGAGAGAGAGATAGAAATATCAATGATGAGAGAGAATCATTGCTTGGCTGTTTCCTGAATGCTCCATACTGGGGATCGAGCCTGCAACCCAGGCATGTACCCTGACTGGGGATTGAACTGTGACCTTCTGGTTCATAGGTCGATGCTCAATAGCTGAGCCACACCGGCCGGGCTCTGAAAAGGATTTTTGAGCTGGAACCTGAGGCTGAGAGTGTTGCCTCTGCACAGAGCTGAAGAAAGTGCTCCTGGCAGACATCAGCGGTGGGTGAGGTAAATAAAAGTGAAGGCTGTGGGAAGGAATACTCACAAACAAGTGACAGGAAGGAAACCTGTGTGTTTGGCACTGTATTAATGTGTTGCTTCCTGATACAATACCACACTCTTGGCAGCTTAAAACACACTTGTGATCTTGTAGCGGGCCAGAGGGTCAGCAATTTGGTTAAGGCTTAACTGGGTCCTCTGCTTAGGGCTGCAGTCAGGGTATCAGCCAGAGGGCATTTTCATCTCAAGACTCATCTGGGGAAGGATCTGCTTGCAGCATCATTCAGGTTGTTGGCAGAATCTACTTTCTTGTGGCTACTTGACTGAGGACCCTGGTTGTTGGTTGTTGGGTGGACACAGCTCTCGGGTCCTTGAGTCTGAAGTTCCTAGATCCCCCAGCAAATCTTCTGCCATATGGCTTCCTCCACTTGACTATTTCATCAAGCCAGCAAGGATCTCTCAGCTCAGGGAGAACCAGTCCTTCTTTTAAGAGCCTTCACCTGATTAGGTCAGGCCCACCCATGATTTTCCTATTGATGAACTCAAAATCAACTGATATGGGACCTTGATTACAGCTACATATCTCTGCACTATTGTCATATTCTTTTGGCTCAGGCAAGTCCCGCCCATCCTCAAAGGGAGGAAATTTACAGCCTCAAGAGCATCAGGGACAGAGATCATGGGGCTTGTCTTAGAATTCTGCCTCCCATACGTACATTGTGAATGAGAGTGGGGACTTATGCCAGGTGCTACTAGTTGCTATCTCAATACTTCACCTCACTTTCTTCCTCAACAATAAAACCCTGATTTTATTTAGGACGCGAAGTGCCCACCTAAGAAGGATTGGCTTCCCAGGCCGTCATTGGTGATGTGACATAGTTCTTGCCAATGACTTGTGAGTGGCAACCTAAAGAAAAGTTATCCTTTTCCTGATAAAAAGGGACAGACCCAACTGGCATGTGACTTTTCTCCTTTGCTTCTTTCCCTTTTCCTGCCTGGAACTTGGACACAAAGCCTGGAGGTGGAGCAGCCATCTTGTGACCACGAGGCTTCCGATTTTCTGAGAATGGCAGAGCAAGAAAATAGAAAGGGCCTGGGTTCCCAACGGCATTTGGAGCTCTCTGGACCACTTCTGGACTTCTTGTCACATGAGAAAAGTATCTAACATTTGGTTATGCAAATATATTTAAGTTTCTGTTACATGTAGCCAAATGCAATCCTAACATACAACATATAAGGCTAAGTCAGGTCATGGAGGTCCTTGTTGGTCATATTATGTAGTGTGGGTTTCATTCTAAGTTAAATAGGAAGATGTTGAAGGCTTTGTTTGTTTGTTTGTTTGTTTTTTAGAAAAACATCTTTTATTTGGGTAACATGTCCCCAAACAGATCAGTAAGTAAAATAGATTCTAGAGAATATGCCCCATACACAGTTCTACACCCCCCCTCCCCCCCAAAAAATAACCCTGGGGGTGAACATTCCCCATCCCCTCTTGGGCTCCTATGGTATAAAAATTTTTGGCAGCTCAATGTTTATCACCTGTTTGGGGCACCATATATCCATGTTCAGTATTACTAGGGTGCAGCAATGGTAGGGCCCTCAGATCTGCTAACTCTCCCTCCACCCTAACTCAGAAAACATTTCTGCCCCACCCCCGAATCTAGCACTAAAACAAGGAGCAGGAGGACCCCTTCACTGAGGTGCCGAGCAGGGCTCAGTGTATCACTGTGCTTTGAGAAAGA
Organism: Myotis nattereri; assembly: GCF_964212035.1. NCBI lineage: Eukaryota > Metazoa > Chordata > Mammalia > Chiroptera > Vespertilionidae > Myotis > Myotis nattereri. Next base: position 95,348,915 of record NC_138079.1, on the reverse strand, counting down.
GGGAGGCATTTTAAAAATAGAGTGAGCAGAACTGGAGAAGCCAGAGAGGGTACCAATACTGGCAGGAAGAGGCCCCTTGGCACCAGTGTCTTGGGAGAAGGGAAGAGGGAGATAGATGTGAGAGTAGGAGCTGAGAAAATTAGGAGGACGCCACTCCAAACGACAGAGGGCTGAAACGGGCTAGAAACAAGAGAACTGCTGACTCCGAGCCTGTGTCCCCTCTACTCCCATCTCAAAGCACCTGGGCACCGTACTTTAGCCTCCCTGGTGTCTGTTTGTCCCTGTGCAGTGTCTGCCCGATTCCAGCACTCAGTGTCTTCCCTAATACTAATGTCTCCTGATCATGTCTCTAGTGACTTGACCATGCCTTGTCCCTTGAGCCTGGGGACCAGGTTTTTGTCTACCCACTTCTTTCCCATTGGTTGAGTTGTCCCAAAGGCTCCATCCCCACCTCTCAGAGAACTCCTTGGTCTTCAATACTTCCCTTCCCCATTCCTGGGGAGGGAAGATGGGTCAAGGGCACCTGGTACCCAATCTCCTCTGCCCCTCTTGGAGCCCCCTAGACTTGAATGAAGAGTAGGCCAGTCAGTAAAGCAAAGCCTGATAGGAGCAGAAGGACCTAGAGGATCCTCTGGTCAGAAGTGGCCAGCTCCTGGGACAGGATTTCCAAGAAGGTGATAGAAAGGCGCCAGCTGCCAGGCGCTCCAGCACAGACTGGGCCAGCTGGTGCAGTGGGCCAGCCGACTCTGCCAGAGCTGCACCCAGCCCCATGCCCGGAGGTGTCACGCATGAGAAGAGAATGCCACAGCCAGCCACCACCTTTGCTCGCTGGTGGCTCTGCAGCAGCCTCAGGGACAAGCTGATGGCCAAAGTCCCCTCGTGGAGCCGCAAAGCCCGACACAGCTCCATGGCCCGAGCCCGGTCTCGCTGCAGTCCCACTGCCAGCCCCTCAGACACAGTGCAGAGCCAGGGAGGAGACCAGTACACAGGCACGCAGGGCTGAGGGAGCTGCCAGCGCTCCGCTTGCCTGTGGGAGGCCTTGCCCGTCATGCCAATCTGCGGCCCACCATTCACTGTTCCCAGCAGCGCCCTTGTCTCCCCTCGAGCTGGTGGCACTGACTGCTCCTCGTAAGCCAGTGTGAGCTGCTCCGTCACCAGGACCAGGAAGAAGCCCATAGCCAGGATAAATTCTTGTAGGGGACACTGGAGCATCACATGCAGTGCTGCCAGGGCCTCCTCTATGGCAGACAGGTAGTCAGGCAGCAGGTCCAGGAGACAGGTGGTCAGGGCTTTCTGGAAGGCTGAGGCGTCCGGGTTAGCTCCAGGCCGGCGTAGCACACAGATGGGCACCAGACTGCAGATGAGAGTGAGCACCAACAGGAGCACCAGGGCCCCCAACTTCACCTCCAGTCCCACCGGCAGTGGGGGGGGGATCCGAGGCCACTGCCTCTGGGTACTCCACCAGGAGCTCTGGTTCTCCCCAGGGCCCCATGGTGGCCGTGGCTGCTCCAGGGGCTCTCAGACCTAGAGAGGGTCTCACTTCATGGCACCCGCTCGGTTCCGGCCTCCAGTCGGGAGTCTGTTGAAGGGATTTTGATCAGAGAGGTGTCTGGATTGATTTATGTTTGGAAAAATCTCCTGGCTATGTGGCAAAGCATGATCTGACATGGAGCATCGTGCAAGACTGCAAATGAAGGCTCCGCGAAGGTAAGTCACCCAAGGTAGCACAGCCAGAGTGGGATAGGCTTGGGCTGCAAACTGCGTGTTTGCTTGACTGGCTTTGGCTGATGTCTCTGATGAAGGTCTTTGTCTTCCTGCCGTTGCTGGAGGAGCCTGAAGCTACCACATCACTTGATTTACCTCTGGAGTCCCATTCTCCGAAAAGCTTCATGATTTTCACAATCATAAAAGAGAAATTCATTCTGGGTCTGGAAATTTTTCCAGATCAATCTGGGTCAATCTAATTAAAGCTAATGAAAGAAAGATGTGTGTGTGTGTGTGTGTGTGTGTGTGTGTGTGTGTGTGTGTGTGTAGGGGAGAGCTTTCCTTTCTGTTCTGATTTGCTCACAATTTCTCTTTTAGGTCCCAATTGACTAGTGTCCACCTGATACTAAATTACCAAAGCTTGTGCATCAAATGATTCCAGCTTTATAATCAGACCTCTAATCAGCTCCAACTGATGCTAAATGAGCTTGAAATGGGGCACCTCTCTTGGACATGACAGTGAATTTCATCCAGGGGCCTCCAAGGGAATCATGCAAACTTTGGCATGTGACGGTGATGCAGGAGTAACATGTAGTAGACTGTGAATGAGGAGGTCTGGGCTCTAGCTCCAAGTTGCCACTGACTTACGGGTGACCCTGGGGAAGTCACTTGCCCTTTCTGGTCCTCAGTCTCTCCTTGGCCAGAGCCAAGGTTTTTGATCTGTGTCTCCCAGAGTCCTAGGGTTTCAGGGGCTACTCCAGAGAAAGGGGTCTCTTTGGGTCATCTGAATTTGGAATTGAAAGGTGATTAGAGGGCAAGGAAGGAGCTTTAGAGATAGAGACCTGCAACCTTGCCCTCGAGACAGCTCACTCTCCATCACGGCTCCACTGCTTTGCTCCAGTGGAGGGTGGGAGAAGAGAACCAAGCTTTGTAGGTCACAGAAAAGCATCTGCTCTAATGACACCCACCGTGGGCGAGCAGGTGGCCTTCCTCCAGTCCTCCTGGGGGGCTGGGAGCTAGCCATCTGCTTGCTTCCCATGAACAAAGTCCCCTTTGCCCTCTTGGATTCTTGGGCAAAGCTGACTTGGTGAGCCAGGGAGAGCCAGGCAGTGTCTAGAGAAGAGGAACGAGGACATAATGGAGCTGCAGAGAGAGGGCCAGGAAGAAGCACTCCAGGGCTTGGAACCATTAGACCTGGAGGAGGAGCCTGAGGTGGCGGGATGGGTAGATGTGTGGACAGCCCTCTGTAGGATACACCTGTTGAGAGTGCGGAGGGCATCATTCACTTCCTTCATAACATCAGCAAGTCACTTCAACCCAACCCAACCGAACCCAACCCATCCCAATCCTACCTGTCCATCCATCATCCATCCATCCATCCATCCATCCATCCATCCATCTACCCACCTATTCATTTATTGTCATGCATTCAATTACCCACCGGTTCATTTATTTGGCTCAATCACTTTCTCTTTCCTTCCCTGCCTTATTCATTTATTCTTTTGACCATCCATAATCATTCATTGAGCACCTACTATCTGCCTAGGAGTATAGAGGAGGAGGAACTCTTCAGGGAGCTCAAAGTTACAATACTGTGAGCAGACATGTAAGCAATTCTGAGAAGTGATTGTAACACAGGGAGGAGCAAAGTGCTATTTGAGTTTGGAAGTGGGAGGGACTGTTTAAGGAAGTGGGTTAGAGAAGGCTTCAAGGAGGCAATGACATGAGAACTGGACCTGAAGAGGAGTTTTAGCTTATTGGCTGGACGAGTGGGGTGAGGGTTTATTTTTTGGGGATGCTGCGAGTTTGAGGCTGTGCTTATCCTTTGCAGATAATACAAGCTTTACTCCCTTTCCCCCTCCTTCCAGACCTCAAAAAAAAAAAAAAATAAGTCCAGATTATTCAACTCAAATTTCTAGGCTGATGAATTCAAGTTTAATTCACAACTGATTATTCTTATTCTAAACATTGGAGGGGAAAAAAGACCCATTCAAGGAAAATCATAGAAGCTCATAGCAGGAAGTTACCTTAATCAAACCTTTCTCTGTGTGGCATCTACAAGTGAGAACCAGCTATCAGCGATTCATTTTGTTGAGAGGCCAGGGGTGTGTGTGTGTATGAGTGTGTGTGTGTGTGTGTGTGTGTGTGTGTGTGTGTGTGTGTGTGTTTAAGGTGATCTTGCTCCAGACAATCAGATTGTTCCTTAGGGTTTGGTACAATCTTGCCAAAGGTATCTCTTTTTTTTATTGCTTAACAAAGGTGTCTTTTTTGTGCTAGCATTGTTGCATTGTCACTTCACACTTAATGCATTCAACAATTACCACTCCATCCATTCATCAAATATCCATTAAGCTTCCTGTATCTTCCAGGCTTGGCACAAGATGCTGAAGGCAATACTGTGATGAAGGTTCTTGCCCTTCGACAGCCCACAGTCAAGGCAATGGTCAGCTAACATCTCTGCCAAGGGCCACATAATAAATATTTTAGATTTTGCAGGTCATCCAGTCTCTGTGGCCACTATTTAGTTTCACTGTTGTAGTGCCAAAGCAGTCTTAGAGAATATGTAAAAAAGTGGGCATGACTGTGTTCCCATAAAACTTTGTTTAGCAAAACAGAGCTGCCCCAGCTGCCATTTGCTGACCACCGTTCTAGTGGAGGGCACACACAAGTCGCTAGACAGTAGAGTGATAAAGTAGTGTGGAAAGTGCTGCCATGAGGGTAAACACATTGTCCTCTGGGAGCACAGAGCAGAGTCCAGCCAGGCTTGAGCAGCAGGGAAGACTGCCTGGAGGAAGTGATGTATAACCTTAGACCTGACAGATGAGTGGAGGGGGTCAGAGGAAGAGGCTGGGAGCAGGGAGAGGGGGTGGAGAGGGCCCTCTAGGCACAGAAGTTCCTCCTTCAGGGGACATGGTGCAGCAGGAAAATACAAGACCTAGAAGAGGGGCGGGTGGCATCAAGAGGGGTTGGCTAGGTGAATGGGGGCAAGACAGTGACAGTCCTTGTAGGAGCAGGACATGGAGCCCCATGGACAGGTGTTCAGCATCTCGTTCTATCTTGTCTTGTTTTAAAAGACACAACACTCCCATCTTAGCAGGCCTCTGGGGTGCTTGCCCCAGGGCCTCGGGGCCACTCCCACAGTGGGACGCACAGCTCTTCCTGGTGTGGCTTGGTCTCCCTCTTCCCGAGACCTGTGAGGGCCCATCAGGCAGCCCGTGGGCTGGTCCAAGAGGCAGGTCCCTTCTGCAAGAGGTTTCAACAGCAGAAAAGAAGTGTAGTTTAAGAAGAAACAGAAACAAAATAGGCATAAGCAGGAAGCTGGGATAATAAATAGTGATTAAGGTCAGAGCTCTGATCCTGCAATATTGTGGAGAGGATCGAATGCTATAACGTGTATGAACGTGTGCCTTGTAAATGCTGAAGTATCACAAAAGCTAAGACGTCTTTTAAAAAATATATATTTTTATTGATTTCAGAGAGGAAGGGAGAGTGAGAGAGATAGAAACTTCAATGATGAGAGAGAATCATTGATTGGCTGCCTCCTGCACACCCTCCTCTGGGGATCGAGCCCGCAACCTGGGCATATGCCCTGACTGGGAATCGAACTGTAATCTCCTGGTTTATAGGTCGATACTCAACCACTGAGCCACACTGGCCAGGCAAAGCTAAGACTGGTTTTAATGCTGGTCTCTGCAACTCTGCTCCTGTCTGGCTTCTCTTCTCTCCTCTCACCCCCTTCTCTGGCTCCTAATGCTGGCCTGTAAACCAGGATTAAGGAGTGGTTTTTGCTTTCTAGGTTCTTTGAAAGAAAATTGTATGGAGTACTATTAAATTTATGGGCCTCAAGGAGAAACAAACCCTGGTTTGAATCCTGGCTGTGGTATTTACTAATAAGCTATTAACTTTATAAGAACCAGGTTTCTCCTCTTTAAATGGGGATAATGTTTATACCTCCCTCCTGGCATTTATTGAGATAACTCATGTCAAATGCTCATTAGTACTGTGTCTAGCAGGAGTGTTATTGCTTTTAGTTGTAAATTTCAGGACCTGGCACATGGTAGGCACTGAGTAAATGTTTGTGGAATGACTGTTTACTGCTTAAATAGTGTGCAAAGCATCGTATTTTTAGAAAGTGTATATTTTTATTGATTTCAGAGAGGAAGGGAGAAGGAGAGAGAGGTAGAAACATCAATGATCATGCATGATCCATGAGCCAGTCAGCAACCCGGGCATATGGCCTAACCCCCTGGTTCATAGGTCGATGCTCAACCACTGAGCCATGCCAGCCAGGACAAAACGTAGTATTTTTAGATAATATAACTGCAAACTTCAGGTTGCTGGTTTGCATATGCTTACAGGACCGCTCTCCTCGGGCATCTGTCAAGGTGGTCCCATTAAGTCCTCATCCTCTTTCCCCCAATTCTGTGGATTCTGTTATCAAAGTCCCTCCAATCAAAGGTCCTCTTTTACTCCCATGGCAATGACTTGTGTGAACCTGCCATCAGGGTCCATTATCCTGTCACCGGTCTCCTCGTACCCCATCCATCCACCCACTGTGGACAGATCACCCTAAAAAAGAAGAATGTTCTCTACACTTCGCTTAGTAAACAATGTCCATGACACTGTGATGTCTAAACTCATAGCGGGACCTTCAAGTCCTTCCCCAGTCTGGGCTGTTAATGTTTCCAGTTTAGTGGTTCCCAACTGGGGGCAAGTTTGTCCCCAAGGGGACATACGGCAATGTCTGGAGATATTTTTGATGGCCACAGCTGGAGTGTGTGTGTGTGTGTGTGTGTGTGTGTGTGTGTGTTTATACTGTTGGTATGCAGTATGGAGGCCAGGGATGTTGCTGAAAATCCTACCGTACACTGGACAGCACCTCCCAATAGAGAATTATGGAACCCAAATATCATTAGTGTTGACAAGAAATTGCTCTAGTCCCATCTTTTCGCGATTCGCTGCACACCCTGCCTCTCTCATGAGTTTCTGAGTGTGCCTTCCTGGTTTTGCATCTCTGATTCCTTTTGCCAGGTCACACTTTCTCTCTCGGTCCTGATATTGTCGTATAGACCAGCGGTTCTCAACCTGTGGGTCGCGACCCCTTTGGCGGTCGAATGACCCTTTCACAGGCGTCGCCTAGGACCATCCTGCATATCAGATATTTACATTACGATTCATAACAGTAGCAACATTACAGTTATGAAATAGCAACAAAAATAATTTTGTGGTTGGGTCACAACACGAGGAACTGTATTTAAAGGGCCAGAAGGTTGAGAACCACTGGTATAGACCCTCAAGACCCATTTCAGGTGCCTCTACTTCCTGCGAAACTTATAGGGAACCACAGGGTGGCAATTTATTGCTTCCTTATTTTAGAGCCCACAGCCTTTACAACATTAGAGTGTTGTTGTAAATATCATCAATATAGTATATATGTCACGCCCCTCCCCTACCATTTCTGAGCTTTTCTAGTATGGAGACTGGGTCTTGTTTATCCCCGCTTCCCCAATATAATAAATGTCTGCTGAATGAACGAGTAAAATATTCATAATAAAAAGTGTTCAAAATACTTGTAGGTTCTGGGCTCTTTTAAAATAAAGACTCTGGACTGACACGTGAATGCACATATTTCTCCACGTCTTCCTCATCATACTCATCTTCCAGGTAAATTTTATGCTGGCAACCTTCAAACTTTTCTGAAACTCAGATGATTTGTGTTTGTGATTCAATTTCAATTTCCTGTCTTCAGCACTTTCACATTCAGCAACATTTTCCATTTTGCAGTAAATCTATGGATGTTTCTTGAACACAAATTTCTCCTGCTCCGCCCGGTGACACATTTACAGCCACCAGCCAAGGGTCTTCTTTTATGGGAATGAAATCGGATGCTTCCCTGTGTCTGACAACCTCTTATTCATATTTAAACCATGATGGTATCTTCCTGACATGGCACTGTCCCCCCTTGTGGGGACATCCATTAATAACAATAGGACAAGGCCAGCTGGCGTGGCTCAGTGATTGAGCATCAGTCTATGGACCAGGAGGTCACAATTCAATTCCCGGTCAGGCCGTATGCCTGGGTTGTGGGCTCGACCCCCAGGAGAAGGTGTGCAGGAGGCAGCCAATCAATGATTCTCTCTCATCATTGATGTTCCTATCTCTCTCTCCCTCTCCCTTTTTCTCTGAAATCAATAAAAATATATTTTAAACAAATAACAATAGGACAAGACCCTGGCATGGGTCATTGCATGGAAAAGATCAGATATTGAGGGCCATTCGGGTAACTGCACAGTCACTCCTGGAGTTAGAGACTTTTGTAGACTCTCCTGCAGGGTACTATCTTTTCTCAGGATTCCTGCCCCTGGAGCCCCAATTATATAAGTCTGAACCCAATGTGCAGAGGAAAACCCAAACTGATTTATGATATGTGTTTCCTTCAGTTTGTGGCACAGGAACCCTGGATGCTGGAGGTAGTAGGAACCTTAGGGAAATGCTAACTCATCAACTTTAATGTGCAAAGAAGCTTGAGGCTCAGAGAGGTTAAGTAACCTTCCCCAGGTCACACTAGGAGTCGGTAGCAAAGCCCTAACTTGATCCAGGATCTCCCGACTTCCAAGCCCTTGTTCCTTTCCCTACACCGAGGGGTCAGTGGTCTGCATTCAGTGCTTTAGTGGCCAAAGCACAAATGCTATTTGAGTTAAACCTGCAGAGACCCACACACTCTGCTTTCTGCCACATTAAACTCCTGATGCAGCAGTGGAGGCCTGACAGCCCATCATGAGAATGGGATGTGCATGGAAAGCATTTTCAGAAGAGTTTTCTCAGAGCCGTGCTCCTGGAAAGCGCCCTCACCCTGGCTCAGATGTCTTTGTGCTGCAAGCCTGGCTTCCCAAACACAAGCCTTTCCCTGCGGGAAAACACCGGCTCCTACAGCGGCCCAGCGCCAGTGCCCTTGGGCCCCTTTGACCATATCCTCAGTCCTTATTCTCTCTATGCGCAGGGTCTGTTCTGAGACTTTGGCTGGCTGCTGCATCTTGAGAGGCTCTTAAGAGAGAAAGAGGCTTGGGGGCCAGGCCCTCCAGGTTCAATGTCTGGCTTCCTGTAGCTGAGGGATCCCAGCCATGGCTCTCAACCTTTCTGCATCTTAGTTTCCTCATCTGTAAGATGGGAGCACTCCTACCAGGATAGTCGTGCAGATTGAGTCAAAGAAAAACAGTGTTCAGCTTACAAGAGTGTTCAGCATGTTCAGCAAGTGCTCCATAAACATCACCTCCTGCTAGAAAACGCAGGTTTCACCTTGACTGTGTGACTTGGGATGAGTTCTTTGACTGCTCTGAGCTGCAATATCCTATTAGACAAGTGACTATAAGAACAATACTGGAAGTTCTGGGTTTCACACATCTGTCTCTGGGACCCAGTACTTTGGGGCACTTACACTGAAGACCGTGCACCGCTTCCTCTGTGTGACTTTGGGATTTTGTACATCAGCTCATGCAAGGTCCTCTGAACATCTGTGTGACGATGCCTCCTGGCAGAGAGCTCCTCTCCAGGAGGGTCTCGCCCTGGTCTGTGCAGCAGTGTGTGTACCAAGGACTTTAATATTTTATTGAAGTGTTGCGATCACTGCGTAAAACTGAGCGGAAAGAAGTGCTGATCCCACAACTAGAGGGACAGAGTCTCAGAAACCAAGTACAACTGAGCCAAAGAAAGAGAAAAGAGAAAATCCTAAAAGACACTGCACAGTAGATCCTTAACTTGAGCTGCAAGATCTTTGGCCTGAGCTGACCGCCTGTCACTCAACTGTGAAAGAAAAGAGTACAATGAAAGAACAAGAATGGAAATGCCAGGGATATATGGTTGAAGATGGCATCAGAAAAAATAATGTTTAATTAAAGATTATGTATAAAAATTATCTTGTCCTACCATAGGAACTGATCATTACGTTTTTGTACACATTTGCAGTTGTGCATTATGTATGTAAGGAGGGATGGTGATTGCTCTGTATATAAAGGGCCCACCACAGGGCATCAGGTGTACAGATGCCTCCTAAGTGATGGCTCTTGTCATCACCCTCGTCATCACTATAATTATCATCACCATCATCATCATCATCATCACTACCACCATCATCACCATCACACTATCACCATCAGCATCATCACCAGCATCACCATCACCATAACCATCATCACCACCACCACCACCACCATCATCACTACCACCATCAACATCATCATCATCACCAGCACCACCACCATCATCATCATTATCATCACCATCATTATCATTACCACCACCATCATCATCATTACTATTATCACCATTATTATCATCACCACCATCATCCCCATCTTAATCCTTAAGGTTGACTTCTGAAGACTTAGAGTCAATTGAATATAGACTAAAAACCTTAGAGCATCAGTCATCATCCTGGTAATTCAGAAATTACTAAGAATTCTCTGACAAGTATCCCTTCTGTTTGGATACTCCCATTCTCTGAGAGCTCCTTGACCACTGTGGCAGCCCATCCTCTTTTTAATGTGGTTGAATGACACTATGTCTCCCAGTGTATGTCCTGGGAGACTCTAGCTATTAGTGGGTTTTATGCTCTGTATGGAACCACAGAGTTGGTGAAATCTCTCTTTCACATGAAGGAACTTAGGCTAACTATCTCTCTTTTAAAAAATATTTTTATTGATTTCAGGAGGAAGGGAGAGGGAGAGAGAGATAGAAACATAAATGATGAGAGAGAATCATTGGTTGGCTGCCTCCTGCATGCCTCCTACTGGGAATGGAGCCTGAAACCTGGGCATGTGCCCTTGACCGGAATTGAACCTGGGACCCTTCAGTCTGCAGGTCGATGCTCTATCCACTGAGCCAAAGCAACTAGGGCAGGCTACCCATCTTTTAAGAAATTATTCACACATTCATACACAAACACTTTCTAAGCACCTACTATGGGCTGGCCTCTGGGCTGGGCCCCAGAGGAGATCCAGGAGAGACAGATAACTATGATCTGGAATTGTAATTACAATGTACAATGGCAACCTGGACAGGTAGAGGGAGCATCATGGAAGCCCTGAAGAGGTGCCCAGCCCAGCTGGGGAGGGTGGTGGTCATGGGAGTCTTCCTGGAGGAGATGACACCTAAGCTGAATTTCAGAGGATGGGTGAGAGGTTGGGATGGGGAAGAGGAAGGCATTTCAGATGAAATGGAGAGAATGCACAAACAAATATGGAACTCAAAAGACTGGTGGGTATTGACTACAGATGCAGGTCTGGTGTGTGTGTGCCGTAGGGAGGGTGGTTGGAGAGTATGGGTACCTAAGATAAGGTCAGGAAGTTTGAAGAGTCCAGCAGAGCCTTCATGCCTAGCTAGAGTTTGGACCTTATCCAGGGGACATGGAGCTTCTGTGGCAGCCTTTTGGTTTGTCCTGACCCTGGGGGGGGGCGGGGGGGAGGTGGGGGGGGCCCTCTCCTCTGGGCTAGAGCTCTCCCAAGTGGGTGCAGCTGGGAATTTTTTTAGCTTTTGTGTGACACCAATTCTGTTGTTCCCACTTCCTTGGCATGATGTATTGCATGGCTCGTTCATCTCTTCCTCCCTCCCCTTTCATGAGTCAGTGGGAAGAACTTGCCTCTGGAGCCAAAAAGACAGGGCTAAGTCCCAGCTCTATTGACACCAATTTCTGAGCCCCTGCCAGACTCCTTGACCCCCATAGACCTCAGTCTCCTTGATTGTAAATGGGGATGATGATAAAAGTAGCAAACATGTATAGGCACTGTTCTATGCACTTCGCAGAAATTACTCATTGAAGGTATACAACAACTCTGAGAGGTTGGTAGTATCATTATCCCCATTTTACAGATGAGAAATCAGAGGCGCAGAGGGGCCTAAAGCCTTCCAGCTGGGAAGTGGCAGGGACAGGAGGCCAGAAGAATCTCCGTTTTGGGGTTGATGTAAAGGTCAGAAGGGCTAAGGCATGCAGAGTCCTTGATGCACTGCCAGCACATAGTAGATACTCAGTAAATGCAACTATCATAGTTACAAACACTCCAAAAACCAGAGCAACGTTTACAAGCTGACAGCAGTCCCCAGAGCTAAGCAAATCCCCTTCATCCAAGAGAGCCCTTGGAAGGCCCAATTCACACAGCCTCATTAACTCCACACAATAGACAATGACAGATCAAGTCTTTGATGAAAGAGACTGAACAGCCATCGATTAGAAGGCAGACTTGTTTCTTTCTTCCCCAACTGATAGACTGACTTCTGCGGGCTCATCTGTCCGTGTAATTAAAGAGTTAAGTGAACCATCGAGCACGTTGCCTTCATCCATCACCATCCTGATGCTGGGCAAGAAAGCGTCCCATAAGCCATGGATTTCCTCCTGCCCAGTCCCACAGATAAAGACCCAGCCAAGCATTGGGGTTTCCAGCCTGCCACTCTTGAATCTCTGAAGCCACATCACACTCTCTTTTACCGCCATTTAAAGTATTGGCAATTGGAACCAATGATTGCACAAGAAAAGAGATGGCTGCAAAAGCCACTCGATGTGAAACTTGGGTGCAATTGGCTGGAGAAGGGAATGGGAGGGTGGAAGGGGCAGCGAGCAGAGTGTGACCTGATTGTGCATTGGAGCCAGCAGACCTGGGTTTGGATCCAGACCTGGCCACCTCCTCGCTGTGTATCTTGGGGCATGGCCATAGGAGTGAATCCGTCAGTTCCTGCCCGCATTGAAGCTCAGGATTTGGTACAGGCACTGAAGAGCTCTCTTTAAGATAGAGGCTGCATGGTGGGTGGGAGGAGGGCTCGGTTTGGGGTCAGACCTGAATCCACATCCACTGGGCCCCACACGTGCTGTGTGACGGTGGGGACTGGCTTCCCTCTCAGAACCTCTGTTTCAGGCTGAAGATCGGGGATGAATAGTTGAGGCCTTTGTGTCAGCTGCAATTAGAGGAGCCAGCTCTGGAATCAGGCTGCCTGGATTCAAATCTGTGGGCTGCCTCACTGGTTCTCAACCCGGGTCATTTTGTGCCGCCTTCTACACCCCCCAGAGGACATTTGGCCCTGTTTGGAGACATTTAAAAATATTTTTATTGATTTTAGAGAGGAAGAGAGATGGGGAGATAGAAACATCAATGATGAGAGAGAATCATTGATTGGCTGCCTACTGAGAATCGAACCCATAATCTGGGCATGTGCCCTGACCAGGAATTGAGCTGTGACCTCCTGGTTCAGAGGTTGATGCTAACCACTGAGCAACACCGGCCCGGCTGGAGACAGTTTTGATGATCACAGCTTGGGGGTATTGCCGCCAGCTTCTGGAGGGTAGAGACCAGGATGCTGCTCTATATTCCACCATGCACAGGACAGTCCTGCCACAGAAAATTATCTGGTCCTAAACGTCAGTGGTGCTAAGGTCAAGTGAGACATCCTGCTCCGTTGCCTACTAGCTCATGAAGTCATTTCATCTGGTCAAGACTGTTCTTTCACCGGGGAGGGCAGATCATAACCCTGGGTGTTTATTTTAAAAACAGAGGCAGCATGGCAGCTAGCACAGTACTAGGCAATTTGCAAACCTTCCAAAAACATAAGCTTGCATATCTGTGGAATCGAGAGGCAGTAGTGCATAGCAACTGCTAGGACAGAGGTAGGTCCCACGTAAGTCATGGCCAAGATAGGATGACGGCGGCGATGTGTGCCATTTTCACAGGCTCCTTGCGGTGCCCCGAGATCCTTCTTCAAGCCTGCACTTCACGGTGGCTCCCTGCGCCACCCACACCTCTGCCTCAAGGGGCTGTGCAAAGCCATTGTCAACATTTAAAAAGCAAGACGTGTCCCTGGGGAGGCTGATGCTGGGTCTCAGGTCTGCCGGTGCCGAAAACCATTAATTCCCCCTGGGTTTCCCTCTGCAATTGTTTCCTGAAAGCTGTTTGCAACTTGAGCAATTCTTGTAATTGGGTCTTCCTTCCCTGGACCGGGGATTCCTTACCCTCCTCTCATATTTTGTCTGAGCCTGTGATGGACTGAATGTCCGGGTTTCCCCAGCATTTCTATTTTGAAGCCTGAACTCCCAATGTGATGGTATTTGGAGGCGGGGTTTTTGGAAAGCGATTAAGGTTAGATGAGGTCATGAGGGTGGGAACCCGCAACGGGGTTAGTGCCCTTATAGGAAGAGGGACAGGTCTTCCCCTTTCCCGAGGCTTCTTTCCCATCTGCCTGCATTTTGGTCTTGGATTTCCAGCCTCATTAATTATGAGAAATAAATGTCTGTTGTTTACTCCTGCCAGTGCGTGGATTTAGTTAGTCCCAAGCTGACTAAGACTGGACCCAGGATCCTTAAAACATAAATTTTTGCCAATTCCTCAGTTTTTCAGGGGGATCCTGGGGATTGGTGTCCCCTCTCTCTTCACCCGTTACTCACTCTTCCCTTTGAGGAAAACTGTGGCTTTTCCTGTAGCTGGAGCTTGACTTCCATGGTCCATGTTGGCAGTAGGAGTAGAAGCTGTTCCCTCCAGTTGGGGGACCACAAGCAAAGCATGAAGCTGGCTTTAAACAGAAATGCAGATAAGGTAAGGCGAGGTAGTGATTGGCTGACGAAACTGTGCCTAGGGGCTCACAGGAACCTACCCCTGCATTTCCCCTATGAGCAAAGGTTCAGTGTTCAATGAGTCATGGTTTGTGGTGATTTTATAGAATATAACTATGCTGAATAAGAATTGAGTGTGTTTTGCTGGGCTGGGGTGGTTCAGTTGGTTGAGCATCAACCCATGCACCGGGAGGTTGCTGGTTTGATTCCCAGCCAGGGCACATGCCCGGGGTGTGCAGGGGGCAGCCGATTGATATTTCTCTCTTCCTCCACCTCCCCTTCCTCTCTCTAGAAAATCAATAAAACATATAAAAAGAATTGACTGTGTTGTAATGTTTTCTTATTTCCTTGTGTGAATTATTTGCTGGTTAGAAGAGGGTGTGTTTGGTAACCCCCAAATCCTACCAGCCTGGTTTTCTCCACACCAGGCAGGTGCTCGCCCCTCTCTGCTTTTGCCATGACTCTGCCAAGAGGAAGACTCTGTTGGAACTCCTAAGAGATGGAATCTTTACTGTCAGGCTAGTGTTCCTCTGAGGAACCCATCACTGTACAATCTGTTAGAGCAAAAGGTAGGGGAAAGGGCCTGGGTTCAAATCCCACCCCACCACTTACCCCCTGTTTAATTACAGGCCAGTCACTTACGCCTTTCAACTTTTAGTTTCCTCATCTGGGGGGAGAACAAACTCCCACATCCCAGCACTGGTATAAGAAAAAAATAAAGTCACCCAATCCCCAAATAGGTGCCTAAAATCCTCCTTTTTTATTTCCTTCCCCCAGGCAGGGTTGCAACAACATCAGAAAACTTAAGTTCCTTTGGAAACATATTGAAAGCAAGAACCAAGGTGACCACAAGCCTCGTGTTCATGAATTGACCTGCTCGGCTCCCTGTCCTCGGTCCCTGACACAGCTTGGCCAGCACTGGCTCCTTTGTGCACTGAGCTGCCGAAGCTTCTGGGGGTTAGTAGGGACACAGGAAGGGAATGGGAAACCCTTCTCTGGGTTCTGTGCCATGTGGCTCCAGCCTGGAGTCAACTGTTGCCTTCGTTGAAGACAAATTTCTGCTCACTGTCTGTGGTGGCTATTCCTCCATGTCAGTCTGGCGAGGCTGTGGTCCCCAGTAATTTAATGAAACATTAATCTAGGTCAGTGATGGCGAACCTATGACATGCGTGTCAGAGGTGACACGCGAACTCATTTTTTTGGTTGATTTTTCTTTGTTAAATGGCATTTAAATATATAAAATAAATATCAAAAATATAAGTCTTTGTTTTACTATGGTTGCAAATATCAAAAAATTTCTATATGTGACCCGGCACCAGAGTTACATTAGGGTTTTTCAAAATGCTGACACACCGAGCTCAAAAGGTTCGCCATCACTGATCTAGGTATTGCTGTGAAGGTATTTGTTAATGTCTGTGGTTAGCATCTACAGTCAATGGACTGTAAGGTAATTACTCTTTTTTAAAAAAATGTTTTTATTGATTTTCAGAGAGAGGAAGGGAGAGGGAGAGAGAGATAAAAACATCAATGATTAGAGAGACTCATCAGTCGGCTGCCTCCTGCATTCCCCTCACTGGGGATGGAGCCCACAGCCTGAGCATGTGCCCTGACTGGGAATTGAACCGTGACCTCCTGGCTCATAGGTCAACACTCAACCACTGAGCCACACTGGCCAGGCAAGATGATTACTCTTGATAATGAGGGAGGCCTCATCCAATCAGACAAAACTGAGATTTCCAGGAGAAGAGGAAATTCTGCCTCAAGACTGTAACATAGAAATCCCACCTGAGTTTCCTGCTGCCCTACCAGTTCTGGGTTTGCCAGCTCATGCAATTCCTTGAAATCTCTCCCTGTGTCTGGCCCTTTCTGTCTCTGCCTCTATCTATCTATCTATCTATCTATCTATCTATCTATCTATCTATCTATCATCTATCTATCTATCTTTCTTTCTATCTATCTTTCTATCTATCTATCTATCTATCTATCTATCTATCTATCTATCATCTATCATCATATTCTATTGGTTCTTATCTTAGTTTTTTTGGCTGCTTTAATAAAATACCACAACCTGAGTGGCTTATAAATAATGTCAATTCCTATCTCACAGTTCTGGAGGCTGGGAAGCCCACGATTAGGATGCTGGTGGAGTCAATGTCTGGTGAGGGCTGTTTTCTGTCTCATAGGCAGCCATCGCTCACTGTCCTCACATGGCGGAAGGGACAAGGAGCTCCTGAAGGCCTCCTTCATCAGGGCACTAATCTCATTCATGAGGGTTTCACCCTTATGACCTAATCACCCCCCAAGGCCTCACCTCCTATTACCATCACATTGAGGGTTAGGTTTCAACATATGAATTTTTGGGGACACAAACAATGGGCCTACAGCACTTGTGTTTCTCTTGAGAGTCCTAACCCCTACCCTGACCCCTGGGACAACTCATCGACACTCATGGCCTCATCCACTATCTCTGTTAGTGTTTCTCAACCCTTCCCGGGCACAGATTCATTTCAGAGAGTGATGCAGAACTTGGATCTTCTCTCCAGAAAATGGACATGTGTCCGTAACATTGCATGAAGCTCAGGGACCAGAGACCCCAAGTTAAGATTCCGGTCAGGATGCTGGTGGATCATAAACTCTATCTGCGCCGACTGCTCTCCGGAGCTGCAAACCTACTCAGCATCTCATCTTGGCTGTTTTGCAGGAGCCTCAAACCCGACAGGTCCAAGCTAAACTCTTCATTTTTCTGCCCTAGTTGTTTCTCTTCTCACGCTCTGCTTGCTAGTGAACGGCACCGTCACCCACTGGGGGAGAGACGTTTTGGGTCGTCTTTGCATTTTCCCTCCCCCTCTCCACCCACATGCAAACAATCACCGAGACCTGTCAAATTCATCCCCTCTGCCAGGGGCCATATCAGGCCACCATCGCCTTCCTCCTAATTGGGATCCTTGCTTTCAGCCCTCGTCATGTCCAATCTGTTCTTCAGTAGGAAACCAGGGTTGGATTTTAAAAGGAACAATTTATTATATTTTATGTTTTCCAGCTTTATTGAGATATAATGACATATAGTGCAGAAGTTTAAGGTATATGACATGTTGACCTGATATACTTGTATATTGCAAAATGATTACCACATAGCGTTAGCTAACACCTCCATCATGCCACATAATTGAAAACAAATATTTAATATATTTATTTCTGAATTATGTCTCTCCCCCAATTAAAAAGATACCTGGTGGTTCTGCCGTGCCCACTGAGTATTGCAAAGCCCAGTGTGGGTTACAAGACTCTCTGGCCCTGTTTCTGTCATTCTATCACTCATTCATTCCACAAACATTGATTGAGCACCTCTGTGTGCCAGGCTCTGTGTGGGGTGCTGGGACCCAGAGGATGGAGGTCTTTGTCTTCAGGTTGCACCTGGCTCTCATTTGCATTTTCCAGCCATGCTGAGATCTCCTTATGCCCATGTGCTCCTGGATTTCACCAGGTGCCTTCACACCTGTGCGCAGTTTCTCTGCACTTTCATCCTCTTTAGCAATGGTGAGCTCCTTTCATTCTCCCAAACCCAAGTCAGCTCTCTCCTTGTGGAGGTTTCTAGATCTTTGTGGGGAATCATTCAACTCTGTATACCATGGGAAACAAATACATTTATTGGAAGACTATGGGGTAGAAACCTTGAAGAACAGAGGCAGGGAAGCTCTGAGGGTTCTAAGTAAAGCGGTGAGTCTCTTAACCAGGAACACCAATCAGAATGAATGTATGCACCCCTATATTTGTAGCCGCACAATTTACAATAGCTAAGATCTGGAAACAGCCCAAGTGCCCATGCGCAGATGAGTGGATAAAAAAAGCGGTGGTTCATTTACACAATGGAATACTATGCAACTATAAAAAAGAAAGAACTTTTACCATTTGCAACAGCATGGGTGGACCTGGAGAGTATTATGCTAAGTGAAATAAGCCAGTCAGAGAAAGACAAGTATCACATGATCTCACTCATATATGGAACATAATGAACAAAATAAACTGATGAACAAAATAGATCCAGAGATATAGAAGCATGGAACAGACTGTTGAATTTCAGAGGGAAGGTGGGGGTGATTAACTGGGAACATACATGCCTTTATGCATAGCCCATGGACACAGACAGTAGAGTGATGAAGGCCTGGGAGGAGTGAGGGTGGGATGTTGGGGGTCAATGGGAAACAAACAAACAAATGGGACATCTGTAATACTTTCAACAATGAAGGTAAAAAAAATAATAAAAACTAAAAACTAAAAACTGCCCACAGAAAAAAAGAAAGAGCTGAGTCTTGTTCAACTGCCAAGTTTTTGTTGCTTCTCCATCCTTTGCCTAATCCCTTTGTTTAATATTTCCAGGCATGAGAGACTGATGGGTTAGACTTGAGTCAAGTGCCCGCCCCCAGGGAATGCCACCTGATTGACAGCTCAGGAAGACTGCATATAATTGGGGAGGGAGAATTCCCCAAAGGAAATAAAGATTCTGATACAAAGGAAGAGAGGAAGTGATGATGGGCAAGCAAAGATAATGTGCCTCCCACTCCTTCTTGGCCTCTCAGCTGCAGAATTAATTATTCCTTCTGGTCTTTACCTTGCACATTTTTTTTTATTTTTTTTTATTTTTTTTATTGCTTAAAGTATTACAAAGGGTATTACATATGTGTCCATTTTATCCCCCCGCCCTAAACAGTCCCCCAGCCTCCCCTATCCCCCAGTGTCTTATGTCCATTGGTTATGCTTATATGCATGCATACAAGTCCTTTAGTTGATCTCTTACCCCCCTACCTCCTGCCCCCCAACCCTACCCGGCCTTCCCGCTGCAGTTTGACAATCTGTTTGAGGCAGCTCTGCCTCTGTATCTATTATTGTTCAAAAGTTTATAATGGTCTCTATTATCCATGAATGAGTGAGATCATGTGGTATGTTTCCTTCATTGACTGGCTTATTTCACTTAGCATAATGCTCTCCAGTTCCATCCATGATGTTGCAAATGGTAAGAGTTCCTTCCTTTTTAGAGCAGCATAGTATTCCATCGTGTAGATGTACCACAGTTTTCTAATCCATTCATCTACTGATGGGCACTTAGGCTGTTTCCAGATCTTAGCTATGGTGAATTGTGCTGCTATGAACATAGGGGTGCATATATCTTTTCTGATTGGTGTTTCTTACCTTGCACATTTAAAAAATTAATATCTTGCAAATAATTTCTCTGGCCAGGTTGAATTATGATTTTTATGTACTTTGCTTTTGTACTTGACTCTGTATCTTTGTAATCTGGGTTCCAATCATGGTGCCTAGCACATAGTAGGCGCTCAGAAATGTTTGTGGCGTTAAATGAATGTGCATTGCAATGAAAACTCCACACCAGCCATTGCCAGGCCCACCTTTTAAATACAGGTTTCTCTTAAGAGCAAAATCTGGTTCTGACTTTGAGATGGCAGATTTTAATTCTTTTTTTTTTTTTTTTCAGGAGGCTTTGGGTCTTGAAATATCGCCTCTAAAGAGAATTTGGGTTTAACAAAGTCAGTTTGCTGAATGGTGTTAATGATCATAACCAGATATATGGTCCCCTGGAAAAGATGATGCCCAAGGACAGAAGAAGAAATTAGCCTTTGTTCATACCAGAGACATTTACGTGGAGAGAATTAAAGAAAAAAAAAAAGGATCTTTTTGGATAAAATATGTAATAATGATGCATAAAAAGTTGTAGAATATAAATGCAAAGTAGCCTGGGATTATGTTATACTTAAAGAAGAAGCAGCAAAAAACTAAGACTTTCAGTGGGTGGAGCACATGCCTTTGAAAATATCTCCTTCTCCCAGCAATTACTGACACCTACTACGTGCCAGGTACTGAATCAAGCACTTACACACCTTTAATCCTTACAAATCCCTCTTTGGTAGGAATCACTGTCCCCACGTTAAAACTGAGGACACTGGAGTTCAGCATATTTATGGGATAGACCCCAAGTTCAAGTAGTTAGGAAGCAGCAGAGGCAGGATTTGAACCCTGGTCTTCCTGATTCAAAACTGTCGTTTTTGCTCCCATTTCAGCCCAAGGATGGGGCACAGGCATAATTTCCCAAAGGGGAGCCCAACGTGCTGACTTCATGATCAGTCCCAGCAGTTGGCTCAGGGCTCTTTTAAATTCCTTCTTGCTGAGGTCAGGACTGGCTATAGGGTCCAGAGGGAGCTGAGTGTTCTCGCTGAGGTCAAAGAATCAACGGGAAGACCCTTTCCTGGCAGTATTTGCAGGTAAAAGCTCTCATTCTGAGGACAAATCCTGGAAGGGAAACCCATTCCCAGTAGGAGGAAGTCTGGGCTTGATGGAGGTAAGTGCAAGTATGTGCACGCATGCAGGAGCGACTGTGTTTTCATGTGTAGGTAAGCCCGTGTGCTTTTGCATTAAGAGGCGGTGTATGTGTCTCTGTGAGTATTTATGTGTCTCTGCACATGTATATTTGTGTGTGCTTGGCTTTATACACTCCGCGATCATTGATGCCCCTGCGTTTGTATGTGTATACTCATACATACAGGTGGGTCTCTGTATGTTTATCTGTGTTATGCCTGTCTGTGCATGCATCTATATTCCTGTGTTTGTTGTGTGTGTGATGACTTTCAACAATGAGGAAATGTGTATACAGACACCCCTGACTTCCTGCCAACTTGCTTAACAGGTTTCAGAGAGCGTCCATTCACCTCTCACTGGACCTGCTCTGTCATACTCTGCAATTTCATTTTCCATTTGATAAAAGGGGCTAAAAATAATAATGATTTTTAACGAGTTTGGAAGCTGTCCCACGAGACCTTACTGCTCAGAATCCTTTAGTCTGGTTGCTGAGACAAAACTGAAAAGCCAGCCCTGACTTTCTCTTGTGATGTTTAAGATAAACCCAGGAAGTAAAGCCCCCTGGACGAGAATGTCTATGGGGTCTTAATCTTTTCCTAAAGAAATCCCTGCTTATGACTTTCTATTGCCCATCAGATAAAGGATTATCTGCTGCAAATGGGCTTTGTTTATCTTTCATAAATCTCACTCTTGCTCTGCTAATTCTCACGTCGCTCACTGTTCTGAACACTGTAGTGTCCTTTATGAGGTTTAATATTCTGTCCCAGCTCTCATGTGACACCAAGTTCCCACTGGGCTGTGAGCCTGTTTGGTTGGCCTGGACGTTGAGGAGTCTGGCTTTGGTAGCTCATGTCCAGACCTGCCTTATTAGCTCTCCCGACATATAGAGACAACCTTGGATATTGGCAGATTTAGCATCGTCTTAGGTAGCCTGAAATGAGGCTCAGAGAAATGGGTTTTGAGTTAAATGGAGCTAGTTTCAATTCTGGCTCTGGGACTTCGCAGATGAGTGACCCCAGGCAAGTCTTTGTTGTTGTTGTTGTTTTCTTTCTGTCATGAAACCCCTTATCACAAAGAGAATTATAAATCCTTAACTGCAAGGATAAAAATAATGTATTAAAAACATTGGCTACTTAGTAAGTGTATTAGATAGCTATGGCTGTGTAACAAATCATTTCACAACTTAGTGGCTTAAAAATATTTATGTTTGCTTTTGCTCATGAGTCTATGTGTTGGGAGTTTAGGGGGGTTCTTCTCCTCCAGTGGGGCTCCCTCATGTGTCTGTGGTCAGCTGAGGGTCAGGGTGGTGGCTTTTTCTGGAGGTTGGCTGAGGTCTCTTGATTCTCTTTCACCTGCTCTCAATCTCCAGAGTTCAGCCTGGGCTTATTCTGGTGGAGGAAAGGGCCCCAGCGAGACAGCTGAAACCTGCATAGCCTCTTAAGGCCTCAGCTCAGGACTGGAGCTGCTGGAAGCCAATTCTTGCATGTCATAATTGCAAGAGTTTCATCAAAAGGTTGATGGAACTTGGGGACTCAACAGGGTTGAATCACACATGTAGTCACCTGTTGGGAATGGCTGAGGGCATTTCCCCAAACCTGAATAGGATACATTAAATTGATTGCTTGGCTGCCAGACAACTCAGGTCATCTTAATCTACATGTTATTGCCTCCTACTGGCCAAACACCTGAACAGCCGTAGGCTAATTCCCCTATTCTGACAATGCTTGTGTATACCCTTTGAAGTGTATATCTCTGCCTCGCCTCAGGACAAATTGTGTTAATAAAAAGCATGGGGTCCTGAGACTAGGAGAACTTCTAAGATCATCTTAGTTTCCTTTAAACTAGGCTCCTCTGACCCCCAAATGCCTTTCAAAATTATACTTCATCTCTGGACTCCTATTCAATCTATGCACAGCCTTCTCCAGATACCTAAACCCTTTGTAATGCTGGGACAAGAACCCCGGCATGGAGCCTTGTCAAGTCCACTGCATTCTATGGGCCAGAGCCGGTGATAGGCCAGCCTGGGCAAAACTGGTGGGAAGGCAGACTACCTCTGGATGGGAGGAGCTGTAGTCACATTGGAAAGACATGGAAGCAGGGGGGACATTAATGGGGGCAATCAATGCAAGCAACCTCTTGTGATAGGCACTCCGTGTTGGTTGAACTGCCTGGCACCTAATAATAATTAATGAATATTAATTAATGGTACGTAGTGTAGCCTGTTGTGGAGGAGAGAAAAATAATTTTCCTTCCACCCTTCTAAGTTCTTGGTGGAGATCCCTGGCCCCATAATAAAAGTCAGATTAACAGGAGAAAAACAAAGAGAAGTTTAATAACATGTATACCTCCTGCATGCATGGAAGAGACCTGGAAGAAACCAAGTCAGTCCCTGAAATGGCCCAAGCCAACCCCTTAGTTACCATTTCCAGCTAAAGTCCAAAGAAGATGTTGGGGGTGGGGAGGGCAGTTCCAGGCGGTTCCCAGGAAAAGCACAATAATCAAGGGTATGGCTGTTGTGCAGATTTAAGTCATTCTATCTCCACTGATTAAAGTTTCCACACATTTAGTCATCCTTCGTTCCCTGGCACACAAGGAGACACGCTTACCAGTGGAGATTTCCCTTATAGATGTAAATTTCTCTTACAAGAGGGGAGCTTCTACTTGGTTTTCAGAACTTCTCCGGTGTCTGTTGTTTCTTAAAAAAAAAAAACCACCCCCAAACAATCCTTATGCTGAAGAGGCATATTTTGGGGTGGCAAATTCTGTTCCTCTTCACATCTATGAGGTCCAGTCTCAACACAGTTTCGCTTTCATTCCTGGCCTTTGGATTTTCCTGTCTCTCATTGTCCTGATGCATCCCCACATAAAGGCCCTATTCTTACCTTCCAGCACCGGAGGCATTCAGAATGCACCCTGGTAGCTCACTTCTTCAGGATGATGGGAGTGAAAACATACCCACTGCTAACTCTGCTCCAAGCCCTATGCGATACACATTGCTTGCATTCTTAATGTTTATTTTACTACTGTTGGGGAGAAAATTTTTTTCTCTACCCTTCTAAGTCCTTCTGGCTGGTCTAAGAATTAAATCGACATCAAACAGATTAACAGGAGAAAACCAGAGTTAATTATGTGCATACGGGGGGAAATCCACATAGACATGAGAGATCTCAAAGACAAAATGAGGCTTGTGTGCCCTTGAGAGTGAAGGAGGAGGGGGTGGTGCTCTGGGGCTTCAAAGGGAAGGAAAGCAGTTCAAAGGGAGATGAAAGGGGCAAATGTTTCATAAACAAATGTTTGCTGTGCCCTGTGAGACACTGGGCCGCAGAGAGGAATGTTAACAGGCTTTGCTAGGCTGCTCCCCACCCCACCCTACTTCATAGCATAGGATAGGTAGTTATCATCCAGGGTAACTGCGCCCTTCCTGGAGCAGGTCTTGCATCCAAATTCTTTTAGGCAGCGAGGAGGATGCTCAAAGGTTCTTTCTGAGTCTCTTTGAGACAGGCCGGTGCCCCAGGGCAAGTGCAATAAGGAAACGGAGACCGATGGTTAAACAGCAGTTCGCCGCCGTCTAGGAACTCTAGATGTCAAACGGTTTGCAGCCATCTGGCAAGTTCTATCTTCCCTTCACCAGTCACTTAAGAGTAAATGGTTTGCACTTCCCTCCCCAACCAGAATGTAAATAGCTTAAGTCACCCCACTCAGGGAGACAGATAGCAGAAATCTAATTAGTGCCATTTGCCAACCACACCCAAGTAGAGATGAAGTTAAGAGAATACATCTCATTTTGCTACATCAGCAGAAAGCTGAGGAATATTCTATTGAGATCCTCCCCTAAAACCTACCCTAAATGCCCAGCCTTTAAAAAACCCTCAAAACAAAGGTCCCAGCATGCACTGTCCCTCCCAGGAGCACGGCCTTCGCCTTCTCCCACTCCCCGCCCTCCCCCCCCCACCCCTCCCACGACAGGCAGGCATCTGCTAAACTCTGAGGGACCCTGTGAGCCTTGCAACCAGGGCAGCAATGGGCAGTGGCAGTTCATCACGGGCAGCCTCCCTGAACCCGTCCCCAAGGCCCCCTCCCAGCCCCTTCTTGTTCCACTGCCCCCAGCTTTCACAAATGTCCTCTAAAATTCATCCGGACTCATGTTGTGAAATTTGTCCTGCATGAAGTCAAGAGCCCACAACTACCAGACAGCCTTAGGCAGGCCCGCCAAAGGCCAGGTCCCCTTTCCGGTAACATTTTTGTTTCCTACAAATAATCAGCCTAAAATAATCCTCATGGCAAACAGACATATCTTGGGGTGGGGTGGTCAATTTTGCTCCTCTACATGACACCCCTCTGAGGGGGGCAACTTAATCAAGGGGAGGTAAAGTAACCCGTACCAGGTCACTTAGCCAGCACAGGCGGATTCAAACCCATTCAGTCTGACTTTCACGCCCACGCTTCAGCGAGTATGTTAAACTGTCTCCCTCACCTAGGGTGACCAACTCAATCCTGGTTTCTGGGGCTTTTCCTGGATTTAAAATGGAAAGTCTGACATCCTGTGAAATGACCCCTCCCTGGGGAAAGTGGGGTGTCTGTCATTGGACCCCAGCCCGAGGCCTCTGCGTCAGGCTGGGCTCAGCATCTCTGACTCCTTCCGCTTCCCCGGTCCCCTTAGAAAAGGGTGTTTCCACGTCTTGCTTCCTCTCTAATTCCTGACACCTGTCTTATTGCTTCTATTCTTTTGGCCGTGCAGTCTTGTGTGCCATCAGCATCTGGTTTGTTCCACTTTGGAAATGCACACGGCACTGCAGGCTGCTCCTGGCTGGAATTCCCTGCCTCCACCCTCACAGCTGAGACCTCCCTGGGCTCCCTGGGGCATGGAACAAAGTAGGAATCCTATCTGCTTTGCACTCTTAGGAAACTCGCTGCCCTCTTAATGCCTCCCAGTAGCACGGGGGTTGGGGGGGGGGGCGCAGGCAATGCCTTCTCCTTACTGTGACATCTTTGCTCAGTCCCTCCCATCACCCTGACAACAGGAGCCTGAAGATAAGCAATGGGGTATTGACAGGAAAGAGGAGAGAAGCTAATATCCATTGGCTACCCCCACCCCACCATAAAACATTTGCCCTTAAGGATCTTATCTTCTTTTTATATACATTCTTGGATTCTTAAAATAGAGTGCTTTTGGCAATTATCATTTAAAAGCCTTCACTCAAAAAAAAAAAAAAAAAGACTCCAAACATCTAGACACCAGAGATACTGCTCAGAACTATATAGGCTCTCTCCCATGTGCAGCCTAGAAAAAAATGGAGCATGCTGGAAAAGATAAAAAGGCATGCCAGGTGACTGAACCGGCGCAAAAGCACAAAAAGAACGAATATTTCAGAAATGCTGATCTGGACAGCTTTGCTACGGAACCAGAGAGGTCATTGAATTTGCCAGGTTCCAAATGAGCAGCTACAAGCTTCTCCAAGCTTGACCTCCAAGGATGTCAAAGGTACCTGGCCGAGCACAGGGACAGTGGCCCTGCATTGTTGAGAAGCCACGCCGATGACTTTTCCAGAGACAGTGCTCTTAATGAAGACATCTGTGGGAGCAACTGGGGGAGTAAAGGCCCCCACCCCCAAATTTGTGTGAGAGTTCCAGTTGCTCAAAGTTGAATTTTAAATAAAAACCCTCAGCGACCCACATGGCTGGAGGTTGGTGTACATTTGCGATACACAACGGGAGTCAAATCAATATTCATCCAGAGTAACAAATTAGGAATGAGCAGTTCATACTTAGCCAAGCGTGCCAAGCTCTCCAAGGACGGGGAATTGAAAGATTTCCGCAGTCCTCTGTGCCTGCCCCAGAGAACATCTAAAAGCTCCCCAAGGTTAACTCCCGAACAAAAAAAGACCTTTGGCAATTCCGATATTGTGAGAATTTCCATTAGATAAAGTTAATAGGATTTTTAAAGTGCTTCTTGGTTGCTAGTAGGTCCATGCTGGGAAAATAATGTCAAAAAAAACCCCAGTAAAATTACGTTTCAAAATTAATGGGAAATAATATTGAGGAGGAAAACAATCTCCCACTGATGAGAGCAATCTAGTTTCTGGAAACGGCCATTGTGTTGGGTAGATTTTCGGGAACGTCAATTACGAATAAGGTTAATACTGACAATAATCTGCTGCCCAAGGAAGCAAAGAGTTGTCTAGTCACAGAGCTCAGGGAGTGGGAGATGGTTGCTAAATCGCTCTCAGCTTATTTCCTTATTTCACTCACTTGCAGATTTTGTGAGCTGAGGAAAAGGAGGGGTTATCGTGTGCCTCCTGTCCTACGCAAAGAATCAATCAAGATTTTCATTCGTATGGGGAGCAACTAGAGGCTGCCAATCCTGTTTCCTAACCTGGCTGCCCATCAGAATTCCTTGGAAAATTAAAAAATATATAGATTATTAGAAATCCCTTCGGATCTACTAAATCAATGTCTTTGAGGTTGAGGCCCAGAGACCAGTATATTTACAAAAGTCCTATATCAAAATAATCATTGTGTGTGTGTGTGTGTGTGTGTGTGTGTGTGTGAGTGTGATATTGTATGCTATATTTTAATTTAAATAGACATTCCAGGTGATTCATAACAGGAGCAGGTCTTTGGAAAAGAGGGGTCAGTTTCCTTTCAAATAAGAAAGCCGAGTCCCAGAGACAGAAGGGATTTGCTTACCACCACCCAACACAAAGCCAAGACTACAGGCTTGTATCTAAACTCGAAGTGTAGGAACTTCTGCTCTAGACCAGGCTCATGAAGTTGTTCTGGAAACTTCTGGGAAGGCTTTACCCCACTCCTCACAAAGCCCAAAAGACACCCAGGGAAGAGCTGGCTCATTAGGCGGAATGTAATGGTCTCACTAACTTTGCCAGCCCTTTTCCCTCATCACTCTGCAGAAGCCCCCGAATGCAGAGGTATCATCCCCTCCTCCCATGGAGTGGTCTCCATGGGAAAACAGACATCGCATCATCCTGCAACAGCTGATGGTTTACCATGCAGCATTTATTAAGCATTTATTATGTGGCAGGCACTTTTTCATCTTCTTGAACTTCACATCTACACCGCAAGGGCTAGAAATTATTATTACAATTTTCCAAATGAAGGTGCTCATTTTATAAAAATTTTACAAAACTGAGGCCCAGGTGAAAAACTCAACCAAGATCACATGGCTCAGAAGACCAAAGATTTATCAAATCATTATGATGTATGCCTGAAGTTAATATGATGTCAAGTATAACTAAAAAAAAACACAACACCCAAAACAAAGTAGCCAGGTCTTTATGGCTTCAAAACTCATATTCTTGCCTGGCTGGCATGGCTCAGTGATTGAGCATCGACCTATGAGCCAGGGAGTCATGGTTCGATTCCCGTGTGGGGCGTGCAGGAGGCAGACAATCAATGATTCTCTCTCATCATTGATGTTTCTATCTCTCTCTCCCTCCCCCTTCCTCTCTGAAATCACTAAAAATATGTTAAAAGACTCATATTCTTTGCTTACACGGTGCCCCTCACAACTCTACCACCATGTGCAAAGACTTTCAGTGACTTGCACCTGGTTTAGAAACTGACCTACTCTCTGGTTAAAAGAAAAATCTATGAGTATCTTTTTCAGGTGAAATTAAGCTCCCATGATATTATTTAGTACTTTATGAAACTTGTGAAAGTATCAAGGTGGAAAGCGAATAAACCATGCAGTGGACTATTTCCAGTAGATCTTAAAGAATGTTGAAATCAGAGAATTCTCAATTGTGAGCAAGGCCGTGGTGAGGCTGGCATTACTGTTAATGAAGTCTTTTCATGTTCTACGACACTATTTTTAATATGGAGGTCAAGTTCGGGCATTTGTAATCAGTTGATAAAAGACAAGTGTGTGCAGCCACACGGGAAATCTGTGAATATTATCAAATAATGATGTAGAGTCTAATTAAGGTTGAGCTATTAAGCTCTAATTAATTAAGCTGTCAGATTTTAATCAAGGAATTGATTATTCCTATATAGACCTCTGATGGTACTGCATCTTTGCAAAGCTCCGGAGCCCTGATTTGCAAAGGTCAACAAGTTAAAGGGACATACTCCAGCCCAAAGAAGCAGTGAGCTTTTCTGCTTCTAAGAGGGTGCAGCCCCAATAAATTTCTGATTATTACAGAAAACCAAAAAGGCATGTGTGCCTTCATGGGTAGAACCAGACCCAAAGATTGTACTTAAAATTTATTTCCTTGGTGACCATTGTTCAGATTCAAAAGCATTTCTGGGGTACCTACTCTGTTATTGGAAATATGTCATGTCATTTTATCCTCAAAGCAACCCACTTTATAGAAGAGGAAATTGAGGGTGAGAGAGGGGATGGGACCAACTCAAGGTTCTCTAACAAGCCAACTTCCTTGGGGGAGGAGAGGTGGTGTTGAATATCTTCCCTGAGGCTGAGTGAACTGAACTGGATTTTCTTTGGTTCTTGAGAACACAGCACAGCTTCTGATGCATTTTTGCATCCTCTCCACCCCTTATCTCTAGTCTCTCTTCCCATTGCACAGAGATCCTTTGCCTGGTGGCAAATACACCCGTTTTTGGAATCATACAGGTCAGGGTTGAAATCTGGCTCTTGAACTTCACATCTACACCCCAAGGGCTAGAAATTATTATTACAATTTTCCAAATGAAGGTGCTCATCATTTGGAAAGACTCATCAAAGAATAAGAGTCTTTTTTTTTAAACATATTTTTATTGATTTCAGAGAGGAAGGGGGAGGGAGAGAGAGATAGAAACATCAATGATGAGAGAGAATCATTGATTGTCTGCCTCCTGCACGCCCCATTTGAATGACATCATATTCTGAAGGTGCTCATCAGAAATCTAGTACTTACTGGCTGTGAGAACCTGAACAAGTTATTTTCTTTTCTCTGAACCTCAGCTTTCTCATTTGTTACGGGGGACAGAGGACTGAAGGACATCACCTTGAAGAGGACTGAAGGACATCACCTTGCAGAGGACTGAAGGACATCACCTTGCAGAAGACTGAAGGACATCACCCTGCAGAGGACTGAAGGACATCATGGCTACATTGTACTGAGCACTTCCTGTCTGCCAGGCCTGGTGCTAAGCATGTCATCATTCACTTCGTCCTCACAATACCCTGTGAGACAGCGCTGCCCGACAGAACTTGCTGCGAGGATGAAACGCTCCATTCTGTGCTGTCCAATATGGGAGCCACTGGCCTCACGCAGCCACCCAGCACTAAAAATGTGGCTGGTGCCACTGAGGGACAGAATTTTAAATTTTCTTTACTTTTAATGACTTAAATTAAAGAATATTTTTATTGATTTCAGAGAAGAAGGGAGAGGGGCAGAGAGAAACATCAATGATGAGAAAGAATCATTGATCAGCTGCCTCCTGCTCGCCCCCTACTGGGGATCGAGCCTGCAACCTGGGCATGTACCCTGACAGGAATCGAACCGTGACCTCATGGTTTATAGGCCGACACATCACCTGAGTGAATTACAATTTAAATAGCCACTTGTGACTGGTAGCCTCTGTATTAGCGCAGCTCTGATGACGTATTCATCTTATTCTGATTCCACAGACGAGGGCCCAGAGAAACCACGTAACTTGCCTGCAGTCTTACAGCTTGTAGGTGGCAGAGTCGAGATACGAACCCAGGTGAGGCGGCTCCTCACCGCTATGCGGCACCAAATGGGGCCTGGAGAGCAGGGCCTATCAAAGCAGAGATCAGAGGCACGCTCTCCACTGCGCTGAGGAGCGGGCTTCCGGCCTTGTACCCCAGCACTTTATCCCATCAGAGCGGCCGAGGGGCCCAGTGTAAGCCAGGCCACCTGCTGTGTCCCCAGCGTCCTCTGCCCTGGGTAAGCCGTCTGTCTGCAGGCAGGAGGTGGCGTGGCCTGCAAGGCGGAGATCACTTACACGGCCTGCGTTGGCTTCAGGGCTGGGGTGACCCCATGCTTTGGCTTTCGGTCAGCTGAGGAAGGGAGCTGGTGAATAGCAATGGTGGTTGTGTGCCAGCTGCCAGGTGGGCTCTCCGTACCCATGCTCACATTTTACACCGTAAGTTAGGTGCTGCCACCACCTCTGGAGGTGAGCGAGCCAAGTCTCCACCAGGCCCGATGACTTGCCCAAGGTCACACAATGTGGAGGGGCTGAGCAGGAGTTTGCAGGCAGGCGCTTGCTTCATTCTTACCCGCTGGACTTCTCATCTTGGCTGTCTCTCCCTATTAGCCTGTTTAGATCTATCTCACAGTGGGTCAGGTTTTTGGGCTCCGACTCCACAGGCAGGAAAGCAACAAGTAGAAAACGGGGTGAGCCCTAGCTGGTTTAGCTCAGTGGATAGAGCGTCAGGCTGCAGACTGAAGGGTCCCAGGTTCAATTCCAGTCAAGGGCACATGCCTGGGTTGCGGGCTTGATCCCCGGTAGGGGGTGTGTAGTAGGCAGCCGATCAATGATTCTCTCTCATCATTGATGTTTCTCTCTCTTCCTCTCCCTTCCGCTCTGAAATCAATAAAAATATATTTAAAAAATAAAATAAAATGGGGGTCATGCTGAATTTGGCCCAGGCAGCTGTGAGCAGGGGGAGAAGGGAGTGAGCGCTGAGGAGGAATATGAATGATGGGGACCGACACCAAAGAAAGTCGCTATTATAATAATAATGATAATTAGCGGATCCTCCCTGCCCTCTCCCTGGGATCACACGACTTCCTCACACAATGCCCAGTACCTGTCAGCCTCCAAGGACTTGTTATAAAAGATTGCTGTCATATCTCGAGACAATGGAAACCAAGCTGCCGACATTTAAGGAATGTGTCTGCATTTAATACTTTGTTTCTTTTATGGGGCAGTAAGAACGCCAAGATTTACACATTACGGGATTCCTAACTGAATCGTATAAATGGAAAATGCGAGCTCTGGGAATCTTTGGAGAAGCAGGCGGAGGTTTGTCAATGCCGGGTTGCTTGCCTGCTTCCC
Source organism: Myotis nattereri (assembly GCF_964212035.1). Taxonomy (NCBI): domain Eukaryota; kingdom Metazoa; phylum Chordata; class Mammalia; order Chiroptera; family Vespertilionidae; genus Myotis; species Myotis nattereri. Next base: position 95,317,276 of record NC_138079.1, on the reverse strand, counting down.
GCTTGGGCAGCTGGGTGGCTGCGCTGGTGACTCCAGTGTGTCTTCGCACTGGGGCACGTCTTGTTGGCTCATTTTCTTCTGGGTCTGTGCTGTGCTCCTGCAGAAAACTCTTGAGAAACAAACTTTGGGTCTGGGAAGCTGGTGCCTCCCGGCCTCCCGTCCCTGCCAATCTGACTTCCAGGCCATCTTACCGAGTCCCCAACTTCCTCTGCCCTGAGTGAGTTTGCAGGCAGGGGTGTGGTCTTCTGAGATGTTGAGGTGGTGTGTGAGGAGTCATGGTTTTGGGGCTCTGCTATGTCCTAGCTGGGTGACCTTGCCCCAGTGACTAACCCTCTCTGAGACTCCATCCATACCGGATTCTGTAAAATGGAGAGCATTGATTATAAGGGTTGTTCCAAAATAAATTGGCCCCGGCCCTAAATATGTTAAAGTTCTGAACCCTGGTACCTGTGAATGTGACCTTGTTGGGAAATCGGGTCTTTGCAGACGCAATTAACTTAAGATAAGGTCATACTGGAGTCGGGTGTGCCCTTCATGCACTATGACAGGCGTCCTTATAAGAAGAGAAGACACACAGAGTCGGGGGCGGGGGTGGGGGGGGGGCGGGAAACAGCCATGTGAAGGCAGAGGCAGAGACTGGAGTGATGCCCTCACAAGCCAAGGAAGGCCTGGGGCCACCAGAAACTGGAAGAGGCAGGAAGGGTTCTCTCGTGGAGGCTTCAGGGGGACCATGGCCTGATGACACCTTGATTTCTGACTTCTGGTCTCCAGCACTGTGGGAGAATAAATCTCTATACTTTTTAAAAAATATGTGTTTTTATTGATTTCAGAGAGGAAGAGAGAGGAAGAGAGAGATAGAAACATCAATGATAAGAGAGAATCATTGGTCTGCTGCCCTCTGAATGCCCCACACTGGGGATCGAGCCCACAACCCAGGCATGTGCCTTGACCGGGAATTGAACCATGACCTCCTGGTTCATAGGTCGATGCTCAACCACTGAGCCACGCCGGCTGGACAACATCTCTATAGTTTTAAGCCTTCCAGTTTAGGATACTTTGTTCTGTAGTCCTAGGAAAGGAATATAAAAGGGAGATGATTTTGAGGAGTTTGCAGGACTATGTCAGTGCCTGGCAAGAGCAGATGCCAGGAAATGTACGTTTCTCTCCTTCTTTCATGGTTTTTGGGGTCCTGCCACACCCAGGAGGAGAGGTGATGCAGTGGCTTCAATCACACCCTCTAGAGCCAGGCTGCCTGAACTTTCATTCTCACTCCATTATTTAACCAGTGTCGTGACTTTGAACAAGTGGCTTGATCCTTTTGTCTCAGTTTTGAGAAGGAGAAAGGCAGCCCCTGACACCAAGATGGGCCTGGTGCTGTGAGCCCAGGCTTCGTGTTACCAGGAGCTGTCCCGACACTCACACCGGAACCTAGCGTACCCCCTTGAGCATAAACGGTAGAAAGTAGAATGGGGTAGGGGCAGGGGTGTAGAAGGAGTTAGGGATATGTGGTTTAAGGTACAAACTTGCAACTAGGAGATAAATAAGTCTGGAGACCTCATGCACAGTATAGTGACTATAGTCAACAATACCATATTATCGACTTCAATGTTGCTAAGAAACTAGATCTTAATTGTTCCCACCACAAAAAAGAAGGATCGTTATATGACACGATAGATATGCTGTACATCTTTAAATGACACAATGTTCTATGCCAATTATATCTCAACTAGAGGCCTGATGCATGAAATTCGTGTAAGAGTAGGCCTTCCTTCCCTGGCTGCTGGCACTGGCTTCCCTCTGGCACCTGGGACCTGGGCTTCCCTCGCAGCCCTGGCTTTGTCTGGAAGGATGTCTGGTCTAATTAGCATATTACGCTTTTATTATTATAGATGAAATAAATAAATAAATTACAAAGAAAACAAAAGAGCAAGGCTCTCTGTACCTATGATGGGCCAAGACCAAAACAAGCCCACTCTGTAATTATGTTTAAACACAGACGACATGCGAGCATGGTCCCAACCACCAAAATGACCCAGCAATCCCTTACCCTGGCTGACCCGTGTGACTGCTGCTCCTTTACCAACCACGGCCACAGCCTCGCTTCATTCCTCCCACCTTCTCGGTGAGGACCGAGAAATAATCGCAGAGTTGCTCCCGCTGCCTGCCACGCAGAGGAACAGTCTGCCTGCCTTTCCAAGGTTGCTGAGGGAATTGAGTCGAGAGCAAGCGTGTGCTCCTGCTAAGGACCTGGTGTCCCCAAGGACAGCAGAATGAGGGCTTCCAGGGGGTGGGGAGTGCAGCTGTGAGCTACAGCAGGGGGAGTTAGGATTGGGGGTCAGCTGAACACGGGTTACCAACCGCTAGTGACTGTGTGACTTGGAGGCGCACCTCGCTTCTCTGAGCTCCCGTTCAGCCCCTGGCAGAACGAGAAAGATGACAATATGAAGAGTATGGTGTGTCTAGTTGCTGTCTCTGAGACCCCCCTGATTGAAATCCTTCAATGGGACCCAGTGAGCTTCCCACATTGGGGTGCGTACGGCAGGACACAGCCGTGCTGAGTCCAGATTGGAGGTGCTCATGCCCAAGTCATTTTGCCACCCAGGACAGCTGGCAACATTGGGAGACATTTTTGGTTGTCACGACTCTGGGAGGGGAGGCGGTCCTGGCATCTATTGCACAGAGGCCAGGGATGTTGCTAAACATCCTACAGCGCACAGAGCAGCCCTACAGCAGGGAATTATCCGGCCCCAAATGCCCACAGTTCCAGGGTGAGCACCCCTGCACAAGGGGGAAGGGCACAGCATCTGTGGGGTCACTCTTGCTCCACAGTACAGGTTTAAAGCATCATTTTATTATAACAAATGCAAATATAGGATGGAGGAGAAAGCAATATTTGCATGACTTTTTAACAAAAACCTGATATTTCCCAAAATTACACTCAGGGAGTGGGCTGCTTTGGGCTCTGCTCCCTTGTTACCCCCCCCCCCGCCCCCCCCAATCCTTTGAATAAGAGACCCAGAGTGCTGTGACAGCTGCTGTCCTAGGGATGAATTCCAAATCTGTGACGGAGCATAGGTGTCTTCCGCACTCCTCTCCGCAGCCTTGTCTGTTATTAAGAATATTCTCTGGTCCATCTACATCAAGCAATAATAGCAAGTAACCCATTTACTAGGGGCCAGGCACCAGCTAAGCGTTTTGCACACATTCTCTCCTTTATCTAAAGTACCAGGAGTGACCAAACACAGACATGCACGTTTCTGCCTTTGAATTGAAAATTTCTCAGTGTTTCTTTTCTCTGTCAAACAAACTTCTGCTCATCCCTCAAAACCCACTTCAGCAAACCCTCTGTCAAGCAGTTATGAACCTGGGCCCTGAAGCCAATTGCCTAGAACACATCTTCCTCTGCCTCTAACTTGCTGTGTCCTCTTGGGCAGATTGCTTTATCTTTGTGCACGTTTCCCTTCTAAATAATGGGATGATTAAAATAGTATCTTCCTTACAGTGGCTAAATCAGCACCTGAGGGCTTGGAACAGTAGGTGGCACATAATAGCTGCCTAATAAATGTTTAGCTATTATTATTATTATTATTAGGCTTTTTTTTTGACTCTTCCCCTATCATCACCCCGTCATTCTTGCTAGACTCTGGGTCTCACAGGGCCTTTCTGGAGTTATTTGTAGCTGTTCACAAGTGTCTGTGGAAAGAAAGAATGGGATACAGAGATGATATGCAGTAGCCACACTGTGTAAAAGTGGCTGCTAAAATCTGAGCAGAAATCCCAACCTTCAACAAACGTCTAAGCCCCGAATAAACAGATTGGGCTGCCACTGAGAAATTCCCTCTATAAAACTGGAGAAAGAGACACACTCTCTGCTCTTGGGAACAGCTGTGAACTGGTTCCAGTGCATCCGGTTAAGCCTCTTAGATGAACACGCCTTTGCTAGTCAGTGGCTTCCTGTAGTGAGGTGTTAAGAAAGATTCTGAGGCTGTGTCTGGGGACCGAGTAAAGAGTGACCTAATCACTATGGCTATCTGCCACAGGTGACGGAGGGAGGTGCAGAACCCATTATCTCTGGATTGTGAGGCCACAGGCAAAGGCCCTTTCAGGACCTGGCACCCAGTAGACACTCAATAGGTGGTACATATGATATAGCAGGTCAGGGGAACAAAGGCTGTTTCTTGTTCTTCGCGTGCTGACACTTGCTGAACACACGTGGAACAGTTAAGCGTCCCCAGAGTCAATAAATGCTGCAAAAGCACAAGGCACTGGGGTGCAAAGGAAACAGTTTGGGCCTTTGAGTCAAGCTGGCCGGGCTGGTGTTCCCACAGTTGCGTGACCTTGGGGAAACATTGCATGTCCTCTCTGACCCTTGGTTTCCTCATCCGAAAAAGGAGGGACATTACTGGGAGGATTGATTCCGTCCATGAAAATACTAAAGTGTGAGGCTCATTGCTGGTGTTTCCTGAGGGGCAGTTTCCTTCCTCTTCTCCAGCGCGGAGCTGCCAACTCATTGCTCGACCCACAGCCAAGTCAGCATCATAAACCCTGAAAACCCTGTGACTGATTTTCAAGCAGCAAAGTCAAAATCACTCACAAGACTTCTCGCTCCACTTACAATTTCCCCCGAGTTGTTACTTTCCTTTTGAAAATAGTAAAAGAATAAAACGGGGGGAAAAGCTACTTACCCACAGCCCGCAGATAAACACCCATAAGTAGTTCAAGCCGGCACGGTCTTCAGGGGAGGACAGGGAGGGCTTGTTTGTGCCTCATTCTGGGTTCATTATAAACCCGGGAGAAAGCAGGTTCCCGGAGAAATGCTGATGCAGCCCGTCTCAGGGTTGCTATGAGACGTCCAACCGCGTTACATAAAACCAGAGCCTGAAATATGGAAGCGGAGATTTTAATGACCAGACCCCTGGCTGTCTGGAGGGAGAGCCTCGGTCACTATTTCCTGCTAAGTAGCACGGTTGGTTTTATTTCTCTGATGGCTTAATGAGACTAATTGATCATGCCCCACAGTGTTGCTTCCTTCCACTTGGAAGATGTGAGCAGGCTCAGGTAGATGAGCTGGTTTCTCAATGAAACGGCCGCTCAGGAGGGCAGCCCAGGGGTGGGGGCTGGGGGGTGAGGAGCAGCTTGCTGTTTTTCTGTGTCCTTAGACAAGTCACTTCATGACTCTGGTTCCAATGAGGCCTTTCTTCCCAGGGGATCAAACACCGCATCTGCAGCTCTAAGGTGCCTGTAAGTCATAGAGGGGTCTTGTTACAAGGCGGATTCTGAGCCCGTGGCTCTGGGTGAGGCCTGAGACTCTGCATTTTTGTCTAGCAAGTACCTGGTGGTGCCACTGCTGTTGGTTCCTGGTTGCTCCTTTGAGCAGACAGCTTTGAGGGCACGTGAAACAGAAAGTTATTGTACACCGTGAGGCGGTTTATATGGGAAACACAGGCATGGACAGTTCCTCAGCTGCTCAGCGAGGTAATGCTCACTAAGTGCCTTGGTGGTAAGTACCTGGCAGTGCACTAGATGCAGAGGCAGTGACCTGGATTGTAAGTCACTAACTCTTCCTATGTGATGATGGAGAGAGAGAGAGAGAGAGAGAGAGAGAGAGAGAGAGAGCAAGTGGGCAGGTGTTGGCCCCAAACAGACCTGAGCTTGAGTCCTGCCTGCCTCCGCTATTTCATGATTGTGTGATCATAGACAAGTCAGTTCACTTGTCTTGGCCTCAGTTTCCCTGTCTGTTAAATGGGGATGGCGCCACCATCACAGGGTGGGCAGAAAGGCTTAAGCAAGATGATGGATGCAAAGGGCCTGGCCCAGTGCCTGGCACGTGGTAGACACTCCTCCTGAGCTTGTCATGGGCACACACCTGACTGCGTGAGCCTGGCTTCCTCAGGTCAGGGCTCCAAGGGGAGGGGCAACCTGTCTCTCCAGGGACTCAGAGGCCATTCCTCTCCAGTCAGCAGAAAGGGCTGCAGTGAGTGAAAGCCCAAGTCTGTCTCCGAGGCGAATTATCCGGCCCCACACTCCTGCCAGCAGTCAGCAGGCTGCGCTCCCATGAGCACCGCTCACCCCCTGGGCAGCAGCCTTTGAGAGGGGATAACACAGGTTCCCATGCCGACAGACCCTGGCTTGAGCCTCATCCAAGGAGCCTCAGACCTCTCATCTGTGAAATGGGGTCACTCTGCCTGCAGAATTATGTGAGGATCAGAGAGAACGATGATAATCAGAGTAGCTCACGCCTTAAGTGCCCAGCACCGGGCTCAGTGCAGTGCATGAAGAGTCAGCTTCCTCACAACCCTCCCAGGCACTGGTCTCATTAAGCTGCCCCAGTTCCAAGTGAAGAACTGAGGCTCAGAGAGGTTAAGTATCATGCCTGAGGCCGCACAGCTGGCAAGAGGCAGAATCAAGATTTGAACCCCAGAAGCCTAAACTCCAGAGTGTGAAAGCCTAGCCATAGACCAGCCGTGGGCAAACTACGGCCCGAGGGTGGATCTGGCCCATTTGAAATGAATAAAACTAAAAAAAAAAAAGACCTTACCCTTTTATGTAACGATGTTTACTTTGAATTTATATTAGTTCACACAAACACTCCATCCATGCTTTTGTTCCGGCCCTCCAGTCCAGTTTAAGAACCCATTGTGGCCCTCGAGTCAAAAAGTTTGCCCACCCCTGCCATAGACTCTACTGCCTCCTTCTTAGTTTTCTCCAGAACCTCCCAGAGGCAGGGAGAGCGGCAGGCAGGGCTGGCTCGGGTGGAACCAGTACCGCTGCTTGATGGAGAGCAAACACATGCAAAGGCATTCCCCTTTGATGACTTTCTGCCTGAGCCCTCAAGGCTCCCCGTTGTGTGATTTCTCTAACGCCTTTCCAGCAAACATCATTTGCGTGATCATAAGCAAGTCAGCTCACCTGTGTTGGCCTCAGTTTCTCCATCGGTCAAATGGGCACGATGTCACCATCCTAGGATGAGCCGACAGGATTAAGCAACATAATGGTTGCAAAGTGCCTGCCCCATCATGTCAAGGTATTACCTTAACAGCTGAAGAATCCACTCAGTGGATGCCAACCTCCCTCAATCCCCCTCCCTGAACCCCAGCCTTTGATACTACGCCTTTCTTCCTTTCATGTGTCTAGAATAGTGTCTGGGCATAGTTAGGAACTCGATGTTTAGAAGCTGTCATATTATCTGAGCAGTAAACCTATACCAAGGGTGTCTCCGGTCCTGATTGTATCCCGTGTTGTCAGGGGGAACAGCTTCTGGGGTCCTGTTGATCATCCTAGGAATGGAGAGAAAGCCTTGAGCAGCCAGGTTGTGACGAGGCGGTCAGGACGAGAGCCTGCCGCAGAAAGCAGCTCACTCTGCAGCCAACCCACGAGGCAGTGGCGACAGCTTCCCAATGCTAAGGAGTCCTGCTTCTCCGAGCACTGCGGCGCATTGCAGCAAGTCATAACTAATCAAGCTGTCAGGGACGGGCTCCTTCCCCCTGTGCAGAAGCCTCGTCAATTCCAGGCTGACCACTCTGTGTGTGCCTTGGTCCATGCATCCAGCTCCTCCCATCCCCACTCCCACTCAGGAACCCCAGGCAGAGAGCCAGTGCCTCTGGGAGCTGGGTTGGGGTGCATTAGGCCAGTGCGTGGAGCAGCTAGGGTGCAGGAGAGAACAGTAGACTTGGAGATGGACTCCATGTGGCTTAATGCTATCTGGTCTCGTTTGCATCTGAAAAAATGGGACCGAAAGCCTTGATCTAGAGAGGCAGGCAGTAGAGGGCAGGTGCTGGGCAAGTCTGGATTTTGACCTTGGCTCAGCCACTCGAAAGCTGGGCCTTCCTGGGAAAATGACATCATCTCTCAGATTCACAGATTGCTTTTTTATATACAAGGGGGTGATGATGGTGCCTAGACCTCCCAGACTTATTGTGCAGATTAAAACGAAATAAAGCAAAACGTGCTTAGCCTGTTTCATGGCAAACTATGAATGTTTGATCTTCTTACTAATGGAGTTGTTCATTTCTTCCAGGTAGTGCACTGGAGCAGAAGACGCGAAAGCTAAAAGATGAACAGGAGTTGAACAGACATTTGAGAACTGTCGGGAGAATGGGCCAAGCTGATGCATGTGAGGGACCCAGTCCTCACCTGCCTCACCTTCCTGTGCTCAGGAAACCCTCGGGGTCCACCGAGGCGTGTTCTCTTCTCAGCTAGTCTCACCTGCTGATGTTACTAACAGTCCTAAGGAAGAGCTAACTCTCACTTAGCTCATACTATGTGCCAGGCATGGTTCTAAACACTTTATCAATGTTAATTCATTTAATTTCATGATATATGAAGTACATATCATTACTTTCCCCATTTTATAGATAAACTGAGCCAGAGGGAAGATAAGTAACTTACCAAGGTTACACAGCTGTTGAATGATGGAGCCAGGATTATGGGCCTGGTAGTTTGGTAGCCAGCTCCTTGCTCTGAACTAGTTCACCAGAGACAGCTGGTCCTGAGCACTCAGGGGCTCCTGACCTTAATTCCCATGTCTACCCTCTCGTCTATTAGCTACAAGACCACACTGCCCATAAGAACACAGCCCTAAGAACTGCCTGCCTCAGTTGAACTCAACTCAGTTCAACTTAACTCAACTCAGTTCAACTCAACTACTTGACTCAGTTCAACTTAACTCAACTCAACTCAGGCAGAACATGTGCCCAGGGATCTTGGGCCAGATGTAAGTGACTCCAACAAATGATGCAGAATTTGGAGGTCATCTTTCATGCTTATACTATTCCCATTGGTCTGATAGGACTCTTATGTCCCTCCTTTATATAAAATAATACCAAGATATTATGTGCACACAGCACTATACAATTTACAAATCTTTTTACACGTGTAACTCATGTTTCCTAAGTCAAGCCAGTTTGGAAGTAAAGAAAAAGGGGAGCTTATGCAGAGAATAATTCTAATATGTACTATTAATTGGGCAGCTCCTATGTTCCAGGCATGGTGCTAGATGCATAATGAACAGTATGTAACTTATTTAACCGGGCTCTGTGGGGAATGAGATTATTCTGGGCATTTTACAGATGAGGTAACTGAGGTGTGGATCGGCTGAGTAACTTTTCCAAGTCCCAGAGCTGGTAAAGGCTTTGTGGTTTACTTCCAAAGGCTGTGTCTTTCCAGAGCTCCACCCTGCCTACCTGAGCTGGCCGCCACCTCAGGAAACCAGCCTATGTCTCCTCAAGAAATTGGGGCTCAGGGGAGCAGGGGCAATTAAAGTGTGTCCTTCCATTCCCTGTAAAACCAGAGACAAAGGAGCTGTAACCTCTGGGCCAGATGAAGGCAGCTTTCCTGCCCCAGGGAGAAGCAAGGGCTGCAGAAGAGTGAATCCTGCTTTATGAGCCTGGTGCCGTTTCATTCCTTACCCAAGCAGAAGATTCTCGCTGAGCTGACATGACCTCTGAAACCCAACATTCTTGCTGGATGGATGTATTAGAGTTTGGGTTGAAGACCATCTCCCTCAACATCTTGCTTTTAGATGTGCAAACTATGGTCACAAGAAATAAGTCCTCAGAGCCAGGTAAATGACAGAACAGAGCTCAGACCTTGGCACAGGGTTTGCTGGGGTTAATTAAGTAGAAATCTGTAGAAAGAAGGATTGAGATTTGGCTTTTAAAAATGAACATCAATCACATTATTGATCCCCCTACCCCCAGCCCCTTTGTCTTTAGGATCCCTGGACTGTGTTCGCTGTGGGCTTCACATACAATAGAAATCATGTTAATTCAAATGTTAACTTAGAGCAGGAGGCCTCGCTGTGGAAAGGGTGGGTGGGACCATCCAGTGTGCCCAGAAATGGTGCCCTGCTCACTTTGGGCCCCTCCAATGTAAAAGGGTTCGGCTGCGAATGGATACTCCAGGCCCACTCACTGCTTTTCCTTTTGTCTGGATTTCAGCTCTCATGTTTCACTTGCTTTGAGAGGTTATCTCTGGGGGGCAGTATGGGTCTGTGGAATAGCCAGTTCAATGTCAGGTTAGAGTCCCTCGCTCGCCACTCTCTCACTGTGTGCTCTTGACTATGCTTCTTAATTGCACTGTGCTTCATTTTCCTGATTCATGAAATTAAGATCATACTACTCAACATGCTGGATTTCAGGAGGACTGAAGAAATATACAAAGGGCCTGCTTTACTCCACAGTAGAAAATTTATTATTAATACTCTTTTGGGGGACATCTGCATAGCTATAGAACAACTTGAGAGCTAGAGAAACAGGGTCTTCTGTTGGAGAATATTGATTAATTACCCCTCAGCTCTCAAATGAGGATACATCCTTTCCCCACTGGGCCATCAAACAACCTTTCCCATCTCACAGCCCCTGCACAGGAGTCATGCTTATCAGGGAGCAGGACTGAGGTGATGCCATATGTGTAAAGCAGATGCTGAAGACGGTCTCCCTCTGTGCACCTCGATTTTTACTGTGACCACTTTGTAGCCTAGAAGTGTGAACTCTGCCTTCTGCTGTGCTGAGGGGTAAGGGGTCCTTTAGCTCTTGGTTCATGGGTAATGCGTGGTCCTCTCTCTGGCCAGCCCCAAAATGTTCTCCTTGTTTCTCTCTCTTGCACTCAATTCTGCACACGCACAGAAATTAGAGATCTAGAGAGAAGCACGTGACTAGGAGAATGAACTACAGAACAAGAAAGAACTGAGTTTGCACCCTAGCTCTCCAGCCCCACCCATGTACTCCCAGTTAATACGTAGCTTCTCAGAACCTGTTTCCTCAGCATTTCAAAGAGGTGGAATAGTCCTACTTTCCCCATGGCATTGCCATGAGGAATAAGTGAAATGCATGTCAGACAAGTGCTTAGCTGAAGGCCTGCATGTTAGCTGTTATGGTGTATTTTCCCCCCAAAAAACCCTGTTTCTTCATCTTGCTATAATCTTCTGAGATGAAACACAAAGAGACCACTAAAAGGATATTTAAAGTAAAATGCATCACTCTCCATTTGCTTTGGGAGCCGGAAGGCAAAAAGGATCTCACTCTGCCACCTTCCTCATCGAGGAAAGAAGAATCACGTGGTCCAATGCTTTCAGATGGGATGGCAGGTGTCATTAATATAAGAAGCCAACAAAGGACAGATGTCAAACTCTTTGGCTTGGTGTTTGAGACCTTTCTTTTTTTTTTTTTTTTTTTTTTTTTTGCTTTTGTCCAAACTCTGGTCTTAGGCCTTGATCCAATTTATTTATTTATTTATTTATTTATTTATTTATTTATTTTTATTGCTTAAAGTATTACAAAGGGTATTACATATGTGTCCATTTTATCACCCCGCCCTAGACAGTCCCCCAGCCTCCCCTATCCCCCAGTGTCTTATGTCCATTGGTTATGCTTATATGCATGCATACAAGTCCTTTAGTTGATCTCTTACCCCCCTACCTCCTGCCCCCCAACCCTCCCCTGCCTTCCTGCTGCAGTTTGACAATCTGTTTGAGGCTGCTCTGCCTCTGTATCTATTATTGTTCAAAAGTTTATAATGGTCTCTATTATCCATGAATGAGTGAGATCATGTGGTATTTTTCCTTCATTGACTGGCTTATTTCACTTAGCATAATGCTCTCCAGTTCCATCCATGACGTTGCAAATGGTAAGAGTTCCTTCCTTTTTACAGCAGCATAGTATTCCATCGTGTAGATGTACCACAGTTTTCTAATCCATTCATCTACTGATGGGCACTTAGGCTGTTTCCAGATCTTAGCTATGGTGAATTGTGCTGCTATGAACATAGGGGTGCATATATCCTTTCTGATTGGTGTTTCTGGTTTCTTGGGATATATTCCTAGAAGTGGGATCACAGGGTCAAATGGGAGTTCCATTTTCAGTTTTTTAAGGAAACTCCATACTGTCTTCCATAGTGGCTGCACCAGTCTGCATTCCCACCAGCAGTGCACAAGTGATCCTTTTTCTCCACATCCTCTCCAGCACTTGTCGTTTGTTGATTTGTTGATGATAGCCAGTCTGACAGGTGTGAGATGATACCTCATTGTTGTTTTGATTTGCATCTCTCGGATGATTAGTGACTTTGAGCATGTTTTCATATGTCTCTTGGCTTTCTGAATGTCCTCTTTTGAAAGGTGTCTATTTAGGTCCTTTGCCCACTTTTTGATTGGATTGTTTATCTTCCTTTTGTTGAGTTGTATGAGTTCCCTATAAATTTTGGAGATTAGGCCCTTATCAGATATGACATTGGCAAATATGTTTTCCCACACAGTGGGTTTTCTTGTTGTTTTGTTGATGGTTTCTTTTGCTGTGCAGAAGCTTTTTATTTTGATGAAGTCCCATTTGTTTATTTTCTCTTTAGTTTCAAGTGCCCTAGGAGCTGTGTCAGTGAAGAAATTGCTTCGGCATATGTCTGAGATTTTGTTGCCTTTGGATTCTTCTAGAATTTTTATGGTTTCCTGTCGTACATTTAAGTCCTTTATCCATTTTGAGTTTATCTTTGTGTATGGTGTAAGTTGGTGGTCTAGTTTCATTTTCTTGCATATATCTGTCCAATTTTCCCAACACCATTTATTGAAGAGACTATCTTGGCTCCATTGTATGTTCTTGCCTCCTTTGTCAAATATTAATTGAGCATATTGGTTCGGGCCGATTTCTGGGCTCTCTATTCTATTCCATTGATCTATATGCCTATTCTTGTGCCAGTACCAGGCAGTTTTGAGAACAGTGGCTTTGTAATACAACTTGATATCTGGTATTGAGATCCCACCTACTTTGTTCTTTTTCAGGATTGCTGCAGCTATTCGGGGTCTTTTTTTATTCCAGATGAATTTTTGGAGAGTTCGTTCTAGATCTCTGAAGTATGCCGTTGGTATTTTAATGGGAAGTGCGTTGAATTTATAGATTGCTTTGGGTAGTATGGACATTTTAATGATGTTGATTCTACCAATCCAGGAACACGGTATGTTCTTCCATCTGTTTATGTCTTCCTCTATATCTTTTTTCAACGTCCTGTAGTTTTCTGAGTAGAGGTCTTTTACCTCTTTAGTTAAGTTGATTCCTAGGTAGCTTAATTTTTTTGGTGCAATGGTAAACGGGATTGCTTTTATAATCTCTCTTTCTGAAAGTTCACTACTGGTGTATAGAAATGCCTCAGATTTCTTGGGGTTAATTTTGTATCCTGCTACATTGCCAAATTCATGTATTAAGTCTAGTAGCTTTTGGATGGAGTCTCTGGGGTTTTGTATGTATAATATCATGTCGTCTGCAAATAAGGACAGTTTTACTTCCTCTTTTCCAATTTGGATGCCTTTTATTTCTTCTTCTTGCCGAATTGCAATGGCTAACACTTCCAGTACTATGTTGAACAGGAGTGGTGAGAGGGGGCATCCCTGTCTTGTTCCTGTTCTTAGGGGAAATGGTGTTAGTTTTTGCCCATTGAGTATGATGTTGGCTGTGGGCCTGTCATATATGGCTTTTATTATGTTGAGGTATGATCCTTCTACTCCCACCTTGCTGAGAGTTTTTATCAAAAATGGGTGTTGAATTTTGTCAAATGCTTTTTCTGCATCAATTGATATGACCATGTGGTTTTTTTCTTTCAGTTTGTTTATGTGATGTATCACGTTTATTGATTTGCGGATATTGTACCATCCTTGCATCCCTGGGATAAATCCTACTTGGTCATGGTGTATGATCTTTCTGATGTACTGCTGGATCCGATTTGCTAAGATTTTGTTGAGGATTTTGGCATCTATGTTCATGAGGGATATTGGCCTGTAGTTCTCTTTCATTGTGTTGTCTTTACCTGGTTTTGGTATTAGGGTGATGCTGGCTTCATAGAATGAGCTTGGAAGTGTTCCTTCCTCTTGAATTTTTTGTAGTAGTCTGAGGAGGATAGGTTTTAGTTCTTCCTTGAATGTTTGGTAAAACTCCCCTGTGAAGCCGTCTGGTCCTGGGCTTTTGTTTGATGGAAGCTTTTTGATGACTGCTTCAATTTCTTCCATAGTTATTGGCCTGTTGAGATTTTTAGATTCTTCCTGATTGAGTTTTGGAATGTTGTATTTTTCTAGGAATTTGTCCATTTCCTCCAGGTTGTCTAGTTTGTTGGAGTAGAGCAGTCCATAGTATTTTTTAACGATCATTTGTATTTCTGTGGGGTCTGTTGTTATTTCGCCTCTATCGTTTCTGATTTTGTTTATTTGGGTCCTCTCTCTTTGCTTCTTGGTGAGTCTGGCTAGAGGTTTGTCAATCTTGTTTATCCTTTCAAAGAACCAGCTCTTGGTTTCATTGATTTTCTGTATTGTTTTTTTGGTCTCTATGTCATTTATTTCTGCTCTAATCTTTATTATTTCCTTCCTTCTGCTCACTCTGGGGTTTTCTTGTTGCTCTCTTTCTAATTCTTTGAGTTGTAGAGTTAGATGATTTACTACCATGTTTTCTTGTTTTTTGAGATAGGCCTGTAGAGCTATAAACTTCCCTCTCAAGACTGCTTTCATTGTGTCCCATAGGTTTTGGATTGTTGTGTTTTCATTGTCATTAGTTTCCAGAATGTTTTTAATTTCTTCTTTGATCTCATTGGTAACCCAATCGATATTTAATAGCATGCTATTCAGCTTCCAGGTGTTTGAGTATTTTTGGTTGTTTTTATTGTAGTTTATTTCTAATATTATGCCATCGTGGTCTGTGAAGATGCTTTTTATGATTTCAATCTTCTTGAATTTGGGGATACTTTGCTTGTGACCCAATATATGGTCTATTTTTGAATATGTCTTATGAGCATTTGAGTAGAATGTATATTCCCTGGCTTTGGGGTGGAGTGTTCTGAAGATGTCTATTAAGTCCATCTGATCTAGTGAGTCATTTAGGATTGCTGTATCTTTGCTGATTGTTTGTCTAGAGGGCTTATCCAGTGCTGTCAGTGGTGTATTAAAGTCCCCTACTATGATTGTATTGTTGTCGATCTCTCCTTTGATATCTTCCAGGAGTTTTTTTTATGAATTTGGGTGCTCCTGCATTGGGTGCATATATGTTTACCAGAGTTATATCTTCTTGTTGTATTGATCCCTTTAGTATTATGAAGTGGCCTTCCTTATCTCTTGTTATGGCCTTCACTTTGAGGTCTATTTTGTCCGATATAAGTATTGCTACCCCAGCTTTCTTTTCCTTTCCATTTGCCTGAAAGATATTTTTCCATCCTTTCACTTTCAGTCTGTGTGAGTCCCTTCTAATGAGGTGGGTTTCTTGTAGACAGCAGATGTATGGGTCATGTTTTTTTATCCATTCAGCCACTCGATGTCTTTTGTTTGGAGCATTTAGTCCATTTACGTTTAAAGTTATTATTGAAAGGTACTTGTTTGTAGCCATTTCTGTTTTTGTGTGGCTGTTTTCTTTCTGAGCTTTTTATTTCTTATTTTTATACCAGTCCCTTTAGCATTCCTTGCATTGCTGGCTTGGTGGTGATAAACTCCCTTAGCCTTTTTTTGTCTGTGAAGCTTCTTATTTCCCCTTCAAGTTTGAATGATAGCCTTGCTGGATAGAGTATTCTTGGATTCAGTCCTTTGCTTTGCATCACTTTGTAAATTTCAGTCCATTCTTTTCTGGCCTGATGTGTTTCTGTTGAGAAATCATTTGACAATCTAATGGGAGAGCCCTTGTATGTAACTTTCCGTCTCTCTCTTGCAGCCTGTAAGATTCTCTCTTTGTCCTGAACATTTGCCATGGTAATTATGATGTGTCTTGGTGTGGGTCTTTTCGGGTTCACCTTGTTTGGGACTCTCTGGGCATGTGTGACTTTTTTCTTCCCCACCTCAGGGAAGTTTTCTGATATTATTTCTTCTAATAGGTTTTCTAATCCTTGTTCATCCTTTTGTTGTTCTGGTACTCCTATTATTCGTATGTTGTTTCGTTTCATGTTGTCCCAAAGCTCCCTTAGGCTCTCCTCCTGTCTTTTAATTTTTTTCTCCAATTGCAGTACATTTTGGGTGTGTTTTGCTTCCTTGTCTTCTAATTCACTAATTCGGTCCTCCGCTTCTCCTAGTCTACTGTTGATACTTTCAATGGAGTTTTTCATTGCAGCTATATCACTCTTCATTTCTTCTTGGGTCTTACTTAAGTTGTTGATTTTTTCATCTGTTTCTTCTAGCTTCTTCCATATGTTATCGATTTTTTCATCTGTTTCGTCTTGCTTCTTGCAGAGGTTGTCGATTTTTTCCTCCATCCGGTTTATGCACTCTAGGACCCTTATTCTGAATTCTTTTTCTGTCATGTTGCATGCCTCTGTATTACTTAGCTGCTTTTCTGGAGAGTCCTCCTTCTCTTTCCTTTGGGGGTTTCTTTGTCTACCCATGTTTGATCTCACTGACATATCTAGACGTTGAGTCGTTCAGTGGTTGCTCCCTTGGTGGCAGTGACTCCTTGATCTGTGGTTGCTCTTCGGGCGGTTGCGGTAGCAGCTGCTCTTCAGTTGGCAGCAGCTCCTCTGGTGGGTTCTGTTCACAGCTGTGGTGGCTCTTCTGGCTGGTGGGCGAGGTTTCACGTACAGCTGCTGTTCCTCGGCAGAGGGTGTGTTGCTCAGGAGGTTGCTGTTGCTTGGACCTGCTGCGTTGATTTAAAGGCACAAAATACAACACAACAAGGCACCACGTACCAGGCACTATACACAAATATATTCACGATATTAATAACCCCAAATAAAGGTGATCACCCGAATTAAGAGAATTAGGGAACAAGGAAGAAGAAAGAGAAAAAGATAAAAGAGAAAAAGAAAAGAAAAGTAGGGACCAAAAAAAAAAAGGAGTGCAAAAATGAAATTTGGAAAAAGAAGGGGGGAAAATAAAAGCGAGAAAAGAAAAGAAAAAAAAAAAAAAAGAGCGAAAAGAGAGAATGAAGTGGAAGAGGGGAAGAGACTTTTTATATGAGGAGAATACTCCTATAGAACAGCCATTAATCCCAACAAATTCCAGCAACAGCTCCCTGGAGATGAATGCAAACTAGAAACAACCAATAATATAACGATGAAAATAGAATGGAGAACACTAATCCCAAAATAAAATAAAGAGAAAATAAAATGGCACTTTAAAAAATGGTAAAATGGTAGCAGTAGTAATACTGGTTAAAAATAAGAAGGTAGTAATTAAAAGGGTAAAATCAGGTGATGGAAAAAGAAGAAAAAAAAAAGAAAAGAAAAAAAAAAGAAGAAAAAAAAAAGAAAAAAAATTGGTTTCTTAGTTAAAAGGTGGAAAAAAAAAAATTGCAGTAGTGAAGGTCCCTTGGTTCTTCTATTCTTCAGTGTGGCTCGCCTTAGACCTGCCAGGTATCCAGGAGAGTGTTGAATTTCCCTGCGATACACTGTTCCTCTGTGTTGTAAACCACAGTCCTTATTTTAAAGCAGACCGCTTTTGTTTCCCAGACTGCCTTATTTTGTGTTTAGCAAAGAGTCAGTTTGTGGGTCAGCCTCTGGGCGGCAGTGTTTTGGGGTTGGCCTCTGAGGCTGTAGGGCCTTTCTGTCCAGTGGAAGTTCACTGCCCAGAGCTGGCTGCGTAATAGTTAGTTACCAGCGCTGTGTTGTTGCTGGGATTGAAAATCCCTCTATAGGCCAGACCCTGTTAACTCCCAGGGACTGACCAGGTTATTTTAATCCTTGATCTTGTACAGGGTGGAATCTGGGTGTGGCTGTGCTCCTTGCCTGGGGGCTGGGGGGAGGAGTCTCACTCTCCGGAGAGAATGGCTGCCCCAGTCCTGTGCTCGGGGGTGTCTCAGCACTCAATTCGCTGCCACCTCTCCCGGCTCCCCCTCTCTCCTCAGTCTCTCCCCAGATTCCACTCCTCCGCACACTCTCCCTCTCTTCAGCACAGGTGAGTGTCTGTATCCGAAATGTCCCATGAACAGGATTCAGTGAAAACAATCAAACAAACGCCGGCCGCGGAAACGGGGAAGGCTTGGTTTCTGTAAGCTTCTTCTCTTACCGGGACTGCATGGTCTGGTCAGCTCTTCAGGCTGCCCCCTTTAGGCTCAGTCCTCTGTGATCACAGCACTGAGCTCTCAATTCCCCCGGCGGCGCCAGGAATCCCGCGGTTCTCCTTTCCCCCGTCAGGGGCTGTGCCTGTCCCAAGGGACTCGGCTGCCGCGCGGTCTCCCTCCGACTCTCTGGGTTCAGAGGTCTGGCAAACTTTCCTGCCCAAATCCCTGGTTTTTTTTTTTACCTTTCCTGGGGAGTTCTGCTCTTCTCGGCTGCAAACCGTCTCACCAGCTGAGCAATTTCGCCAATTCGGTGTGGGTGTTACTAGTTTCAGCTGCTGACTCCATTTGCTCTGGGACACGACCTGGGACGCGTCTGCCTATATCGCCGCCATCTTCCGTCTTCCTTGAGACCTTTCTTGATCTGGTCCTCACCTGCCTCTTGGCCACCTCTCCCTCTGTTCCTGCTCATCGCACATGCAGAGTAGGAAAGAGGGAGGATGGAAATAGTAAAAAGGGGGCACCGCTCAGCACTGTCAACTTCTTTTAGAGCCTTCCTGGAAGTGCCTTGTCCTCATTTCCTGCCCCATATCTGTTAGCATCTCATTGGTCAGAATGTGGTCATGTGGCCACACCTGGAAAGGGAGTCTGGGAAATGTAGTCTTTTGGCTGAGCACTGAATCCAGGTTCCAATACAGTACTAGCAAATAAGGTGTAATCAAATAGACACCAGTATCCTTGCTACTGTCCCCAGTAGTTTACCCACCACACAGTCCGGGTGGTGGTGAAGGTGGGGGAGAGTTTAAAATAATTTAGGAACAAAGTGCTAAATCTTAGGGCTGAACCAGTCCTTTTTGGAGACTGGACATCAGCATGGGTTAGGGCAGTGGTCGGCAAACTGCGGCTCGCGAGCCACATGTGGTTCCTTGGCCCCTTGAGTGTGGCTCTTCCCAAGCTTTAGGAGTACCCTAATGAAGTTAATAACAATGTACCTACCTATATAGTTTAAGTTTTAAAAATTTGGCTCTCAAAAGAAATTTCAATCATTGTACTGTTGATATTTGGCTCTGTTGACTAATGAGTTTGCCAACCACTGGGTTAGGGGAAAAGCCTCTAGAGTAGGTGTCTTGACCTGGATTCTTTTTTATTTTTTTTATTTTTTATTTTATTGCTTAAAGTATTACAAAGGGTATTACATATGTGTCCATTTTTTCTCCCCCGCCCTAGACAGTCCCCTAGCCTCCCCTATCCCCCAGTGTCTTATGTCCATTGGTTATGCTTATATGCATGCATACAAGTCCTTTGGTTGATCTCTTTCCCCCCTACCTCCTGCCCCCAACCCTCCCCGGCCTTCCCGCTGCAGTTTGACAATCTGTTTGAGGCAGCTCTGCCTCTGTATCTATTATTGTTCAAAAGTTTATAATGGTCTCTATTATCCATGAATGAGTGAGATCATGTGGTATTTTTCCTTCATTGACTGGCTTATTTCACTTAGCATAATGCTCTCCAGTTCCATCCATGCTGTTGCAAATGGTAAGAGTTCCTTCCTTTTTAGAGCAGCATAGTATTCCATCGTGTATATGTACCACAGTTTTCTAATCCATTCATCTACTGATGGGCACTTAGGCTGTTTCCAGATCTTAGCTATGGTGAATTGTGCTGCTATGAACATAGGGGTGCATATATCCTTTCTGATTGGTGTTTCTGGTTTCTTGGGATATATTCCTAGAAGTGGGATCACAGGGTCAAATGGGAGTTCCATTTTCAGTTTTTTGAGGAAACTCCATACTGTCTTCCATAGTGGCTGCACCAGTCTGCATTCCCACCAGCAGTGCACAAGTGTTCCTTTTTCTCCACATCCTCTCCAGCACTTGTCGTTTGTTGATGATAGCCAGTCTGACAGGTGTGAGATGGTACCTCATTGTTGTTTTGATTTGTATCTCTTGGATGATTAGTGACTTTGAGCGTGTTTTCATATGTCTCTTGGCTTTCTGAATGTCCTCTTTTGAAAGGTGTCTATTTAGGTCCTTTGCCCATTTTTTGATTGGATTGTTTATCTTCCTTTTGTTAAGTTGTATGAGTTCCCTATAAATTTTGGAGATTAGGCCCTTATCAGATATGACATTGGCAAATATATTTTCCCACACAGTGGGTTTTCTCGTTGTTTTGTTGATGGTTTCTTTTGCTGTGCAGTTGACCTGGATTCTTGTCCTTGCTTGCATGACCTTGGGTACCATTACAGATGGGGATGGGATGGTGGCCTCTCAGGTTCCTTCCATCCCTCTGTGATACTAATGGAAGCATTCCTGCCTATACTGGTTGCAAGCTATGTATGCATGCTTTTGTTGTTTTTAAGCTTCTCACCACTGTCTTCACCTCCCATTTATAAATGTTTAAAAATATTCACTTGACGCACAATGAGATTACAGACTCTCTCATTTCTGAGATGAAAAGCAGCTCATGCATTATTCAAGAAAAATATCGCATTATTGAACAAAGGATGGGTGCCTTCACTCCTCATTACTTATTCCAGTCCTTGCCTTATTAGTAGATGTGTTCTGTGAGGATTTTAATGATGGGTTTTGTAAACAAAGACTAGAGATCAAACACTAGTGTGTTTAGATGGCAAGATTAAAAGATTATCATAAAGTCATCAAATTGCATGGCTGGCAGATCGCCTAGTGACTAGGTCCTAGTCCAGGGGTGGGCAACCTTTTTGTGAGTGCGTGCCAAAACCAGCAAAATCTCTGACTCAAAATTCTTCTGCGTGCCAACCCTAATTTTTTGAGAACATGTTACACCTACTTGATATCTCTTAAGGTGTACGTATGTGAAGAACCTTGAAGAAATAATAAAATTCATTCGAGCGACAAAAACACAGTATATGATGATGAAAAATACATTTATTTTTTAATGTATACATGTACACTGATAGTCCGACAGAAAACTTTATGACTCCGTTTGATAATATCAGTGGGACTTTTGCTGCTGCATCACTGATGACAGATTTTACATCAGGTTTATATTTCGTGACCTTCAGAGATATGCATGAGCTACTACTTTCATCCATCAGGCTACTCCTATTATGAGCTTAACAAAATTCATCACTGAGAACAAAGATTCACAAGCGTATGTGGATGAAACCAAAACACTGGTGGGATCTAGGAAGGCAGGGAGAGTTAAGGCAGAGGCATAGAAATTGCTCTTCCCCTCTCTCGTCAATCCATGTCTATGGTCTTTAAGATAACTTGTTATGTAAAGTTATTTATTTATCTAAGATGCACCTACACTGCATTTATCTGAAAAATAAAAAAGTCGATATTAAGAAAAAAAAAATTGTAAATGGAAGATTATAAGAGAGGGTTTCGCGTGCCAGCAAAAGTTACTGGTGTGCCATGTTTGGCACGCGTGCCAGGGGTTGCCCACCCCTGTCCTAGTTCATCCAGTGCCTGGTTCCATCTACCTAATCCTACCAAGTAAAAGTTCAACCTTGAGTTCTTCCAATGATGGGGAACTCACTACCAGAATTTCACCTATGTGGAGTTTGTAAGAAAGCTCATCTCATATTGGGCTGAAATCTCTCTCTCCTTGTGGCCTCTATCCACTGGACTTAATTTTCACGTGGAACAATTCTGGGCCATTTTCTCCATGACAGACCTTTACTTATGTGGAGATGGCAACTGTCATAACCCACATTTCTTTGAACGGCTAAATATCCCGATTCCTCAGCCAACTGCTTATAGAACAAAGAGAGTGAATTAGACCTCATGAGTATTTATTAAAGAGCCTTCTCTTCACATTCCAGGCACTTTGATAAGTGTATTTATGGCTTATGATACTTTGTAGTTCAGTGAAGAATTTGTATTCAACTAGCAGGGTTTAAAATTCATGCTCACTTTATACCTCTCCAGCCCTGTCTGCCACTACTCTACCTCTTACCATCCTTCTTTAGTCTCCCTGGCATACTAGGCCTCCAGCACACCAATCTCTTCCCTGCCTCAGGGCCTTTGCATATGCCATCCTAGGTCTGGATGCTTTCCCAAGATCTTCATATTGGCTATCCACTTCTCACTATGCAGCTCTTAACTGAAAGGCCACCTACTCAAGGAAGCCTTCTTGGGTTTCTATCTAAACCAGGCTCAACCCCACTTTTAACCCATCACTCTCCATTCCATTACTCTGCTTAATTTTTCTGTAGCACTTTGCATTAAATCCGTCTATTCAACAAATATTTACTGAGCACCTTCTATGTGTCAGTGATTGTTCTAGGAATTCGGGTTATACTGGTGAATGAAACAATAATTCTTGCCTTGATGGAGCTTCCATTCTCACAGGAGAGACAGAAAATTCACAATACACACTTGGATATGGATAAATTATCTGGTATTGTTAGAAGGAGTTATGAGCAGAATTTCAGGGTTGACAAGGTACTTTCATACAAATCATACGATTTCAGTTCAGACACTACAAACCGTGCTGTCACGTGTACTGGGAATTGATTCGTGGATGCATGTATTCATTTTCAAGTAACAAACGCTCAACCCCAAAGGGCATACAAATAAAGGGAACTTTTTGACATAGGACTGAAATATCTGGAGGAAACATGTACCAGTTTTGGATGCAGTGTGATCATCACTATGGCTTAACTTCTCTGTAATCTTTCCCCCCGTTACTTGGCAAGTCAGATTCATTCTCAAGCTGGCTTCCTTCATGATGGCAATATGGTTGCAGCCAACAATGCTTCATGATTTCTCATTCATATCCACGGGGCAAGAAGCGCACTTCTGTTTCTGCATTTCATGCAAGATTCTGGAAACGTGCCTCAGCGGCATCCCCCGAGGCCACTCCTGAACAGGGGACTGTGGCCGGGGGACTAAAAGATGCTTTTTTGGGGCTTGGAGCCAATTTCCCCTAAAGCATATTGATGCTGTTAGGAGAGGGAAGAGGGTGCAGATGCCATCCTGGCAGCCAACCCATTGTTACGACGGATCGGCGTTACCATGGGAAAAACCGAGCATTGGCTGACTTATTGAAGGGCATTCGGCTCCTTGGCAGAGGGTCAGAGTCTGGAACCCAGGCTCACATCTTTGAACTCAGAACTCTTTCCAAACATAAAATTCTCCTCGCTCGTCCCTTGCCAGCGCTGAGTCTGCCGAGTTCCCTTTGCCAGAGGTTGGGCAGCTATTAGCAAAGTGAGATGCTGGGTGACGGGAGGCCTCCTTCGTGTCTTGCTGACACAACAATTCCACATAATTTCCTCCGTTTGGGTGATAGCGTTGCTCATTCATTCCTCAACAAATATTCCTTGAGCTGGGAACATTTGCTGGCCTGGACCATCTGGAAACTTCTCTTTTAATCAAGAGCCTTTTATGGGAAGTAATAGAAACTTGATTAAGCTAGTTTGAGCACATACAAAGGGAGGGGGTTTATTCTGAGTACAGAATCCTCGATCTCGACCCCTATTCTCCCACAAATGACAACATAATCTTCGATGATGACATGTTTAATAAGTACACGCATTGCTTATTGAAAATATTGATTGACCCTTGAGGCCTCTGCAGCCTGTTTGGTAGTTGCTGTTTGTCTTAGATCTGGGTTGAAGGAAATTCAAATGAAATCGAACCCCATTTGCATGCTCTTCCTGCTGGCTCTCATAGGCTTAATGTGATGGATGTGTTCCAGAAAAGGGAAGGGGCCCAGCCTTGTGGCTCAGTTGTTGAGCGTGGACCTAGGAACCAGGAGGGCACATGCCTGGGTTGCAGGCTCGATCCCCAGGAGGGGGTGTGCAGCAGGCAGCCAATCAATGATTCTCTCTCATTATTGATGTTTCTATCTCTTTCTCCATCTCTCTTCCTCTCTGAAATCAATAAAAATATATTTAAAAAAGAAAGAAAGAGAAGGGAAGGGCCTGAGAAGTTTCTCAGGAAGAAAAGGTAGGGGATGGATCAGAAACCTGGGGGGTGCAGTCTGCTTACCTCGTTCTCCAACTTGCATATTCAGTAGCTGTAACCTCACCAGCGTGCCCATTTGGCACTGAGCTTGCATTCTGATTCTGGTCCCACAGGTGCAAGCAAGACACTACTGCAGGCTTCTGGGGAGGCGTGTTGGTTTTACAAAAATGAGGGTTTTACTTACTCCCATGCAAGAATTGTGACTGTGGAAAAATTTCTCGGCAATTCAAGTACTCACACACTATCAAGAGCGGGCATGGTGTCCTCTTCCTCTTGGTGGCTTCATGAAGACACTGTACAGCTCTCTTTGGGGGATGGTAAGAGAGCCACCTTCCTATACACCTGGATTAAATCAACTTGAATGACCCTTTCCAGTTCATGGAGTCCATAAATTCCTCCGTCCAGAAGGAGAGGAGGCCAATGTCGAGATAACCTGACGAGTAAGCAAGTATCTTCCCCCAAGAACAAATTAATTCCTGCTTTGCTTCCCCAATGAGTTCTGTAGCATTTCTTTGCTCAAACTGCAGCATCAGAATCAGCTGAGAGCTGGCTGGAAATGTACCATCATGGGCTGCATCCCAGACCCTGGGTCAGAACCTGTACTTTAGTAATATTCTGAGGTCTCACTTGCACATTCATGTTGGAGAAGCACTGCTGTGGAAACTGCTTCTACTGCCCCTCCGGGCCTTTGTTGCACTCACTTGATTGCTTATCTGTGTCGAGGAGAAGGGCCGAGGTCATGTCTTCTCACCAGTGTGTCTCCATCTCCTACATAGGGCCTGGCACTAGGGGATATTCAATAGCTACCGGACGAAGGGGTGGGTGGATGGATGGATGGGGAAATCAGGTTCTACTGTAGCCTGTCAGGGAGGCTACCTGTCGTAGTGGCAGGATGCTGGGGTCAGAAGGAAAGGGAAAGGTCGCCGAGCAGTACTGTTGCCATCAACAGGTTTTGAGCTCTGTGTGAGGTGTTTTGCCTACTCAGTGGTCAGCAAACTGCGGCTTGCGAGCCACATGCGGCTCCTTGGCCCCTTGAGTGTGGCTCTTCCACAAAATACCGACTTCTGCGCATAAGCCACAAAGTTTCAATCGTACTGTACCTGCGCACCCGCACATGGTATTTTGTGGAAGAGCCACACTCAAGGGGCCAAAGAGCCTCATGTGGCACGCGAGCCGCAGTTTGCCAACCACTGACCTACATGATACAATTCACGCCACAGAAAACAGGACCGGGCAGTTATTGATATTCTCATTTCACCCCCGAGCAAGTGGTGCAGCTACAGTTTGAACCTGGAACAATACCCTTTCTTTCACGCTGCACTGCCATTCAGTCTTTGTACGAGGGTAGGTTTGCCCCCTGACTCCCCGGCCTCTATTTTCTGCATCTGTGGCAGAAGCTTTGGTACTCTGCCCATCTCCACCCTAGTGCGCACTGCTTCTGCCAACAGCTTCAGTCTGCAGAGAGCCTGCAGCTCTGCCTGAGGCCTTCCCCCTGGTCTTAGGTGGATGCTGGTCTGTGTGCAAGGCAAGTCTTTACAAACCTATGAGGTAGCCACCGCCACGCTCTCCAGATGAGGAAACTGAAGCTCAGACGGGCGGAGTGCTGTGCCAAAGGTTCCCCAGCTGGTAATCAGTGGAGCCCAGGTTTGGACCTATTCCTGTTTGATGTCAAAATTCGTGGTCTTTAAATTCTTGCTTCCCTAAATTATTTAGATTATTAACTGAGATCAGGGATGTGAAGATGCTTTGCAAAGATGAGAAGTTCAATTCTTGTTACTATAATTTTAGAATGGGCTGTCTTTGTCAGAATCTTGTGCTTTTTTTCCCCAAGAGGGTTAGGACAAGGCAACCAGGGTTTGATTTGCGAGGGGTCTGATTCGAAGGGACCAGAAGAAAATGGGAAAGTGCCAAGTCTAGGGACAAGGGAGATCTTGTCAGTAGAATAGGACGAGGCTGGATAGATTAAGGATAAATTGGGAAAAAGCAGGAATTACTGGGCCCTGCTACTGACAGGCCTTGTATGGTGCTTGGTATTGAGGCACAGCCATGGACTTTGATAAATGAGGGTGGAAGCGGGAAGAAGGCTTTCATGTCATCCATACCAGTCAAAGTGGAGCCCCTGGCATCCACATGAGTAATTTCCAAGTGGCAGAATGGCAGCAGCTTTTATCTCAGATAAAAGCTGAGCGAGAGCCAACTCTCACGGGCTGATGGTAGCTTCCTGGAGCACCAGGTGGACGGCAAATCTGAGGCTGCTTCCCAACCCAGAATCAGAGTCACGATTGATTAGTGATGTCTACTCGGGGCACAGAAGTGAGAGTGTTGGTACACATGCCACAGGGAGGAACAGACTAAATTTCATATGAGTCAGAAGAATTCTTAAGTTAGGACCGAAGCAGCATTTGCATATCAAGTAGGCTCCCATTTATGAAAGGGATGATTTCCCCTTGAAGAGAGTTTCTCTTTAATTTGAGCATATGTGGCTCAACCTAGGCCATATGCAAATGACAGTTTGATCAGAACTCCCTAGGGGCAAAGAAGAGAAAGATCAGCACAACATTTACTGAGCAGAACACACATGGAAGAGGAGTCGCTTTCTTTTTCTGCTGTTTTTGTCATGGCGCCCTCAATGTCAAGTGGGCTTTGATGACTCGGAGACTTATCACAACATTTTTTGAGTCTGTGATCTCCGCCTCCAGGAACTCTGGCTTCTTGGTTTTATTTAAGCAGCAGTGACAAGTCCTGATCATTGGGGTTTTGTTTACTTAACTCACTTGGGAGAGGAGGCAGGGAGCCCCCATACAGGTCACCATGAGCCGTGCATCTGCCTGTGAGGAACACTGAACACAAACTATAAATAATGCCGCCACTTCTGCCCTTGAGTTTGGAGCTCATGCGGAACTTGCTGCATCACGCAACTTCCTGATGCTCCATGCAGGCCTGCTTGGTAGGGAGAGTCAGACTCACTCCTACTTTAGGTTTAACCCATCATTGGTACCCTGGTTTATAAAGTGCTCTTGAAAATCACCTTATATTTCCTGAGATGTTTTGAAATTCTCGAATTTTCAAAGGAAATTCAAACATTTAGGCAAAGCCACATAGAATGGACTTGTTGTGAATTCACATTGGGACCAATCCTGCTCATATTTAATTAACGATGGCCAGATTAAGTGGTTTAACAGTGCACTCCACACGAAGAGTCTCTAACAGGAAGTGACTTTTCTGAAATAAGCCTTGCATTCAGGAGATGAATGGGGAGAGAGTTGATATCATCCTCCCAGTGCAAAAGATTGGTTGGGAAACTCAATTTGATGGAGTCTTGCTATAGAAAAAGGATGAAAAGTAGATTTCCTTGGCTTGGTAGCAGATGCCTAGAACTTAACTGAATAGAAAAGATTGACGCGGAGGCTAGGATCAGTGAGATGAAATGCCAAGATTGATTAGAAATGTCTGTCATGGGCAAAGGAGGGGAAGAAGCACAAACAAACATATGTGCTATCCCTTCTCCAAGAGGAAGTTGTCTGGAAAAAACAGAGCAGGTGGAACAGACACCACCTGTCCTGGAGGGGAAAAAGAATCAAACAAGATTCATCCTGATAGCCTATTACTGCAGAAAAAATTTTGACCTAGGCATTGGCAGAAACCAGAAAAAGCTAGTCTCTCCACCCTCCACTGTTTCCTGAAAGAATGAGCCAAACGCACTGTTTCAGACCACATGCAAATAAGGTTTTCAGGCAGGGAAGAGACAAGAGGGAGAAAGCAAATGCCTCCGTTGACACTGGGCAGTGACTAGCAGAACTGGAAAGGAAATTGCTCTCTGCTCCACATCAAGAATGGTGCTTGACTTTCCTTGGAATTCCATCTCTTCTGGAGCAGCGTAGTGAAAAGAGTTCATTCAACTTTGGATGTAGATTCAAATGCTGTCTTCTCACATGTTACCTAGGTAACCTTGGACAGGTCATCTGGATCTTCTGAGACTAATTTTCTTCATATGTAAATGAGGACTAAAAATATAAAACCTTCTTAACTTACAAGTGTTAGGTCGGAGAGAGCCCAGGATCAGTACCTTCTTTTGGTGCAACGGCACCTTAAGGAACTGCATGAACTCCTCTGACCCCGGGCCTTGCTTCGTGGTCACAGTAGTTCCCCAACTAACCTTGTATGGAGAGTCGGAGCTCACTGGTTGCTCCCTCCATCCCATCCCTGGACCCGCCGGGCTGCCTTCCCCCCTGTCATGTTAGGGGTGAGTATTGCTGCCTCAGTAGGCCTCACTGGGGGGCCCTCGGGAACAGTCTGGTCACTGCTCAGTACTTTAATGACAAGCTCCAGTTAGCCGTGGAGTCTACTACCACCTCTTTTTAGCCTCCCTACAGTGACAAGTGACATCAGTAGCCCAAGTAGCCCTGCAGAACCAGCTCGCCTCAGACCTTCTGACTGCAGAAAAAGGAGGAACCTGCATATTCCTTCAGAAGAATGCTGTTACTACATCGAGTCGAGTAGTGGAGCAAAACGTAAACGTACAGACCCTGACTAAGTTGACTGAAGAACTACATGCAGGACACTTCCAGGACAACTCTCCTTCCGGCTGGTTCCAAAGCCCCTTAGCCACCTGGGTCCTACCCATGATAGGGCCCCTGATTCTCATCTGTGTCTTTTTTTCTCCTAGCCCCCTGCCTCCTCAAGTTCATCCACTCCAGGATCGCGGAGATGTCACGAGTGACTGTGAATCAGCTCCTGCTCCATCCCTACGCTCGGCTCCCCTCCGACCTGCCTCTGCCAAACCCTGGCCTTTAACTGCCCCCCTCTTCGCAGCCCGTGGTCAGCTGGAAGCAGCCAGAACGAGTCGCCGTCCCTTATCACCAAAAGGCCGGGATGTTAGGTCGGAGAGAGCCCAGGATCAGATACATGTGATGAGATAATGGACTTCCCCTGGAATTTCTCACAGATCAAGGTGCCAGACACAGATACCGGCTTCTCCCTGAATTCACATACCCCCACACAGATAAGATCTTCATCCTGAATATTCCGCCCATTCCCTGCAGCAGAGAATTCCTCAGCTCATGTCCCCGCCCCTCACCCAACCGCAGTATAAAAAAAGCGCCCCCCTCCCTGTTGGCGTGAATCCACGTGCCCTGTCCTTGGGGTACGTGGGTCTCCCGGGGACGCAGAATAAACCTTTTCCTTTCCTTTCTTTTCTGATTCACTGGACTCTATTTCTTGCGCCGCCTCCTGAGCCACCTAACCTAACAACAAGGTTTCGCCAAAAGTGGACTATTCATACCTCCCAAATGAAATCAACACATGTGGATGCGACCAGCACAGTGCCAGGCCCAGAGTGTGCATTGAACAATATGAATTCAGAAAGGAAAAATCCATTTAGGGCCAGGCTGCTCTGGGTTTTGCTCCTATCCCTAAGGTCCTGGAATGCTTTTTCTTCTCAGAGGTCACGCCTTCCAGAACGTCTCTAGAAAAAAGAAAGACAGCTCCAGATCCTGGTGGCTTCAAATGTCCAAGTCCCCAACCCACCCAGCCCTGCGCCAAGCTCGCCGCCCCCTCACAGAAGCAGTTCCAGCCTCCTAACCTGTTGCTTTTGCTGAGTACCCTGGCATCTGGCCTCAGCAATTGAGGGTGCCTTTGTGAATTCAGGAGGCTGAGCAGGGAAAAGCATTGTGGTGGCTTAGGCTGACTCAAAGGCCATGATCTGTCCAGGCCTGTCTAGGTCACCGAATCCCCTCTTTAGGAATGTCCTGGATGTTGAGTTTAGCTTCTTGATGTCCTGCAGTTGGGAGAGGGAGACAGAGTCTACCCCCTACCCAGGTCTTTACGACACTCTGAGGCAGTGGTTCTCAACCTCCTGGCCCTTTAAATACAGTTCCTCATGTTGTGACCCAACCATAACATTATTTTTGTTGCTACTTCATAACTGTAATGTTGCTACTGTTATGAATCATAATGTAAATATCTGATATGCAGGATGGTCTTAGGCGACCCCTGTGAAAGGGTCGTTCGACTGCCAAAGGGGTCGCGACCCACAGGTTGAGAACCATTGCTCTAAGGTGACAATCACAGCCGGATACTCTGCCACCATCTTTTTCTGCACCTCGTTTTTGAGGTTCCAGAGTCACGCAACACTTTCAGATCCAAGAAGCATGAGGTTTCCAGGCCTCAGGCAGAGAGGACCTGGGGGCATTGGCAGGGCCGTCCTTACCCAGATGACCCCATTAGCAGAAGGATGCCTGGGCTTACAGCTCTTTCAGCCTAAGGTGATTCACAGATTGCTAGAAGCAATGGATGCAGAATTCAAATGTTTCTGTTTCTGTTTTTTACCATTCTGGTTGAATATAGTTGAGCTTCTGTGGTAGTAGTACATCTAAATCGTATAGCTCTTCGCAAATACTGTGCCCAAGACCAACCTGGCATCACTCCATCCTTGGCCTTAGCTCTGTAGACACCAGATCTACCAGGGTCCTTCCCCACTTTGGAGTTTAAACCACAGTAATCCCCCCAACCCCCACATGGCCATTGAGAAAGGACCAAGACTGGCATTCAGCTGCTGACTCCTGCCTCACTCCTTATAAGCTGAGAGGAGCTGGAAGTCTGTGTCCAGAATCAGGCATCTGCCGGACTTCGTCTTGGGTGTATTGGAAGGAGTTGCCCACGGAGAAGAAAGGCACTGCTCGCTGGGCCTCTGAGCGCAATGGGACATGGTGCCAGGAGGTATCTCCCAACGGGCAATCAAGGGAGAAACGGAAGCTGATTATTCTTTTTTTCTGCAGCAGCCTGTGCTTTCCTTCCCCCTCTGGGGAAATTAGCTCTGGCTTCGGAGAGAAAGTAAGCAAGTCTAACCTGAAATATGCATTAGAGGTTATTTTTGGAGGTTTCCAAGATTGAAAATGACTGAGGGCTGACCAGAATTAAGTGCCCAGAATTAACTTTCAGAGGCTTTATGGGGAGAAGGAGGGGGCCCACGCACATCAGAACGCTGAGCTGAGGTTGGCAGTGATCTGTGGAGCTGGTCAAAAGAACGGTGGCCTTAACAAGTCCTTCCTCTTAGTGACTGGCTCAGAGGGCGGGCAGAGAAGGAAGTTATATCCGAGGAAAACATGGACTTGGAAAGGGGGAGCCTGGGGCCTCCCCACCAAGACACAGTGTTTCCGCTGAGTGGCACAGTTGGAACTTAGGGCATGCTTTTAACCTGCTCTCTCATCAGAAGGGGTGGGAGGTCTTACTCATCTGGATGACACTGTGAGTTTGCCAAGGGCTGGGGTTACCTGTGCTGGGGCCTGAAAGCTTGTGTTTCCATCCCCTAATGAAGCCCCAATTGGGAAGTGGGACCTTTGGGAGGTGATTAGGTCACGAGGATGGAGCCCCCATGATGGGATTAGTGCCCTTATAAGAAGAGGAAGATACCTAGTTCCCTCTCTCTCCCCCATGTGAGGACAAGTGGGACAAGTGAGAATACAGCTTCATGCAAACAAAGAAGAGTCCCTCACCAGACCCTGGATCTGCTGGCACTGTGACCTTGAACTTTCCAGTTTCCAAAATGGTGAGAAACAAGTATTTCTTGCTTGTGCCACCTAGTTTATGGTATTTTGTTACAGCAGTCCAAATGAACTCTAATCTCTCTCTGTAAGACCACCTTTAATTGCTCTCTGCATCTCCAGCCCCTAGTCAAATGCCTGGCACATAGTAGGTATTTAGTAATCTTCTTTGCTAATTGTGGAATAAAACTTTTTGTTGTATGGGCTTGTGGGAGAGGTAACTTTTGGAGTGGGACTGGTATAAGAGCAGAAGGAACGTTTCCAGGTGTCTTTGAATCACCCAGCCCCTTGGAATTCAGCCTCTTTTAGCTACAGGAAACTGTCTTTTTCAACAGCACAAGTATTCTCAGAACAGATAGTACCTAAAACCACAGATGCAACATTAAGCATTTCAAGCTATTCAGGTTTACATAGGCTCAGTTCTATTAAAACACTTATTTTGAGGACCTACTGGTTGCCAGGTGATGGTGAAGATGAGAGAGCAACCACATTTCAAGTGGTCAGTAGCCACAACATTGAACAGTGCAGATGTAGAATATCCCCATCATTCCAGAAAGTTCTGTTAGACAACACATATCTAGACCTTTGTCCAACCTCAAGTTCTTAATGGGTCCAAGCTCAACTTCCTGTCTATTCTTTATGGAGATGGTCACTATCATGTAATCACTTCTCTTATTCACAGAGATGTCTATTAAGTCACCCATAATCTTTTGGGAGTTCCCCACGTTTTTCTCTATAGCACTAGTCATGTTTAGCTTTCTATGGCTGGTGCAATGAATTACCATAAACTTATGGGAGAAAAACACACATTTATTATCATGCAGTTCTGAGGGTCAGAAGTTTGAGAAGGCCTCCGTGGGCTAAAGTGAAGGTGCCAGCAGGGCTGCCTTTCTTCCGGAGGCTCTAGGGCAGTGGTCGGCAAACTGCGGCTCGTGAGCCACATGCGGCTCTTTGGCCCCTTGAGTGTGGCTCTTCCACAAAATCCCAACTTCTGTGCATGGGCCACGAAGTTTTAATCACACTGTATATGTGCACCCGCACGTGGTATTTTGTGGAAGAGCCACACTCAAGGGGCCAAAGAGCCGCATGTGGCTTGAAAGCCGCAGTTTGCCGACCACTGCTCTAGGGAAGAATCAGTTTTTCTGTCTTTTCCACCTTCTGGAAGCCGACTGCATCCCTTGGCTCATGGCCCCTTCCTCCATCTTCACATCTGGCAATGGGCATTGGTGTTTTTCTCATCAACTCACCCTGACCTTCTCTTCTGCATCTTTGCCCACATTAAGGACCCTGGTGATTACACTGGGCTCACCTTGATAATCTAAGATATCCCCCCTCACACAATCCCCTGAATTCCATCTGGTACCTTAATTCCTCTTTGCCATGTGACATAACATAGTCACAGGTTCTGGGAATTAGGATGTGGACATGTTTGGGAGGTCAGTATTCTGTCTACTCCACTATCGTTTGTTCTAGAAGAAAGTACCAAAAAATATAATTCATGGGTGCCGAGCATGAGGGGCAAGGCTTGGTGATTTAAAAAGCAGTGTAGGGTGGACAGAGGAGTCAGGCTGCCTGGCTTTGAGTTTCACATTGTGACCTTGGACCAACATCCCAGAGCCTCAGTCTCCTCACCTGGGAATGGAAATAATGACGGGAGCTGTCTCACATAGTCATGGAGAGGATTAGAAGAGATATTGCATGTAAAGGCTTGGCAAATAGTAAACCCTCAAATGTCAGTTACCATTTGGAAGCTAAAAATGCCTTCACATTATGATCTGAATGTGTTCTAGCTTTGAAAATAGCTCCAAATTTCATTTATATTAAGAACCACATTCTGTTCTCTGTTCCTGTGTGTGTGATGGCCCCTGGGGGTTGGGTGGTCACCCAGTGCTGTGTGGAGAGAGGTCGGCCTGTTCCGAAGGCCATGGCAGGAGGCTGGCTGACCCCAAGGGCCTCCCTTCTGCTGTGTGCTAATAGACTTGGGACTCCAAGGTCAAAGGATGTTATATGTCTGCAAATCTAATCAAAATACTTTTGTCATCTTCACTGCAATGAAATGAGCTAATGCTGATGTATTTTAGAAAATTCCTAGAATGCCTGAGCTATAAGGGAATCTAATTGGACCACTCTACCGATGCTTGAGTATTCTCTGTAAAAATCTGCTAAAATAGTCATCCCTGTTTAAATGACCCAGAAATGGCAATTGCACTACCTTTTACATTTTTAAAAAATGGGATAGGTAATGCATGCACATGCTATAACATTCATAAGGATCTACAGCCTCAGCAATGTACTATTAGTATTGGTTTCTTGTATGTCCTCCCAGATATATTCTATGCATTTAAACTCTATTCCTCTACCCCCATCCCTGCAGCAACACGAGCTTACTACAGTCACCATTCTGTACCTACCCCTACCTTCCCCTTTCTGGTCAATTTTAACAATATATCTTGGAGACTGTTCTATATTGCTATGAAAGCACTATTCCATTTTAAAGATGTACCACAATCTATCTTACCGATCACTTATTTATAAGGCTATCCACACAGTTTCACTATTGCATGCAATATCACAAATAATCTGTATTTATAGCATTTTTTACACAAGTTCAAGTATGTCCGTAGAATACCTTTTTGCAGTGAAATTTCTGGGTCACATAGTATGTGCATATTACATTTTAAAAGTGTATACCACCATTGGTAGAAATATAAATTGGTACAGTCACTATGAAAAACAATATGGAAGGTCCTCAAAAAATTAAAAGTAGAGCTACCATATGATCCATCAATTGCACTTCTGGGTAGAGAGCTGAAGGAAATAAAATCACTATTGAAGAAATATGTGAACTCGCATGTTCATTTCAGCATTATTTACAATAGCCAAGACATGGAAACAACCTAAGTGTCCATTGGTGAGTGGATGGATAAAGAAAATCTGATCTATATCTATATCTATCTACATAATATCTACATACTAAAATTGGAAAAATACAGAGAAGATTAGCATGGCCCATGTGCAAGGATGATGCACAAATTCGTGAAGCATTGCATATTAAAAAAAAAAAAGATTAATGAGCCCTTGGGATCTAATGTACAGCATGGTGACTATAGTTAATAATGCTGTATTGTATACTTGAAATTGATAATAGAGTAAATAGATCTTAAATGTTTTCATCAAACACAGACACACATGCAATTTCAATTATGTGAAATGATGGGTGTGGTAATTAACTTATCGTGGTAATCATTTTGCAAGATTACATGTATTAATTGAAAGAAATTTGTGCCAAATTGCTCTTCATAGTTTATCAATTTATCTTCCCATCAGCAATTATGAGAGATATTTAACTAAATACCACTGTTTCTCCACAACCTCAATTGTTATCAAACACTTTTATTTTGGTCAATTAGAAATTAAAATATGTTATTATAGTTTTAATTTACCAAGCATATTATATGTGGTGTTTAAGAGCCATACATATTATATTTTTAAATGAAGAACAGATGATCCATTTTTCTACTGAGTTGTTGGTCTTTTTCTTACTGATTTATAGAATTTCTATATTTATAGGAATGGCCGTTTGATTTTTAAAGGCAGAAACTACTTATTTTATTTGTTCAAATATACCTTTATTTAACACATGCATTCTGAATTTTAGAGAGTTCTTAATATTTTCTCTTCATCAAGATTTTATAAAAAATTTCCCACTGTTTTTAGTATTTTATTTTAATTTTATATATTTTTATTGACATCAGAGAGCAAGGGAGAGGCGGTGGGGGGAGAGAGATAGAAACATCAACGATGAGAGAGAATCATTGATTGGCTGCCTCCTGCACGCTCCACACAGGGGATCAAGCTGCAACCTGGGCATGTGCCCTGACCAGGAATCGAACTGTGATCTCCTGGTTCATAAGTTAATGCCCAACCACTGAGCCATACCGGCTGGGCTGTTTTTAGCATCTTAATGGTTCCATTATTTTATGTTTGAATCTCGGGTCCATCTGGAATTTGTTTTAGTGCAAGGTGTGAAATAAGGATTCCACTTTCTGTCTCTCCAGATGGTGTCCCAGTTGTTACCATTTATGGAGCAATCTGTCTTTCTCTCACTGATATGAATACAATGCCATCATATATTAACATCATGTATGTATTTGGGTCTATGTCTAGAGTTTGCCTCCTGTAATTCTCTACCCTTTGGACTATAGATTTTGTCTTTGGAAGTCTCCCATGCTCTTTGTTCCAAGTCCCTCAAAACACAAGAAAGAAAGTACTCACTCAGTTGACAAGACTTTTGTGATGGTTTTATTTGGGATTAAACTTGTGCTTTAGATGGAAACATTAGAAAAAAGGGCATAAGGATCAGGAAATTCCTCCCCCTATTAAGCACATTCATATTCCCTCAGGATTCAGTGGTTTCACATTGACACATTAGAAAGGCAAAATAAAAAATGAGTTGACCTCCTCTTTCCTAGAGGATCACTTGATGATAATAATGATGATATCGATGATTATAATTACCCTTCTGATGGTACTAGGCAGTTTAAATATGCTATTTCATTGATCTTACTAGCACCTGATAAATAAGTATTTTTATCTCCATATTACATAAGCAGGAAGTGAAGGAAAATGAAACTTATGAGATAATGCAAAAGAAATTTCTATAATGCAGGATCTCTGGCACAATATAGCCAATAAAACCCCACTTTGTTCACTTATTCACTCATCCATTAATTCATTCTACAAGTACTTTTGAACATTTGGTCACGATTAATAGGAGTCAGAAAATTCATATACCTTTGGGACAGGCAGGTGACATAAATGAATGAAGTTGCCCAGATGGGATACTATAGGAAGTGATGAGGATGCAAACTCATTAGTCAACAGAGCCAAATATCAACAGTACAACGATTGAAATTTCTTTTGAGAGCCAAATTTTTTAAACTTAAACTATATAGGTAGGTACATTGTTATTAACTTAATTAGGGTACTCCTAAGGCTTAGGAAGAGCCACGCTCAAAGGGCCAAAGAGCCGCATGTGGCTCACGAGCCGCAGTTTGTCGACCTTCTAGACCATTGTTGAAGGGTGAGCCCAATGTAGCTCAATTTTCAGATTCTCAAAAGGAACCAGAAATCTAGATTTTTACATGAAACCTCCCAATTTTTAGATGTCAACAAATCATAAAAACAATCAATATTTGTTCTATTAAAACTCAATGTTTAATTCTAAAAGTTTCCTTGGAGATAGTGGAGTAGAAAGAGCTATTTATTCAACCAAATATGACTCAGCATATTTGAAGGGAATGAATTCCTGATACATGCACATGATATGAATAAACCTCAGAAGCTCTTTGCTGAGCAGAACAAGCCAGATATAAAAGAGAACATATGGCATATGTCCATCGATTTGAAATTCTAGAACAAGCAAAATTAACCCACTATGAGGCCAGGGATTGACTGGGAAGGGAGTGAGGACACTTTCATGTGTAGTAATAGTATTCTGAATTTCCATAGGGGTTTGGATTAGACTAATACATGCATTTGGTAAAACCTAGTGAATGTACAACTTAAATTACATATTTCAATGTATGTAAACTGTATACAAAAATCTATGCATAAATATTGAATTGTAGTTAATGGCAATCACCTTGAAGTACTTAGGAGCAAGTATGCTGATGTCTGCAGTTGACTTTGAGATGAACTAAAAATAAGTTGGATTAATGGATAGATAGAGGAATGGATGGAGGAGACATATACTACATCAAGTTGAATAAAATGTTAATGAATCAATGTTGATGTGCATTTTAAAATGTTCACAATAAGATGTTGGGAAAAATGAGCAAAACACACACACAAAGAACTAGAGATGAGCTTAACACACACACACATTCCTGTGGGCTAGATCTGTTTCAATAAGCACCAGTTGCAATGGCTTCTGACTGTTGCACTGTGCCCTCATGCATGCCCACCACCCCATTACATGGTGGCATCTCAGCAAGTTTATTATGAGGGCATTGCTCCTGCAGCTCTCCCCTCCACTTTCCATGGGGCTTGATAGGTCTGGCACGGTTCAGTGAATGAAGGTGTGAGAAAATCCATCACCTGTGGACATCATTAACATTTCTTCAACGTGACCTGTCTGAGACAAACGCGAGCCTGGCCTCCTTCTCATTAATCAAGGGGAAAGAAAAAAACCATTTTGGTGACACAGCTCTTTAGCTCCTTCTGCTAATCCATCTTGCCGCATCGGCAGTCACAGTTCACATGGTGTTTAAATTCAGAGGGGACAAAAATGAGCTCAGACAGTCCCTTCATTGGAGAAGGGGGTTTAGAAGTGTTTGCAGCTTCACTGTTCCCTGCGTTGGTCAGGCTCTTCATTTATCAGCAGCATTTCCGTGCAAGTGGCTGGATCTGGGTTAATACCCACCACGTGCCCTTGGCTGTTGTTGGGTTACTGGGGAATATGACCAAGGAGTGTCTGAGGCTTGAAGGTGCCGCCAGACCTGCAGGGAGAAGGGAGCGGGGGAGAGCAGTTTCTCCTTTAAACACATGCTCTGAAGTGACACCTTTTCAATAGTTTTAAAAGGTAATTTTTTAAAAATATATATTTTATTGATTTTTTACAGAGAGGAAGGGAGAGAGATAGAGAGTTAGAAACATCGATGAGAGAGAAATATTGACCAGCTGCCTCCTGCACACCCCCCACTGGGGATGTGCCTGCAACCAAGGTACACGCCCTTGACTGGAATCGAACCCGGGACCCTTCAGTCTGCAGGCTGATGCTCTATCCACTGAGCCAAACCAGTCAGGACTTAAAGGTAATTTTTTAAAAAGTTCTCACCCTGAGGATATTTTTACTAAATTTTGAGAGAGAAAGAGAGAGAGAGAGAGAGAGAGAGAGAGAGAGAAGAGAGAAGCATCCATGGATTGCCTCCCATACATGCCCCAACAGGGGAACAAACCTACAACCTAGGTATGTGCCATAACCTGCAGTCGAACCTGCAACCTTTTTGGTGTACAGGACAGCGCTCCAACCAACTGAGCCACCCAGCAGGGCCAAAAGTAATTTATCTTCATAACTACTGTTAAGATTCCGCTGCATACAAGTGAAAGGAAACAAGGGTCAGCCTTGTAAATAGGTGATTGATGCATCCGCGGTCAAACCTGCAGACATTTAGAGACTGTAGTCAAAAGGCAGCACCTTTTCATGGGCCCTTTCCCTGTTACTTGAATTATTCCCTGGCATATCCACTCCCCTTCCCTGAAGGAGAATGCTGCTTCTTCCTTCAATGACATCATACTATTAACTTGATTTGGTCAATGAAGTGTGAGCAGGAGTGACATGAGTCACTTCCAAGCAGAAGATTTAAGAGCCAGGTTCTCTTTCCCCTCTGCCAAAGCAATGTCCCAGATTATGGCAGCTCCAGCAGCCCAGGTCCCACGGAGAGAACAGATA
Organism: Myotis nattereri; assembly: GCF_964212035.1. Classification (NCBI taxonomy): domain Eukaryota; kingdom Metazoa; phylum Chordata; class Mammalia; order Chiroptera; family Vespertilionidae; genus Myotis; species Myotis nattereri. The sequence continues at coordinate 95,278,395 of NC_138079.1, read as the reverse complement.
TGGAGCGCAGTCTCAGCTAGCCCTGTGATTTGGGGGTCATTTGTTACTGCAACATAACCTAGCCTATCCTAACTGATCCACTCCACAACCAGTAAAGGTGCCTCCTGCCCAATTCCCATAGAGAGATCCTTTTGATTTAAGACTTCTCCATAAAACTGCCTAGTTTTGAAATAATAACTACACATGAACTATCTTGGATAAAGATAAAGCTAGGACAATTCATGGGGTGATTCATATTGTGAGGGTGGCTGCTAAGGGAAGAGACCACGTGGGCTCATGGAGATGGGCATTGCTATTAGGGTCAAAGGGGCATGGGGCCCTGAGAGTAGTGGTCTAGGATTCAACAGACGGGGCTTGAGTCCTGGGCCTGTTCTTCACTAGCTGTGTGGCTTTGGACAAAACACTTGGCCTCTCTAATTCTCTACCTACTAGATAGGGTTGTCATGAACTAAGTCATAGAAAGAGTGGGGTCAATGGCAGAGCCTACTTTCAGGGTTCATGTTGCTTTCCTTCTCTTCCTTCTTCCCTTCCTCCACTTCCTCTTTCTCCTCTTTTTGACCCAAATAATAATATGGAGGAAGTGGGGAGACTGATGTGTAGTATGGACAAGGCAGAGTGTGCCTGGAGATCGAGAGGACTCCAGCCTGCACCAGGGAGGGGCCTTGTCTTCGAAGTTTCTGGCAGAAAAATTTGGATGGCAGCTTTGCCATTTCCTGGCTGTCTTAACGTTTTTCAGTGCACAGGCCAAAGCAAAGTTGGGTGAAGACATAGATTTCTCCTTAAAAAGTTTTTAAAAAATGCACAAAACCAAATAATTCAAATTACAAAGGGAACGAATTTTATTTCTGGCAAGATATTAAAAAATACAAATTTGTGGTACAATAGCACACATCTTTATTAGTGTACTGAATCACTAGATCTATTGGCAGAGCTGATAGTATCAATATTGCAAGGCTGTGCTGAACAGAATGCTTCCTGATGTCTATAACAATTGGGATGTGATGGGAAAATATCCCTGGGGACAAAGTCATCATAAAGTAAGTGCTGCTGTGCTTGGTTGTCTACATTCAGTTGAAGAAAATGGAAGCTCTCAGCTAGAGGTTATTAAAATTTTGTTCCCAATTATTTCCCTTTCAAGTTCATGGACTTCCTAAATGCTATCAGGTTAAGAACTCACACTCTAAACAGATTTTCTTGAGGAAGTCACATTGCTTCTCTGAGCCTCAATGTCCGCACCTGCAAAAAGGCTGTCTTACCTTGATATCCTTTCTAGGCATGGGATTTGGTTACCCTAAGGCAGTGATGGCGAACCTTTTGAGCTCGGCGTGTCAGCATTTTGAAAAACCCTAACTTAACTCTGGTGCCGTGTCACATATAGAAATTTTTTGATATTTGTAACCATAGTAAAACAAAGATTTATATTTTTGATATTTATTTTATATATTTAAATGCCATTTAACAAAGAAAAATCAACCAAAAAAATGAGTTCGCGTGTCACCTCTGACAGCGTGTGTCATAGGTTCGCCATCACTGCCGTAAGGTGAGCAGCCCTCGTGGGGCCTTGATTCCCTGGGTAATCCTTTGTTTTTAAATTGATTTCAAAGAGGACGGGAGAGGGAGAGAGAGAGAGAAACATCAAGGATGAGAGAGAATCATCGATCCACTGCCTCATGCACGCCCCTACTGGGGACCAAGCCCAAAACCCAGGCATGTGCCCTGACTGAAAATCGAACCATGACCTCCTGGTTCATAGATTGACGCTCAACCACTGAGTCATACCTGCCAGGTGAGTAATCGGTTTTAAGGGAAGCACTGAGGTAGGTGAATGAGACATCCCTCTGCCTCTCCTTTCTCTCAAAGTCCCACGCAATGACAAGAGTGAGGAAGACAGGGGGGGAAGGAGACAGAGGACATAAATGAGAATATATAAAGTGACAGACTGGGGAACAAGAGAGTGGCATCAATGAACCAGAATTCTTGAGGAATCCCTGACAGTTCAAAACCAGATCACATGTTTGGAGAAACAGCATTGGAAAACACCACCTAAAGCATACTGAAAGAGTACCCATTACTTTATATTTGTATTACTTACTTTAATTTTCAAACTAACCCTGTTATGTAGGTTCTGTTACTATCCATCCCACTTTATGGATGGAGAAACTGAGGCTAAGCAGGTGCAGGTGCTTTGCTCAAGCTCACACAGCCAGAGGCTGACAGAGCCAAGGCGTCTTGCTGTGTGGCTTCAACTCCATGCTCTTGCCTATTGCACTCTCCAGGTAGCTAATCAGTGCATTTAATTCATGTGCAGGAGGAAGCTTCTTATTTTTTAAAGTCCTTCTAGAATCTGTGGGCTCAAGAAACGAGGATGAAAGCTATTCTGACACCACTGCTGGGTTTGGGAAGAGCTTAAGCTGCACGATTCAAGTTTAAGGGTAGGGGTGCAGGAGCAGCTGCCTGGGTCTGGGGCTGTCAGAGGAACCAACGGATCCATTTGAGAATATCTGCACTGGAACACAATTACTTCACTGTTTCTCTTCATCTCTTTCCTGAATACCATTTGCCCTAAAAATACTCTTTGACATTATGCACAAACCTTGAAGAGGCATTTATTTAGTCCTGACCTTTGTATGGATCTTGCTACAAGAGAGCCAGTGACACACCAACGGGGCTGAATTATTTATAGGCCCGAGGGGAAATCAAAGTTGCTTTTATTTCTATGGAAAGGCTATTAGAAGGCTAAAGAGCACCAAATTAGCTTTGGCTCTTCACAAAGGGACTTCAGCTGGAATCAAGGGTGCTCAGTAAAGTTGAGGTGCTCTCTATGGTTGGGTCTTTGGAAATCCCCATGAACCTGGGCCATCAAGTCATCTTTCCTGGGACCCAGGCATAAGCTCTTGGTCTCCAGGGTTGTAGACAGAAAGGAGCTCCAGGTTGGAGTGCCTTCGAGGCTGGGAGGTGAGAATCATGCTCATTTTGCACCATTTCTTTCAGCATAAGCACCAGACAGTGGAATTTTTGCAGGAGAAGGTGTTTTGATTGGGGGTGTGTGAAAAGGGAGGAGATAATTTTTGTGCTTCTGGCTCCAATAGAGCCGGGGTGCTAGAAATGCTACACAGGACAATGGATAATGGCAATAATAGTATTCTGGAGCCATCGCAGCTGCCCAGGTCTCTTACGGTTATTTCCATCTGCTTCCCCAAAAAGATTGGCAGCAAAACCTCGACGGTTCTTTGAAGTAGCTGAGACACCCTAGTAATCACATGAGCCAAGTTCTGGTAAGAAGCAGCATTACCAAGGAATAGGGTGTATGGCTGTGGGGGCGGTGGCGGTTCTAAAATAATAGACGGATAACAGATATCAATCTGTGGGCAAGAAGCACTTTCTTGTTCTTTTCGGGACACTGGTGCCCAGCAGTTTCTGTGTTTGTTTTGGTTCCTCACAAAGGGGCTCCAGCCAGACTTGAGGTGCTTATTAAAGTTGGGGTGCTCTCCACGGTCAGGTCTTTGGAAATCGCTACACAGGACAATGGATACCGGCAATAATAGGATTCTGGAAACATCGCCTCTGCCCAGGTCTCTATGGTTATTCTCCATCTGCTTTCCCAAAAAGATTGGCAACAAAACTTCTACTGTTCTTTGAAATTGCTACACAGGACAATAGTAGGTGTTCAAAAATATTTTTTGAATGAGTGATGAGAACAGAGCAATGGGATAATAACAGCATTAGTTAATTAGTTTTTATTCCATTCTGAGTATGTTCTAGGAATTGTGCAAAATTGTGCTTAATTGTTGATAACCCTATGAAGGATTACTAGCTCTACTTTACAGATGTTGAAACAGAGGCTCAGGGATTTTACAGGACATCCCCAAAGCCACAGAGCTAGTAAGCATTACTAGGCTTGTCTGAGTCTAGAGTTTTGCTCTTTGCTGCCAGGCTACTAGGTAGAATAGATAAACCAAAAAGCAGTATGAAAATTAAAGAATGCAGCTGATGATCAAGGTAGCGCCATAGATATTTTGGGGAAAGTAAAAAGTACAAAAAATTCAATATTTTATTCAAATAGTACTGGCCATCTGGTTATTTGCTAGAAAAAAAAAATTTAGGGCTCCATCTGATTGTATATAAAATAAATTGCAGATGGATTACAGAGCTACATGCAAAATAAAATCCCATGTAAAAGCTCTTACCTGTGACTAGAAAGGTGGAAAGAAACTACAAAAAAGTATAATTGATTATGAGTGACTTTTATTTTTTCTTTATTATATTTAAAAATTTTAAATAAGCATGTGATATTTTAAAACTAGGAAAAGCAAAATAAATCAATCTTTCCACTCTCATTTCTTTCTGTTTTTTTTTCTCTTGTCCTTTTACTCCTCCTTCCATTTTACTCTCTATTCCTTTCTTTCCCTCTTTTATTTAATGCTCTCTCCTTAAAGAAAAGAAGGTACGACGAGTTCCCAGGCACCCCAGGGAGGAAGAAATGGGGGGGGGGTGGGGAGGGTTGCTGGGCTTGGGGATTTGTCAAGAGACAGAGGAGTGGAAGGAAGAATGAAGAGGGTTCGTGAGGTGTCCCTGTGCTGGGTGCCTTTTGCTTTGCATTTATTACCGTCTTCCAAAACTTGCTAGCCACCATTCTCTTCCCCATTCATTTCAACAGTGAAGGACATGGAGCAGACACCTTTACAGTGCACAGCAGAGTTACATTGGAGCCCAGGTCTGTGGGACAGCCCAGCCCAAGCGCCTTCTGTGCCTGCTGTCCTCTAGCCATGTGTTCCTCGTGCCACACTTCTCAAGGGCATCTAACTTTGGAGAACCTCTCAGCTTTGGCTCCTGAGAGAGAACTGCAGAAAAGTCCCTTCTCTTAATTTAGACAGATGGTGCTGTTTCATACCTGTTTTTAGTCTTCCCCTGTGTGCTTCTCAGAGGCTCCGAAAAGGCAGAGAACCCCTCCCTGCTCCTGGAGCTTGGGCCCTCTTGGAGTTGATCTGACAGTTTCACCATGTTTAGATCTCAGCTAAAAAAGGAAAAAAAAAATAGCTGTAATTCTCCCAGGACACTCACTTGGTCTGGATTCTCCCAGGCAGAGACAATTCCATCTAGAAGTTGCTGTCACAGAGTTGGACCCTAGTGGGAACAATGGGAAGACTGAAGGAGAAAGTGGGCTGGGAGTGGGGCCAAGAGAAGAGAAATTCCTGCTGCAGCACTGGAGGATATCTATTTATTGTATGTGTGACCTTGACTGTGCATTCAACAAGAAATGATGGAACGTTTTCAATAGGCCAGGCAGTGGGGAATTGAATATGAATAAGACCAGTGCCTGCCCCCGCCCAGAGCTCAAGGTCCAGTGGAGAGCCTGCCATGCCTGCAGCCCAGCACAATGCAGGATGATGGGAGCAACACTGGAGGGGACACAGGGCTGGACGTGAGGGAGGTGCTAAACCCAGACAAGGTACTGACGAAGACCTCTCTTGACCCAACTCTACCCAGGCTTCTCTGAGCCCTCTTCTCAATTAAACCTCAACCTTGGCCTTAAACTTGAACAAATTTGACCTTGGACTTGAACAAGCACTAACACAGTTTCTAAAAGTTCAAGACTGCATCCATAGGTTGACTCTAGTCCCCTTTACTTAAAGTGCTGCCTGAGAAAATTCAAGGCTGCCAAAAGAATTTACTGTTTATTCTGGCTGCCACCTAAAGATAGGGTCCCATCTCCCAGCCTCTTTGGGAGGACAAGAGGCTAACTTCCTTAAGCACCAGTTAGCAAAACCATGGGTTTCACATGGACCAACCTAGGTTCCCACTCTTTGTCAATCTTCACTTGCCTGTCTCTGCTCAAGCTCTTGCCATTCCTTTTCCCCACCCCCTCCTTCCCCTACTGTCAGTAGTTACTGAATAAAATCTGTTTTCAGTGCTTCAGCTCAGTCAGGCTGTGTTTACCTCTGACAGTGGGAAGCATGGTCAGGGAGGATGTGTGGAGGAAGGGGTGCTGAACTAGGGCGCAGGGGTAGAACATTCAGGGCAGAGACACTCACTTGAGTCCAAGGAACTGGAAGAAGTATTTTGGGGCGGGGGGGGGGGGCGAGCGGGCAATGGTGAACAGGGAATGGAGTTGATCACTAAAAGAACAGGAACAGGCACCCTTTGTGTGGCACTCGTCATGTGTTTGGAATGAGTGTGTTTTCATAAGAGACTATCTCAGTGGGACAAATGGAGACTGTTTCAAACTAGGGTGGGACCAGGGTTAAGTCACAATGCACAGCCATGTGTGATAACGGTTAGTTTTCCCTCTCTTGCTTCCCTTTCCCTTGTTCTCTGAGATCTTTTGGGTCATCCAATGCCTGGTCTCCTCTCTGCCTCTTGAATGCTGTGCTTGGGTATATACTTGGGGCCAAGAAGTCACACCCATAGTGTTGTCTGCTCTTGTGATTCAGCTCCACTGGAAGTTGGAATCCTCTTCCATAACACCTTTAGCTTTCCCACAACACAAGACAGAGTTTCTATCCATCACCATCTTCTTTCTGTCCTGTTTGCCCCTCCACCTGCCACAGAAGGGCTCCTATTGGCTTGTTTGCAGAATGAACGGGATTTGAGGAGCTGTTGAGTTCCTTTCTGTCCTTGGAGAGCTCTGTGCATGGCTGCTCTTGGCATGCCCAGTGCTCAGCTAGGGGAGGTCCTTGGATGCTCAATATTACCTTGTTTGACTTGACTAAGCTTCTGTTAAATTTCTTACCTTTTCAGGCATATATTTCTAATTTGAAGAAAACCAGTTAATAAAAGTTAGAACATATGGAATTGATAACTAGGCCCTACAACTCTTTTTACACACACTGCTGAACTTTTGGGACTGGAACACATTTTTACAAGGTGGTCCCTAGTGACAAAGTGTAATATTGCAGCCTAGCAATGTTCAGATAAATGACGAAATAGAGCTGAACTTCAAAATTTGAAAACGAAGTGTCAGGAGATTATGTGGCAAGAAGATCATTTTGTTGCCTGAAGAAGATAATTCTTGCCTGGCAAGAGGAAAAAGGGGACATTGGAATTCATGGAAAGTGCTGCAAAGCTCTGAAAAGTCTTCAAAGATCATCTGTTCTAGTGACACCAACCACAAGCCTGGTCACCCATGCTATTTTTTTCTTTCAGTGTTGAATTGCATTGTTTCTCCAAGGCAACCCTGTCATAATTGTATAAGAAAGTAATGAAGATTTGATTTTCATTACAGGCCACTTTCCTGAAAAACATCTATTTGCTGAGGCAACCAGCAGCCTATATGGAGATGAATAAAAATAGTTGCACCAAAGTAAAAATTATTGAAATTGTCTACAGTAGTGTCTTTTGATTGACACTCTTTTCCAAGCTGTTTTGGAGACCCAGTGCGGGCACCAGGGCAGTCTTCAAAGAGACAGCCCATTGTGAACATCAAAGAAACATCTGGCTATGTTTGGAAACCAGCTGCTAAAATTGCCTCCATATGCTGACAGTCACCCATGTTGTGAACTTGTCAGACTTCTTTTCAATAACACCCCAACTTGAAGTGGTGACAACTCCTGAAATCCTACGAATGGTCCAAGAAATAGGAACCCAGAGAAAATGTGTATCTTCTCCTCTGCCACCCCCATCTGAATGGATGCATTTCTGAAGATGCTATTGGTTTCAGGTATTTCTTTCACTTATGTTTGCCACAACTCCTCTCTCTCTCTCTCTCTTTTTTTTTTTTTTTTTTTTACAAAAACTTTGTTTTATTCCTGCACGCAGGCTAGTAACATTATTAAATATCTACCGTATGCGGAAGACAGCCTCAGAGAATGCCACATTTCAGAAGGAACATAAGATAAGGTCCCATCTAGCCTCAGCAATATAGTTACAGATGCAAAAATAGTAAATTAAAAATTATCAAATCCCTTCAGTAATACAACTCCTCTCTTAAAGTTTGAATATGCTTTGATGATGTCTCATGTGTTGTTGAGCTAAGAGTGTCATGGAATTTTTGGCATCATTTTCAGCAAGGATTCCACTGGCCAGTGGGCTCTTTACTCTTAGGGTGCTATGCTTAGCACCTTATGCATACTATCCATTTAAATCCACTTCAAACCAAAGGATTAGGTGTTTTGTTACCTCTTTTTTTTACAAATGAGAAAACTGAGGCACCAAGAGATTAAAGACTCGTCCATTCACACTGTGAGCCAGTGATGCAGTCAAGAGTACAGTTTTTGGCTATTACAAATAAAACTGCTATTAACATTTGTGCACAACTGTTTGTATGGGCATCTGCTCTCATTTCTCTTGAGTAAACACGTAGGAGTGGACTGGCTGAGCCTTGTTAGGTGAATGTCTGGCTTCTTAAGAAACTAAGAAACTGTTCTTCGAAGTTGTTGTAGCATTCTAAACTCCTACCAACAATATACGAGGCTTCCAGTTTATCTACATTCTTGCCAACACTTGAAAGTCTTTTTAACTTTAGACTTTAAATAGAGGCATCTTATGGTTTTAATTTGCATTTCCCTAATGACTGATATGGAGCATCTTTTCATGCGCTTATTTGCATTTGCATCCTTATTTATTAGTTTTTAAAAAATAACTCGTTATTGTTGAAAGTATTACATATGTCCCTCTTCCCCCATTGACCCCCTCCAGCCCACCCCCAGTTGCAGGCCTTCACCACTCTATTGTCTGTGTTCATGGGTTATGCATATATTCATATAGGTCTTTGGTTGATTGCCTCCTACCCACCCACCCTCCCCCGCCTTCCCTCCGAGGTTCCACACTTGGTTCCATGCTTCCATGTCTCTGGATCCACTCCCTTCATCAGTTTATTTTGTTACTTAGATTCCACAGATGCATGAGATCATGTGATCCTGGTCTTTCTCTGGCTGACTTATTTCACTTAGCACGATACTCTCCAGGTCCCTCCATCATATTTATTCCTTATTGAAGTGTCTGCTCAATGCTTTGCTCATTTTAAAAAGTATTTTAAAAAAGTTTTTAGTTTTGAAAGTTCTTTATATAAGCTGTAACATTCTGTTGTTAAAAAAAATCTCTTTTTTCTCTTTACTTCAGTTTGGATAATTTCTATTGACCTGTCCTTAAATTCACTAATCCTTTCTTTCACCGTGTCCAGTCTACTCTTAAGCCCATTGAATTAATTTTCCATTTCAGATATTGTCCTTCTCATTTCTAGAAGTCCCCTTTGATTCTTATTCTAGAGTTTACATTTATCTTTTGAATTTTCTCCATATTTTCACCCAGATTAATATTTCCTCCAAATTCTTTCACATACTTTATAATAGTTATTTCAAAGTCCTTATTCACTAATTTCATCATTGGTGTCATTTCGGTCTGCATTTAGTCACCTATTTTTTCTCTTGATTGTTTTCGCCTTTTTTTTCTGCCTTTAAAAAATTATCTTGTTATTTTTCTTATATACCAGAATTTGGACATAAAACTGAAATGGATAATAATTTACCCTAGAAATGCTTTAGTTTCTTCTCTTTCAGACAGCTAGCACCAGGGGTTAGTCTCCAGTAAATCAGAAGTTGAGCTAGTTGGCCGTGGTTTGCAGCTTTAGTTGGTTTTGGTTCACCTGTGATAAATGCCTTGAAGGTGGGACCAGAACTCTTCCTCCGGTAGGTATTTGTGACATAAGAACTGCAAGGCTGTAAGATCTAACTGCTTTCCAGCCAAATCCCTGACTTCCTGTACCACTCCTTACTTTGAAAATGCTCAGTGGGTCAGGCTAAGGGTCTGGCTCCAGCAGATCTCAACCCCACACCCGCCCATGTACAGCAATTAAAAATTTGGCACATTTGCTCTTGTCCCATCAAAGTTCTTCTTTACACCTTTGACTTCGTTTTCAGTCACATTGTTCTAATTTTTTCTAAAGTGGCTTTTATCACTGTAATATTTCTTCTACATTTTTTTTCTAAGTTCTTCCTGATCCTTTTTTTTTTTTTTTCTCTTTGGCTGTTACATAAACTTCTCTTTGAACATTTATTTATTTATTTATTTACTTATTTATTTTAAATATATTTTATTGATTTTTTACAGAGAGGAAGGGAGAGGGATAGAGAGTTAGAAACATCGATGAGAGAGAAACCGATCAGCTGCCTCCTGCACACTCCCTACTGGGGATGTGCCCGCAACCAAGGTACATGCCCTTGACCGGAATCGAACCTGGGACACTTGAGTCCGCAGGCTGATGCTCTATCCACTGAGCCAAACCGGTTAGGGCTATTTTTAATTTTAAGGATAAATGGCATGCTAGCCAAGTTTCACCTTCGATTCCCCCTTCCTGAGCACCCCAAGGGGGTCCCACTGGGCCAGCACAGGTCCTTTCCCATGACTGCCCATGCTAGACCCTGACCAACCCTGATTAGAGGTTATTTATTTATTTTTGGATAAGCTTTTCATATTTGTGGCATTTATTTTCAAGTATATTGGCTTTCTGCTTGATGTCTGAAGAGGTTTTTGTTGAGATTCAACCTCACCACAAATAATGATAACGACAATAGCAGCTCCTCTCTGCCAGGTGCACGGGCTCCATCATCTCTAATCCTCTCAGCAGCTGGGCATGGAAAATATTATCTCAGTTTTGCAGGTACATTTTATTTATCCCCCCACCATGCTCCAAGAAGGTTTAGAGAAGAGTTTATAAGGATTCATAAAATACAGCATCCTAATGAAAGGTGAAGGCAGAGAAAAGAGTTTTTAAAAAGCAGAGTGGAAGTAGAGTCTCATTGCACATAAGAAGCTTGCCTGCAGCCACAGAAGTGCTAAGAAGCAGAACTGTGATCGGAACCTGGCCCTCTGGCCGCTCAAAGCTCTGACGTTTGTGCTAAGCCAGACCCACTCAGGCTGAGCAACGAGAAGAGACCTCCTGAAAGTTGGAGGTCGAACTTCTCGGGGGACAGTCTGAAGGTGGGTTTCGGAGCTGTACCTGCCTGGCTATGCTGACCACAGCGGTGGTCAGGAGGGCTCTTTCTGAAAATTACCCACTCTGGGCTGGGACTCAGGAGACGTGAGTGCCATCCCCAGCTCCATGACTCATTGGAATGAATGACCACCAAGTTCCATTACAAAAGCCACTTATCAGGATTTATTGAGCACCTGCTGTGGGCAAGGCATGCACTGGTAGGTGTGGGGACCAGGAGTGACAAGATAGGCATGGTCTCTGCCCTCCGTGAGCTCATAGTCCACAGGTAAAGAAGATATTAAAGGCATAAACACACATGTAATAAACAAGTGACAATTGCTACGCGGGAAAAGAAGTGGGCTCCAGAGGAGACCAGCATAGGGCTAATTTTGGGCAAGAAGGGGGCTCAGGGAAGGTCCTATGAAGAAATACCATATAAATGGAGACTTTTTAGTTGACTCCACTGTTTAGGCTTGGCCTTTACCTCTTACTGTAATAACAGCCTCTTTAGGGGAAGCCCATTCATTCCACGTGGGTTGGATGTTTGTCCCCGAGTCTCAGATGTGGCTTGTGACCCAGACCTGGTCAATCAGACACTGTAATCCTCTGGCCACAGTGATGGCTCAGGGCTAGGCACGTGGTCTGAGAGAACCCAGGATCTGTCCTGGGCTCTTCCTCCAGAACCAGTGGGGGGGATGTGGCCTTCCAGGGTGGTTCTACCCACAGACAGGTGAGGCCAGGGCTTCTGACAGCCTCCTGGACCTGCACGGGGAAAGACTGTCTAAGAGACAGAGGAAGACCGATCACTGCTGGCACGCTTTGAAGCCCCTGCCCAGCCTGGCCCGAAGCCCGAGTTAGTTACGTGAAGGGATGCGTTCCTGCTTTGGGAGGGCTCAGCGAATCTGCATCGGGTTTCTCTGACAGGTATCCGAAAGGAGCCTGCTGCAGATCTAAAAACCAGTAGAAATTCGCCATGCGGACACTGGGAGGAAGAGCATTGCAGGCAGAGGGAGCAGCATATGTGAGGGGCGGAGGTGAGAGAAAGCGTGATGCCACCTGAGGAGGCCAGGCTGATGAGAGCAGGTGAACGAAGTGGACAGCGCCAGGCCATCAGGCTTGTGCCCCGCACAGCACTGCCAGGATAAGGGGCGAGGGGAGTGGTGGAAGTTCCGGGTGTCTCCTAGAATTCCTGCCCATCTGGAACCTCAGAGTGTGGCCTTATTTAGAAATAGGACCTTTGCAGATGTAACCAGTTAGGATGAGGTCATAGTGGAGTTGAGCGGGCCCTAAATTCGATGACTGGTGTCATTCTAAGAAGGCCACGTGAATGCCCAGAGAGACATGTGATGACAGAGGCAGAGACCGGACTGATGCAGTTCCAAGTCGAGGAATGCCAGGGATTTCCAGCAACCTCCAAAAGCTGAAGAGGAAGGAGGGATTTCCCCCTAGAGCCATGGTCAGCAAACTGCAGCTTTTGAGCCACATATGGCTCTTTGGCCCCTTGAGTGTGGCTCTCCCTAAGCCTTAGGAGTACCCTAATTAAGTTAATAACAATGTACCTATCTATATAGTTTAAGTTTAAAAAATTTGGCTCTCAAAAGAAATTTCAGTCGTTGTACTGTTGATATTTGGCTCTGTTGACTAATGAGTTTGCCAACCACTGCCCTAGAACATTCGAGTGGACTGTGGCTCTGCCAGCACCTTGATCCAGGACATCTGATCTCCAGAATGGTTTTGGTAAGTTATGCTGATTGTGATACTTAGTTATGGCAGCCAAGGAAATGGACACAGTGGATAAATGTCCCAGCTTCCTTGGTCCTGACAGGCAACTCTGGAGCATGTCCCATGGTCACTGCTGCAGCCTCCAGTAGGCGCCCTGCTCATTAACACACCCAATGCTGGTTCTTCTCCCTTCTCCCTCTCTCTTCCACTCCTTCACTTTGCTTCTGGGACCTCCTCCCAAATACACCACTTATGCCCAAGTCCTTGTCGTACGGCCTGCTTTGGGGGAACAAACTAAGACACACACACAATTTAAGCCTGCAGTGGCCTGGTGGATGGGGCCTGAGGGGGTGTAGGTGAGGTTTGGCAGGAGACACATGATTGATGGGTTTGTATTTATTCCTGCGCATCATAGGAGACATTAGGGCAGCGGGTGATGCCTGGTAGTCGTTTTTCAGGGATCCCATTGGCGGTGATTTGGAGAATGGCTCGTAGGGCGGCAAAAGGTTTGTTTCAGGGAGACTGATCACAGTGGCCCTCCTCCTCTTTATAATTCATGATCCGAGGCCAAGGTCTCCACTGGGGATGGAGCGAGATACAGTAGGCGCGGCCAGATGCAATTTTTCTCCCCTTGAATCTCGGGACCTCTTGTTATGCTGTAGATTCCCTTAGTTAACACTCAATTGCCGAGTAATTCTCATTACCTCTCTTCGCAGACAGACAATGAACAGCTGTCAAGCTTGTCTTACAAAACAAGACAATTGTTTCCCCATTAATGTAGCTCAGGACGGGAGCCAGCGGAGGAGCTGGCGCAGCTGTAATGGAACATTCTGGCAGTGTCCCTGCCAGCCCCGTCTTCAGGTGAGCACTAACTCCCCTGCGGTCACGGGAGCCAGAGGACACCTTTAGATCTGCTTCCTGCTCAGGTTCCTGTCGCTCTCCCAGAAAGAAACCTAACCGCAACCCCTGTGGGATTTGAGTATAATTTGCTTTGCAATTTGATGGGGTATGTGGGACACACTTTCACCTGCGATTGTAAGGTAATTGCAATCAGATGGGAAACAGCCTGACCCAGTGTGTAAATGTTGGAAGGGGAAGGAAAGAGTACCTAAGTCTAGATGGAATGCTAGGCAAGAAGTAGGCACTCAGTAAATCCATCCATTTGTCCTTCTCCCTCCATTCTTTCATTTCTTCCTCCTTCCCTTCGGGTCCAGCCTTATTCTAATGCCTGAAGCATTTCTACAATATAACCACTAAGTCAGCGGTTCTCAACCTGTGGGTCGTGACCCCTTTGGGGGTCGAAAGAACCTTTCACAGGGGTCGCCTAAGATCATCGGAAAACACATATATAATTACATATTGTTTACAGTAGCAAAAGTACAGCTATGAAGTAGCAATGAAAATAATTTTATGGTTGGGGGTCACCACAACATGAGGGACGGCATTAAAGGGCCGCGGCATTAGGAAGGTTGAGAACCACTGGTCTAAGTGCTGGCCAGCCTGAGTTTGAGTGCAGGTGACTCCCTCTCCTTCAGTTCCTCTCATTCATTGTCAATCCTGACAATGAGGAGGTTCACTCTTTAAATGCTGATGTGAAATTTCTCTCTCTGTATCCCCCACCTACTGGATCTAACTGAGCTCACCGGTGGCCCCACAGAATAAACCTTGTCTCTCTGAGTGCTGCTCAGACAGTGCCTCTTTTTTTGTTGTTGTTTTTTTTTTTGGTAAAAGAATAAAGACAGTTCTTCAACCTTTTTGCCTGCTCTCTTATAAATAATTTCCAATAATCATTATCTCTAGTAAAATAATGACCTTGACTCTAGGTGTGAGATCTTACCATTGGGAACCAGACTAGAACCTCCGTCCTCCTGGGCAATGTACCTTTGTTAATACAACCTAAGATAACATAAGCCTTTACATTTTAAAATTTTTTTTAAAGTTTTTTTTTTAATATTTCGTTGATTTTTTACAGAGAGGAAGGGATAGGGATAGAGAGTTAGAGACATCGATGAGAGAGAAACATCGATCAGCCGCCTCCCGCACACTCCTCACTGGGGATGTGCCCGTAATCAAGGTACATGCCCTCAACTGGAATCGAATCTGGGACCCCTGAGTCCGCAGGCTGATGCTCCATCCACTGAGCCAAACCAGCCAGGGCGTACATTTTTTAATTTTTAGTCTTTTGGTGGCTGCCACTTTATACTGCTGATTGATAGTTAGCTCAGCACTGACTAGGAGCCTTGCACCTAGAGCTAAAAAGCCAAATACTGTCAGAGGCCAGATGGGTAAGGCAAATGAGCAAGACATTTTGGGTGAGGCTTGTGGTGAATTGAACAGTTCATGGCCTTTTCATAGCGGGCAACAGCTCTCAGCTCCAGCTGACTATTGTCATCCAGGGTGTAGGCTCAGCGCTAAAAATTAGGAACTTCCGTCGAAAAACCCACACTTGCAACTTGTTTTAAAAAAATCCCAAAGATCTGGCAACCTGTGCTCACATTCCTGCATGGCTGGGGCTGACCTGGGGCCTTGAGCAATCCTGCGAAGCAGCTAAGAGGGCCTGGACCACTTGCCATGTGACCATGCTGATGTCATCTGTCAAGTGGGGTGGCTCCAGCAGTGCCCAGGAGAGGCTCAGACCCTGTTCCCTGGTGTCATTGACGGAAGTGATAACAAGGGCAGGCCATGCCATACAGAGTCAGGCAGGCCAAGGTGAGGCGTTTGGCCTTCAAGTGTGATAGCCATAGTCAACAAGTATTTATTTATTGAGAAGCCTTTTATGGGCCAGGCACTGCACAAGATGTTAGAGACACATCAGTAAACAAAATGGAGAAATCTTATTTTGGGGCTTAAATTCCTGCGTGTGTGTGTGTGTGTGTGTGCATGCGCATGTATTAGCATAAGACAAAATATACAAGTAGCATAGGTAGTATGTACATTGAGAGAAAAACAAAGCAGAGGAGACTGGCATGATTTCAGGCCAGCATCACAGCTTCAGTTTACTTATCTTTAAATGTGTCTGACACACGCTTCCTTTTGCCATCATTGTAAGGATCAAATAAGAAGGCGCTACAGGCTATACTGTGTCCTTTCAAAATTCATATGTTGAAGTCCTAACCCCAGGACTTCAAAATGTGACCTTATTTGGAACAGGGTCTTACGGCGAGAATCAAATTAATATGATGTCCTTAGGGTGACCCGAATCCAATATGACTGTGTTCCTATAAGAAGAGGAGATTAAGACACAGACACACATAGAAGAGGTTCAGGGAGAAGGCAGCCATCTGCAAGCCAAGGAGAGAGGCCTGAAGCACATCCTTCCCTCACCGCGCCCAGAAAGAACCACACAACACCTTGATCATGGACTTCCAGCCTCCAAAACTGTGAGAAAATAAATTTCTGTGGATTAAGCCACTAGTGTGCTTTGTCACGCAGCCTGAGCAAACCGATCCAGAAGGCTTGTGTGTTTGTCCTGGTGTCTGGCACCTGCAGACTTAGACAGGATGAACGGAGGTGTTGTTATAACAGAGGTAAGTTGTTGCCGGGCCCAGGGATGACTCTTATTCCATGGCACTCCCCCTCTCCTCCCTCTAGCCGGGCCCTTTAGTAGAGAAACTGCCAGTCAAATCCCTGTGGGCCCCTCCCCACGCCCTGCCAGCTTTTCTCAGGTGGGTTGCTCCAAGCAAGAGGCACCCCATTCTCTGACCAGATCTGGGCAGAGCAAAGCTTCCCACCAACCATAACTCTCCAGGGAAAATCAGCGCCAGACACCACTCCATCTCAGCTCTTTTCTGAGGTCTCCATGCCAGATAGCGACAAACAGCTTCTTCCACGACTCACTATCTAAATGAGCCACTGGCTACATTCAAAGAGCTGCTACGAGGCAAGGGAGGCTTGTGGTCCCGTCCCCAAACCACGGCCTATTCTCTGAAGTGCGGCTGGTTAGACACAGAACGGTCAGCGTGGCTCATTAGATGTGGGTGGGGAAGAAGACTCCTTCCTGGAAAACCACAGCCTGACACCCTCCCAAACTCCTCGCCTCTCCGTGACCTTCTAAACCTGTTTCCTTGATGTATTGGAGCAGATGGATCTGGAGGTTTCTCGGACATCCTATGGTGAATGTTGGTGTGCAACAAAAGTCCTTCCTTCCCTGGCCAGGACACCCTGCCCAGCGGTTAAAGCCCCTACTGTGAGTGGTTACTGGTGATCTGGTGCAGCTCCACACCCTTGTGGCTGGGGATGAGGAGGAGGGAAGGGGAGGCCACGAGCCCAGTGCTGATGCCTGGTGAAGCTGTGTCTTAAGGCTGCCCACTTGCTTAGACTCACCTTCTCCAGTCTATTCCATCGGAGGGATTTCTCTACAACCACAGCCCACTTCACCAGCCGCTGCTTAAATCCCTTCATTGGATGCGCAGTGCTGCAGAGCTCAGAGCAGGCCCTTCCACATGGCATTCAAGGCCCCAGGCCGGCCCACTCCAGCTCACCTTCCCCCACTTCCCCAGCACGGTCCTGTGCACCTCCGTCGTCTCTCACTTCTGCCCTTCCAGATGGTGTTCCTGTTGTCCCAGTGCACACCCCTTTGGTCCACCAGACCCACCTGTATTTGTCTTTGAAAAATTGGCTGAGTCTTTTGTGTGGCCTCATGGAGCTGGCTCCCTCCCGATAGTAAATCCCTCCCTTCTCTGTATTGCTCCCCCTCGTACGTGCTTCTACGTACAGGTTGAACAACATGGGTTTGGACCACATGAGTCCACTTCTGGGTGGATTTTCCCCAATAATATAGTCAGCCCTTTGTATCCATGGGTTTTGCATCCATGGATCCAACCAACCATGGATCAGAAACAGGAATTCTCTCTGATGTCTCAGGTCTGGGACCAGCACTTGAATTTATGTTACAGGAAGAGCTTCATCTGTCCCTTAGACCTGTCCCTTCCCCAGGCTTCCTTATCTCAGAAGTGATGCCTCCTTATAACGTTTATCATGGAGAATTCCAGCACAGACAACAGTGGAACGAATGGAATGAAAACCCACAAACCCATCACCCAGCTTCAACAATGATCCATGTTTGGCCAATCTCATTTCATTCCCCCACTCTTCCCAAAAAGGCCTCCCCACCCTATCATTTTGAAGTTAATCCTAGAATTATATCATTTGATATATAAAGCTCTTGGTGTGGATCTCCAAAAAGTAAGGGCAATTAAGAATACATACCCACACTCCCATGACCACATCTTAAGAAATTAGTAATTCTTTAATATCATCCAATATCCTGTCCGTGTCTAGGGACTAGAGCTGCTTACTCTCCCCTCACTGTCCTCTCACATTCAGTCTGTGAGTCCTGTCATCCCGTCAACTCAAGACCCATCCTGAACCGATCCATTCGGCCACCTCTCCCTGAACTCCACCTTAGCCTTGTCCCAAGGGTCTCGGAACTGGACTGCACATTACTACATAGTCTGTCTACTTCTTGACCACACCTCCTACAACCCTCTCCCGCCCTTGCTCCACACCAGCCACACTGGCCTCCTTGTGGCCTAAGCATGCCCAGGGCTCTCTCTCCTCCAGACCCTCACACTGGCTGCTTCCTGGTGGTGGAATTCTCTTCAGCCAGGTGTCTCCAGGACCTCATTCTCAATGTATCCAGGTCTCTGGTGCATGCCACTTTCTCAGAAAGACCCTCCTGACCAGCTTGTCTAACTTGACCCTCCCAGGACACCATCCCCAACCCGACCATGTCACAGCTCTCCACTGACTTGTTTATTGTCTTTCTTTCCAACCAAAGGAGGGCCAGGTAAATCAGTGGTTGGCCCACTGTCGCTCACTCTGTATCCACAGTATCTAAGACACTCCCAGCATGTGTTCAGTCCTCCGTAAACATTTGCTAAGTGAGTGGATTCTTCTGCCCTCCCCCCTCGATAGACAGTGACTGTATAGAAATGGTACTCAAACAAACAACACCCCTTTACCCACAAAATAACCCCAATAATGTAACATCTGATCAAAGAATCAGCCAGGCCAGGAAAGCATCTTATTGGGTGGCTGCAGGACAGAGCAAAGGCATTCTCTTGGGGTTGAAGGTCCCACCTCCCCACGGGAGGCTGGAAGGACTTGGTTTGCACTCTCTCACTCACTCACTCCCTCTCACCTTGGACACCCTCCAGCCTCCCACTGTAAACTGGGCTGGTGAATTCTGGTCATATCTTAGAAACAGCCCACCCCAGTGTGCACCCCAGGACCTTAGGGAGGAAGAAAAATGACGGGAAGAATTCCTTCTTCCTAAAGTGCATTCACTGTGTCTGGAGCCCAGATCCCCCGAGGCCCGAGAAACTGTGTGTACGAGGTTAACCACGTGGGTGAGCCTTAGTGAGCACCAGAATCTCCCTGGAAATTCACTGAAAGTGTAGTTGCCTCCACTGTCTCCTAGCAGGTTCAGGGGATCCACATAGGACCACCCTAATGACCTCATCTTAACTTGATGACATTCAATGGGTACCTCGGAGGCCACTGATATAAGTGGCCCCCAATCTCCTGTTGAAGAACAGCGGAGCAGGGCTAGTCCCCAGCTTGAGTTTTGTCTCTGTTTAATGCTGCTTTGAGCAAACATAGGAGGCTAATTATGTAATTCTGTCAAGACCTTCCCTAAGCACTTAGCCACCTCATTAATTGCAGCTCAACAAAACCCAGACTGGATGTTGGAATAAAAATAGCTTCATGCAGGTTAAAAGGTAAAATTAGTTTTGGTGTCATGAATTGAAGATGCAAGGTTGTTGGGGATGTTAGGGGAGTCAGAGACGTGGGTATTTGTGTCCTAGTGTTTGTGTGGGTCAGTGAGAGCAGCGGTGGTGGATTGCACATATAGATCATAATGATGAGATAATATTAACTAACATGCGGTGTGAGTTTCCCAGAGCTGCGGTAACAAATGACCACAAACTGGTGGCTTAAAACAACAGACATTTATTCTCGAATAGTCTAGAGGTCAGCACTCTGAAACAGGGGTCAGGGAGCCATACTCTTTCTGAAGACTCTCAGGGAGCAGCTGTCCCATGCTTTCCTCTTCGTTTCCAGTGTCACCGGAAATCCCTGGTGCTCTTTGGCTTATGGACACGTTGCTCACTCCAGGCTCTGCCTCTGTTGTCATGTGGCAGCATCCCTGTGTATGTGTGTGTGTGTCTGTGTTCAAATTTCCACCTTCTTATAGGGATATCAGTCATATTGGATCTGGGCCCACCCTAATGACCTCCCAAATGACCATATTTCCAAAAAAGGTCACATTCACAGGTACTGAGAGTTAGGGCTTCAACATATTTTTTTTGGCGGGGGGACATGATTCAACCCATCACACATGTTCCCCAGGTATCCCCGGAACACCTCCTGCATGCACAGGAGTGTGACCAGGGCAGCCACATCCATCTCAAGGCTAATACGGGCTTGGTGCATTTACCTACATTAAGACATATGCTCAAACTCATCCCTTTCAAAGATGGCCAAAATCACCCATGACACCCACCCAAGGATGCAGCTACCGAAATCCATTCCAGCTGGGCTCTGTCCCCAAGATCTTGGAGTCTCAAAAATGAAGACAGACTATTTCACTGGCAGAATCTGAAGCGGTTTTAGTAGCTGCGTGATGCGCTTCCCATCCGGGGAATCAAAGCGATGTCCTGGACTACACCTTCCAGAGAGGGAGGCTTTCCCAAGGACTATACACTTCCCAGTTAACAATCAGGTCCCAAGTCTCCCCACCATTCCATGCCCCCACTCAAGATCCTACGATAAGACGGTGTGTGTGTGTGTGTGTGTGTGTATGTGTGTATGTGTATGTGTGTGTATGTGTGTGTCTATGTGTGTGTATGTGTGTATGTGTGTGTATGTGTGTGTGTGTGTGTGTGTGTGTGTTGTAGTAGGATGTTGAGGGACCACTCGAACCCTCCCTCTGTGGCCTTGTGTGATCTAGCTCTTGTTTAGTTCTTTACTTCCTACTGATGCTGCAGGGATTCATTCCACATTGGCTCAGGAACTAGCTGAGCTTCTGCCTCACGCCATCTGCTAGATAACCATGTGGGGCCAGGGCTGTGGCGTGAACAAAACAGACCAAACCTCTGTTCTCTTGAAGCCTCCATTCTATGGAGGAGCAAACCAGGAACCAAGACATGAATGAGCTTCCACTTGGGCCACCGCCATTTCTTTTCACCCTAAGAAATCTGATGTTACAAATATCATGACCATGACTGTGGACTCCGTGCCATTTGTACCTGAGAAGGGGAAAGAGACAACCTTGCCTCCTGCGCAGGTGCCCTCATGGAGGGAGCCGTGTGATGGCCCCAGCCCCAGGCAGTCTGTGTAAAAGTCACATCTATTCGAACAAAGGAGACTCATTAAGCGGAGGTTGTTCCTTCAAAGCCACCTTTTATTGAAGCTCCTAGCAACAAATTAGAAGCAGGGATGAACATTTTCTGCCCCCTCTAACTTAACTGCTGATTCTATTTTCATACCAGAACTTGATGTGATTAATGAAATCATGACTGTAGAGAAGGCAGAGGGTATGGAGAGGCACCAAAGCCAGGGCTCAGCTCACTGTGGACCTACCAGGACGAGACTAAGGTGGGGCACTTGCCTTGGGTGCAGAATGGAAGGGATGCCCCAAAATTCAGCAGACAAGAAAAAGATGAGAGAGAGCAGCTTCTATTTGAGGGAAACCGTGAGGCCACATACAGGCAAAGAGATGAGAGCACAGGGAAAATAAAGCAAGAGCAGAGTGGCTGGAGTGCGGTACACATGGCAGAGAGAGAAAAGATAAAGTGATATTTTCATGCAGTATTTTAACAAACCAAAAGTAATGCAGGTATAACAGACTTTGAAGTGAGATCATACAGGCAAAGCTCCTAGCTGGGGACTTGGCACATAGCAGGTTTTCACGAAATCAAACCCAAGAATGGGAAAGTAATAGTAATGCTAAATATAGCAAGCATTCTTGTTTTTTAAATCTTTATTGTTGAAAGTATTACATATGCCCTCTTTTTTCCCCCTTTGACCTCTTCCAACCTCCCCTGCCCCCCCAAGGCCTTCACCACCCTATTGTCTGTGTCCATGGATTATGCATATATGCATACAAGTTCATTGGTTGATCTCTTCACATCCACCCATCCTCCTCTGCCTTCCCTCTGAGATTCGACAGTTTGTTCCATGGAGCATTCTTTTAAAGAGCGTGCCTGTGTGGACTCATTTAACCTTCACAATAACCCCATGAGGTGGATTGTATTGTCCCATTTTATAGACGAGGAAAATAAAGGCATACAGACTTGAAAGGACTACTCAAATCCCTACAGTGAGCACAGGGCACAGCCAGAATGAAACCCAGGTAATCTGGTCCCAGTGTCCATAGAAACACCACTCCTGCCATTGGCGCTCACCATGAAATAAGGACCCCAATGATTCCACTATTTCTCTGAGTCTCCATTTGGGATTAATCTGAACCGAAGAAGGCCAATGGGGCCGCTTCTGAGGGCTTGTAAATAAATGAAATAAAATTAAATCACACAAGGCATTTCTCTGGGACCCAACAGCCACATAAGTGGAGAAAGAAAAACCGGCTCCTCTCGGGTTTGACATCAGCCTAACTGGTGACACTATTGATTGGATTCATTGTGAGCCCCAGACCATGGCCATGGGAGGGAGACATCTGATGAGAGGGACCAGGGGGCTTAATCATTTTAACCTCCCTCAGCTGCCAAGTCCTGGGGACAGTGAGCGGCTCTTTTTGAGGACAGAGCCTCCGGGGACAGGCCCTCAATGACAGTGCTGGGGTGGGGGGGGGGGAGGCCTGGGGGAGGAGAGAAGGATTTGTCAGTTCCAACAAAGTCCCCGTGATAAACACCAGGACATCATTTGGGTTGAAAAACTCCATTAAGGCCTCTTTGAAAAGTAGAGTCATATGCGTAGGTTTTAGCTTAAATGTGATGTCCTTATCTCTCTCTGTCACAGCACCTGGTTTATTTCCTTCAGAGAAGCGGCTGGTTGTTATTTAATTTTCTCTCTCGCTTGCTTGTTTATTGTCTGTTTCCCCCACAAGCCGAAAGGCAGTGCTGTGCTGGAACCAGCATCTCTTTCCAGCTCCATTTGCAGTGATGGGGGTCTCAGAGGAGGAGCATTTATGTCATGAAAATTGGCAAATGCTACAAGTCAGGACCCCCTCCCCCATCACGTGACTGAGTGCCTTGAGGAGGGACACTGTCTGTGATGTCCTCTGGGTACCACTCTACCTCTGCTCGACTGGTGCTTGGGAAATACCAAAATCAAGTAGCACGAAGTGGCCACAGTAGGAGTATCTATATCAGGAAAATTGGCAAATTGATGGGTTTTGTTGTTGTTTGGCTCGCTCTAAAGAAACCGGTTCAACTCAAGTTTGTTACCTTGTGTCAGCCCCCAAGGGACTCGAGATAGGAGAATCATAGCCTCCAGCCCCTCAGAGGCTCAGGGAAGGGGCCTGGGGCTTGGGAGAAATCACAGCCCAATGGCTAATGCAGCTCAGTGAGTGGCCAGAGGAGGCGCTCCGGGTTCTGGTGACAAACCGGAGGGTAAGAGTCTCTCCCTGCTCATTTGCTGAGGGATGAAACCATTTGGGTTCTCGGTTTTAAGCATCGTGGTGCCAGCCAGTCGTGGACACAAACCAGGCTCCGGAGGGCCTGGTTGCCCTGTCCGATCTTACTGAGCGGTGGGCCCCTGGCCCTTACACGTCTGAGGCCCAGTGCATTCATGTGCTAAGACAGAAATAAGAAAACATCCCCCAGGTGTTGTTTAGAGGGATAACTTAAAAACAAATATAAACACAGAAGACAATAAAGTACTCACTGAATGAAAATGTAATCTTCTGACGTGTTGGAAGAAGCAATTTCCCCCTCAAACACAATATACATCATTCTTATATTCTCTCTCTCTCTCTCTCTCTCTCTCTCTCTCTCTCTCTCCCTCTTCCCTTTCACGCGCCATTCTCTCTCTCTCCATTTCTCCCTTCTCCCCTCCCTTTCTCCCTCTCTCTGCTTATTTCCCTCTCTCTCAGCTAACATTTATTGAGCGCGATAGCTAAGATTCACTGAGCACTGACTCAGGGCCAGGCCCATGCAAAGTGCATTCCATACACAGCTCATCTGTACAGCCTCGCAGGTCGGTCCTGTCATCCTCCCATCTTATAAAGGAGAAAACAGCATGGAGAGGAGGTCACTCAGCAAATTAATGGCGGAGCTGTGATTAGAATCCCGGTGCTCGGTCACATCACTGGCTGCTTTTCCCACCCCAATTCCCTCCCACCGCCTTCACATCACATGTGCCATTCAGATGGAAAAGAAACAGCTGAGCAGCTGAGGCAGGGGCCCAGGCAGCCAGACTGGGACCCTGAGCCTGGGCTGTGGGTGGTGTAGAGGTTCAGAGGCACAATTAAAGCCAGCGGGCTCGGAGAGCCGTTCCCTCCGATGTCGGGGAGGCAGGAGGCTGCTTCCCATTGTCCTTGGGCACCAGTGGCAGCTGAGGAGAGATGCTGACCATTCCTATCCCTAATGAGAGATGCTCGGGAAAGACCAATTAACAGCATCAGCTTTAATTTTCTCCCAGGAGGGGCAGGGCTGTCCTGTTTTCTCTCTAGACAGGCAGGCTTTTCTTCTGATAGAAGCAGAAGTTTGCTAAGAATTTCAACAGCAGGAGCAACAAACATTCAATGGAACCCACAAGGAGCAGGGGCCACAGTGCCTGCTCCCCTTCAGGGAGGTGCCTGCAGCCTTGCTCCCCTCTCACCTACCCTCTGAATGGCAGGCAGAGTGAGCCTCTGAAATGCAAACATCAATGCCTTGCTCAGTTAAGCAGGCTTCTCATGGGCCCCGGGATAAAGTTTAAACTCTCCCAGCAGCACGTATAGCCCTTCCCAGGCCGACCCCCTACTGTTCCTCGCCCCGCCCCCTGGCACCAGCCTCACCAAACTGCTTCTGGGTGATGCATGCAGTCCTCTCTCTTGCTAGCATCTCAGCCTTTGCATCATCCGTCTCCTCCATGTGAAACAACCCCCTCCCCCTCCCCCTCCCCCTGGTGTTCCAAGCTTGGTCAGGACTTCACCTCCTCTTAGAAGGCTCTCTCACCTCTTAAACTGGGCCTGGTCTCCTGTTATATGCTGCCAGAGCCCACTGCGTCTTTGCCTCACCACGTTTTGCAGTTTATAATGCTATTCGTGTGTGTGTGTCACAGCCCTGAGACAGTTCACACAAGAAACTGTGGCTTTTGGAGGGTCACAGGGTGATTTGGATGATGCAAAGACAAAGCCACACACATGCAGACATGTACACAAACATATGCACATACACACAACAAACACATACACATACAGATGTACAGACACACAGACACACACATACGTATACACACACATACATATGAGATAACAGATCTTGCACTTTCTTGAACGGGCAGGGAATTATCCAAGGCATGACAAAGACAGAGAAAAGCGAGTCCTGAAGTCAGGGAAGACTTCCTGGAGGTGGTAATGGAACCCAAGTAAAGCACTGGGTGAAATTCACCGTTAAGTGATGTCTTCCTTGAACAGCTTTCAAAGACTTGCCACCCATCGGCATCCGTGATAACCCACTGTATTCTTTAGTAAATGTTCCACCTGTGTGTTTGTGCATCCTCCTGCTTGGACTGGCTTCCATTTTGTGCAGCCGAAGAGCCTGGACACACAGCACCACTGTCCAGTGCCGGACAGTGGCAGTACTGTCCTGGCTCCTTAGAAGGAGTGGACTCTTCAGAAGGAGGCAGCGTGTTGTGCAACTGCAACGCTCTATCAGCCAGCCTTCTGGGAGGCCGGCAGCAGAAATCCCTCTGGCTGACGTAAGCGCAGAGGGTAACTGTTTGAAGGAATCCAGGGGCTTATAGAACTGGAGGAATAAGAGGAGACATAGACGAGAACCTATGCCAAAAAAACCTCAAATGCACCCCCCCAAACCCACCCAAAACAACAACAACAACAACAACAACAACATACACCTTTATTGCTTAGTTTTTTTCCTACCTGGTACCAATTAGGCTTCCAAGATTTGCTCTTTGAGATTTCGCACTAGGGCTGGAGCAAGACCTCTTGCTTTGGTTTTTAGCAAACAGGTAGTCACCATGACGAAAGAGCCTGAGGGGATGCAGCTTGCATGCTAGGCAGCCATTTACCTCCTCCTGTCCCTTTCTGACGGCCACATCCCAAACACTGACATAAGGGCCACATGAGCCATGGTCCGTGAGCATCCAATGGACCTGGGCCCAATCCCAGCCTCACCACTGCCAAGCTGTGAGAACTGGGAAATTCACTGAGCTCGTCTGAGCCCCTTTAATCATTGGCAAATGGGATGAAAATAGTGCCCACTTCACAGGGTTGTGGTTAGGCTTTAATAAAACAACAAGCCAGTAAACAGTTGGACACATAGCAAGGGCTCAATAAATGGCAGATATTATGGTTACTGATAAATGCTTACTTTAACCCCAAACCAGCTGCTCGGTGGGGTAGAAAGAACACAGACATTGCAGTCAGAGGGACCTGAGTTAGAATCCAGGTTCTACAACTTATTGGTTAGGTGAGTCACTTAACACCCAGCTAAGCTGCTTCCTGATCCCTGACTCACAGAAACTGAGATAATAAATTTTGTTCAAGCTGCTAAGTTTGAGGGTAATTATTATGCAGCCATAGATGACTAAGTTCTGCTTAATTCTTATTGGTTAGACTGTGTCACATGGTCACTCCATCCTCAAGGGAGCCTGGGAAATACAGTTTTAACCTAGACAGATGGCCAATCTGAACAAAATGAGGGCTCTATTAGTGGGGAATGAGGGGAGAATGAATATTGCATTAAGCGATTTCTTTCCTGCTGCTTTATTATATTTCTTATAGCGCAAAGCTGCAAGGAGTTGAAAATGGTTTGTGGATGACACCTCCCTTTTCCTTTTCTCCCCTTTATTAATTTGGGGTAGAGAGGCAGTAATTCAGCTCTCATAAAAAGGGAGTGTTTCAGTTTCAGTTGCAGTGTTTCAAATCAGATTTTGGGACAAGAAAAGTCTGTAGAAGCCATCTGTGACTAACTCCCCCTGTAAATACGTCAGCCACAAAGACATCTGTATCATCCATCAACCATTTAATTTCTTAAGAGGATATTACTTTAAGAACATTTCTACTGGCAAATTGTATGGCTATGCAAGGATTGGGAAGGATTTATAGTCTCTTAATTTTTCTAACTGACACATTCTCCTTCAATCTTTTTCAAGAAGAGAAGACCAAAATGCCATCATAATATTTCATGTCATATATTTGAATATCTGCCACAGGAACCTCTTAGTTTTTTTTTTCCTAATTAAATTGGGGGTGCAATCCCAGTTTTTATGTCCTCATAAAACACCTTCATCACACCAACAGCCCTGTCATGCATTTTCCCAGTGGGAAGGACACTGACATTCTCTGAAGACCTACTGTGTGCCAGGTGCTTTCCATATATTAACTGCCTTATACGCACACAGCAGCCTTATGAGAGAAGTCACTATTATCATGTGTATTTTATGGATTAGAGTCATGGAAGTGACTTGCCCAGGGGAGAGCTGAGGTTTGACTTGGGACTCTGGTTTCAAAGTCTTTTAGTGCCATTAAATTGTCACTCACCCCCTGCCCTCAGTTTAAGAAGGACAAGTTGGTCTTTATGATCAACATTTAAATTTCTTCTATGAGTTGGTTCCTTGACCCAGTTAAAGGAAAAGTTAGCGTCAAAACTTTCAGGCCCTCACACGGTGACTAATTATATTTTAATATTTGATATGCTTAGAAACGATGAAGAATTAGTGCTAATTTGGAGCAGATTTTCACGTTCTGGCAGGTCTTATGGTATGTGAACTGTGGCCTTCGGGACATTCTTGAACTTTTCCCTCTAATTATCACCGGGCGGATGTGAATAACGCTGCTAGTCAAGGAGCCTGCCAGGACTTCATTTAAAAAATAAAGATTTAAGAGAAAATGGATCTGGCTCTTCCAAGACGTTGGCTAATTGGCAATATTCTGTTGCCTATGAATTGGTTTCCATCGGATTCCATCGATATTTAATTTTGGTGGTATGGTCATCTTTAACCAAGGTTTTGTTTTACTTTGTTTTCTAGCTTTTAAAAATTAAACATGTTTGGGAGACCATTTCAGATTCACATTTAGTTGTAAGAATAATATGGAAGGATACCACGTATCCCCTACCCAGCTTCCCCCAGTGGTAACATTGCAACACTAAGGACCTTATCACGACCAGGATATTGACACCGGTACAGTCAAGATGCAGAACAGTTTCATCATCACAAGGATTCTGCCTGCTGTCCTTTCTGAGCCACACCCCGTGAAGGTATCTTGGTGGCAAGGAATGAAGTCAACCAGGAATGCTTCAGGTTCATCATCTCCTATTCCATTTCCCTTTTTCAATCAGGTCACTCCGTGAGGCTGTCAATCCCAGACCTTGCTCTCACTGCCATAGAGACTGGTCAGGTGATGGCCCAGCCAATCCCAGTAAACTATTTCCCTGCTAACAGGGATTGGAGGTGGGTGGGTGGGTAAACATGGTTTCAATTCTGGCCCAAAGGACTTTTCCTGGGAGTTTTTGATGTGGAACTGGAGAAGGTGCTTGCCTCCGGGGTTCTGGAGCTAAAATACTGAGGAATGGCTGCTCGCAGCCTATTTCTTACCACATGGGAAAGCCTTTCTATTTGGGGAGAGAATGAAGCCCACACACAGATACAGGTTTTGGAAAGGTGGCAGATGAGCAAGCGGGGGAGATTATGATATTGTTTTCTCTCTGGGCCCAGTCATGCCTGAGGCCACCACTTTCTACCTACTTACTGGTATGTGAATCACAACTCCCATCTTTTGTTTAAGTGGGTTTGAGTTCTATCATTTTCCCCTCAAAGAATGCCACTGGACAGTGAAAGATCCTGGGAAATCTCTTGGACTCAAGCACAGCAAGGCTTCTTGAGGGTCTGGGACCAGGAACTCAAGACACAGGACCCAGGAGGCCCGTTTCCCTGGTTGCTGTGCTGCCTCTCCCTGGGCTGTTCTCCTTCCCTGTATCAGTCGACCAGCTCTTTCTTTTTCTCCATGTTCATGATCAGCAGAAGGCAGCCCCTCCTCCAATATCTTAGTCCAAAATCCAGATTCCTGGGGGAGAGAATCCATTTGATCCAGTTTGAGCCTGAGGTCTATCGCTGGTGTGAGAGTTATAGACAGGGGGCCAGGACCACGTGTCCTCAGACGTGGTAGCTAGATACCTTCAGAGCAAGTGATCCAAGAGGAAGACAAGGGAAACTGCAGCACCTTTAATGACTCAGTCTCAGAAGCCATATACCATGATGTCTATAAAATCCTATGGGTCACACAGGCCAGTCTATTCAATATGGGCGTGGACTAGACAAAGGCACACATACCAGGAAGCAGGAATCACTGAGTGCCATCTTGGTGGCTGTCACTTGAAACCAGATAAAATATCCATAAGCTTGTAGCTCAGTGAGGCACCTAGTAGACAGTTAATTCCTTCCTTCACCCCTTAACTTTATTGAACTGCAATTGTTACATTCAGCAATCTCAGCCACAGTCAGGAAGGTCTTCTGACATCACTATTTTCTCAGACTCACAGTGCAGGAGCTCATAAACCTAGAAATGCACTCTCTGTATTGCGGATTCTGCTTTCTTTCTCCCAGTGAGTATCTTCTTAATTCACAAGACCACTCGCTGATTAACCTTTATTCTCTCTCACTGAATGGAAGGTAATCTCTCCCCCATGAGGCCCGGGAGCTCCAAGAGGGGCTGAATTCTGAAAACTCATGAAAAGAGCAACACAATGGCAAGCACCATTTATGAGCCCTTGTGGGCCCCAGGTTGATTAGACAACGGTTGTAAAATGATTGCGGGGCTGCAGGAGCCTCTGAGCCGAAGTGGGCTGGTGATAAGAAGGTTTCTGCAATCAGCCTGAACAAAGGGTGTTTCAGGGATGGAACGAAGCCTGCGAAAGAAAAGCAAGGCCTCCAGCTTCCCAATGATGGGCCAGAAAGACTGGGGAAGGCATTTCAAATTCTAGTTTCACAATAAAGGGCCATGTTAGGTTGATTCTGATGAGGAAATAAGAGGGAGAAAAGAGGAAGGGAAATGTACAAATTGGGAAAAAAGAACATCGGAAAAGAACACCCTTTATTCACCCAATAAATATTTATCAGGCATCTATCAACCCGTGCTTCAAAGCGGTTCGGAGTGATGACCAACATATACCAGTAAGTAAATTCAGCCCTTGCTCTCAGGGGGTGCATCATCTGGTAGGGAAATAGAGTTGTAAATAGGTCATGTTGATGCATTGCGTGGGACCAGAGCACAGAGGAAGGTCCACTTTCCAGCCCAAAGATCTCAGTGGAATTCCTGAGGAAGCAACGATGCCTGAGCTGAATTTTAAAGCTGAGCAGCGTAGAAAGGAACATAGATAGAGGGATCAGCCAGTG
This sequence comes from Myotis nattereri, assembly GCF_964212035.1. Taxonomy (NCBI): domain Eukaryota; kingdom Metazoa; phylum Chordata; class Mammalia; order Chiroptera; family Vespertilionidae; genus Myotis; species Myotis nattereri. The sequence goes on along the minus strand of NC_138079.1, from coordinate 95,248,241 downwards.
CTAAGACAGAGACGTGGACTGTGAGGAGACTTTCTGAGAAGTCAAGCAGACACAGAGGAAGACCACCAGTGTGCTAATGTTGTGCTCTGTGTTAAGTGTACCCATTTCTTTTAGTTATAGCAGTGTGTGTGCAGGGCATGTGCACACACCCATCTAACATTCATGCTCTTATTGCTACTGACTCATTTGACACCAACTAATAACTGACAGGCCATTTAGAGATGGGGTCAAGTGCTATTTCTCTATTCTGAATTGTTGGGTTCTAATAGGTCCTAAAATATGGTAAGATCGTCTACCATTTTCCTCCCCCTTTCCTTCCTCCCTCCCTCCCTTCCTCCCTTCCTCCTTCCCTCCCCCTCTCCTTCTCTTTCTCCCTCCCTTCTTGCCTTTCTCTCCATCTCTTTCTTTTATATATTTTTAAAATATATTTTTATTGATTTCAGAGAGGAAGGGAGAGAGAGAGAGAGACATCAATGATGAGAGAGAATCATTGATCGGCTGCCTCTGCACACCCCTCACTGGGGATTGAGCCTGCAACCTGGGCATGTGTCCTGACCAGAAATCAAACCTTGACCTCCTGGTTCATAGGACAATGCTCAAACACTGAGCCACATGGGCCAGGCTCCATCTCTTTCTTTTAAAGCACTAACATCTCTTCACGTGTACTGGATGTTCTGGGTAAGGAACATGGTCCAGAAACAACAAAGGGAGAGAAGTAAGGAGGAGAACAGGTAGAGAGATGGGAGACAGGGACCCTCCTAATTTATTAAGGAGTGAGGACAGGGGCTTCTTTTTCCTTCTAAACAAGAAATACCCTCCCCCCTCACCATCTCTATTATGTTATAAATGGTTCACTTCTTTACTAAAGATTAGTCCTTACCTGAATGCTCAGGTAGACACATGTTCACTGGGCCCCTTTGGGCTGGAGGGGGGCCTTTTTCTCTTCGAAAAATCATGTGGTGTGTTTGCCTTTCTCTATTGTCCAGAGGAATGTGAAGTGGGCTTTCTGGTCTACACTCAGCACCAAGAAAATAACTGGTTTTATTCTTGATAAGGTCAATTTTAAGAAATTGCAATGAAAACTGTTTTTCTTTCCCTTAACTTCCTCAGCTAAAACATTTTTTCCTCCCTGGCTGACCAGACTCAATGGGATTGAATTTAGAATTTCTCTCCTGTCTGTGTCATAATCGCAGCACTGTTTAAACAACACATTCTGTGTTTAATTGTAGCAAACACAGATACAAAAGGCTTAACACGCAGGTAGAGGTGACAGGAAATTAATCACCTTTCTGCACGAGGAAAACACAGTGTGCTCTGTGCTGAGTTTCTGAAACGGAGCCCCTGGGAGGGGGAGACTGCAGAGGGACGCTCAGAAGGCTGTGAAATGCCCATACCACCACCTCGTGTCCCTTCCTCCCCGGTCCCCATCTGCCCAGAGCACCGAGGAAGCACCTTGCAGTGTAGGGAAAGCCTGGCTCATGCGATTTCAGGATCTTTTATGTGGCTATAACACAAGAATTTCTCATCAGAACCTCTGGGTAAATATGAGACACAGGGAGATACATTTGCTTGCTGGTTCGATATGTATTGATTGAATGCCTGTTATATGCCAGGCACTGTGCTAGATCCCGGGATGTAGAGGAGAGAATAAGAAATGTAACCTCAGAGAGCTGAATGCAATGATTGGGCCGGAATATCCCGCACTTCCAAAATGCTTGCCCCACCCTTCCTGGTGAATGTCTATTTATCTTCAAAACTTCACTCACATCATTTCCTCCCCCAAATTTCCCCTGTCATTTTCACCTTGCATGGTACATTTATCCTCCTCCCTTATTTTATTTTCTTCCACTATAGGATCCTGAATCAATCTCTCTCTCTCTCTCTCTCTCTCTCTCTCTCTCTCTCTCTCTCTCTTTCTCTCTCTCTCTCCCCCCCCCCTCTCTCTCTCTCTCTCACACACACACACACACACACACACACACACACACACACACACTGCGGTTCATACTCTGTGGCGTTTATTTGCTTACCTGCCAATTGCCCCCCCCCCCACCCCCCCCCCCCCCCAGCCTCCATGGGATTCTTGAGGACAAGGCTAGTATCTTATTTATTTCTGCATCCTTATTTTAAAAACTTAGTTCATGGGTTGTGCTCAAAAATCTCCCAGCCATTTCTGGATCTTCAGGTCATAAACTGCCTCAAGTAAAACTTGCCTGATAATCGCCCTAGGGCCCCCCATTCTCTGACTTTCCAAAGTGCCCGGTTCCGCAGTACTGATATGCTCTGGAGTCAGCAGAGGAATATTCCATGGCCCCGGAGGATGGGAGAAGTTTTGTTTTGTGATGGAGAGAAAAGTAAGAAAAAGAAGGTCTTTCAGGGCAAGTTCAGGTTGGTTAACGCCTCCCAATGCATGTCCAGGGTCCGCCTTGAGAGACAGGATTACGTCTTTGGTGGAGATGCGAGGGGCACGGTGCTCATCAATATCAGACTGACATTCCTGGACACGTGGAGGACCACAGTCCCCAGGCCCCTTGTGGTTACTGTTTTTAGGCTGGAAATGATGTATGTCAGTCACTTCTTGGCAAAAGGACTTTAGAGAGAGGAAACATACCCCCCTCCTTTTCCAGCTGCAGCCAGTGAGGAGGCATCATGTTGGCACAGCTACAAGCTGGTGGGGCCTCCAACAGCCTGGATGACTGTGTGGAGTGGTGTGGCCTGCGAACCCAGTGGAAATCGAGTATGATTGACAAATAAAATTGTGTTGTGTTAAACTACTATGATTTGGGGCTGTTTATTTCTGCAGCAAAATCTAGCCTATGCTGACTGATAGAAGCATGGGGTTGTTTATATTGGCTTTTGTGCAATGAACTTGAAAGCCTGGAACCCTATACTGAGGCGCGTTTCACACTGCAGCTAGAACAGCTCTAAAATGCCGTGATAGCCTGTCATCACGCTCCATCAGCAAGCTGCTAAAATTAGAACAGGCAGCTTCTGACAAAGGGGCAAGAAAGGGACTGGGGAGAGGGACCCAGTGAGTTCATAGATAGTTTTGATCTTGTTCCTGTTAGTAAGTTCATAGAGCCTAACGATTCTAACCAGATAACTGCTTTATCGCTAAGTGTCTGGGGAGTTGTTTATTTTTCCTTTCTGAACGGGGGAGGGGAGTGTCATTTTGCTAACAAATAAGTAGAGCATCTGGCTAATAATAAAGGTCCCAGAAAAAAAAAGAACTGGATTGGACTCTTAGGCCTGGATCTAAGCTGGTTTCTCCACGTGGGAGTCCAAAGTGAGTCTCTGCATAGCCCAGAGAATCAGAAATAGGGAAGCCAGATTTGAGCCTCACCCCTCAGCTGTCATAGGACCACGAAAGGAAAAGAGAGCAGCTTGGTGTAGTGAGCCCGAGCTTGAGTTCAGAGCCAAATGACCTCAGCTCGAGTCGTAGGTCTCACAATCTAGCTGTGTGACTTTAGGGAAGTGGCTTTAACTCTCGGAGCCAAGTTTCCTCAAGTGTAAAAGAGGAAAAAACGTTAAAACAGACTTCCTCGGACTGTTGTGGGTGTTACAGGAGAGGATGTGTTTGTGGCAGGTGGAAAAACCAAGGCCATGCCTTGATCATGCAGTCAATGTGACCCCTTTCTCTCTATATATTTCAATGTAGTCTCTTTCGCAGACATCTTATACTTCCCAGTTCTGACTGACATGCTTACACTGATCTCATCCCAAGGGATATGATCTGGCTACTTCCAGAGCCAGACTGTCGTAAGAGGGGGCTCAGAGGCTGCCCCAGGGCCTCTGCCTGAATATGTTTCATGCTGTGTTAGTTACCTACTGCTGCATAAACTAATTAGCTTAAAACCAACCAAACAAACAGTGATTATCTCATGGTTTCTGTGGGTCAGGTATCTGCATGCAGCTTAGCTGGGTGCTTCTGGCTCAGGGTCTCCTACGAAGCTTCAATCAAGGTGCCAGCTGGGCGGCAGAAACCTCTGTCCCATTCTACTCACGTGGCTGTTGGTTGACAGCCTCAAGTCCTTGGGCTGTTGGCCAGAGATAGTTCTTTGTCACACAGACCTCTCCATAGGGCAGCCCACGCCATGGCAGCTGGCTCCTGTGAGAGCAAGTGAGAGAATGAGCGAGAGAGAGAGAGAGAGAGAGAGAGAGAGAGAGAGAGAGAGAGAGAGAACCCAAGACAGAAGCAATAGTCTTTTTGTAACCTGACCTCAGAAGTGGTATCTCATTGCGTCTGCCATATTCTACTCATGAGAAGCGAGTCAATATTCTGCCCCTTACTCAAGGAGAGGGGTTTACACAAGAGCATGAACTTTAGGAGGCAAGAATTATTGGGGATCATTTTAGGAGTTGCTTTCCCCTAACCTTCACCTGGGGAACAATGTTCGGGTTTCTGCTCTCTGGTCCCAAACCTGTTCTTTTTCTCTTGCTGCTGTTCCCCTGGGACTTGACCCGAGGAAGTGATGGGTAGAGACACAATATCTTAAGGTCTTCCTTGTTCCCCTCAACCCTACCAATCCCCAACCCCAGGAAGGCAGGCAAACTCACTCTGATTGATTATAAATTCTCCCAAATCTATTATTTATGGCATCATTTCTATGCCCTGAGCCTTGTAGAGCCCAGACTTCTGATGCTCAAAATCAAGGATTTTGAAAGTCAGAAAATGATTCTCTCAACCTCTTGTTTCTGTCACAAGTTTCAAAAGCTTGTCTTGAAACTCAGAAGCAGAGAACTGATTCTTTTCCTCTTTCTGAATTTCTTGTATAACCTTTATTTTCTTCTAAAGCAGTGAACACAGAAAACCCCAGCACCCTGGGCTGGAGGAAGGACCAGCAGGAATTTGGTGAGGGGGTTAGAAGCCTATCTGCTAAAACATGAAAATATCATTTTGCTAAACACATAAAGCACTTAGCACATTATCATGTGCTCAATGGATATTAATTTTTTAATCCTCTGTCATCTTTGTTGGAAATCAGGCAGATTCTGAAGGTGAGTAGTTAGCGAGATCAAGGGTATGAGTGAAAGTGTAGGGTCTAACCAGTAACTAGACACTGGGCTGGTGGGGTTTCATTGGCTGCTGGCAGCACAATGGGCTAGCCTGGTGACATTGAGCCCATCTTTCTGCTCATGGTGGTGATCAACCTGGGACACACCCTTCATGGATTTTTCTCCTTCCCTGTTTCACCATTCTCTGCCCCCATTTTTGCCCCCTGGGGGTCACTTCCCCAGACAAACTACCTACATAAAAACTCTTCCCTGGGTTAATTTGGAACCCTGGCTAAGGCAGCCTCCTTCCATGGACCAGGTCCTATATGAAGCATTTTAAGCATGTGTTTTACTCCATTCAGGCCACTCTGACAAAAACCTCACAGGCTGGTGACTTCTACACAACAGAAATTTATTTCTCACAGTTTTGGAGGCTGAGAAGTCCAACATGAAGGTGCTGGCAGAGTTGGTGTGTAGTGAGAACTCACTTCCTGGTTCATAGACGGACTGTCTTCTCACTGTCCTCACACAGCCGAAGGGCGGAGAGAGCTGTCTCGAGCCTTTTTATAAGAACACTAAACCATTCATGAGGTTCCACTCTCATGTCCTATCCTCCCTCCCACAAAGGCCCCACCTGCTAATACCATCCCACTGGGGATTCGGTTTTGATGCATGAATTGGGGAGGAGGGGGGTACACATTCACTCCATAATAATAACTCATTCAATCCTCATAACACCTGATGCAGTTGGAGCCATTATCTCCATTCTACAGATGTGGAGGCAGAGGCTCAGAGTTTAAAGTACTTGGCCAAGGTCACACTGCTTGGAAACGTCAGGGTTGGGTTTGAACCTGGGTCAGTCTAGTGCCATGGGCATCATTCCAAGTCTGCTCTCCTGCATGTCCCCAGTGGAGCCCAGTGGGTTCCAGTTTGTGCTGTGGGTGTGTCCTTCTCTGAGTATAAAGGGTCCTTTCAGCAAGGGTGTTACAGGTGAGCATTTCCTTTGTCCTACACTTATGGCCCGCGCTAGCCTGCCCTCTGGGATTGATGTGCTAACATTACAGGTTCAGGACTACGGACAAGGGCATCGAGGCTCCCACCTTTCTGAATTGTAAGTACTTCTGAAACTCACTTGAGATTCCTTGGCAGCTGAGAAAGAGGAAAATGTGCTTGACTTGTTCTCTCTTCTTGCTTTTCTTAAAGAGACTCCAAAGGCATTTTGGGGCAAGCCCAAGGCCCCTGGACCAGTCAGTGTCAGTCTGGAGACAGGGCTGCTGATGTCTACTGAGTCTGGCTTTGTTTTGCTTTTGCAAAGACCAAGTGAGCACTGTTTTGAAAAGCCTTCCTTGTTCTTCTGCAGTGTTGACCTCTGGGCCTCTAGGATTTAATCATTGGCTCTGCCCGTGAATGCAATTGAAAAGATGCCAGGAAACCTCCGGCCTCCCAAATACTTCCCTCTTGTGGCCAGCACGGACAGGAATTCCATCTTCTTTGAAACTAGAAACCACCACGCATAGAACATCATTCTGGTTAGTTGCTGTGTGTCTTATTTAGCCTCATATTAGCCTCATTTTGGCCTCATATTTCCATTACCCAGATGAGGACACTGAGGCCAGAGGGGACACTTGGCTTGCCTGAAACCAGTAAGTGGAGGAGTTGGCACTTGAACCTCGAACTTTAGCTTTCAGAGACTAGACTTATTCCATCTCACCAGGCAGCTTCTACTCTTAGTGATTCCTTCCTTTGGATTAAGCCTGTTCTCTCCCCAGGGAATTATGAAGAGGATTTGATTAGTGACTCTCTCAAAGTTCTCTGATTGGTGGATGAGAGTCCCCAAACCGAGGCAAATGGCTGGATCAACAATCATACCAGAGGCAGGCTCAGTCAGGCTTCGTTGGGTGCCTGGGTCCTGCTGATCAAGCTGCATCGCGCTGTGTAAAAAAGAAAAGGTTCTTACCATTTGCAACAGTGTGGATGGAGCTGGAGAGCATTATGCTAAGTGAAATAAGCCAGTCAGAGAAAGACAAATATCACATGATCTCACTCATTTATGGAATATAATGAACAACATAAACTGATAAACAAAAACAGATCCAGAGACAGAAGCATCGATTAGACCATCAAACCTCAGAGGGAAGGTAGGGGAGGGTGAGGGTAAGGGGGAGAGATCCACCAAAGGACTTATATGCAAGCATATAGGCCTAATCAATGGACACAGACAATAGGGGGGTGAGGGCATGAGTGGGGGTGGGGGGTGGGGGGGGGTAATGTGGGGATAAGGACACATACATAATAGCTTAATCAATAAAGAAATTTTAAAAAAGCTGCATTGCAATTTTTTCAAAGCAGGCAAGGGCCTTTCAAGGAAGGGATGATGCGTTGCAGAAAGCTGATCTGAGACCTGGGAGGGGTGAGGAGTGCTTGCGTCCCGGCTTTGTAGTGTCTGCAGAGACCTCGGTACTCAGAGTGTGGTCTGCAGAACAGCATCTGTATTAGCAAGATCTTGTTAGAAATGCAGGATTTCCTCCTGAGCCCAGATCTGCTACTTCAGAATCTGCACTTGAACCAGGTCCCTGGATGACCTGAATGCACAATAATGTTTGAGAGCCGCTGAGCAGGGAGACGAGCTTGTAGCCTCTGACCATGCTTCAGTCTGATGCTCTGCGTGCTCCAAGGATCTCTTGTACGTTGCTGAATGGTCTAGCATGGAGTCTATCAATGAGTTATGTGACTCAGATGAAGAGTAATGTGCCCCCCTTCATCTGTACCCCATTGTTTCAACCGCATGGCCATTTTTAATGCACACATCAATGTGAGGATTTTCGCAACATTAATTTTCGGCGACAAAGTGTCTCATGGAGCAAATTCCATTAAGTCATTTCAATCCAGCATTTAATTTGCAACACAGCTCAACATTGCCATTAAAATGTTTATTCATAGTAGAATTATTTTCACGAGATTGATTATTTTCTGTTTAAATTGTACAACGAACATTTGATTCATCAGTATTTTTCCTTCTACCAGCTTTCTGCTGATTATAACTTCTATTTTGAGGTTTTTGTTGGCTTTCTTGTCCGTATATTTTTGGCCATTCTTTCAAGTTCAAGTCTGCTGGGTAGAGGTTTGCAGATATAAATTTTGTCAACAAAACTATTCTTCTGTCCATTTTCAGCCCATTACAAGTTCTAGTGTTTGTCCCTGTTGCCCTGTTAATTTTGCTTACTGCCGATTATTCTCTACCAGTCATCTAACGTAGAAATAATCACCAAAATTCAAGTGAGGGCAGGACATCCCCCCCCCCTTTATTTTCTTTTTGTTTTTGGCTGCCTTATATTCAGAACCTGGAATATAGCAGGTGTTCCATAAATATTTATAGGCAGAATGAATAATATTCACTAACAATTGAATAAAAGATTAATGGTTTATCTTGTTTGATAAGATGACTGTGAGAAATTAAAAAAAAGAGAGAGGTGGAGGTAGGTTGGAAAGTGGAGGAGAAGAGAGATGGAGAGAGTATACACCCACATGTGCTCCCACATAGACACAGTCACATATACGTTGGCACACACACACATATGTATGGACACAGACATACATTTGCACACAGAGACATGTGCAAATACATACACAAGTCACACATATTCAGGTATGCACGAACATGTGTGTGCACAGAGACATGTACATGCTTATATAGTCATACATATATGTACATAAGACATACACAAATGCATACAAATATATATGAACACATATACAGATATGTGTATACACATATACACATGCATTCACGTACCTATACACACATAGTCTGCTGGCATACCGACTGCTAAACTCTTTAATGCAGGGACAGTGAAATGTCTCTGGTGCAAGAACAATGGGATAAAGACTGCAGGGTCAACACAGTGTGCTTAATACACTCCTCTTTGGGGTGTCAGTGTCTCCATGTAGAGATAAAAAAAATTTCTTTTCTTCCCTTCTAGGTTCTTTGTCTGGTCTAATAATTAAACCGACATAAGACAGATTAACAGGAGAAAAACAAATTTCATACATATGTACGGGGAACCTGTGTGTATGAGACTCTCAAGCAGTCAGGCAGGTGAGGCTTGCATACAATCTGAGCTAAGGAGAAAGGGTAGAGTCGGAAGCTTCAAAGGGCAGGAAGACAAGGTGGGAACAACACATGTTTCATAAACACATGTTTGTCATGTCCTGTAGGCTAGTCTTTCTGGCATAAAATGCTATCTCTGATGATAGCTCTCTTCCCGGGACAGGCTCACATATAAATTCTTTCAGGCAAAAAGCTGTTCCTGAGTCTGCTGGGTCTTAACTGCCTTCGGTTCACATAGCCCATGTGCCAAAGCAGCACATTTCAGGGTGGTGTGTGCTGCTCCCCTCACCACCTTACAACTGGCACTTCATTAAATGCATATTGAGGTGAGTTGACTCCTGGAAAATCAGTGGTTGCTTTTGTGTGAATTTATTAAAAAAAAAAAAAATCAGAGTCGGTCCTCTCTCTGGGTCAGACCCTGTGAAAATCACGGATTATTGGAAACCAAGAGTGCTTGGCCCTTCTTTTCAAAAACTCCCAGGCTGATGGAGGAGGTGGATGTAGAAGTTGAGCAATTAAAATGCAGACAATTAAGGGATGTGCTAAAAAATCCTCAGGGAGCTGAGGGAGCTGGGGGGGGGGGGTGTCTAAGGCTCAATGATGAAGTTTAGTGGGAGCTATTAAATTCGGAGCCATTAGACATTTCTGCTGGATTCCTTCTGGTGTGTTTGTTAACTAATTATAAAATAATTATAATGAACAATTCAGGGGAGGGAAGTTGCAAGGCAGAGGAGGGCTGAAATTGAGGTTGGAAGATGTTCAGTTAGAGACCGGATTTACCCATTTGACCCACATAAGCAGAGGCAAGCAGTTTGGCTCCCCTGGACCTCAGCATGCCAATCTATAAACCAGGCAATAAAAGCATTTGCTCCACAGGTTGGCTGTGAAGGCTAAATGAGAAAGTGGGCCTAAAAGCTCTCTGGAAATCCAACACCACTAAGAAGCTGGTGCTTTTATTATTTAGATGAGGTTGCAAGGATTCCGGTTGATTCTTTTGTGAGTCAGTGTTTATTGCAATAACAACATGTAACAAACATGCCCAACGCCTTGGTGGGCTAACATCTTGAACAGGCACCTTCTACTCTTGAGTCATTAGGTTGTTTGGGGTTGAGTGAATTAAGGCTGAATTCACCTGGGCCTGCCTCCAGGCTGGGGGGCAGCATCCAGGTTTTCTCTGGGTGTCTTTGTTCTCCTTAAGCAGTGGCTTCCTGCAGTTTTAATCTCATGCTGCTGGCAGAAGTGTAAATGGACAAGTCAACCACACAAACAATTGTAAGGCCTAACAGCCTATCAACCATAGCTGGTCACATGGCCAAACCCAACTTCAGTGGGCTGGAGAACATATTCCATCTCCTTCAGCTGGAGGTACTGCAGAGTCACATGACCAAGGGAGGGTGGAAGGAACTGGAAATATTGATCTACTGCAGCCCTTGAGGCAGGACTAGTGATGGCTGGGTGCCCCAGGTAGACAGACTGGGTCCCAATTCATGCCACTTCCCTTCCTCTTCTAGCCATGAGACTGGGTACGTCAGCCTAGGCTCCATCCCCTAAAATTTCAGTCAGGATTGCCTGATTTATTAACTGGTGCCCTTGCTTTAACCATGCACCTTCTACAATCTCTTCTCTACACATCAGCCAGAGTCAGTGTTTAATTTTAAAAATCATCTCTAAAGGCAGAAACAGATTAGTGGTAGCAGGGGCTGGATGGGTGTGAGGAAATGAGGAGCGACTGCTAATAAGTACGAAGTTCCTTTCAGGATGATAAAAATGCTCTAAAACCGATTGTGCTGATGGTCCAACAACTCTGTGAATACACATTCTCTCTACCTGGAATTTTCTCCCCACCTTAGGTCTTTGATTAAATATGATGAGTTTTTCCTGGCCCCTCTATTTAAACTTGCATGCCTCACTCCCAATTCCTCTCTCCTGCTTTATATTTTGGTTATGCTCTTCTTTTATTACCTGCTCGCTCCTCTTCCTTCCCCTCCCACCCTTCCTTTAATACACCGGAAGCATGCAAACTTCAGGGATGTGGGAATATTTATTTATTTTGATTTTGCCTGCACCCCAGCTGGGCCCTGGCACACAGCAGGCCCCCATGAATATTTGACGAATGCACGTCAAATATTTGAGGATATAATACTCAAGTGCTCAGGGCTTGGCATTTGCGAGGGGATGATCAATGTTCGCTTTCTTGAAATCTTGATTTATTTCAAATCAACTACTTAATTGTCAAATTGTCTGTCTGAAGTGACTCCGACTTTGAATCAGATATTTTCCCCAGGGAGTTCTTGCTTGCACACACATGTGGAATAGATTCCCACAGTGGCTGTGGGTACCACATTTCAGGGCCAAGCGCTTTCCTGCTGGGCAAAGAGCCGTGACATTTATAAATCTCTGGGCTCTTAATCCCCTGCTGATTTTCGGAGGGGAGACACGGTTTGTGGATAAACGCATCTCCTCACTTGGAACAAAGGAATGAAGAGATTTCCAGGCATCGCCCAGAGGCTGAGATGCCACCTCTATTAGAAGGAGGAGGAGGCTGAGACTGCCATGTGAACTGACTTGTGGCACGTCACACCCTGCCCTCCATGGGGAGGGTGAAAACACCACTGGACACACGTCTCCGGGGCCTGGTCCTCACCCTGCATTCCTGAGTTTTTGAACAGATTGGTTTGTTTTGAGGCCTTTTCCTTACATTGAGCTAAAGTTTGTAAATCCTTTGTGTAAATCTTGCATGCGCCTCACTACCAACTGCTCGGCCATCCATGCCAACTCTTAAAGAGAACGTTCTGTTAGAGCAGTTCATACAGAATGAGGCCCAGAGCGCCCGTGATCAGACCAGTGCGGGACTTCGGAGGGTCAAGAGAATCAATCCAGGCCCCTTCATAACCAGTCACCACTTCATGAGGACCACGTAGCTGTGATGGGCCTGACGAGGGGCGTGGGTGCTCCTGCAAGATGGACACAGTACTGTTAAGATCCCCCCAAGCCCATAGCAGATTCGGGAACCATGAGAATAAGAATGTGGATTCCAAGTGGTGACTGCAGGAGTCAGTGCTGGGAAATCCATCATTTATGAGCAGACCCGGAGGCCTGTGTCTTTGTCCTTTGGCGATTACATTTGGCAACACATTAAACAGCCTGGGAAGCGGCAAAGGGCAGCTCAAGCTGAGCCGTGGAAAATGCATCTGCCTGCAAGCGGCCGGCTTGTATTAAAGAACAGATCACTTAAAATGGGATGTGGGAGCCACATTTGCATGGACCACAGCCTTCAGGCAGATAGTATTGTTTGCCTGAAACTGTCCGCCAGCAGTTCTTGGCAGGAAGGGAGCTCATTTACCTTTAGATCAGTTCAGCAAAACTTACGGAGCACTGGCGATGGGGGAGGGGTGCAGAATTTAAAGATTTCTTGCTCTCCAGAAATTCACAGGCCATGACAAGGCAAATACTTCCCTACAAAACACTTGCAAATACCAATTATGTAGAAATCAGAAAGCTGACTTACATGTTATAGGACTATGTATTTGTGTGTGTGTGTGCACATGTGTGCAGATGTATACATGTGTTTGTATGTGTAGAGGGCACTTCCTAAAGAATTTATAAATGTGGCAACAGATTTAATTGCTCCTTGCTTTTTTGTTTTTTTCCTTTGCTTTTTTGAGTACCATCGAATATACTCATTTAAGTGCAATGTTCCATAGTTATTGGTCTATTTACAGAGTTAATACCTTATCTATACTAATAATAGGGTAATATGCTAATTAGACCAGATAGACATCTTCTGGACATCATTCCAGATGTCCTTCCTGACGAAACTGGGGTTGTGGCCGACCTGCAAACCCTGGGTGGCCCCAAGCCCAGGCCGACCCTGCCCCCCATTGTGGATCCCCATCCTGATCAGGAGCAGGGCCAGCCTGCAAACCCTGCAGCCCCTCACCCTGGCCAGCCCGGTCTCTGAGCTGGGACCCCCCCCACCCCAATCCAGGGCCCCCTTCAGGGCAGGCCAGCTGGCTCCCACCCATGCACCAGGCCTCTATCCTATATAATAAAAGGGAAATATGCAAACTGACCCTAATGGCAGAACAACTGCTGGATCCATCACTCTGAGGTGCACTGACCACCTCTTGGTCCCTTTCCCCAGAGGGAAGGCTCCGGTCACCTGATGGCCACCCGTGGCAGGGGCGGGGCCAGCATGCGGGTGGGAACAGCCGACCTCTTGGTCTCTTCTCCCAGGCATCAGGCACGGATCACCCAATGGCAAATGGGGAACTGGGGGTGGGTGATGGTGGGGGGTGGGGCCAGCTATGGGCAGCTGGGGAAGATGGCCCTGATCATAGGCCAGGCCTAGGGACCATACCTGTGCACGAAGTTCATGCGCCAGGTCTCTAGTTTCAAATAATCCCCACCACCCCTGAAAGAAACCCCAGGCCCCTTTGCCATCACTCTCCATTCCTCCCCCCAGCCCGAGCCAACCACTCATCTATTTTCCGTCTATAATTTTTTCTTTTCTGGACGTTTCATATAATGAAATCACACAATACTGTTCGTGGCCTTTTGTGTCTGTTTTTTTTCACTTAACATAATGGTTTTGCAGTTCATCCATTAGATACACTCAGAAGCAGTATTTCTAGCATCAGTATATATTTTAATTTTGTTCTTTCAATTGAATTAACTGGCCTCAATCTCTCGAAGGTAAAGACTTCCCATTTGTGGCTTGCTGCTCATTTCAATCTCAGTAGAGATTCGATCCTTTTTATATCATTAATATGAGTGCTTCCACTTTTCTGTTTTCAGTCACTTTTCATAAAGTAATAAGAGTGAAATGTAATGCAATAGCTAAACACTCTTCTCAACGGAGATAGTGATGGTGCGGAGCTGCTGGTTGGTCAGCAGAGCTGCCCTAAAGTGATGACTTGTCAAATGACATGTGAAGTATAGCTTGTTCAAAACTTGAGTGTGTGGATGCTGGAGACTCTGGGAATGTCCTCGTCCTCATCATTATCACCATCCCAATGACAGCAACGACTTATCCCTGACACACGCGCTGTGTCGGGCACTGTGCTATGCAGTTCACATACGTTTCCTCCTTTAATCCTCACAACCACCATTACTTTTATTATTATTTCCATTTTGCAAGTGGAGAAAACAATGCTTGGTAAATTGAAGGAAGCATGACCAAGTTCACATGGTGAGGAAGGGCTGGAACCAGCACTGAACACAAGGGCTCTCCCTGGAATCCACAGCCTGCTCTGTCCACTACTTTCCATGTGGATGCAAAGAAAGAAGGTGACCCAGGTGGTGGGTGCAGAAGCAGCTCTCTGAACAGTGAGAAGAGGGGGCAGAATCAAGAAAGGAACTGATTTGGAATTTGGGTTTTGAGGGAAAACTAGTGTATTAGGGTTCTCCAGAGAAACAGAATCACATACTAGTATATACTAGTAGAATATATGATATATAATTATGTTATGTTATGTAAATATATGATATTATAACACATAAATGATGTATATAAAGAAAATTCATTATGAAGAATTGGCTCACATGATTATGGGGACTGAGAAGTCCCACGATCTGCCAATGTACTCTGGAGGCCCAGGAAAGCTGGTGGTATAATTCTGTCCAAGTTCAAAGGCCTAAGAACCGGAGTGGGGGGTTGGGAGGTAGGGGGGAGCTGATGGTGTAAGTCGGAATCTGAGGGCAGGAGAAGATGAGATGAGATGTCTCAGCTCCAACAGTAGGGCAGGGAGAAGGGCAAACTCCTACTTTCTCTGTCTTTTGTTCTTATTCAGGACCCCCGTGGGTTCGATGAGCCCACCCACATTGCCGAGGACAATCTACTTCACTGAGTCGCGGATTCAAACGCTAGTCTCATGCAGAAATACCCTCACAGACACACTAAAGTTATGTTTAATCTAGACACCCTGTGGCCAGTCAAAGCAACACAAAATGAACCATCACAACTAGGAACTTTAAGTAGAGGGAACAGCCTAAACGAAGATGTGAGCCAGCAAACTGTGAGTTTGGCTTACGGGTAGGGTAGATCAGGGTTGCTGGAGGATAAAGGGACGAGGAGCCTGGGAAATGAAACTGGGAGAGGCTGGAGCAAGTCAAGAATGTGATCAGATCCTGCTGTGGAGCTTACCTTTACCATGAGGCCAATAGGGAGCTTTTGAAGAATTCAGAGTGCAGGTGTGACGTGAACCAATCTGAATTTTACAAAGATGACAGTGGGGATAATGGTGCCTTGGATCCAGGCTGCTATTCCAAGTACAGATTCGGGTCTCAGAAAAACCTCCTGAGCTTCTGACCATGGTCTCCTTTCCTCTCTTCTGCAGACAGCCACCACCTAGCTCTTAGAGGTGTTGTGAGGATTAGATGAGTTAATATTTGTAGAGCATTTAGAATAGTGTCTTGAACATAATGAGGCTAGAAGTGTTTATTTGATAAAAATAGAATAGGTTTTGAACCACAGCTGGGTCATGTTATGGAGAGTGAGTCAAATACCCTGTTGAGTGACCTTGGACAATTGCTCATTCTCTCTGAGTCTCCGTGTCATCACCTCTGACACAGGAGGCTGGACAGGGTCATCTCCAAGACTTCTTTGTGTCGCTCAGCTCAGCATTCTTTCTCCCACCATCCAGTGAAAGAGAGAAGGTTTGTTCATACACCGTGGAAGCAGGTGATGAAGCAGAGGTAAAGAGGTATCACCCATTTGCTAGGAGACAGGGATTCTAGCCAGGCCAAGATGAGTGGTTCTTGGCCCCTTTTGCCCTTGAGAAATATCTGGGGGGTGGGGGCTTCAAAGACATTGATGCCTTATCCCGGAATCATTGGCACAGGAACTCTGGGTGTAGGGTTCAGGGTCAGGACTTGGAAAAATGTCACCAGATGATTCTAACAGCAGTGGAGTTGGATATCATTGGCTTGTATTAAAATTCAGGCCCGGCCAAGCTTGTTATCTTTCTGCTAAAGATTTATGAGGATGGATGATGCTGGTTTCCAGCGATCTGACGGGAACTGCCCCAGAGCTGAGTTTTCCTCTAAGTGATGGCCACACACAGGATCACATTTGCCCATTTTACCTACTCGAGAAGTTCAAACAGTAGGCGCTCTTTTACAAACAAGGCTGCAGGAACGGGCACACATATTTCAAGGTCCAGAGGTTATGAGGTGGCGACCAGGTCCACCTGACCCTAAAGCTACTGACCTTCCTGTCACCTCTCACCATCTTACAGTAGGAAGCAGAGCGAGTTCTTTGGGGGGGATTACACCCTTGACTTCCAGGCAGCTAGGTTGTATTGGATGTTTGCTTCTGTATCTGCTGATTTAAAAAAATTAGTTTTATTGATTTCAGAGAGGAAAGGAGAGGGAGAGAGAGATAGAAACATCAATAATGAGAGAAAATCATTGATCAGCTGCCTCCTGCACTCCAACCCCTACTGGTGATCAAGCCTGAAATCCTGGCATATGTCCTGACAGGAAATTGAACCATGACCTCCTGGTTCATAGGTCAACACTCAACCACTAAGCCACATGGGCCAGGCTGTACCTGCTGATTAATCAGGGGTTGAGGAGTAGGTTGTTCCTAGTTTGGGTTCATTTAATCCCTAGGCCAGCGTGGTCCCCGGGCCACCAGCATCAGTTTCACCTGGGAATTTGTTAGATAGGCAAGGGGAGCCACCCAAGACTTACTCAGAAACTCTGGGAGAGTGGTCCTATGATCTGTATGTTAACAAGCTCCCCCCTCCCTGGGATACTAATATTTGCTAAAGTTTGAGGACTGCTGCCATAGACCAGAGCTTTATAACTGCCCTCACCCAGGGAACTTTCAAACCCTTCTTATGCCCAGGGCAACTTGGACCTCTGAGATGCAGTGGGGCCTGGGCATTGGCATTAAAAGAAACTTCCCAGCTGATTTTAATGTGCAAGGAGAGATGTTCAGTTAAGCAAATCAACAATGACAACAACCACAATGCCTCCAGTTATATTTGTATTTCAGATAAACAATGTTTAATGTTTTAGTATATTTCATGTACTATTTGGAACATATTAGTGATACAATTTTCTATCTTTCAAACCTATGATTCAAATCAATGCTGAGAAGCATTGCACTAATATATGAAGATACTGCAACCTCAGGCAGACTGAGATACAACATAAAAATAGGAAAGCGCATGCATCTCACAGGTTCATGAGTTTTTCCTCATAAACACCTACGTAACCACCTCCCAGATGACGTGCTGCTCAAAGTGTGGTCCGTGGGCCAGCAGCACAAGAATCAGCCGGGAGCCGGGTGGAGGTGCAGCATCTCAGGCTTCACCCCGGACCCACTGAACTAGAATCAGCATTTCAACAAAGTCCCCCGGTGACTTGTGTGAACATTAATTTTGAGAAGCCCTGAGCGACTCTCTTTAGAAGCGCGCTGTCCAAGACGGTAGCTAAGAGCCACGGGTCACTATTTAAATGAAGATGGCTGAAATGAACTACATGATAAAAGTTACCTTCTCCATCCCACGAGCCACATTGCAAGTCCTCAATAACCACATGTGGCCAGTGGCTGCCACCTTGCACAACGCAGGTGCAGGAAGTCCTATTGGGTGGCACAGTGCTGGGAGGCACCAACAGGTGGGCACTGGGGCCTTGTCCAAAGACAAGAGTAAAGATGGTTATGGGTCAGAGAGGCAAAAAAAAAGCAGCTGCTCAGCAGAAATGCCTGCGTCATTCTGAAAAAGGTGGAGAACAAGCCCAACACCTCTTTCTGGCCACGTTCCCAGTCGAGCGCGTCACCGTGGGCTGGCAGAAAAGCTGTGTCTGCAGAGCATAAGTGCATATGACATCCACATTATTACCAGATAAATCCATTAGGACGGACGCGAGCACAGTGAAAACCAAATGGAACGGCAGCAGCAGGACCATAAATTAAAGTGTTACACGAACAGCGCTCACCCCGAGGGGACGCCTCCCTCTGGCTCACTTTGCCTGTCTGCAGGTGGCATGGGGGCAGGGAACTCAGCTGAGGGCTGGCCACCAAGATGTCAGAGTGCCTTGTTAGGAGGGGTCACTGCAACATAGCACCTGGCGGGGCTTGAAGACCTTTGGAAACACAAGGGCCTGGGCCGTTTGAATCCCAGCCTCTGGGTCTGCACCAAGAAGGCCGGGATGGTCAAGGGCAATGATCACCCCTTGCATTTGTGCAGAGTTTATTGTTGCAAATGCTCTGTGCATACATTTCTCTCATCTTATGGCCAGCTACCTATAGGGTTGTAGTGACAGCGAAAGCAGAGACAAACCCTGAGAACTGAAAATGCTTCAGTTTGTCTTCTGGATGAATCGCTCAGCAGCTGTGAGGTCTCGGGCAAAGTGCTAGCCTCTCTGAGCCTCAGTTTCCTTATCTGTAAAATTCTTACTTCAGAGGGTTGCTGGGGTGGAGATGCTATGCGCTGGTCCCCAATAGGGCACTCAGCAAGCGGTAACTGAATATTGTTAGTCTCCGTACATTTTACGAGAATCTACTAATGTACTGGGCGTGGGGAGTAATGCCATGATGGGTAAGACATGGTTCTTTTCAGGTGCAGAAAGCAAAAATGCATCATTGATCACAGTACTCGGTGATCAGGACACAGATAGAGGTGTTTACAGAGCGCTGTGGGACCACGGAAGTGCTCCCTGGTCCTGGAAAAGCTTTATGGAAGGTGTCGTTTAACCTGGACTCTGAATGAAGAGTTGAAGCTCTGTAGGAAGGCATGGGAGAGGGCATTGCAGAGAGAGGGAGTTAGCATTTGAGAGTGTACAGAGGTGAGAAGAGGCAGGCTGTCTGCATTCAGAAAATTGTAGGAGGTCTGATGGCTCAGGAACAGGGTATCATATGGGGAGGACTGGGAGGGAGGCCAGAGAAGAAGGCAAGGACTGTGGCTCAGGATAAGGCTCTATATCAGGCTAACACGTGTGTCATCATGTCTTATTGATGGAGGACTATATTAATTCTATTAATGCGTAACAATGAACCAAAATGTAGTAGTTTAAAATGTCAATAAACCTTTATCATCTTACAGTTTCTGAGGGTCAGGAATTTGGGAGAGACTCAGCTGGGTGGTTCTGGCTCAGAGTTTCTCATGAGGCCACAATCGAGATGCCAGCTGGGGCTGCCGTCATCTGAAGGCTCAACTGGGCTGGAGGAGCCACTTCCACAATGGCGCCCTCACATGGCTGGCAGGATGGCATGGACTACCAGCCTTCATTGTGGGAGAAGGATTGTCATTTATTGTGAGGTTATGCTCTTTCAGAATAATACTTAAAACAACAACAACAACAACCCACGGTTCCCAAACCTTAGAGTCATCCTTGACTTCTCTCTTTTTTTTTTTTTTCATGTTCCATATTTTGTCTGTCAATTCTAACTTCAAAGTATATTCAGAATTTGGCTTCTTCTCATCACCTCTTGGGCCACCACCCTGGTCTAGTCCACCACTGTCTCACATCTGGATTACTGCATCCCTCGCCTCCCTTCTTTCTATTCTCTACGAGTTGCCAGAGAAACCACATGACAACGTAAGCAGATCAGGCCTCTCCTGTGCTCAACCTCTCCCAGTGGCTTCTAAGTCAGAGTAAACCACAAATTTTTATAACGGTTCAGCACACCCTCTGTTGTTTTCTCTGACTCCTCTGTCTCCTCTCTCATCCACTCTGATCTGCTGCTCCTCACACTCTCCTGGGCCCTTCCCTTTTCAGCATCTTTGCTGGACCCCTTGCCTGACATGTCCTTCCCCAGATATGTGCATGGCCCCCTCTCCCACCGCCTCAGTGAAGCCTTCTCTGGTCACGCGAGCTAAATCCTCTCCCCTGTGCTGTGCTCATGGCTGCAAGCCCAGCTTTGGGAGGAGTGCTGAACACCGACGAAGTTCTCAATAATTATCTGTCGAATAAATGAAGAATGAACAGTTAATAATAGTCAAGGCCTTTGTACTCATCTTCTCTTCTAATCTAGGAAAGTAGGAATGATTTATTCCCAATCCATTTTATTTTTATTTTTTTTAAAAATATTTTTATTGACTTCAGAGAGGAAGGGAGAAGGAAAGAGAGATAGAAACATCAATGATGAGATAGAATCATTGATCGGTTGCTGCCTGCAGGCCCCACACTGGAGATTGAGCCTACAACCTGGGATTGTGCCCTGACCAGGAATCAAACTGTGACCTCTTGGTTCATAGGTCGATGCTCAACCACTGAGCCACACTGGATGGGCATACTAACCCCATTTTAGAGGTGGGGAGACTGAGGGAAGAGATTAATTGGTTGACCTCGTCCATGGCCAACCAGAGATTTGAACCCAAGCCTGTCTATCTCCGAGGCCACTGTGTTTTCTGCTCTTCACCACCTTGTGTGGACCTTCTGCCTTTAAACTGCTGGATTTCTGGAATGCCAACCTCAAACTCTGATTTTTCACTGAATGGACTGAGTTGTCAGAGAGGGGATTAGGAGACAGTGGGGAGTTCAGAAAACTGGTCTGTTAGTTTTGCCTCCCTCTCTTTATTCCACAATGCTTTCTGTAAGGCCCCTCCCCAGCCCTCTAATAATGGCATTCTCCCCAACCGTGTCACTCCAGACATACTTTCAGAAACGTTTTTGACTAAGAACTGTCAGCTCCAGACACCACAGGACACTCTGGGAGAGGACCAGCTCTCCTTAGTTCTGCTTGGAGGTGACAAAGCCATTCAGAGCCTCTCTAGACAGGTGTGGCTAAAAATAACAGCTGCCATTTTCTTCACATTTCACTTTAAAGACAGCACAATCGTATTCTAGAAAGAGTTTCAGATGAAAGGGAGCAGGCATTCCTAATTCTGCTGGGTGTATTAGCAGCCACGTTGAACCATGAGCAGCCTCCAAGTTGTCAAATCTCTCCCTGTGGTGGGACTTGATGAAATTTTGGTTGAAGAGTGTGAGAGAGAGAGACAGGAATAAAAGACCACACACACACACACACACACACACACACACACACACACACACACACTCACAGAATCTGGAACTCAAAAGGAAGCCATGTGGGAGGAAGGACTGGTCTTACCTAACAGATAATTCCTCATGAAGAGAATAAGAAGATAATTAATGAACAATTAATAGCTTTCACCATGAGTCAAGACCTTTCCATTCATCATCTCATTTAATCTGGCAAGTTAGTTAGTATTTATGATTGTCCCCATTTTTCAGATAGACTGAATCCAGAGAAGTTAATTGGTTTGTCTATCTAGGCTGTAGCCAGGCTGAGATTCCATGGTTGCACTTGGTGAGGGGGACCCCCAGGTCTATAATCTCTCATTCATGCAGAAACTGTTGCTTCATCCCAGGTTCATTCTCTTGGGTTTCCAAACTGTTTCTTGACCTGGGGAGCTTTTACACAATGCTGATGCCCAGGCCCCACCCTCAGAAGTTTTGATTTAATTGGTATAGATGGGGGCATCGGTTATGGATTTCAATGTGCAGTCAGGGTTGTAATTCATTGGGTTAAGCCTTTGCTGACTTGGAGAAGCCCCCAGCGAGATGCAAATACTCTGTCAGCAACAAACCTGAGAGCAGAAAGCAGGCTCTACACCCGCCCTGGGCAGTAGCGTGGAGCACACTTCACCGTGTGTCTCTTCATGGGGCCCTGTTGGGAGGCCCTTTAAGAATAACGGTGGCGTTTATTGCATGTAACATTATTATATTTAAAATTGTTTTTCTTGAAATTAAAAAAAGAATCACAATAGCTCCTGTGGCTTGACATCACCCAGGAGTGAGGCGTGATGGGCAGAAGAATGTTCTCCTCCTGTCTGAACATTCCCATGTTAGAAAAGGAACATGGAAAGGTCATCAGGAGGAAAGGAATTCTCCAGGAAGCCACGTTGGGATAGCAAGGAGAGAGTCAGAACAAGGACCTGCGGGTTCTGGGGTGGGCACCATATCACATGGGAATGAGGGAGCAGAGAGTTGAGGTGGGGGACCCCAAAGACAGAAAGGAGAGCTCTGAGGGGGAAGAAGCTATCTGTCTTGGTTTTACTGCCCCTTCAGCGCCTGGGACAGTGCCTGGTACACAGTGAGCACTAGAGAAATATTTGTTAAGTGAATGATGAACACACTTAAAAAAACACATTATTTTTCAAGAGCTTGTCATGATTGGCTTCTAGGACTTTTCCTCCTCATCCTTCTGGATGCCAGGATGATCCAGAATTGAAGTATATAGCTGTATGGCTGGAAGGTGCTAGAAAGAGTGGAAATGTATCACCTCAGGACCATCATCGGGGGCAGGAACAGGATGGCGCATCTAAGTTGCAGTGAGGTGGGGACCAATGCGCAGACACTTAGCTTTGCTGCGGGAGGGCCCTCCGGATAAGACAGGCTGGCCCAGAGCCTGCAAGCTGGAGGCCCACACAGAGAAGCTGGCAGGGAGATATTCTGTGTGGGCTACCGTTTTCTTAATGTTATTTTAAATTCATTGCCAACATTTGAAAATTGGGAGGTTTCCTTTAGACATCTAGATTTCTGACTGCACTGGGGCAGAATTCCCACTCTCCCACTGGCAAAAAGGGGCTTGTCTTCACCATTATTCCTGACCTAGTTCCTCTAGGCATTTGAGTTTGACATCTCATGTGTTAGTTTTGCTGCTATGTCTGGTTGCTTCAGGGTGGTTGTATTTTGTTTTTGTTTGTTTGTGTTTTTTATTCGCCAGGTTCATATTCCAGGCTCCTTTCCTCACTGGACATTTGGCACCTCAGCCAGTCGTTTCTCAGATTCTCCAGGTGAACTCTTCACACCCGACCCAGGCTGCATTTGGCACCTCTCATCAGCCCAATGTGAGAGGAACTGCTTGGTTTTATTGCCCAGCAAACATTCCCTCACCTCTTTTTTCTCTTTTCTTAAAAGAAAAAAATCACTATTGTTTCAAGTTATTTGTGGAAATCCCATTTCATTTTGCCTGGGATTGGTTTAAGATGGGCATGTGGCTTGGTTATGGCCAATGGAATCTAAGGAGAAGTCTACTAGAAGTTTCTGGCAAAGATTTTTCTCCCTCATAAAAGAAAGACGCCCCACCCCCTTTTTTTGAAAGCCTCGTGTGGAGATGTGATGCTTGGAGTTATGGCAGCCATCGTGTGACCATGAGGCAAGTCATCACTCTCACACTGAGAGTAACAGAAGACAGGAAGATCCAGGGATCCTCATGATATTACTGATTAGCAGAAACAAACCAAGGTCTCCTCTCCTTAGTATGGATTCCTAATTTTGCAAGCCACAAATCCACGTATGGTTGAAGACATTGTTGGAATTAAAAAAAAAATAAAGACAAAACATTCTAACTGACAAATTTCTTTTACCAGGTAGATTGTAAGCTTCATGCAGGCAGAACTGCATCTGCTTGTTCACTAGTATATAGGCAAGACTTAGCAGGGTCTAGTTGGTCCTCTATAAATATTTATTAAAAGGATGAATTTATCCATTCCAGACATTTCAAACTAAGTAGTAGGAAGAAGGCAAAACCATCCAATTTATGTTCTCTGTACAAGTATATAACATCTTTACACATAAAAGCCAAGTGACCGGAATGCTGGAACAACCAGAATTACCGTTCACTACGCCGCACACTGTGGTTGCTAACTGCCAACCTCCCGTGGCCCCTTCCCAAGGCTGGCCCTGCCCACTATTGGCTGCCCCTCCACCCCAATCAGGGGTGGGCCAGCTGGACCCCAACCATGCACAAATTCGTGCACTGGGCCTCTAGTACTTAAATAAAATTCAGGTATTAATTTCAGAGTAGTAATGTGAAGGAATATACAGGATGTCCCAAATAATGTATACACACTTTAACAGCTGATAGCTCAATTTTGAAAATGAAATATATTTTATTTTTTTAAATTTATTTATTATTATTTTTTTATTGCTTAAAGTATTACAAAGGGTATTACATATGTGTCCTCCCCGCCCCCCCCCCCCCCCGCCCTTGACAATCCCCTGGTGAAAATGAAATGTATTTTTAATAAACACTGCCTTTATAATTATTCAAAGTGTGTGTACATTTTGGGGGGATTCCCCTATAGTTGACCTCATTTTATAGGTCAGAGTTCTAGGGCTTCAAGGGGTTAAATTACTTTTGGGTGTTCCTTATTACAGCCACAGCCAAGAAGCAGTGGAGTCTGTATTTGAATTCAGGTGGTTTTGTCTGAAATGTATACTCTATGGACTTTGGCTCATACACTAACCTCTGCTGCCCGCCAACCTCAAGGGAGGAAGCAAAAGAAATAGCTCTGGCTGGTTTTGCCTTGCAAAATATAACAGATGACAGAACTATCCAGCAGAATTTGGTCCCCTTGAGCCCTGATTCACCAGATGCTATTTTTGTGCCATTTACAAGTAGAGCCACAAAAATGGGCATCACAGAACCCGACAGTTAGAAGGGAACTTTGGCATCCCTCCCTTTCAGGTGCCAACCTTTGAGCCCTGGCTGTGGCAGCTAGAACGTGCACCTTGGAGTCTGATGGGCTTGATTCCAAATTCCAGCCTTGTGACTCACAAGCCGTGTGACCTTGGGCACACAAAGCCAGCCTTCTGAGCTTTAGTTTCATCATGTACAAAATTCCAGGTAGTTAAAATGAGATAAAATAGGGGAAGTGCTTTGCCCAATAATTAGCATAGAGTAGGGACTCAACAAACAATTTCTGTCTCAGTTCTGAGGTCAACTATAAGTGAATTTTTATATTGATAAAAGTCATTTCATTTTACATATAAGGCAGATGTGAAAGGGACATGGAAAATTCTATTGAAGATTTCATAACCCTTATTTCTAGGTCTTGTGCCAGAGAAGTAAACCCCAGTTCATCCCATTGTAAGAGAGATAGAACTAAAACTGCCTTCCATCTAATGTAATGTACCTAAAGCTGAGATCTCTATGACTTAATTAAAAGCTGCAGAATACCTTCCTATGTGCAGATGAATGGCATTTAAATAGAGACTAGTATTCAACTATTGCATTCCATGGTTAGGTGCTATGCCCCAAACAGCATGCCTTAGTAATTACTGTACACTTTTCTTAAATACCCTGTTTATTGATTGGCTTATAACCGGATGATACACATACATAATTTTACATTTATGGATAAGTGCTCCTTTCTGACAACTTGAACATCTAAATTAGGCAACACACAATCAGATCATTGTGGAGAAACATTAGTTGCCTGGCATATGAGATCTCCAGGTAAACAGTACAATTATGTGTATCTGTTTGGAACCAATTGAAGGTGGGTGGCCTGATGTTTATCAGTTATCTATCCATTATCTTCTCGTTTTTCAAAGTGAAATTCAAATTTACCTAAAAGAATAGCTTTGAGCTTTGACAGCTTTATCAAATGTCCTTGCCCTTGCTTTTATAACCTGGTGCTCTTGGAGCTCCTGGACACAAAGGAAAATGTTTAATTGAAGTAGCTATTTCAAAACAAACAAACAAAGCCAAAAGGCTATCCAGCAAGTTCTTGCATCTCCCTTTGGCTGATAACAAATCTGGACAATGAAATTTGCATATGACTGAGTTCTGGCCAATCATTGAACTCTATTTCTCAGACATCACTAGTGAACTGAATGAGTGGGCATGTGACCTTAGCAGAACCAATGAGCATTCTTCCCTGGAACTGATGTATATGCTGGAGGAAAGACTCTTGCTTTTGTCTGGAAATATAAAGGAAGATGTAAGTTGTAGGTGCTGGCAGTTATCTTTTTCCCCACCATGTAGAGAGGACTTGTCTGTAGTGGAAGAAAAGAGAGGCAAGAAATAGATGGGGGAATTGGAGGAAGAGAGGGAAGGAGAAAGAGAGAGAGAGAGAACTTTGGCAGTGCCAAGGCCCAGTCTCATTGCCTGGGGGCCTCATCCCTATAGCTCTTTTTTCATTTTTTTCCAAAGCACTGTTTTCAAACCCTGTGAAACAATAAATTCTATTCCTCTTAGACATCCACTGTTAGAGGTCTGGAAGAAGAGAGAACCCAGGAAAGGAGAGAAGAAGCAGCTCTGCCAGGTAAGAAGATTAGTTAGTTTGGGTTACAGGTGAGTGAAACAGCCAACATCTTGCAGGGCCCAGGGGTGAAGAAAGCCTCTTTAGAAACCGATTGATCAGACTAGTGCCATCCGACAGAAGTATAAAGTGAGCCACAAGTGTAATTTTATAGAGTTATAGAATTGTATCATTTTATATAATAACATTTTTCTTAGTCATGGTTTGAATTTAGTGTTTGTCCCATTTCCTGCAACAAAATGAGGCCGACTTCTCTGACACATTTCCCTGTGTGTTTTGAGCGTGACTGGACACTCCCTCCCACACTGTTCTCTGGGCAGGATCTGCTCTGAGCCCATCGGTTCAGAAGGCCTTTGTATGGTCTGTGACGAGGCAAAATTAGTGGCTTCTTCTTCATTTCCTGAGTGCCCCTGGCTACTCCTCGGGAAGGAGATAGAGATGGAGAAGAGAATGTGACATCTGGTCAGATGTTGGTAAGGCCATACCTTTCCTTAGGAGACTTGCTGGGCCTCACACATATTCCTGCCCTTTGGCTCAGTCACTCTAACTCTTGATCTCAATTCTGAAAACAGCACAAACTGGAACAAAGATTTATCCATAAAGGTGCAGAGCCAGGCTCTACCCCACTGGTCAGCTGGAAACAACTCAGGGACCCACGACCCAGACAAAAAATTAAGTTAATTATGATTCCTCCGTATACAGCATTTATCTCGTCCTCTACAGAACTGGAAATGACTTTCTAAATATTTATGGTACCACACTGAATCAAAAAAGTAGGGCAGGGAGATTGTGAAAAATAATTCGTGAATTACGTAACGAGCCCTAAGTACACAGACTGGAAGGAAATAAGCTATGATTTGACTGTGACTGGATGATGGGATTGAGGGCATATTTTCCCTTGCTTCCTTACATTTTTCTTTGCCTTTCAACGTTTCTGTAATGATGATGTATTGCTTTTATGATAAGAAAAACAGAATAAAACCAAGTGTAATAAGGCAAAATGAATCTTGCCCTGACTACACTCTATGGTCTTCTCTCTGGTTGAGGTGTTTGATGCTTGCACTTTCAGCTGGGACAGGGGGTCTGGGAAGTCAATATCTTCTATGATCATAGTAAACTCCTTGATGTTTACCTTCCTCAGTCTTTTACCTGTAAATAGAGCTTGAATTCCAAGCAATTACCATTGGAAAAGGTAAGGAGAATGACAAGGACCATGGGCGGAGTGTTGAGTATGATGGGACTACATAGGGATCAGGGAGTTGTTTTGCTAGAGGTGGGGCTGGGTGTCTGCAGTTCCCAGAGGAAGCTCCTTGGGCTGAGCAGTGGGGGACATGTTTCCAAGATGGGTTCTGAGGAGGATGACAGAATATCCCTCCATCCCCCCGGAGGAGGGGATGCTGATTTGCAGTTGGGACACAGGGCTCAAATGAGAGAGGATGGAGCTGCAGCATCAAACAACCATCCCAGCCTGGTCCAGTGCACACCAATTACTCTCATTCAGGCAGCACGCATTGACTAAAACGTCTGCTATGTGCCAGGGACTGTGCATGCCATTTGTTACAGGCGAGTGAAGCAGCCAACGTTCTGCAGGGCCCGTGGGTGAAGAAAGCCTCTGTAGAAACTAGTTGATCAGACTAGCACTGTCCAACAGAAATATAAAGTGAGCCACAAATATTTTATAGAATTATAGAATTTATTATTGTTGTTAATCCTCACCCAAGGATATTTTTCTACTGATTTTTAGAGAGAGTGGAAGGGGGAGAGACAGAGAGAGAAACAACAATCTGAGAGAGACACATCAATTAGTTGTGTCCTGCAAACCCCCCAGACAAGGGCTGGGGATAGAGTGTGCAACCGAGGTAGGTGCCCTTGACCAGAATCGAACCCTGGGATCCTTCCCTCCTTGGGCTGATGCACTATCCACTGAGCCAAACCGGCAGGGCTAGACTTTATTTTTTAGAGTAGCTTTAAGTTAATAGCAATATTGAGGGAGGGATAGAGATTTCCCAGGTACTTCCTGCTCCCACATACACAGCCTTCCCACCATCAACATCCCCCACCAGAGTGGCACATGTGTTACAATGGATGAACCTACACTGACATGTCATTATTACCCAGAGTCCATAGTTTGCATTATGCTGTAGACCAATTCCAGCATGTCATAATTTCATGAGTTTCATCAAAAGGTTGATGAGACTTGGGGACTCAACAGGGTTGAGTCACACATGTAGTCACCTGTTGGGAATGGCTAAAGGCATTTCCCCAAACCTGAATAGGAAACTGATTGTGGCTGCCAGACTGTTAAAGGGCATCTTAATCTACATGTTATTGCCTCCTACTGGCCAAACACCTGAACAGCCGTAGGCTATTCCCCAAACTGACAATGCTTCTGTACCCTTTGAAACCTTACCCTTTGAAGTGTATTATCTCCACCTTGCCTTAGGACAAATTGTGTTAATAAAAGCAAGGGTCCTAGACAAGGAGGGACTCTTCAGTTCCTTTAGCTGAAGGTCCTCTGACCCCCAATGACTTTCAAAATCACATCTCGTCTTCGGATTCTTTATTAGTCTCTGGATTCCTATGTCATCTACGCACAGCCCCTTTTCCAGATTCCTGAACCCTTCTTGATGCTGGGACATGAACCCCAGCATAAATGGCACCCCAGATGGGGCTTTCTGAACCTTGGAAACTCCCAACACCATTAGGGTTCAGTCTTGGTGCTGTACATTCTGTTAGACGAGTGTATAATGACATGTATCTACCATAATAGTATTACACAGAGTAGCTTCACTGCCCTAAAAATTCTCTGTGACCATTTTGCCCCCAAGGATTACAGGTCATTTTTGAACCTGACTTTGTCATTATTTTCTGTTTCCAAGCTTCTGTCTTGATGTGACGGCCAGGAAAATGAAAAGGTCAGCCATTCCTGTTTTTCCTCTTGCAGATCCTCCCAGAGGACCTAGGGATGGAGAAGGAATAATGAAGGGAACTCACTGGAGGGACGCATGGGCATTTCAGCCAGCATTTCCTGGGATGAAGAAGGAAAGGACAGTGCTCCAGTAGAGGATGGGAGCCTTTAACGGGGAACATAGTCCCCCATCCCTGTACTTCCTGGCTGTGTGACCTTGGGCAAGTCACACCACCTTTCTGAGCTTCTGGTTTCTTTGGTGCCGAATCGATGTAATAACACTGTGGACAGTCAGGTTCCCCAGGGAATCAGACTCTGGGCTGGAGATTTGCATGCAGGCTTGCTGGGGGATAAAGGAAGCAGCGAGAGGAGTTAAGCTGTTGTGACAGAGACTCAGCCAATCCCAGTATGATCATCTGCCTGGGGCCAGCATGACTGCACAGTTGTCCCACCTGAAGGCGAGAGGGCTGGGCCCAGCATTGGATGCAGGCTGCCCCTTGGGAGGGAATGTGTGACCTTGGGCAAACCAGTTCTCTTCCACCTGGTGGGCGTAATTCCTGGGGATGAACTTGACTGAGCGTTGTCAGCCAGCAATATTCCCAGGGGCTGGAAGAATGAGCGTCTCAGTCCTGAAGGAGAGATGTGGGCACACACTGCAGCATCCACTACAAATACCCACCTTCCAGGGTAATTAGGAGGAATAAATGCCATAAAGTGCGCCAAGTGATTGGCATAGAGCACGACACATACTAGCCTCTCAATACATGGTCCTTGATGATATTATGAGTATGATAATGATTATGATAATGATTATCATCATTTTAATTTCAAGAATATTTGTGAAGAAGCTAATGAATAAAAAGAGGCGACAAGTGACTTCCAAGCAGCCATACAGTCTGGAAAATTCCAAGGAAATAATAATCCTCGGAGAGTTCAGCAGCCTCAGCAAAGCCTCTAATCGCTGCGATGCTGACAGCAGATTTGCGTCCTGAAAAAGCCGCCAAGTCTGCAAAGGAACCAGCCTGCTATTGAAGGGGAAAGCCACAAGCTGAGGTTTGAACAAAGCCGTTTTGCATTTGAAGCGTCCCCGGTTTAGGGTTCTCTGGAGCTCAGAGCACTCCTGGAACCAGCGAGAAGTGCAGCGTTGCTATCCTGGCGGCAGGTCTATCCTGCATCCTCACCAGGCCCATGCTCCCGGGCCGCCCTCATTATTTCCAGCTGGAACTCGGAGCAGGGGCGCTGTGCTGAGCGCTGCCATTGACACAGGACACCTTGAGGCCCCTGCGGCAGGCAGGCCTGGCAAGCTTTGTCCTCACTCTTGGCCCGATGGGGGCAGCCTTTGATCCCTCCCTGGAAAAGGTGCCCAGTCAGCAGGACATGCTGCTGGAGCCTCAGGAGACACAAAGCCTATTAGAATCATTAGGAATTTGTGCCCAAAGTGGTGGCTTTTCCCCTCTCCTGGGAGCTCTGAGGGGCCTGGCCTAGAGCATGTGCTTGTCATGGGTGGGTGGGATGGAGGGCTCACTGTGAGCTGCT
Organism: Myotis nattereri; assembly: GCF_964212035.1. NCBI lineage: Eukaryota > Metazoa > Chordata > Mammalia > Chiroptera > Vespertilionidae > Myotis > Myotis nattereri. The sequence goes on along the minus strand of NC_138079.1, from coordinate 95,217,664 downwards.
TGAGGACACACCTTACCGGGTTAGCTTGCCATTACATCCCCAGAATTATCACGAGGCTTGGCACATGGGAGAGGCTCAGTGAATATTTATTTATTAGATCAGTGGTTCTCAACCTGTGGGTCGTGACTCCTTTGGGGGTCGAATGACCCTTTCACGGGGGTTGCCTAAATACATCCTGCATATCAGATATTTACATTATGATTCATAACGTAGCAAAATTACAGTTATGAAGCAGCAACGAAAATAATTTTATGGCTGGGGGTCACCACAACATGAGGAACTGTGTTAAAGGGTCGCAGCATTAGGAAGGTTGAGAACCACTGTATTAGATAAACAAATAAATGAACAGATGAATGAATACATGATTAAATGAATGGATTCTTCCCCAGAAGGTATTGGAAGGCTCCAGCTCACCTTCTTGAGTTTTGGGGCCTGATGAGTTGCCAGGCAGGGTCTTCAGGTGTTCCACTCCCTTGGACCCGTGCGCGGTCCCTTAGGGGGTTTGTATATTGTATGACCTCCCACGTAAGAGTGCTCCATAGTGATGGAACGACAGAGGGTGCCCCGTGCTTTCATGCGCCAGAGCCTTTACACATGCCACCCCCTCTGCCTGGTCACCCTCCTTCCTCAGCTCCTCCCCACTGACATGGGTGCTGGTCACCCCAGGGGGCTCAGTGTAGAGTTGCTTCTTTAAGGGAGACCCCCCACCCCCAGCTCCTCTGTCTTTCCATAGCCCCGACCTGTCTCTGCAATAGCATGTTTCACATGGGGGTGGTGTGCTAGCTTCTAAAACCCACCCACCTGTGGGCTCTTTGAGGAGGGACAGACTAGGATTGGTTTCTGAGGCCTGCACCTGCGGGGGCCCGGAATGGAATAGGGACTCCATATTTTGGGGGAAGGAAGAAATGAATGAATGAAGTTAGGATGGTTTCAGGAACTTCTCAACCTGCAGAGTCTGAGGTCTGGGGGCAGGCAGCCTGTGGATCACACTTTTAGGAACTCAGCATTAGTATTGCAAGCAATTAAAAAAAAAAAAAAGCCCTTCTCTCTCACACACACTCTTGGAAGTGGAAGAGCAAGTGGAAAGTGTTCCTTATGTAGGCTCAAACAGACTAGCTTCCCAAACGTATTGCATCTAATCTAGGCTGCAAGAAGCGGAGGGCACTCTTCCCCAGCAGAGCTGATGATGAGAAACAGTTTACTCCTGGGAGTGGGAGGGGATGGGAGGGAATATCCTGGCAGAGGAAGATGAGAAGATGTAGAGGGCAGTTACAAAGGGAGAGGAGGAGAGAGAGGATCAGTGGGTTCCCCAGGGCCTGTGTAGTTTCTCCTAAGCTGGGGTAAGGTGGCATCTAAGTGTTATTTGCATCATTCCGAGGGCACAGATGCAGGGACACAGACCTGCTTATTTTATCCTGACTGGTTTGGAACCATGACTACTCCCCATTTGATTATCTGCACTGGGATCTGAGGTTGGGAGATTCTGGGATGTTCATATTAAGGACAACTCAACATTTCTACAGCTCAGCTTACAATGTACTTATCCCTATGCGTGTTCCCATTGGATCCTCCCAATAAATCAGTGAGGTCTTCACCATTGTCCCCCCTCTCACCCTTGCCATTTGCCCCAAGAGAGAAAAATTAACTTTTAAAAAAGAATTCATAGCCAGGAAACAGCACAGTTCCTGTGACAGGCATCACTAATCGAGCATGCCACTAGCCTGGTAACCTCAACCCTTGATCTGGGTAGTCACTACTAATCAAATGGAGAGGAAAGTGATTTGCCTTCTGCTGGACCAGGAATAAGACCATGTTGCCTCTCAGGGTATTTCAAATCCTACACTATGCTGTTACACATCCAGCATTCTGTCCCTCTATCTCCTCATGGCCATTAGCAGTTGTATGCATGACTTTGGGACCCCTGGCCACTTCCATCGCATGTTCACCTCGTTCCTTCTTCTATGGGACTTTGCCATCCTCGCTTTTACTTCTGCCAAGCTCTCTTTGAGCAGGAAGCTGCATCCCACCACCTCTTGCCACACAGATCCCTCCCTCCTATGGAATTCCTTGGAGCAGGACTTCTCAACCTCCATTGACATTTTGGGCAGATAGCTCTTTGCTGTGAGGGCTGTCTCCGCAGCATTCCTGGTCTCTACCCACTAGATGCCATGAGCACTCCCTTTCATAGCTGTGACAACCAGAAATATCCCCAGACATTGCCCAATGTCCCCAAGGGTTTAGGCAAATTTGTCCCTGCTTGAAGTACTGCTTTAAAGTCTAGTTGACCTTTGAACAATGCAGGTTGTTAAAAAAAAAAAAAAGAAGCAATTCTCAATGGGCGCAGGATGGGAGTTTGGTGGGTAAAGGGCCCAGCTCCCTACTGCTTCGTGGGGTCATTCTGATGTGTTTTTCAGACCATCCCCAGTGGGATGGGGCCCAGTTGTCCATCGCAACTCACACACCGACTCACCCTGTGTTGGCTTTCTCCTTTCCTCATGTCCTCCTCACCTCCCACTGGAGCTTCCTGAGAGCCTCTCCCAAGTAAAGGGCTTGCACCCGAGTCTCATCTCAGGCTTGGTTTGTATGTCCATAACCGAATGGTGAGAAATGGCTGAGCATAATGTAGGCAGGACCCAGTCCACCCATGTGGCTTGTGAGGAGTGAACTCTTTAGACTCCCAGTGGTTCTGAGAATGGCCTCGCATGGCTCCCAGGCTCCCGGGCGCCTGGCACTGCAAGGCACCCTGCTGGAGCCTCCTGACCGAGATCACTGGGAGGTGATGTCAGACTCGGAGGCGGGCAAGTGCAGTGGCAGGGGAGAGAATGGAGTTAAATGTGAGTCCTGGCTCTGACATGCTATTTTGGGCAAGTTACTTCTCTCACCTCAATTTTCTCCTCTGGAGGACAATCATATAATTTATCATCCAGAGACAAGGGCACGGGGGGCAGAAAGAGGACAATGTTAATTATATCAGAAACATGGGCATGCGCTGGGATGTGGGATCTCCCGACTCATCTGCTAAGTGGAATAGTAACAGTGCTGTTGGGTAACCCAAATTAAGATATGTTACTATATTAATTCTTGCAGTAATCCCACTTGCAGTCATCAGGTGTTATTGTTACCCCATCAAATAGATGAGTAAACCAACACTGAGGGAGATGCAGTGACTGGCTCAGGGTCCAGAACTTGCTCACGCCCAGCACATGTTCACTGCACTTGACCATGATGCTATGATGATGATAGGATGGTGGGGTGAGGGACGGTGATGCTGGCACTGAGGGATGGATGCCAGTTTTCCAAGTCCTATGCTACACTTACCGGGTACCTGCTACCGACCAGCATGTCATTCAGGTTGTCTTATTCATCCTCACCACTACCCTGCGAGGTCCAGGCACTGCTATCATTGCAGACCTAACCTCTCACCACCACACTCGCCTGCCTCAGATTCTGCAATTAGCGCCTAGTGTTTTTTGTAAAGAAACTCTGACATGTCAATTAGTCATTTGTCAGCCTGGAACCTTCTAGGACCAGTCTCAGGACTCTTAGGAATCTTGAAGGTCCATTCCTTACAAACCACATGAACAGGCTGAATTGTGTTTACATTAGGCTCAGCCATCGGTCATCCTTTAATTATGAATGTATAAATCGAGCCTCTTATTTTTCAAGGCCATAAAACTATTCATTATATAGTAGCTCCTGCTCAGCCCATTCTCACAGATAAACATAAATAAATCATAACAGTTTTCTATGAATTATGCATTAAATACACATCTGTAAAACTTCCCCATAAGCGGTAGGACTTTGACCATATGGGCTTTTAATTGGACACTAAATCAATTTTCATCTCTCTGTTGATAGAATTTAAATGTCTGTCATTGTTACATAATAAAAAATTAAAACCCTCCTTCAAACCCCTATGATTTTGATGCCCACGGCTGGCGCTTACTTTCCATAATTCAAATCTCAGCCCAGGTGCCTGTGATAGAGATTAAAACAGTTCTGGGCGAACCGAGCCGTAGCTTTCAGATAGCATCAGAGAGTGAGAGGTGGAGAACAAGGGGATTATTGAGGAAATGTGTGCGTGGTGTGAGCAGAGAAGCTGTGGTGCAGGCAATCTGGGGTGGGGAGGAATCAAAAAGGAGGGGAGAGGGAGGGGAAGGGTAGGGGAGGGAGAGAGGTCTGCATGATGGAGGGTGAAGTTACCCACTCTTGGCCAAGTTCTTTAACTCTAGTGCCTCCTTTAATTCATTCTCTCAGTCCATGAGATATGGGCTCCATTCTACAGGCGAGGAAACAGGCTGAGGAAGGCCAGGGATTTGTCCAAGGTCTTACTAGGTGTCAAAGCCAGGATTCGACCCCAAGTGGTTCTGGCTCCTGAGCATTGCTCTTTCTCATACAAGGAGGGTTGGATGGTCAGTTTTGTAAAGTCTTATCGGGGCCACATTTCTCTGATACATGACAATGTACTGCTGCTTAATGAGAAGTAGGAGTTGATGAGTGAAAACCCATCTATATGTTGGTGAGTTTCCTACTTACATGCTATTATTTCTCAGGGGTCTCTGAGATAAAAGACCTTATATCTTGTGAGGAATGAGCTCCACGTCAGTGAAGGTAATCAAAGACAGACCTCTGGTAGCTCCTTTGGGATATCTCTAAGTGAACTTAGAAGTTCCTGTAAACACTAATAGAAGTGTCTTAGCCTTTATATCTAGCCATGGGGGAGAAGGAATGCCCTTCAGCTCCCTTCAGATCAGAGCCCTTTGTACATCTCTTAGAACATTTACCCCATTCACCTTCATACTTTAGGAAGCTAAAGAATAATCCTGAGTTGAAATGGTCCAAAAAAGACTGCATGTGACCTCCAGCTGTGTCACTGTAGGCAAGTTCCTGTGCATCTCCATGAGTCAGATTCTAATCTGTAAAATTCTATAGAATAAAAGCCTAATATGCTAATATGCTGGTTGTCCCGTCATCTGTTCAACCAATCAAAGCATAATATGCTAATGATATGCTAAGGCCACTCAACTGCTAACTATGACGTGCACTGACCACCAGGGGGCAGATGCTCCAACCGGTAAGTTAGCTTGCTTCTGGTGTCGGCTGATCAGGACTGAGTGAGATGGGCTGGACATGCCCTGGAGCCCTTCCACAGTTCCTCCCCAGCTGGCCAACCTCTTGTGTCCATCCCTGGCCTGATCGTGCACCAGTGGGGTACCTCGGCCTGGCCTGCACCCTCTCATTATCTGGGCTGAGGTCTCGCCGCTCCCCCTCCCCCGAGTGCAAAAATTTCGTGCACTGGGCCTCTAGTGGGGAAATAACAGTCTTTACCATCTCTTATGATGCATATATGTATTCTGTGTATCCCCAAATCCATATATTGAAGTTTTAACCCCCAGTACTTTAGACTGTGACTATATTTGGAGACAGGGCCTTTAGAGAGGTAATTAAGGTTACACAAAGTTACATGCATGAGGCCTAAATCAATCTGCCTTATAAGAAGACACAATAGCCAAAGCTGGTTTGGCTCAGCGGATAGAGCGTCGGCCTGTGGACTGAAAGGTCCCAGGTTTGATTTCGGTCAAGGGCATGGTCCTGGGTTGCAGGCACTTCCCCAGTGGGGGAGGTGCAGGAGGCATCTGATTGATGTTTCTCTCTCATCGATGTTTCTAACTCTCTATCTCTCTCCCTTCCTCTCTGTAAAAAATCAATAAAATATATTAAAAAAAAAGAAGACACAATAGACAAGAGATGCATGTGTACAGAAAAAACTCATGTGAGGTCACAGTGAGAAATGGCCATCTGCAAGCCAAGGAGAGAGGCCTCAGAAGAAACCAGCTCTGCCAGCACCTTGATCTTGGACTTGCAACCTCCAGGACTGTGATAAAATAAATATCTGTTGTTTAAGCCCAGGGTGTGATATTTTGTTATGGCAGCCCTAGGAGACACATACACCATCTCACAGGGTTGCTACGGGAATTCAGTGGGTCAAAATACATAAAGCGCCTTGCATGGTGCAGGCACTTCCTGGACACTCAGTGTATGCAGGCTCCTCTCCTGCCCTGCAATCCATTTTGGTCTTACTTCTCCCATAAGCATCTGGGAACCCCTTGAGAGTTCCTTGTTTCTTTCTTTGTACCCTGGCACACAGTCAGTGCTCAATAAATGTTCACCGAGCTGAATTGCAAATGCAGCAGCAGACATAGTCACCTCCTAAAACACAGGAGCTCTAGCCCTGTTCCCCTTATCATCCCTCCTAAACCCCACACCAAAACCATTCAGAATTTCTCCCCTTATTAGGGAACCTCAGTTAGGAGGCCTGAATTGCCTGGGGCAGCCCCTCTCTCACCAATTGCCACCCTTTATTGAGCACTAACTATGTGCTAGACCAGTGGTTGGCAAACTGCGGCTCGCAAGCCACATGCGGCTCTTTGGCCCCTTGAGTGTGGCTCTTCCACAAAATATCATGTGCGGGCGTGCATGTACAGTGCGATTGAAACTTCGTGGCCATGTGCAGAAGTCGGTTTTTGGCCTGGGCAAGTCTATTTTGAAGAAGTACTGTTGATATTTGGCTCTGTTTACTATTTGGCTCAGTTTGCTGACCACTGTGCTAGACATCCGTTTCTTCATAGATTGTCACATGAAAATCTCTTAACATTCTTAAGGCCATATGGTAGCAATAGTATTATTAGTCTCACCCCTGTCCATGAGGGTACTTAAGTTCCAAGTGGTTAATTCTCCTAAGTTATCAACCCAGTTATAAAGTGAGAATGCCTAGAGTCAAACCTAGGTAGATCTGATCTCAAAATCATGTGCTTAACCACTAATCAAAAGTACTTGAAATTTAGATCTAGTGGGTAATAAAAACAACAACAGCAACAACAGTAGTTAAGTACCATCTACTGAATACTTGCAATGTGCTAGGCATTGTGCTAAGTTGCTTACCAGCATTTTCTCATTTAATTCTCTCAACATCCCACAGGGAGGCACTATCATTACCTGCCTTTAAGATGAGGAAACTGAGACACCGAGGATTTGATGACTTGCCCAAGGTTGATAGCTAAGCAGGGGTGGAACAGCATGTGGACCTGAAATTCCCTCCTCTTTGTCTTTGTACTGAATTGATAATTACTGAGCATCCACCATGGTGCCTGCTGTGCCAGGACTCTTTTCATGTGTTAGTACACAACCCTTTCTGGGAGAGGCGCAGAGAGGTGGAGAGCATAGATGAGATCACACACCTGGTGAGTGGCTAAATTATGACTTTTAGCCCCTTAGACCTTGAATCTTTCTGCTGTCCCTGCATATGCTCCCGCCTCCATTTCTGCTTTTTCAGATCTCGTATCTCCCTCAGGTGGCCTTGAGGACTTTTCCACCCCAAAAGGTGGAGCCTCCAAGCGAGTGACTGACAGCCAGGCATTTACAGGGGAACAGATCTGGAATGGCCCCAATGCCTGTTTCCTCATCATTTTGATTCCAAGTGTCTGCAAATTGAGGACTCAGCAACACCGGGATTAGGCAATTTTCTTGCCTCTTGTAATGTACTTTCTCTGAATTGGTTCTTTCAAGACAATTATTTGAGGCCTTCAAATTGTTCCCGCAGGCAAGCTGAGAAAGGCAGTCGACACATCTTCATATTCAGGCACGTCTTAGGGCTCCTTTCTTTCTTAACTTGGACTCACAAACATGGGAAGGGAAAGGCAAGACAAAAAGACAAGTTGCTCCTTAGACCAGAGCTAGGGGCCAGAAATGCAAATCTTTATGTAGAAAACATGCATTGAGCCCCCTCTGGGCTCTTTCATATCTTACCCTCCTGCATTCTCATACGGAACCTCTGGGATGGACACTAGAGTTTCCATTCTCGATGGAGAGAACTGAGGATCATTGAGGTGGAATGAAATTTCCCAGGTACCAGAGCAAGTCTCCAGCCCTTTCCATCTTTTACTCACGTCTCCTTTCTTTGAACTGTCAGAGTATAAATGGCCTCTTTCCTTGTTTGGCACTTACTACAATGTAGCCTTCCCTTTTATTTAACTGCTTTGGAAAGGAAGTGGAGTTTAGAGGTTCAAAGGATAAGCTTTCGAATCAGATATGTGGGTTTGAATTATGGGCTACTTTAAAAGAATTTAAAGTAATTTTTACTTTATTTATTAACAATCCAAAAAACCTTTGCTCTTATCTAAAATATTAATATGTATACATTGTTATTTAATTTTTAAATTATAGTTGACACCCAATATTATATTAGTTTCAGGTGTACAACATAGTGATTAGAAAGTGATTGCCCCAATAAATCTAGTGCCCATCTGGCACTATACATCTATAATAATAAAAACATAATATGCTAATTAGATTGGACATCCTTCCAGATGAAGCCGGGGCTGCGAGGGAAGCCCAAGTCCTAGGTGCCAGAGGGAAGCCGTACTGGTAGCCTGGGGGGCGGGGGGAGAGGGGGGAGAAGGAAGGTTTACTCTTGCATGAATTTCGTGCATCGGGCCTCTAGTAGTTATTATAATATTACAAAATATATTCCTTGCTTCATCTTTTATCAGATTTGTAACCTATTAACTCTTTAACTTCTGTGTGCTTGTTTCCTTTTCTGTAAAGTGGGGATAAAAAAGTACTTAATTTGTGCAGTTCTTTTGGGGAGGAATCGTGTATTTAAAGTAGTTAGAACTGTTCCTTCACATTGCAATCACTTGAGAGAGCTTAGCTGGCCTTTTTGTGTGTCGTTATTGCTAGTTTGTGGGGCCAGGATTATGAAAAATGCTGATAGGAAAGCAAGGTACCCAGGTTTCAGTTATAAGGTTTGCAAATTCAGGCTGTGTCCTTTGAGTAAGACACTCAAATTCTTTGAGTTTCAGTTTTTATTTAAATTCTGTTCAATGGGATATTGTTTGGTTCTGTTTTCTTGACAGGTGATTTGTGGGGGCTCAGATGCCACTATAGAACTGGGACACGCACAGCAGCTAGAAGATGTTTAATAAAAGTGTGTCGAATTAATAAGGTGACTTTTACATGAATTAAAAACAACCCCAAAGTGCTTTTTAGGTATAAAAGACTTCTAGATCAATAGTTAACACAGGAAAAGAAGGAAGATTAGAGGAAATCACAAGGAAGAAAGAAAATAAAGGAAGAGGGAAAGAGAAGAGAGCCCCATTTTCTTATGGATCGTCATGGTGGTGGTTCAGAGACGAGGATATGGAGCTGGACAGTTGGCTTGAATCCCTACTTAGCCATTTTCCATCTGTGTCCTTGCATATGTTACATACCTTTCTGGGACTTGGTTTCCCCAACTCTAGAAGCGCACCAATATTACCTGTATCACAGGGCTACTGTGAGGACTAGCAAGACAATAACTGAAGTCTTTAGCACCGAGCCTAGCACAGTGGCTACTTACCACCACTACTATGATCATCACTGGTCTGGACACTGAGCACTGTGCTGGGGGGTAGTTAAACCAGCATTTATCAAGGGCCAACTTTTCATTTGTATTTTATCTAATCTTGACAGCCATCCAAGGGGAGATGCTACCATTATGCTGTGTGTTTACAATGAGGAGCTAAGGCTCAGAGAGGGGAAGAAACTAACCCAAGGCTGCACTACAGGGAAGTGGTGGCGCCTCAATTTGATGCCAGGTCTGGACTGTGGAGACCTTGGACCCTGCTCCTTAGTGCAAGGAGAGGAGCTTTCACCACTGGCTGAGGAAGAAGGGGAGGGAGAGAGGGAGACCAGAAGAGCTGCAGACCAAGCCAAGCAGAGGCAGCTGCTGGGGCTACTCCGGTTTCACAGTGGAGCGGGCTTCAGTTGCCCTGAGAAATGGCCAGATCTGTGATATTTAAAATGCTTCCTCTCTTTTAGAGTCTAGGAAGACTTTTACAATTTCCTTTTTTCTTATCCTCACCTGAGGATATTTCTCCATTAATTTTTAGAGAGAGTGGAAGGGAGAGGGAGAGACACAGAGAGAGAAACATCAATGTGAGAGGGACATTGATTGGTTGCCCCCCGCACACGCCCTGACCAGGGCCAGGGATTGTGCCTGCCACTGAGGTATGTGCCTTTGACTGGGATCTTCAGTCTGCAGGCCAAGGTTCTATCCACTGAGCAAACCGGCTAGGGCAAGATTTTTACAATTTCTTAACCTTTGGATGGCTCCCACAAACTCTCAGGAGCACAACATTTGAAGGAACATCTGAGTTTCAAGCCTCAATTGCAATTTGGGAGACAAGGTGGTTCTTGGTGGGTTAGCCCAAGAGTTGTCTTCTTTCATTGATCACTTACCCAGTCACCGCAGGTCCTTAAATAATGTTGTTTTGTTCACATCAGTTTGTTATAATATAAATGAGATGCCATAGGAACTTAACTCTATTTATATCAACTAGCCTATGATAAAATTGGTTGTTATATGTCCATTCACTCTAAGTCACGGAACCTATTAATGATGTTAAGTGAGGACTTGCTGTACTCACCTAGATCCCTCCCTCCACACCACACTCCTGGCCTTGCCATCAGCTTTCTCTGCGTGTCATTTCAGCTTGTTCTGTGGCCTTATCAATTACTGCGATCTTCCTGACATCCTCATAAAAGAACAGGGACAGGCAAAGTGTCGAGATCATGGTTTTATGGGCTTTTCCCTAGACAATGTCTCCATTAGTGAATCTATTCAGGGAATTCTGACAGCACTCTGAGCTGCCTTTGGAGTCCCCTACATCCAGTCCTTTGTTTTGATTCTTTCTGGCATTGATAATGACTGAAGACCGTGCTGATGACGTACTGCAACATTATAAGAGGTCTTTTTGGATCCATGTTGGAAAGACAAATATTTTTAAAAAATGGTTGTTTCCCCATTTTCACTCAGAAATTTATGCAAAAAATGTCCCTGCTTCAAAAAGTCTAAAAAAGAATGTAAAGCCGAGGCCCATTTCCAAGAGGTGACTGCCCTGAGCCTTGCTCAGAAAGTCTAATCACTCTCTCACTACCTCCGCCCACTGGGTTATCTGGGAGAAGGGATTACACAGCATGTATGGGACATGTTCTCTGTGCCAGGCACTTGGGCTAGCTCATTTAATCTTTACAACAGCTCCGTGCAGAGCACACTGTAATCCCCAATTAACTGTCAGGAGGGTGTATGTTAGGGAGGGGAGGTGACTTGCCCAGGCCACACAGCTGTCAAGGGGAAGATGCATGACAATACAGATGTGTATGATTCTTTTTTTTTAAAATATATTTTATTGATTTTTTTACAGAGAGGAAGGGAGAGAGACAGAGAGTCAGAAACATCGATGAGAGAGAAACATCGATCAGCTGCCTCCTGCACATCTCCTACTGGGGATGTGCCCGCAACCCAGGTACATGCCCTTGACCGGAATCGAACCTGGGACCCTTCAGTCTGCAGGCCAAGGCTCTATCCACTGAGCCAAACCGGTTTCGGCATGATTCTTGATCCTATGGTGCATTTCTGACACTCCGGCCTGGGAAGCAATGGTTCTTTGAGCTGAAAAGAATTGGCCAGCGGCAGTTGAAAAGGCACTGGGGCAGGGGCTGTCCTGACCAGTGGTTTGTAGTGACTAATATTATACAGATAGATAGATAGTTAGCTCCGAGTCTGAGCTGAGTCAAGCTCCCTGGAAACACTGGACAGTCCCTCATGCTGGTGCTATTTAGGAGAGCTGCCTGGGCACGGATGGACTGAGTGATAACAAACCCCATTCCTAGTCAATAGTGATGACACTGGGGCAACCACATTTCAGCTGCTCTTCCACACAGGAATGGCAATGCACTCTCAGCCCACTTACCACACATGTGTCATGCTGACGCCCTAGCGCCTCCAGGGGTTTGCACACGCTGAGCCTCCCTCCTGGAGCACTCCTCACCTCCTCTCTGCCTGGCTGATGTCTGTCTGCTCACCCAAAACAAGGGCTGGGAACTGGTTCTAGAACCTGCAATTGGGTAATTGGTAGGGCAAAGGGGGGAGAGCCATTGCTTTCCTGAGTGTTTTATAAATCCCGGTAGCTTGGGATCTGATGGAGGAGCTGAGGAAAGTGCAAGTATCCTTGAGACTCAGTTGGGAGGCAGAAGGATACAAATATCTGGGGCTGTTGGGGGCCTAGACAGCTCCATCGAAGGGTATTGTCTATTGTCAAATGTTATAAGAATAAAACAAGGATCTGAAGTGTACCCTTGAGGATACTAACATCGAATTCTTTCTACCTTTCTTGCTACTGACTTTATTTTAGTTTTTATTGAAGTTTCTTGATGGCAGGCACTGGGCTGCAGGGGGAGACATTTTGAGAGAATACATCAACCTAGGACAGAGTTCCTTGGTAAAGCTTTTGTAGAAGTTCCCACACTGTGGGTAAGAGCTTAGACTCTGGGGTCTAAAGATCTGTTTCTCCGTCCACCAGCCATGAATCCTTGGGCCACATGCTTAGCTGCTCTGGGTCTCCGTGGCCTCATGTGTGAAATGGGCATAAGGATACTAGTACATAACTTCTGGCATCAGTGTAGGTAAGAGGTGAGAAAGGCATGTCAGTGTTTAGCTTAGTCCCCTATTATTATTTTTTGATACTTTTAAGGGCTCAGGTTTAGGAGTCAAGATATATATGCACCAATAAAGCTTCATCATTTGCCTGGCAATGAAAGGACAAGATAAACTAACTGCTCTGAGCCTCAGTCTCCCTGCTGGTAAAGTGACAACAATAACAACAAAACAACAAATATGTAATGTGCGGGGCTCCTGTGAATTTAATTGAAAGGCAAAGCTTGTTAAGTGCTTACAAAACTGCTTGAATCCTAGAAGCATTAAATACATAATTAATATTATTTTCCCGTTTCTCTTGGTCTTGCCAGAGAAGGGGCATTGTCTGCCTCCATGGTTTTAGGGAGCATTGAATAAGGTCATGAAAACTGCAGAAAATATGAAGGTGACATTGTCTGAGGAGTCCAAGAGACCGGGGCCGTACAGAGGCTGGTGGCAGCAATGAGGACCACATCTGCAAAACACAGAGCAGGGGCCTTGGCAGCAGGCACCTCGGTGGGGCCCAGGGGAACTGGAGGCAGGATTATGGGTCTGTGTGCTCAGAAGGGAGCCTGCTGGGAAGGAAGCTCTGCCCATCTTCCTGCTGTTTCCCAGACATTCCAGGCCCAGAGTCAATGGCAATGGAAAGGAAAATCCTACCAGGGAATGAGAGTCCTGTCAAGAAAAGCAAAGTGTAAATATAGACTGGGTTTTGTCAACAGCTTATGGATAAGCATATGTGATGGGGAAAGGTTTATTTTACCCTGAAGGGGCATGGGCCCCACAGGCCTGCTCCAGTGCAGTGACTTGGAAATGCCCGTGAGGATTTGGTCTTTACCGCTCAGCATCTGAATAGTGCAGCATGTTGGTGAGACTCTGTGTGTGTGTAAACGGAGTGACTTTCAATTCCTGCTCCCCCAGAGCCTCTCTTCTCTTGGCAGGAGCCCTCAGAGGCCACTTGGCAGATGGCCGCTAGTCCTTATCTGCAAAGAGCTGTCAGTCATGAGGCACCTCAGGGCTGACAATGTTTCAGCAGGGCCCTGCTATCATCTCGAGGCAATCGGACACAGGAGGCTCCAGAGCAAAATTTAAAAATGAGAACCAGACTCAGACACACTCTAGATTCATTATCTGGTGTGTTTCCGGAAATTGCTTCGGTGTCTTCTCAAATGATAGTAACCGCATTAATAATTGTTACGGCACCGTGATTCCTCTCCTTTCCTAACAGGGCCACCCCGATATAGTAGGGAGCTCATTGGAATCGAGCTTCTTAGATGCCGGTGCATCCATTAAGATCTGTCCTATGTGGACAGTGAAAGGGAAGCCAAATTAACATGAGCTGGTTCAAACAGCAGAGCAGCAATTTTAATACACAGAACAAATCTCACAGGATGGGGTGCTACCATGAGGGATCGGAGACCCCTTGGAGGCCTATGACTCTGGCACAACCGTATGGAGATTATTCTCTTGTCTGTTCACTCAAAGCATGTACTGGAACCTGCCTTGTGTCAGGTCCTGTTCTTGGCACTGGAAATACAGGCATGTCCTGACCTGCAGGATCTCGCAGTCGTTCAACAAGTGATTTTACTAATAAATGTCCTTACAAGGGAACTACAGGGTGCTCTGATGAGGCATGAAAGAGAATTGAGTCTAAGTTGGGGGTTTAAGGAAGTGACATTTGAGATGAGCATTTGCTATTATTACTCCCACTTCTGCTGCTGTTGCTGATATTGCTATCACTATTTCCACTGCTACGATGGCTGCTGCTGTTGCTGATATTGCTATCACTATTTCCACTGCTACGATGGCTGCTGCTGTTGCTGATATTGCTATCACTATTTCCATTGCTACGATGGCTGCTGCTGTTGCTGCTATTGCTATCACTATTTCCATTGCTACGATGGCTGCTGCTGTTGCTGCTATTGCTATCACTATTTCCATTGCTATGATGGCTGCTGCTGTTGCTGTAGTTACTATCACCACCACCATTTCTTCTTCCGCTCCTCTTGCTCCTCACTTGGCATATTCAGGACGCAAGGAGTCTATGTGGTTTTTTTTCAAGTAGATTGAGTTGCATGATGACATCCTTTGTATAATACAAAGGATGCATTGCATTGTTCCTGTGTTACAGATGAGGAAGTGGAGACATGGAAATGTTAAGTAGTCTTACCAGAAGAGGGTGGCTAGTTAGCAACAAGGTAAGAAACCTTGAGTTCTCATTAAATCTTATTTCCACAGTTTATATTCATGGCATCACATTTCAGAAAGTCCACAGTGTTTCCCATTGGAATATATCTTCTGGTGGGCAGAACTCCTGTCTGTTTAGTCCACCAATTGATTCTCAATGCTTTGAGTGGTGCCTGGCACACAGGAGGACTCACATTCAATGAATGAATGTTGAAGAATGTATGAATGAATGAATGAATGTGAGTCTTCATCACTGACTTGGTTATAATATCAGGAATACTTCATCGTTTAATCCTCTCCCTTAACCAATCCTTTTCTTTCTCTACCTGCAAACTGAATGTCACAAACCTGTTCAGAAATATTCAAAAAGAAATCAGACTATTGAAATGAAAGATTTTGGAATTCTGCCTGTGCCCATATCATTAAAAGTCCACACCAAAAGTTTGTATGTTTAGATTCAAAGTTCACAAAGTGATGACATCTAGTCTTCCCCCACCTCCTGCCTCCACCATCCCCTGCCTGACCATTCATAGTCATGGTGTTAAAAATCAATGTGGAAGCAACATTTTCTCCCTAGATCAGACTGTCTAAAAAATAGCTTGGAAATTATGCTGTGCTAAGAATGGTTCAGATATAACTCCATAAATGATTCACTACATTCTCTAGTCATATAATATTTTGACTATTCCCTTCTGTGCTTTAGAATATTTAGGTAGAGAAAAAAGACAGGGTCATGTAATAAAAAGAGAACAGACTTGGGAGTCAAATGGTCCTAGATTAAAATCTTAATGTTCAGACCCTGGACAAGTCACTACCTCCTCTGGGTCTCAATTTCTTTAAATTTTCAGCAGAAACACCCGGACCTACATCATTAGCATGTGGTGGGTTTTATGTAGGGCAACTGAGAAACTCCCAGCCCAGTGCTAGGAATATAGTAGGTCATCCCATCCATGGAAGTTTCCTTCCTCCTTGGAGAACCATTTATGTAATGCAGGTGAAGGACCTTCGCAGACTGTGAGGTACTATACTCTGTAGGGAGGTGCCTCTCTCCCTGGCCTCATCTCCTGCTGTTTCCTTACTGAGTCCTGGGCTCAGTCACGTGGAACCACTTAGGCTCTAAATCAGTGGTTCTCAACCTTCTGGCACTTTAAATACAGTTCCTCATGTTGTGACCCAACCATAAAATTATTTTCGATGCTACTTCATAACTGTAATGCTGCTACTGTTATGAACCGTAATGTAAATATCTGATATGCAGGGTGGTCTTAGGCGACCCCTGTGAAAGGGTCGTTCAACTGCCAAAGGGGTCGCGACCCACAGGTTGAGAACCGCTGCTCTAAATGCATCGCTTTCCCCACATTCCTTTTGATGGCCACACTATCTCCATGATTCAAGACCCAGCCTGGTTCCCCTAATAAAGTTTCTCTGTCCAGCTACTTCCTGCTTCCATCAAGTCAATTCCACTTCCTGCTGTGAGCTCCCCACCAAACCCATAATCTACCTCATTGTGTCTTACCACGTAGGATCTCATTTATTTCCTGTGTTCCTTCCTCTTCCAGCCGGAGTGTGAGCTCCCCCAGGGCCGAGCCTGATTCAACCTATATCCCCCGCACTTAGCATATAATTGGAGTTCTAGAAATATTTCCTGAATCAATACGTATGATTGTCTTATTACTATTATTAGATAAGAATTTTCTCCATGCCAAAAACGTAATATTACAGAATATGCAATACAAAGGGAGCCTGAATATTATTATGAAACCCATCGAAAGTGGACCAGTTTCTGACCCTGTCCTAAGGGTGGCTGAGTTATATGTAGTTGTAGTATCATTCTTTCATTAGCTTCCCTCTTCTAAACTAATTGTGTCCACTCTTGCCCTCTGAGTACACACTCCATGTTGTTAAATGGACCAGCAGGTTCATATAGACCTTCTGGTCAACAAAATAGCCACATATGGAGAAAATTAAATTAAAAGAAAAAGGTTGACTGGAAAACCTAGTAAGATGGGTGAACCTATATCAGAACGTTATGCCCAAATTAGGCTCAAGCAATTCATCATTCCTCCTCAACCCAGTCCACTCTGCCTATCATCCTAATAGAAGTGCCCTCAACAAGCATGGGTGTTCTCTTTGCTGAAAGAGCCTGGGCACTGCCACACTACCTCTTGATTATGCTCTGAAGTATTTTCCAGATTTGACCAGTCCCTCCTTCCTGAAACGCTCTCCAAGGTTTTGTCATCTTTATAGTGGCAAGTCAGAGCATTGAATTTAGAGGCAGAGAGTCGGAGAGCAACTCCCCACTCCACTCCTATTGGGCATACAATCCCGGACAAGTTACTTCACCCAGTTAAGCTGCAGTTTCTTCCACTATCAGGTGAAGACTAGAGTTGTACATAATTCAAGAATATAAACAAAATCCTCATGAAGCTCATAGCACCTGACCAGCACAGAGAGCACCCACATTCTCCTGGTGTTTGAAGATAGCTCTGGCTTATTTCTTAGCCTGGTTTTCTGACCTCCACTCTTCTGCTGTTTCCTTAAAAACTGGGCCTCTCCAGCGTTCTCTCCTAGGCTCCCTTTCCATTTCCAGCTATGGCTCCTTCCTAGGAAGGCCCCGCCTACCACCATACTTCAGGTGTCATTTTTATGCTGAGGATTTGACACCCCCAGCCAATCATTCATCATGTCCCACTGTTTTAGACCATCCATTCCCACTGCATCACCATCCTTTCTGGCCCCAGTGTCTCCAATCGCTTCCTAATTGGTCTCCCTGCTGCTATTCTTGCCTATCTCCACTTCATCACCCAGCTGGAGTGGTATTTTAATACCAAACATCAGGTCATGCCATTTTTCCTGCCTTCAACACATCAATAAGTTCTAGATATCTATAATAATAAGAGCATAATATGCTAATTAGACCAGACAGCTGAACAACCTTCCGGACGTCCTTCCAGACAAAGCCATGGCAGTGGGGGCCAAGGCATAGGCGGTTAAAGGCGATCAGGCAGGCAGGAAAGTGGTTAGGGGTGATTAGGCAGGCAGGTGAGTGGTTAGGGGTGATGAGGCAGGCAGGCAGAGTGGTTAAGGGCAATCAGGCAGGCAAGCAGGTGAGCGGTTAGGAGCCAGTGGTCCTGGATTGCTAGAGGGATGTCTGACTGCCAGTTTAGGCCTGATTCTGCTGTGGGATCGGGCCTAAACTGGCAGTCAGACATTCCCCGAGGGGTCCTGGATTGCAAGAGGATGCAGGCCAGGTTGAGGGGACCCCCCTCCAATGCATGAATTTCGTGCACCGGGCCTCTCGTTCTGAGAATAAAATCCCAATTCCTTAACATGGCATAGTGAATGCATCCTGCAAGACCAAGGCCTTCATTCTCCCAGCTGCTAGGAGTGTTGACTTCTGATGGCTCACAGCTGAGTCCCTCACTAGACAGGGTGCCACCTCATCCAAAGTTATGGCCCTCAGCAGGGGAAGACCCCATTCAATGCCTGGACAGTTGGAGGTGCAAAGGTCTGGCTCCCTTGCTTCAATTTGGGATAGCTCCAGCGCCCCCTGTGGGATCAGGTGAGGTCTCTTTTGTAACTGTGTGGCTGCTCACTTGCTCCCTCTGCCCAGCCTGGCTTCAGCCTCTCTTCCTCTTGGGTGTTGTACCTGAGAGCACTCCCCAATAAATTTCCTGCAAATTTCAACTCAGAGTTCATTTCTGGGGAAACCTGATCCACAACACAAGGCTTCCATAATCTGGCTCCAGCACAATACCCGGCATAAGGTAGACACTCAGTAAGTACTCTGGATGGATTGGCTGGTTGGGGCATAAACATGAAGTGAGGTGAAGAAGTCTCTGCCACACAATCAGCATCAGGCATTTGTTCAGGGGCTCTCAGGGGCATGGTCAGAGGACATACAGGGTAGTTAATGGGCAATGCAGGCCCCACTAGCTGTTTTTGTCAATAACGATGGGAACCTGCAACTCAGGTGGCACAGGGGAGGGTGGGAGAGGCCTGCCAATGGCTTTCTCTGAGTGTTAATGCTTGATCAGCAGAACATTTCACTCTGAATTGACTTTCATGTATTCTTTCTTACTCTGCCAAGCCAGGAATGAACAGAAAAGCCAACATTTCAGAATGTGCTTTTCTTCTGCAATTTCACCTTTTAAAATGACTTGCCGTGGGAACAGCAAGGGCAGATGATTCTTTAGGCAAGTTGGTACTAACGCCATCTCATCAGGCAAGAGCAATGAGAGGTGAAGTAACTTGCCTGGAGTCGTTCAGCTGCGGGTGAAACAGCATTTGAACCTCATCCATCTGACCCCCCAACCCACTCTGTCTTTTCCTGCATCATTCTTTCCAGGGTGCTCTCCTCCTCAGGGTGTTTGTCTCCTTTGGGGGAACACCACCCCAGAGTCTCCACAGGGAGCGCAGGTGGCCTGGTCCTTTTGTCGCAGGGAGATTTTCAGGCTCAGTGGCCGCCCTAGGAACAGTGGGAGTGTGGATCCAATCTTTATAACAAGCCTTTGCAGTTGGTTCTCAACAGGGGCACGTTCGCTCCACAGCGGACATTTGGTAATGTCTGCAGACACTTTTGGTTGCAATGATTGGTGTGTGTGTGTGTGTGTGTGTGTGTGTGTGTGTGCATGTGTGTGTGTTATTGCCTTCTGGTGGGTAGAGGTCAAGGATGTTGCTAAACATTCTACATGCACAGGCCAGCCACCGATAATAAAGAGTTATCTGGTCCAAGATGTTGATAGT
The DNA here is from genome assembly GCF_964212035.1 of Myotis nattereri. NCBI lineage: Eukaryota > Metazoa > Chordata > Mammalia > Chiroptera > Vespertilionidae > Myotis > Myotis nattereri. The sequence continues at coordinate 95,198,217 of NC_138079.1, read as the reverse complement.
ATTGAGGTGGAGGAACCCTGGTGGAGAGATTCCTCACCTTGCCTGACCCATGAGCAGGCTCTCCGGGCCATGCCTCTTCCCTGTGTCTGCAGAGTAATTTGGGCAGCACCCAGGGGAACTGTCCCCATGTTCCAGCTCCAGCACCTTTGCTTCCTGAGAGAAGTCAATGAAGGCAGAGACAGAGATGAATGATAACATGGACACAGAAGGTTCCCTGAAGAAATCCAGGACTCAGCGGGGTTCTTTCAAACTGACTCACTACTGACCCATTTCTACCTCTTATCTCCAAGGCACAGATATAAGCCACATGGATTGGTGTGGAACTGGGTTACACTTTTCATGGTCAGCTCTTGGGGTCAATTCTAGCTCAGAATTTCTGCCAACCTGGAACTATATGAGTAAAACTGCTAAGAAATAAAACTGGCCACTCCACAGTTAATCATGCGTAAAGGCTGGGGAGGTTCTCTTTGTCTGGTATTCTTGAAATCTGTCCCCACAATTGCATGGGCCAAGCATTTATAAAACTGGTGTTAATCCAACTCTATGTGCCAGGCATTATGCTTAGGGCTTTGTGAGCATAATATTAATGAATCCAAATACCAACCGATGAAGTAGGCACCATTACTACATTTATTTGATAGAGGAGACTGGGCCTTAGAGCAGGTAAGTGGTTTCTCCAAGGTGGCCAGGTAATATGATGTTGAGCTGAGATTGGAACCTGGTTACGATTAACTCCAGTGACTAAGCCTGAACTGGCTGCCGAAGGGCTTGAGTCTGGCACTTTCATACGTTTGTTTTGACTTGTACAATGGTTCTATAAAAAATGTTCCAACAGCTAAAAATTCAATATTTTACAAAAATATCTCTTAACTCACCCTAATAAATAATAATATCTGGTAATGCTGCTCATTCCTACCTGAACAATTTGTTGGATGCTTTATATGTATCATCTCCAATCTTTATAACAAGCCTTTGCAGCTGGTATTATTTACATTTTGCAGATGAGGAAACAGCCTCTGAGAGCTTATTGAGGTCATAAGCTAGGAAAATCATAGCTGGTGTCTAGATGTAGTGTTCGTTGTTATTAATTCTTACCAGAGGACATTTTTCCCCATTTATTTTTAGAGAGAGTGGAAGGGAGGGAGGAGGTGGAGAGAGAGAGAGAGAGAGAGAGAGAGAGAGAGAGAGAGAGAGAGAGAGAAACATTGATGTGAGAGAGACACATTGATTGGTTGCCTCCCGCACATGCCCTGACTGGGGCCTGGGATGGAACGTGCAACCCAGGTATGTGCCCTTGACCAGGAATCAAACCTGTGACCTTTTGGTGTGTGGGCCGATGCTCTAACCACTTAGCAACACTAGCCAGGGCTCAAATGTAGTTTTATTTGCTTCTCATAACTTCCACCCTGACACATATGTAAATTCTCTAGCAATTTAAATTAAACTATGTGGGCTACCCAAGAGTACAATTTGGAAGAAATCCATCTACCCCATTTCCTAATTATACAGTGAAAACCTATGAGTCTAGGAGACTTCAAGCATTCATCATTGTATAAGGCTTGGGCAACTTTAAGAAGTGGAGGTTTAAGAATTCATTTAGAATGAACATGATGAACTAAGGAGCCACTTCCCTCCAGCTGAGATCACCCCTGACAATGCATGAGCCCCTCTCACCAATGCCTTTAATTAGGCAAAGCACAGAGCGCATGTTCTGAAAATTGCTAAATGGTTTAGTGGTTGCTCTGTATTAAGAAATGTTAACATTTTATCCAGAGGAGCACAATTAGCATGCATCAACCAGTGGTTAATAGTAATAATAAAATGAAATGATCAGTTGAAATAAAAGCTTTTATTTTCATTTCACAGGAACCATTTGTTATATGTGAAGAGGCTTTTTTATCTTTAATTGAAGAGAGAAAAAATGCCCCGGGTGTATTCTAAGGCCCTAATGACAAGATGATAGGGAATGGGCACAGCGAAGGGTACCTTCTGAATATTTTTCTTTGAGGCTTAGGATGGAAACAGGTGCTACGTAGATCCTTCTTCCTCTCTTTTTTCTTCTCCCTGTCTATCTCTCTGTCACCACACTTGGCCCACTGTTTCCATTACACACAAGGAGTTATGACTCCTGGATGCTCAATGGACTGTCAAAGGCCTGAGTACCATGATCTGAAGAGTGAGAACAAAAAGACAAAGGGGCTTCCATCAGTCTCAGCTGAGTCAGAAGGAGAGTTGAGAGTGGGCAGAGAGGTGCTGACCTTAGGTATGCAAAGTACCTCTGACCTGAGGCCGGTGGAAGGAACAGGGCTCCCATTTCCTGATCCCCTACTCTGTGCCCGGTGCCAGGTGTTTTAGACACTTAGATTTGACACGCTCAGCAACCCCACGAGGCAAGGTGAAATTCACAGATAAGAAGCCGTGGGCAAACTACGGCCGCGGGCCGGATCCGGCCCTTTTGAAATGAATAAAACTAAAAAAAAAAAAAGACCATACCCTTTTATGTAATGATGTTTACTTTGAATTTATATTAGTTCACACAAACACTCCATCCATGCTTTTGTTCCGGCCTCCAGTTTAAGAACCCATTGTGGCCCTCGAGTCAAAAAGTTTGCCCACCCCTGGTCTAGTGTCACAATTCAGAGAAGTGGAAGTGAATTCAATTTTAAGGTGTTTTCTGTGACTTGGTGCCCTGGCTTGACCCTTTCAAAGGCTGCCTTGGGCTACTGGCTGTGCCCTGTTCTAAGCAATGATTCTGTTTTTATATGGAGGCATCAGGGAGGAGGAAGAGGGTACAAGAAGGAATTAGGGGTAAGCTGTAGGGAGAAAGGACCAAGAGACTCTGAGAGAAGATGCAAAAGGAAACAGTAACTGATCTGTGTCCTGAAGCGTCAACTCCGGAACTTGACCACGGGCGGGCTCCATGCTGAGCACTGTTAGATACAGGCCCTCATTTAATACTAAACCTGTGATTCTGGTGGTGATATTTTCTTGTGACACATGAGATAAATGAAGGTCAGAGAATTTAAGTGCTTGCCCAGATCCCATAGCTATTAAGTAGTAGAGTTGGGATCTGGACCCAGATGATACATCCCCAAAGCTCATAATCTTCCCATTGTTTCATGTTCTCATTTCTGTGAAAACTTCAAGGCTGTTCTGGGCATAGTCACTCAGGAATAATCCACACCTTGTTCATTCAGCAAATACTTAGAGACAACATCGAGTGTTAGTGAAGATGTGGAGCAACTGGAACTCTTGTATATTATTGGTGAGAATGCAAATGATTCTTTGGAAGTAATTCTGGCAGGTATTTGTGTTTTTGCTTTTTAAAAAGAAAACCAAACATATGTTTACCATATGACCTAGCCATTTTATTTCTAGATATTTGCCCAAAAGAAAGAGAAAATATTTCTTCGGAAAAAATACTTATACAAAAATGTTCACAATAGTTTTAGTCATAATATGTACAATTTGAAAAAGCTTAGATATCCATCAGTAAGAGAAAGTATAAATAAACTGTATTAAACCCATAAAAGGGGATGCTGCTTAGATTGGACAACCAGGAGTGAATCTCAAGGACACTCTACTGAGTGAAATAAGCTTTACAAAAGAAGTACATATGCATAATTCTATTTTTATAAAGTTACTAGAGGTCCAGTGCACAAAATTCATGCATGGGTGCAGTCCCTAGGCCTGGCTGGCAATTGAAGCACGAGCATCTAGCACGGAAGGGCAGGTCCCAACTGACCTCTGGGCCCTGGGCAGCACCTGGGCCCCCAGGCCCCTACGCGCCCCCCTCTGCCTGAGTCATTGGGCCCCCGTCCGGCTCCCTCAGTGTCTGGGAGCTGGGCGGCAGCCCTGCCCCCCTCTGTCACTGCTGGTCACCATCTGCGGGGTGATGGGCGGGATGATCGGGCCCCGCTTGCACCTTCCTTGGCCTGGCACCACTCACTTACCTGCTCCACCATCCCGCCACAGTCATACTCTCATCGAGGCCCATTGAGGCCGGCAGCGCCTTAACTACTGCCCACTGCCAGCCCTGCATTGCCGATGCCTGCCATGTTCTGTGCTGCCTCCTGGTGGTCAGCACACATCATAGTGAGCAGCTGAACTCCCAGTCGAACTCCCGGTGGAGGGGACAATTTGCATATTAGGCTTTTATTATATAGGATAGAATGGAAAAACCTAACTAAGAATAGAAAACTAACCAGAGTAATGTTTGGGGTGGGGGTTGACTAGGAAAGGGCATGAGAGAATGTCTTGGGGGATAATCATATTTTATCTTTCCACAGGATTTTGAGTGACAGATGAATCCACTTGACAAAACCCAGGGTATTTACTTGCTAGGATGGTTATAACGAAGTACCAAAGACTGGGTGGCTTCAACAAAGGGAATTTATTGTCTCACAGCTCTGGAGGCTAGAAATCTGAGATCACAGTGTCAGCAGGGTTGGTTCCTATTGAGACCTCCCTCCTTGGCTTGCAGATGGCCGTCTTATTGCTGTGTTTCACATGGTCTTCCCTCTGGATGTGTCTTTGCCTAATTTTTCCTTCTTTTGAGGACATCCACCAGATTTGTTTAGGGCTCACTCTAATGATCTTATTTTAGCTAAATTACCTCTGTAAAGAACCTATATCCAAATACAGTCATATCTGGCTAGCACATCAGCATATGAATTTGCTGAGAGGGCACCAATCAGGCCATTACAATTAGTAAATGTACTCTTAAGATTTATGCACTATACTATCCATAAATTTTTTTCAGAAAAAACTGAGAATCAATATTGAACTTAATGACATGCATGCTAAAGTATTTATGGGGAAATTTTCACTTCAGAAAATAAGATAGATTAATGGATGGAGAAGTAATGGGATAGATATGTGATAAAGTAAATATAATAACATTTTAATGGTAGACTATAGGTGGTACGTATATTGGTTTTCACTTCAAATTTTTTCAACTTTTCTGTTTGGAAAAGTATTTATGAAGCATCTAATGTGCCAGGCATTGAGTGAAGTGATAGGAATTGAATAATGAACAATATAGACAAGATTTCTGTCTTAGTCCATTTAGGCTGCTATAACAAAAATACCACAGACTGCATGGCTTAACAACAAACATTTATTTCTCACAGTTCTGGATGCTGGAAGCCCAAGATGAGGGCTCCTGGGGATTCAGTGTCTGGTGAGGTTCTGCTTCCTGGTTCATGCCTGGTCACCTTCTCATTGTTTCCTCACATGGTGCAAGAGAGAAAGGAGCTCTCTGGTGTCTCTTTTATAAGGGCACTAACCCCATTTGTGAGGGTCCCACCCTAACAACCTAATTACTTCTTTACTTCCTAATGTCATCATTAGGGGGTTAGGATCTCAACATATTAATTTTTGAGAGAACACAAACTTTTAGCCCATACAGTACCAATCCCCAGGAAGCTGGTATTTTGAAGTAATTCATTAGCAGTTGTGGTTTCCAGTGAGGCACCCCATGGGCACATTCATTTCTGAGTCGATCAGACTTAGCCCAACCTCCATGTGTACCATGCATTTCACGTTTACCTGCTCAATGCTGGAGCCACACATTTCACATTTAGCTGCTCAATGAACACAGGCCTGTTGGCTTTCTACCTCAACTTGGATGATGAATGACACAGCAGCCCCTAGTTGTGCAAAGATAAATCATTCCAAGTCCAAGTGGTAAGCCACAGAAATAGCAGCAATTTATATATACCCCAGGAGTCCCTTGCGAGAAAACCTTCACTATTTATGATGTATAGTGATGAAAGTTAAGAACAAGAATGGGAGTGGCAGCTTTATTTTATTACCATGGGCACACTACAAATGGAAATGCTCATTGGAGAGCAGGTTCGATAGGAAACCCTCATGACACAAAGTTTATCATGGAAAAAATAGGCATTCACGTAAAGCTGCAGCAATAATTTCAATACTGGCCAAACATTTTTGAATTGGAACAAAGGGATTTTTCAATATTCTTACATGACTATTAGGCTTATGGCCCAAATCCCCATGAGCAAAATGTTGCATTGCTTCAAGTCACAATTATAGAAAACAAATAATTCTGCCAGTGTTTACATTCAGGGGACTTGGGAAACTTGTACTGGATGGGAAAATAAATCTTTGTATCATGAAGTAGAAAGAATTTCTCTATGATGTCATAACCTATGTGGCTGAATTCTTATTTTTATTTTTATTAGGCAAACTTAAGCAAGCCACTTGGCCTCTTTAGATCTCAGGGTATTTTGCTTTGTTTTTTAAATCTGTAAAATGGTAATAAAACTACCCATTCAGAATGTCCTAAGAATTTTTTTTCTTTTCTATTAATCCTCAGCTGAGGATATTTTTCCATTGATTTTTAGAGAGTGGAAGTGATGGTGAGAGATGGAGAGAGAAACATCGATGTGAGAGAGACACATTAATTGGTTGCCTCCTGCAGGCACCCCAACCAGGGCTGTAGATCGAGCCTACAACTGAGGTACGTGCTCTTGACCGAAATCTAAGCCAGGGTCCTTTAGTCCACGGCCAACGCTCTTTTCACTGGGCCAAACCAGCTAAGGGCAGGAATTTGAAACACTTAACACATCTTTAGCACTTAGTCTAGCTCAAAGTTAGTGTTCAGAAACTGGCAGTGATGATGGTGGTGGTGGTGATGATGATGATGATGATGACAGTGGTGATGATGATGATGGTGATAATGGTGTGATGAGGGTGATAGTGGTGATGATGGTGATAATGACAATGATGATGATGATGGTGGTGGTGATGATGAGGGTGATAATGGTGTGATGAGGGTGATAGTGGTGATGATGGTGATAATGACAATGATGATGATGATGGTGGTGGTGATGATGAGGGTGATAGTAGTGATGATGGTGATGACGATGATGATGGTGGTGGTAATGATACCAGTGATGACTCCTAAGGCAATGCTGATAATTACAGCAGCAATGAAATAAAGAAAAGCAGGAGGACATGCACTAAAAAATTGCATACAAGGAACAAGGACGCAGCTACTCTGTCTCTCCAAGAATTAAATGGCATGAAATGAACCAAGAAACTTTGGATGTGGCAACTGTTTAAAAGCTTGAGTTCAGGCTAAAGAAAGCCAACAGATGAAGATCACCTGTTAGCTAAGGTGCACATGGTTTCTCCCTCGTCAGTCTGGTTCGTTCATAGAATGTTATGACCAATTAGTGATGCCTGCCATGGATTTGGACCAGAGGCACAGCAACGTATGTGAGTTTATAGATTCTGGTGACAGAACTTCAGGCACAGTTCTCATATTTAGCACTTGCACACTGCAAACAGAACAGAATATTATACATTTCTAATATTTAGCTCTTGAGCTTTAATATTATTTGGGTTTTTCTACATCATTAATTTTGAGAGCAAGGACCATCTATTTATTACTTGTTAAAAGGAATATTAATAACAATGTATTATATTTGTTAATATTAATAATTAGAAATAGGAATAATATTAATAATATTATACTTATACTTAATAATATATTAATTATTTACTAAAATATCTATTCCCATGCATAGACAATTCTTAGGTGCCGAATGAATGTTTGTTGAATCAAATTAAAAAATTGTCTTTGTGATACAAATTAGTATTTATAATGTTCTGTTTGGAGTGGCATATATTAAGAAGAACTTTGGAAACCTTTCATCCCTATGCAACTCTCTCCTCAGAGGTGAATAAAGGAAAATGAAACTTTACTCTTCAAAAAAGTTAAGTGGAGGCTATTCTGTCCCTTGCTTTATAGAAATGAATTTTTGCAAAGCCCTGGTAAAAGTTGTTCTGACATAACTTCATGACTGGGTTTGCAATTCACCTTCCAAAATTGTTTATTTGCTTCCCAAAGAGCCACCTTTGTTCTGGGTCAAGTCTGACTCAAAAAGAAAAATTTCACTAAGATTTTACTTGTGAGAATTTTACAAGCTTCCTCAATTTCTTTCCAATTATTGTGTCAATCCACATGGCAAGACGGGAGGAAAAGGTTTATGATGCTATTTTGTCTCATGGCCTTTATTTTGTCCCTCACTATTCAAGATGTACAACGTCACCAATACTAAGGTAAGACTTTTTCAGGAGGATTCTGCCCAGTGCCTCACAAATCAGGCAGTTTTCCGGTCTGACTGGTACCAACAGGCACTGTTCCCAGCCCCGTGTGAGTTCCAGGCACCATTTCTGCTCATCCTTCTGGGTGGTTCTTTCCCCAGGCCAACGTCACTTCCTCACACCCAGGTGCTGAATACTCCACGGCTCCTCAAACTTTTTAAACAGGGAGCCAGTTCACTGTCCCTCAGACCGTTGGAGGGCCGGACTATAGTTTAAAAAAAAACTATGAACAAATTCCTATGCACACAGCGGCAGCAAAAACACCCGGCGGGCTGGATAAACATTTTCGGCGGGCCGCATGTGGCCCGCGGGCAATAGTTTGAGGACCCCTGCTCCAGGAGGCCCTCCGCAGAGCTCCTGGTTGTCTCCACGTGCAGCTCTCTGCTCTCTAGAACTCTGTCTCTGAAAACGCTAGTTATTCGGGGTTCCCTGGATTCACAGCTCCGTCTCCTCAACCCAAAGCGTCCATGAAGCTTTGCCTGGCTTCTGCCGAGGGGCTGCTTCCTCCAACTGGCCTTGTAGCTTTCTTCAGAAACCACCTCAGAGACAGGAGCTGGAAGGAAGCTTCAAGGTCAACTCTCCTGTCCTCCGAGGAGCTTGTAACATGCTGCAATGCCAGATCCTGCTTTTCCTGTGACAAAGGCTTTGAAGGCCCACACACAGGCATCTGGTACAAAACAATTGCTTCTATTTGTGCCTTCACTGTCCTCTATAGGGCGGGGGAGAAGGGGTATGGAAGCAGCGCAGCATGAGCTGTGATGTTAAGAACACAGGGTTCAAATGCCAGTTCCACTGCTCAGTTGCTGTGTGACCTACGCCAACTTACTTAGCCTCTCTGAGTCTCTGTAAAATGGAAAGGATGCCTCTTTGGAAGAGTGAGTGAGGGTTTGCAGAGGCAATGCAGTTGCCTTATGCCATGCTTGGAGCATAGGGGGTGCTCAACAAATATTATTTATTTCTGGTATTATAAGGAGGTGAAGGGAGGCATCCAGAGCCTGACCCTTGAGGGTTCTATAACTAAGGAAGTGGGAAGATTGCTTTTGAGGTCCCTGTGCTCATTAGTAGCTGCCGAAAAGGCCATAGCAGGGCTTATCTCAGTGAAAAACACAACCGAATGAGCAGAGGAAACCAGCTCCTCCTCCCTGGGAGGGCAGGAATCAGGCACAGCTCAGCATCAGGTACTGCCCCTCAGCCAGGTAAAGGATGCTCCCGCATCAGGCACCTTCATCTCGGCATCAGCAAAGCTGGGGGTCTTAAATGAGCTCAGCTCAGCCGGATCGCTCTGTTCCTGAGTGAGCCCTCCCAGGCCGGGGACTGGGTGTCACTGGCCTGGTTGGAACTCTAATCTGACTTTAGGGAGGTGAGCCTTTTCAGTGATAACTGGTGCACTGGCCAAAGCCGGATTGATACATTGCGATATTAACACGGCAGCTATCATTTACTGAGTTCTGTGTACCTTTCCGCCTCCACCTTCTGTACTAATTCCTTCAACAAGCATTCTGGAACCAATTCCCTCATGGCTACTCAGGGCTCAGGCAAATTCTGTCCCCCCGCCCCCCTTTCTAAAAACCCTCCAAAAGCTGTTACACTGGAATAAAGGCCACATTTCTAACCATTTCCTAAAAGTGCTACATGATATGACCCCACTCCAAACTTTTTTCTCCCCCTTCTCTCCCTCCTTCCCTCCCTTCTTCCCTCCCTCTCTCCCTCCCTCCTGCTTTCTATGTTTCAGTAACACTGTCCTTTCTTATTCATAAATTCTTTACCTGCCCCAGGGCCTTTGTACGTGCTTTCCACTCTCAATTGGGATATTCTCTGTGATTTTTGTATGTCTGATTTGGTTTCATCCTTCAGGTCTTCTTCACGTGTTAATTGTGTAAGGAGATCCTCCCTGGGCATCTAAAGCTGCTGAGTGATTTTTGCAGATGCTGAGCTATTGGGAGTCACTATTTTTTCATTTTATAGCTGAGATAGCTGAGGCTTAAGAAAGTGAGAAAGCCTCCCTGAGGCTCCACAGCATGTGGCATTGCAGTTGAACCTAAAGGCAGTGGCTGTTCCACTGTTTTATATGTATTTGGCTTTCTCATTTGTCAGCGAGACCCCTTCCTTCCCTTCTCCTCCCTCTCTGCCTTCTTTGTCATTTTAGGATCAAGTTGATTAACATTGTCTCTCCTTTGATGGGGCACACACAGATCACGTTTTAAACAGGGTTTTAAGCACACTTTCTGGACTCTGCCCTTTGCTGCAGGCCAGCATGTCTATTTTTCTTATTATAAACAAGAATGGAAACAGCTTATGCTGTGGAGAGACCAAAATTGCCAACACGAAACTTGTGTCCTTTGTAAAACAGTTTGTGAAATAAATTGGGTAGTGTTTTCTCCCCCTCAGGCCAATCCAGTATAGTGGTATAATGTGATGAAGCCTATTGTAAGCTTGAGTTCTCTCTCCTCTCTCTCTCTCTCTCTCTCTCTCTCTCTCTCTCTCTCCCCTCACCCAATGGTAACTGAGCATCTACTATAGCCTACATATTTGACAGGGGCTAAGTATGTAACGGTTGAATAATATAGATATGGTTCTTGCCCTCAGTGAGTTTATAGGCTTGCAAGGTAGCTGGATAGTAAGCAGGTAATTATATGAGTACTTACATGGTTATATTGTGGTAAGCACAAGAAGAGTTTCAAGGTGCAATGAGAGTGCATACAGAGAGAGAAAGAGAGAGAGAGAGAGAGAGAGAGAGAGAGAGAGAGAGAGAGAGAGAGAAGTTTGAAAATTTCCCCTGAGGACTAGGAGAATCTATCTTAATCTGACCTTGCTTACTTACTTTTCCCACCTCACCTTGTACCTACCCTACCTCCCGCTCACTCCCTGTGAATCCAGGCGCCATCTTTCTCTGTTCCTTGAACACTGAAGCTACTGGTATTCCCGACTTTGGCCTTTGCACATTCTGTCCTCTGTCTGCCTCACCCTCCACCAGATCTTTACATGGCGGGTTTCTCTCCATTGGATTTAATCCCAAATGCCCAGCAAGGATTTTCTTGCCCACCCTCTGTGAGAACATCCCTCCGTCACTTCCTCCAGCTTGCTTCCTCCACCCAGGTGATGTCAAGGTTACCACACACAAGCCACAGTTTGAGTAGACTGTTCTAAGGAATTTCCTCTCTTGGATCAGAAGAGGAGAAAGTGTGAGGTTGGTATTTCCGCCAATGGTCACTACGATTTCAAGGAATGACATTGGGCGCTCATGCTGTGGGTTCTGTGGGAATAGCTCTGTCAGTCTCCTATCGAGAAAAAAGAAACATCCCTAAACTTGCGCCAAATGCTGTGCCAGGAGCCTTCCTTGGACCGTTTCATTGAATCCTTAGACCATGTCATGTCTCACTCACAGAGGAAAACCTAAAGCTTGGAGAGTTTCAGGAATTTGCTTGTGGTCTCACTGCAAGGAAGTGCTGAGCATGGATATGGTTTCTGATTTGTTTGATGGTAGAACTTCTCTTTCTACCATAGCCCACAGTTTCCTTTGAGGTTGTATTTTAATGCTGCCTTGTCTCATAAAAGTCAAATTGATAAAATATGATATTCTGGGACAAAAACAGCAGAAATGTAGATAGCATCTCCCTGCAGTTTACCAAGCACTTTCCCATCTGTGGCCTCCTCCTCAGGACAGTCTGTGGGAAGTGGGGTGGGCCAATGGAATGGGGATTCCCATTCAAATCTCAGCTGGTGCTTTGAAGAAGTCATGAAACCCATCCAGTCTCCAATTCTTCACCTATACCATGGAATTCCAACACCCATTCACGATATGCAAATATGAAATGGAAATGCAGGACCATCATCAGGCATAGAGTAGGCTCCACATGGGTATTAATTACCATGAGCTCTACAGTTAACACTTATCATTACAGTTAATGATTATCATCAATTCTACAGTCATCAGCAGAATCTCTTCATCAATGCGTTGGAATGGGAGGACCCCAGGACTATGGGTCGATGGAAGGTGAGTCAGTCAGAGCCACGGACACCTGGGCCTCACACACCAAGTGGTAGGATGGCTCGGTTCTCACTTCCCCTGGGTTACAAGGTGCCAACCCTTGGAATGAGGGGGTCACACAAATGAATTGTGATGCTCTTGTGTACCTTCTGTAAGACTCCGATCATTTCTGGCCCCGTAGATACTACCACAATCTGTCTAGCTCAACTCTGCAGCAAGAGGGAGATTCATTCTCATCTTTCTCGTCTGAATCAGAGGCACCCAGGGATTAGCCTGACATGGTCTCAGGAGAAGCAGGGATGATTTATACAGACATCGGCAACATAACTGTCTCCATGACCCGGCATGTCTCACAACGCTTTTCATTTGTCAAACAAATTAATCTGGATGTGTCACTTAAACACAACAGCGACACTCACTCACAGAGTGGAGGACGGGCAGGGTGGGGAGTTGTCCATTCTCCAGGCTGGAAGAGGGATCCTTGCCACGTTTCACTCCATGCCTGACTTTCTCAGTCTTTTACTGTTTTTTGATTGTTAAAGGATGTGCATTATTTTGTCACCCCTTAAAATTTGGAAGTCTGGGATTGTGACATCCATTCCTAAAAAAAATCACAGAGGATATTAAAAATCATAGAGGATATTAAAAATCATAGAGGATATTAAAAATCATAGAGGATATTAAAATAAGTAAACATTTCTGTGCTTTTCCCTTTTAGTTACCAATCAGTTCATACAAGTTTACCTCATTTAGTTTAAAAAGAGAATTCTTATTCTGTAGCACAATTGAAAACCGAATGTGACTTGTTAATATTTTACTTGGTCTGTGTCGAGTGGCTTTTAATTTTGCTTTGTTTCTTTTTTCTTACTTAAAAAATAGAGAACAGTAACATTGTGCGTGTGTTCTTCAACCAAAAAGAACCAATTCACAATATTTTTATCATAGATTATATTTTAATAAATGAAGTTTAAATGTTTAATTATTTTCTAATATTTTAAAACATAAGGCTTTTAACATAAAATACGGAGTCCTGGATTGAAAATAGGAAAAGCCTGGCAAAAACTGGGCTTGCTTTGTGTGTGGTAACATTCACCTGGAACTGAGCAAACTGTTCCATTCAAAAGATTTGAATCCTCCAGTTTGCCACCATCTCCATCAGTCCCTATTGCTTCTCACATGCAGCTTGGCTATCTGTTTGACCCTTGTAGGCAGATGGGTCTCTGACTCATTTTTTTCTGTGCTCGCCTTTCCCCCTCTTCCCCTCCCAGATGGGTCCCGTGGTCTCTTAATTTCGCTGACCTGCTTCCACTCCTTCCTCTCAACCTTTCACCAAGATGTCAATTTTAAAGTCCCACCCATTTTTTTTTTCTTGCCTAGCTGGGCTTGGGGATGGGTGGAAATTGGAGATTCTTCAAGTACTGTGTTAGAGAGAAGATGAAGGAGAGGACCGCTCCAGTCCAGCTTCAGTAAGCACCTTTAAGACAAAGCTTTTTCCTGGTAATGACTAACCATCCCTAACATAATTCCACTTCAGCATAACTCTAACCGAGTCTCTGTGTTTTCTCCACCTCTCCCAACCCGCACTTCTTACCTTACTAGCAGTTCGAAGAAGACCAGGATCTCAGAACAACAGTGGGTAGAAATTCATTTACTGGGAATGGAATGAGGTGGGGGGAAATCTCTATCAGTTCACAGTATTAACTTTTTAAAAATATATTTTTATTGATTTCAGAGAGGAAGGGAGAGGGAGAGATAGATAGAAACATCAATGATGAGAGAGAACCATTGACCAGCTGCCTCCTGCACGCCCCCTACTGGGGATCAAGCCCGCAACCCGGGCATGTGCCCTTGACCGGAATCGAACCCAGGACCCTTCAGTCCACAGGCCGATGCTCTATTCACTGAGCCAACCGGCCAGGGCCACAATATAAACTTTGGAAAATATAAAAAATATTACAAAGTAACATAAATTATTCTTAAACAGCACAAAACATTGGGCACTCCAGTCTATTTCTTCCAGCATGTTTTCATTTCTTTCCTCTACATAGCTCAGACTAAAAAAATACAATTTTGCATTTTCATTATTTTGCTTGTCATCGTTGAGTAAGTATTTCCCCGCGATATTAAAAATGCTCATAAACATCACTTTAATGACTGCATAACAGTCCATCACATGGATGCGCCTTCATTTGTTTAACTGGTGCCATAGCACTGGACACTTGGGTTGTTTCCTGTTCTCTATATTGTAAATAACATTGCACAAAAATCTGTCTGCGTCTCAGAATATTTCCTTAGGATCGTTCCTATCAGGAGGATTTTGGGGTTAAAGGGTTGGACATTGTTAAGGTTCTCGTTAGCTTTGCCAAATTGAAGCTCACGTTTTGGTATGTGTGGGTAGTGTCTTAGTTGTAAAGATATTGTGATGTTTTGGTGCAATTCTCGCAGGGTCTGGAATTGCAAGAGTGATGAAGAGGGACATGGGCATTAGGATAACGGATGAGGGATGTTTGAACATTGCTTAAATGAAAAGTGCAGCCAGGTTCCGCGGTCATCCACAGAAGTGCACTTCATTCCTGGCTAAATGATTTCCTGAAATTGGCTTCTTGTCAATTCCCTCCGCTGCAGCAGTGTTAGCCAAAGAGGGCACCGTCAGATAATTTCTGAAGTCAATCTATTTTTCTGCCCGAATCTTGACATAAAAATTCTTTCTCCCTTTCTCCCTCCCTTTTTTCCCTCCCTCCTTCTGTTCTTCTTCCTTTCTTATCTTCTATGTCTGCTTCCAGTAATTACCATGTGTTGGATGCCTACAATGGGCCAGGCGTTGTGCATGGCTCTTCGCATCACTATTCATTCAACCCTTTCCGCAACAGTACCAGGTGGTCATCACCATCCTGTTTTTATTAATCCTCACCAGAGGATATTTTTTCCATTGATTTTTTTAAGAGAGAGAGGAAGGGAGGGGGGAAACATCGATGTGAGAGAGACACATCGATTGGTTGCCTCGGGCACGTGCCCTGACTGGGGGCTTGGGATCAAGCCTGCAACCCGGGTATGTGCCCTTGACTGGAATTGAA
The DNA here is from genome assembly GCF_964212035.1 of Myotis nattereri. Taxonomy (NCBI): domain Eukaryota; kingdom Metazoa; phylum Chordata; class Mammalia; order Chiroptera; family Vespertilionidae; genus Myotis; species Myotis nattereri. The sequence continues at coordinate 95,183,019 of NC_138079.1, read as the reverse complement.
CCTGGGACCCTTCAGTCCATGGGCCAACACTCTAACCACTGGGCAAACCAGCTAGGGCAATCACCATCCCACTTTTATGAGGCGGGAAGCTGAAGCTTAGAGAGAGCTATCCAGCGAGCAAAATACTCCTGGCAGGTGAGCAACAGAACTGGATTACATTTTTGTCCCAAGCCCATGCTGGTCCACCAAGCCTACCAATAAGGCAACTCCCTGACCCAGTCTGCATTGGGTTGGCTGCCCCTAGTCTCGGTGCCTGGTCTATCAGTGATGCTGTTACCCACGGGCCTGCCAGAGGGGATCTTATCTGACCTCCTTGAGAATAGAGGCTGGGCGTTATCATTTCTATATTCTCATTACCCAGCACATAATAGGCAATATATCTATATCTAGCTAGCTAGCTCCTGCTGAAGTACCTCAGAGTCTCACACATATGCCTTTTTGAGACTCTTGGTTTTTCTGTCTCCATAAAGTCTAAAGTTTCCTGCTCATCAAGGTGCACGACAGTTTCTGGAAGTTTTCAATCCTTTGTCTCCAACACTAGGAAGACCAAAGACCCATACTTGGCGTGAGCATAGGAACATGACAATGATAACCACCTCTCAGTTCTCATGCATTACAGCATTTACTTTCCCTTAAGAACAAGACTGCAGAGTGGGTTGGCATTTGCAAACACACATAGAAGCGCCCTCTTCAGGGAGTAAGCAGCAGTCAGTGATCGGTGAAGGGATTTTACAAGTGCTTTTCATTTTCCTCTTAGGTCTCCCTGCTTGGGAAGGGCAGACTCCGGGAGAAAGACAGCTAATGGGCTCCGGTAGGTCACCCCTGTGCCTGATAAATGTAGTTGAAATTGAGTGAGTCCAGGTTTAGATATAGGCTTTGTCACTTCCCAGTGATGTCTCCCTTGGAAAATTTCCTAATTTTTGAGCCTCAGTTTCCTCATCTCTAAAATGCGGGCAATAACTCATATATTGAATTATTGCAATAAGGATTTGACATAATAAAGGCAATTTATTTAGCAGAGGGTCTGGCATTAACTGTAAATATTGGTTCTATCTATCTATCTATCTATCTATCTATCTATCTATCTATCTCTGTGTCTGTTTTACAACATTCTCTTGGCTGGGTTTTCCCCCAATATTTTCTCTCTACTTAGTGGAATTTTCTGCAGAGGGAGAGATATTCTCTGTCTTTATGTGTTAAAACCACAGATACTTTCCTCATGCCATTCCTCCTGCTGGCACATTCTTATATAATGTAGAGACAAATGACAAATAAACAATAGCTAATATAATATGAGCTGATGATGTTGTGGAACAAAAATCAAGGTGAAGGGATAAAGGAGACCGAGGGCATATTTTAGGTTGTGTGATCAGGGAAGGCTTCTCAGAGGAGTTGGCATTTGAGACAAGGCTTGTATGCAACGAGGGAGCGAGTCATGCAGATGTTTGCCTCAAGTGTGTCTCATGCGGATGGAACAGTAAGCACAGAGGTGCTGAGGCAGATGTGGAGTTGGTGGGTTCCAGAAATATCCAGGAGGTGAAGGAGGCTGAAGCGAAGCGAGTAACACAAGATGATGTCGGAAAGGAAGGCAGGGGCCACCTCAGTTAGAACCTTGTAGGCGGTGGTAGGAACTTAACCTGAATGTGAGACAGAGGCAGGAGAGGGCTTTGGGCAGGGAGGGATGTGGTTGGACTCTATGTACAAACAGCACATGAGCTGCTGAGTGGATAGAGGGAGCCGTGTGGAAACATGGAGGTCAAACTGAGGCTCTGACAGTGGTCCAGGTATAAGACAACGGTGGCTCGCACCAGTGTTTCAATGGTGTAGGTAAGAAGTGGTCAGGTTGGGCATGTGGTTTGTGTTGCTTTGTGTGAACATGTGTATGTGTGTTTTACGCAGTGGTTTGCTGCTGCTGCTATAGCTAGTGCTGGTGTGTGTGTGTGTGTGTGTGTGTGTGTGTGTGTGTGTTTGTGTGTGTGAAAGGGGGAAATAAATGTGGCTGGACTCAGAATCATGTCCCAGGAGAAGCTAGGGACAGTTCAGCCAGAGCTAGAGTCATCTAATTAGACTTCACATTCATGAATCCAAAAAATGAAGAAATTCATCAAACCGTGTCTTCTCTGAAATGCAGTATAAATTCAGCAAATGGATAAGTGGATGCTACTTCTGTCTCTATTCAACACGAGAACAATTACAGCTAAACACCTTGGAGAAAGGTATCCAGTCTCCAAGTTTCCTAATTCCATTTCGAAAATAGCTCTAACATCTTCACTTGCTCATGGCGGGGATAATTAACACTAATGAAGTGAATGTAGGGCTGTGCCTCAGAGGCAGGCAGGGAATGCGACCGGGGTTATGGACGCGCTGGCTCCTTTGAAGGGAATTGTTGAACGACCCTTCTTCATTTGTATTCATGACGATACGGAGCCATTTTCCTGTGGTTGGTAAACATTTCAGAGGAGCCATCCACATATTACGTTTTAGAATTTAGAATTCTTCATTCTATTTAAAGAGTTCTTGGATTTTCCCTGCTGGTCACAAATGACTAAGCATGAGCCATAATACGTGTTCTATTCTTATTCTGAATAATGAATTTAGGAGATGAGAAGCTAGAGAAGGAGGGATGAGAGAGAGGGAGGGAGAAAGGAACTAATTTATGTCTTTATGGAATCAATATTTATTGAGCACTCATGCCATAGGCCCTATTGCATGCCAGGTTGTATCCAAGATACTGAGGAAACAGAAACAAAGTAGACAGGGTCTCTATTCTCATGCACTTGCATTCTAGTTAGGAACAAAAACAGGACAAATATGAGTTGGTGATAAGTAGATGCAAGAATATAAGTAGGGAGTGGGTCAGAGGGAGCTGGGTGGTCAGGGAAGCCCACTCAGAGGTTGTGACTTTGTGGCTGAGCTTCCATGGGAGGAAGGAAACAGGCACCCAATAACCAAAGAGAGAGCATCTGATTCTAAAGCAGCGGTTCTCAACCTGTGGGTCGCGACCCCTTTGGGGGTCGAACGACCCTTTCACAGAGGTCGCCTAAGACCATCGGAAAACACATATATAATTACATATTGTGTTTGTGATTAATCACTATGCTTTAATGATGTTCAATTTGTAACCATGAAATTGGGGGTCACCACAACATGAGGAACTGTATTAAAAGGTCGCGGCATTAGGAAGGTTGAGAACCACTGCTCTAAAGGAAAGGTGAGCCCAAAGGCCCGGTGGAGTAAAGGGACACAGGTGGGTGTGTGAGCAAGGAGGCCATGTGGCCAGTTCAGTGAGTGAGCACAGGAGTGGGTGGGAGGCGGGGTTTGGGAAGGGGAAGGAGTATGGGTTTATTCTAGAGGTGAAGGGAGACTGTTAGAATCTTTCTGATGGGGGAATAACAAGATCCGCTTTGTTTTCAAAAGCTCCTTTCAAGAGTGTGTACTAGAGAATAGACTGTGGAGGGGCAAGAGTGAAGCAGGAAGACAGCAAGGGGACTGCAGCAGTTGCCCTGTTGAGAGAGGAAGGTGCTGGAGGAGATGGAGAGAAGTGAGGAGTCAGTCACTGGCTTGAAGTGAAGTTGCCATGGAAAAAACCTAAGTATCTGTCCATGAATGAATGGATAAAGAAGATATCCATGGATATCCTGTAACACACACACACACACACACACACACACACACACACACACACACAGACACACCCCAATATTACTCAGCCATGAGAAAGAAGGAAATCCTGACATTTGTGACATGGATTTTGAGGACATTGTGCTAAGTGAGATAAGTCACACACAAAAAGACAAATACTGTGTGATCCCACTTATATGTGAAATCTAAAAAAGCTGAATGAGTAAAACAGATTAGGTGGGTGGCTACTGGGGGTTGGGGGTGGGGAAACAGGAGAGATGATGTTTAAGGGCATGGACTTGCAGTCAGTAGCTAAGTAAGTCCTGGAGACCTAATGCACAGCAAATTGATTACAGACAACAATACTCTATTGTAATCATCAAACTTGCTAAGAAATGAGATCTTAATTATTCCTACCATAAAAAAAATGGTAATTATATGTGCAATAGAGATGTTAGCTAATGCTACAATGGCAATCATGTTGCGATAAATGAATATATCAAATCAACATGTTGTGCATCTTAAACTTACACAATGTTATATGTCATAAGTAATCCAATAAAAAAGGTGGAGTTGCCATGTTTTGCTGATGAGAAAAAGAAAAATCAAGTTGGCTTGTAAGTTTTTGGCTCACGAGAGTGGGAGATGCCATGTATGATGCTGGGGACAGCAGGGAGAAGAGCACATTGGGGGCGGGGGAATAGAATTCCCTAGTGTGGGTTTGGCTGTCTTAAGACTGAGATGCCAAGTACACATTCAGGTAGAAAAGTTGAAACAGAATGATGATGAGTCAGACTAATAGAGACTAAGGGAGCAGAGAGGAAGGAAGATAACGAGGTGAAGATGCTAATGTTCTCCAATCCTTGCCTCAGGCACCTGGTACATTTACCCCCTGTCTTCATGCTGTAGGACCCAGGGTAGAGATTTACACTGCCCCCTCAAATTGTGTCCTTATTCTCCTTGAAAGACCCTCTAGTTTCTTTCAGTTGAATTCTAGTCTGAAGCATGGCTATGGTACCCTACAAATCTGGGTTCAAATCTGAAAATTGCCACTTCTTAGATGTGGAATACTGGGTAAGTAATACAACCTGCCTGAGCCTCAGGTTTCTCACCTATAAAATGGGAATCAGAAGACCTACCTCATAGGGTTATTGAGATGACAAAAGCCAGCCTTTATTGAGCATTTATCACACTATATCTATTATTTCATTTGACTCTCAACACAGCCCTACAGGGTAATGATATTGCTCCGCCCACTCTGCAGATGAGGATGCCAAGCTCGGAGAAGTTACATGACTGGCCCAAGACTCCGCTTCTGGAAACTAGGAGAGAGGAAATGACTTTGTTTATGTCAGTGTGTCCGAGATGGTATTCAAACTGGGGCAGTCCTTCCTTCCTCTTTGCATAGCACCTGACACATAGAAAGGGCTCCAAAAGAGAGAGCTGCTTGGTTTTCATTGCGTTTGTGTCAGATTGTAAAGTCCATTAACCAGTTTGCTTTCCCATCTGACTCAGTCGTTTCTCAAGGTCAGGGGTTGTGACTTCTTCAAGGCTGTGTCACCCGTGCCCTGCGCAGAGCGTGGCACTCAGCAGGTGCACAGCACATGTTGCTTAAATGGAAAATGTGGCAGCAGGGTACCCAACCGGGGTTTCTATACCCATGAGCAATGCTTCAGATGAAGTGCACGTTCTCTGTGCTTGAGGCAAGAATAAGCCTACAGTCTACAGGAAGGGAGGTGGACAACAGAACAGATATCTCGGCAAGTTCTTCCACCCCAAGTGTGTCTCTTCAAAACAGGAATTAAAACAATAAGTTGTATTTGGCATCAGCCAAGTGCCCACACAAGTGCTAAACATAGCCTAAGGGAGGGAACGATTCCACGAGGCGGAACCGGAGACTTCTAATTCATTCTGCTTCCTGCATGCGAGACGGTGAGTGTGTCATGGCAGGACAATTAAACTGAAATATGGCCCAGCTAAGCATAAGAGCTATTCTTAATGGGAAGGTCGAGAAACCCAACGGCAAACTTTTCAGGGAGGTAGGCGGAATGAGTCCTTGAGGTGAGGTCTAATGATCTTGGCCGTGTCAATCTCAGAGCTGGGGGCTGGCCTAAAAAAGCCCCAAACCTCCAGGCTCTGGTGAGATGGTTCCTTAATAATAAGAGAAATAATCAGCAGAGGATTGTGTTAGCTTTGCAATCAGTATATGCTCCTTAGATTGCACAATCCTTTCAGAAAAAGATTATGGATTGTGTCTGTCTGCAGCCCTTACTTTGGAATGTGAATGCCCACGAGGATTGTGCTAGTTGTGGGGATCTGTGGGCAGGCAGAGGGCGAAGCTATGGCTGTCTCCCTTTCCCTCCAGCACTTCAGAAGGGAAGCTGATTGTCCCGAGGCAGAAAGGAGAGCTTGAAAATGCCAGGGGCAGGGCATCACCTTTAACAATATCTCCTGGTACTTAGAGAGCTGGAAGCACAGAGCTGGTGCAGGGAGGAGGTGGGGGATATACAGCTAATGTTGCACCTGCTCCTGGGAATGAAAGGGCAAAATGTCCCTGAGGGCCCCCGGGGGAATTGCAGCCACTTAGTGTGCTATGAATCTCAAACTCCTAGGTTTGCCTCCTGCCTCTCCTCCTCCGTCCCAGTGAACCCCTGCTGGGATGAATGTGGGCGTGCGGGAATGGGGACCGTCTCAGATGATGCCTTGGGGGACCCCAAATCTATTTGCCTGGATTCTAAACTTCTATTGCTGCCTCTTTCTCTCTCTCCCATCTCATACCATCAACACCACTGACTTAAAACTATTTTATATGATAGACTTTTATAGTAAATCAGGGGTTTTAGAATCTGGTTCAAGTTCCCATCTGGCACTCGAACTTGAGAAACTTGAAATGGATGTTCACATTTTGCTTGACTACTTCTAGGGAAAGATTCTCAACTAAGGATGCTGTTTTCTTTCTAGGGGACAATTGGCAACATTTGGAGACATTTCTGGTTGTCTTGACTCGGGAGGAATACTGCTGTCATCTAGCAGGTAGACGCCAGGGATGTCATTAAACACCTCAGGGAACTCTCCTACAAAGGACTGTCTGGCCCAAATGTCAGTAGTGCCAAGGTTAGAAACCCTCCTTATAAGGAGAAAGTTCACCACCAGTCCAGCACCATCACTGTCCCCTCTACTCTCAGGTTACTCTGGGTAGTGAAAGAGAGGCACCTGCATAAGAGGCAGGTGGCTTTGGTACAAAATTACTTGGAGAAAATCAATATTACTCAATTCTGGGTATTGGCAATGGGATTTAAAAAATTCCTACCAGTGCCCCTTGGCTCAGTGGATAGAGTATCAGCCTGCAGACTGAAGGGTCCCAGGTTCAATTCCAGCCCAGGACACATGCCCGGGTTATGGGCTCTATCCCCAGTAGGGGGCATGCAGGAGGAAGCTGATCAATGATTCTCTCTCTTATCACTGATGTTTCTATCTCTCTCTCTCCCTCTCCCTTCCTCTCTGAAATCAATAAAAATATAATTAAAAAAATAATAATCCTATATAATAAAATATTAATATGCAAATTGACTGAATGGCGGAATGACCGGTTGCTATGATGCGCACTGACCACCAGGGGGCAGATGCTCAATGCAGGGGCTGCCCCCTGGTGGTCAGTGTGCTCCCACAGGGGTGTGCTTCTCAGCCAGAAGCCGGGCTCATGGCTGGCAAGCGTAGTGGCAGTGGCAGGCAGCAGAGCTAAGGACCCCTCATGGAGTGGGCCTAAGCCTGCAGGCAGACATCCCCTGAGGGATCCCAGACTGTGAGAGGGCACTGGCTGGGCTAAGGGGTTCCCCATCCCCCAGTGCATGAATGACATTCACGGGGCCTCTAGTAAAATAAATAAAAAAGAAATGACTACCAGTGATACAATAGGCTGGAACAAGGTCACCCAAAGCTATTTCCAAGGCAAGTATACAAATTACCTGGGATCTGTGGGAACACAGTTGGTTCTAAGAATTGGAAACTAGTATCTAAAATCTGACATGCAGTGGATATTTGAATAAAAAAAGCAGACACACAAAAATGCAGCCTTTCCTAAGGATGCACAATGAAAGGAATACAAAATGACACACATATCATTGAGAATCAGGATATGCGGGCGGGGGATGTGGGGGGGGGGGGGGCGGCTAATGAGCAGGAAGTAGCAAATGGAAATGAGTTGTACGGTAGCCGGGAATGCTGATTTATTATATGTTAAACATCCCTGACATTCTTTCATTCTCTCTCTCAGACACCGTTGTTGTGTTTTGCTGAGTGTAAACACTTATTAGTAGCAGGATGAGATTTCCCCCTGTATCCTTGATGGGGAGGCCATCTTTGGAAAGACAGAATAAAAAGACTGAGGTTTCATTAGCATAATAGTGACAACTATATTTTGCTCAGGAAGAAAGTCAGTAGTAACAAGGGGAAGGTGCGTTCTGAAAAATAGTATTCTAAAAATTATTTTTTTTTCTTAAAAAGAAGGGGTTCTTTGCTTATAGATCAATGCTCTCCAAACTCTTTTGATTGTGCACCCATTAGCATTTTGAAGCATTCTACAATCTATGCATTTATTTATAAATTGCAAACATGTATTTCTGTATTAATATATTATGTACCTTATAAAACAGGTGCAGAGCAAGAAATTAAAAAGAAAATGATAGGTAAATATTTTTTTATGAATTGTCCTGCTCAATAAGTTGTCCTGCCCGACCTCGAACACTAGCATGGATGCTCACCTCTGGATCAAAACAGTTAACATGTATTGCGCTTACTACGGGCTAGGCATTGTCCTCAGACTTTATGCATATTAGCTCATTTAACACTCATAACAACTCTAAGAGGCAGGGACAATAGTCATTCCCACTTCACAGATAAAGAAATGGAGGCACAGAGAAGTTTGGCAACTTTTCCAAGGTCACACAACTGAAAAGTGGAAGATCAAGGATTCAAGCTCTCATCTGCTCTCACCAGAGGAACGTGAAAGGCTTGAAGTCTCTTCCTACGACAGTGGAAGGAACCAGGCTGATGTCCAGAACATGAGGGATTTAAGGAGTTCCTTCATGACAGAGCAAGAACCTGAGAGAAGAACAGTAACAACCAAGGGTATAAGGTTAAGGGGAGGAGAGAAAGATAGAGGCCAGAGAAGACTGCCAGAAGATCCCAGAGGCAGAATTAAAAGGCTTTTTTTTCATTTCTTTTTCTGAAATTTAACTGTTAGTATAGAAAAACATGATAGATTTTTGTACATTGATTTTTTATCCTGCAACTTTACTATATTTTTTTATTGTTCCTGATACTTTTTTGGTGGAACCTTTAGAGTTTTCTATATAAAGAATCATATCATCTGCAGAAAGTGACTGTTTTACTTCTTTTTAAAAAATGTTTATATTGATTTCAGAGAGAGGAAGGCAGAGAGAGAGAGAGGGAGAAACATCAATGAGAGAGAAATACCTATCAGCTCCCTCCTGCACACCCCCTATTGGGGACTGAGCCCAAACCTCTGGCATGTGCCCTTACTGGGAATTGAGCCATGACCTCCTGGTGCCTGGGTCAATGCTCAACCACTGAGCCACACTGGCCAGGCCATTTTACTTCTTTATTTCCAATTTTGATGTCTTTCATTTCTTTCTCTTGCCTGATTGCTCTGGCTAGGACTTCCAGTATTGTCCTATATAATAAAAGCATAATATGCAAATCGACTGAATGGCCAAACAGCGGAATGACCATCCGGATGACCATCTGGGACCACACTATGACACCCTCTGGCACCAGACCAGCCAAGGTGGGTGCGATGCCATTGGTCGGGGCCAGCCATCGCCCCATGATCACCCCGCAGAGGGAGGCCCAGGCCACCAGCCAGCGGGGCAATCAATTGGGGGACTCCACAATCGCCTCAAAGAGGGAGGCCCAGGCCACCAACTGGTGGGCTGCAGTGGGTGAGCGGGGCCTTCCTCTGTGAGGGAAGCCCGGTTCCCGGGTGCCAGAGGGAAGCCAGTGCCGGCAGCCGGGGGACAGAAGGCTTACTCTTTCATGGGTCCCAGATTGGAGAGAGTGCAGGCTGGGCTGAAGGACACCCTCCACTCCAGTGCATGAATTTCATGCACCGGGCCTCTAGTGTTGAATAAGAGTGGTGAGAGTGGACATCACTGTCTTGTTCCTGGCCCTAGAGGGAAAGTTTTCAGTTTTTCACCATTGGATATGATATTAGGTGATAGTTTGTCACATATGGCCTTTATTATGTTGAGGTACTTCTCTTCTCTACCTATTTTATTAAATGTTTTAATTATAAATGTATGTTTTATCTTATCAAATGCTTTTTCTGCATCCACTGACATGATCATATAATTTTTGTCTTTTATTTTGTTAATGTAGTGTATCACATTGATTGGTTTGCATATGTTGAACCATCTTTGTGCCCCTCAATGCATTAAAAAATACCTATGGATAAACTTAACAAAGGATGTGAAGGACCTATACACTAAAAAGCTACAAGGCACTATTAAAAGAAATTAAAGAAGACACAAAGAAATGGAAATCCTTGTTCATGGATTGAAAGAATCAACATAGTTAAAATGGCCATATTACCTAAAGCAATATATACATTTAATGCAATCCCCTTCAAAATCCCAATGTCACCTTTTAAAGAAATAAAAAAAAATTAATCAGAAATGTATGGAACCACAAAAGACCATGAGTAGCCAAAGCAATTCTTAGAGAAAATAACAAAGCTGGCGGTATCACACTCCCTGATGTCAAATTATAGTACAAAGTGACAGTAATAAAAGCAGCATGGTATTGGCAGAAAAACAGACACACAGACAAATGGAATAGAATTAAGAACCCAGAAATGTATATGGAAAAATAACATACAATGGAGAAAAGAAAGCCTCTTCAATAAATGATGTTGGGAAAATGGAAAAGCCACATGCTAAAGAATGAAACTAGACTGCTATTTGTCACCATACCCAAAATTAACTCAAAATGGATCAAAGACCTAAATATAAGATCTGAAACAACAAATTACATAAAAGAAAACATAGGTAATAATCTATAGTCCTTGGTCTTAGAGAGGATTTTATGATTTTTTCCTCAAAGTCAAGGGAAGTAAAAGAAAAAAATAAATGTATGGAACTATATCAAACTAAAAAGCTTTTTGCACAGCACAAAAACCATCAATAAACAAAAAGGCAAGAAACCGAATGGAAGAAGATATTTATAAACAACACATCCAATAAGGGGTTACTATCCCAAATATATAAATATACAACTCTTCCTGGCCAGTGTGGCTCAGTTGGTTGAGCCTCGTCCTGAGCACTGAAAGGTTGCTGGTTCGATTCCTGGTCAGGACACATCAATATTTCTCTCTCTTTCTCTCCTGTCCTCTCTCTGTAAAAATCAATAGAAATTATTTTTTAAAAATCCTCATACAACTTAACACCAAACAAACAATCCAATTAAAAATGGGCAGAGGACCTGAACACTTTTCCCAAGAAGACATACAGACAACAGATATGTGAAAAGATGTTCAACTTCACTAGCTATTATAGAAATGCAAATGAAAACTACAATGAGATATCACCTCACACCCATTAGAATGGCTGTTATTGACAAGACAAGTAATAACAGATGTTGAAGAGGTTGTGAAGAAAAAGGAACCCTCATTCACTACTGGTGGGAATGTAAACTAGTACAGTGTGGAAAACAGTTTGGAGGTTCCTCAAAAAATTAAGACTAGAGTTACCATATGGTTCAGAAACCTCTCTTTTAAGTATCTACCCCTAAAATTGAAAACATTTATAAAGATATATGTACCCCTATGTTTATTGCAGCATGAGTCATGATGGCCAAGATATGGAAACAACCGAAGTATCCTTCGACAGATGATTGAATATAGAAGATGTGGTACCTATATACAATGGAATACTTACTCAGCCATAAGAAAAGATGAAATACTGCCATTTTCAACAGCATGGAAAGATCTTGAGACTATCATGCTAAGCAAAATAAGTCAGACAGAAAAAGTCAAGAACCACATGAGTTCACTCATATGTGGCTTATAAAACTAAAAGGAACAAATGAACAACGAAGACAAGCAAAAACTTGTGGACGTAGATAACAGTATGGTGGTTACCAGAGGGAAAGAAGGACTGGAGGGGGTGAGGAGTAATAAAAGGTAAAGGGAGTCAACTATATGGTGATAGAGGGAGATTTGAATTTGGGTGTTAAACACACAATGCAATATACAGATGATGTAGTATAGAATTGTGCAGATCAACCAAAGGACTTATATGCATGCATATAGGCCTAACCAATGGACACAGACAACGGTGGGGTGAGGGCATGAGTGGGGGTCTGAGGGGATAATGTGGGGATAAGGACACATCTGTAATAACTTAATCAATAAAAAAATTAAAAATAAAGAATAAAAAAGCAAAGTAAAAAAATAAAAAATAAATAAAACCCATATAATTTTATTAACCAATGTCACCCAAATGAATTTAATTTAAAAAAAACCTAGAGCCGAAACCGGTTTGGCTCAGTGGATGGAGCGTCGGCCTGCGGACTGAGAGGTCCCGGATTCGATTCCGGTCAAGGGCATGTACCTGGGTTGCGGGCACATCCCCGGTGGGGGATGTGCAAGAGGCGGTTGGTCGATGTTTCTCTCTCATCGATGTTTCTGACTCTCTATCTCTCTCCCTTCCTCTCTGTAAAAAATCAATAAAATAAAAAAAAAGTCACATTATAAAAAAAAAAAAAAAAACCAAAAAAAAAACACCTAGAAAGACATTTTGAAAGAAAAAACCAGGGAATCTTTGCACCGTTTACCATGCTTCATAAATGAATAAGATTGTGTGTTAGATTGTTTTCTTTCTGGTAACAACCTAGACCTTAAGCCTCTTCTATGTGCTGGACAAGATGGAAGAATCACAATGACCAAGATTTCTATGAGCTTTTTCACAACCTTGATACTCTGACCATTCTTTTTTCTCACATGGGTTTAATGTTCTCTACCGCACCCTTACTGACATGGAGAGTGCTAGAGCCAACTGAAAGATACAGGTAGGAACACTATTCTGTACATAAATTCATACTTAAATTTTTTTCAATTGCAGTTGACAGTCAATATTATTATATTTGATATATTAATTCCAGATGTACAGCATAGTCAGACAATTATATATTTTATGAAGTGATCCCTCTGATAATTCTGGTATCCACCTGGCACCATATATAATTTTTACAATATTATTGACTATATTCCCTATGCTGTACTATATCCCCATGACTATTTCATAAGTACCAATTTGTACTTCTTAATCCCTTCACCTTTTCCACCCAGGATTTAAATCCCTCTCCCATCTTGCAATCCTCAACAAACACATACTTTGTATTCATACCTTTGCAGCTCTTTCTAGTTTCTTAAGCAGTCGTATACCTGGAATGATAGCAGGTAGGATGTAGGGCACCGTATGGTATAACCCACTTCTCCTAAATGAGGAGCAGGCAGAGAACAAGATACTTGATTGAGATCCTATGATGTAGCCCAGGGGTCCTCAAACTTTTTAAACAGGGAGACAGTTCACTGTCCCTCAGACTGTTGGAGGGCTGGACTATAGTTTAAAAAAAAACCTATGAACAAATTCAGCAACAGGCAACGGTGACAAAAACACCCGGTGGGCCGGGTAAATGTTTTCGGCGGGCCGCATGTGGCCCGCTAGCCATAGTTTGAGGACCCCTGTTTGTAGCCAGTGCCTAGAGCTCTGTCTGTCGGGCTCTTTGCACGCTAACAGATCAGGTTTGAAAAACATCTCTTAGGTCAAGCATTTTGCAAAGGTGAACTCAGCTCAGGACAAGTGGAAAGATACATTTTTGTTTTCTCTTAAGCTATTGGGAAGCTTGATTAAATCAGTGTGGATATACTGGAGGTTCCTGTTATGGGCAGACTTGTGTCTCTGCAGAATTCATGTGCTGAAGGCCTAATCCCTGGTACCTTAGAATACATTTGGAGATGGGGCCTTTGAAGAAATGAGGCCGTTGGTGTGGGCCCTAATCTAATCTGACCGGTGTCCTGATAAGAAGAGAAATTTGGACTCACAGAGAGACATCAGAGATGCACACACAGAGGAAAGACCATGTGAGGACACAATGGAAGGCAGTGACTGCAAGCCAAGGAGAGAGGCCTCACCGGAAACCAACTCTGCCAACACCTTGATCTTGAATTTGTAGCTTCCAGGATTATGATAAAATGCATTTCTGATGTTTAATCCACACAGACTGCAGTATTATTTTTATTATAGCCCCAGCAGACTAATACAGTCTCCTTCCCTTCTCATAGTAATAATAGCAGTAGCTAAAGTCTATCTTCAAATAAGTTTGAAGAAAAAAATTCTATGATGTAAATGTAATTATTAGTTTTTTTTAAGATATGAAGAAGAAACGGAGGCTGATGGAAGTTAGGATGGAGCTGCACCAGTTAACTTCCAAAGCCATGTTCTTCATTATTCCTGGGGTTGCTGCTGTAATAACTGGGAGAATAGCTAGAAGCACTCAGATAGGGAGGTGATGCCAAGTGAGACAGGAAGTGGTGAGAGCAATGGAGAGAAGCCAAAGTTGGGGTCATCCATCTCATTACTGTCGACTTCTTCTTTTTGAATCTTTAGTCAATTAAAGAACTATTGTTAGTTCCTACTATGTCCCAGCACCAAGCTGTGCACTGGGGCTCCAGCAGTGAACACAACGGAACGGCCGGCCTTGCCTGTGTGGAGTTCATGGTCGAGGCCAGTGGTCGGCAAACTCATTAGTCAACAGAGCCAAATACCAACAGTACAGCGACTGAAATTTCTTTTGAGAGCCAAATGTTTTAAACTTAAACTATATAGGTAGGTACATTGTTATTACCTTAATTAGGGTACTCCTAAGGCTTAGGAAGAGCCACACTCAAGGGGCCAAAGAGCCACATGTGGCTCGCAAGCTGCAGTTTGCCGACCACTGGTCTAGGAGCATGTCAGCCTCTCCCTCTGAATTCTGCACGTTCTTAACGATCTTCTCTCCTCTAACTCGGGAAAGGAAGAGACGCAGGCCTGCTTCCTTCTGTGTTTCCTTTATTTCCATCTGACAGCCATCCTTCAAGTCTGACAGGGGGAATGGTTGTTCTTATCAGTGATACATTTATGAGTTTTGACTGTGAAATTCCCTAATTAATTCTTTATAGACTTCGATTGGCATCTGAATGTGTGTGTTGAGTTACAAATGGGAGTTCGGATGAATTATCGGTGCACATTCTGCTCCCTTTGGAGAGCTTGCACTTCGCGCTGCATGCTGTCATTCTTCCTGCTCACCAGCAGCGTTTGCCTTGCAGCGACAGCATTCACCTGGCACCACTGGACCCCTGGGCCGTCTCCTGAGCAATCTGGCCAGGGCTCCCAAACCATCTACCTCAGCACCCCAAAGGTTACTTCTTCTTCTTTTTCTTCTTCTTTTTTTTTTTTAGGGATGAAGGTCAGGGTGTTTTGTTTTGTTTTGTTTTTTAAATGTCACAACAGTTTCATCTTTTAAAAAAAATATATATTTTATTGATTTTTTACAGAGAAGAAGGGAGAGGGATAGAGAGTTAGAAACATCGATGAGAGAGAAACATCGATCAGCTGCCTCCTGCACACCTCCTACTGGGGATGTGCCCACAACCAAGGTACATGCCCTTGACCGGAATCGAACCTGGGACCCTTGAGTCCGCAGGCCGACGCTCTAGCCACTGAGCCAAACCGGTTAGGGCGGGTGTGTTTTTTACTATAAAAGAAAAAAGAACTGCTAGAAATATTAACACAGGAAAGGAATATGTCGCACTCAGAACAAACACCAGGACACGAAATGACCAGTGTTTGACCCCAGTCCTGTCCCCTCTCCTCTAAGAGCAGAGATGAGAAGGACACAGAGTGTTGAAGCGAACAAGCAATTCTGCAAAACAAAGACTTCAAATCCCTACAGATATGATTGACGTCTAAACTGAGACCTCTACCTCAAGAGCCTGATGTGGCTCAACAAATGCAAAAAAGGAGCTACAGTGAACCTCCGTCCAAAAGAGAGGTAGTGAGAGAGAGGATGGAGGGAGAGGATGAGGAAGGGAGGGAGAGAGGGAATTGAGAGAGAGAGAGAATAGTTTAAAGGAAGAGACAGAGTGAGACATGAGAGAGTCTAAAAAAAGAGTGAAAGAAATATGCAGAAAAGGACTGAGATAAATGATACACACACATAGAAAAATGGAGAGAGGCGGGGAGAGAGACATACAGAGAGAGGGCTTTTGCGTAGCCCTTCATGTACGGTGACATTATCGGGAACAGCAAGAGCATGTATTGTGTGATTATCAGGTGCCAAACACTGATAGCCATTGTTTTCTTCTTTTCGTTCAGCTCAATGATCATTCACATTCTAGAAATGCTGACACACACTAAATGGCTTGCAGTGGGACACAGCCAGGTTTGGGAGGTGCAGGTAAATGAATTCAGCGCCTGGATCCCACAGCAAGCACTTCCCCCCACTGGATCTGTGTGCGGAGGGAAGGCTGGGAGATGCAGCATGACGTTGCAGAGGCGTGTGTGATGCGCGATGGAGGTGTGGAGGAGAAGGAGGAATGGAAGGGCAGAGGGCATCTCAATTCCTCCTACCCCTACAGAGGTCAACCTGTGTTGTACATTGTGCTTGGGCCTTCCTGGTGGCTGGTAACCCAGGAGCTCCGGGGTAGGGGTAGGGAGAGCATTACTGCCCGGGAACCAAGACTCTTGGCCATTTTATGTGACATGTTACTTATTCCTTACGACAGGCCTATGCTCCTATTTGGAGCATCTTCCTTCTTATGTGGACAAGGGGGATGGGGTAGAGAGGTGACCTAACCTAAGTTCACATGGTGGCTTGTAGGCGGCGGAGCTGGGACTATGGCCTGAGCAGCCTGTGTGAAGAGCCCTGGCCATAGGTCCACACTGAAGCCAAGGACGGGGGCCAGCTCCGAGAATGCACAGCCTCTGGAGGAGGAGCGGCAGAACTTTCTCGAAAGCCCTGGCCCTCGGCATCCATCATGAGAGCAGGTCAACAAATCTAAATTAATTGGAGTGAAAACACTAGGAGAGTCCCAATTCCCTCCCAGGTGTTATCCACCATGGGTGCTGTCCACGGGTGTTATCCACCACCATCCATGACACCAAATAGATTCGGTATTGCTTGACAGTTTCTAGTTTAATTCTGCTCTGACGAATCCATAGTGCTGGGGTTCTAAGAAGGGCAGGAATTCATCCTCCATGTGTACTTGACATTGATTGGAACCATAATCAATCAAAAGGTCCCCACCTTTGAGACTCACCATGGGATTTGGAAACACACCAATAAGACTATCATCAGCATCAAGCGCAACAAGAAGAGTGGGTCCCAACACTAAGCTTAATTAATAGATAAGAACATACCCGGGAGGAAAGATAAAGCAGAAGGCAAGGGCCTGGGCTGTGGAGTAGAGCAAACCTGTTTTTTTTGTTTTGTTTTTTAAAATATATTTTATCGATTTTTTTACAGAGAGGAAGGGAGAGGGATAGAGAGTCAGAAACATCGATGAGAGAGAAACATCGATCAGCTGCCTCCTGCACACTCCCTACTGGGGGTGTGCCTGCAACCAAGGTACATGCCCTTGAGCAGACTCGAACCTGGGACTCTTGAGTCCGCAGGCTGACGCTCTATCCACTGAGCCAAACCGGTTAGGGCCAGACCTGTTTTTGAACTTACCGAACTCTGCCACTTATCAGCTGTGTGACTTTCAGCAATGACTACAATAACTAAGAATGACTAAACTGCTCAGAAATGCAATGTTGTTTCAGATGTTGTGCTTTTGACCCTGCATGAGACATAGAAGTTATTTGAAACACAGGCTTTGCCCCTGCGCCAACAGGTAATTATTTACTTACCTTTGGAGGCAAAAACTACATCAGGCCTATTTTTAAAGGTTAGGAAAATTGGGCAGGGATAGAGTGGTCAGGAGGGCTTTCTGGATGAGGCAGAACTTGAATTGTAGCCAGCATCATCATCGACAACAATGTCATCATCTTCACCCTCCTCCCCTCCTCCTCCTCATCATTGTTGACAGCATTAACTGCCACCTAATGAATATTAATTATGGGCCAACATGACCCTCAAGAATCAACATATTTTTATTTCTCAGAGCCACCCTGAATCTTCTATCCAATATTATACAAGTGGAGCCTGAAGCTCTAAGATGGAAGGCACCTTGCCCGAGGTCACAGAGAGCTGGAAAACGGTGGACAGAAAAGCTCAGATGCCCTTGCCTGCAAGGTTCAGGTAGACATTTATTGTTTTACTCTATAGCTGAATTTCTGCAAGGTTTGTGGGCCCTTTCCTTTGAAATGGAATTGTACTTTGCTATTGGCTTCGGTTATAATTTTCGTCCTCAGCATGGATGTCTCTTCAATTGGCACCAGCTTCCCCGACTTCAGTTTATGTTATTTGTGGTCACAATGTTCCCTCAGTCTCTCTGCCAAGTAGTTAATGGTGTATACACACATGCTTAAGTGCACCCGGGGATCTCGCTGCTAGGTTTTCCTTTGATAGAGTGACGGCTTCCATTGTTCTGGGAGTACAGGTCCCTGAATCATCAGAAAAGCATGTCGATTCATTGAAGCTGCATTTAATTGACAAGGACATACTGCCGCTGCTGTATGGAGGAGCACTGCTCTGGTTCCAGTAACAAAGGACCTCAGCGGAGAGGTCCCTCTGCATTGCTTAACAAGATTGTTGTGTGTTTCTCTAACGAAGGCATGAATCATCTTGGGCAAGAAGCAGTATGTTGGAAGGATAGGAGGGTATCTCAGAGAATCCAAGGAAATGAACAACTAGGCTTCCAAAAAAGAAAAAAAGAGAAAGAAATATTTTAAAAAACGGTGGGCGTCGGCAGCTCCAGGGACCGAAGTAGAAGGAGTTTATGGCTCACTTTTCTGAAATTCTGCAACTAAGTCCCCACAGCTGGGTTAGGTGGGCTTCTCCTCTGGCTCCACCAGCATTGCATAGCCTCCATCATGTGCTGGAGCCTGGCTTGTGCCAGTTCACAAGAACCAATGATTAAATTGTCAGGAATTCTAGGAATGAGTTGTGACACGGTTGGTAACTTCCAATCAGCCATGGTGGGGGTAAGGACACCACGGGAGTTGGCAAATGCTACAAATGAGGGCTTTCTTCCTTTCTTGGAGAGATGGTTTAGCAGCACCCCCTCTCACTGTACATGCATTAATGATCCAAAGTCATGTTTAAGAATCTGAACTTTGAATCAGACTCTGTGGGTTTGATATCGAGCTGCATCTTAAACAAGTTTTTTAGCCTCTCTGAGCCTTAGTTTCATCACCTGTTAGATGAGGATAATCGTTCCATACCAAATAGAGTTACATGAGGACTAAGTGAGCTAATCCATGGTGCGTGGCCCATAGAAAGTACTCTATATACAATAACTATTTCCCACATTGCTTTGCAATTGTCTATTTGTTTACTATTTTCTGAGATCTCAATGCCCTGCACATTTCTTAGTAATAGTAAGCACTAAAATTCTTAATTAATGGGTGAAGAAAGGGAGAAGGAAAGGAAGGACAGAAAGAGAATGGAACTATGGGAAATAGGCTCATCTGACTCACCTGTATGTCCTCAGTATCTAGAACTGTGTCTGACACATAGTTGGTGCTCAGTGGATAGTTTTTGAATGAATTGGCAGGTGCATAAACCCTAAAGCCCTATCTAGATCACTTTATGTCCTTCTCCTTAATGTCAAGTGGACATCTTCCTGTCATGTATACTAGTATTTTATTCATTATTTATGTTTCTACCCTTTAAATAACATGAATCAGGTGATTTCCTACCTTTACATAACAGTCTTTTAGACATTTGAAATAAGACATCTCTTCATGTTTTTATTTCTCTGGGATGAGATTCCAGAGTCAATGGAGGCAGGAAAGAAAATCTATCTTTTAGGGTCAGGTTAGTAATGGCGTCCTCCTGGCTTCACAGACACGGGCTTCCAAAGTTACATCTGTGGATACAGCGCTGTTATATATGAACACTTCCATCATCTTCCTCAAGGTCCACCCAGGGGCCAGGTTGGGTGGGCCTATAGAGATGTCTGATCTTAGCCACCCTCCTTACCTGGGACCATCTCAGCACCCCATCCTCTGTGTCCCCGCATGAAGAACCAAGAAGCATTTCTTGATAAAGCTCTATTGGAGAGATTTCCCAGGAATTAGTTGATTAAAAACTGGAAAAGATGGGAGTAAGATAATAAATGTGATGGCTAGTGGGGCAAAAGTTTGTCAGCTCCGAGCCTCTGACAGGCCAGACCTTTCCCCTCATGGAGTGGACTCTCAAGGGCCCCTTAGGAACCTGAGAGACAGAGCTAGCTCACAATGCCTGGGGGGAAATTTATATCCTTGTCAACTCTTGGAGAGGCCTATGACATCGTCAGGGAGAGTGTTTCTAGTCAGGCCAATATAGTTTCAGAAGCCCCTGTACAGCAAACCGGCACGGGGGAGAATTTGAGGTCGTTTTCGGTGTTTTGTCTTCTTTATGTCATCCATGGGACAGCACCTGCCCCAATGATTTCTGTCTTTCTGGGCCAGAGAGGCATCTGGCTTTTGAGGATCCCATTTAAACAATAACAACAACAGCAACAACAACAACAACAAACTTCTACAGAGCAGGAAGCAATCTAGGTCCCTATAAGGGTTATAAAAAGTTACAGGCAAAAAGAATATTGACGATTATTAGGGGCATACTCAAGTCATTAGGATGGAACAAAAGAAAAGTCTGCTTGCTGACCTCTGGGTCTTCAAACCAAATTCCCTGGAGATGATTTTGTTGTTGTTGTTTTAGCCACTAATGCAGAGTACTCACCAAGTGCCTCAAGCTGGGCTTGGAAACTCCACAGTCTAGCTCCAGGAGCCCAGTGAGGTTAATATGATTGTCTCTATTTTACAGATCAGGAAAGTGAGGCACAGAGAGTTTAAGGAACGTCTCAAGGACGCACGGCCAAAACTTGGCAGAACCAGACTTTGAACACAGGTGTGTCTGTCTGGCTCCAAAATCCATGTTGTTTCTCCCCTTCCTGGCTCCTTCTTTGGAATTTATACATCAACCATGTTCCAGACAATTCTCTGACTCCTCTATCGAAGACCTGGTGCAGAATCTATAGGAAAAGGGACTTATGCACCTTTTGCATTCAGAGTTTTAAACTCCAGTGAATTCTCTTGGTGATTGTTGCTGATCTCCCCCCCTCTCTTTTTTGAAGCGAAAGGGGATTGTTAGGAAGGCTCGAGAGACAAAGATCTCTGGCCATCGTCAGGGCTAAGCACGTCTATTCGCTTTCACGGGAAACATCCCTGTCTGATATCAAGCCCCATGCTCTCTAGCGTGTTTTCCAGGGAAGCCACTTCCAGAATGCGACCTGTGTACATGGGAAGCCACTGAGGATGTGTTTCCACCCAGTTTTCAAAGATGGCAAATGACTGTACACGCTCACTGGAGAGTCTGACGACGCACTGGGACTCCCCAGGGTGGAGGAGAAACTGCCCGACAGGGACAAGATGAAATCGTTCATCTTTGCCATCTGATGGGGAGCTGGGATGGGAAGAAGGCAGGAGGAGGCCTCTGCCTGCTTAGGAGCAGAGCGAGCACACGGTTAACGCTCATTAGGTTAACTAAGCGTAGCTTCCATACTAATTACAGCAGGGCTGCACGCCTTACACATAGCCCAGCGAGATGGATCCCTGATGTTTCTTTTACTGGCCCGGAGCTACAGTGCTAATTGAAGCATGTCTCTCAGCGCCTCTCTGCAGGGAAACCGGCTGCAAACCACTCATCAGTGCAGACTCACTGCCCTGCTGCTTATATTTATTCTTGGGTTGTTTGCTAGAAAAAATCAGTCTAAGGGGGGAGTGCTTTATGTTTTATTTTTGATTTAAAAAAAAAAAAAAGAACTCTCAGACAATTGGTGAGCCCACAAAGCTAATGTCAGCTTGGACTAATTTTCTGGACACAGTCTGTGGAGTTTCCCCATGTTAGATTTTGGAAGTGCCGCAGGGGAACTCAGACCGAAGGGTTTGTGTGTAGGCATCAAACTTTAGGGTCTCTGCCTTAGCTTGTTCTTCCACTGCCTTCAATACCTTGAGATTTCATGGGTTTTACTTCTTTGCAGGTGCTCTTGTTCTAAAATGGACCGGAAGCCACCACGTGGTGTGTTGGCACCTGCTTGCACCAGCTCACAAGAATCACTTGTTACATTCTCAGGAATTTGGTGAGTCCAGTCGTTAAATCACTGATAACATCTGACTGGCCATGGTGACAGTATTTACACCATGGGAATTGGGGATGGCTACACATCAGGGCTTCCCAATTTTTATTGGAGAGGTTGTCTATTCGCATACTACCCCCCGCCCGCATTGTAGAATATTCATGCATTAACTATCCATTATCAGGTTTAAGATTATGAGCTTCGGAATCAAATTAGCTTTGAGGATAGTAGAAAATGGTCTCTGAGGATTTTGACAATTGGGGTTCACATCCAGTGTTATCATTTAATAACCACATGACCTTAGGCAATTTATTTAACCTCTCCAAGATTCAGTCTCCTCAACTGCGAAGGGGGCATAGACACAGCATAAGGCAGGGGTCCTCAAACTTTTTAAACAGGGGGCCAGTTCACTGTCCCTCAGACCGTTGGAGGGCCGGACTATAGTTTTAAAAAAACTATGAACAAATTCCTATGCACACTGCACATATCTTATTTTGAAGTAAAAAAGCAAAACGGGAACAAATACAATATGTGCATTTGCATGTGGCCCGCGGGCCGTAGTTTGAGGACCCCTGGCATAGGGTTATCATGCGGTCAGAATGAAATAGCTACCCAAGGCCGCTTCCAAGTGCCAGGTATTGCTCCTGGGTCTTGAAGTGTAACTGACAAACACCTGGACCTTGGAAGCTGGAAGCTGGTTGAGAAGGTTCAGGAGGCAGACCCAAGGGCCTCAGGAACAGTGCGACAGTTAATGAGCAATGTCTGTCGTAAGTGAGGGTGTGGGGAGTGTGAAAAGGAGGGAATGGTGCCCCAGGTGGTGGGAACAGCAGGGGGAAGGGCATGGCAATAGTAACTAACACTTAGTAAACCCTTGTGACATGCCAGGCACTCTTCAAAATGACTTATAATGTGTCATATTAACTTGTTTAATTCTTATAAGAATCCCATAAGGCAGGGATTCTCAACCAGGGCTGATTTTGCCACCCACCCTCTCCGAACCCCCTCCAGTGTATTTAGCAATGTTCGAAGCCTTTTTGGTTATTATGGCTATGAGTAGTTAAATGAATGGTACTGGCATCTAGTGGGTAGGGATCAGAGATGCTGCTAAAAATTCTACAATGCATAGGGCAGTTCCCATCGCAAAGTGTCAATAGTGCAAATGTTGAGAAACACTTCAGTACAATATGAGGCACTATTACCCCCATTCTAGTGATGGGAAAAGTAAGGCACAGAGAGGCTAAAGCACTTTAAGTTATTCACGCAGTGACTTGTGGATTCAGACCCAAAGCTCATGCTCTGACCCGCTGTGGCTACACAACCTCCTGTATTTAGTAAGAAAGTGGGGAGAGGAAGAACAGGATATTCATAACAATTTCTGGGAAATAAATGGCAGGTTGCAGCTACAGGGGATTTTTACTAGGTTTTGCTTTGCCTGTACCTGCAACAGACCTTTCTCCGGCCCTTCCTTAGGCCAGTTCCTCTGCTGCTCCCCAGAGGCCTTGCCCAGAGGGTTTGGTTCTTTCCCAAACTTCCTCAGGCACCGTGGCCTTCTTCCAGCCGCCCTCCTCCACCCCGGGCGGGTCAGGGCTGCGAGTGCGATTTGTCCTTACTCGCTAGCCACTCTTACCTACTTTGCTGGGGAAACCGAAGCTGAGAGTTGCGAGGGCTTCATGGGAACCAAGTACCCATCATTGCACTTCCCACTGAGGAGAGCAAGGCTGGATGCGCTCTGGTGTCACCTGTAAAACAGCAGCACTGGTCTGGGGAGCAGCCCCCGGGCCTCCAGGGCTCCCGGGAGGCAGTGGAGGTCAAGTGCAGAGCCAAGTGCAGAGCGAGTCACCTGGAGCCTTTGGAGGCAGAAGTGGAAGCCAGCCTCTCCTCAGGGCTGACAGGAAGCTCTGAGCTGTTGCTCTTCCTGGGCTGCTGGGTGAACGGTAGTTATGAAGAGTTTGCTGTTTTTAATATAAATAGAGGAGAAAGAGAAGGAAGAAGCATGGTATGAAGCATGGGCTGCGGAGTCAGACGGCGTTGGTAGCTGTGTAACAGTGAGCAATCTGCTGCCTTTCTGAGCCTCACTGACCTGTAAGATGCCTAACATGGGGAATTGTGAGGATTACAATTTTCTGGGCATCGGCACACAGGTATGTTACCAAACTAAAGAGGTCCATTCAGCTTGCGCTCAACAAAGCTCAATAAGACAGGAATGGGAGCTTGCAGCAAAGAAAGTAAGGGTTACTTTTAGGACATGGCCCAGGTCTGGAGTCACAGGTGATAGGAAGCCAAATGATTGGTTACAACCAGCTCCCTCACTGATACCTATTCTCACTGTGCAGACCGGGGCCAATGCGAAGTTACAGAGTGTCTCCGGGTGAGGAAAAGGTGGGAGGAAGGACCAGCAAGGCTGGGAGGAGGGGTCAGCTCATCCGAGTGAGCCTCTTCTGCCTACAGTTATTTTATGGGGAACGGTGTTGATATTAAAGGAAAAAATTAAAAAATGCCTATAGCTAGTGAACATGGATGAGTTTTGTCTACATTTCCTGGTACCTCTTCAGGTAAGAGCATCCCACTTTTCCTCTGAGGACCCATTGCTCTCCCACTCCTGATGTGGCTTCTGACTCAGGTCTAGCCAATCAGAATGTTGCATCCCTGGCCACTGGTATAGTTGTCAATAGACAATGAGAGAAGTCAATCTGAGAATTAGGCCTAGGAATTCTTCTGGAAGCATTTAGAAAATAGTTGCTTGTTAAACTGGGACTATCTTAACCTCAAATCCCTGAGGGCCATTTTTTGTCACTACAAAGGGGAAGGCTGCCTGAAAAGGGAGCCCAAACACAGTAAAATGGAGATGAGAGATGGCGGAAGGCAGAGTCTTGACCTTGCTTGTGCACCTGGATCCAGCCATGCCTGAAGCTAAGAGCAGCTGGACTGATGGGCCCTTTTGCCTTAACCAATTTATGATGAATATTCTCATCACTGGAAAAAGAGAGTCCCCATGAGTTCCAGCTAATACAATATCCATGGTCAAAACAGCATGTCCTCAGAGCCAAGTGAATGCTCTCACATTTGCTGGGAGAAAGAAAGTAGCAACGTAGAACAGAGTAGTGAGAATGAGAATAATTCTAGCATGTTAACCATGAGGGTGATAACTTCTGTAAACCTCCTATCTATTACTAAGTTGGCCTGGGCCAGGGGGGTTCACAGTTATCACTGATCCTAATAATCCCACAGTATGATCTCTGTTTTCCAGCTGAGGAAATAAAAAATCAGAGAATTAATGAATCATGCCCAACATACAACAGCTTAGGGAGCTTAAATTTGAGTCTAGTCAGGCCAGTGTGGCTCAGTAGTTGAGCATCGACCTATGAACCAAGAACTCACAGTTCGATTCCTGGTCAGGGCACATCCCCTGGTAAGGGGCATGCGGGAGGCAGCTGATCAATGATTCTCTTTCATCATTGATGTTTCTATCTCTCTCTCCTTCTCCTTTCCTCTCTGAAATACATAAAAATGTATTTTAAAAAATTTGAGTCCAGCTCTGTCTGATTCCAAGACTCATGCTTTTAACTACACTCTGTACAGCCCCTTGGCACACATGCTAAAGTGTCAGAGTAAGAGCAGAGATGTGGGCTTACTATAAGCCAGGCACAGGGCTAGGTCCCCACACATGCCTTCTTTTTTGAGCAAAGTAACACTCAGGTCGTGGAGATTGAGAAAACAAAAGATTAAGAAAAGAAAAATCTGTAGGCAGGAAGCACAAAATCTGCTTGCCCTCATGCACGGAGCTCCTTAGCAACTTATCTATAATAATAAAAGCGTAATATGTTAAGTAGACCGGACATCCTTCTGGATGATCTTCCAGATTAAGCTGGGGCTGCGAGGGAAGCCTGGGTCCTGGGTGCCTGCAGGTGGCTGGAGGGAAGCCAGTGATGGCAGCTGGGGGAAGGAAGGCCTACTCTTGCACAAATTTCATGCATCGGGCCTCTAGTCTATATACATAAAAAGCTAATATGCAAAGTGTCCCCTCAGGAGTTTGATGGGGAGACTGGGAGTTTGATCGCTTGCTATGATGTGCGCTGACCACCAGAGGGCAGTGCAGAATGAAGGAAGGCCCCAGCTGGCTGCCAGAAGGCCCTGATTGGCTCTGATCGCCAGCCAGGCCAGGGACCCTACCCGTGCGTGAATTTCATGCACCGGACCTCTAGTATTAAAATAATTGATCAAATGCATATTATCAGCTGCTGCAATATCCAGTGACAATGGCTGTCTATAGTTCCCTGCTTCATCTGGAGCTCCCAGAGGGAACTCCAAGGAAATCCATGAAGGATATGTTGCATCCTGTCAGTCAAGCCAGCCCTAAAGAGGCTGAGGGAGAGGTGGGACAGGTAGTCACCTTTCCAGCACTTTGTGGCATCAGTTAGAGCAAGAATCATCAGTGTGTCAGAGCAGTTGATAATCTTCAAGATGCAAGCTGGCTGGGAATCTCACTGTTTCTGACTGCAGAAGAAGTCTGTCTCAGCATGTAGCTGGGACAGCGCCTTGACGATCAACATGTTACTCATTAGTGAGCAATTTGTCCTGGGTTGGTATGAAAGCCGACCTTTCTTCCTGGAGTCCTTCATTAAGCACAGAGTCTTCAACTGTTGCAGATTTTTACGTTCAACATCATAAATATTTAAAAGGTTTTTAATCATTAGAACATATCTGATCCAATCAACGTCTTCTTTCACTTCTATTTCTCACCTATCTGTAGTTTACATTCAGAGAAGACAGCCGGTGCTGAGTATGCACCTGAAATGTTGCTGAATTACTCAAGCACATTATTGTCTCATCACTCAGGACCTTTGTTTATATTCTTCCCGCTGCCTGGACTTTCCTTATCTCCCCACTTCCCTCAAATTCCCCTTCCCCCGCATATTAACTGGATTAGTGAATTACTACACAATAGCCACTTTGAGTAGATCCTTCAAATTCCAGTCTGGTCTTCCCAGGTGAGCTCTCCTATTACACATTTTCTTAGTTCCTGGTGTTTCTCCTAAATAGATGCATCACTTTGTAATGACAAAATTATAATTATGCAATTTTTCATAGCATGAATTGTGTTTGTACCTAGGGGTATATGCATGGGTATATTACATTAATTATGTAATTTTTTATTATCGCCCGTATGGTTATAGACTAATGTCCAACTCCTTCTCTGGTACTTAAGTTTCATGAGACTGAACTTAGTTTTTTGCTCACTATTATATTCCCAGAGCTTATCAAAGGGCCCACATGCAGTAAATCTTCAATAAATGTTTTACAATAGGTGGATCTTGCTAATAAACATTATAGACAAGGAAACTGAGGCACATAGAGAAAGTTGAATAACCTGCCAGGACTTGAATCTAGTCCTGTTTCACATGCGCTCTGCCCTTAACCATTATGTTATCCTGACTCCTAGAAGTTGATCTGTCCAGCAGGGTTCAAACAACTAAATGAGCATTGGTGGGCCTGGAGCTCAGCTTAAATCGGTCTGCAAGTTTAATGCTCTTTCTTGGATCTAATTACCTCTATGATCTCAGGAGTCCTTTTTGGTTTTTTTTTAGAATTCAAAGTCCACCATCCAAAATATCTTAGATTGTTAAGGAGACATGTTGTTATTTAGTCCAGTGTTTCTCAAACTGGAAATTCACTGGAGAAAACACAAAACAAAAAAACAACTGCTGATGTCTGGGTTCCACCACCAAAAGATCCTGATTTAATTGGTTTTGGGTAGGAACTGGGCATTAATTGTGTGTGTGTGTGAGAGAGAGAGAGAGAGAGAGAGAGAGAGAGAGAGAGAGAGAGAGAGAGAGAAAGAGAGAGAGAGAGAAAGAGAGAAAGAGAGAGAGAGAGAGAGTTTTGTTTGTTTTTTAAATGTTCCCCAAATGATTCTATGTGCAGCCAGGTTGAGAGTCACTGACCTAGACCTGCCAGCCGCACTAGCTTTATCTCCTGGCACATCACGCATCCCATCCTCATTTCAACCTCATCCTCCTACGAGCAGTTTCCTATGAAGCTCTGTGTTGCTTTTTCTCCTCCATGGCCGCGGGTCTCCTGTGACGCCCTGTGCATATTATTTTGGGCACATTAATCACACCGTATTCTAATCCATCACTCTGTTGTTCTCGTTTCATTTCCTTGGTGTCACCCACATGGACTGATTTAGTGGCGGTCATGGACTGGTCTTATCCAATGATCTACTCAAAGTGCCTATTCTATAGTAAATGTTGACACACAAAAATGAGTTAGTGAATTAAAAATAAATGAAATGTGGTGATTCAATATATTTTATGTTTCTCACCCTTTCCCATTTTAAACTCATAAAAGTCAAGGAATATTTCTAAGACCACTGAGAGCAAAGATTGTAGTTGAGTAGCTCTGGCTCCTCAGTCTTTCAAACATAAACCTCAGTGCTAAAATTACCATCTGTTTTTGGAAAGGTTATTTGGGTTATATTATTTTTTAAAAAATTATCTTACCTGGGGACATAATCTAGTTCAGTGGTTCTCAAACTGGCTGCCCATTGGAATCATCTAGCAATGACAGTGGTTTCCATCAGACCAACTGTACTGTGGACCTACCGTGGATCATGAATTGAGGCATGTGCTGTATTTCATGTGTTAATAGAGAACTTTCTCAGGGCATAAACCCCAAGCTCTGAACATACCTTCTCCTCCTTTTTCTTGTGTATCATGTATCATTCTACAGACATACCCTAAACACCACAATTGACTTTCTTTGCAAAAACAGGAGGTAGGGGGATGGGAATGACTAGAAAACACTATATTCTCTGAGTTTTCCCAATAGATTCTTTCTCATTTCCATATGATAAGCACACTCATTATGCCTTTCATTAGTTAGCAAGAGAGAGAAGAATAACTTTTTTATTTTTAAATTTCACTTGTGGATATGCTTTTAATGATTTTAGAGAGAGAGGAAGGGGGAGAGAGAGAGAGAGAGAGAGAGAGAGAGAGAGAGAGAGAGAGAGAAACATTGATCAGTTGCCTCCCATATGCTCCCTGATCAGAGATCAAACCTGAAACCTAGGCATGTGTCCTGACCTGTAATTGAACCTGCAACCTTTTGGTATAGGGGACAATACTCCAAACAACTGAGCCACCGGCCAGGGCAGAAAAAACCAATTGTACTGTGGACCCACTGTGGATCACTTTTTTTTAATGTGACTTTTTCAATTTCAGTCTGGCATGAATATTTTGATGCTGTTGGTTTGGGGATAAAAAAAATGTTGAGTGTGGAAATATATTATTGATTCCTGCCTCTTCTTCAGGCTCATGCACTATTGATTAAAACCTCTCACAGCCTTAACCTTTGCTCTCTCCTCCCAAATGAGCAAATTTGTAGAATTGCCAAGAACCCAAACTCTGGGCTGGATATTTTGACACTTGGTGAGCCAGCCAGACTGGAGCAGCTCAGAAAATTCTTACCAATCGTGTGAGAGGCCTCGATGGGGAGATGTAAGGAGGGCAGATTGAGTTGACAGAAAGGTTGTGCAGGCTAACAAAGCACACTCCCTTTAAGGATGTGGCCCTCTCTTTGTCTGCACACCTTTCTGTATTTGGGCAATGTGATGCATAACTCTGCTTTCCCATTGCAGCACAGAAACTTAAGCCTGATTGGCATAGGCAACATCATTGTTATTTTCTTGGCTTATGTACCCAGGAGTGGCTGGGATGGAGTTATTTGCCTTAGGGACAACTGGACCAGGACTTTGAAGATGCTCAGCATTGTTCATTTTTTTCCTTTTCTCATATATTTTGTCTTTACAAAAATTGTTGACAGTATCACTCTTTTTCTCTGTATTTTTTAAAATGTTATGAAATTTATTGGGGTGATATTGGTTAATAAAATTATATAGGTTTCAACGGTACAATTCTGTAATATTTCATCTGCATCTTGCATTGTGTGTTCACAACTCAAAGTCAAGTCTCCTTCTGTCACCATTTATTTGACACTCTTTACCCTTTGTTCGACTTTACCTCCCCCACCCCTATTTCCCTCTGGTAACCCCATACTGTTGTCCATGTCTGATTTTTTGTTTGTATTTTTAAAAAATATTTTTTATTGATTTCAGAGAGGAAGGAAGAGGGAGAGAGATAGAAACATCAATGATGAGCGAGAATCATCGATTGGCCGCCTCCTGCACGCCCCACGCTGGAGATTGAGCCCACAACCCAGGTATGTGCCTGACCAGGAATCAAACCGTAACCTCCCGGTTCATAGGTCGATGCTCAACCACTGAGCCATGCCAACTGGGCTGTATTTTGATTTCACTTTCTCTCACTAAAGACAGTTGTCTCGAGTGGTGCTTCTTCCTTCACAAGACTTTCTGATTCAATTGCTTTCCCTCTTTTGTTGTGATCATAGTCCTCACTCAAGTACCCAGTACCTCTCAGTTTACTGATTAGATTTTTAATTGAACTCTGGAACCAATTTCTCTGTCTCTCAGTAGATGATGTAGAAAGAACAATCTCAAGTTCAAGTCCTGGCATGGCCACTACCAAGCTCTGAACTCCTGGAAGAACCACCTGGCCTCTGCGAACTTCGATTTTTCTCTCTTTCTTTGCCCACTTCATATGTCTGCAATGAGGGTCAAATGGGAACACATATGTTACAGGCGGTTTAGTGACGAGAACAAAATATGCTCCCTGAATATTAGTAAAGAGGCAATTTTCTGGTAATCAAACTATGAAATCAATATACAATGGATCAGGGCAGAGATAGAAAAAAAAAGAACTCAAGTTTCCAGGCTGGAGAAAAACTTAGCTGAAGTTGTTAGTAGCTAAAGACAACATGTCTATAAAAATGCACTGGCCAGAGATAAATGTAGAAAAAGAGTGTCAGAGAGGCTATCCACACTAGCAAAGCTAATCCAGCTCACCTCCTGGGGCCCTCTGGGAGGCTCGCACAGTGTGAAATCGGTGCAGACAATGCCAGAGCCTGGTGTCATTACACGTGGGCATAAGCCAATGGACCTGCCTTTGGTTGCCTTACACTTTCTGTTTATACCTAGTCCCGGGCAGGTTGAGATGAAGGAAGCGTTTTTGTGCCTGGCTGGCCTGCATGCACTTGCACATCTTTTCTGGAGGGACAATTTGCAATGTGTAACAAAAGACTTAATAATGTTCTTACCTTGTGAACCAATAATTCTACTGCTAAGGCATTGATCACAAATTGGGATGAAGTTGTATATAGGGGAATATTCATCACAGAGTCATTTATAATAGCAAAAAGTTGAGATGCTCTAATTGACCATTGGGTCTGGGTAAATTTATTATTCAGTAGTTTTAAGATCAAATAGTATACTTTTAGTGAATACAAAAGTCATAGGGAAATAGTTATAAACTATGCTACCTAAATATACTTTGTATGATTTTAATCAGAAAAACTCAATAACAATAATGTCAGGTGAATTCAAGTATGATATAATACTTTTTTATAACATGATCCAGAACTTAACAGGTGAATTCTGTGGCAGATATTTAAAGTATTTGGTTCTGAAAGTGACCCTCATCTAGTGCCAAATGCCAGTGTGTTTGTATAGATGTAAAAATGGAAGGAAACAATAACATCCTTTTCTGTATTTGCCAAAATTTCCATAATGAGTATGTGTTACTTTCACCATAGAGATATATATTTTCCAATTGTGTTACTTCCCTGATTATACACTTTCCCCTGAGGCTCATGATTATTCATGAGTCTTAGACTAATGTACTCTGGCTAGAATTCAGTGACCTCAATCAACAGTACTGAGCTTTCTTCCTACTTACCACCCTTTAAAAATTCCTAGATTCAGGTGGCTCACTACTATTTGCTCTTCCAACATATCCCCTCCGTAGGCATAAGTTATGATGTTTGCTCAGCACAGAAACCATTGTTCCTTTGCTGAGAACTGCTCTCAAACTCACCAGCTGGCACCCTGGCAGTGATGTTTGTGCTTCTTAGAGAAGCTCATTGGATGAAGGGTGGGCCAGTCACTTCATCCTGAACCAATCAGATTCACTCTGTTAGGAACTTGGAGTTGAACTGAGAGGCAGCCATTTCCACCATGTAGAGTGAGAAGCAATGGAAGCTTATCTGCCAAGAAACAATAAAGCAGGCAGAAAAGGTAGAGGGTGCTATGATGGCATGTGAGCCCTCCATTCCAATTAATGCCCAATTCCTTGGTGCACTGCCATCTTCGTTCTATAATCTTATATTAAATTTGAAAGTCTACCTGCTTGTTTTAAGTTGGCTTGAGTTGGTTACAGTTATATGTGGTTAAAGAGAATTGACCATTATGTATTGCATGCTTACATTTTTCTAAGTAGGGTGTAGTTAGTTCTAACAAAGGTTATTTCCTTTTTAAAGCCAATCTGAATCCCAGGCTTCCTCCATCTCAGCTTCTCAGAGAGGTCTTCCTGGTTGACCCCATTCACACTCACCTTCCAGTTACCCATATTTCACCGTGTGTTGGCATCTGCTGTTTCATAACTGCACTTTGTAAGCATCCCAGGAGCTGAGATTTTGTCTTTTCATTTTGTCTGAATACCACAACACCTACCATTCTGCTAGGCAGGAATTAATTTCCTGAATGGGAGTAAAACTTCAGGGTAATTGTAGGGAAAAGTGGCCAAGGAAGACTTCAGCCTGTGCTGACAGCCCCACATCCGTCCACCCTTACTCTCTGCACACATATCCTGAACGTGGTCCCTGGTGGGTATTTTAGTGCACGGGTTGATTCAGCAAGTACAGGTGGATATTGACGTGATGCAGTGGACAGAGGGAGCTTTAGGAGTGAGTCATATTCCCCATATTTCCCATTTCATTGTGTGACCTCAGGGAAATTATTTAACTTTGCTGAGCCTAGTTATTTTTATTTATTTATTACTCAAAATCTAAAATAGAGCTAGTAATAACCTTCTCCTTAGTTATGTTTTTAGAATGAAATAAAATAATGCATTGCCAAATGGCATGGTACTTAAGAATGCAGGTTCTGGAGTACGACTCTCTGGGTTGAAACCCTATCCCCACCACTTACTAACTGTGAGGTAAGTGGCATAATCTTTCTGTGGGAGATAGATGCAATGACGGCCCCAATGTATTCAAGTCTCTCTCTCTCTCTCTCTCTCTCTCTCTCTCTCTCTCTCTCTCTCTCTCTTTCTCTCTCAAAATGTGTTCATTGATGAATTGAACAGAAATTCAAATTGCATTTCAGGCTCATTTTTTTCAACTCTTTTTAGTCTACTAAGACTAACTGGATTTGAAAGTGTCTCTCACCTTCTGACAAGACCCTTGAATCAAGCTGTGGAAGAGACTCTGATGTGATCTCTGCCCACCCAGCTCTTTCTTTTCCCTGCTCCAAGGCAGCTGAGTGATTTGTGTCCAATCACCTTGGGCATCTGGGCAGTGGGCCTCTGAGATAAGCAAAGGGATGTGTCAATCCTCCACCATGTGCCTAAAGCGAAGCTGTGCTGGGAGAGCACTCCCATTGAGCAAGAAGGATATTTTTAAACAAAAGATAAGGCAAGATACCTATCTTAAAATTAAAGGACTTGACAGGCAGGAAGCTCGATTCTCTTTGCCTGGACACATCTTGGTAGAGGCAGAGGGAAAGAATGACTGCTAGAAAGTCCTGACTGATGCTAAATGAATCCCTTTCAGACGACACACTGGAAGATTACAATACCTTCTGCTTATTTGGTAGCTGTAAAAATCCCCCTGTTTCTGAGATTTAGAGGCATTGTTTTCAATTTGCCAAGAGGTTCTTTTCTTCAGTGAAGTGTGATGCAATCTCCCAAGAGGAAAAGACTATTGATAAACCAGGATGGTGTCTAGCAGAGGATGGAGTCCACCTTGCTGACGGTTGAAAGACAGCCTCTGGTCAGATTCAGCTGGACAGCTGGCAGGCAAAAGAGCCGGGAGTTAAGAGTGTTGTCTTCGAAGTCGGCCAAACCTAGACTTGAGGGCTGGCTCTGCCCTTCACTAGTTTTATGACCTTGGGCTAGTTATTTAATGACTCTACACCTTAGTCTCTACATTTGTAGAGTGGGAAGGCAGTAGTTCCAACCAATTAGAACATTATGCAGGTTTAATACGATAATAAATGAAGGGTGTTAGTACAGCACTTGAGTTAGTGCTCAATAAATGACAGATATTACTAGTTTCGGAAACAAGTATCGCATTCTGTTGCAGGCCATTCCTGTGCCAGACATTGAAGGATATAAAAAGAAATGTTATAATCTTTATCTCAGATCAGGGACTTGGTAAACTTTTTCCATAAAAGGCCAGGTAGCAAATATTTTAGGCTTTGGGGCTACATGGTCTGTTACAGATACTCAACTCTGCCATTGTAATAGAAAAGCAGCCACAGACGTAAAAAATGGGTGTGGCTGTGTGCCAATAAAACTCTGTTTACCAAAATGAGTAGTAGGCTGGATTTAGCCCACGGGCTGGAGTTTGCCATCCCTTGTCCTAGAGAATTGCAGTTAGGAGTCTTTGGCTACAAGTAACTGAAATCCCTACTTACAGGAAGTCTTGAGGTAGGCAGCTAGTGGTGTTGGTTCAGTGGTCCAAGGATGTCAATCAGAATTTTTATGATGCTCTGTGTATTTCCTTCATGCCTGCCAACCACATCACATCTGTATTCAAGACAGGAAGGAGGAGAGAAGGGTCAGGGCCAGTGAGGTGTTCCCTTTTATTAGGAGAGCAAAGTCTTGACCAAGGTCACTTTGCAGATTTCTGCTCTGTCTCACTGGCTGGACTGTGTCACACTCCTACCTGCAATAAAGGCTGGGGGAGTGAATGTTTGTCCCCTCTGTCATTTATAATGTATGTGAACAGGGGGAAATGAGGTGAAAATGGTGTTCAGTAAGTCAGTAAAACTATTACACCCTTGGGTAATATATCATTGAGAGAGAAACACATACAGAATTATAATACAGACTGCTTGATAGTTGTATACACACATGCTCACAATCTGTAATGGGAACTGAGAAGAGAGAACTTAATTCCTTGTTAATTCAGAATATCATAATTGTATACTCATTAATAGGGCTATTTGAACAAGGAAAATGTGGGTGTCTAAATGGAGATGGAAACATTTGATTAGCAAAATGAATTATAGCAAGACTAAGCATTGTGTTGAATCCATTATTTAGTGCTCAGACTCTCCACTCTCTTCTATCTTCATGGGGAACATATGCTCACTGGACCCCATTCGTGTTGAATTGGGTCATATAGCTTCATTCATCCTGAATTTGGCTGTGTAGTTTGCTTGGCATCATGATGGGCCATTGTACTGTTCTGCTCCTTGACTATGGGTTCAGTCATCTGACTTGGCCAATGAGATGGTAGCAGCCATGATAAAAGGAGAGAGTCTCAAAATGTGCTTGTGAGGTTGGGTGCATCCTCTTGCATCTCTGTCATCATCATGACAGGAGCTTCCCCTTAGCTCAGAATGAACATACCTGGAGGAG
This sequence comes from Myotis nattereri, assembly GCF_964212035.1. Lineage (NCBI taxonomy): Eukaryota > Metazoa > Chordata > Mammalia > Chiroptera > Vespertilionidae > Myotis > Myotis nattereri. Next base: position 95,147,559 of record NC_138079.1, on the reverse strand, counting down.
ACCTGGGCCAAACCCGCAGTGAGTAGTTAAGTCTACCCGAATCTAGGCTTGAAGCAGAGCTGCCGAGTTGAGCTTAATAAAGTCTTACCCTACCTACAGATAGGTGAATAAGAATAAAGGATTGTTATTTTAAACCACTGAGTTTGGGGGTGATTTGTTACACAGCAATACCTAACTGATACAATAGCACACTGTAAGAGTACATGGATTGCAAACCCACTAATCAAGAACCTGTGTTGACCTGAATTTTAGACTTCTGCCTTCCAGAACTGTGAGAGAACAAATTTTCTGTTGTTGTTAATCACCCAATTTGTGGCAATTTGTTATAGCAGCCATAATAAACTAATATGGAAACTAAACTTCCTTATCCCATGGACAGGCCAGAAAGGAATGCCTTTTGACAAAAAAAAAAAAAAAAAAAAAAAAAACAACAAAAAATCAAACAAACAAAAACCAAAAACAAAACAACTTGATAAAGCTTAGAGGGGATTGGGGTCCTAACAGATGTCTCCAATAGTAATAAGTAAATGCTAGCCCTGGAGGGCAGCTGAGCACTCGATGAATGGGGGAGACACTCACGTGGGGGGCAGGCTCAGTAGCTGTTCTGGACTTTTCCCTTACCAGCCATGTAGAGCTCAGGGAGTATTCTTGCTGTTTCCTCACAGAGGAATGCAACTAAGGCAATCTGATTTTACATCCACAGTAAGGCCTGATTTTTGCTGAAGCAACGAAAACATCTCTGAAAGAACGAACATCTGTACTCAGTAGTGCATCCATGGGAGGATGGCTTCAGCTCAGGTTCAAGTGTGGGCCTCTGTTCAGTAAAGTTTAACAAAACTTTGCTGAATGTCTCTTCTGTTACAGTCCCTCAACTGAGCCTTGGGGCTACTGAGACGAATAAGACACTGGTCTTCCTTTAGGAACTCACAGTCCAGCGACAGCATTGAGAATACAGTGCGTTCTGGCCTATTTGGGGCACAGTTGTGCAAATGTCTGTAACTCACCTGTGTTTTTGCAGGTGTGTGCCTGTGCACGCACATATGCACCTGTAATGTAGGGGACACACCTGCCTGAGTGTGTGAATGTGTGTACTCTTGGTGTGCTGGTCCATGTGTGTTTGCTCTGGTCCACACAAGTGTGTCTGCATCCTTGTGCAATGTGCATGTGTATTTTCCAAAAGGAATGTTTTATCTTCTTTAGAAAAAGTTCTGTCATCTTTGTGCAAAAACTAATTGCTTTTCTCTTTTTTTTCTATATTCAAAGTTGGTTTCAACCAGGGCTTTGCACAGTAACTGAATCCAGCCCATCTTCAGTGAATATAACTGGATGGCAGTGGGCTGTCCACTGGAGAAGCCTCCCAGATAACCTCCTACATCCCCGCCCTTGTCCAGACCCTCCTTCACCTCCTAGGGTTGTGTAGAAGCCCGAATCATTTTGTCCCATTCTCTTTGCTGTGCCTTTGTCTTTTGGGGTTTCTGCTGCTAAACCCCAGTTAGGCATTGGTGGGTATCCTGCCACAGAATCCAGGGAAATTATATCTTTTGAGGACCCCACCCTGACTCTGTAAATTGTATTGTGGGTTGGAGGTGAGAGGTGGATTTTAAAGCATCTAAGACAGGGGTGGGCAAACTTTTTGACTCGAGGGCCACAATGGGTTCTTAAACTGGACCGGAGGCCGGAACAAAAGCGTGGATGGAGTGTTTGTGTGAACTAATATAAATTCAAAGTAAACATCATTACATAGAAGGGTACGGTCTCTTTTTTTTTTTAGTTTTATTCATTTCAAACGGGCCAGATCTGGCCCGCGGGCCGTAGTTTGCCCACGGCTGATCTAAGAGCATCCAACTGAGGCCCCCAAGTTCACTCATGGGTCTTTATAATTGCAAATCCACTAAAAAGGCTTGCCATTTGACATTAGGAATGAAAAAGCTAGTAGGGGGACAAAGCAACAAGGAGCAGTGTCTTCCCAGGAAACAGCAGAATAGAAGTCTGTACTCAAGTCCCAGCTCTGCCTCCCATTGCTGTGTGACCTTTAACCAGTCATATCCCTCTCTGAGCTTCAGAGGGGCTGGGATAAGCCAGACAAATATTAGAAACACCTGACAGTGCTGGTTCAAAGGAAAACTGCCCGGCACCCACTCTAGAAGCACGGAAACAAACCTCCAGGGATGAGGCCCCAGAACCTGCATTTTTATTACGCCTCCCACATAAGTCTTCTGCCCTCTGGAGTTTGGAAACAATGGACAAGCCAGCCTCTGAAGTCCCTTTCAGATAGCCTGACTATTATTCTGGGATAGAACATATTTGCAGAGAATGGATGGGATTTTTTTTTTTTTAAGGAAAAGAAATAAAAACCTTATATCTTGCAAGAAATAGGAAAAAAAAAAGTGAACTGTTTGAGGAGAAACCATATTAGCAAAAGAGGAGAAAGCCTGGGGCTGGGTGTCTGACCCTGAATGTGAAAGCAAGGCTGGCCAGGTTCCAGGAGTGGGAACACTCTGCCAGCCTCTCCAGGTGAATAGATTGATCGGCCCAGCCCCGGGATCAGGGGAGTGTTCTGTCCCTTTAAGCATGTTGCATCCATAAATCAGAAGAGCTGCAGCTCCAACAAGAGCTGTTTTGTCCCCGTCTGTGCATCACACTCAACTCATTTTCCAGTTGTTGGTTTGCACACCGGTTCACACTGGGGAGCCAGTCCATCCACATCATGAAATGACTGTAATCATAATGACAGTGGCTTAAGATTTATTGAGCATTTATCTTATACCAAGCGCTATGCTTAGCCTTTTACGGGCATTAACCCCTTAATCCTTGGAACAATTCTTTGAAGTAGGTGCTATTATTATCCACATTTCAAAGATATGAAAACCGGGGCCTGGAGAGGTTAAGTAGCCTGCCCAGCATAGGGCCTCTGCTAGCCTGTAAGAGTCCATGTGCAAATCAGAAAAAGGCACCCCTTTTGAATGAGAACAAAATAGCCTTTGGCCAGATACGGCTCAACTGGTATGCAGCTTGGTCAGTCGCTAGCACCTGGAAGAACAGCCCCTTGCCCAGACGGGTCCCCCCAAAGCTGGCTTGCACAGTTAGGCAAATACAGGGCAATCTGGACTTGGGCCGCCGCTCACCAACTCATCTGAGTGCCTGTGTGCAGGGCACAGCTGAGCAACCTCACCCAGTCACCCTAACACCACACCTGAGGGCGGGGGGGGGGGGGAGCTTGGGGTTTGACAGTAAGCTTCCTGACTCCAGAAGCTATGCTTTTGACCATAATAAATTTCAATTCTTGGCAATATGTAAAAATAATATACACTTTTTTCCCACAAAAGGGAGATGTATGAGAGTCTTTCAGGGCACAGCGGGCAAGGGAGCATGGAAGAGGGTGAAATCAGATGGGGTGCTCGCTGCTCCGTCTCCAGGGATCTGACCACTGAGCAGTATGCTGCTGGCTGCAGGAGAGCTTGGGTCATTGCAGTTTTAAATTATTTTTTTTCTCAACCAGATATTTTTAAGGCACACACACAATGGGCTGTTGGTTTAAAATTAGGATATGAAAGAGATGGAAAGGCTGAACTACATTTCACCGAGAAGCATGATCATTCTGCAAATGAGGCTTAAGATAGTCTTTACCCATTTCCATAGGCAGCATCCATCTGATCGGAATTCTTAGCACATCTGGTCTCCGAAAATGAATGTTCAGTGGAGAAACTTTTATTAAGAATGCTTGAAACAAACAATCCAATTAGAAAATGGTCAAAAGATACGAAGAGACATTTCACTGAAAAGATATACAGATGGCAAATAAGCACATGAAAAGACGCTTGCCATCATTAACTAGCAGGGAAATGCAAATTAAAACCATCATGGGATTTCACTGCATACCTAGCAAAATGGATAAAATAAAAAAAATGGCGATAACACCATATGCAGGCCAGGACAGGGAGAATCTGGGCCACTCAGACATTGCTGGTGGGAAGGTAAAATGGTACAGCCACTCCAGAAAACAGTTGGGCAGTCTCATATATAAAGCAACCCTGCAGTGGCCTCATGGGTGATTGTTTTAGAGAAATGAAAACTTATGTCTTTACAAAAACCTGTACACAAATGTTTATAGAAACTTTATTTATATTAGCTCCAAACTGAAAACAACCCAAATGTCCCTTAATGAATAAATGGTTAAACAAACTATGGTACATCTATACAAAGGAATACTACTCAGCAATACAAAGGTATGAACTATTGACACATGCAACACTTTTTTAAATTTTACCTTTAAATTACAGTTTACATGCAATATTATTTTGTATTTGTTTCAGGTGTACAGTATAGTGGTTAGAGTATCATATATTTTACCAAATGTTCCCCCTGTTATTTCCAGTATCCAGGTGGCACCATACAGTTATTACAATATTATTGCTTATCTTTCCAGTGCTGTACTTTGCATTCTATAACTATTCTGTAACTACCAGTATATTCTTCTCAATCCCTTCACCTTTTGTACCCATTCCCCTCTGGCAACCATCAGTCTGTTCTCTTTAACTATGAGTCTATTTCCACACAGGCAACAAATTGAATTGGATCTTAAGAGAATTATGCTGAGCTTAAAGAATCAATCTCAAAAGACTACATACTGTCTGGTTCTATTTATGTAACATTCTCAAAATAATAAAATTATAGAGATGCAAAACAGATTAGGTGTTGTGAGGTATTAGGAATATGGTGGGAGGAAGTGGGTGTGGTTATAAAAAATAGCACCAGGGAGCCTTGCGATGGAATGGTACTCTATTTTGATTGCGGTGGTGCTTAAACAAATCTACACATGTGATAAAATTGCATAAAACACACATTGCACAAAACTGCATAAAACTGGTGAAATCTGAATAAGCTCTGTGAATTATATTAATGTTAATTTCTTGGTTCTGTTCTTGCTCCAGAGCAGCAATTTTCGACCTTTTTTCATCTCATGGCACACATAAGCTAATTACTAAAATTCTGCAGCACACCAGAAAATGTACTATTTTTTTTTTTTTTTTTTTTTTTTACCAATCTGACAAAAAAATAGGTATAATTGTGATTCTTTCACACTGGAAAGCTATTGTTGTGTTGGCTGTTGTCATTTTTTTATTTGACAACCTAAGGGAAAAGAGGTCAGTGCCCCTGACTAAATAGTCAGGTATTGCATGTTTTAATAATTCTTGCAGCACACTGGTTGAAATTCATTGCTCTAGAGTTATACAAGATTATGCACAGCAAGTTATGCTATTACTGGGAAAACTGGGTGAAGGCTACCTGGGACATCCCTATCTTTTTTCTATTTCTTGTGAATCTATAGTTACTTCAATATATAGAGTTAAAATATAATTAGGAAATGTTCACACATTCTTAGGCTACAGTAACTCTATAGTATAATATACAAATTGTGCAAATAATAATAATAAATAATACACGGAAGTAAAACAAGAAAAGGCACTTTAATGACAATTGTATCTGCTTCAGTTTTTCATATGCCAAGAACAAGTACGATCCACATGCACATGTGGGAAGGACCGTCTAAATTCCCCACCCATGCCTCATTGTTTAGAAATAAGACCTGCGTTAAAGAAATCCACACACAAGAAAGCGTGTGTGAATGAGGCAGGATAGTAAGAAGCCAGGCAAAGTCCTTGACAAGAGGGTCCCTGTCCAGCTTCCTCTTCTTAGATATGACCTTGGGGACAATACTCAGGCCCTCTAAGCCTTCCTTTCTTCATTAGCAAGAACAGGTTGATCCCTACATTGTAGGGTTTTTATGATGGTTTAAGTAGATAATGGATATTATGCACCAGGCTTATGGCTGAGCCCTTGGGACCTGCTCCATAGAGGTGAGGCCACCTTCTCTCTTTTCTCACCATGTTCTCCTGTTAAGGGATTTTGTGAATTTTGGGGCCTCAGAGAGAACCATGGGCAGATGGGAAAACTCAGTTCTAATGAATCTTTGGGGATTTCTGCTAGAGTTCAATCCTTGATCAGCACTCAATGGCATTTTGAGAAACAGACAAACCCAACACATTCACTTAATTGCTATTCCAATGTCCCAGGAGGCGGATTTTCCTTAAAGACAAAGCATCACTTTGCCACTTGAATAAATAAAAATTGTATTTGTCGCCCTTCCTCCTTCCTTCTTCCTCTCCCTCTCCCTCGCCTCTCTCTCCCATCCTTTCTTGCTTGCTTTCCCCCCTTCTTTGAACAGATTGCTAATATTCTCTCTTTCTTAACATTATCATCTTCGGCATCATCCTCTGCCTTTCTTGAGGTACATTTTCAGGGAGTCTTATGACCTCATTTAATACTCTTTACAAAAGCCACATCCAAAATACGGGGCAGGACCTAAATGAACCTGCTGGTGCATTTTTCACTTTCTGCCCTTTCATTCCCGAATGTCCATAAGGGGAGAATGAATTGCAGCTAGAAACAAAAAGAAGAGAATTGGACAATATGCCTTTTCTAGACTCCTCTACGGAACTACCTTCTTGGCATCTCCCAGGATGTCTGACAGGCATCTTTACTACAAAGAGCCCCAAACTAGACCACTATAACCCTGTTTTACCACCTCATTTTCATCACTGATGGCAACCCTGTCGTACCACATCTGTCTACTAGCTAAGCTTGTCGGCTCTAATTTTAAAGCATATCCAGAAGTTAACCATTTTCACTGTTTCCTCTGCACTGACTGTGTTCTCACCCACCAGCATGCCTCACCTGGATTCTGTAGAGCCCCTCAGGTGGCTCTCCGCTTCCTTCTTTGCCCCTCCCTTCTCACCACAACAGCCTCCGTGAGCCATTTAAAACGTAAGTCAACCATAGGCAGCAAAAGAGCAGACGTATGTCATAGCAATATCTTTACCAATGCAGCTCCTAGGGCAGTGATGGCGAACCTTTTGAGCTCTGCGTGTCAGCATTTTGAAAAACCCTAACTGAACTCTGGTGCCGTGTCACATATAGAATTTTTTTGATATTTGCGACCATCGTAAAACAAAGATTTATACTTTTGATATTTATTTTATATATTCAAATGCCATTTAACAAAGAAAAATTAACCAAAAAAATTAGTTCACGTGTCACCTCTGACACGCGTGTCATAGGTTTACCATCACTGTCCTAGGGCAATGGAAACTAAGGAGAAAATAGACAAATGGGACTACATCAAAATAAAAAGCTTCCGCTCAGCAAAAGAAACTGCCGGGAGCCGGTCCATCCTTGCTGTATCAAAGGACCTGGCATATATGGCATACTGTTCTTAATATGTTTGCTCACCTTCTTGGCACTATGTGTTTTAAACAAGGTCTCTGAGAAAGTTTGTTTCCCCAGGTTGGGATTTTCCCCTGAAGTTAGGGAGGGAATAAAACCCCTCAACTAAATGCCAGGCGGGTAATTAATCACTTTAACTACGAACAATCATGCTTAAGCTACATAATCTTTACTCCCTGGAACGGAGATAAGAAATGCCCTAACCTTTGTAATAGAGATTGATAGGATTGAATCAACTGGTATAAATACAGATGTAACAAGACAGCAAGACTCAGAACTTAGAAGACAGAGCTTAGAACACAGAACTAAGAAGACAGAACCTACACAGAACCTACAGGCAGAAGAACTTCGCTGGAGAGAACATGGCAAAAGATCCTGGACTGAACCTGACTACAGAAATTGGCAAGAGAACCTGACTAGAACCTGGTGACTGAACCTGGCTGGAGAACCTGGAGAACCTAGCAAGAGAACATGGACACAGAACCTGGCTGGAGATCCGAAGCAGAACCTCTCTGGAGATCCAAACCAGAACTTCGCTGGAGATCCAGACCAGAACTTGGCTGGAGATCCTGGCTAGAGATCCTGGATAGGCTGCTGATCAACTGAACGCTGTCTTCATGTCATTCCTTCTTCGCCGACTCCGTCCACACCTTTGGGGACCCCTGGACCCGCTGGGGTTGGACTCCGGCAAGAAACCATCAACAAAACAACAAGAAAGCCCATTGCATGGGAGAACATTTGCCAATGTTATCTCCAATAAGGGTTTAATCTCCAAAATTTACAAGGAACTCATACAACTTAACAAAAGGAACATAAACAATCCAATAAAAAATGGGCAAAGGACCTAAATAGACACTTTTCAAAGGAGGACATACAGAAGGCAGAGAGATATATGAAAACATGCTCAAAGTCACTAATCATCCAAGAGATGCAAATCAAAACAACAATGAGGTACCATTTCACACCTGCCAGAATGGCTATCATCAACAAATGACAAGTGCTGATAAGGATGCGAAGAAAAAGGAACCCTCGTGCACTGCTGGTGGGAATGCAGACTGGTGCAGCCACTATGGAAGACAGTATGGAGTTTCCTCAAAAAGTTAAAAATGGAACTCCCATTTGACCCAGTGATCCCACTTCTAGGAATATACTCCAAGAAGTCAAAAACACCAATCAGAAAGGACATGTGCACTTTCAAGTTCATAGCAGCACAATTTATAATAGCTAAGATTTAGAAACAGCCTAAGTGCCCATTAGCAGATGATTGGATTAAAATACTTTGGTACATCTACACAATGGAATACTATGCTGCTATAAAAAAAGAAAGAACTTTTACTATTTGAAACAGCATGGATGGACCTAGAGAGCATTATGCTAAATGAAATAAGCCAGTTGGAGAAAGATAAATATCACATGACCTCACTCATTTGTGGAATATAATGAGCAACATAAACTGATGATCAAAAATAGATCCAGAGACAGAGAAACACTGAATAGACCATCAAACCTCAGAGGGAAGGCAGGGGAGGGAGGGTGGTAAGAGACCAACTAAAAGACTTGTTTGCGTGCATATTAGCATAACCAATGGACTCGGACACTGGGGCGTGGGGGCTTGTCCTGCAGGGTGGAAGTGGCCAGGGAGAGGTCGATGGGGGAAAAAGGAGACATATGTAATATTTTAAACAATAAAAAGAAAGAAAAAAACATAAGTCAAGTCGTAGCTTTCTTAATATCTTTACTTATAACCTTGCAATTCACTCAGTGTAAAAACCTAGTTTCTTACAACATTGGTGTCTCATTATCTCTCTGACCCATTTCTCACTCTCTGCAGTCATACTAACAGTAAAACATAAAGTTTATCACGTGCTTATCATGTGCCAGGTGCTAAGGCTTTATATATATATATACAAGAGGCCTGATGCATAAAATTTATGCACGGGTAAGGTCCCTAGCCTGGCCGGTGATCAGGGCTGATATGTGGGGTGACTGGTGGGGCGATTTGGGGGGACCCTCACTGGCACCTGCCTTGGTTGGCCTTGGGCCTGCGGGCAGCTCCTGCATTGAGCGCCTGCCCCCTGGTGGTCAGTGTGCATCATAGCAATTGGTCGTTCCACTGGTCATTCCTCCATTAAGTCAATTTGCATATTAGGCTTTTATTATATAGGATTACTCACTCAATCCCATAATAATCCTATCCGGGAGGTACTATCATTATCCTAATTTTACAGGTAAGGAAACCAAGTCACAGAGCAATTAGGTGACTTGCTTACAAGCTACTTCTTGGAGATGATGGGCCGGGATTCACACCCACACATTCTCGGCCGCTATCTTCAGCATTAACGGGTGGATCTCCACATCGATCACGGTGGTGTACAAGGAATAGGTTTTGAACGCTAGCCTTGTCCCTCACTCATTGGCTCTAAGCTCATCACTTTACCTTTCTGCATCCTAGTTCTCCATCAGTAACAGAGGATTTTTAATAGGGTTGGTATCATCATGATGGTAAATGAGAGCATTGGGAAAATTCCTGTCACGTATCAGGGACTCCATTAACACAAGACCTCTCCTGGACCCTAGCTCCTCCCCCAAAGAAATGCCAAAATGGTGTATTCAGCCACAGACAAGATACTAAAAAGAACATCCTTCTGATACTGGCTGCCAGAGTACATAGAAATGTCAGGACTTCCAGCAGCACAATGAACTCCAAAGTTGCAAGTAGCTACAGGATCCATCTCACATCGTTGACAGAGGACATTTGGGGCTTCCTGCCCACACACAGTAATGCACATTTTCTATGGGGCATATCAATTATGCATTCACTGGCTTCTATTAATATTTCAGGCCTCATAAGCATAAATAAAACATACATTAATTAGAAGTTTGAGTCAGATCATCCTTTTCCCATCTTCTCCTGCCATCAGCCTGCTTTCCAAAGCTGAGCACGAGTGGGTACGGGGGTACGGTCCACAGCCATAAATCACCGAGCATCATCCTTGCAGGTCAGCGGTGTGCCCCCTGCCGGCTCAGAACAATGGATTCGAAAAACCTTGCTATGCAGTCCCCGAGCACCAACAGCCACCAAATTCTGTTGTTTTTCCTTTTTAGAAGAAATTAAAATTATTCATGAGGTGCCGCTCAGCTGAACACTTGGATCCTTTCCCCCACAGTGGGGACAGATTTCCCGGCCAGAACTTGCGACTGAAGAATTTAACATTGGTTAAAAGTGAACATCTCCTCCAAGGGGGGACATTAATACACTTAATGTTCGGCGAATCTTGGCACCCCCCACTGTGAGGCTGCCAAACAAATTACATTAGGTAGGCACTTTGGCTCGTGATGGGATTAACAGGTGGCCCAGGTACATTCCACATCTTTATTCACTTGGATCAAGAGCAAGCAGGTGGGCACTAGTCAGATCTCCAAAGCATAGGCTGACCAGCACCTCCAGTAGGTCCTTGAACAGTACACGTGCAAGTCGCCAGTACAGCGTACCTTGGGCACTGTTCTCACTTGTACTGACAAGCTGGGGGTCTGGGTGCCTATAACAGTTTTCTCCCAATTATCGCACTTGGCAGAGGACAGGAAGGAGGCCGATTCTTGGATTGCTCTCAGCACGCCCAGATGCAAGGGTCACGACCTCCATTGTCCGCAGGCACGCAGTGGGAATGAACGAAGCAGACTGAGTGAGGAATCTGAGAACAAGAAATTGACTAATCTGGGGCAGCAGGACACACCGAGGCTAAAGGACGAAGCTTGACTTTGAACACAGGTCTTTCTGCCTCTGAAGTCCTCCAACACTTCCATGCATGACCCAGATCATGAGGTAAAGCAAGACAAGCTTCCTAAATCAGCAAATGGCCAGGGGTTGCTATTGTAGATCATTTCCAGCTTCCAATGGACAGATGAATGGTTGTCTTCTCCGTCCTAGAAGAAAAAGCTAGGATTTCTGTGACTGTAGAATTCATCCCACGTTCTTCTGCTTCTATTTTTGTTGCTCCTCTAAAGCATTTCGCTCTGGGAATTTCAACAAAGGCAAATGCACCACCTAATGCAGTGGTTCTCAACCTTCCTAACGCCGCGACCCTTTAATACAGTTCCTCATGTTGTGGTGACCCCCAATTTCAATGTTACAAATTGAACATAATTAAAGCATAGTGATTAATCACAAAAACAATATGTAATTATATATGTGTTTTCTGATGGTCTTAGGCGACCTCTGTGAAAGAGTCGTTCAACCCCCAAAGGGGTCACGACCCACAGGTTGAGAACCGCTGACCTAATGCATGTTCTCTCCCTAATGGCACCCTGTGTTTTGAATACTAGGCTTCCCTTCTCTGTGCACAGACCTCAGCTTCAGCCATTCCTGTACTGAGCAGATGTTGGATCAAGCCTGCAAGGCCCCTTGCAAATGGAAGAGTTATTGGTCTAACCAGAGAAGCACAATGACACTCTCTGCACTTACCATTGAGGGCAGAGTGATTTGACAATCGCCCTGTGCCCAGCTCCCTGCTTGAATGTGACCTGTGTGTAGATCCTTTATCAGTCCACAGATCACTCAAGTTTACCTGCCATGTGATACTGATTTTTATGTCCTGACATGCAAGTGTTCGGCGACCCCGGCCAATTGGCAAGGGCCAATCCTTTATGATATTTAAAAATAAATTACCAGTGACTGAAAAGTTGGAACAGAAATCAAGAATTCTCAAGATCATTCCATGCTCTTTCACTCAGTAATTTGACTTCTGAGAATCTCTCCTAAGGGAATCCTTCTTACATCCCTATATCATTTATTGAGGACCTTCTCTGTCCCACGCCACAGTTTACAAAAACATCTCATTTACATCCTTGACACTGCCTTGGGGCAGGTATAAATAGGACACCATTTAATGACAAGGAAACTGTGGTCCAGAAAGGGTGAGTCACTTGCTCAAGTCCTTTGGCTACTGGGCAAGAAAGGACCCCGGTTTCAGCCCAACACGCTTTTCCTTTAGACAAACTGCCCACGCAGTGCTATTTTGGAAGCTCCATTTAATAAGCTAAAATGAATTTTATGGGCAGCTGAGTAATTATCTGACTTGAACCCAATTAAACATTGAGTCCATGCTGCCTGAGTTTCACAGGTTCTTTTAATGAATGCTCGACAAATGGGTTTCTCCTTTTAACCAGAACTCGGAGGCCCAGATGGAGAGGCTGGCTCTGTACAGAGCAGCCACAGAGAGGTGTGCCCGATGGGCCCACACATGCCCACTCGTCCATGTGACGATGTGGTGTGTATGGGCTCCAATCAGGGAAAGGACTATTGACTTCTGCACCCAGGCATCTGACTTGCATTCTCAGCAGTCAAGCGGTTTAATTGGAATGTATTGCTTTTCAGAAGCTCGGTGAAGCTCAGAGCGCTTGAGCTTTAGAATCTCCAGACCTGAACTTGTAAACGGGCCCTGTCCCTTAGCAGCTGTGTGGTCTTGGGCACGTCACTTCACCTTCTCAGCATCATTTCTTTCACCTGTGATGGAGTCAGTGGTTGGGGAGTTTGGTCGCAGGCAACAGAAGCTAAGCCTGCGGGTCGTAAGGAAGCTCACCCCTTGAGGATCAGAGAATCAGGTTCAACTCCCCAAATCTTCCAACATCACTGCAGGCATGGTTTACAGCACCAACCCCGGATGTTGGATGTGCTGTTAGCTCAGCGGTCCTTTACATCCAGGATAGCAGTAGAAGCCGCCATCACAGCCATCATCCATTTTTTTCAAAATGAATTTCACTTGTGCCCTATTTCTTGGTGCCTGTGGCTCCAATTTCACTCTGGAACAGGCATAACGGCTGGGCAGAGCCTGGGAGCCACCGAGACCTGCAAAAGCCAGTAATTTGACATTTTCCTTATAAGTGGGAAATGGGCTCTGCCTCCTCAGGTGAGGAAAATGCTCCAGGGGAAGGAAGGAGCCTTAGGGTGCTTTTTTTAGCCAAACAGAGAACAACAAACAGCCACTACAAATGGGAATAATCACAGCCACCTCCTTGGTTTCATTCATTTATTCAGTCACTGATTCATCCCGCGAGTATTTAATGAGCATCTATTCTGTGCCAGGCGCTAAGTCAGGCTACAGCTGTGAAATAAGGATTTATTGCACAGATTTACAATGTTGCTCATAACATCATTGACATGGACTTCCGTTATTGTGAGTCCATGCTTTGTGTCAGGCACATGCTGGGCACTTGATGCCTGTCTGCCACACCCTGCAAGTTAATGAAATGTTACCTCCCAAACATCATGGCGCAGGGCTATTGTGCAACGACACCTCACAGCAGGTGGCCGATAAAAGTGAATTCTCTCTCTCCTCAGCTCAGCAGGTTCAAACTCTGATCCCCAGAGATTAGGTCTCCTTGCTTTTTTTTTTTTAAACATCAATAAGCTTGAAAATCAAAACATGGGAACCTGGTGATTTTGTCTAAATGCATGGTGTCAGCTGCTCAGCTCAATCACGGGGTGACAGCTGCCAACCAGGTGACAAATAGAATGAAGGGCACCAGGGGCATGGAAGCACAGCTTGAAAAGGCTTGCTGCTTGCAGACTCAGATCATCTGTCACTAGACCCCTCCCTGTGCCGAGTTAAACTGATATAATTAAAGGCATGTTTCTATTTGGGAAGTGAGAGACCGAGCTGGCTTTCGGGGCTGCCACATTCGTCATCCTAGACTGTTGTTGTCTTGGGATATGGGCTCTGAACATGGTTCCCCTTAAATCTTCAACCCCCTGGGACTCAGTCAGCCCAGGTATACAACTCCCACAAAGATGGTACCCAATTCTGTGGTTGATCAAAGACTTCAGTGAGAGAATGCTAGCAAAGTGCCTGGCTTATCATGTTGTTGGTAATAGGCACTCTCTAATGCTGTTACTATTATTATCACTGATTCCCAAGCTTTGCCACTTATTGCACAATTTTAGTCAAGTTGACATAGCCGTTCTGTGCCTCGGTTTCTACAACATTAAACCTAGATACCTCTTCAAACTCATCTCCTAACGATAAGTAGAGAAAACAGGTATGTTCACATTTAAAAAAATCCCTTATGAGGATGGAGCCACTCATCAATGTGATACAATGGGAAGGAAAATGCTGCCTTGTACCGTGCATTCATTTGAAAGCCTGACACAAGATTAAGCTGGATCGCTGGTTTTCTGAGCATCCCTTGCTCATCTGTAAAGCAGGGCCCCTGCCTACCTCTTAGGGTTATCATGAAGACCAGTTGAGGGAATGCCTGAGAAAGTTCCAGAAATTCTTCTAGAAATCACTGGGTAGTGTCAGGTCTGTGGACCCTGCCCCTAGGGTAGCAATTTCCAGAAGCAGAAGGGAGAACCTGGTCATCTTTGCAGCACCTGGCTCTCTGCTCTTCTGAATCTGACCACTGGCCATGGCTAATGTTTCCTCACCCCCCCCTCCATTGCTCCACTCAGCCACCCCCCCCCCCCCCCCAAACCCTGTCCCGTGGCTGTGTGGCCTTTCCTGAAGGCTTTGTCTCACCTTTGTATCTGCTCCTCTTTACACTGCAAAGCTTTGCTGCCGGTGAGTCCTGGGCTGTGGCTGGGTTCCCCTGGCACCCTCACCTGTGCCCTCCCTTGGCACAGCACCCGGCTTTCTGTGTGTGCATTTCCCGTTTGTTTTCTTTCCAGTTTGAGGCTGTCAGCCACGTGAGGGCCCCTGCCATTCACTCCAGCAAGGAACCAGACAGACGTGAGTCAGCGCAGAGAAGGTTCGAGTGCCCAGACTCTGAGTTCAGACCTCACCTGTGCCCTTTTTAGCTGTGTGACCTCAGGCCGGGTACATGAGCAATCTGGGCCCCATGGCAAGGGTGTCTGACTGGCTTACTCTCAGTGGTCCTCATGCTTAAAGAGTCTTCAAAATGCCCAGGGGTCTTGTATAAAATTCAGATTCTGG
This sequence comes from Myotis nattereri, assembly GCF_964212035.1. Lineage (NCBI taxonomy): Eukaryota > Metazoa > Chordata > Mammalia > Chiroptera > Vespertilionidae > Myotis > Myotis nattereri. The sequence continues at coordinate 95,132,347 of NC_138079.1, read as the reverse complement.
TTCCGTAGGTCTGGGCTGGGGCCTGAGATTCTGCATTTCTACGGAGCTCCTGGGTGTTGCAGGCCCATGGACCACGCTCTGAGCAGCGCGGGGCGTGATGTGGTGGGTTCAAGCCTAGGCCATCCGGCGTGTTTGGTTTTCAGGAGCAACTTGACAAAGTAAGCTGATATGAGGGTCCAAGGGCACTATGCATTTAAATTCTTGAATCCACACATCTGGGCTAATCAAAGCACTTCTCACATCAGCTGTCATTGACTGAGCTGCTCCTATGAGAATAAATGGGAAATATCCACTGAGCACTTTCTACGTGTCAGTTAAATGCTAAGTACTTTGGCACACAGGTGCCTCATTTAATTGTCATAACAGCCACAGGATGTGGGTGGGAACAGCTATTGTCCCTACTTGGCAAAGAGGAAAACAGGCTCAGAGAGGTTAAATGCGTTGAATTATTATTGGCCTAACAAGTGTTTTGATTGACATGTTCCCTTCCTTGCTTGTCTCACCCCCCTCTCTTTCAATAAAATCGCCAAGGATCTGAGGAACTCAAATCTGTTCCCAGCCCTTGTTGCTGCTGCCCAGGAGCAGATGTAATGACACGAGCAGTATTCACCCTCCTTTTTATTCATTGCTGCACCATTGTTTATTTATTTTTTAAAATATGTTTTTATTGATTCCAGAGAGAGGTAGGGAGAGAGAGAGATAGAAACATCAATATGAGAGAGAATCATTGATCGGCTGCCTCCTGCACGCCCTCTACTGGGGATCAAGACGGCAACCCAAGCATGGGCCTTGACCAAGAATCAAACCAGTGACCTCCAGGTTCATGGGTTGATCTCAATCACTGAGCCACACTGGCTGGGCTGCACTATCACATATTGAGTATCTACTATGTGCAAGCACTGTGGCTACAATGGGGAACACTTTTTTTCTCTTGCTTTACAATCTAGTGAGAGACACAGACTTTAATCATGTAACTCCACAGATAAATATGATTCCAATCTGTTGGAAAAGAAAAACACAACTATGAAAAATGGGAAATTTGATTAAGGGACTTGCGAAGGCTTTTGTGTGGGTGTGACCCTAAAATGATATGTGGAAGGTAAGTAGGAATTAGCCAGTTAAAGGGATGAAGGCTGATGGGCCTTCCAGCCAAACAGAACAGCTTTGTGCAAAGGCCCAGTGGCCAGGGGAGCCCGGACAACCCAGGAAACAAAAGAAGGCCAAAGTGGAAGGGCTGAGGGGAGGGTGAGTTGAAACTGGAGAGATAGGCAGGGTCAAGTCACAAGGAGCTGGGGCTTTACGTTAAGAGCAGTGGCAGACACTATAGGGTTGTAAGCAAAGGAGCAATGAAAAGGCCAGGCATGAATTTTGAGATCAATAGGACAGATTCGCCAGGTGTAGCTTGAGCAGAAATAGAAAGAGGAATGTGGAAGCTATCACTGTAGTCCGGACAAGAAATGATGGTGGCCGAGCTGGGGTGACCCAGGCGCAGCAATGCGGTAAAAGGGGCTTCTGTAGAATGTATGTGGCGAGTAAAGGGAAAAAATTATAGGACTGGGAGATGGGGTCATAGCACGGGACACAGTAACAAAGAAGGGAGAGCTTCCTGAGTATCCTCCAATATGAGGGACTTCATGGTCCCAGTCATTATCTCGTTCCACACCTTCCACTTACACTGGGGCAAACAGGCCTAGAGAGGGACGTGCCCAAGGTCACACAGCTAGACCGGCAGACGTAGAGCCTGTGTGAGACCAGTAATGAGGTCCTAGTAAATGAGAAGGTGAATGAGCTGAAATTGATTCTCCCTTTAATGATTCTGTTAGACCTGTCAGATTCTCTATTCTCAGCGTTCTACGCATCATCTGGCCTGAGAAGTGGAACTGCTCAGCCGTCTAGCACCTCTGCTGCGATCCTTTGCTAGAATTGTAGCCAGAAGCTGGCTGTGGTGGACAGGCAGGCCTAGGAGCAAATCCCAGTGGGGCTTCTAACTCCCCACCTTGCAGAGGCACTTGTCTATGTGAAATAAGGAACGTGCATAGGAATCTTCCTGCAAAGCTGCTCTTTTTATAATAAAAATTTTTAAATCAACCTTAAAGTTCATAAATTGGGGAAAGAATAAATAGCATGGTGTATTTATAAGATGGAATAAAACACAGTCATCTAAAGCAAGGAATTTATATCTGTTAGAGAGGGAGATCTCAAAGGTATATTTTGAGTAAAAATGCAAGTTGTCTAAGTATACAGTCAGTATGATACTATTAGGTTAAAAAAATCACAGGAAATACCATATGTCTTATGGACACCGTTAGGCACATCTAAAATAATAAAAAGAGGCCTAGAAAAATGGTTTAGTGGTAAATTTTATGTTATGTATATTTTACCATAATTTTTTTTAAATATTTTATTGGTTTTTTACAGAGAGGAAGGGAAAGGGATAGAGAGTTAGAAACATCGATGAGAGAGAAACATCGATCAGCTGCCTCCTGCACACCTCCCACTGGGGATGTGCCCGCAACCAAGGTACATGCCCTTGACCAGAATCAAACCTGGGACCCTTCAGTCCCCAGGCTGATGCTCTCTCCACTGAGCCAAACCGGTTAGGGCTACCATAATTTTTAAAAAAGCATCAACAAAAGAACCCAAAACAAACAAAAAAACACACCAAAAGACCACCAACTCAATAACAACAAAAATTAAATAATAAAAGACGTACAGAATAGGTCTGGAGGTGGGAGGAAGGGGAAATTCACTGCACTCTTCCAATTTTCTGAAAGGGGAATGAGTCCATTTAATACGGAAGAAAACCTCTGGTTGTGCAAATTCAGACAAATTATATGAACTTTCTGAGCCTCATTCCTGTCACCTTGTAAGTTATAAACGTTTACTATTTACCGTGCAAGGTCAGGGGGAGGGGCTGCCTTCAGAGGAGCCATGGTGTCCTGGACAGAAAGCAAGTCATTGATTAGAGAGCACAGACAAACCAGGTATCCGGGGACCCAAAGTATTACCCCTCCCTACCCCACCCCCCTCCGCCACCCTGGGGGGCAGGGAAGGCCCCTCTGGAGATTGGATTGAACTGAGATTTGAAAGGCAAGAACGTGTTAGCCAGTTTCAGGAACCGGAGACAGGCGATGCAAGCAGAGGAAACAGCGAGTGCTCTGTGTCAGGCTGATTAATTACCATATCATCTACAATGAAGAAAACAAATGCTGCTACTATTCTAAGCCTGTTTTATTGTGGTTGTTTTTTAAATGCCGACACCATCAATAAAATGGGAATTAGGATGTTGAGCGCTCCAAGCTGCTTTTAGGAAAGCATCCGTCACATAGTAGGTGTTTAATAGACAGTACTTCCTGTCTCACCTGGTGCCTCATGTGACCCACTGTAGTGGATGAAGCGGAAAAATGCTCCCCAAAGATATCAGATCATAATTTCTGGGAGCTGTAAATGTGATTTATTTGGGGAAAGGGCCTCTGCAGATGTGGTTAAGCTAAGGATCTTGTCAGAGGGAGATGAGCCTGAAGTATCCAGGTGGGCCCTAAAGGCAACCAGTGTCCTCATGAGAGAGGCAAAGGGAGAGAACACGTTCACACAGAAGCGCCCAGGAGGCAGAGAGAGATTTGAAGATGCTGACCTTGGAGATTGGAGTGATGCAGCCACAAGCCAAAGGACACTAGCAGCTGCCAGAGCTAGAAGAGGCAAGGAAGGACCCTCCCTAGGGCCTCCAGAGGGACATGGCCCTGCCAACACCTTGATATCAGTCCAGTCGTAGTACTTTTTGGACTGCTGGCCTCTAGGACTGTTGGTACATTTCTGTTGTTTTAAGCCACCAAGTTTGTAGTCATTTGTTACAACAGCCACGGAAAATGAATGCACCCACCCCTATTGTCTGAGGTTTTCTTCACTCTTACTGGATTGAAGTGAAGATCTCTAATAAATGCACTAACAGGAAGGAGGTGAGCCCTTGGTGTCCTAGGAGTGTATGCATTGTAGGAGAGAATGATGCTCAGCCAGACAGGGAAGGTTTTCTAATTGTGCATTTCAGACATGAGAGGGGTGTTGAGTTTTGGCCAGAAGGCCAGTTTGAAACATTTGTTGCATTATCTGGAGGAAACTGGCAACCACGGGGAAGGTTCCTGACATTATCTTGGAAAACCAGCCAACAAGGTGGTATAAGGACTGAGCTGGGATGGACAGGCAGAAGCATCATGGAAAAGTAATGCCGGTGGTCTTAATTCAGCATCTAGAAGGGTTCAGGAATCTGGAGAAGCGCTGTGTGTAAATTAATCAAGAGACCAGAGACGAAACATAATTTTAGAAGGCATTATGGGGAGTCAGAGAAGACTTAGCTAAAGGAACTAAGCTCTCCTTGTCTCAGGACCCCTTGCTATTTATAACACAAATTGTCCTAAGGCAAGGTAGATGTACACATCAAAGGGTATACAGAATCCATTGTCAGATTGGTGAAACTGCCTACGGCTGTTTAGGTGTTTAGCCAGTAGGAGGCAATAACTTGTAGACTGAGATGCCCTTAGCTGTCTGGCAGCAAACAATTGTTTAATGCATCTTTTCAGGTTTGGGGAAGTGCCCTCAGCCATTTCCAGATGATTCAGCCCTGCTGACATGCTGGAACTGGCTTCCAGCAGAAAAGAAGCCAAAGTTATTTATGGAGTTCAGCTTCATGAAGCTACTGTGGGAGTAAGGCAAAGATGGAATAGAACAAGTCATGATGGATAAACTATCATTAATAAATGTAGAATATTCAGCTACAGGGGTGGGACACTGCTAAAAAGTTATGTCTGTTAGAGGGGCTCATTTTTATACTCTGAGGTAAGACCCTTTTGCATATTAGGAATCTTGGGCTCAGTGACTCTGCCCAAGGTCACAAAGCTGGAAGGGCAGAGCCAAGATTTACACATAGGTCTCTCAGATTTCAACTAGCGTTCTTTCTTATTTTGGTTAATCCTCATCCAAGGATTTTTAGAGAGAGTGGAAGGGAGAGGGAGAGACAGAAACATCGATGTGAGAGAGACACGCTGATTGGTTACCTCCTGCACACACCCCAACAAGGGCCGGGGAACCTGCAACTGAGGTGCATGCCCTTGACCGGAATCGAACCCGAGACCCTTCAGTCCGTGGGCTGGCACTCTATCCACTGAGCCAAACTGGCTAGGGCTCAACTAGCTTTCTTCACATCGGCTGAAGACTGGGGAAGGTATCCCAGGTGTGGCTACCTGTGGGTGGCATTTCTGTGTCCTCTTACTTCCTGTCTTGCAGATCTGTTTGCTACCCAGAAGCCTGAGTCTAGTGCTAGTATTTTTTAGAAGTTTTTTTTAAGTGGACTCATGCCAACACAGAGGTCCGGATTCTTCTGGAAATCCATCTGGGCTGATTCATTGGGCTGAAGCTGAGGAGGAACAAATGTGCGCGTGTGTGTGTGTGAGTGTGTGTGTCCATGTGCACAGACACATTTAGTCTTATCAGCGTGCTTATCTTAAGACTGCGCTAAATTGCTGTCTTTGGGAAAAGAACAACATCACAGCTCCTTGTCAAGCTGATTCATTCCTGGTGCTGCTGTAATGAAAAACAAACCTCATTTCTGTCCCAACCTTATAACAGTCTGTATCTTCAGTGATTTTTTTTTCTCTTAATCTAGCTCCAGAATCTTAACAGCTTGTGTAATCTTCCAAGGACTCAATAGGACTTTCTTATGTGACTCTCTCTGAGAAAATGGGGGAAAATTACATTTCTCTGGCTTGTCACAAATTCTCGCATATAGCTCCTCAAATTAGGGGCCATTTGAAAGGGAGTCTGATCTATGTATATAAAAGCCTAAGTGACTGACCGTACATCTGTCCAACCGACCAACCACCTGACCAACCGACCAGCCAGTACATATGACTTGCACTGGCAATTTAAAAATAAATGTTGACTTGTGCATGTGCAATACATATAAAGCTCTCGCTGGCGCCAATAACATGTGTGTGTTTCGATCTGTCATTGTTGATTGTGAATTTGGTTCTTTGTCCAAAAAATGAGCACATTCATAAATTAAATGAAAAAATTTTGGATATACTCAATGGAGATTTTCACACCTATTTGAGTGATAATTCCATTGATTCAATGGATGATGCCAAAAAGAAAAATTTTCCATCGAATTTCTTTATAGTATTACTCCTTCAGGAACGCTGTGTCATAAATTAAAATTGAAAGTAGGTGCAATCATCATGCTACTGAGAAATCTTAATAGTAAATGGGGTCTTTGTAATGGTACTAGTTTTATTATCAAAAGATTGCGACCTAACATAATCGAAGCTGAAGTATTAATAGGATCTGCGGAAGGAGAAGTTGTTCTGGTTCCAAGAATTGATTTGTACCCGTCTGACACTGGCCTCCCATTTAAATTAATCCGAAGACAGTTTCCCAGGATGCCAGAAATTATGATGACTATTAATAAATCACAAGGACAAACTCTAGACAGAGTAGGAATATTCCTACCTGAACCCGTTTCTGGACATGGTTAGTTATATGTTGCTTTCTCTTGAGTTCAAAGAGCGTGTGACGTTAAAGTTGTAAATACTTCATCACAAGGGAAATTAGTCAAGCACTCTGAAAGTGTTTTTACTCTTAATATGGTATACAGGAAGAAATTAGAATAAGTTTAATCAATTTATCAGTCATTGTTTATATCAATATTGTTTTTATATCATGTCTTTGTTATTGTTATAGCATGTTGTTATTATTTATTTATTAATCAGTTTACATATTACTAGAGGTCCAGTGTACAAAATTCATGCACTTGGTGGTGGTGGGGGGGACCCTCAGCCCAGCCTGAGCCCTCTCACAGTCCGGAAGTCCTCATGGGATGTCCAACTGCCATGGAGGCAGTAGAGGCTCTTGCCACCACCACTGCACTCATCAGCCGTGAGCCTGGCTTCTGGCTGAGTGGCACTTCCCCTGTGGGAGCACACTGACTACGAGGGGGCAGCTTCTACAAAATACCTACTTCTGTGCATGGGCCACGACGTTTCAATCGCACTGTATGTGCACGCCCACACGTGGTATTTTGTGAAAGAGCCACACTCAAGGGGCCAACGAGCCACATGTGGCTTTGAGAACCACAGTTTTCCAGCCACTGTTATATAGGATTTTCATATACATTTTACTAATTTTCTTTCATCTCTGACACTTCTATTATAGAGAAAGGGTGAATAGTGATATTAAAATATTTCTTCTAATTAATTTCCTTTCAATGTGCATGAATCTGTGCAATGGGCCACTTGTGTTATCATAATTCACTAAACCTTGAGTCTAATTTCATGAAAAAGATTATCTAAGCTAACACAGCATTTATTTTGTGTCAGTTGCTGGTCACTGTTCTATGCATTTTACATATGTTAACTCAATTAAAACTATACAACTCTATAAGGTAGATACTACTATTAACCCCATATTAAATATTACGTTACTAAGATTCAGAGAGGTTAAGAAATTTTCCCAAGACCACACAGCTATCAATGTTAGGATTTGTATTTAGATATTCTGGCTCAAGAGTCCATAGTCTTAACCACTCTGCTAGGGTCCTATATTATTCCAAGGCTGTTTCATTAAATCATAAAGCAACTGCTGGCCAGAGTGTTGTTCTGTGCACCTAAAGGTTGCTGATTTGATTTCCGGTCAGGGCACATACCTGGGTTGTGGCAGGAACCTGCAACTGATCTATGTTTCTCTCTCTCCCTCTCCCTTCCTCTCTACCCATGTCCACGGGTGAGGATTAAAACAGAAAAGAGAAAACAATCATAAAGCAGCTAGCATTAGTTGAGTCTTTATTATGTGCCAAATATCTTGTGGGATACTTTCTATGTCTTTTTGAGTGGTTCCCACACCTGATTGGTTGTCATAATTACCTGGGAACTTAAAAAAATTCAGATTCTCTGGATCCGTTTCCAACCCCTCAGTTATTAGGCGTAGAAGTGAGAATAGGCATCTGTATTTTGAGTTCTTATTTAGCCCACCTGACATATATGTTCCAGGCAACTTGGGAGGGGAGATGAGGTAACTTTCTTTTCTGTTTTCAGGAAGAACGATCATCAAACCTCAATAGTCCCCAATTGGCTCAACTCAAAGAGGCCAACCCCAGTGGGGCAGAAGCAACAATAGGCTGCATGCTCCTGCCTTCTCTCTGCCACAGGTCCTTTGCACTTGATGCTCTTATTCCTGGGCCACCTGGGCTATTCCTATGACTGGCTCCTGCCCTTTCATGTTTCAGCTTAAACATTGCATCCTCAGAGAGATCTCCCTGGCCACTCTGCCTACATATGTCCTTAAACTTTCTGCAAAGGGCCAGACAGCAAATATTGCAGGCTTTGTGGGCCACCTGCGATCCCAGTTCCATATTATTATTTTTGCTTAGAACCCTCTACAAATGTAGAAAGTCATTCTTAGCTTGTGGTTTGCTGGCCCTTGATGTGACTATTTCAGCATCTGACTCATATTTTATCCAGCACTACCCTTCTCAGATTAGTTCTCCAATGGCAGACTTTCTCTCTGTTCACCCTGAGCATCCAGTGTCTGCCCACAGATGATGCTTAACAGATACTGATTAAGGAAAGAAATGTTGTGAGAATTTTAAACATGCTGCCTTTTCTCCAAACACTGCCAGGAAGCTTCAGACCAGGATGGCTTAAAGCGACCAGAAATCTGTTTTTTCTTTTATAGCCTTTCACTCCACGCTAAGGGACTTAGAATACTTCTGCTAAACAACAGGTTCCAAGTTCTTGGGCCCACGGAGAGCTGTCTACTTCCACAAATACAGGTAGAAAAGGGAAAGGTAAGCATAGATACCTGCCCCACCTGACTATTAATATAGGTCTACAGATGCCAATGCGAATGGGAAACTCACTTCTAACTTTTGCTTATTTGAAAATGAAATGGTGAACTCATTGACTTCCCAGTTGGCTTTCTTGGAGTGGCCACCACTAGATTTCAGACACCAACCCTGCCACAAATATGGCAGAGCTCAAGCATTCTAGCCGGGCAACTATCTCATTTTATTTGTGATGACAATGATGATGATGATGGTGATGATGGCAATGGTGATTTGATGATAATGATGATGGTGGTGATGATAGTGATCATGATGGTGGTGATGATGATGGTGATGAGATGACAATAATGATGATGGCGACTTTTTCTCTTTGGAAGTGGAAATAGTTTTATTTTTCATTACACAGCTAATTTAATAAAATTTTTAAAACTTCAAATAATATAAGAAAGAAGAAAAAGATGAAAATTCACCCAAATCCCCACTGGCTCTAAATAACTTGTTAACCGCTTTCAATATTATAAAGAGCATACTTCTAGATGCCTTTCTAGTACTTAAAGAAACGTAGAACTCTATAATTTACGCGAGTGAGATTATACGATACGAAATGTTCTGTAACTTGCTTTTTTTTTTTGCTCAGATGATGGTGATTTGAATGGACAGGTTAAGTGGAATCAGAATAGGAGAAAGATGTCCTCTATGAAAGTGACAAATGCAAGCTCAGGGTTCCCAGCCTAAATGTAAGCGCTAACCCCAGGGGGCCGATGCGAGAAGAAAGCCTCTGTATTACATCCCTGGACCTCAACGAGATAGCTGTCCCTCAAACAAACGTGCTCCCAGCTGCCCTCTTTGCATGGCCGTTCCAGCTCAAATGCTATTTATGTACAGTGTAAGCTTTGATCATTTTCTTATCGGGGACAACAGCTCCTGGAATTACTCTGAGCCATCAAAGGCTGGACTCGGAGATAAAACGGTGGTGGTGATTGCTGTCCATTTGCCTCCGATGCAGCCTGCACATATTGCATCATTTTAATTAAATAGGAAAGGTCAAAAATGACATTAGGGAGGCATACTTATTTAGGCCAGTGCCTGTATTTTCCTGTCTAATGGAATTCCTCTCTGCACACTCATTACCTCATCTGTGAAAAGAGATTTGAAAGCAGTGTTCACGGTACTTCGGGAAATAGGCACTTTTCTCATGGCAGGGATGTCATGTGGTATAACCAAATGAATGACTAGTATATATTGCCACTTACCAGTATTAGGGGCCAGGCACTGGGGAAGCCTCTTACATTTCATACCTGGGACACTCTGAATAGGGGAGAATGCGGAGACTAAGCATGGACAGGTGACTTGCCCAGGTCACCCAGCCAGCCAGTGACAGACCAAGGAGCTGAATCCAGGCCGAGTCAGAGCTGACCTGTAACTGTTATGCTGGTGCATAGTAGGCACACTCTCAACACATTTTTATTCCTCTTACCCTCGTACTAGGGGACTTTTAATAAGGAGAAACCTCATGCCTGCTCTGTGCTAGGCATTGTCCTAGGCAGAGTGGGTAGAGCAGTGAACCAAGCGAAGCCCCCTCCCTCCTTCCCTTCATGGAGCTTACTTTGAAGTATGTGATGATAGACAACGAAAACAACACAGAGGTAAATATGTGCCATTTGGGGATTATGGGGAAAAGTAAGGCAGAGTATGGAAGACAGGGAGGCAGGTAGGTAAGTCATATGAGATGGTCAGGGAAGAACTTTGTGATGAGCTGGCAGTTGAGGTGAATCCTAAAAGAGACACGAAAGTGAGGCTTGCAGAATTCTGGAGGAAGAGCTTCCAGAGAAAGCATGTGCAAAGGCCCTGAGGCATGAGCATACATAGGAGCCAGAGGTGGCTGAAGCAGAGAATTAAGGGAGGATTGGGAGGAGATGAGCTTGAAGAGGAAATGGGAAGTGGTCAGATCACATAGGGCCTTGTGGGCCATTTGGGAAGGACTTGGGATTTATCCTGCGTGAGCTGGTGTTTGAGCAGGTGAGTGATATAACCTGATTTCATTTTGACAGGACCATTCTGGCTGCTGTGTGTGTTGGAGCAGATGGACCGGTTAGGAGGCTGCTGTGATAAGCTAGGTGACAGCCAAAGGGGTCATGGGCCAGAGAGGGAGCTCTGAAGGTGGCAGGAAGTGGTCAGATTCTCTTTATACTGTAAAAAAAGAATCAACGGGGTTTTTTGATAAATTGGATGTGGAGAGACAGAGAAAGAGAAGACATAAGAACCGTACATTCCTTGATTGTCCTGCCACTCTTCAATATCGACCTGCAAATCATAAAAGAGCAGCTTGATAGCTCCAATCATGCTACCTGAGCGATGCCATCTCCTCCTGAGCAGAATAAGACAGCACTTGCTCAGATCCATACTTAGCTGCTTTGTTCTCCTGTAACTGTTGTCTTTCTGGGCCATTTCTTCATTTGTTAAATTGGACGATAATATCAACAGTGCCTCCAGCAGAGCGCCATGGTGTGGATTAAACTCGGTGACGCATGCTCATAGCTGGGACACCAGCATATGATGGAATCTGTTTGGCCTGGGCTTTGATTGTGGGATGGAGACCTTCCCTTGAGGTCCCTGCAGCCCTGGTGACACTGCTTATCTAGCACTGTGGCTAAAATCAGAAACCAAAGGCCCAGAAGTCTATAAAAAGGCAGTGACAGCCATAATTGTTCCACTTGGTCGAGTCATTCAGGTCTTTATGCCTCAGTTTAGTCACCTATGAAATGGGAGAATAATAGTGTCCTTGCTGAATGGTTGACAGGATTGAATGTGACACATCTACTGAGCCCAGGACTGTCCCTCAATCACACCTGCTTCCCTTCCCCTCCTTCCACGCTACAGCTGTCGGTCGCCACACACCTGCATTGGGAATTTCCCTCACACTCCATGTCTGCTTCAGGTTATAGAAAATTATGCTCCTGTCCTCTCTCATATGGACCTGCAGCTTGTTCTGGGGCTGGGGATTTAACGTCTTTGTAAATTGCCTGATTCTGACATTTACTGTCCTCTGCTTGTCCTGGGCTGGCTCCTCTGCAAAGAGACAGCTGCAGGCTATGTTCTGAGCAGCGGCCGTGCGCCCTGAAACCTGTTTGTGAGGCATCTGTGAGAGGAAGGACGGGGCTTTCTGTTTTTAAGTCACAGAAGTGTCCGTAGTGAGTCCCTCTCGTCTGGGATGTGGTACCTGGTCCCTCAAGTCCACACTTGCTCCTTTCAATCCTTTTTCCATACAGCTGCCAGAGGCCTGGGGGATTGTTAAAAATGTCCCCTCACATCATGTGACTGCTCAGAACCTGAAGGGGCTTCTGCTGGTCTCAGGATAAAGACAAAATCCTTCCCAGGGCTCACAGGGCTGTCTTGAAACATCCTCCTTCTCATTCTCCCAAGCCACACTGGCTTGCCCTTTGCAAGTTGATTTGCATCCTCCCTCCCCCACAGGACCTTTCCACATGCTAGTCTCTCTTCTGGGGGAGGTGCATTGGGGCACTGGGGGTAGAGGGAAAGGGACAGTCAATAAGGTACAGGTAGGACATTCAGAGGTCCAATGCCCTGGAGATGTCATACTGCCGCCACGTGCAATTAAAATAAATAATGATAGGCTGTAACATATAATTTTATTTTCAAGATTACACACCTTTATGTTATGCTGAACTACATGAGTTCTCTTGTTTGCTTGCTCTTACTCTCTCCTTTAACATTTTCTTGTTCATTCTCTTCTACTCTCTGTCTCTCTGAGTCTCTGCTTTTCTGATACTCTAAGCCTGTTCTTAATTTCTGATTGGAGTCAAGCATGGGCTTTTCAGGCAAAGGAAGAATTAAAAAAGAGCAGAGCAAGGCGTATTCAAAGATGACTGGATGTCTCTTGAACACCACCATCACCACCACCACCACCATCATCACCACCATCAACACCACCACCGTCATCATCACCACCACCACCATCATCGTCATCATCCCCATGTTTTACATAATATTCACAATAATGGTAAAGTACTCATATATTGGCTATATACAATGAAGCAGGTCCTTCTCTGCACCCTTCCTAGAGCTCTTTAAGGAAACACTATTATCCTCATTTTAGAGGTAAGAAAAGCTAGAGCTCAGAGAGCTGTGTTGCTGCCCAAAGTCTCACAGCAGCTGGAGATAAAATTTACATTCAGATCATCTGACCCCAAAGCCTACACTCAACCCAAAGCTTGCTTCGACATGAACTTTTGGGTTGCTGAGGCCAGAAGGTCCCTCTAGTATGTCACCATCTAGGTAGACCTCAAGCAGAAGCCAGTCAAATGGGTTTGATGATGTCCAGGCTTACGGCTGTCCCGACAAAGGCAGGGGAGCCACTGTGACCTGGAGCCTCAGTTTGCAAAACTAGGAGACTCCCACATACATAGCCTTGCATATCACTAAGCAACAAATGCAGGGGCTCAGATCAAGCCTGGGGTGCACCAGGGTGTGTCAGTTTCCTAAGGCGGCTGAAACAAATTACAACAAACTGGGTGGCTTAACACAACAGAAATTTAGTCTCTCACAGTTCAGAAGGCCAGAGGTCTAAAATGAAGAGGTCAGGTGAGTTGGTTAGTTCTGGGAGGGAAAATTTAGTCCATGCCTTTCTAACTTCTGGTGGCTCTCAGCAACCCTGGGTGTTTACTAACTTGTAGATGTATCACTTCAATTTCTGCCTCCATCATCACATGGCATTCTCCTTGTATGTCTCTGTGTCCAAATGTATTCTTATAAGGGCACCAGTCATTGGATTAGGACACATCTTACTCTGGTATGACTTCATCTTAACTTGATTATAGCTGCAAAGACCCATGCTTGCAGGTGGTAAGGATTAAGACTTAAATGTATCTTTTTGAGAAAAACAATTCAACCCACTACAAGGGACAATAGGAATGGCCGTAGCATTCACCCCAATCCATGTGGTGTGACCACACAAGCCAAATACATCAGTAGCCATGACTGCTATTCAAATGCAGCTTCACAACAACTTCCCACCTCTTTCTAATCAGATGGGATCTGAAGCATCCCATGTAGAAATTCCTGAGGCTCAGAAGGAAGGGAGAGTTTGGGGGCAGTTTCAGTGTCATAAAAGAGGGGGCAAGTAGAGGTGTCGGAGAGGGACTGGAATCACAGACACGGAGGTACCCTGTTCACACCGCCTCCCAGGAGATCCTCTGTGAGGAGCATGGCTGTTGGACAGCCTCCAGCTGCTGGACCTTTGGATCCACCCGTGTTCATGCTGCGGCCATGTTCTCCTGGCCTCCTGCTTAGTCAGTGACTAAGTGAGACAAGGGCATGAGTGCCAGCCCGTCCTGCCCAATGCATGGTTCTTCCAATGGACCACACATGCTTGGAAGCACTTCACTGGCCTGGCCAAGCCCTTCTCCGAGCCACTTTGCAGGCCAAGAGCCTCCCTACCTACCCCTCCTTCCTCCCCTCTTCCTTTTACTGGTGTCAGATCCGCATCGCGGTGTGAAGGCCTCTGCATCTATTCCTGCTCCTTTTCTCTTTATCTTTCACTGGCATTTCTTCCAATAAATCTAGTTCCAATTTGACTTCTGCTTCTTAGAGGACCCAGATGGACACAAGCAGAAAATGGGAATAGAGATAAGCATGTTCAACTGTCTTGGAACCCCTGATTCTCTGAAATTCAATAATGTCAGCCCTCATGTTCCTCATGTCCACATAGATACATAGACTGGTACCCCATTTGGAGGAGGTTGGCTACCTGACTGGCTACCTCACAGCCATTCCCACCCACTTCTTTACTTCTTTGCATTGCAGGGCCTGGAAAAGCCCTATAGTCATTTCCTGGCCTCTTGGCTTTGAGAATTGATTTTCTACCTCTTTCTCCTCCCTTTTCATCCCTGAACATGGACAAGATGCCTAGATCCTGGGCAGCCTTTGGAGAATGTGAAATACCCATGAAGAAAAGACTCAGAAAGTCACAGAGACCCAGCTCTAGCATTCTAGCATAATAGAGCTACTGAACACCAGCCTTTTTTTTTTTTTTAACCTCTGGACTTCCTTTTACATAAGAAAAGTAAATTGTTATCTGTGAAAGCCATGGTGTGTCTCTTGCAGGCAATAGGCCATGGCTTACACCGAGAAGGGCTTATTTTGGACAAAGGGCTGAGGAAATGCCAGCAGCATCTCTTGGTGAGACAGAGTTTCACAGACAGAAAGACCAGCAAGTGCCCAGATCCCTGTCTGCCCAGCATCCCACGGAGAAGTGTACCTGGGCTGAGAGCACCTAGACACAGCATGGAGCTGAGATATAACCTCTCTGTTTTAACAGAGGATGCGTGAGAGATTTGGGCTTTGTTGGTCTCTTCTCCACTTCATCTGATGAGTAGGAAGAGTCAAGAGGCAGCAGCAGAGTGTGACAGTGAGAGTTTGTAGAAAAGAACGTAAAGTATTACTATACAAGCGAGAGAGTGTGAGACCCCCAGGGGGTAGTCCTGGGAATATCTCAAAAGGGAAGGCACAAAGGGAAACACGGTCGAACCGCTCACTCATTTCATTAAGGGGTTAATTTTGTTTCCTATGTTTTTACAAAATTCAAGTCCACTCTCCATATCCCCCTAAAAGCCCTCATCTCCACCAGCTGAATGTGAATCAGCCCCACACTCCACGTGCACCGAGTGTCATGTTCTTTACTTAATATCACAAGTAGCAACACTTGAGCACCAAAAAAGCCCTGGTAATTATATGTCTTTTCTCTGCTGTTATTATTTGCATGTAACAGAGGCACCTGCCACGCTAATTGTGCCCTGTTAATAAACATCTTCTCCAGCCAACCAACCAAAAAATGTTTATGTGGGGAGGAGCTGTGTGTTGGAAGGAAGGGTTTCGTTTTCACATCAGATCTTCAGGTTTTCCTCGAGTCCAGTGATGTACTCATTCACATGAGGCTGCCAAGCCTTCCCCCAGATCACCGGGGAAGATGATTCATTGAACTTAAAAAGAGATAGAGAAATGAAATAAAGAATCCTCCAGAAAAGGAGAATCTAGAAAGAAGTTAACCAAACCTCCCTGCCTGCTGTTCAAGGTCATAGCATCACATCGAGGATGAGCCTTCCCGAAGGCAAACAGGGAAAAAGAAATGTGCTCCTCACAGCTGTACCACCCAGGCACTCTGAACTGGTCCCTAACAGTTTTCTTTCTATTTACACATAGAAACATAACATACAGTAAAGGGCATACATCTTAAAAGCTTGTTTGCCTTTAAAAATTTGTATTGTAAAATATGTAAGACCCAAAATTTGCCATTTTAACCATTATAAGTGCAAAAGTCAGCTGCATTAATTACAATCAAGATGTTGTGCAACCATCACCACTATTTCCTAAAATTTTCATCACTCCAAGCAGAAACACTAAAGCCATTACACTTGGTCAGTTTTTGCTTACACCGACAATGTGTAGCCCAAATCCAGATCAAGATATAGAACATGCCCAGCTTCCGGTAGGCTCCTTAGGCTCCTGCCCTAGGAGCACCGATGTAACTACCATTCTGACCTCTATCACCATGGATTAGTTTTGCCTGCAAATTCATATCAGTGGGACCAAAGAGTATCTGGCTTTTTGTGCCTGGCTTCTTTCACTCAACAGTGCCCATGACATTGATCCATGTTGGTGCATGTATTGGTAGTGTGTTATTTTTTATGGCTATGTGGTGTTTTATTATGTGAATATATCACAATTTATTTTCCTCCTCCATTCTTTCTCCTAGCAGCGAACATTTCGATTGTTTTAAATTTGGAGCTGTTATAAATAAAGCTAATGTGAACAGTATGGTGTAAGTCTTTTAGGGGAACATGGGTACTCCTTCTCCTTGGCCATTTTATTAGTCTGCTAAGGTTGTCATGACAAAGTACCATGACTGGATGGGCTAAACAACAAAAATTGACTGTGTCACAGTTCTGGAGGCTGGAAGTCTGAGATTAAGGTGTCAGCAGGGTTGGTTTCCTCTGAGGTCTATCTCCTTGGCTTGCAGTTGGCCATCTCCTCCCTGTGTCTTCACATGGTCTTCTCTCAGTCTGTATCTGTTTCCTGATCCCCTCTTATAAGGACACAGTCAGATTAGATTAGGGCCCATGCCAATAATCTCACTTAACCCTAATTACTTCTTTAAAAGCCCTATCTCCAAATATAATCACATTCTGAGGTTCTGGGAGTTAGGACTTCAACATATGAATTTTAGGGGATATAATTTAGCCCTTAACAGCTACATATTAAGGAGAGGTGTCACTCAGTCACAGGATGGACATGCATTTAGTGTTAACAGATATTTTCAGTTTTCCACAGCAACTGCACCAGTTGAAGTTCCAGCAGCAGTGAGAGCTGCAGTTCCTCCATGTCCTTGACAACACTTGATGTTATCAGTCATTTTCATTTTAGCCATCCTGGTGGGAGAATAGCAGTGTCTCACTGTGGCTTCTCAGACATTTCTCAAACAAGCAACTTAGGGTCTGATTTGATACTTCCCCTCTAGTTCATGTGTTATCAGAACATATTTTTGTGGTTGTACCTTGGAAGCTGTTTAGCTCACAAAGATTCCTGTGGTGTGTTTGTCTCCACAAGTCTGGGAAGTGGTGTTTACCCCGGGGTGGATGGAGAAATTTTGGATGATCTAAATTTACATTTTTATGTGTCTATGACATTCTTCAAAACTCCTCAATTAGTGTGTGTTACTTTTCCTAAGAAAAAACAACAACCTTATTTTAAAAAGGAAGGTGAAAACATCTGCTTGGGCATTCATTGTAGAGGTAAATCTAGGGCGCAATTGTAAGTGTCCTTTGTGACTTGTTTTTTTTTTTTTTTCAAAGAGCTCACTCACCAGAGAGCATTGGGATTACCCACGTGCTACTGGGGAAGTTTCAGGAAAAAGACAGAAATGAGGCTTGATTGTTTAAGAACTGTATGCACACATAGGTATAGGTATGAATGTGTTTGTGTATACATCATTTTTTTCTGGAAGGTCCTCTCCCAGATGCTATTCTAAGAACCTTCTCAGCAATTTCACAGAGTCTTAATAAGATTGGTGATAGCATATTATCAATAACAATAGTATAGTATTCATTATCATTATTATTTATTGATAGTCAGAGAGGTTAAATGACTCACCCAAGGCCACACAGCTTACAAATGGCAGAGCTAAGGGTCCACCTGACTCATATTCATTGACATCCTACTGCCTTCATGGTGAGTCCAAGTCTTTCACACACTTTACCTGCAATATCTCTAACACTTATAATGCTGTAAGGTGGGCGTTATTAAGGCCCATTTTAAGGATGAAGAAACAAAAATACTTGCCCAAAGTCATATGGCTAGTTGGCAGGATCAGGATTCAAATCCAGTTGGTCTGGCTTCCAGCTCCATGGTTGCTATTTTTATCCATACTAGAGGCCTGGTGCACGAATTCGTGCATGGGTGGGGTCCCTCGGCCTGGCCAACATTGTCCCGCCCAGTCCCAATTGGGGCCAATAGGGGCAGGCCGGCAGGGGGGAGGGACTACAGGAGGTTGGCCAGCCCAGGCTGCGGGAGGTTGGCTGTGGGAGAACACTGACCACCAGGGGGTAGCTCCTGCATTGAGCATCTACCTCCTGGTGGTCAGTGGGCGTCATAGCGACCAATCGACTGGTTGTTCAGTCGACCGATTGTAACAGTCTCTTAGGCTTTTATATATTTAGATCATTTCAAATCTCTATCAAGCTCTGGTATGGCAAAAACTGGTTTTGCACTATCCTTGAAGGACAGGTCCACCCACCAGGCAGTTCTCCCTTGCATCAAGCTGAAATTGGCCTCCATGCAATTTTACTCAATTGTTTCCTGTCCACAGCCCAGCATTTAGCACTTAATTGTATCTTGTCTTCTATTAGGTACTAATTGTCTCCTCTGGTTCTTCCCCTCTCCCTGGTTCACATGCTAATTCCTAGAGGGCAGAGACCAAGTCTACTAGGCTAAACACCTAGCAGAGTGGCAGAATAGAGCTTATTAAATAAATGCTTGTTGATTGAAAGTTCCCACCAGGATTTCCCCTAGGGCCTCAACCCAGGTGTGTGGAAGATCGAGTAGGAAGGTCACAAAGGATTTGCAATTCAAATATGCATACAGTTTGTGTATAATTTGTGTACTCCTTCAGCAGACTGTATAGTCAACACAATTATTTTACATTTAAAATGATATTGCTCCCCTGATGGCTGTCATTTCTTCATCTCTCTCTTTTTTCCTTCTTTGATATCATGTGCATATCAATTCAGAATCTAGGGAGCTTACATCCTATGTGAAAGCGAGTAAACCTGGATCGAAGCAAGAGAGGGTCAGCATAATTTTCCCTTTCAAGAGTGGTTTTTGCTTGTGTTTGCCAATGCCCTCAAACACAACTACTCACTCTTACATTCCGTTGTTCCTGTCTCCTGCAGTTCCCTTACCCCTGAGGGTCCTGGCTAGATTTTAGTCAGAATTCTCTCAGTTGCAAATGATGGGAACCCTACTCAAAGCAGTTTAAGCAACAAAAGGGAATTTGCTTAATTTGAATTCATCGGCTTTTTTTTCTATAACTGAACTGTCTGGGGACTTGAGACAAGGCTCTAAAGCCTGAAACAATAGCATGAAGAGGCCTTCAGAACCTCTCTTCCCTTTGCCCCACTCCACATGGAAAGAGCTTTACTTGCTTAACAGATGAAGTCAAAATCTCAAGACAATGTCTCATTGGCCTGAAATGGGTCACATGACCACCTCTAAACCAACTGCTATTGTTGGGAAGACACATAACGGTACTGATTAGCTAGTTCCTGGGTGCGGCCCACTGCCAGTCATGTGGTCTGAGCGTGGGGGAGGAGTTTTCCAAAGAAGAGGCGACTGGGGCTTTTATCCAGGGCAGTGCAGACACAGCCACCCGCCACCAGTAGGCTCTCTCTTCCTAACCTGGGGCTCTTGGAAGGCAGGAAGTTGGGACACTCCCGTGAAACGGAACATGTAAAGAGGAAGGAAAAATACCTCTTCAAGGCACTAGAGCAGGGGAGCAGGGGTGGGCAAACTTTTTGACTCGAGGGCCACAATGGGTTCTTAAACTGGACCGGAGGGCCGGAACAAAAGCATGGATGGAGTGTTTGTGTGAACTAATATAAATTCAAAGTAAACATCATTACATAAAAGGGTACGGTCTTTTTTTTTTTTTTTTCAGTTTTATTCATTTCAAATTGGCCGGATCCGGCCCGCGGGCCGTAGTTTGCCCACGGCTGCACTAGAGAGTTCTTCTTTTTTCACCTGTTTACCCAGTGACAAGTGTTGGGATGACAGTTGATGAACCAACACGGACATGGTCCCTGCCTGTCATTGGGCTTACAGTCTTGTTGGTGAGGCAGAATACACACAACCAACATTAACAGAGAGTAATGTGCATTATACTAGATGTAAATAAAGATTCTTGTTTACAGTCTAGAACACTCAAGGTGATAGAGGGATAATAAAATGACACCTTGTTTTTTTTTTCATAAATCTCTTTAAACACCTTCACAGCAATGCCTGGGATAGTAGATGCAATGCTCCCCCATTTTATAGAGAGGGAATGGAGACTCTGGAAGGGAATCACCCCGACAAATGCCAGTAGCCCCCAACATTATGCACTTTTATGCAGATAACCCTATTTTCACTAATCTTCCCAATGGCCTCGTGAAGTGCCATCTCATTTTGTAAATGAGGAAAAAGCACCTCAGAGGTGAAGAAATGGGCCAGGCGGGCACCAATGGGAGGAACTGGGATCCCCAGTGATTGGTTGATGCCGAGGTAAGTGAGTTAGTGTCACACAAAACCCGAGGCCGGGTCAGGACTCACCACTCAGGCTCATGGCTCCAGATCCAGTGCTTGTTCCTCAGCCCCACTTAAGCCATGTCCCTCATCGCGGGTCTCTCTGATCAGTCATTAGGCAATGACTCTTGCAACTGGGCAAATAGCTATGGGCAGCTTTGGCCTAGATGAAAGAAAAAGGTGTCCTTCCTGCTCTCCTCACCAGAGCCGTGATGCCCTGCCCCAGAAATGCCAACCCCTTCTTCCGCCCGCCCCAACCGCGAAGGTATTTCTGTCAATTCCAATTGCTAACCCTATTCTAGAAGCTGGGCAGGGATGGTGACAGGGGCATGCAGCCAGCCCCACCTGGGCTTGGCAGGGTATGTGAGGTGGCTGAGATCTGGCCTCTTTTGTGCAGACAATGAGCAAAGATCTGCTTGCTATTCTGCTGGTGTGTTGTGAGAGAAAGGAAAGGGTTAAGGATAATGCTGACATTTTTTGTCTGAACAACTAGAAGTTGTCATTTACTAAGATGAGGAGACATTGGTCAAAGCAGATTTTTTTTTTTTTTTAGCAGGGTGGAGTCAGAGTTTAGTTTGGTACCTGTTAAGTTAAAGTTGCTTATTAGACTTTAGATATTAAGAGGCAATTTGATATGGAAAGAGAATGGAAAGGGCTGGAGACAATAACGTGAAGTTTGTTATCATAGACACAGTATTAAATGCCATGGGATGGTTGAAACCACTAGTGAGTTTGCCTATAGAGAAGAGAATGAGTTAAGCAATAGCTCTGGAGCAGCCAAGGACAGGGGAATAAGAACCAGCAAAGAAGATTGAGAAGGCATAGTTAGCAAGTCAAGGATAACCAAGAAGGTAATTCAGGAAGGAGGGAGGAATTAATTGCACCAAACACTGCTTCTCAATTGAGTTAGATTAGGACTGAGGATTTATCTTGGTTTTAACACATGTCACATTATTGATGACTTTGGCAGGAGTAGCTTAGTGGGGAAGAAAGCAGGAGAGAATGAGAGGAATGCAAGTGGAAACACTCCTTTTTACAATAAAGAAGATGATTTTTCTCAAGATGGAAAGTATTGTAGCATGTTTGTGCTCTGATGGGAATGATGGACAGAGAGGGACAATTTTATGATCCAAGGGGAAAAAAATAGGGCCATTGCAGGAACAGTGTCCCTGAGCAGGATGGAGGAGATGGATTCAGTGGGCAGCTAGGCTGTTTGGCCTTAAAATCCAAACCCCTATTCTTCCAGGTGGCCTCTCCCCACCATGATGCATTCTTAACTTCTCTCCTCTGAACCCTTCAAACTTCCTAAAGAATGCTCCTGCTTGAGAGAACAAAGCCTAGAACAGAATACTTGCTATTTATCCAACCGATAACCCTGAATTAAAGAGAAAAGAGAAATAAGAGGTGACAGAAGACTTTGTCTGAGCTGCTGAATTTAGGTGTGTGCATTGTGTGTATTGTGAGCGTGCTTGCCAAGTCACCTTGCTAAGGATGTTTTCAAGGTTGGGAGGCAGTTTCAAAAGGAAGTAGAGACAAATTAATGAGCACCACTGAAATGTAAGTGGTGAAGTGATCTAAGAAGTTTACAAAAGACATGGCATTTACCATGGCCTCCAGCTTAAAAACAGTTGATTTTTTTTTTAAGAGGTTCCTTTTAAGGTCATTCATGCAAGTGTAAATGAGATTTGGGCAAGGTCCTGGAGATAGAGAGGAGAGAAGGTGCTTATCCTCAGGGAGCTGGAAGTCCTGTAAGGTTTGTTTAACACAGGATGTTTATAGTATGACCTCCCATGTTAAGTGCTTGGAGAGATGTGGGCATAAATGCTTTGGATGCACACAGCAGGGTTGGATAACCCAGGTAGTTTGAAGGAGGCAAGGCTTAGGCACATGTCAAGGAGGAATGGGCTCCATGCAGGGAAATGCAAGGAGAAGTGTGCTAGGGAACAGCATGTGCAAAATCCTTTCGGTGTGAAATACCAGGGCACATTGAGGAACCACCAAATAACTCAGGATGGCTGGAGTTGGGACTTTATCCTGAGCACCCTGATCCATTGAAAGATTTTAATTGGGGAACAATTGGGGTGGACATGTTTAGAATTCAGGACATAAAAGAAGTGTAAAAGAAATGCTCAGGATGCAAAGCATCCTTAATGAATGAAAGACTAGTTGAATTGTCATACTCTTTAGGGTTTGAGGGTTTAGAGGCAGGTATGGAATGAGAAGGAAATGTTTTTTGTTTCATGATTATATATTAAGCCAAGGTCTTGTGCATCATTGTGAAACGACTATTCTTCATATTAAGATTTAGAGTTAAGAACAAACATTTTCTAAGCATAGGACTCCAAGCCTAGTCATACCCATTTGGACAAAGCACAAGGGTGATCTGGGAGTGCCCTCAAAATGTGGGAGGCATACCTTTGATGCATCTAAATTTATTTTAAGAAGTGGGCAGATGAGCATTAGGTAATTGAATGACAAAATGAGAAAGTTATTCCCTTTGGGTTATCTTGCAATCCTTTTGAACACTTCAATGAGAAATGTTCAGTTTGATGCTAAAGGATCTTTAATACTGGTCTTTTTTTTTATTGCCTAAGGTACACATTTGAATTAGATTGAATAGACAATGAAAGAATATCTTAAGACAAGATATTCTTAGAATTTGGAAAAGCAAAAGGAGGCCACATCAAAACATGCTGGAGCACAGAGCAGCCCTTTCAAACCAATATTCTTCCACATTGTTTAGTATTTATTTAGAGAAAAGATGTGTAGTGTATGAAGGAAGGGTGAGGCACTACCAGTAGGAGGCGCTATCATTTCTCCTGCCTGGGGAACTCAACTAGAGTGGAAACGCCAACACTCCATTTAGCCCAAACACACATATAAACAAATAAAGGAATTCTCCAGGAATCTGAGATTTACTCTCCATAATGGTTATCTACACTTTCTAGAGTAGATGTCATTCACTCAACCTGATTTTTCCAAGTATTTTTCTCAAACATTATTTCTATGGCAGGAGTTCTATGTTGCATTTCACTCTATAATGTTCCATCTCCAGGGATGTTTTAGCATCCCTTATGGATGTTGGGCAATTGCCTGGTTGTCACATTTTTATGGCTTAAAACAATGTTTATTTTACTCACAAATCTATAATTTGGGCAGGGCCCAGTGGGGACAGCATGTCTATGCTCCCCTTGGTGCCAGCAATGGTGACTCACAGGCTGGGGCAGAAATAATCTAAAGGCTCATTCACCCATATCTGGTGGAAGATACTGGTTGTGGCTGGGACCGTAGGGCGTTCAGCCAGTATACCTACAGGTAGCCTCTTCAATGTGTCTTGATCTTCCCCCCAACATGGTGGCTTGGTTCTAAGGGTGAGCCTCCAAGGAGAGAAAAGGGGGTGGAAGCTATATCATTTCTATGACCTCGCTTTAAAAGTCACACAGCAACACTTGTGCTACATTCTGTTCTTTAGAAGCAAGTCAAAGAGGGCAACCTATGCAGAAGGGGAGATAACTCAACTTCACCCCTTGATGATAAGTGACAAAAACTTTGTGGGCATGTCTTAAAAACCATCACAGTCCACCCTCTGGCCAGGAGTTATTTATATTTCTCCTACTGGCAAAATAAAGACACTCTCAAGAGTCTCCCTCCCCCAATTTTTCATCTATGTAGAGAAACAGGTCCAAATGATGCCTATTAATCTCTTCTTTTAACACGTTGAAACCAGATCTCAGGCTTAGAATCGCACACAGGTTAGTAACCAACTAGAATTAAATAATGTTTGTTTGATTGATTAATTGATTTTTTTCTAGCTATAACTCACAGCAACATTTTATTTATTTTATATCCTTTCCATTACTGTAAGTAGTATTGATTTTCCATTCATAGTACTAAGGTCAAGTTTTCTTTTAAAATGGATTTTTTTTTTTTTGTAAAGAGAATGGTTTTAAAGAAAATAGTAAATCAAGAATAGTATTTGACACTTGAATTTGGCAAAAAATTATTACAGTGAGTGGTATAAAGGGATTGCAACATGGAGAAACCTAAAAATATTACACTAAGGGAAATAATCCACCTACAAAATTCCATATTATATGAATCCATTGATATGAAATGTCCAGAAAATGCAAATCTAAGTAAATAGATTAGTGATTGCGTGGGGCTGGGGGTGTGAAAGGGAATAGATTGAAATGACCATGAGGTTTCTTTTTGGAGTGACAAAATATTCTAAAAGTAGATCGTGGTAATGGTTGCACAACTCTGTAAATCTCCTAAATATCTTGAATAGTACTTAAAACAAGGTAATAATGGTATGTAAATTTTTACCTCAGTAAAGCTGTTTACAGATTTTGAGAGTGCATGTGAATGCCTGGAGTTTTGGAGACATTGGACAATAATAATAGGGTGGTTTTCAAATTATGTTGATCAGAGCTGCTGCTTTGAAAGAAAAGATATGAGGATAGCTAATTAGTGCTCGTTCAAGACCTCTCTGATCTGTCCTTATTTATTTTATAAACAGTTCAACTTAGAAACATAGAAATTGCTAGAAATGAATAAAGCTAGCCACCAGAGCAAAGGTGGGTCTGCCCTGCCCAGTACAGCTGATGGTATGAACCATTGTGTGAGGCCATATGATGTATAGATTTCCTGATTTATTTATGAAGGCGACTCATGCCTTATCCTATATAATAAAAGCCTAATATGCTAAGTGTCCGGTTGTCTGGTCGTCAGCTCAACCACTCAAAGTGTAATATGCTAATGATATGCTAAGGCTGCTCAACCACTCGCTATGAAGTGCACTGACCACCAGGGGGCAGATGCTCAACACAGAAGCTGGGCTCATGGCTGATGAGCACAGTGGCAGTGGCGGGAGCCTCTCCCACCTCTGTGGCAGTGCTAAGGATGTCCGACTGCTGGCTTAGGCCTGCTCCCCCTGCGAGAGGGTGCTGGCTGGGCTCCCCCAGAGTGCATGAATTTTGTGCACTGGGCCTCTAGTTTATGATAAAAAGGACAACTATAAACATAGTTGAATAAAATGTCTATGAGCACAGAACAGAACAGATGAGTCAGCATGTAGAATATGGCTTTATTTACATAGGTGTGCGTCTATCATTTGTTCAGGATCTCAGAAGTAGGCACAGATGGACCTAACAGAGAGCTTCATGGAACCGAACTCATTAGTAGTAGGCTGAGGAGTGTCCAATTTGGTCTTTAGCAGATGATTACATTGGAAGGTAAGATCTCTAAGCTAAACATGTCTAAGAATCACTGGCTTAGAATATGCAAGGTGGACACCACCATCACAGAGTTTTGATTGGTTTCCTACAGTCTCCACAAATTGTAGTAATTACCATTTGTGATTTCCTTTATGGATAGGCAAATGAAGACTCTGACCTAAACACAGAAAAGCAAATGATGGGGTAGACCAGCCTCCCTCATGAAAATTCCATCTGTGTGAGGCCAACCCCTTTTCCCCTCCTGTTTTTCACAGTGCCTGCACCAATCTGCATTCACATCAACACGAGGATGCCCTTTTCTCTGCATACTCAACACTTGTTTGTGGATTTATTGATGATAGCCATTCTGACAGATGTGAGCTGATATCTCATTGTGGCTTTAATTTGCATTTCTCTGATGATTAGTGACACTGAGCATCTTTTCATATGTCTCTTGGCCACCTGTATGTCCTCTTTAGAGAAATATCTATTCAGATCCTTTGCACATGTATTAATTAAATTGTTTTTGGTTTTTGTTTTTTTTGTTGGGGTTTTTTGTTGTTGTTTTTTGGTGTTGAGTTTTATAAGTTCTTTATAAATATTGGATACTATCCTCTTATCATATTTATCATTGGTGAATATGTTCTCCCATTCAGGGGCTGTCTTTTCATTTTGTTGATGGTTTTCTTTGCTGTGCAATATCTTTTTTTTGATCTAGTCCCATTTGTTTGTTTTTCTTTTGGTTTCCCTTGCCCAAGGAGTCATATTAGAAAAAATATTGCTATGAGAAATGTCCCAGATTTTACTGCCTATATTTTCTTAGAGGATTTTGATGGTTTTAAGTCTAATATTTAAGTCTTTAATCCATTTTGAGCTTATTCTTGGTATGGTGAAAGATGATCTAATTTCATTTCTTTCCATATTTGTCCAATTTTCCCAACACCATTTACTGAATAGACTATCTTTATGTCATTGTATGTTCTTGCCTCCTTTGTCAAATATTAATTGGCCATAAAGGTATGAATTTGCCCTAGCTGGTTTGGCTTAGTGGTTAGAGTGTCAGCCCTTACAGGGAAGGGTCACAAGTTTGATTCCAAGTCACCCCCGAGACCTGCCTTTGCCAGCTGCCTGTCATCTGCCTGATAGACTTAGTCACTGGAAGAGCCTCTGGTGGTCTTGAGTTGCATGAGGTAGGTTCTCAGTGAGTCACCAGGTAGGGGCAAGTGATGTTCATCAGATTCATAGAGGTTCAAACTTGGGGCCAGTGTTGGGTCTGAGGCCACTCAGCAAATGTCCCAGGGTATACCAAGTCTAGCTGTTCCCTGCTGGGTGCCTGCAGGCCTTTGCAGTGGGGTGGGGGCCTCAGGGAGTCATCTGGGTGAGGCAAGCAGATTTTATCAGGCCCAAACAGACCAACATTTAGTCATGTGACAAGAAGACTCTGCACTGGTTGGGCATGTGAGGGAAAAATAGCTTCCATCCTAGAGACGTGAAGCTTGTACTATTTTAAAAGTCTCCTTCAATGACAATCAATTCCTAATTTTTAGGTAATTTTGAGTGAGAGTTTAGTGACATACAAGTGGGAGTTAACTCGACCTGATATCAGACCTAGCCTTCTGAGGTGTCAAGGAAGACATCTGTTTTTAGCCATGTTCCTCAAGAAATAGACTCTCTCTGAATAGGAGATTCTTAAGCAGGAGATTTATCAGGGGATTCCCATGCGATCAGTGCCTGTTGTGGAATGAAGGGAAGTGAAATTAGGCAAAGGAGGAGTTGAACTGTACTGCAGGCACAGGAAGGCCTCAGCTGACTTCACAGCAAGCAGTGGAGTTGGGATGCCCCTAAGAGTTGTACTTTCTTGAGACATAGGGGTAAGGTTTCTGTACAGCCATGTGGAACATGTGAATGTGTCAGGAAGGTGGAGTAACTTTGGGTGGGACAGTTCTCTTTGGTTGAAGGCATTTCCTGGGGAGAGACTTAGCTGAGAGCTGTCAGACACTGACATCCCAATATCTGGAGGTGAATCTGGGTGTCTTACCATCACAGCAACTACAGGTTCTTACAGATGATATCTAAGCCATAATCTAAAGAAATAAGTAAGAGTTATCCTGATGGAAGTCTGGGAAAATGGAATTGTCCTGGTGGAGGTTTGGGAAAATGGAGACCATCCAAAGGATAAAAAATAGCATTTGAAATTCTTGGAGATGACAAAGAGCATGATTGATTCTCAGAATGGAGAGGCGACCCTTTTCCTCCCCACCCTAAGTCAGCTTCAACTGAGTTTCCTGTCACTTGTACCCAATGGGCCATGATTGGTACATACAGGTTCTACGTGGCAGAGCCAAGATTTGAAGTATGTTCTCTGTGACTCAACAGTCTATGACCTTACTCAGCATGTCATCTTGTCTTTCCAGTTAAACAGCATTTCCTGCATCGGAGGCACTTGAAGTATCTCCAGGCAAGATCTTCAAGTGTCCACAGCTTTGAAAATAAGCTTATATGGGTCATTGCCAAGAGTATTAAATTTTACATATTTTTGTTCCACATGTTTATAACACAGCTTTCAATTCACCTCTTTGATATTTAATTTCTGTTTATGAGCCTTTCTGTGTAGCAGGAGTCATAGGAAGGAGAAAGAGAAGAGACATGGAAAAGGCTAGAAGTTCAGGTACTCAATCATAGCAGGAGTCCCATAAACTAAGTTGTAAGAATGGAAGGCGATTATTTCACTCACACTAAATCAGCCACTTTCAGGCAGGCCTTTTGTCACTGCTGAAGGCCAAATGTGTTTCTGGAGTGAGTTCATCAAGTAAAAGTAGCATCCGGAGACCAATCAACATAATGTTGAAGGAAGCAAACAACCTGGCTCTCGGTGCCTGTCTCTGCAGCAAATGTGCCGCTAAGAGCTGTAGTATGTCCTGTAGGCTGATTAGCTCAGTGCTTTCCCTCCAAAGCAGCCATGTTCCCAGGTCAAAACAAATCAGGTTACAATGAGGGAAAGACAATGATGGTCTCTACACCATGTTCCAATATTTCCCCACCTCTGGACTTTTCCAGATGCCAGTCCATCTTCTGAGACCTCCTGACCCTTTCCTATGTTTAGAAAACTCCTAGTCATCCTTCCAGACCACATTTCTTCTTGGAGCCTTCTCAACAATTTGCATGGATGCTTCTTACAACATTTTTCCTTGGTATGTAACATAATGTATTGTAGTTCTTAGTCCGAGCATCTGATTCCCCGCTAGACTATGAACTCCTTTAGGGGAGGGCGATGGGCCATTTGTCTCTCCAGTTCCATGGAGCTGGACAGATGACATGTCCTTGGTAAGGGTTTGAAGAATAAATAAATGACTGCATGAGTATATGACAGTAAATGTGAAAGTGGGTGAGTGAACATGTGTTGCCTGAATGGTGAATGAAGAAAGAGTGAGAGAGTGACAGGATGTGTATAACTGAGCACCTGTGTTCATCACTGAGGGGGTGAATGAGGACTGAAGGAATGAAGGGAAGTCAGTCCTCTTTTCTGATCTTTTAATGGCTTAGTTCCTTTTCCAACAGACTTGAGCACCCCTTGTACCTACCAATCAGTGCATAGTTAGCATAATTAAAGCAAAACCAATTACTTCCTCTAAGGATTGGAAGGCTTTATTTCTTCAAGCAGTAGGCATGAAGGCAGGTCAGAACAAGGAAAAAATCAAGAACCTGTGGGTATGGATAATAAATAAAAATAAAAATCCTAGAAATGGCTCCAAAAAAGTTCTCAGGTGAAAGTAGAGACACCATTATTTTCTAAATTTATAAATTCTTAAGCTTTTTGTTGTTGAAGGCAAGAATTTTTGACAACAGGATAGACTCTCTGGGCCTTCTTCCCAGAAAGAACATAGAATCACACATGACCACAGACACATAAATGCACAGTTGTGTGTGTAATTTAAGTTAATGGATCCCCTTGAGCCCAAAATAGGACACACAGACCATACTCTGATTGTGGCATCTGTCTGTTTTAGTTTAGTAAGGATTCCCAAGATGTATAACAGGGCCTGTCACCTAATATTAGGGTTTCACACATTTCTATTGAATTGGATTGAATTGAAATTCCCTAACTTGAGAATCAGGAGCATGGACCAGCGGACTTTCTCAAAGTCTCATAAACCTTGGGAATCCTTGATATGGCCCCTGGAACTGGCTCTATACTGAGAAATAATCTTTCCAGAAACTTTTCATCTTCAACCCTTGCCAGGACATGTGAGTCCTTCCAAAGCCTCTTAGGAGAAAATCCAATAGTATAAAATATGATTTACATCTGGATGAGCAAACAGAGCTCTGTGTTGGAACAACCTAGTTCATGATGATGCCAAGTGTTTGGCCTTATTTGTTCAGTGCCATATGCTATGCAAATCACATCCAAGCCTCAGTAAGCTCCAATCTAGAGAGGGTAGCCCAGCATGGTTAAAAAAAGTAATAGCTGAGGTGGAACAGAACTACACTTCAGTTTATCCTGAACCTGGCCCATAACGAAGATGTTTAATTTCATTAATACAGCTTGGTGAGTCTGTCTTTGTTCACAAGGATTTATATGAAGGCAAGATGAATAACTGTCAAATTATTGGGGAGGTAGAATATAGATATTAAAAATGCCAGAAATGTGTGGTTTGGGTAGGGTGTGGGGTAATAGGAATTTCCACATGCTGTTGGAAGAAGGGTGAAATATACAAATAGTTTGAAGAACTATTTGACAATATTTGTTAAGATAAAAAAAGCACATTTATTCTTGGACACAAGTATTCTAGTATTAAGATGGTTTCCTACAGATGTGCATAATGAAGATGTTCATTGTTTGTAACAGCAGAGACTGGAAACAACCTAAATGTCCAACAGTAGGGGATTGGCTAAATAATTCATCTATTCTCATAATGGTACACACAGTGGTATTTGGGAAGGAGAAAATAGCCCAATATGCCTGGATGAAGAGTAAAACCCATGATATATTTTTTTCAGTATATTTCTAATTATGAAAACACGTGCAAACACAAACACACACACACGTATGCACATACACTTATTTATGATTACTTCTAGGGAGAACTAGAGAGAGGGTCAGGGACATGATCAATACTTATTTTCATTGTATATACTTGGTACTGTTTCAATTTTTACCATGTGCATGTATTACTTTTTCAATTAAAAGTGTTTTTGTAAACAAGACATTTCTATTAGAAATGAGCACCTATTTCTTAATTCATTTATTCTCTCATTCACTTAAATACCTGTTGAGAGTTGACCTTCAAAAAATATGACCCACATATTCACCCACTGACAGAGCTGAACTGATGATATGCCTTTTACAACCACATCCATCTGGGATCTCTCAAAGTTTGCTTTGGGAAGAGGGAGGAGGAGAGAGGTGATGACATTCTTTGAGCATCTGCTGTTTCCCAGCCACTGTGCTGGGCACTCTCTGTTTACCGTCTCATCCAATCTGCTCTTCTCATCACTGAATTCCTAGCATCTAGATCAGAGCTGGCACCTGATGAGTAAATGGATGGTAACAGTTACAGTATAAAGAAATGAGCGCATTTAGATGTATGGCCCCTCTAGGAAGAGGGAGCAAGTGGCCGTGGTGGGGTGCGGGGGACAGACCCTCAGCTTAGCCTGAGGCCCAGAGTCCCCACTGAGCTGCTGAAGGCAGATGGAGACCATTGGTTTTTCTCCTGCTGCCTCTGGGAAGAAGTGTGGCATCACCACTCATGATCCATGCCCAGGATCTGAATGAAGAAGTGGCAGAGAGTGTGTCTCTAGGAGGCCTGTTTAATATTTTAATATTATGTATTTTTAAAATATAACTTCAGGATACACGAGTCAGTTTTTCTTCACTCTTAATGTATGCATTGAAACCTGAGGGCTTGTCTGCTTTCTGGAAGAGTTGCCTCTGTGGGAAAAGTCTTCATTTTTCCACAAATATTTACTAGGCACTTTTATCAAGACTGTTGCTCAAGAAATCACTGCAGACATTTTCTCTCTTTTTACCGCCGAAACCGGTTTGGCTCAGTGGATAGAGCGTCGGCCTGTGGACTGAAAGGTCCCAGGTTCGATTCCGGTCAAGGGCATGTACCTGGGTTGAGGGCACATCTCCAGTAGGAGATGTGCAGGAGGCAGCTGATTGATGTTTCTCTCTCATCGATGTTTCTAACTCTCTATCTCTCTCCCTTCCTCTCTGTAAAAAATCAATAATATATATATATATATATATATATATATATATATATATATATATATATATATATATAAAAAGAAATGTTTTACCCCACTCTGGTCCTCGTGGTTGTGCTGTGTGACTCTGTTTGCTACAGACATAGTGGATCATGCATCATGTTGGGCTCTCTTTTGCATCAGCTACTGGGAGCTCAGAGCCCAGCTGTGCCCTCTGTTTCTAGCAGTTTCCATTGTGTCTATGTAGATGGCTCTTATTTCCAGTTTTTTCTACAACTTTACATGGCTTTTTCCCTAAGCTGATTTTATTTTGTATTAAATAAACCATATTGGGGCCTTTTGGAACAAGGCAGGTGTATTAGTTTCCTTGAGCTGCTATAACAAATATCCCCTAAGTGGCTTAAAATAACAGAAGTTTGTCTTCTCACCATTCTGGAGTCCAGAGGTTCCAAATCAAAGATATTGGCAGCGACAGTTCATCTTGGAGATTTGAGGGAGAATCCATTCCATGTCTTCCTCCTGGTTTTTGGTGATTACTAGTAAGCCTTAGCGTCCCTTGACTTGTAGACTCACCATCTTGGTCGCAGTCTCCCTTCTGCAAGTGCAAAGGGTGAGGAGATGTCCTAGAGCCATGGTCGGCAAACTGTGGCTCACGAGCCACATGTGGCTCTTTGGCCCCTTAAGTGTGGCTCTTCCTAAGCCTTAGGAGTACCCTAATTAAGTTAATAACAATGTACCTACCAATATAGTTCAAGTTTTAAAAAATTGGCTCTCAAAAGAAATTTCAATCGTTGTACTATTGATATTTGGCTCTGTTGACTAATGAGTTTGCCGACCACTGTGGAGTCTTCTGGTCCGGAAGTCCAGTGGCTTCCACAGTGTGGGGAGGGTAGCTGACCATCTCTAGATTGTACGGAGTTACATCCTGGAAAGTGGCCCTAAAGGTGGAGTGGGAAAGACAATTTGGGTCATACAATGGGGGCCAGGTAGGGGATCCTGATGGCTAAGGGATGTGGGTCAAGATAAGCAGAGTGAGAAGATAAAGCACAATAATCATAAATAACAATGTTCTTGACATTTTTTCCCAGTGGCTTGTCGCGCCACAGGGAGTCCCAGAGCAGCATGGAGTATAAAATCCTGGGACTCGGGTGGTGTCTGGTGTGTCCCCAACTGCCTGGCTCAGAGCCTGGCCTAGGGAAGGATTTCAAACAGTATCTGCGGACTGACTGGCTGAGTGAGTCATATAGCTCTGGATCAAATATGGGCTCTACCTCTTGGACTTTTTGAGCCTCTGGAGACACACCTGTAAAATGGGTACCACCAGAGCTACCTTGAAAGGTTGTGGAAGCTTCTTATCTAGAATTCAGCGTTTGAGAGTCTGGGTTCTCAGGTTGGATGGTATGAGCTCCAAGGCCACCTCTTGAACTTACCCGCTGTTAGATTTGAAGCAAGACCTTTGGGATTCCTGAACATCCGTTTCCTTATCTATAAAAAGGAGGACAACACGAGATGTGAGTGGAATGTGCTTGGCACAGGGCTTGGCACACACTAAGTGTTAATAATTCTGTTTTATTCTTTAGTTTCTCCTGAAAGATGCGGGGTGTGGGAGCAGAAGGGGCTTCCCTGACAGTCCTACGCTTAACTGAAGGGAGGGCTGGTGTATGGTGTCCTCCCCCAGTGCCCAGACCCCTGCAGACTCCGGATTCCCCACTCACAGCCAGTAACCCTCATGCCAGATTGGGAGGCTGGGCAACACCCTTTTAGTAAAAATTGAGAAAGTTTTTATGTTTTCGGTAGGCTCACTTGCTGAAAAACCCTCAGAAATCCATTAACTCCACTATTACTGAACATCTGAATGCAATTTGCAAGCTATAATAACATCTCTCTAGTTAGCAAATGTTTATGCCTCTCTATAATTTTCTTTTCCATATGAAAATAGACCTGTCATATAACGTGGTCGACCAGCTGCCTCTATAATATCGTTAATAAGCAAGAAGGATCGCCTGCTCCGCCATCGGAGGGGCTTGGTTTGCGTTTCTGTTCCAGGGTGGACGAAGGATGGATCTGCCACCCTGGCGGCCACTGCCTGGGTGTTCTCAACAGGTAGAGAATGTGGGACCTGAGGAGGAGGGGATTAGGAGGTACTAGGTCTACACCCAGCTGGCAGAGAAGAGCAGAGCTAACATTTCCAGAGCCTGTTTTGTGCCAACCATGAGGCTAGGCTTATACAGGGGGTCTCAAAAAATGTACACATATTTTAACAGCCCACAGCTCAATCGATGTTTCTTTTCAGATTTAACCCAGTGTGCCTTTATCATTATTCAAAGTATATATATATTTTGCGGGGGGGCACACCTGTATATCTTTCAGTGGGACCCCAAGTTGAGTGTGTGTGTGTGTGTGTGTGTGTGTGTGTGTGTGTGAAAGTCCCCCTTAGGACTTCTTACAGGTACAGATTCCTGGGCCTCGCCCCAGATTTGCTCATCCCTGTGGGGAGTGCCTGGGCATCTGTATTTTTAAAATGTTTCTTTGACTACCTGGTGATTTCCATGCATATTGGAATATGGAAGGGCTAACTACTTCTAGCACAGAGGACAACAAAATTACATTTCAGGGGAAAGGTTCCTTTTATACAATGGCTATGGATCACGTAAGCTTCCCTCAAAGGTTGATTTCCCTTCATATAACTGGATATTTGGATTCCCAAACCAACCAGCAAAACTGAGTGCCCATGAGAGCATTGGTGCGTGGGACTGGGCTATGAGAAAGACATTGCCCCTGCCCTTTCAGAGGGTACATTTTAGTGGGAGAGCCAGGCACCAGAATAGATGATGACAACAAAATATAAGCAGTGCCATGAATGGAGATGTGGGAGCACAGGAACCCTCGGTGGGGGGGTGGGGGACTGACCGAGTCTTAGGGACCAGGGAAGCCCATGGAGAGGCAGTGATAGCTAAGCTGATGAGAAAGACAACCAGAAGTTTGCCAAGGGAAGGGAGGACGTGCCAGGCAGGAGGAACATCCTGTGACTGGGGCCTGGGGCTGGAAGGAGCTTGGAAGGTCAAATGGACCGTGAAACTTTCTGCATGGCTGGAATGTCGAGTGAGAAGATGCTGAAACATGGTGTTAGGCTGGATAGGGAGGTGGGGGCACATTAAGGACTTTATCCCGAGGAGCCATCAGAGGGGTTAAGTGAGGGGATGACATGGTCACATTCATGGTTTATGAAGATCACTCACTGTGGCTGCCATGTGAGATGGGACTGGAGGGGGCAGACCTCACATCTAGAAGACCAACTGGGAGGCTGTCGCCATTGCCCAGGTGAAAGATGGTGACCTGGGCCAAGGCAGTGGCACTGGAGGTGGAGATAGGTCAGCAGGCTCCAGACACCACAGGGGGTAAAAGTCACTGTGTTGTGTGAGTGGTTGGACACCAGCCAGTATGGGAAATAATTAGGAAGCAGAAAAATCAATTGAAGCCCCCCCCCCCCAAGGCAATGACTATGACCTTTATTAGTTCTGAATCCTGAGCTTTTTTTTTTTCACTTAACATTATTTCACATGCATTTCCTGCACTATGATACATTACCAGCTTTCTTTGTCCAAGACTAGTCCAGAGAATGCTGGCTTGACAAGGGATCCTCTCAGCTGGAGGTCAATTTTGGGTTTGGAACCTATTATGTCTTTTTGAATCAGCTCCAACGGTCTGATGTGCTGTCATGGACCTCCTAATAAATGAGCCCGTTTGCTCCATTGCCTGTAACCTTGCCAGGATTGGAATAAGGGAGAAATTATAAACGGATCCCGATCTTCTGTGAAGTAACAGCTCAGCTCCTTGGCATGGCTTTGATGGATACAGACTGCCGACAGCAAGAGGGATAAAGCCAAGTAGAAACGAGGAAAGATGAGAAAGAGACAGGAGCGAAGCACATTGTGTCATTGCTTAAGCTAGTTCCAGCCTTATTTTTTTCTTTTAAATTCACTACTCAAAAATACCAGATGAAGTTGTCAACACGGTACAGGAAGAGCTTTTGCTGCAAGAGGACCGGGTAGGAGAGCGTTTTGTAATTCATGACATGAAACCAGCCCTCCCTTGCCTGCCTCTGTCCCAGCCCCAGGTGTTCCAAGCTGAGGTTCAAAATTAACAGAGCCCTGGGTGAAGACTCGCACCAGTAGATGCTCCACAGAGGATAGCTTTGCAGTTAGGCAGACGAGGGTTATATCCCAGCTCTGTCACTTACTAGCTGTGTGGAAAACTCCCATAAATTATAGAAATGTGTTTTTTGGTTTTTGTTTTTTTTGGGGGGGGGGAGTTGGGTCAGGGATCAGGCAGTGACAGTGGCAGTGGCTTGGGGTTGGGTAGGGGGAAGAGCAGACAGATTTAATGAGATTTTGTGCACATCATATGCCCTGAGTTTCTTACCTGTCAAAATGGAAATGCAAACACGTGCCCCCCAAACCTCACATGGTGGGGTTGTATGCAACTCTGATTCTCAATAATGATTGCACTCTTCAGCTATAAAAAAATCTGATACATGCTGCAAAGTGCATGCACCTCAAAAACATGCAGCTCAGGGAAAGGAGCCAGATGCAAAAGGTCACGTGTTACAGGATTCCACTTACAGGAAATGTCCAGAAGAGATAGATCTATGGAGACAGAAAGCAGATTGCTCGGTCCAGGGGCTGGAGAAGGGGGCAATGGGGACTGACTGCTCATGGGGGAGGGGTTTTCTTTGCGGGTGAATAAATGCTTTGAACTACATAGAGGTCATGGTTCCACAACATGTTCTAAATGTTGCTGAATTGTCTGCTTTAAAATGGCCAATCTCCTGCTATGTGAATTTCACCCCAATTTAGTCTGAAAATCACAGGATGGGGGTTTAGGATGCCAGATGACCCGCTGTTTATCCCATGGATTCTCATTCTCCTGGCCTGAAAAGCGGCTCAAACATTGGTTACTTTTTAGAATTTCCCCCAGAGGATGTAATGGACTGCCAAGGTTGAGAACGATAGGCTTAAAGCAGTGGTTCTCAGCCTTGGCTGCACATTAGAATCACCTGGGAATCTTTTTAAAATCCTGATTTCTGGGCCTCATCCTCCGGAAAGTCTGTTTCTTTGTTACTAACGTTGTGGCCCCACCCCATAATAAAAAACAGAATTTCCGGAGGATGAGACCCAGAAATCAGGATTTTAAAAAGATTCCCAGGTGATTCTAATGTGCAGCCAAGGTTGAGAACCACTGGCTTAAAGAATACCTCCTGGTGGGAAGGGCGGGAGTTTGGGGTCCAGCTCACCCAGGTTTGCATTCCATCTCTGTCGCCTAATTGCTAATCCCCTGAGACTGTTTCCTCATCTGTGACCACATCAGGGCTGTTGTTAAAATTACATTCGATCATGTTAGGAAAGCACATGGGCTTGGCTTCTATTAGGTACTAAATGAATTACAGTTATTATTTCTAATTAAGACTCGTTGTCAAACTTGATGGTAAAGTTAGAAAGAGCTGTAAGCTGATAAATGGCCAAATGTGTGTTTCCCATAAGTCACAAAATCACAATTATTTACCTTCCTTGCACCTTGGCCTCCCTTCTCTAAAAGGGGATAAAAGTGGTACCTGCCTCTGGTGTTATGTTGAGGATTAAATCAGGATATGCTTAGTGCAATACATCATAAGTGCTGGCTGTTTATTTTTA
Source organism: Myotis nattereri (assembly GCF_964212035.1). Classification (NCBI taxonomy): domain Eukaryota; kingdom Metazoa; phylum Chordata; class Mammalia; order Chiroptera; family Vespertilionidae; genus Myotis; species Myotis nattereri. Next base: position 95,094,554 of record NC_138079.1, on the reverse strand, counting down.
GCAATACCATGAATAGTTTGCAGACTTTGGAAGAAACAGACATAAAAGCTCCTTGGGGGGACCCGGCCTGTGTCTTTGATATCTCTGGTATCATCTCAGCATCCAGCCTTTGATGGAGGGTGGCATGGGGAAATGTGATCATCCTTTCCTGTATTTAAAAAATAAATTTGTCTGGTCCAGGCTGGTGTGGCTTGAGTGTTGTCCCATGTACTGAAGGGTCCCGGGTCAGGGCACAGGCCCTAGTGGTGGGCTCAAACTCCAGCAGGGCGTGCAGGAGGCAGCTGATGGATGTTTCTCGCTCTCATTGATGTTTCTCTCTCCCTCCATCTCCCTTCCTCTCTCTTTAAAATCAATAAAAACATATTTATAACTAAAGAAGTCTGTCTGAAGAGTAACTTTATGAGATGTGTGTGCATCCGGGCATTTTATGGCTCAGACTTTCTTTCCCTGCCGCCTCCCTGGGCTTCAGAAAAGCTCAGCTATAACAAGGGCAGCATCTGGACAAGCTGAGGAGGAGTTTAACGTTGGAGAACCAAGCCCGCGTTATTGAGCATCAGCTTCAAGTGCAAATGGGCAGCAATTTGCAGCAGCTGCTGAGGCTGTGCCCCCCACACCCTCCAAGACCTGCTCCTCTTCTCAGCTACTGGGGGCGGGGGGGGGGGGGGAGACACCCAGTTGTGACACCCAGCTCTCCAGGGAACTCAAAGCTTCAGGATATAGAAACAATGTTCATTCAAATTCAGAGGAGAGGTGTTACTTAAGCACAGAGCCCTGCCATTAAAGCAGGTGTTAACTAAGCACACAGAGACCTGCCATTAAAGCAAGAAATGAGCTCAGACCAAACACTTAAACCCAGCAGAATCCCCCAGTCTTCTGAGCCTAATAAATTGAATGGCTCTGTGTCCACAGGTGGGTTTCTTTTGTTCTTTTCATTGCCCAAATTAACTGTTGTAGAGCCCCCAGGAGTGACAAGTTACCCCCCACCCTCACAGTACCCAATCCATTGATTTGTAATTTTAGATAAAGCACCTCTTCAAAAACCACTCTGATCTTGAACAAAAAAGAAATCACAGGATAAGAAAAAAACCATTGCACAAAATGTCATAAGAAATTTGCTTAAAATGAGAAAGAACATCAACAAAACTCTTCAAACACTAATAGGTTTTTTAATTATCAGGCTTGGAACAATTGTCAAAATGTGACTTCAGTTGCTTAAATTCTAAGGTTGGTTTAATTCAACAAATAAGCTATAGTTTTTAGTCCATCTTTAGATATATTGGTTAATAATAAAATCTTTGATTGGCTCTTGCTGTGCCCATCCTGCAGGCTCAGAGCTTAAAATGAGGTTTGGGTAGTATCTTCCTGTTGATAGTTTGACTCAACATAGCATTCTCTGCTCTGGGGATTCATGGCAGCTATAGCTTATGAGGAAAGATGGGGGAAGGTGAGAACTAATGGGTGTTGATTGAGTCCCACAGTTCTGATTGGCTGTGACTTTGGGCAAGTCACTTAACTTTGCCAGTGTCTTCATCTATAAAATGGAACTGCTCAGAGCACCTATCTCATCATAGATTTGGTGTGAGGATCTTATGTAAGAATCCATGTAAAGCGTTTAGCACAATGCTACGAGACATTGATATTTGACAGATGAGGAAACTGAGTCATACTGGTGAAGTGATCTGGTCATGCCACGCAGTAAGTTATTTGCAGAACTTGAATGGGAAGCCAGCTCTGAACTTCGAAGCTGGTCATGTCTCCTCTATGCCATGCGGTTTCCTTCTTCTCCCCCTCTTTCTGGAACCCCGCTCCCCTCACCACCACCGCCCCTCCTCCTCCCGCATGTGTGTAGTGTTTGCTTGTGTCTGTGCTCATCAGTGCTGTGCTTCCCGGTCAGGTCTCTGGGCCTCCTCTGAGCCACAGGAAGGGATGTTAGGAGTTGATAGGGCTTTACAGTCATTAGAGAGAAGACTCATTAAATAGCCAAGACACTGACTTAGGGCCCTTTGTGTTGGTGAATGAGGAGCTTTGAAATGCTCCTCAGACCCATTTAAAACAACAGGAAAACACCATTCAGACATAAATCCCTCTGCCTGGTGTGCCTCCCATGAAATCTTCCTTTGTATGGGCCCAAACAATGGGCTGGTGAAAGGGAACAGTACTCCTGTGAAGCAGTACAAGACGCATTTCTCAGAGCTGGCTTTTGTGGGATGAGCTGTCATCGAAATATGGTGAGGGTCACTGTGACAAGCAAATGGTCTTGGGGACAGAGTTATGTGAAATGACGATAAAGAGAGAAGCTTTCTGAGTAGCCCGCTGGCACTTGGCTATGAGAAGGATGGGTAAGATATTGTGTAAGAAGGATGAGAATGGAGCTGTGATAGTGTGACGTCTACACAGTATCCTCCCCCGCAGTAAAGTTTTCTGAGCGACATCATCACCACCTTCAGAATTGTTTCCCTCTTCATCACGGTCATTACCATCATCATCACCATCGTCATCAACATTGTCATCACCATTGTGGAGGAGGAACAAACTTTCCTCTACCCTCAGGGTTCTTCTGGCTGGTCTAATAATCAAATAGACATGAGAAAGATTCACGAGAGAAAATAACCAAATTTAATACATGCATATGTATGGGAACCCTGCACACAAAAGAGAACCCTGCATGCAGGAGAGGTTCAGAGAGATAAAGGGAACATGGGTACATAAGACGTCCTGATGAGAGATGGGGTAAGGTGCTTGGGGGCCGCAAAAGGTCACTGCAAAAGGATAAGAAAGAGTGATGCTTAGTAAGTGGGTGTTTGTCCTGCAACATAGATGGGTCAAAAAAAGATTATTGCTGATAATCTCTCATTATGGACAAGGCCCCTAATTCCAGTTCTCCTAAGTAGTTAAAAGGAGGGATGATGTTTCTCTTGAGCCTGAAGCTAAAATTGTCCTTTCCTCAAAACAATCTGCACACCTCAGAAGCACATCTTGGTAGCTCTGAGCCCCCACCCCCATCGTCATTGCCATCATCACCACCACTGTCATCATTATCATCATTAGTACCAATTTTCTGGGACTTCATATCCACTCTCTCATGTAAGGCTGTTACCTTTATTTCCTTTTTATAGGTAAGGAAACTGAGGCTCATAAAAGCTAAAGAGCGGCCTGGTTTTGCCCTCAGCCGGAGGTCATCTCTGCGGTTACTTCTGAGAGGTATTTACTGAATCCCTGCACCCACTGCCCGGCACCTGGTAAATCTCCACAGACCCACTGCAGAATGAATAACTGATCCCTAGAGTTACAGATAAGGCTCAGAGAGTGAGGGTGACTTGCCCAAGGCTGCATAGCCAGGAAGCAGAGAAGCTGGGCTGGCATACTCTGGCCTCCCTCTTCCTTCTGAAATGAGTGGGAAGCTCTGAGCAGGTTCAGGGGCAGCTGCCCTCTGACTCCAATTGAGGAGGCAGAAGCTGCAGGGAACAGATAAAAGGTGATTTATTATCCACTGGGTTTCAGAGGGAGACTTCCTTGGCAGGTTATTTCCCAGGAACCAAGGATTCTGACCCCTCCATTGAGGAAAATGTCATACGGGATATGCTGTTTTATGAACTGGGACCCTAGCCTTTGGGAAAGTGGAGAGAGTAGGGCTTTAAATGGGGTCAGAAGAGAACATTAGCATTGACATTCCTCTGCAATCCAGGTTCTGACAACTGCACCTCCATTTCTAAAGGGAGGAACAGATATGTATTCAGCGCAGCAAAACTTGGTTTACTTTTTCTGAAGGTAGCAGGATACTGTGACAAGCACAAAGGCTTCATGGGCAAGAGGCTTGATCTCACTAGTACTCCTTATGAGCTGTGTGTTCTAGGGAAAGTTGCTTAACCACTCTGTGCCTTAGTCTCCTTGTTGGCCTTGACAGACAATAATGCCTACCATTCGTGGCATTGGGGGACATTTAATGAGACAAAGAATTTAAAGGTACTTAATAGTGTGCCTATCACAGGACAGACGCTCAGGAAATCTTAGTTCTCATGGCATGAAATGTGCTCATTTGAATGAACACTTCCATTGTTAGAATGGCGACAGACAACAGGGATCTTGGAAAGAGGAGAGGAAGAAGGGACAAGCGACCTTTAGGGTCTTCTTCAAACCAGGATACCATGATTCTCCTTCCTGTTTGTCAGTTGTCTTTGAGTGTTAACATGCCCCAGGGCAATCGTTTTACATCAAGGCATGAATAAATTGGGTCTTGGCCGTGAAACACTTACCAGGACTTCCCCATGGTGAAGATAACATCTTTAGGTTCCTTGTTTAAATTAGAGATATCCAAGTTGCCCAGTCCATTGTCTTATTCAATGTGGGCTATGACGATAACAGCGAACATTTTGGGGGTGAGTACTTACCCTGAGCCGGGTACTGGGTTAACATCCAGACATTAATGCATCATCTCATTTGATTACAGGCCAAAAGGATAAATACTGTTTTCCTTATTTTACAAGTGAGGGAAGTGAGGCTCAGAGAGGTTAAGTAGCTTACCCAAGATCACGCAGCTGGGAAGTGATGAGATTCGGATTTGAATCAGGCAGTCTGACTCCATTGCCTTTGCTCAAAGCTATTAGGCTACACCACTCCACTCTGAGCAGGCTTCTCCTCACAGAAAACCCCTTGATGTGTAAGCCTCAAGATATGTACAGTCCTTACCTGGAAAGTGGGAATCATGACAGCAGCTAAGATAAATGACTCTTAGTAATTCCAGGGTCTGCACAGAAGTCCATAGAAAATAAAAAAAGGCAAAAATGGAAAAGTAGGAACAAAATATAACATGGTGTCTCCTAGAAGGGAAGAGAATGGGTGAGGTGACTGGATGGGGAGTCAAGGAAGGCTTTATGTAGCTCTGAAACTTGAGTCAAGTCTCTATTTTAACTCTTTATTATTTGTTTATTTATTTGTTTGTTTATTTATCTATTTTTATTAATGTTGACAGTATTACAGATATTCCCCAATTTTCCTCCTCTTAGCCCCCTCCCCTTCTTCTCAGTCCCTGCCCCACCCCCGGCCTTTTTTCTCTCCCTCACCCCCAATATGTCAGTCTGTTCCATGCATCCATGCCTCTTGGTCTGTTTTGTTTTGTTATGTTCATTAGGTTACACATATAAGTGAGATAATGTGATATTTGTCTTTCTCTGACTGGCTTATGTCACTCAGCACATTATTCTCCAGGTCCATCCATGATGTTGCAAAGGGTAAGAAATCCTTTTTTCACAGCTGCATAGTATTCCATCGTGTAAATGTACTACAGGTTTCTTTATCCACTCATTTACTGATAGGCACTTGGGCTGTTTCCAGATTTCAGCTATTGTACATAATGCTGCTATAAATTGTTTTAGTACAGATAGATGAGTAAATAGAAAATAACTTCAAAGTAAGAATTCTCTAGGCATGATAATGTAAAATTTCATTTGATTTGCTCAGTTCTGAGTAATCATCCATCTCTGTCTTTTGGGGAGATACAATGGAATGGCCTAATAAGAGCAGAGGGTGATTGGTGAGTTTCAGATAATGTTTTTACCTCGGCTGACTCTCAAAGGAAAGGTTGAAACCAACTTTTGAGCTGAAAACTTGAAGGCATGTCAGTCAGAGAGTCAAACATGTTTAAGATCTTACAGCTAGTACCTGGCAGAGCTGAAATTCAGACCTTGCCCAGTCTGACCCAAACCCAGGGAACAATTTCTATTAAAAGAAAGGAAAAAAGAAAACCCAGAAAATATCATTTACAGACATCATCAGATTCTTCATACAGACATAAATTTTTACAAACTTTCTGAAAAGCAGTTTGAAATATATATCCTGAGCTTGAGAAATGTTCTTACCTGTTGACACAGTAATTCAACTTGTAGGAATTTATCATAAGAAAATAACCACAAATGGAAACCAATTAGACATAGATGAAGACGTTTGAGAAACCATTATTTGTAATAATGAGGCTTCGGAAATAATCTACATGTCTAGTAGTAGAATGCAATGGTAATTATGGGATATCTACATGACAGTATTATCTAGCTATTGAAAATAAGGTTTTGAATTCTTTTTATGATGTAGACAGTGCTTACTGGGGCTCTGCAACTTATGAGCTGTGCAAAAAAAATTACACATCTTAATAAAATAGAATGGCAATAGCAAAGTTTGAATGATAACAATAATGCATGGAGGGATTATGGTTGATGTTTTATTTGATTCCTTATATCTGTCTCTATCTTCCAAGTTTTCTCCAATAAACACATATTGCTTTTACCATTTCAAAAAAGAACACATAAAAACCATACATATTTTGAGGTTGGATGAACCTCCTTAAGTGAAAAAGACAAATTCTTATTTTGAATCTCTAAGTAGCAAAAGGAATGGATGCATCTGTAACAATGGGGCTGATTCCATAGAAGTTTCCCTTTAAAAGTGATGTTGAGATGCTGTGACAAGAGCACCTGGGGTGGGGATGAGGGTTGGATTTTGTGCCCTTTTCCTCCTCAGGAACAGAAGAGCCTCCTTGGGTTTGGGGACTGGCACCTTAGCTTTGGTTTCCTCATATTCATGCATGAGGAACAATATGTGTGGAGCACCAGCTATGTACCAGATCGTGCCTAAAGCCCTTGGATTAGGAAGTCTTCTTTCTTTTTTAAAATATATTTTTATTGATTTTAGAGGGAGAGAGAGAGGGAGAAGGATAGGGGGAGGGAGGAGAGAGAGAAGGGGAGAGGGGGAGGGAGAGGGAGAGAGGGGAAGGGAGAGGGGGAGAGGGGGAGGAAGAGATCGTTGTCTCCCACAGGAACCCCAACGAGGGCTGTGGATAGAGCCTGCAACAGAGGTATGTGCCCTTGGAGGGAATCAAACCCAGGACTCTTCAGTCTGTGGGCCAAGGCTTTATCCATTGAGCCAAATCAGTTAGGGCAAGTTAGATATTCTTACTCCCATTTAAAAAATGAAGAGTGAATGAACTTAGCCATGGTTTCCATCTAGTAATGGTGGATCCAAGATACAAACTCAGGGTTTCTCACCCCAAAGCTGTGTTTTTAACCAGCTCAACAGTCTGTGCTGGGAAAAGACTGGTGACAAATGATTTGAATTGGGCACCCAGGAGCAGGAGGGAGCCTGAGGGAGTGGGGAGCCTTTGGGAGGCTGTGTCAGTCACGCGAGCTGAGTCTTGACGATGAATTGGAGCTAGGTCAGCAAAAAAGGGAGAGGCCAGGCGTGAGCGTGGCCTGTGTTTGGGAGCTGCCAGGAGTTGGAGTTGGCTGCACCTGGATGGATGCTGGGTGGGTGCAAGAAATGGAGGAAGGGCAAGATCGCAGGCTATTCTCTATTCCAGTGATGGTGAATCTATGACACGCGTGTCAGAGGTGACACGCGAACTCATTTTTTGGTTGATTTTTCTTTGTTAAATGGCATTTAAATATATAAAATAAATATCAAAAATATAAGTTTTTGTTTTACTATGGTTGCAAAGATCAAAAAATTTCTATATGTGACACGGCACCAGAGTTAAGTTAGGGTTTTTCAAAATGCTGACACGCCGAGCTCAAAAGGTTCGCCATCACTGCTCTATTCCCATGTGGGGATTTGGATCTTGTGCTGCAGATATTGGAGCAAGGGAGTGAGAAACATCAGTTTTATGTTTTTGAAAGTTTTCTTTATTTGGAAAGAAGATGCAGAGCTATTGTTATTGACAGGTGATAGGATTTTTTAACACAGGGAAGCCAGGGGAAAAGCCTTAGATTAGAACTAATAAGAAAAGGCAGTAAAATAGCTACACAATAGTTTTCTCATATGTTAGCAATCAGCAGTTAGAATATAACAACAGCCCTATAGAATTTGATTAACCAATGTTACCCCAATAAATTCAATAAAAAATAATAACAGAAAACAATCTTATTCCCTCATAGTAGTGAAAAAAATAATTTGTTTTTAAACCCTTAAGGAATAAGTTATAAAATTATAAAACCTTACTGAGGAATATTAACAAATACCCTGGCTTCACGGAGAAACTCATCATATTCTTACAAGGGAGGACTCAATGTTATAAATAGGTTCTCTCTTAATTAATTTACTGGTTTAATGCAATTATGATATAAATCCCAGAAGGACAGATTTTGGGAAATTTGACAAAGTGATTCTAAAATGCATTTGGACAAACAAATGGGTGAAAAGAGCCAAGAAAAAACTATTAAGGAAGGCAGTAAGGTGAGATTATAATATATTTAATATCTGTGAGTGCTGGGGGGGAAATAAATTTGAAAGTGTGACACTGCTACAAAAAGAGACAGATTGATGGAACACAGAAGAGAGATTAGAAACAGATGCTAATGTAACACACACACGCATGCACACGCACGTACATGCACACATACACATGTACCAAATTCATGATAAAGTTGCTGTTTCAAAGTGGTGTGAAACAGGTTTATTCAATCTATAGTGTTGGAACACTTGGTTAGCTATTTACTTTAGCAATACATCAAGCAACATTTCTGGTGGCTAACTTTGCCATTCTTACTTAGTTTATAACTTGCTTTCTCCAGTCGTCTTGGGTTAGTGCAACCGGATCCTGCTCCCACAGCTGCCTTCAGCACTGCCCTCAGCACAGGGAGGTCTTGTTCTGATTAATTAGCTGTCTCGATGTCTAGACCATGATCTCTTAGGAAGGCAGCAACTTTGCCTTATTCATATCTGCGTCTCCAAAATATAGTAGGTGCTCAATAAACATTGTTGTGTGCATGTTATGCACCTGCCTCCTCTTGGTTCATACATTCTAGATGGGCAAGATGACTTACTTCATTTTGCAATCTCCAAACCTTATAAACCATGCATCAACGATAGCTCTCAACAAATATTGGGTGCAAGGATCACAATCACATTGACAGTTGTTTCCATTTTCCCCAACTTATTTTGAGCTTTTGTATGTTGCTATCTTCTTTGTATATTGCACTTTAATCTCTTGAATGCAATTTAATTAGATCATAGATGGGAGGGGCACTGGCAGGAGAAACCCATCTCAGTATCTGAGACACATTCATTCAGTCTTTCTTCTGTTTTAATTTTTTAATTACAGTTGATATTCAAAATTATTTTATATTTGTTTCAGGTGTACAGCATAGTGATTAGACATTTATATAATTTACAAAAGTGATCCCCCCTCGATAAGTTTAGTAGCCACCTGGCATCATACATAATTATTACAATACTATTGACTATATTCCCTATGCTGTACTTTACATCACCATGACTATTTTGTAACTACTGATTTGTATTTCTAAATTCCTTCACCTTTTTCACCCAGTCACCCAACCGCCTCCCATCTGGTAACCATCAGTTTGTTCCCTGTGTCTATGAGTTTGTTTCTGTTTTGCTTGTTTATTTTGTTCTTTAGATTCCACAAATAAGTGAAATCATGTGGTTGGTTGTCTTTCTCTGTCTGACTTACTTACTTAGCATAATGCCTTCTAGAGCCATCCATGTTCTTGCAAACGGTAAGATTTCATTCCTTTTTATGGCAGAGTAATAGCATTCTATTGTACATATGAACCACATCTTCTTTATCCAATCGTCTATTCATGGGCACTTACATTGCTTCCATATTTTAGCTATCCTATATATTAAAGGCCTAATATGCTACGTATCCAGTCGTCTGGTCAGTCATTCAACCAATCAAAGCATAATATGCTAATGATATGCTAAGGCTGCTCAACCGCTTGCTATGACCTGCAATGACCATCAGGGGCAGATAGTCGACTGGTCGACAGTCGCTATGATGTGCACTGACCACCAGGGGGCAGATGCATCGACCAGTAGGTTAACTTGCTGCTGGGGTCCGGCCTATCAAGACTGAATGAGATGGGCTGGACACACCCTGGAGCCCTCCCTCAGTCCCTCCCTGGCTGGCCAACCTCCCACGTCCCTCCCCAGACCCGATTGTGCACCGGTAGTGTCCCTCGGCCTGGCTTGCGCCCTCTCACAATCCATGCTGAGTGTCACCCTCACCCCCCAGTGCATGAATTTCGTGCACTGGGCCTCTAGTTGTAAATAATGCTGCCATGAACATAGGGGTGCACATATCTTTTTGAATTAGTGTTTATGATATATGCATTCCTATGGTCATTCAGTCCTTCATTCAACACACATACTTTGACACCTATTATGTGCTAAGCAGTGTTTCAAAGACCAATGAGTTTCTTTGTTTATTTTAAATATATATTTTTATTGATTTCAGAGAGGAAGGGAGAGGGAGAGAAAGATAGAAACATCAATGATGAGAGAGAATCATTGATCGGCTGCCTCCTGCACACCCCATACTTGGGATTCAGCCTGCAACCCAGGCATATGCTCTTGACCAGAATTAAACTTGGACCCTTCAATCCAAAGGCTGATACTCTACTGAACCAAATCAGTAAGTGCATGAGTCTAAGTTTTAATGGTCTCAGTTTGGGCAACTTCCTGTGTTTTATCTCAGCTCTTCCTCTATTTTCTGACTCCCGACAATCATTGATATTCTTGAGTCATTTCTATGATTTCTTTTCCTCCTTGGGGCTGCGAGAAAGAGGAAAACCATCAGGGAAGTTCTTCATGCAGTAATAATGTCCACTTGAAGTGGCCTGTTCTGGAAACTGCCCCAGATGGGTGTGGAGAAGTTTGTCTCCTCCAGCTGGAGAAATGCCATTAATCAAAGCTCCACATGCTTGTGGGAGGCACCAACCCCAAACAAAGCAAGATTGGTTTCCACTTTCTCCTCTTTCATCAGCAGATGCCTTTAACCAGTTCCCATTTGACGCAGTTCAGTCATTCTCAGTCAACATGGTCTTTGCCTCTCACCTTCACATTGAAAAATCCCTTTGATATCTTTATTTGCCACTGGTTCTACAGCTCAGGGTCTTTAATCAAATCACAGAGGCTGATATTATTGGAACACATTCATCCATGTGTGCGTCCTTCTTCAAACCAGTGCCTGTGTTGGACTTACCATAAGACCCTGAGTTATTAAATCTGGATTCTTCTTGTGTGTACATTAAAACCTCATATTAACCTCTACTTTTCACCACTTTCATGGACAAAACAAGGAACCTGGGACTCATGCTTAGAAATTGTCATTATTACCATCATCATCACTACCATTAATTGAGCTCTTACCATGGCCTAAGCATCACACATATATTATGTCCTTTAATCCATTTAATTTCCACAATATATAGCCTTAGGAGACAGGCACTGTTCTTGAGGCTATTAACTTAATTAAGCCAATTTAATTTTTGATCCATTACCTATATAGTACATTCACAGCAATGTCATTTCTTCCCACTTCTACTTTACTTTTACTAAACTCATTTTTATCAGATCAATCCTTTTCACATAAATATTGGTTAGAAATGTTTTAACCTCATGGCCTTGATGCCACTTTTTGACCTGGTGAATATTTAACGCCATCATTCTAAACTGGCAATTACTCAACAATTTTGATTTCTGGGGTCTTTGTCTTGAGAATTACTGAAATATTTGGGATTAATGGGGCATTGTGTCTTCAACACACTCGCAAATGGTTAAAAAAACCCTTTTATTTGACTATGCCCACAATTTGTCTTCATATTTATAATTATCCTGAAACACAAAATCCAAATATATTTTATTTCAACTATTAAATATAAAATACTTCTATAAACCAAAAGAGGTGCAGAAAATAATTTCACAAAAAAGGAACCAAATAAAGAGCATGACAAAGTAAAATAAATATTGAAGAGCACAAACATTATAACCAAATATCCCGGCTTCTATTGCACCATCTGCCTTTATTTGCTGTTCGATCTATCTGGGCAAGTTCCACAACTCCCTTTGTCTCCGTTTCATCAACTGTCAAATGAAGGTGACATTAATATCAGTCTCCCAGTATTATTTGAGAATTAAGTAAAATAAATCATATGAAGTGCTTATCATATTGACTGATCCACAGAGAGCTCCGATTAGTATTAGCCATTTAAAAAACATCTTTACTAATTTCTTAAAACTAAATCAAATTTCCTCAGGTAAAATTTTGCATGCCCAAATTTTGTCAAGAATATTTGAATCTTCCAACGACTTTTCTTCAAACACAGACATTACCAGTCAGCACGGTTTTAGCTGTTATCAGTGTTTCTTTCTGCTCATCTTTCAGCACGTCTAATTTTTTCCTCGGGTCATTTTTTTGTGTGTGCAGATTTCACTGTTATCAAAAAGTTGTGATTCTTCCGTCAGTTTTTCCATTATAACAAATGTTACCATGTGCAGATTTAACAGCTGTCAGGTTTAGTTTGTGTCATACATTGCTGTGAGTAATATGCATCGTGAATTAGAAAAACAGCTAAAGATGTTTTCTCATCTCTTGCATTGGAAAACACTCATCTGAAAACCAGATGTGTAGACGTGGATGTGCATGAAAGTCAAAACGGCGAGGCATGAAGTGTGCCCTGCATCCTACCACTTGTCTGGGATACAGAGGACTGAGACCCTGGGCGAGTGACTGCATTTTGATTCCTTTAATCCAAAGATTTCAGGATGCTTGTATAAAGAAGTTCACACATACATAGCAAGACTTCAATAAAAAGCAAGTGATTAATGCAGAAAGAACCCTGGGTTTTGAATCCAAATAGCTTTGGTCTTAGACCCCAGCTCTCCCACACCCAAGCAGTGAGACCTTGGGTAAGTTCCTTGACCTTTCAAAGCTCTAATTCCTTCCACCCATGGACACAGACAATAGGGTGCTGAAGGCCTGGGGTGGGGGGTGGGGAGGTTGCGGGGGTCAATGGGAGAAAAAGGGGACATATATAATACTTTCAACGATAAAAAATTATAAAAAAAGAAATAAAAAAATGGGGGGTACTGTTCACTTTTAGAATTTTGAGGATTGAAGGTGATAATATATAGAAAGCATTATCCCTAGTGCTTTATGGACAATAGGTGTCAACAACTGAGAAGTCCTGGAGCCCTCACAGTGAAGAGATTGAGTGACTAGATACTAGAAGCCCTAGACCTTCGGTGTCCAATATAACTTCCTGTGATGATGGAAGTGTCTATATAGACATTGCCCAGTATTGTTCCCACTAGACACATGAGGCTACTGAGCACTTGAAATGTGACTAGTGTAAATGAGGAACCGACTTTTTAATTTAATACACATAAATTATTTTTTGAGTGTTCTGAAACTATGTATTTTATAAAACAATATGAATCCATTAATGAAACAATTCAATTACTGCACAAGTCATTTCCTGGTCGTGTAATTTCCTGTTTTGGTGATCAGAATTGGCCGCCCAGATCATGCGATTTAACGCCATTGGACTTTTTTCTTTGGGGTTTTTTGAAGTCTAAGGTTTATGCCAACAAGCCCACAACCACCTACGCCTTGAAGGAGGAAATTGAGCACTGTATCAACGAAATTCAGCCACATTTATGCAAAACGGTCATGGAAAATTTCAACAAAAGAGTGCGTATGTGCCAGCAAAGCCGTGGAGGCCATTTACCCGATATGCTATTCCATACATAACCCTATACTGTATACTTTATGAATAAATAAAAAAATTTACAATTTTTAATTATAAACCTGTGTTTTCTATCAAAATTACTTCTTGCTTGAATTTTGGGACACCCTTTACCTCCTCCCACCCCCACTTTCCCTCTGGCAATAACCGTACTGTTGTTTGTGTTTATGAATTGTTGTTTTTTTTTGTTTAATCCCTTCACCTTTTCATCCAGGTCCCCAACCCTCTCCCCTCTGACAGCTGTCACCCTGTTCTCTGTATCTATGAGTCTGTTTCTATTGTGTTTGTTTGTTATTTTGTTCATTAGATTCCATATATAAGTGAAATCATATGATATTTGTCTTTCTCTGATTGGTTTATTTCACTTAGCATAATATTTTCCAGGTCTATACATCCTGTTGCAAAATGTAAGATTTTCTTTTTCTTTTCTTTTTTTTCTTTTTTTTTAGGGCTGAGTAATATTCCATTGTATAAATGTACCACAGCTTTTTTTTAATCCACTCACCTACTTAAAGGCACTTGGGATGCTTTTAAATCTTTACTATTGTAAATAACACTGCAATTAACATAAGGGTACATTAATATACATTAATTTAAATTGAAGCAGCCACATATGACTTGGCAACAGTACTGAATGGCATAATCATAGATCCATGCATTTCAAAACTTCCCTCCAAAACACTTACCCCAGACTTAGTCATGCCAAACCACCTAGACGCTATGAGAATAAACCAAAAGTGCCATTTGGACACCCATATTTCAGGACTCAAATGGCTTTATGAAATATCTGCAATTCCACTGTTTTCTATCAAGGGCAATGTTTTGTGATCTGCTTGCCAGACCTGGCAGAAGGTTCCAGAGGATGGTAAGAACACAGTCCTGAATGGATGCTACCCAGGGCATTGTCATAGAAATCACATTTGCTCAGGTCTTTGCAATCGTTGAATTGTTTTTCTCTGAACTCGGATACGTCTCTTCCCCACTCCTGCCCTCAAGCGCCATGCACTGACTGACTTATTCAGTCATGCATGACTCAACCATTTATGGAGCATGTATGATGTCTCAGGCACAGTTTTAGGCATTGGAGATCAATCAGAAAACCAAAAGAGACAGCCCCTGCCATCATGAAATGTATAGTCTACCAGGGGGCCCTAACAAGTGCCTCAATTACATGGTTCCATGCATAGCCCATGTTTTAATTACTATGGCTGGGTAGCAAAATCACTGAAAAACTTAGTGCCTTAAAATCACGGTTGGTTCTCTCTCATGGTTTCTGTGACTCAAGAATTAGAGAGCAGGACGCTGGGCAGTCTCTCATGAAACTGCAGTTAGATGGCGACTGGGGCAGAGGTCATTCTGAATTCTCTACTCACATATCTGGCAGTTGATGCTGGAGGACTCACACAGATGGAAGCTCACACATGAAGGCTCCTTGATCATCTCTCTCACGGTGTTGAAATACAGGTGCATCTTGTAAATATGTGATGAATGGAGTCAGCATGCATGACCACTAGGAAACAGCACGCTCTCGTTTCTGATGCTCACACTGACGTCCGTAGAGCTCAAAGAAGCGGGAAGGGGAGATGGCTAGCTCACAGCAATGACCTCTAAATCGGATTGGAAACTTAAAAGGGGCAGCATCACCCCTCCCTTCTGCCCTGCTGCCCTTCTATTTGCTGAGAAGGGAAACACTTCTTTAAAGATAAGAGTAATGGGATTTATTGTCCACTCGAGATATGCTCAGTTGGTTTTATCAATACATTCATTATGGTAAGCAGTAGTTTATCACAACACCTGGATTGGGCAAACTATAAGTAACTGGTTTATCAGATGATGCCTTTTTGCATGAGCAACATTTACTATTTCTGCTACAGAAATGAGGCGTCTGCATTCAAGCATTTTTATGACTTGAGCAGATGAGAAAGCCATATATTTTAAAAGGCCTTGAAATCGACCAAACTGAGGCGGGGGGGGGGGGGGTTGGGGGGGTTGGGGAGAGGGGACACATCTAAATTCTAGACATTGTCTGTGAGCTCTGTGACCTTGGATAAATCACATGGCAGCTAAGTCACCTGATTTAGTGAAATGACCAAAAATAGGCTTTGGAAATAGAAAGGTCTGGTTCAGATCGTGGATTTCCACATTCCAATTGTATGACCTTGGGCAAATTAGCCCTCTTTGAGTCTCACATTTGTTATGGGTAAATGGGGAATGAGAACACCAAGCTGGTAAGATTGCCTTGTAGATGAACTGAAATATAACAGGAAAATGGTACAGCATTTGGCACCAGGAGTGTGCTCAATTAATGTCCACACACTTCAATTCTTTTCCCCTTTGTTTTACCTTCTCTGTTTCCTTATCCTAAAAATGGGCAGTTGACCTCAATGGTTTCTAAGTTTCCTTTAAGCCCCAAATAATTCTGATTAATTTCTGGGGCTAAGTACCAGAACACAGACAGGTCATGTTAACTTCAGAAACATTCAAACCTGTGAAGAATTTTGTTGTGAGTTTGAGCTAATTTGTCGACAAAGGTTGGGAAGCAGAATCTCAACAGATTGAGATTATGCTCCCAAGAATGGCAGTTTTGCACCTTATTTTATACATTACAATCAAGAGAGAAGATGTAAGTGGGTTACATGAAATCCACTGGTGATAGAGAAAGCAAAGTGGGGAAATCTCTGGGATTTGAGGTTTTTACCTAGGTGGCAGCAGAATAGTTAATAGTCCACAATTAACTCAATGACAATGAATGTATTTGTGGTCTCTACAGAATGGTGCCTGTGCTTTGAAGGGTCCAGAAAAAGGAAAATTACTTTGACATTCCAACGATATATTATTGTAGATGCAAAAAGACAATAGACAGGTTCAGTAAGGTAAAGATTGACCTTTGTAAGAGAAGATATCAGCCTAGGACATGACTACCTACCATAAACTGCTCTTTAGTTTAAAAAGTTTTAATTTAAGACCATCCTTTAAGTTTCTGAGTTTGCAAGGCCACCATGCAGGCTTTCCCTGAGATTGTCAGGTTTAGCATGTGGCCCCTTTTCATCCACAGTCATACAGACATGACAGGTGGACACGCGTTAGATGTGTGTGGGTACAAAGTTGAAAAATGGTGGCAAAATCAGAGGAGCCACTTATAGCTGAGTAGGATCAAAGATACACTAAAATAGCAACTATTCTTTCATGGGACATAATGAGTGCTTCAGCTGAGGAATGTCAGACCTAGAGAAATCAGGTGAAATGGTGAGTTCAGTGGATTTGCAATTATAGGTTGAACAAGGGCCTTGTACCTTGTGAGAGATGAAGCAGGTGGGAAAGGTCAACATTTTTCATCGATAAAATGCTGCAAATGGAGCTTTGCCAACACGAGAATAAACACTCACTAACAGCTAGCTTCTTTTGTGCTCCTTATAAGACCCTGTTGTAAATATGTAACATTTGTAACTCATTCTTGACAATCACCTTGTCATGCAAATACTGGTATTATATAGGGTATAGGAAACTAAGTGGCCCAAGATCACAGGTAAAGACAGGGTGGGGATTCAGATTTTCTGAGTCCAGGAGCCCTACTCTCAATTACTGCTTGTGTATGGAGTGTGGGGGGACTGGGCATCTAATATAGTCACAGTGGGCTGAGGCTCAAGACAGGTCTGCTTGGTTACCTGGTGGTAGTCAGAGGTCAGTCTGGGGAAGGGTATTATTGGTTACATAAAGACCAACTCTGATTGGGGCATTTGGGTTGTATCCACCTATCAATCAATGACTGCCACTCAAGCAAGACTATGAGGCCAATAGACTGAAAATTGATGACCCTGCCTGGACCCTGTCTACAGTTTATGGAGAAGAAAGCTTCTCCCTGGTCATGGTCATCCTAGCTAGGGGTCATCTCTAACAAAACCAAAGCTAGAGATATGTTCCCCACGTGGTTCCAGTTTCAAAGAGAAGGCTACCACCGTGAGGGCATAACTAAAGTCAATATCGGGAACTTATCCTAAGGCCAATAAAACTCAAAATTCTCATCAATGATTGAAGAGCACAGAGAATGATCTTTTTATAAGCCTTGCATGCTTGCTGAGTAAGATATAAGAATGCAGAGGGGGGAAAAAACACATAACATTTTAAAAAGCAAAACTAATTTGAGTCTTAAGAAGTGTTTTTGAGATC
Organism: Myotis nattereri; assembly: GCF_964212035.1. Taxonomy (NCBI): domain Eukaryota; kingdom Metazoa; phylum Chordata; class Mammalia; order Chiroptera; family Vespertilionidae; genus Myotis; species Myotis nattereri. The sequence goes on along the minus strand of NC_138079.1, from coordinate 95,076,852 downwards.
TTGTTCCATTATTTATGAACACCATGACCTTACTTGCCTCACAGGAGCTTTTCGTGAGTCAAATGATAATCTACACAAGTTGTATGTAGAACGAGGCAGACACGTCAGGGGTGAAGTCAGCAGAGAGGGGCAAAAGGGGGCACCCAAGCCTCCCCCAACATCTAGCAGAGACAAATCGCTTCCATCTGTTTAACTTGATTCTTGATTTGGTAAAATTGTCCTGTTTCTTAGAACAGATGGACAACTGTGATGGATGTCACCATGCATTGGAAATGCTAACGCCTCTTAAATGTCAGTGTTCAGATTCAGTAAGTGTATCAGTTTCCCAGGGCTGCTGTAACAAACTGTCACACACTTGGTGGCTTCAAGCGATGGAAATGTGTTCTCTCTCAGCTCTGGAGGCCAGAAGTCTGAAACCAGGATGTGGGCGGCTCTCAGGGAGGATGTGGTCCAGGCCCCTCTCCTGGCTCCTGTGGTTGCTGACAGTCCTGGACATTCTTGGGGCTGTAGATGCATCATTCCAATTTCCGTCTCCAATGTCACATGGCCACCTTCTCTCTGCATGTGTTTGTGTTGTCTCCTCTTCTCGGGACACAGGGCTGTATAATTTCACCTCACGGTCCTTCAGTTAGTACCCTAGTTCCAAACAACAAGCAAGGAAATGATATTTGTGGGGGGAAGATAAAAGTCACCTTCTGAGATTCGAGGTGGGCATATCAGTTGTGGGGGACACAGTTCTACCGACTGCAGAAGCCTGGGCCGGGCCTGAGACTCTGCTTTTGTAACCAGTTCTACTGGTGCCCTAGGCCCACAGACCACATTTTTAGAAGCAAATTTCTAAAAGACACACAGGATCGATTATTTGCAGCATTTCAGGTGGGTTATATGTCACACAGCTACACACACACACACCTACTGTAGGTTTCAATTTTGATTAGTCAACATTCTGGGACTTCTCAAGAGTGCAGCATGAATGCCTAAGAGCAGGAGTAGATGTAGCATGACCCAGATAGGCATTTTCCTGGCCCCCAAACATGACACTGGCTACAAATGGGTAGGTCCATGCCAAAATATGAGAGATGCACAATCATTTTGTCTTTTTTATTCTTGGGCTTACAGAAATCTCTCCACCTCCCAGAATACCTTACACTAATAATACACATGTTTCTATTTAAAGGGATGTTTATAGATATCTGAGTCTCCTGCCATTGAACCAAATTCACATCAGCAAGGGCACATTTTTATCTGGGAGAGAAAACAGGGTCAGTGGCTTGCTGTCTCTAGATTCCAGTTAGCTGCCCAGGTTCAAATCCCAGCTCTGCCACTTGATAGCTGTGTGCCTTCAGGCAAGTGTATTGCCTTCTCTAGTTCAGTTTTCTCATCTGAAGCACTGAAAAGTATTAGTTCTTATTTCATAGAATTATTTTGAAGATTTAAGAGCTAACGTAAGAATAGTATTTGGAAGAATAGTATCTAGGGCACAGTAAACACTCAAAAAACTTAGCCACTATTTTTATATTTACCATTATTATTATTTTCTTATAGCCCACTTATGAGTCTGACTTAATACCACCTTCTTATCTGGGTGTTTTTTAATAGAAAGTTTGGTCCCAGGGACCATGATAACAAAATCCATTTCCCATTACCTTTAACATTTCATTTCATTTCATTTCATTTCATTTTTTTATCTGTTGATTTAATTTATCCCTCAGCTCATCCCCTGAAAGATATGAAACAGAAAAGAGCTCTCTAACCCTTAACACTGACCATTTAGGGCCTTCTCCTGATTGTTTTCTGACCTTATTCCTTTGCACGTGAGAAATGCTACACAGCTGCTTACCATGTCTCCAAGTTCTCGGGGTGAGATTGAGAATTAGGAGAAATATGACCACTGACCTCCCCCCCGCCCCAAGCTGGTGTGGATGAAGATGCTGTGACAGGCCTTCCCTGGAAACCCGTTTTCAGAGGAGCGTGGCGTAAGTGCAGATCAGGAAGAGATCACATGTCAACAAGAAGGATCCAGGAGATGACCCATGTCCTGACTCAAACCTCCCCTCTCCTCCCCTTCCTGGTGAAAGCTGTTTTCAAGTTATAAAGTTTGCTATTTATCCAGAATTCCTTCTTCAAGCTACAGTTCTTTGAGGGAATAAAGCAATGGTCCATCCACTAAACTTTAAATACTAATACACAGAAATATGACTTTTCATAATAATAACATATTTGATTTATGAAGCACAGATGGTGTATTAGGCACAATACTAGAATCTTATATGTAGTTTCACATTTAATCTTTATAACAACCCTGTGAAGGAGACATCACTGTCCTCATTTACAATGAGATAAATGAGTTTTAAAGAGAATACATGAATTTCCCCAGGCCACAGGATTAGCATATGGCACAGCCTACATTTTAACCTATGCTCTCTGACTCAAAAACTCTGCTGTTGTAATACACAATATAATACATAATATTCAATATGTAATGTATAATATATAATTTCATCTACTATGGCTACCGTGTTTTTGAAGCCAGGGGAATTACAGTTAGTTTATGTACTATATATGATTGTGAATGTTTGTTTATTTTTTATTTTTTATTTTTAATCCTCACCCAAGGACATTTTCATTGATTTTGAGAGGAGAGAGAGAGAGAGAGAGAGAGAGAGAGAGAGCGCAACATGAATTGGTTGCCTCCCACAAATGCCCAGGCCAGGCCAAGGATCGAACTCACAAGCTAAGTATGTGCCCTGACCAAGAATTGAACCCATGACCACAACTGAGCCACACCTGTCCAGGACTGTGAATGTTTTACATTTGCTATCATGCACATTTATTTTTCTAATTGTATTTTAAAGGTAAGGTTTATCTGTAATAATAAAAGCATAACATGCTAATTAGACCAGATGTCCTTCCAGATGAAGCTGGTGCTGCAAGGGAAGCCTGGGTCCCGGGTGCCAGAAGGAAGCCGGTGCCGGCAGCTGGGGCGGGGGGGGGGGGGGGCGGGGAGGGAAGGCCTACTCTTGCACGAATTTAGTGCATCGGGCCTCTAGTATATACATAATATTAGGGGTTCTCAAACTTTTTAAACAGAGGGCCAGTTCACTGTCCCTCAGACTGTTGGAGGGCCGGACTATAGTTTAAAAAAAAACTATGAAAAAATTCCTATGCACACTGCACATATCTGATTTTGAATTAAAAAAAATAAAACGGGAACAAATACAACATTTGTATTTGCATGTGGCCCGCAGGCCGTAGTTTGAGGACCTCTGCATAATATCGTATTTTATCATGCTTTAAAGCAAATAGCACAAGGCCAACTTGACAGGGGATGATGATAAAAGATGAGCTTTTCATAAAATTCAAGGCAAATGAAACTAAATTCACCTACGGATTCTAAAAATAATCTGAACAGGCCATTGAGTTTCACGGTCTGCTCAGAGTCAGCCTCACAATGTGTGATGGATGCTTTTATATATTTGCTGCATATGAGGAATCAGTGGATAACTGGTAAGAAAATTACATGTCAGTTTCCAGAAAGAACAGATGTCGATAAGCAAACCAGGCTGTTGTGCAAATGGGAGCAATTAGAACTTATTAGACATGGCTTGGAAAGTTGCCTCCTCTTGCAGCTAGAAGTTGTTATTCACACCATTTTCTGAGTAGTTCAACTGGGTGTACAAGAGAAGAAATATGGTAGCAAGCATTTATTGAGTTTTGTGATATTGAGGACACCGTTCTGGGTGCTTTATATATAATAAAGTATTCATTTCTCACAAAAGATCCATTAAGTAAGTGCCATTCTAATCCCAATTTTTATATGAGAACACTGAAGTGTAGGTTTTTGAAAATTTAATGGAAGCACCAAGGACATCCAAGTGCAAAGAATATCCAAGTAATTGTTGATAACGGGTACAAAGTTGGAGAACTAATGCTATCTGACTTCTTATAAAGCTACTATATTGACACATTGTGATATAGGCACAATGACAGACTTCTACATTAAAGGTCTAGAGAATCCAGAAGTAGACTTAAACTTACATGATAAAATGACTTTAGACAAAGACACCAAAACAATTCATTGAGAGGGAAAATAAACCTGAATCTCTTCCTTACACTTTACAAAACGAATCAATCTGAGGTGGATCAGAGACCTAAGTATAAAAGTAAACAGTACAAAGGTTTAGAAGAAAATATAGGTGAATAAATAAACACACAACCTGGGAGTGGTTAAAAATTTCTTAAGTAGAACACACACAAAGAAGGAAAAAAGGTAAATTAGACTTAATCAAAATTAAATATTTTTGCTCATCAAAAGTCACCATTAAGAAAATTAAGCAAGAAGTCATAGATTGTGAAAACATACTTACAAAACACATACATGATAAATGACTTGCATCAGAAAATATAAGGACCACCTGCAAGTCAATAATAAAAAGACAAACAATTTAATTAAAAATGGACAAAGCCTTGAACACCCTCTCACAAAGATATGTCAAACTGCAGCGGGAAGGCCGGGGAGGGTTGGGGGGCAGGAGGGAGGGGGGTAAGAGATCAACCAAAGGACTTGTATGCATGCATATAAGCATAACCAATGGACATAAGACACTGGGGGGTAGGGGAGGCTAGGGGACTGTTAAGGGCGGGGGGGAAAAAGGACACATATGTAATACCCTTTGTAATACTTTAAGCAATTAAAAAAATTTTTTTGAGTAAGCACAGAAACCTGTTCAACATCGTTAGTAATCAGGGAAATGCACAACCATAGCCACCCTGACACATCCCTACACCCTCGCCTGAACAGCTAAAACTAAAAACGACTGATAACAGCAAATGTTGGCAAGAAGTGGAGCAACTAGAACTCCCATGCATTGCTGGTGGGTGTGCAAAATGTTGCAACTACAAAGAAACAACAACAAACAAAAAAACAAAATGTTACAACTATGTTGGAAAGAATTGGAAGCCTCTATCTAATAACTCAGCAATTTCATTCTTAGGCATATGCCAAAAAGAAATGAAATCATATATTCACATAAAAAGCTTGTACCAGAATGCTGATCACAGCTTCCTTATAATACCTAAATATTGGAGACAACCAAAATATCCATTAACAGAAAAATGCCATTGACAGAAACAATTTGTAGCATATTTATCTAATGAATTAACAACTCAACAATAAACAGGATTGAACATGTAACAACATCAATAAATCACTTCAATGTTATGCAGAGTGAAAGAAGCCAGGCACAAAAGAGAACATACTATATGATTTCAATTTTATAAAGTTGTTTTTTGTTTTTGTTAATTCTCACCCGCGGATATTTTCCCCATTGATTTTTTTTTTTTTTTTTTTTTTTTTTTTTTAGAGAGAGTGGAAGGGAGAAAAGGTGGGGAAGGAGAGAGAGAGAGAGAGAGAGAGAGAGAGAGAGAGAGAGAGAGAGAGAGAGAGAGAGAGAAACCCATGTGAGAGAGATACATTGATTGGATGCCTCCAGTATGTGCCCTGACCAGGGCTGGGGATCAAACCTGAAACCCAGGGGCATATCCTTGACCTGGAACTGAACTCTCGACCCTTCATACATGGGCTGACACTCTAACCACTGAGCAACCCTACCAGGGTATCAATTATAAAAGTTTTAAAATAGACAAATCTTGTTGATGATGAAAAACATGGAAAAAAAAGATTAACTCCTGTGGGAAATTGACTGGAAACAGACTTAAGGGAACTTTCTGGCAAGATAGGAATGCTATCTATATTGATAAAATAGACATTTGCATTTTCCAAAACTCATTAATTGTATGTTTAAGATTTGTACATTTCATTTTATGTAAACTTTACCTAAAAAAGGAATTAAAAACAAAATTTGCGCTCCAGCTAATTGGTTTGCTTTTCACAGTGACATGAGTTAGCAATTCTAAAACTACTTTTTGTGTATCCTGGGCTTGAGCAAAAGAGTAAATATTTTGAAGATAGTGAGATCCAGGTTTCTCACTGTTGGAAAAGGCAGTGGCAAATGTGGAGAGGAGGAAAACTAGCATGTTTCTTGTACTGTAGGATTAGAAGTATCAATAAAACTCATGCTTTTAAACATAGGGGGCAGTGTGTGCATGTGTGCGTGCGTGTGTGTGTGTGTGTGTGTGTGGACACATGCATGCTCTAGCTCTATTGCTGAGAAGGTCTAGAAGCAATGACACAGTAGTAGCAGTGAGCGCATCTAGACCCAGACCTTCATTTCCAAATATTCTTCTCATCTGAAAGGAACCCAGATTCCTTGGCGAAAAGGCCAAATCCAGGGCTGGGGAAGGAGAGTGTAAATTGGACCTAGAATTCCTTTTTGTGCCAGAAAGTAAGGAAGTGCTCAAGAATGATGTGGATGACACGGGGTCAATGTGAAGAAGTTCCTACTGGATCAGTCTGTACAGTGTAAATATAAAAATAGATAATGATAATCTGTCTATATAAAAGCCTAAGTGACCGAACGGCCAGTCAACCGGTCGCTATGACGTGCACTGACCACCAAGGGACAGATGCTCAATGCACAAGATGGGGCTCCCTCCTGCTGGATTGGGCTTCCAGGGATTGAGCCAAAACCAGCTATCTGACATCCCTCAAGGGGTCCCGGATTGTGAGAGGGCACAGGCAAGGCTGAGGGACCCCACCAGTGCATGAATCTGTACACCTGGCCTCTAGTAGATTATAACTCATTGAATAAAATAAGAACACGTGAGTTAATAAATGAATAAATAAGTAAACGGGAAAGGAAGAAAGTGCTATCTGATGGTAAGATGTCAACTAATAAATACAGAGAGATTGATGGGTGGGGAAATCATCAATTAAAGTGAAGCCATTGCTTCGAAAGTTTGCTAAAGGGATAGGATACATACAGTTTCAAGGGGAAAGTAGTGAGATAGTGGAGAAACCTGCAAGACATGTTATCTTAATATTCTTGAGGGACATTCTACACAGTAACCAATCAGAATTCTTCAAAACTGTCAAGGTCACGAAAGACAAAGAAAGGCCGAGGAACATTTCAGAAGAAAAAGACTAAAGAGCTGTGACAACCACATGCAATGTGTAACCCTGGATTGGATGGTGGAGTAGACTGGGGGGAGAAAGGAAAGGCATTGTTGGGAAAATTGACAGCATTTGAATACAGACTGGATTTTATGATAGCTTTATATCACTATTACATTGATACTGTGTTGTTTGAAAGAGAATATTGTCGATCCTAAGAAATACATACTAAAATTAATAATAAAGGGGTGTGATCTTCAACTTCTCTAATGTTGCAGAAAAATACATATGTAGAATATGAGTAAAATGGGGCAGATAATTAAGAATATGGTTGCCTGGCCTGTATGGGTCAGTGGTTGAGCGTTGACCTATAAACCAGGAGGTCATGGTTTGATTCCCGGTCAGGATACATGCCTGAGCTAGATCCCCAGTAAGGGAGGGCAGGAGACAGCTACTCAATGATTCCCTTTCATCATTGATGTTTTTATTTCTCCCCTCTCTCCCTCTCCCCTCTTCTCTCTGAAATAAAAAAAAAAAGAAAGAAAAAGGAAATCCAGAATGGAAATCAGACTTAATCCATTAAAAAAAATAATAATATGGTTAAAGGGTATTGGGATTTCCTTGTACTGATCTTGCTGCTTTTCTCTAAGTTTGAAAATATATCAAAATCATAGAGAGAGAGAGAGAAACCCAGATATGCTTCCTGAAGAGCAGGACTCGGGCCAGGCTGTTCAACCTGTAAGGTCTTGGCTAAATAAGCCCAGACCGTTCCTGGAATTGGCAGGCACTTTCAGGCAAAAAATGATTACAAGTCTGGAAATCAGGGAGCTGGTTAAGACTATATAATTGGAAGTTAATAAAAAACAACATGTTGAGCTACAGGCAATTTAATCCCCTTGCATATATTATTCTGAAAGTTACTTTATAATTACAAGCATAACTAATATAAAGTTACATACTTTGTTACTAAAGATTTTGTGGAGTCAGGGAAAATAACATCAGAAAGGGGGGCTGGCATTTCTCTGCTCGTGTGTGTGCAAGGCACTGGGCACACAGCGCTTCCCAGGATCTTCCCTGCAACCCTCCTGGTGGCTGTTATCCTCTGCATCTTACAGAAGAGTCTTGTTTCAAAAACTGGCCCTGTACCTTGAATCTAAGAAAAAGCCGGGCCACTGCAGATAGGCAGGTGACTGTTAACAAACAAGGGAACTTACATAGGAGGCCTGTCTTGGATAGTCACAAGACAAGGAGATCTCTGTAACCACAGAAAAATCCTAAAGTTTCTATGGAGGCCTTAATGAGGTTCCACCACCTTTACAGACCAGATGGTCTCAACAACACCTTACTCTCTCGAGGATGCATCCTTGACACAGCTCCAAAGACAGGTGAGAGGGGAAGAGACTCACATTGCCTGGGTCCAGCTCAAGCATCAACCACTGGTCACGTACTCTAGTTGGACTCCTCCAACAAGGCGGGGATTGAAACACTGATAGTTTATCTTGCCCAAGGTCACACAAGTAGAAAGTTTTTCAAGAAGGAGGGCTGCTGAAGAAAGAATTGAAAAATGATGGCTTTCTACCTCACTATTCTCCTCTGGAAGGTAAGCTCCAGGTGGGTAGGGATCTCTGCCTCTGATGTTCAGAGATATATGCCTGAACCCAGAGCAAACATTGTTTAAAGAAATGCTCAGTAAGTGGCTGTTGAATGAGTTCCCCATCGGCTTTGGCACCATCTGGGTCATGGTCAACTTCTGGTAATAGTCATTACTGTGCAGTGGGTTGAGGAGAGGATGAGAAGTGAGGAAGTGAAGACAGTGAGTCAAGTTAACCTTTTAGAGAAACTTTGCTGTGAAAGACAGAAGAGACAGTGAGCGTTATCTGGAGAGAATGAGGGTCAGTGGGGGGACTTCCTGTAGGACCTATCAAATCACATTGGTAAACCAGTGGGATGATCCAATGAAGGTAGAGAAATAATGCAGGAGAGAAAGGGGATGCCAGCAAGTGAGTCTGGTCAGAAGGGACAGAGTGAGAGCAGAGGGTACCCAGTAGGAGATTCCAATACAAACTATGGAGGAGTGTGTATTTTGTTGGTGTTTCAGACATAACCATGACTGTAAGTCCTGGGGAGAATGTTCATGTTAGAATATGATACAGAATTCTTCCCTGAAAGTCAAAAATTTTCTTTATATTTTTTCTCTGGAGGAAAAGACCCACAAGAATCTCATTTCTCTAAGAAGTTTCTGGAAACCTTAGTCTGAGAAGCGGTTCCTTTTCAGATATTCATTTTCCTACTATGTGTCAGGGTTTACCAGATGCCTCATTGAAACCTCACAATCCTATATAATAAAAGGCTAATACAAAAATTGTCCCCTCAACCAGAGTTGGAAGGGGAGTTCAACCAGGAGTTCGACCGGGGTGGGGCCAGCCTGCCAACCACCCATTGCCCCTCCCCCTGACCAGACCTACCTCAGATCGGGGTGGGCGGTCTGGACCCCACTAGTGCACAAATTTGTGCACCGAGCCTCTAGTGATATTATAACTTTTGTATTATAAAGTCCACTTGATGAAGTGGAATCGGAGGGCTACAACATCTCAGTGGCTTTCTAAGGGTAACTTCCAGAAATGGAACCCAGTTTGTCTGTCTGGGTTCTTGCTTTTCTACTACATCTTAGCAAATTTCATTGCATATTTGTTGACAGCAGTTGCAGGGCTCCCTGGACCCAGAGTCCAACCTGAAGAGAGAGCCCCTGTGCCCAGCAGTCACCTTGAGGGAAATCCTGCTTCTCTCAGAATAGCCCCGGAAAGGAGTCTACCTGTCCCTGCCAGCATTCTGAGACAGAGCAAGGCAGACCTGCAGGATTTAATGTCCCAGCAGCGACAACAATATTGTTGCTTCAACAGCACTAGTTTTCTTTCTCTTCCCACAGAGAACTTTTCCCAATATCAGCATTTAAAATGTGCCTTCTCTTACCAGAAGAATGGATGAACAAATTGTTATCCATTAAAAAAAACAAGACAAAACAACTGCTACTTGCAAAAACATGAATGAATCTCAAAATCATGTTGGGCAAGCAGGAAGACACCACAGCACACATACAGTATGAGTCCATTTATATGGAGTTCAAGGGCAAGCGAGACCAACCTAAGGTGGCAGTTGTCAGAATAGTAGCTGATACTCACTGGAAGGGAGCAGTAATGTTTCTGGAATGGTGCTAATATCCAATGTCCTGACCTCACAAAGGTTTGGATATGTAAAAATGAATTGAGTTGAGCACTTAAGGATTGTGTATATTATATGTAAATTATGCTTCAGTTTTTAAATATCCCTTCCCTGAGCCTGACCGGGGGTGGCTCAGTGGTTGAGCATCGACCTATGAACCAGGAGGTCACGGTTCGATTCCCAGTCAGGGCACAGGCCTGGGCAGCCGATCAGTGATTCTCTCTCACCATTGATGTTTCTAAGTCTCCCTTCTTTTCTGAAATCAATAAAAATATGTAAAAAATAAAATAAAATATCCTTTCCTTGAGAACATGGTCTTGTGGAGAAGGGTGAACACCCAGGAAAAACATGGTGAGGAGAGTCTTCCAGAAAAGGAGATGCTGGATGAAGGCAGGTAGATGAAGGGACAACCAGCAGGGTCTGCAATCAGGATGGATAAGAGGGAGGTCTTATCCATCCCGATAAGGTATAATTGGGCTGCTCATTCCTTAGCGGGAGCTGTAAAGATGAGGCGGCCTGAGGTTTATGTTTTTTTTCTTATTCTCTCCACTAAAGAGGTTGAAAAGGTTTCTTATCCAGAAAACTTAATAAATATGGTTGAAACTTCAGGGAATATTACAACGTTATACAAGCGATCCCCCACCTCCAGCCCCTTGGTAACCACCACTCTACTCTGCTTCTATGAGTTTGGCTTTCTTCATTCCACATATAAGTGAGATGAGACAATATTTGTCCAATGGGATGAGGGTGCTAGAGATAGAGATGGTGATCTGGAGGAGGGCAGGAAGAGATGGGAAGGAGATAATATAGACTTCAGAGACTAGATCTGCTTTGTCCTTTGCACAAATCCTCTCTGCATTTCTTCTTTAGTGGAGAGAATAAGAAAAAATAAAACACAAACCTCAGGCTGCCTCATCTTTACAGCTCCCGCTAAGGAATGAGCAGCCCAACTTTAACTTAAAATCCTTCCTCCCCATTGATGCTGGGCGCCTCCGGGGCCCACAGAAATGCATTGCTTGCCCGCTGTGCATGGAGCTCTGACAGGTTTCGCTGTGCGGAGGAGCAAAAAAAATAAAAGGGAGAACAAATACACATAAATACACAGCGTATCAGTTGTGACAACAAATATAAACAGATCTAGTTCTTGATCATAAGGCAAAAACTCCTTGTAAAAATTGTCTTAAAAATCCAAGTCATGTTGCCTGTGTCTTAAAGGACAAATATAGGTTACAAATAAAAGAAAAATCAGCAAGTAAATCTCAGGAAAGAAACTTTCATCGTAAACGAAAAAAATCCAAAAGATAAAGGCCACATTCAGGTCAAAGGCAAAGCAGTATAAGGCAGTGAGAAGTATCTGGCTTTGCACTTAGATCTGAGTTTATGTCTGAACCTCAACTGATCATTAAGTACCTCAGTGAACAAGCTGGGATTAACTAATACCTACATTTCTGGGTGACTGTGATCATTAAAATGAATGCTAAAGCTTATGTATAAAACTTACTAGGCACTCTGGCTCAGGGCAGCTAGCCCATTAGAGGGTAATGTTGGTTAGTGATCACGACCTTAAAATAGATTTCTGCTCTAAAAAAGAAAACAGTAGATCACTGACAGTTTCAATGTCTAAGTCCTGAAATACGTATGAATTGTTAAATTCAGACACAGCAGCAACTAAATGACTGGTTCTTGTTCGCTGCGGGCTCCCTGGTTGCTCATAAATAGAACAAACCTCATATTGACAAGACCTCACATGCTATTGAGCTATTGAAATGGACTGTCTTGACCAGGAGCTGAAAGTCAAATCCATAGAGAGATCAAGCTGGAAATGAAAATGAATGAAGCCATCTGGGTTAGATAGATGATTTTGATACAAACTATGATTATATATGAAACACGCAGGATATATTTCAATTCTATCATCCTACATTTTCTTGAGAGATGTGGTCCTGTCTGTTGTGTTTTCCTGCATTTGATGGAGATGGTATAATAAATGTTTCATCTTTTCCTTAATTGCCCTGAAAGGAAAATAGCCCAAATGCAATGATAAATGTTGAGGAGCACTTGGATTTGGACTAAGAGAAGCAATAGGGAGTGGCGTGGAGGGCGGCGCACCAAGGAGTATAGCCATTGTCAGCGCCAACAGATGGCTGCCAAGTGGGCCTAATAATGCTAGAGTTCCCAATCTTTCCAAAGACATAGGAAATCTGGACTTAAATGGGGGGTATTCCAATATTATAACTCCATTTTTTTTAACAGGATGTAAGTGGACATTTGGCCAGCCAAACAAAACACATTTGTGGATGTCTGACCAGTAAAGGCCCCTGATCAAAATCGCCTGGCTGCAGATTCAGCTGATACAAAGCACACACTCATTAATTTTTTTCCACACACATCCACTCCTACTGCGTTCAAAGCATTTGTGCTTGACACTGGCGGAAACCTCAGCTTTGGGGGAGGTGGAATGGAATCTTTGCAATCATGGCTTTTGAAATCAGACATCCTTATTATTACTATTTTATTTAAATTCTTTATTGTTTAAAGTATTACACATGTCTCCTTTTCCCCCCATTGACCTCTCCCCAGCCCTTCCCACCCCCCAGCACAGGCCCTCACCCCCGTACTGTCTATGTCCATGGGTTACTTATATGCATGCATATAAGTCCTTTGGTTGATCTCTTAACCTCCCCGCTCTCCCGCTTTCCCTCTGAGGTCGGACGGTCTGTTCAATGCTTTTCTGTCTCTGGATCTATTTCTGTTCATCAGTTTATGGTGTTCATTATATTCCACAAATGAGTGAGATCATGTGATATTTATCTTTCTCCGACTGGCTTACAGACATCCTTATTTTGAATTTGGCTTTGCCCCTGTTCTAGCTGGGTGCCATCAGACAATACTCTTAACTCTCAGATCATCCATAAAGTGGGGGTTATGCCTCACTCCCTGGGTTGTTGGGAGAATTAAATGAGATAATGCATTGATTGTGAGTATCAGTTTGTTAATTATTCATAGCCTGGCACCAATCAAAGGCTAGCTCTTATGGTAACGAACAGCCCAGCGATGTGGTCCTGGCATTTTGTCCTGCGTGTTTCTAATTTCCCTCCCTGGCCAGCATCCTGCCAGCGTCTTTCTTGATAACATCCCTTCATGCAGCTACCATCCAAATGAACACAGCTGATGGAGGCACAGATGCCTCCTCTCTGGACATTTCAGCCGTCATGTTGAATTATGTGGCTTGAGCCTCATTGTGCCTCCGTGCTTTGTAACACAGTGGTTTACATCGGATACCATGAATCACCGTCCTGTTAGACTCGATTTATGTCCAGCTGCAGAGCTGTAGTTTCTTGTGTCATGTCTTATTATATGCATCCTTCCAGACTGACCGACGAGGTGGCTGCAAAGGTCCCCTAAATTCAGAGTCCTAGACTGTGCCGCTATATCAAAGACCTTCTCTTTCTAGTCCCACACATCCATTCCCAGCCTCTCTGGAAGGCTCTACCCTGTTCCAACCAGAAAGTTCCCTTCCTAATGGCCCCTGACTTCTGCTACTTGCCTTTTCTGCTTCAAGGCGTGTCCAAATGCTTGTCCAATCTGCTTATTTGTGTTTGATACAGAGGTGATGCTGATTATACTCTCGATGGTAGTATATATGGACCATTATGTCCTCCTAAATCCCCTCTCTTCCCGTGTGTGTTTTTTCCCTCTACTCTTATTCAATTCTGAGGACGTCCACAACTCTGCTCATTTTTATGGCATTTCTCAGGATTGGGAATAAGCATCCTTTATGTACAGTATGATGTAAAGTAAAGTCTAAAATCTCTGGGATCAGACGGCCACACATTTGCGTGCTGCCTACCTGGCAGCTGTTTGACTTTTGGCTAGTTCCCATTCCCCTCGTGCTCCAATTCATCATCTGTTAAATGAGGTTGTTAATGGTAACTGATTCACACAGTTGTGAAGATGGAGTAGACATTTCTGGCACATAATTAGCATCCAACAAATGTTTGCTCCTTCATTCTATCAGAAAAAAAGCTTATTAATAACATGTCACAGGATTTTTAACACCTGCAGGTAAGGACTGTGCCTTAATCATTTCTGAATCTGCAGGGGCATCACAGTGCCGAACGTGTGAAGAAAGAGAGGAACACTGGAGAGGAGGCGTGCCTAGAAGACATGAGCCCATGATGCAAGTTCCTTGTTTCCTGAGGTGAATAGAGATCTCAGACCCTCTCACCAGCAGCCATGAACTTCCCTCCATATCTGGTCAGAGTGCTTGTAGCACTCTAATAATCTGCATTTCTAACACGTCCCCAGATGCTGCTGCTGGTGGGAGGACCACACTTTGAGAACCCTTGACTTTTTTTTATTACACTCCTCTTTACCCCAGTGTTTCTCAACCAGAAGTTGATTTTGCCTCTTCCAGAAGATGTTTGGCAATATCTGGAGACATTTTTGATTGTTACAACTGGATTGGGGGTGGCTGCTACTGGCATCTAGTGGGTAGAGGCCAGGGATGCTGCTAAACACCCTACAGTGCACAGGATAGCCCTACGACAGAGAATTATGTGTCCATCATGTCCAGGTTGACAAGTCCTGCTCTTCCTCCCTCATGCCAGTAAGTCAGAATGACAATGTCCATCTGTCCATCTGGAAGTCAGCAGGCCTTCTACTGCTGTCTCTCTCCCTTACTGCTTCACAGAAACGGCCTAATGACTTCAGTCTACCCCAGGGCTTTGCCATTCTACAGCCAGAGCTGTCTGATCACATTGCTTCCCAGCCAAGAGCCCTTTGTGGCTCCTCGCTGCCCTTTTGACCAAGACGGAGACCTTCCTGCACTCACGGAGCCATTTGTTTTGCCAGCTTCCTCTCCTGCACGTGTCTCACTGACTCTGCCCTCCAGCCTCTCAGATCTGCTCTCAGATTCCCAACAGCGTGAAGCCTCTCTCACCCTGAACCTTAGCTCATTTGTTCCATTGGTCCAGAATGTCCTTCTTCATCTAGTTTGCGGGAGCTACCATAACAAAGCACCAAAATCTGCTGGCTTAAACAACAGAAATTTATTTTCTCACAGTTCTGGAGGCTAGAAGTCCAAGATCGAGGTGTTGGCAGGGTCAGTTCCTTCTGAGGCCTCTCTCGTTGGCTATCTAGCCATCTTGTCCCTGTGTCCTCACATGGTCATCTGCTGTGTGGGTCAGGGTTACAATCTCTTCTCACAAGAACACCAGTCATATTAGGGTAGGGCCCACCCCAATGATCTCCTTTAAATTTCATTGCCTCTTAAAGATCCTGTCTCCTAATACAGTCTTATCTAAGGTACAGGGGATTAGGACCTCTACATGTGAATTTGGGGGAACACAATTCATCCCGTAGCAGTGGGCAACCAAAATATTCTCTGAGCCTTAACTTCTCATCTTTCAAATAGTGAAGATGATACATGGAATGCCTCAGCACAGGATAGGAGTTTGATAAATAAAAATGTCCTTTCCAGTAGCAACTCAATAGCCTGCCATTCATCTAGCTCAGCCGTGGGCAAACTACGGCCCGCAGGCCAGATGCGGCCCGTTTGAAATGAATAAAACTAAAAAAAAAACACCGTACCCTTTTATGTAATGATGTTTACTTTGAATTTATATTAGTTCACACAAACACTCCATCCATGCTTTTGTTCCGGCCCTCCGGTCCAGTTTAAGAACCCATTGTGGCCCTCGAGTCAAAAAGTTTGCCCACCCCTGATCTAGCTTCTTCTCTAGGGGTGTGTGGTGAGGGGCAGAAGAGAAGGACAGATGAATGCCTCCTGCAAAATTTACAGCCTGGAATCATCTTAAAAGTGTGGTCCCTGAATCATCAGCATCACCTGGAGGCTTGTTGAAAATGCAGAATCTCAGGCCCCACCCCAGACCTACTAAGCAAGCAGCTTCATTTTAACAAGGCCTTTAGGTGATCTGCAAGCACACTGAAATGGAGAAACACTGTTCTAGACTACATACAAGGTCATTCAATTGCCCCTCCTGCCACCTGCCTCTCCAGCCCTGACCATCTCCAGAACCAAAAAGTCTGCCACGCCCTCTTTACCACGCTGATCAAGTCTTTATGCCCCTTCCGGGGGTCATTTTCTCCAGCAGACAAGAAGAGAAAACATTTTCTCAGGAAGACAAGCCTCGGCCTCGACAGTTAATCACTATGGTTTGTAACCTGTCAGTCAGGAGGGGGGCGAAGCTCACCTACCTGATATTCATGTGGTCGGGCTTCCTGCCTGCTCTTGGGAAGATCACCAAGTCCAGCTCTAAACTCATGCAGCAGAGAAGCAAAGTCATCAGGACAGGCCAATAGCAAGCATCAGGCAGACGGTGTGGGTGGGGAATCAGGGGCCAGAATGTCTGATTGCTCTTAGACCTATCAGGAGGAGCACTCCGTTAATTCTGACCTTCAACACCTTCCCCCAAAGCTTTGCACATAAGAGCGACTCACACTATCGGTCCTTGGAGCTCTCTTCCATGCTGCTAGCTTAAGCCCCACGAATCTTAAGCCAGCTCCACACAAATCAAGCACATCTCACTATGGGCCAATACTTTCAGCTGTGGTCATGTGGCTGGCCCAGGGAGAGCTTTTACCCCCAATTAAAAACAAAAAAGGGCTGCCTCATTGTTCAGCATGGCTTCAGTCCCACTGTTTGGCTGTTCTGCTCTCTCCAACGTAGCTAATCCCACAAAGCCCATCAGCATCTCAGCCTGCTGCCTTCTGCTTCCAAGACTCTGCCTTCTGCAATTGGACCTTGTCGTAGCTACCGAAGCCACAGATGGAACAGTTTAAGAGACAGTGGCACCATTCCGTGTCCCTGTCCATGGGCTTCTCATCGGTTATCCATCTGGATGAATTTCCTAGAGACCTAGACTCTTTGGTCTGTTGCTCAGACACCTGGAGTCCCAAACCCGTGTCCTTTGCAGTTCCTAATTTCTGGCAACTTATAACACACTCGCTGTTAAATATCCATCACCAAATGTCAGCCAGGCCTTTGCCTGGTATCTGCTCCCTAATGTTGCATTCTGTGCCCCCCTTCAGGTACAAAAATAGTCCCCTGACACGGGAAGCGGTCCTGTGAGTAGCTGGTTCCCGCGCCATGCTATTATTGGCGAGTGACGCTCTAAGGATTTAGATGAGCTACTTGAACTCACTTCTCTTCAGTTCTTAAAAGGCGAGTGGTTTTGATTGGATTTGATTCCTCAGCCCCTCTGAAATATCTGAAATATTTTAAAATATAATCTATGGGCCATTGAGTAATGGCAACGATGACTTGCTGAGACCAACCATGGTAGTAGCATGGTGCGTCCTGAGTTAAATGATTTCAGCACCACTCTCATTTTTTTAAAAACTAAACTTTTTTATTTTAAGATTACATAAATACACATGAAGTTGTAAGAATTAATATAAAGAGATCCATTGTACCCTTTATCCAGTTCCCCCAAATGTAACATCTTGCAAAACTTTGTACAATGTCACAACCAGAATATTGATATTCATGCATCCAACATACAGAACAATACTGTCACCACAGAGGTCCTTCATTTTGCCTTTTTTATATTCACACAACTTCACTTCATAACCCTCATCTGCTGTAATCTCTATTTCTACAATGTTATCATTTCGAGAATGTCTTATAAATGGAATAATACAATATATAACTTTTTATACTGCTTTTTTCACGCATAATAGTTCTCTAGAGATTCATCCTGGTTGTTTGTATATATCTTTTGCTCCTTTTTATTGTTAGGCAGTATTTCATGGTATAGATGCACTGGTTTGTTTAACTATCCACCCACTGACAGGCATATGGGCTTTTGGCCATTGTGACTAAAGCTTCTGTAGACATCTGTGTACAAATTTTGTGATAACATAAGTCTTCATTTCTCTGGGGTAAATGCCCATTGCAATTGTTGGGTTATATGGTAGTTGCATGTTTAATTTTTAAAGAAACTGGAAAACAGTTTTCCAAAGTGTCTGCACCATTTCGCATTCTTGCCAGAAATGTCTGAGTGATCCAGTTTCTCCACATCATCACCAGCATTTGGTGTTGTGACTATTTTTTATTTTAGCCATTCAGATAGATGTGCAATAATATCTCACTTGTTTCAATTTGCATTTCCCTAAAGGCTAATACATATTTTCATGTGCTTATTTCTACCTGTATATCTTCTTCAGTAAAACATTTCTTTATATTTTTTGCCTATTTTTTCTAATTGGGTTATTATTGTTATTTTTACTATTGAGTTTGGAAGTTCTTTAAAATACGTTTTTATTGATTTTAGAAAGAAAGAGGAAGGGAGATGAGATGGATAGAGAGATAGAAACATGGATAAGAGACGAACATGGACTGGCTGCCTCCTGCATGCTCCCTACTGGGAATTGAACCTGAAACCCAGGCATGTGCCCTGACTGGGAATCAACCAGTAAACTCTTGCTTCATGGGTCAATGCTCAACCACAGAGTCACACCAGCTGGGTTAGCTTGGAAATTCTTTACATATTCTAGATACCAGTCCTTTGTTACATATGTGGTTTGCAAATATTTTCTTCCCAGTAATACCTTGCCTTATCATGTACTTAACATGGTCTTTCACAGAACAAGAACTCTTAATTTGTTGAAGTCCAGTGTATCAACCTTTTCTTTATGGAGTGTGTTTTTGGTATCAAACCTAAGAACTCTGCCTAACCTGATATCCCAAAGATGGTCTCCTGTGTTTACGGTTTTTACATTTAAGTTTGTAGTTTCATTTTGAGGGATTTTTGTTTTTTGTTGTTTGTTTGTTTGTTTTTGGTTTTTGTTTTTTTTTTTGTAAAAACTATGAGACTTAGGTTGAGCGTTTTTTGTTTGTTTTTTTTTTTGCCCCTCTGATGTGCAATTTCAGCAGCATCTTTTGTTGAAAAATTATCTTTCTTTTATCAAATTACTTTTGCATTTTCATCAAAATCCAGGTAGTTGTATCTGTGTGAGTCTGTTTCTGCGATCTCTGTTTGATTCCACTGATCTACCCCTCCATCAACACCACCAATTCTTAATTACTGTAGTTACGTAATAAGTCTGGAAATCAAGGAGACTGATTCCTCCCACTTTTTCCCTCTTTTTCAAATTTGTTTTAGCGATTCTAGTTTGTTTTTCCATAAAACGTTTAGAATAATCTTGCTCCTTATAACCCTTGCTGAACTCATTCACTTATTAGTGCTAGGAGGTTTCTTTTTCTTTTAGTAAATCACTTGATGTTTTCCACATAGACAATTATGTCATCTGCAAATAGGAAGGATTTATTTCCTTTTCTGGCCTTATTGCATTTGCTAGAACAAAAGGAGCAAGAATAGACATTCTTACCTTGTTCCCAAACTTAGAGGGAAATATTCTGTCAAATTATGAAAGATTCTTTTAATTCCTATTCTTCTAAGTTTTTAAATTTTTAAAAAAAGGGCATTAAATTTTGCCAAATGCCTTTTCTTTGGCAACTGATATAACCATGTGATTTTATTCTTTATTCTGTTAATATGGCAGGTTACACTGATTGATTTTCAAATATTACATCCTTGGGATAAACCCCACTTGGTCAGGTCTATAATTCTCTTTACATATTGCCAAACTCTGTTGGCTAATATTTTGCTAAGGACTTTTGTGTCTATATTCATGAGGAAAATTGGTCTATACTTTTCTTGTTTTGTACTATTTTTGTCTGGTTTTGGGATCAGGGAATCAGGGTAATACTAGCTTAAAATAAATTGGTAGTTTCCCCGCCTTTTCTATTTTCTGAAAGAGACTATGTAGATTTGGTGTTGTTTCCTCTTTAAATGTTTATTAGGATTCTACAGGGAAACTACCTGGGCCCGGAGGTTTCTTTTTTAGGAGTTTGTATTCCAAATTCAATTTCCTTAATAGCTATAGAGCTATTCACATTATCTCTTTCATATTGAGTGAGTTGCCATAGTTCGTGATTTTCAAAGAGGCCCATTTCATCTATTGTCAAGTTTATGTGCATCGAGTTGTTTATAGCATTCCCTTATCATTTTGATGTCTGCAGAATCTGTAAGGAGAACCTTGTTTTATTCCTGATATTGCTAATTTGTGCCTTCTCTCTTTTTTCCTTTGTTAGTCTTACTCGAGGTGTATCAAGTTATCTTTGTAAAGAACTGGTTCTTTGTTTCATTATTGTCTCTATTATTTCTCAGTTTTTAATTTCATTGATTTATTTTTGCTGTTACATTTATTATTTCCTTCATTTTACTTGCTTTGGGCTTATTTTTGTCTAGCTTCTTGAGGTAGAAGCTTAGATTGTGGATCTTAAACTTTTACTGTTTCCTAATACATGCATCTAGTGCTATAAATTTCTTTTTCAGCACTGCTTTTGCTGTGGACTACAAATTTTCCTAAGTTGTACTATCCTTTCATCCCGTTCAATGCATTTTTAAAATTTTCCTTGACACGTTCTCTTTGACCCATGGATTATTTAGCAAAGTGTTGCTTCATTTCCAATTCTTGGGAGATTTTCTTGTTACCTTTCTGTTATTGATACCTAAGCAGATCCCATTATGGTTGGAGAACACACTCTGCATGATTTCAGTTATCTGAGGGTTGTTGGGTGACCCTGGACTTGGTCTTTTCGGAATGTGTTCCATGGGCACTTGGAAAGAATATGTATCCTGTTGTTGTCAGAGGGAGTGTTCTAAAAATGTGAATAGATCTTGTTGGTTGATAGTGTTGTTGTGTTTTTCTATATCCTTGCTAATTTTCTAACTGCTCTATCAATAGGAGAGAGAGGTTGAAACCTCAATTATAATTGAGAAATTATATGCACGCCCCGGCATATTTTTTTTTTTACCATTTAAATTTTTATTAATAAAACAGAAAACAGAAGTCAGATAACTGCTTTGTTACTCTTTGATCTGACCATATGCCAGATAAGTGATTCTTTATGAGGAGGTAGGAGAGAACTGTCAATGTACCAGTTCCATTAAAAATGGCATACTGGAATATCTAATAAAGTTAGGTAAATGAAATTATAAAGAGAACAAATTAAATATTAAAAGTAACAAGAATCTTTCCCTCAAATATCAGGGATCTCCTTTAGCAGTCTTCAATGCAGCTCATTTGCAATTAAGATCAATCATATTGCAAATAGTGTTTTTTATTGTGCTTTTTGTGTAGCTTTTTCAGTGTTGCTGTAGTTATTCCATTATGCATACAAAACTTATCACGGTTTACTGGTTTCACCATTTTACCAGTTCCAGCAAAATATAGACATTTTGTCAACCTTTATGTCGCTTTATCATCTCCATTTATAATATAATGATCCTCTGGTTGGGGCTTTTTTAGTCTTTTCCTATTTGCATTTCTAGGTAACCAGTTTCTTCATCTCCATATCTGGGAATATGAGACAAAAAGAAAACCCAGAGAGCTCATTACCGTCCCAGTCCTCAGACTCTAAGGTAGCATGTATCAGCACATCATTCCTTTTTGTGCTTAAATAATATTCCATTAAATAGATACAGAACATCTTGTTGGTAATATCGTTAGTTAAAATATGTTTAGCTTATCTCTCCTTTTCAGATTATTATGAATAATACTGCTATGAATATTCATGTACAAGTTTTGGTATGGACATACATTTTAATTTTTCTTTGGTAGATACTCAGCAGTGTAATTGCTGGGTCATATGGTGACTCTATATTTAACATTTTGAGGAACTGCCAAGCTGTTTTCAAAGCAGCTGCAACATTTTATAATACCATCAGGAATGTCTGAGGGTTACATCATATTTTTTAACATCTCTGAAATTGTCATGTATCTTTTAATTGATAGCACTTTAAAATTAAATTGGCAATGTCTTTTTGCTTTCTTTGTGGCAAGTAAAATGATGCATTTTTCAATCCCTATTAGCTTAGAGTTGACGATATATGGAAACTGTTCAGCACCACATAAATACTATCAGTCTTGATAATAATGTAAAAGCACTGGTGATAAAAATTTGGAAGTAGAAGAGGAAGCAGAGTTGAGGGGCGAATTTTAGATTTTATCTCTAGTTGAAAGAACAAGGAAAGGAGATACGTAAGGAATATTTGCACTAGAAGAACTTATAAATGTGTTATATTTATGAGAAGGAGAAAGGTGAAGTACTTTAAATGAAGAAAATCCTCAACTATCATAGCAAGAAATCAATAGATAATTTATGAAACCCATTGGTCCATAAATAGCAGAATAACCACAATATTTAGAAATATAGACTTAACTATCATGAAAAACAATGAATGGTGAGATGGGTGGTATCTTTGTCATTATGTGTTCTGGGAGAGGGAAGGATGTAGAGCTGGTGATGGACAGGGGGCTGTTCCTCTATAAAATGAATTTAAAGATATACTTTACTAAACTAAACTCTCTTGTGATGAACATGTTGAGAATGCTAAGAAATATAAGCTATGGACCCTGAATAAGATGACAAAAGGGAGGAGAAGTGATAGCAGGCAATGGACCAATCAAAATTGTCTACTTTGCTGTTGCTATTTATCCAACATGGTTCCATGATACCATTACTTATGCTTTTCTCCAACACCTAAGAGCAGCATAAGCTCAAAAAGAGAAAGGAGAGGAAAAGCATATTTTCCATTTTACCACATATTAGTGGCTCAGAGTTTCTCGATGAAAGGAGGTTAACACTGGGTTTCTGATTCTGTTTACATTTTCCAGGTGTGTGACTAAACTAAGCTATTTAATCTCTCTGTGAGTCAGTTTTCCCATCCCTAACATCGGAATATAGTTCTCCACTGAGTCCACAAAACTGTCATGGAAATTAGATATAATCAAGAATGTTAAAACCTCTTGAAAAGTATAGATAAATGTTCTTTGATAGGACTTTCTGCACATTAGCACTGTAGGTGTTTGAGATTGCAACATGGAACTCTTCACAATATGCTGAAAATAATAAATACTTGACATTTAAACTATTAAATTTTATTTTATTTTAAAACATTAAATATTAAAATTCAAAACACTTGCACATCTTTGTAGGAATCGTGACATCAGAAGTGAATCTGTTACATGCCAGTTGGAAATAAAGCGTGACGCTAACGTCTTATGCAATGTTTCATGGACAAGAAAACACGCCTTGGGCGACTGTGAAATATTTTAATGCGGTAAATGACCAAGGGACTCTGTTTATGTATATATTTTAGGATCCTCCATCTGGTTTCCTCATCCCAGTCCAAGTGAATGCGGAGCATCCTGAGCAATTTCCATCGCCCACAATAGGACTGAAAGCACTTGCTAGATGATGATGATTTATTTGCCTCTCAGACATATTTCACATATCAGAACAGAGTAAACTCTCCCTCCATCCTTCCTATGAATTCCAAGGGCTTGGTAATAAATGTTGATACCTGAGGGCTGTGTACTATGAGCCTTGCCACTCAGCTATTTACTGGACACATACTTCCTCATCTAACTGTTACACAGCTTATTATTCCCATCCTACTCATGAAATCACAAGCTTAGAGAGATGGGCCAAATTGTTCAGAGCCTTGGGATGCAAGGGGAGGAGCCATAGCTCAAATTTTGCCCCGTAAGTCTGAGCTCTTAATCATGATGTTGTTCCCCTCTTTTGTATACACCGGGAACTCACAGAAGATGCAGAGAGAAGAGGCATAATATCATCAGAGCTTCTACTATCTGTCAGGCATTTACATAGAGGCTCATTTAATCTTGGCATCAACCCTGAGGGATTGATTTTATTGCTACCTTTTTCTTTTGTTCTCACCAATAAGGAAATAGAGAAGCTCAGAGATGAAGGGTGGAGGGAAGTAAAAGAGTCATGGTCAGAATTGGTGGCCATGAAGCCTGTGGGGCTGGGGAGGAAAGAGGAAGAACAGTCCGTTGAAGGGCAGAAGTTGAGAGACAGGTAAGGGGTGCTAAGGATCTCGGGTCAGTGCTCTGGTATATTATGATGTGCTCTGGGCTGAAAGTATCATGAGCCAACTTAATTATAGTGAAATCTGGAGCTGCCCATGGCCAACTAAGCTAGAAGAACATAAACCTGGTGTTGGCCACAACTTTGATACCATTTGGGAAGCTGATAGTGGAGCCCACAGATAGGATACCAGAATCAAGAGATGAAGAGTGAAATATTCCTATCGCTATCATTTCAGCACCTGGAAACAGCTCTGCCTGAAGTCACCACTGGACTTTCTGATATGTTGAATGATGCTATTCTCTGTTGTGCTTAGTTTGAGATGGGTTACCATGAGCCTTGGTTGCAAGAGCCCTGAAAACAGATACCTACAACTTTTCGAGGCACCCATGGCCAACTTTTCTCTTCATAGGACCATAATGATATCTGGAAAGCAGGAATTGACATGAGAGATTTCCATGGTTAGGCACCTGCTAGACACTGAGGCTGAAATCAAAGATCAGAATTAAATCCTGATTTCAACCCCTAATCCCTAGGTAAAACAAAACAAGTATATTTTTAAGGTACTTAACTGGTCAGTATGCTGATCTTCTTAATATTCTTTTGGATACTTCAGATCATGTTCCATAAACAGAGTTTCACACAAAAAACCTGAAAAACGGTTCTTTTTTGTAGGTCCTATTGGAATTCTTTTGGGGGATAAAAGGGTGAAGAAGGGAATGGGAAAAGGAAACTAGCATTTATTGAATACTCCTTATTGTCTGGGACTGTGGAAGCATTTTGGCATAGATTATCTCATTTGTTTCTAATAAAACCCACGAAAGGTGATTATCCTCATTTCCACTGTGTGGATGAAAAAACTAAGAGTCTGGTCCAACTCCATATCCCATATTTTAATAGCTGCACTATAGGCCTCTAAACACAGTGAAATGTGAGAGAGGGTCTCTGTTCATAAAGAGCTTATGCTCATTCTGTAGGATTCATAGCAGAAGGAGCAGGCAGTCCTGAGGTGAAGTCCAGCACCTTCATCCATTAACTGTGATCTTGGACAAGTCACTTCACTTCTCTGAAGCTCAGTTTCCCAAGCTATAAATTCAGGATAATACAATGTAACCTACAGGAGTATTGTGAGAATTCTTGATTAAATGTATTGTAGTTCTCACCACAGTAAAAGGGTAACTACGTGAGGTGATGGCTGTGCTAGTTAGCTTGATTATGTATGTCATTTCACAAAATATCTGTATATAAAATGATCTCAATGTACATTTTAAATGAACACAATTTATATTTGTCAATTATACCTCAAGACAGCTTGGGGTAAAACACTGCTTATGGAACATCTCCTATATGCCAAAAGAGGGCGACAGAGGGCACAGTGAAAGCAGTAAGACAGTGGTGGAGAGCAGAGATCCAGATGTCAAGGAAATTGATGGTCGCAGCCGTGGGCAAACTAAAACAAAAAAAAGACTGTACCCTTTTATGTAATGATGTTTACTTTGAATTTATATGAGTTCACACAAACACTCCATCCATGCTTTTGTTCCGGCCCTCCGGTCCAGTTTAAGAACCCATTGTGGCCCTCGAGTCAAAAAGTTTGCCCACCCTGGTAGGGTCTGTCACCTACTGGCGGGGTGACTTTGAGTCAACCACTCAACCTCTTTAGACTTCATTTTCCTCCTATGTAATACAGAGATAACAACAGCTGCTTCCTTTTAGAATGGTTACATAATGAATGAAACAATGCATATAAGTTGCAGAGCACAGTGCCCAGGTCACATAATAAGGGATCAATAAATATTAGCTGCTGTTGCTGTTACCGAATCTCAATAGTAGATGCCAGGGTGGTGGTTCTCAACCATTAGCTGCCTGCATATTAAGGTCACCGAGGGAAATTTAAAATTTTGATTTGCAGCTATATCCCAGGGCATATAAATCATAAACTTTGTAGGTAAAAGCCAGGGATCAATATTTTTAAAACTCTCCAGGTGATTGCAAGATGTATCAAAGATGTACCTGGTTCCATGGAATCAGAGATGATTTCAGGGAGTGTGCCCTCCCTTGGTGGAGCTCACAGCCTTCTTGAGATGTGCTATTATAACTCTATATTCCAAGAAAGGAGCTAGGAGAAAACAGCAGGAGTGGTCAGTCTGAAGGTGTCTTTGAACTTAAAAGGCATAAAAAATAAAGAGAAAAAGGAACTGCGCACTATTTTAGTTGTTGTTTTACATACAGAAGAAAGTAATTGTCCATGACTCATATTCTGGCAAAAGTTTGTTCTCCTGAAAGTAACTAGGTCATTGCAACCCAATCACTAGCAGTTCTAAATAGGTCCCAGGTGTCCATTAACCTCCTTGCTTGCTTCTTCATGAGATGGGTGGGTAACTGTGATGTTCTTTACAGGGCCTGCCAGATGGCAAAAAGAAAAGCTATTGTCACCTGCCTCAAAGAAGTGTTAAAAGATTCAATCAGAAATGGAAGCCCCGAGGAGACACACTGCAATCCAGTCAAGGTGTGTGAGATCAGAACTACCCTTTGCCAGGCAGCAATGCCATCTCACCTGCACTCCATGATTCCTCTGGTTTCTTTTGTTTAAAGAGCTTGATTAAGTCAATTCCCCCATTTGCAGTCACACCAAGAACAAAGAAGCCTGATAAAACTAGTTTGC
Organism: Myotis nattereri; assembly: GCF_964212035.1. NCBI lineage: Eukaryota > Metazoa > Chordata > Mammalia > Chiroptera > Vespertilionidae > Myotis > Myotis nattereri. The sequence goes on along the minus strand of NC_138079.1, from coordinate 95,050,032 downwards.
CTGATGTTGTGCATTGAGCTGTGTTCCCCTGAGGGACACGTTGAATTCATTAGAACCTATGAATGCATCCTTATATTTCAAACTAGGGTCTTGCCCAGCCAGCATGGCTCAGTGATTGAGTATTGACCTATGAACCAGGAAGTCACCGTTTGATTTCCTGCCAGGGCACATGGCCGGGCTGGAGATTTAATCCCAAGTTTGGGGAATGCAGGAGACAGCTGATCAACGATTCTCTCTTATCATTGAAGTTGCTATCTCTCTCCCTTTCCCTTCCTCTCTGAAATCGATTAAAAATATATATTTTTTAAAATGACACTAGGGTCTTTGAAGATGTAATCAAGGATGGGGTCTAAATCTAATGACAGGAGTTCTTATAATGCAAGAAAGATACGAAGTCAGGTGACAACAAAGGCAGAGATTGGGTTGATGCAGCTATAAGCCAAGGAAAGCCCAGAAGCTACGAAGAGGCCAGGAAGGATTCTCCCCTAGAACCTTTAGCAGAACATGGAGTGTAATCAATTTCTGCTGTTTTAAGCCATATAATTTGTGGTAATTTGTTACTGGAGCCCTTGGCAACTAATAAAACTGGTGACCTATCACTTAGGGCCACTGGCTCTGACAGGGAGGAGCAGAACAGACAGGCCATGTCCACTGGGGATTGAGCTGACTGAGCTGACTCTCAGTGGCCAAGGTCTCAGGTGTCGGAAGCTTCATAACTACCTCTCAAGCTGCTCACTACTTTATTTTGCTCAATATGGCGGTGATAGAATTTGTTGAAATAAATTGGATTTAAAAAGACCTAAGTGAAGGTGTCTATCTGTGTTGGATCCATCTGGCCACATGGGCACCAATACCAGGACCCTCCTTGACATCCACAGTAAAGAAAGAGATGGATCTTAGATTCGTTTAGCTTCTTGAGAGCAGACTATACTTAGCTTTGTGGACAAAAAAAGGGCCACATGCTCACCTAACTCAGGAAGGCGTGTGTGGCGGCCTTGCAAACTCAAGAGATCTAAAGTAACCACAAAGGATGGTCTGAAATTAAAAACCTTTCGTTAAAAAGCAGTTTATAGTGGGTAGTCATGACCTAGGCCAGTATCTTCCCTGACAAAGATCAACTTTGAAGCTCAATCTTTACTGAATCTATTGTCTTTTTGTTTTAGTTTCAATAAATACAAGGAATGTACCTGTATATTTATTTACGTTGTTCTGAACTCACATCAACAAGAAATATATACTTGCAGTACTGTATGGTAATATATATGCACACGACCTCCCCCCTCCCCCCGGCTCATCAGCAGTGTTAAATACTGAATATTCATTATTTATTGTTATTTTATTTTATTTTATTTTATTTTATTGTTTAAAGTATTTATAAATAGTAGTACATATGTCTCCTTTTTTTCCCCATTGACCTTCCCCCGGCCTCTCCTATGCCCTGCCCCCCCCACCCCCATCCCCCCCCGCCCCCCCCGCCCCAGCACATGCCCTCACCCCACCCTCCCAGTGTCTTGTGTCCATTGGTTATGCTTATATGCATGCATACAAGTCCTTACCTCCCCCCCAACACTCCCCAGACTTCCCGCTGTAATTTGACAGTCTGTTCAATGCTTCTCTGCCTCTGTATCTATCTTTTTGTTCATCAGGTTATAATATTCTTTATTATCCATAAATGAGTGAGATCATGTTGTGTTTTTCTTTCACTTCCTGGCTTAATGCTCACCAGTTCCATCCATGCTGCTGCAAATGGTAAGAATTCCTTCTTTTTTATAGCAGCGTAGTATTCCATTATGTAGATGTACCACAGTTTTCTAATCCACTCATCTGCTGATGGGGATTTAGGCTGTTTCCAAATATTAGCTATGGTGAATTGTGCTGCTATGAACATAAGGGTGCATATATCCTTTCTGACTGGTGTTTCTGTTTTCTTGGGATATATTCCTAGAAGTGGTATTACTGGGTCAAATGGCAGTTCCATTTTTAAATTTTTGAGGAAACGCCATACTGATTTCCACAATGGCTGCACCAGTCTGCATTCCCACCAGCAGTGAAGGAGGGTTCCTTTTTCTCCACATTCTCTACAGCACTTGTCATTTGTTGATTTGTTGATGATAGCCAGTCTGACAGGTGTGAGGTGGTACCTCATTGTTGTTTTGATTTGCATGTCTCGGATGATTAGTGACTTTGAGTATGTTTTCATGTGTCTCTTGGCTTTCTGAATATCCTCTTTTGAAAAGTGTCTATTTAGGTCCTTTGCCCATTTTTTGATTGGATTGTTTATCTTCTTTTGGTTAAGTTGTATGAGTTCCCTGTAAATGTTGGAGATTAAACCCTTATCAGAGATAACATTGGCAAATATGTTCTCCCGTACAATGTGCTTTCTTGTTGTTTTGTTGATGAGCCTATTGTCTTTTTGCATAACACACCTGTGAAATGTCAGGGTAACTTGTAACTTTTGTCTTTCCGGACCCCTCAGGGCACAACAAAATGTGCCTGGGCACCTGGATGGAGACCACAAATTCCTTCTTTGTTATGTTATCAATGTTAATTGTGTACTGTTAACTATCCTGTACCCACCTAAGTAAAAGAATTATGTGGCTATCGCATCTATCAGTTTACTTTTAATCCAATCCCAGAAGTCCCCTCCAGCCCTGCTCCCTAATCTATCACCAATGGATTTCTTGTAACCCACTTACATCTCCTCCTTCTGTTATAAAGTATGAAACAAGGTAAAAAAAAAATGCCATTTTTGGAGCACTATCTCAATATGCTGAGATTCTGCTTCCCAGCAATTGTTGACAGTTTGGCTCAAATAAACTCACAAAAAATTATTTACAGGTTTGAATGTTCTGTGTGTTTTTTTTCTTTATTGATTAAGGTATTAAATATCTGTCCTTATCCCTCCATTGTCCCCCCTCCCCTTCTCCCACCCTGCTCATACCCTCACCCCCCTGGTGTCTGTGTCCATTGGTTATGCTTATCTGCATGCATACAAGTCCTTTGGTTGATCTCTCCCCCTGACTCCTACCCTCCCCTGCCTTCCCTCTGAGGTTTGATGGTCTGATCAATGCTTCTCTGTTTCTGGATCAGTTTTTGTTCATCAGTTTATGTTGTTCATTATATTCCACAAATGAATGAGATTATTTGATACTTATCTTTCTCCAACTGATTTATTTAGATTAGCATAATGCTCTCCAGGTCCATCCATGCTGTTGCAAATGGTAGGAATTCCTTCCTTTTTACAGCAGTGTAGTATTCCATTGTGTAGATGTATCACAGTTTTTTAATCCACTCATCTGCTGATGGGCACTTACGCTGTTTCCAAATCTTAGCAATGGTAAATTGTGCTGCTATGAACATAGGGGTGCTTATATTTTTTCTGATTGGTGTTTCTAGGGATTTATTCCTAGAAGTTGGATCACTGGGTCAAAGGGGAATTCCATTTTTAGTTTTTTGAGGAAAGGCCATACTGTTTCCCAGAGTGGCTGCACCTGTCTGCATTCCCACCAGCAGTGTTAACAGCTTGAAGTCAGAATTACCCAACATTTCAATATTGTCTCCAGTTTCTTTCACAAAATCAATGCTTGTTTTCACCTTTCCAAGAACTCCTGACTTCACCGCAGACAGGTTTTCTTCACTTACCTCAATACTCGTTTAGGCCCTATTATTTACCTGTGTCTGAAGCACCCTTATTGTTCATTTAGACATTTGTTACGGTGTCCTTTCCCTGAGAACTGGTATAGCTGCTGGAGATGGATGGATTGGAGAATGGATTAGACCAGCTCCCTGTATTTCTGGAGCTCAGGTTTGGCATTGTCAAAAATCCTACAATACAGAGACTTTAAATAACAAAGAGGGGAAACTTAGGCCTCTGTCCTGAGAGCTTTAACCCAGTAGGTAAGAGGGAAAGCCTGGGAGGTGATAGGGCTCAGGTCAGGCTGCTTCAGAATGTGCCACTTTGGCTAGGCATTGTTTTGAGTGGAGGATAATCAAGGCCCTATAGAGTCAAGAAGAGCCCGTTACCTCCTCCTTAACTGCATAACCAATTCAGATAGGGGGCTTGTACCAGGAGAGAGCTTTACAGAGATAGTTTTGTATCTGCATGGCAGGGCAAACATCTGTTCACCAAACATTTGCTCTCCCCACGTCCTGCAAATTGGCTTTCTCCCCTTTGAAGTCCCAGATTCCTACCCCCTTCTCCTTAGTTCAGAGTAGCATAGAAGCCTCAATTGCCTGTTAGTCGGGAGCCCTTACGTATGACATTAAATTTGTTTTGTTTTTTTTCCCCCCTTCGGTTAATCTCTCTTAAGTCAAGTTAATGATTAGACCAGCCAAAGAACCTAGAAGGGAAGAAGGGAAAAGTTTTCCTCCCTTATGGTGGTAAAATATATTTGAGAAAGTGCTTAGCTGGGAAAACAAAGAGAAAAAAACGGAATCAATTATGGAAATAAAGGGATTAGTTCTTGAGAAACCTAGAGATGCTTGTTAGAACACAAAGATAGAGGGCGAGGGAGTACCTTTTTTTTTTTTTTTGTCCTTTAGCTTAGGTCATTTCAATTCTGCTTGAATATCAGGGTGCTGACTGGCTAACAGTACTGCAGCCACCCATGGGCAGTGTTCATGCAGAGAGGTGGAAGAGCGGGGTGGACAGTAGAGACCAAATCTGGCCTCACCACTCGTCAGCCCAGTGATTCTGACAATTCCCTAACTTCTGTCTACCTTGAATTTCTTATCTCTATGCACTTTCACAGAACAGCAGCCATTAGAAGGAATCACCTACCACATACAGCAGCTGCAAAGGACTAAGTAAGATAATGCATATAAAATGCACCTAGAGTGGTTGGCAAGCAGTGCTGGATGTGATTTTCACACGTTGTCTATGAAATATTTACTGATAATAGCACTCTTACTTGGCAGCTTTATTTTGCATGCTCGGATTCACAAGCCCCTAATTTGTTTTCCCTGCAGATGCCAAGTACCGCCTCCCGTTTCTATTCTCACCTTAAATTTGGAATTCAAGATAGGCAGCTCCTTCTATCGGGCTAACTGTGGCTCTTCCTGCTTTATTTCTCCAACAAACGCTGATGGAGTGCCTCTTCCTGGCGCTGGAGACAGAGCAGCGGAATAAAGAAACAAAATCTTTGACCTTTTGTGGCTTAAATTCTGAGGATAGAGAAAAATAAAAGGCACACACAGGGTGCGGCAAAAGCAGGTTTACAGTTGGTCATATAGAAAATAATGCAATAATTAGTAAATAAGAATACAAGAATAAACTCTGTGTTTTGCATTCTCTCAACCGTGAACCTACTTTTGCCCCACCCTGTAAAATAAGGTCAGGTAGTGTTACTTGTTATGAAAGACACACAAAACAAAATTAACCTGTAATTGTGGGACAGCTACTAGACATGGGGGGCGGGGGTGAAGCTGGGCTGCAGCCACCTGGTGCTGGAACAGAAATGGCATTACCAGTGGGACTAATGGTAACAGAGTAGCAAGTAGTCTTTGTTTAGAAGATCGAAACTGACAGCATAGAAATAACCAGTGGCATCTGATTAACTAGCAAAAAAATGAGCATGTGCAGAAGGTGAGGACTTTACCAATAAAGCTGGGAAATTTATCCTCTAATCCCCAGTTAGGTTAACTACCTTTGTTCTAAACTGAGATGTAAATGTGCAAGGAGGAGAAGGAGGAGGAGAGGAAGGAAGGACGGGAGGAGGAGGAAAACCAGTCGTGATCTTTCTAAAAAGGTCATTGTGGGATTTTAATTTCTTCCTTAAGCAGGAAATGGATATAGAGTTTGCCCAAAATAATTTGAGAATATTGCTTCTTCATTTGATTAGAAAATTCTTCCAGAAATGTGTTCACTGAAAAATTCAGTTAAATATAATTTAAAAGATAAAACATGCAGATCCCGACTGAGGAGGAAACCCAAGGCTTAAGAGTGGAGGCAGCTCCCCGAGGACCCACTCAGCTCCTCTCTCTCCAGGCAGCTCTGCTCTCCCAAAGACATTCCTCTGTCAGCCAGGTGACGGGACAAGGGCTTTGGCGAAACAGCAGGCCCCGGAGTGATCAGTCCTGTAGGGCATGTGACCAGCGCTGGAAAAGAGCTGCAGCAGGGCCCTGCTCTGGTGCAGGCAGCTGAGGCATTTTCTCTGCTCACCATCTTTGTAGCCCTTGACAATTACAACATCCTGTTGCCCTAGGGCAGTGATGGCGAGCCTATGACACGCGTGTCAGAGGTGACACGCGAGCTCATTTTTTTGGTTGATTTTTCTTTGTTAAATGGCATTTAAATATATAAAATAAATGTCAAAAATATGTCTTTGTTTTACTATGGTTGCAAATATAAAAACATTTCTATATGTGACACGGCGCCAGAGTTAAGTTAGGGTTTTACAAAATGCTGACACGCTGAGCTCAAAAGGTTCGCCATCACTGCCCTAGGGGACAGTGAGCTGTGAAACACCCTCAGAGTCAGAAAAATATGGGTTTGATCACCTCCTCTGCTGGTTTTCAGTGGTGTGGCCTTGGACGTGAACGTAGCCTCTCCGATGGTGTTTCCTTCTCTGTACAATAAGGGTCTGTACGTAGGGATTCAACGCCAGCACACGTATCAATTGCCTGGCACATAATGAGTGCTTCATAAATGGTCTCCAGGACTGTTGTGATTGACCTCAGATAAATGAAAGTCCACGTAGAGCCTGTGGGTCCTAAAAGCTGAGGGGACTCACAGCCTGGCTGAGGATGAAAAGATAATTAAAGTGGGAAGAAGAGCGGTGGGAGTGTGTGATTCTAGTCCCTCTCTCTCTCTGGCTGCCTGTGCCCACTCTCGCAAGCCATTTTAGTCCTCGACCATCTGTTCTCATAAATGGAACTGATGCTTCCTCTCTCTCTGATTCTGTCATTTGACACTCACTGGTGCCATAAGAAGCCCCTTCAAGTTCAATGAAAACGAAGACCTCTGATCAGTACTTTCCAGCTTGCAGACGTATCATTTGATTTGATCATCACAAACTTTTATTTTATTTTATTTTATTTTATTTTATTTTATTTTATTTTATTTTATTTTATTGTTAATCCTCATCTGAGGATATTTTTCCATTGATTTTTTTAGGGAGAGTGGAAGAGAGAGAGGAGGACAGAGAGAAACATCAGTGTGAGAGAAACATTGATTGGTTGCCTCCTGCACAAGCCCTGACCAGGTCCCAGGCTGGGAAGGAGCTTGCAACCAAGGTAAGTGCCCTTGACAGGAATCAAACCCGGGATCCTTTGGTCCGCAGGCCGATGCTCTTCCACTGAACCAAACCGGCTAGGGCCACAACCTTTTTTTTAGATCTCATTTTCCAGTGGGTAGCTGAGGTCCAGAGCCACAGAGGGGCTTGCACCAAACCTCAGCGAGATGCAGAATTACTTGAACCCACTTCTCACGACCAAAGTATGAAGCCCAAATCCCAAATGAACTCTTCTTCCCAGTGCATATAGTGTGCCTAGCACATAGTAGGCACAGACCGATGGGGAAACGAAGTGAATTGTTGCCCATGATGAGCTGTAGAGGGCCAACTCAGAGACATAGAGGAAAGCCTTCAAGCAACATAAAGAAACATCACTCTGGTCCTGAGGCCAGGGGAGGACAGAGTGTGGGTGAGCTGATGCTCATTTGGGCCAGTCTGCTCTTTCTCAGTGCAGTTTCCATAGCTGGAGCAGCTACCACATTCTGTGGCTTTTTTCTATGCCTTTGATTAATTGCATCTTTCATGATTCATATTGCCTAATTGCCTCCCAAATGGGTATTCCTGGGTGATCACCTCATGAGGGGAGGCTTGTGGGTCTCTGGCGTGTCTTAAGTATGATGTTGCAAAGCTACAGCTAAATGAGGCATGCTCTTCCAACAGCACAAGGCGGCTACAGAATCGGTGTGTGTTCTCTCTACAGCGGCGCTGTTCCACAGAACTTTCTCACTGATGGCAAGTTCAGTATCTGCACTATCCAATAGGATGGCTACTGTCTGCTTGTGCAACTTGAAACTAAATTGTACTTTTTATTTCATTTGAATTAATTTAAATTTTATGCGAATAGCCACATGTCCAGTGGCTATCATATTGGGCCGTGGAACGCTAGAGTAATCAAAATATTTGTTTCACAGAATGAAATTAAAATCCTAGCTCTGCCATTCACTGCCCGCATCAGCTTGGACACTTACAATTGCATGTATGAGGAGATTTAAAGCACAGGGGACACTGAAGTGGCAACTTTCCCATCTTCTGAGCTCTCGGGGGCTGTAGAAGGAATCCAGGACCAAATTAGCTGGAATTTAGCCATCTAACTATCTACATTCATATGGAGATCACGGAGTGTAGCTGTGGAGACAGTTTACGGCAGAAAGTTCCACCTACTTAGAACACATGTTTGAGTTTGTTGAGGTCCAGGAACCTGCTGTGGCCATCAGTGCAACTAAGGAATGTTCGGAGGAGTCATCAGTTCTGCTGAGGACCACAGGGACCTTCTGATCCATGACCAGGCTTTGTGCTGTTGGAAGCTTATCCACCCTGGCTGCTTGAGGCAGTCCCTGCAGGGATGTTTCAAGGAACCTTGAAATGGAGATGAGAAACACCCTAGCCTTTGGAATGGAATGGAATGGATGGGATTAAGATCAAATAGGATAAATGCAGATGTAAGAGGACAATAGGGGGAGGAACTTGGCTAGGAGAAGAAAGGTTGTTTCCCCAGGTGAGGACCAAATAGTATAAATACAGATGTTAGATGACAAAAAAAGAGAGAGGACCTGGCTATGATGATCACCTGAACACTGCCTCCATGTCCTTCGTTCTTCGCCGACTCTGTCCACACCTTGGGGAACCCCTGGACCCGCTGGGGCTGGACCCCAGCATTGTGCCAGGTAATATAACTCCCTGAATGCACCTGGCAGGTCTGGGTCTCCATGTCTTTCCTGACTGAAACGTTATCTTGGACCCTAAACAGCTCCCCCTGGTCTACCTTATCAATTTCCTCTCTTGGACCTTCTTAAAGAGCCAGCTGAACATTGGTCCTCTTGGACATATTTATTCATTTCTGCTCTGTTCCCCTGGAACAAACCTTTTTTGCAGCACCTGTGGATGTCTGCATGCCAACTTCCTGTTAGAGGATTATACCTTTCAATCTTTAGAAATTCTCCAAACCTAGTACAGAACCTGGTAGGTTGCAGGATCTAAGTAAATATTTAAATATTTGATAAGACAGTAATGATGACAACAGTAAAAGATGATGATGATGATGAGAAGGAGGAGGATGGTGATGTTGGTGGTGGTGGTGTGGTGGTGATAATGATGATGGTGGTGATGGTGGTGGTGGTGGTGGTGGTGGTGGTGGTGGTGGTGGTGGTGGTGTGGTGGTCATGAGAATAATGGTGATGATTGTAAACATTTATGTAGTGGTTGCCATGTTCCAGTTACTGTTATAAATGCTTTAAATAGCATTCAACAACCCCCACAGTAGCTGCTATTTTTGTCTTCATTTTACAGATAAGTAGAATGAAGATTAGCAAGTTTAAATAATTTTCCCAAGGTTGACTGAGCTTGGAAGTGGATTCCTTACTAAAATGGCTGCACCTTCAGAGTGCTGAAGGACCTGCTCTCCCAGGAGATCTGGTCTCCCAGCATCTTCTCCCTGAGGATCCCACCATGAGAACAAAGCCATCCTGACTCCTATTGATCTGGGAGCGAAGGGACCAACACCCTGAGTTTCAGCATAAATTACGGAGCCTCGGAAATAGCCCTGTGTGGCTCCTGGGGGCAGGAGCACGTCCCCACGTCCCTTCCCAATTCCCAGGCACTTATCGCTCGGACAGCTGCAGTGGAATGATTTACAACCACTTGGTGTTTTTCAGCAAGAAGCTGAAAAAAAGTCACATACTGTGGAATACCAATTGCACAACCTCTCACAGAAAGCAGCCACTGGTGACTTTCTGCAGACCTGCCTACCTTCTCCCCAACCCTACACACACTTGTTAATGAAGGACTCACCCTGTGGCAGTCCTGCCTCAACTTGGCTCTAAGCTGTAGGGAGGGAAAGACATTAGGGATTGAGTGGGATAAAATTCATACAATGGTGGGTTTTCCCACGCCTCCACTGAGCGTAAGGTTTGTTTCCTTCACAGTCTCCTTCTTACCTATCACAAATGGACTCATTTAACAAATATTGATGGAGCCCCTTCCATGTGCTAGGTGCTGGGGACACTGCCTTGAAGAAATACCCAGCCTCTGCTTCTTAGTCTAGTTGGGGGGGAAGGGGCTTGGAGTGAGTATTCCCTGTGCAGTGTGATAAATGCTGTAACAGAATGGAGCCCAGGGTATTATGGGAGCACCAAGGAGGGGTCTCACCCTGCTTGAGGAAATACGGGAAAGCTTCATGAAGGAGGGGCCATTTAGATGGTGCCCCTCAGGCTTGTGAAACTGAGATAGTTGAGAGGGAGCTCTAGATGGAGGGAATAGTTTTCAAAAGGCATATGAGGATGAAAGGATACTGTGATGGTTAGTGTATATGTCCACCTGGCTAGGCTGTGGTATCCAGTCACGTAATCAAACACAGATTAGTTACTAATCTAGGTGTTGCTGTGAAGGTATGTAAATGTTATTAACACCTATAGTCAGTTAATTTTATGTAAAGGACCCACACTCTTTGGCATGTGCCCACCATATCATACTAAGAATTCAATGCGTGGTATTCATGGCTAGCTATTATTACCATAGTGTCATTATACTTATTATGATAAAACTGAGATACAAAAAGGCCATCTGACTTGCTTACGGCTATACAAATAGCTTTACTTCAGCAAGAACCCTGCATATGCTAGCTGCGTCTTATATACAGTAAATGTCAGCAGCCATTACCATTTACAGGTGAGAAAACCGAGGCATGGAAAGGTGAAGACACTTGACAAAGTTGCAACAGCCAGTAAATGGCAGACCCTGGATTCAAACCCAGAGATCTGTTACTTGCCTCGCCCTGTAGTCCAACCTGAAATTGATGTTCGACTCTGTGCCTTCTCTGTTCGGGCTTCACCAGTCAAGACATCTCTGTTTCTCATCACAGCCATGCCCACCTTCTGAGCAGATCAAATCAGACTGTGAGTTCATCTGTCTGCAGAAGCTGTGAGGGACTGGGACCTGCGTGAGACAGAGATGGGCCAATCTCAGTCAAATGTGTAATTTATTGCTGGAAGATGCCCTGGCATCAAATCAGAACACTATCTCCAGATCTGCCAGAACACCTCCTCTGACTGCCCTCAATCATTTGGATTCTGAGAGTGTTTGTCAGGCAGTCAGATATGTCAGCTCCTCAGGATGGGGCTTGCAGGGTGTGCCCCAGCCCTGCTGGATTGCTGACGGGTCCTGGCTGACAGCCTCAGGTAGTGGATTTCTCGTGCTGGATAGTTTGGGTCAATACTGCGCTGTCATCAATTATGGACTAAGGCTGGGCAGCTAGTCATCCATCATGTCTTCACAGCTCGCTGGAACCGAATCGTTGGGAGCCTGCTGCCCATTCTTCCAGGCTAGGGCCTGAGGTTTCACTGTGAGAATTAAAAGGCACATGCTCTCTCCTCTGATCTGAAACTTCTTTGTATTTGAATTATTGGTATTTGTTGGTCTTTCCTCTGGTGAATGTTTAATGTTAGAGTAATGGGACTTTGAGGTTCAGTGATTCCCTTAATTAATTTCATTTCAATTTCTTTTTCTTTTATTATATCCAGAGAAAAACAATCTAATATTACATTTTTTAAAAAGTCAGGATACTATGATCCCTTTCTTATCATTTTATTTCTATCTCTTGCTCTCTGTCTATTAGTATATAAGCATGGAAAGATGTCTGGAATGATTTTCATCAAATGCTAACCATGATTATTTTGGGATGATGGGATTTGGAGTATGGTTAGTATTTTTTCTTTGTACTTTTCTGAATTGCTTAAGTGTTTTATGGCAGTCATGTATTTTTTTTCCACCAAGATAGTCATAATAAAAGAGAGAGAGAGAGATGTATGAAAGCTCAGAACCAAGAATAGGGGCCCCATATATTTTCAGTTCAAGCCTTGGTAACACAGATGAAGAAATGGAGGCTCAGAGTGGGCAATGGGTTTACCTCTGGTCATATTGTTATTTGATTGTTGAGGCAAGACATAGATGTCAGTCTGGGTTTTTCTCCCAATATTCATCTGTGCATTCATCAAAATTTAGTGAACATGTACTTGCAAATAAGATGAATCCAATGCAGTACCTGCCCTCAAGGAGTCAGAGAGTTGAATCAAGGTTTATATTGTAATTGATGAAGTTATGGAGGAGAACACAGGGGCTGTCAGAATGCAGATGAGGAGAGACCTAGTACAGGCAGAAGAGAAGAGGGGGCTCCAGGTGAGTCCCCTGGAGAAGACATGAATGGCCATTGGTTAGATACAAAAGGAGGCAGGGAGGGGTCCAGGCAAGAGAACTGCATGAACACATCCACGGACTCAATAGAGAACATGGGCCACATATCAGATGAGGAAGAGTCACTATGTGGCTAAAAAAAAAGTGAGATGTAGTGGTTAGGACTCTGAGGCATTGAGCTGGAGAGTTAGACATGGGCAGGTGAGAGTCAAACTCCCCAGAATCTGCATGGTAATCACATGAGGACATGAATCTTGTCTTTCTTTTTCACTGTAGCATCCCCAGCACCTGGGATAAGTGCTCCATAGATATGTGTTACATAAGTGGCTCAGCAAAAACCGGCATCCTCTCCAAGAAGCCTTCTCCGACTCCCTCCTCTTCCCAATGCCAAAGTTAACCTCTCCCTTATTTCTATTTCTTAAGTCTTTGTCCATTTATTTTAGTGCCTACAAATCTGTCTGGTAGAAGAGATCATTTTCCCATGCCAGTCTTCCCCACTGGACCACAGCCTATAAAAAGAAAGGTGAACGTTAGCATGTCTGATCCCTCTCCTTATTACCCCAGAGATTCTGGCACACAGTAGGTGCTTAACACAGGATTGATGAAAAGATACTTATCAGATTCCCCTTGTCCAGGTTTTCCCTCTCACCTTACCTGGAGCTTTTTACTACATGTGGTCACAGTGCCTACCATTCTAAACACCTAAGGAGCTCTGCAGGAAGGCGCCTGTTGGGATAGCAAAGGCTGTAGTGAATATATTTTGGTTCCACCTATTCAAGATTCATTCCATTTTCTTTGGGGTTCCAACACGTTTGTTTTCCCTTGGTAAGCTACTCATTGAATGCAATTTTGGTGGGAATGTCAGTCGAGATGACCCATCCAACCCCAAGCTGAAGTTGACCAACAGGGTTAATCCGTTCCTCTCTCCTAGGCTTTTCAAAATTAAGCAGAGTGATGCAAAGACCAAAACATACTGAAACTAATTTTCCCAAATGTGTTCCCCATATCCTTCCTTATGGGTGACAGAATCTGTTTTTGTTGCTTGCAACGGAAGAATCTCTGCAAACACGGGCACTGAATCATTCATTGCTTGGCGTTTTTCATGAATTCTCTAGGGAGACAGGCCACCAGCAATGGGCCATGCTTTCTGTTCTCGTACAACTAATCAACAAGTCTTCTTGAGTGCCTACTTTGTTCAGGGCACTGTGCTATCCTTTCGAAGTTTATATTACCTGGATATTAACAAGAAAATCTAAGTAACTTCAATTTTAAAAAGCAGGCCAAGTATATAATTAGCCAGTGTTTGGAAGCCCAAAAGACCCCCAAACATTTGAAGAGATGCTCAAACTCATTAGGAACAGAGAAATGCAAAGGGAATCTACAACATGCTATCACCAATTTACACCAAGGAGATCAACAAACATAAGAAAACTGGGTGATACCAAGTGCTGGCGAGGGGAGATGCGGTTATGCCTCTGCTAGAGGAAGTGTGGGTGGTTCAGGCATTCTGGAGCAACCGGGCAGTGCGTGGTCACATGAAATATACTCGTACCCTGGGGGGCAACAATACAGTCCTTAAGGGTAGGTCACATACCAATTTTCTCACTTGTCCATAGGGAAATATGCATGAGAACTGAAGCATTATTTGTGGTAACAGGAAGTTGGAGAAGACTGGGGTGCCCATCACAGAGAAAGTGGACAGGTAAGAAATGAAGGACACCCCTCAAGGAGACTGGAGTTAGAAGTGGACTAGCGTCACATCTAGCAATAAAGATGGAATGTAAAAACAGAGCGTAGGGGAACTAGAAGAGAAAGAACAGAATGAGAAATGGCACAGTGCCATCTGTAAATTAAATGACACATCACCAAAACAATAGTAGTTTGAAAGAACATATACAGACAAATGATGCACATTAAATGCATTAGAATGCTTGTCGGTGGGAAAGAGAAAATGAAATGGGAAGTGGGATTTATCAGTAAGTGGAATAAATACATAAAACAGAAGAGGATGGGGACAATTAGCATGGTTGGGTCTTTTCCCAAAAGGCAGCAGGGAGGAAGCTGACGTTAATAAGGCAGGAGGACGGGACCTGGAGAAGTGGTAGAATCTGACCAAGGACAAGCTTTAGCTTTCTCCAGGGACCGATGTGCAGGCACTCCTGCTTCCTAGAGCTCCCGCTGGCATGTTGTCCATGAGCCGGACACTGTTTTATGAGGGACTGTGAGGAGTGACCAAGTCCTTTGCTGCCACCTGTGTGTCTCCTGGGCACTGTGTGTTCTCATATCATGGACTTACTGACCAGTGACGGTGACCAGACCAGGAGAGGAACACCTTCTTGTGCTGGTTATGTGAGTCACCGCGTTTTAGGGCGGAAGGATGAGAAGTTAGCAGCACAAAGACACCACATTACTATTCGGTGTTGGATATCACTAGTGCCAGTCAACTTAGGATAAGTTAGATATAGTTCTCCTTTCGTAATCATTTTAAAATTCCTCAATGAAAAAATCTGTATGTATAGGTGAGTGGTTGAAGGAGCTGTTAATAAAGAATAATGTCAAGATTCCGTGGTTCTCCAGCAATTCTATTCCTTTGTGTCTGCCCAAGAGAAATAAAACATAGTCCAGATGGATTGGGGCTTATGCACAGTTACTGAGCAACCTTATTCCCAACATCCCAATACTGGAAACAGCCCCAAAGTCTGCCAACTGAGGACCAGGTGAACCACTGTGCTGTGTCCATACAATGGGATACTACTTAGCAATACAAGAGAACAGACTACTGACACACACCCATGGGTGAGTCTCAAAAGCACTGTGCTGAGTGAGAGAAGCCAGACACTGGTGAGTACATACTGCACAGTTCCATTTGTATGAAATTCTATAAAGACAAACATAATTTGCAGGGTCAGAAAGCAGATCAATAGGCAACTGGGGCTGGAGGGTGGGGACTGACTGGGAAAGGGGACAAGGGGACATTGGGATGATGGAAATGTTCTGGATTTTGATTGTGGTGGAGCTTACACAGGTGTGATCGTTTGATAAAAGTCCATGAATGATACACTTGAAATGTGGGCATTTTATTTTATGTTCATTTATAACTCAATAAAGTTGATTTTTAAAAAGGTAATAGGATATTAAGTCAACAGAATAGACAAGAATCCCCCTGTAGTAGGGTGCTAGTATTGCAAACCCTACCTAACTCTGAGTGGATTGCACTGCTTTAAAATGACGCTATTCCTTTTCTCACAGGCTGATTAGAAAGATCTAACGAAATAGCCTGTTGGAAATAACAGTAATGAGGAGGAGGAGGGAGAGGAAGAAGGGGGCATTTATTGATGACTTACTAAGGGTTAGCACCTTCAACAACTCTATCAGGTATGTACTGTTATGAACCTCATTTTATATAAGGAAATCAAGACATTGAGAATATAAGCAATTCGTTTAAGTTCACAAAGGAAGCAATGGAGTTAGGGTTCAATAAATGCCACTTTCTTCATCTCCCCCCTTCTCGTCATTACTGTTGTTATTTCTAGAAAGCTTGAGTACAGAGGCACACTTTTGGGCCCTAATCCTTGCAGGCTGCAGGGCTCTGTGAGAGCTGTAAAATATATAAATGTCGTAATCAAAAGGAAAAAAATCAAGAATGGGAAATTTATGCATTAAGTCAAGCAAAAACTATTGGAACCCTCACACCTTAGAGGTGACAGTTATCTATATACTTAGTCACAGGGTCCTTTGAATGGTTGAGAAGAAACCTTCTTTTTTTTTTCTAACCTTTCTTACAATGAAACTCTCTTATTTACTCTCACACCTGCCACCAAAGTTGCCACAAAACCAGTGAACAAATTAACACAAGGGATCAATGAGTAATGGCTGTCTTTCTCCCACGGTGAACAAGATAAATGACATGGGAGGATGGCTCTGACTATTTGGACAGGAACATGAAGAATCGTGTGGGCCTCAGCAGCCACTGGGCTCCCCACTCATTGGAAAGTCAAGCTCCTGGCACTAACACAGCAGTGTGGCCAGGCTGGCCTCATGCCTGGCGGGGACCATCTTCTCTGAGGCTGGGGAGTCTCTGACATTTCCATGTTGCACTTGGCCTGGCACGGGGAAGTGAGCACAGAGGGGGAAGGGGCAAGCCCAAAGCGACAGGATGCATCACCGGGTAAGGACTGAGCCCCCTAGCCTCCTCCATTGGTACTCAGCTCATCAACTATCCCCAAACCAACGAGGGAAGAAAAGCCCATCACGGAGACTGGAGCTGGGCCGCAGTTATAAAGCTTGGTCCTGTGCACTGGCTGAAACATTCTGGAACCAGACCTCTGCATTCAAGTACCGGCTCAGTCAGTCCTCACAGGGTGACTCTGGGAAAGCATGTCAGCCTGTCTCCATCTCAGTTTTTCCACTTGCATTTTCTGAGGTGCTTCTCCTCCCCCCACCCCATTTTAATATATATTTATTAGAGGCCCGGTGCACAAAATTCATGCACTGGGTGGGGGGAGGGGGTGTCCAGCAGCCCAGCCTGCACCCTCTATAATCTGGGACCCCTCAGGGAATGCCCAACTACCGGTTTAGGCCTGATCCCTCTCACAATCTGGGACTGCTGGCTCCTAACTGCTTGCCTGCCTGCCAGCCTGATCACCCTCTAACCACTTCTCTGCCAGCCTGACTGCCCCAAACTGCCCTCCCCTGCTGGCCTGATAGCCCCCAACTGCCTTCCCCTGATCTTGTGATGACATGGGAATGGCCATCTTGTGATAACATGGGGCGGCCATCTTGTGATGATGTGAGGGTGAGACACCACCTAGGCTTTTATTAGTATAGATTTTATTTTTCCCATCACCATTTATTCCCCCATACACTCCTCTACCTACCCCCATTTTTCTCCCCCCATAATCACACATTGTTGTCCATGTCCATGAGTTATTTCTTTTTTGCTCAATTCCTCCACCCTCTCACCCCCTCCCCCACCCCCGCCCCAGCTGTCAGCCTGCTCTCTATCTGTCTCTGTTCTGCTTGTTAATTCAGTTTGACCTGGAGAACATTATGCCAAGTGAAATAAGCCAATCAGAGAAAGACAAGTACCCTATGATTTCACGCATATGTATTTTTGATTACTCAGTACAGAGTTGGTAAATAGTGAAAACTCAATAAATGTTAGCTGTGATTGTCATAATCATAAAAATTGCCTGTGATTGTCATAATCATAGAAATTGCCGTAATTCCAAGGTGCATCTCCTTCACATTTTGAACCAGTTAACAAATTAACACAATGTTAATCAAATTGACATTCTGAAGTTCAGAATGTATCTTAAAATTTATGGTCAAGCTAAAATGATCCCAAATAAGAAAGTTTACTTAGAAATTGGTGTATTTCAATTAGATATGGCAATAAAGCCCTCACTATTTTTTAAAATTCCACATTAAAAAAGAATGTTAATAAACCATTGGGTACCTTATAATCACTGGTATCTTAGAATCAAAGCAATTAGGTATTAAGGACCCAAGTTTGTGCTGTTGATGGCGATACAATCACGGGTTTTGTATTGTAGCTCATCAGGTGGAGCTACACTGGCTTTTGTTAATCCTTCCTACCCACAGTGCTCTTCCCAGCACAGGACCTTTGCACATGATATTCTTTTGAGATCCTTTCTTCTCCAGCTAGCTAATGCCTCCTAATACATTAGTTCCCAGCTCTAACATTATCTTCTCAGGGAAGTCCTTTCCAATTTCCCCATCTAGGTTAAAACTTTCTATGTTGCCATTTCAGTCTAGTCCACGTCACAGTTGTGGTTTTATGTAAATCACACAAACATGTGGTTACTATCTGTCTCTTCCAATAGACTTTAGGCTTCATGGGAGGGAGGGGCTGTGTCTTCTTTTACTCACACTGTATCTCCAGCACCGAGCATGGTGTCTGGCCCAAAGTGGGAGCAGGATCAGTGTCCTTTGTAAGAAGGAACAATTAAATGAGTTGTGGAGACACCATGGATCTGGTTGGAAAGTCTGGCACCTAGGGTTTTAGCAAACATCTAAATGATAATTTAGTTCATGCCTCTTAAAATCCACTGCAACCTACGCCCCCTGAGAAGACTCCTGTCTGCTCTGATCTGTTGTAACCTGGCACTTGTGGCATTTCATATCGTATGAAAATATTTCTTTCTATACTAGACCTCATCTTTGGGAGTCAGGAGAGCAGGTATTGTCCTGGCCACTCGTACAACAACGAGTCATAAACCTGCAGCTACAGCTCCAGTTGGTTTCCCAAGCTTCAGTGCAGGGAGACTCTCTCTCTCTGAGGCAGTGTACTTGGCTCCCCACAGACAAGTTAACGTGCACATCGCAGTCAGAGTCAGCCCTGCCCTCCCCCTAAACACACACAGTGCTCACTCATTGCACAAGTTCCTCTAGTACCCAGGCTCGCCTTCCCTGTACCACAGGTGATTTAAAAGAAGGGATTACCTCCCCCCGGCCATTGCATCATCACAGTGGTGGGGGAAAAGGTTCTGGGCAGCGTGGGGAAGCAAAAAGAACACGGGTTTAGGGGTCAACTAGTCTGGGTTCAAGCTCCAGTTCTATTCGACATGAAAAAGGAAGGTGGAAGGAGCAAATAGAATGAGGATTATGAAGCAGTGTGTATGATGGTAAGGCCTTTTTATATAACAGTAAATCTATGGAGTGGGCATTATTATACCATTTTAATAACTAGGAAATGGTCATTAAATGTTAATCAGCAGAGCACAGTTTAAAACCCAGATCTCTCTGACCTCAAAAGGGATCTTTTTTCTTTATATCGTCTTACCTTATATCCTGCCTGTGTGACCTTGAGCAAGCTGCTTAACCTCTCTGATCCTTCGTTTTCTGGTTTGTTACCAAGATGATTCCCTCACCTACTTCCAATGGCTGCCCTGAGGGTCCAATGACAATGCATTTGGGGCAATACATAAATTCCAGTTATTACTGCACTCAATATCCACAAACAGGTAGATCAGAAGAAATTGATTCTTCTGTTGGTCTCTTTAGGGCAGAAGAGAGCTTTTATTATTCCAGAAAAAGTCACCATAGCTCGAGAAGCAGCAATACAATTCCCTCAATAAATGGGAGTTGTGTGGGCAGGGAGGGGTCACAAGGCAACACAACCCTGTCTTCCAATCCAGCCTGTTTTCATTTTTACCAAAATACAACTTCAAATTAGATAGCTTACTGTTCGTCTGAGGTCTGAGGATTTACAGCCCCGCTGTTGGGAGCAGGAACACAGCAGTTAAATACTGCTCCGTGCCCTGGCCCTCTGCTGGCCGCCCGCAGGTGACTCAGCACCTCAGCACGCAGACTCACAGGCAGCAAGCATCCTTTCCCCCAAATGATCGCCCTGGTATTGCTTCCTGCATCTCACCACAGGCCCTGCCTTTCCCTGCACAGGTGCTGGTTTCCATGGGAACGCGTAATCAACTCTCTGTACTGTCACCTGTTGAAATGATCAATCGTAGCCACTAAGTTAGCAGCTGGCATAGCATTCTGGCTGGTCCCAAAGGATGGTGCTTTTGCTCCAGCTCCAGCTTGTCTTGGCTCA
This sequence comes from Myotis nattereri, assembly GCF_964212035.1. Classification (NCBI taxonomy): domain Eukaryota; kingdom Metazoa; phylum Chordata; class Mammalia; order Chiroptera; family Vespertilionidae; genus Myotis; species Myotis nattereri. The sequence continues at coordinate 95,030,043 of NC_138079.1, read as the reverse complement.
GTTTACCTATTTGCTGAGATTTGCTTCTGGGTGAAACCCCACGAGGAAACCCCAGGTTGTTAAGGCTCACAGTACCCAGAAAACCAGTCTCCCTTTGCATCAGAGGGAAGAAAAGAGAGCAGACAATAAACACTCAAGGAACAGAGGGAAGCAGCCACAGTCACTCCCTCAAAGAGGCTACAGTTGACAAGGAGACAAACTGTGAACAAATAAAAACAACAGCAATCATTTCTAAAGTCCTTACTATATGCCAGGCACTGCTCTAAGTGTGTTAAGTAAGTGTATTATTCTTTTATAAAAAATATATTTTATTGATTTTTTACAGAGAGGAAGGGAGAGGGATAGAGAGCTAGAAACATCGATGAGAGAGAAACATTGATCAGCTGCCTCCCGCACACTCCCTACTGGGGATGTGCCCGCAACCAAGGTGCATGCTCTTGACCGGAATCAAACCTGGGACCCTTGAGTCCCCAGGCCGACGCTCTATCCACTGAGCCAAACCGGTTAGGGCAAGTGTACTATTCTTGTCCCCCATTTTACAGATGAGGAAACTGAGGTGAACTTGTCCAAAATCATGGCTACAAAGTGGAAGAAGCAGGAAGTTGGATTTCAAGAGTCTGTGATCTTAACCACTATATTATAGCTTCGCTCAGATGACTATAATATAGTGTAGGCTTAATAGAGAGAGAGGTTTAAAGATTGTTTGTGGACTAAGGTGTTCCAGACAGGCAATCACACATGCAAAGGCCTTGAGGTATCAAAAAGCCTGCACATACAGGGAACAGCAAACAGCTCATTACAGTTAGAGCATAACAAGGAATGGGGGACAGGAGAAAATGGAGACCTGTGGTAGACATATTTCTGGGCTGGAATGAGCCTAGAATGCCAAGTTAGAATCTTGGATTTGACCTAGTAAGATGGGGACCCACAGGCATTTAGAGAGGAGAGTGACATGAGCAGCTTATAGCCGAGAATAATCTTTCAGGCAGTAGTATGGAGAATGGATCTAAGAGGGAGACCGGAGAGAGGCTGCTCTGGGATGGTGACAGAGGATGGGAGGAATCATCATCTCCTTCTGTTTCCTGTTTTTGGAGGGATATGTGCCTTTAAGGATCTCCCTGTCCGAAGTGACCCTTCTTGGCAGCAGCTTGCTAGTATGCAATCAGCATGTAAATGGGGTTGTAAGGCTTCCAAGGAAGGAGAGTTGGCCAAATGAAACCATTGACAGAGAAGCCAGGAAGCCCTTCCAAGTCAGGAAAGTCTAATGATAAAGTCACTTTTCCAAACACCTGACAAGGATAAAGGAACCACTCAGAGCTGCAAGGAACTTTGGAGAGCAATTGGATTTTGCCTGCCTTGGGGAAGCTACTCATTCTCCACTGGGAGTAAACCTCATGGTGCCTGCCTGCCCTACTTCTCCGCAGCTCTGAGGGTGACTGGACCAGTTATAGAACTTCATTTTCCCAACTGTGCTTGGCCCAAGTGGTGGGATGTGCAGACAAGTGGGATCAATCAAGAGATCTGCAACATTTGACCTATGGTGGTAGGCCAGAGAAGGGCTTTGCTGGTAGCCAGCATTCCTGACATATAAAGAATGAACCTGAAAATGAAGCAGCACTAAGGGAAACAGGACCAGAGATGGAGGACAGAATCTTGCTTATATATTGAGCATAAGGATTTAGCTGAGCTAAAGTCAATTAGATCTATTTGCAATTTGCATCTATATTGCCAACAAATCGCAGTTAAATCTCATTGGCTTATTCAGGAATCAATCAATGAGGTCAGGGTGATGAAATATGCTGATTGGTCAGGTTTGAATCACATGACCTCTTTTAGGGACGAGGGCTGGGATGTGAGTTGGGGTAACTGGGAGCAACCACATCAGAATCACATAAACTAAAAGGAGGGGCAGGTGGCTTCCCAAACAAAGTCAAGGTCTTATTAATAGAAGAAAGAGAAATGGTTTCCGGGCAGGCAAAATAGAACAGATGTGCTCCAAAACCTTTGGTAATTCAAATGATAAGATTACATCAGTCTTTCAAACTCATTAGTCCTTGAGCTGGGTTATTTAAAGAGTAAGTAATTCCACTGAGAGCTCTTGGGATGGAGGGACATGGCAAGTGGCTCTTTTTCATTTCCGTCTCTGCTTTTAACCATATCTCCTTGTCACTGCCTTATTAAAAGCCATTGGGTCAGCTAAAACACAAAAGTTTTGTTTCTGTAGGCCTGCGGCCTCCATCTTAACTTCTTATGACTCTGCCCTTACATTAGTGTTCATGAACTCAAATTGTCAGAGAGTCTCTGGTAATTAGAAGTAATAAACAAATGCTAATTAGCACCCTGGCAGTACTCAGAGAACACCACAGGCACCGATCCAAGCCCAATGTTTGTGTTTCCAGGATTCCTTGAACTACCACCTTTAGGAACTTGTTACGAACTTTCTTTATGAAAGAAAGAGCTCAGAGACAGCATAGTCTTTGTGAAAAGCATTGCCCTTTTAGTTTACAGACTTGCATTTCAATCTCAAGTCTGCCACTTACAAGAGCTATATCCATAGGCAAGTTACTTAACCTCTCTGAGTTCCAGTTTTGTCATCCACAAAATGGGAATAATAATCATCTCTCCTTTAAATGTGTTTTTTAATATATTTTATTGATTTCAGAGACGGGGGGGAGAGGTGGAAAGAGATGGAAACACCAATGATGAGAGAGAATTATTAATTGGCTGCCTCCTGCATGCTCCCACTGGGGATGGAGCCCTCAACCTGGGCACGTGCCCTGACCAGAATCCAACCCATGACCTCCTGGTTCACAGGTCGACGCTCAGCCATGCTGGCCGGGCCCAATAAGTTTTATGAATGATTTCCAGAGCCAACCAATATCTCTGATTAGGATTGGGAACGGAAGAGATAAAGCTTTGGAAAACGATAGCTATTAAACTCTATTAAAAAGGCCTATGTGCATTTTTTTAATGCAGAGAAAATAATCCAACTGTTGGATGTTAATATGTGAACAAGACTGGGCTCCAGCAATTCGGGGAGTTGGAATCAAAACCCCTGCAAACTGCCGAGTGCACAGCCGCGGAAGCTTGCTTTCAGCTTTGAGCAACACTGATCTGTGGGTGCGATTGTTTGGGACTTGGCGGCAAGGAGCAGTGAAAAGAATTATTTGGAAATGAAGAGAATCAACAGAACATGAGGGGGGAAAAATAGACAAAAGAAGAGAGCAAATGGAACAAGAGAAAGACTGTCGGAATAGGCAGATTTATTCTGCCTCATGCGGCTTTGGTGGCTTGCGGTAAATGAGTTTCTAATGATGTTTTTAAAAAGCTGGTCCTATTTAGTGGGGCTGATGTAACTCCTGCTGCTTCCAGGCCGGTGTCCTGGGGAACCAGATGAAAGCAGGAGGGAGAAGACTTGAACCTGGAGTTGCCATTCTCTTTGTCCTCCTGGGAAGGTAGCCAGCCAAACGCTCCTCCCTTTCCCACTCCCTGCACTGGATATTCAACTAGCCCTACTATGTGCCAGCAATTCTGACCTTCAAGGATCACAGTCCCGTTGTGGAAGAGACACAGACAGTAACAATACTGTGCTAATAAGCAGTTCTTTCACGCCTACTGTGTGCCAGGCATGGTATTTCTTTGAATTGAGGAATGGAAGTATGAATGAAGGAGGAAATGAAACAAATGCTCTGTGGGCCCAGAGATAGAGCACCCCACCTTTGGGGTGAAGTAGGGGGAAAGGAAGGCTTCCTGGAGGAGGTGATGCAGTAGTATTCAGGGAAAGAAGACACAGAGGGGAGTTTGAGGCAGAAGGGAAGGTGGAAGCAAATGCATGGACTGCCAGAAAGGACATTTCAGTCCAGGGAATTTCAAGTCATCGTATTTAGGCAGAGGCTTTTAGAGGCAGGTGCTGGGAGGTGATAATGATAAACCTCATTGCCTAGGGCAGTGGTCAGCAAACTGCGGCTCACAAGCCACATGCGGCTCTTTGGCCCCTTGAGAGTGACTCTTCCACAAAATACCGACTTCTGCGCATGGGCCACAAAGTTTCAATCGCACTGTACATGCGCGCCCACACGTGGTATTTTGTGGAAGAGCCACACTCAAGGGGCCAAAGAGCCGCATGTGGCTCACAAGCCGCAGTTTGCCGACCACTGGCCTAGGGGATGGGGTGAAGGAGGAAGAGTTGGGAGTGACTGCGAATGGGCATAGGGGTTCTTCTTGGCATGAGGGAAATATTCTAAAATTATATTGTGGTTATGGTTGCATAATTATGTAAATATCTCTCTATACAAAAGCCTAACATGCAAAGTGTCCCCTCTGGAGTTAAACCGACTGGGAGTTCAATCGCTTGCTATGATGTGTGCTGGCCACCAGGGGGCAGCGCAGAACGAAGGAATGCCCTGGTCAGCAGCTGGCAGCTGCTAGGGACCCTATCCATGCACGAATTTCATGCACTGGGCCTTTAGTACTGAATAACATTGAATTGTACACTTATAATAGATAAATTGTATGGTATGTAAATTCTACCCTAATATAGCTGTTAAAAAGATGACTGACCCTAGCCAGTGTTGCTCAGTGATTAGAACATTGGCCTGGACACTGATGGGCTGTGGGTTCAATTCCCAGTCAAGAGCACATACCTAGGTTGCAGGTTTAACACGTGTGGTAGGCAACCAATGGATATGTCTCTCTCACATTGATGTTTCTCTCTCTCTCTCTCCCTCTCCCTCCTTCCTTTCTATTCTCTCTGAAAAGCAATGGAAAAAATATCCTCAGGTGAGGATAAAAAAAAGATGACTGGTCCATTGCCCCAACTAGTGAGGGTCAACCACTGAACCCCAAGCAGTCTGACTCCACTCCCCCACAGCACAACCTTACTCCAGTGGGAGGGTAAATCTTAAACCTACTCAGTCACAGAACCCTTTTCTCACGGGGCCTAGGCACACAGCTTGGAAGACAGGAATGACCAGCGCCAGCTTTGTTGCTGATGGAGGCCGTACTGGCAATAGCGCTCTGTGCTGTGCAGTCACCGGCCAGCCCAGAGGCGAGAGGGGACCGGCCTCTGATAACATCTCAAGTGTGATTAAGCCAGCAAGATGTCCAATGTGCCTGCTGTATTTGTATCATGGCTCCCTGCGCCAGCCATTCATCTAGAACAAACTTGGCAGGACTGGGCAGCCAACTAATTAATTGTTGCATCAATAAAACCCAGGTTTGGCCATCTCATGATGAATTACATAGTGTAAATGAACTTAACAGCTGCATTAAAGACAGAACACAAAGGAAATCCATGCAGAAGAATTTTCTCAGCCAAACAGTCAGCATTTCTCATGGATCAGGTCAGTGGGGTGAGCACCTATTACATGGAGAGATGGCGTTTGTCATTGACAAGACCATCCTAGTTTACATGCGCGGTTTAAAACAAACAAACAAATAAACAAAAAGCACAATGCTGCAGCCCCAGACAGTAGACTGTGGTTGGCACAAAGCCCAGACTCTGGACTTGGCGATACCTTGATTCAAATACCAGCTGCTCCACTTCCTAGCCATGAATTCGGGCAAACCATTCAATCCGGGCCTCAGTTTCTCTTATCTGAAAAAATAGGGACGATAATAGCACCAATATCTTGTGTTGTTAGGCAGATTAGATGAAATGGAGTAACACTGCAGTTCTTGCCAAGTGGGTGTTTAGTAGAGGTTTGCTATTGATCATGTAAAGTTTTTCTCTTATTACAGTGTTCCCAGAAGTGGCAGCAGCATCATTTCCATCTCCCCACCATGGTTCTATTTCTGAACTCTCTATTCCTTCTATTGACCTATGCATGTCAGTCCCGTTGTCAATCCCATAATGTGCTGATTACTGTGGTTTACAGTAAGTCTTTTATTTTTAATTGTTGACAGCAAGCATTACAGATGTCTCCCATTCCCCCTCCCTCCCCCCCACTCCTCCTGCTCCCTTCACCTAACCCCCAACCCACCCCAGGCCTTCATCACACTATTGTCTGTGTCCTTGGGCTATGCATATGCACATATATGTTCTTTGGTTAATCTCTTCCAGGCCCCCCCCCCCGCCCCCCCGAACCCTCTCTTCTCTGAGATCTGTCAGTCTGTTCCATGCATCCATGTTTCTGGACCTATTTTGTTCATCAGTTTATTTTACTCATTAGATTCCACAAATAAGTGATATCATGTGATATTTGTCTTTCTCTGGCTCGTTTATTTCACTTAGCATAATACTTTCTAGGTACATCCATGCTTTCATTTTTTTTTACAGCTGCATAGTATTCCATTGTGTAGATGTACACAACTTTTTTATCCACTCATCTGCTGATGGACACGTGGGCTGTTTCCAGATCTTAACTATTGTAAATTGTGCTGCTATGAACATAAGGGTGCAGATATTCTTTCTGATTGGTGTTTCAAGATAGGATATATTCCCAGAAGTGGGATTACTGGGTCAAATGGGAGTTCCATTTTTAATTTTTTGAGGAAACTACATACTGTCTTCCACAGTGGCTGCATTCTCACCAGCAGTGTACTAGGGTTCCTTTTCTCCACATCCTCACCAGCACTTGTTTGTTGATTTATTGATGGTAGCCATCGTGGTAGGTGTGAGTATAGTAAGTCTTATAAAACTGGGTAGTATCATTTCTCTAACTTTATTCTTTATTTTCAAGTTATTTTGTTGGTTGAAATATTATTTTTGGAAGGCTTTTTTTAAAAAAAGTACTATGGATAAAATTTTTTTTGGTATATCTAAATCCATTCAGGTTATCTGTCTCATCTTGCTGAGTTTGGTAGTTTGTACTTCTTAAGAAATTGGTTCATTTCATATAAATTCTTGCATTTATCTGTATGGAGTTGTTTGTAGGGTTTCTGTATTAATCTTTTAATAGCTGCGGGTAATATTATCCCCTCATTGATTCCTAACATTGGTAATTTGTGTCTTTTCACATTTTTCTTTTTCAGTCTTGTTGGAGGTTTATCAAAATCAAAAAACCAGTATCTTTTGGTTTTATTGATTTTCCATACTCCTTTTCTAATCTCAAGTCCATCAGTCGCTACTTTTCAACAACTTTGTTGTTGAAAACAAATATAATAATATTGTTGTGTTTGCTTCGGGGGAGATATTTAGCTCATTATTTTCCAATTTCTTAAAGTGGAGGCTTAGACGGTTGATTAGAGACCTTTCTTTTTTTAAATGTAAACATTTAATGCAAATAAATTTCCCTCTAAGCACTACTGTTTCCATTCCACAAACTGCTAGTGCTATATTTTATTTTCATTAGTTCCAGATATTTTGCAATTTCCCTCGCAATTTCATTTGAACCTTGGAACCATTTTTGGTTTCTCATAGCCCAAAGCACTTCCTTTATCATTTCTTTTGGGGATGATTTGCTGCCAACAAATTCTCTTATTCTTCCTTCATATAAACGTTGTATGGTGCCCGGTGACTACTGGACTTATGGACTGGGAAGAAGGGGAATCACTTCATAAATTATATAAACATCTAATTGATGCTGTATACTTGCACTAACATAATAATATTGACCGTGACCTGTAATTGAAAAAGTAAAGAGTTAAAAAAAAGAATGTCTATATTTCACCTTCATTCTTAAAGTATTACTGTCTCTGAATATCAAATTCTGAGTGGACAGTTTTTTTCTTCCACATTAAAAACATCATCCTGCTATTTTTTGTCTCCATAGTTTCTGATGAAAAATTTAGTCAGTCAAATTATTGTTAATGAATATTCTGAATATCACACTTTCCCTGCCTTAGTTGCATTCAATATTTTTCTTTGTCTTTAATTTTCTGTAGTTTGATTATGATATATCTGGGCATGAAGGTTTTGGGGGAAGTTTTCAGCAATTATTATTCGAAGTATTTTCTACTCTGCACTCTTTCTACTGATCTCAGGACACGGCTCTCATACCTGTTAGTGTTTTCTCTGAGACTGTGTTCAGTGTTAAAAATCTTGCCTCTCTGTTGTTCAGACTGGGTAATTTCTACTGATCTATCTTCAAATGCTCAGACTTTCCTTTGTTATTTTCGTTCAGCTATTGCATCCTTTCAGTGAGCTTTCATTTTTTTTATAGTGCAAAAACAAACATATCTACAGCAATGAAGGAAAGCAGTCTTCTGTCAAGTGGAGAATACGATTAGGAAAGAGCTGATTTGGGGACCGACTACAATGAGAAGACTTGCTTTGTAGCCTTCAAAGGTTACCTCTCTTCACCTGACACTCCAGCAGCTTTTTAAATGGGTCTTCCTGCTGGGCCTGCTTTTCTGATCCCTTATGATAGTCAAGCTGGTGTGCCACACAGCCTGTGCTCCTCTCCCGTCTACCCAGGTGCTTTCCCAGGTAGCCTAAGAAATCAGAGATCAGATTCATTGTTTGCAGAAGCCACCACCTTAAGGTCTAACAGGAGCTCAGTTAACTTGCTCTCCAGCTCCAGAGTGGAATCCATATGTGTACGCCACTTCCCCAGCTTTCTTGATCAGGCCTCTCAATCACCAGAAGGCAGATTTTACCCCCACGTTTCCTTAGATATTGCACGAATTGCTTTGCATGCTCCCTCTTCAGCTCAGCTTGGTCTTGAAAGAATGCAGCAAGAAGAGGTGCTCCCGTGTCTTCATTGTAATAGCAGGCCGTAGAAAAATAAGCGTCACTGACGTGCAGCTCAGAAGATGCCAAGTGGTTAATAGCAACCCTGCACTCTTCGGAGAGCAGGTGCTGGGATGCCATCTCAGCTTTAGAGAAAACCGGGCATAAACGGTGCTCTAAATGTTTGTTATTGCGTTTTCAGTTCTAAAATGCCCACTTGGTCCCTCTTTAAAGTTCCTGGCCTGGACTCAAAGTTTCTTTGCTGCAACTTTATATGTTTTCATTCATTTTAAGAGCGTGTGCCTAGTGGAGCATTTTTGTCATAGATGCTTTAATGCTGTTTTCAGATCACGCCAACATCTGCTCATCTTGGGGTTGGCATCTGTTGGACCGCCTTTTCCCATACAGGTTGAATTTTTCCAGATTCTTCATACAGTGAGTAAGTTTGGATTGCATTCTCATATTATATTACAAGACTGAACATTGTTAAATCTTATCAAGAAGATGATATTTCTGCGTTAGTGGACAATTGACTCCATTGGGTTGAGGCCACAAGTTTCTACTGCTCTTTTCTAAGTTGTAGTTCCTGTACCTCCTCCACTTTCAGAGCCTCTGCAGTGCTGCCCAGATTTGGTCCTTGCATGAACCACCTGCTGATCAGTCTGGGGTCGAGCCAGTGGTCTGTTTCTCTGCAAAGAACCAGATCCATGACACGTGCAGCTCAGGGGTGAGCCCCCTGGTTCAAACACCAGTATAGAGGCATTTTCCTGAGCTTCTATCTTCTGCCCTGTGATCTTCCCAAAATCTTTTGATTCCTTGGTTCTACCCATTTTGGTCCTGAACATCCCATGTATGAGGTCAAGAGGTAAAAATGGCAAGTTGTTGCCTCACCTTCTTGAGACCATAGCTTCTTCAATCAGAAACAAAGTTTCCTGCTCAAGAATTTTAGGTGCCCTGCTGCTGCTGTTCTGACCAGGATATCCCTCTCCTGTTCCTAGAGCCCAAGCTAACGGACTTTTCCTGGAGCTCTCGCTGTCTTCATGTGCTCACGTCTTGGTTTGGGGGCTACTTTGAGCCCAGGCCTGGGGATTTGAGAAGAAACGATGTTAAACGTACTGATGGTCCTATGGGGCTTCAAATTTTAGTCTTTCCTCCAACCTGCCTGTTATTTTTTACTTCTCAGAGTTCTCAAAAGCTGATCCATACCTGTACCAGGTTTTGTAGCTCTATTCAGTCGGAGAGGCAGGGTGCTGAGCGCTCACCCTATCTCACCCAGAAGTGGCACAATCCGGCTGCTTTTGAGCCACAGCAATATCCTTATAGACGAGAAATAGGTAAGGGCTTATTCACTAAAGTCAGAGTAATTCAAGTTTGAAAATGGTTTCTTACCTTACAGGTTTGCCTACATACCTTGTGAAATCAGTATTATCCCTTTTACAAGGGCTTACCTACATTAAATAAGTTCGCTAAGAGCACACAGCTGGTAATTAGCATAAGCAGGACTTGAACCCAGTGTGTGTTCGCTTTAGGGCCCATTTGTCTTGATATCAGTACCATGTGCTGATATCGTATCATCATTTTATTACCTGCAAGCATAAAGCTTATGCTCTCCTTTCTCAGATAATGTTGATTGACGGCAGCCCTTGAGTGCCGGAATTAGATCATCAAGTCCCAGTGCAATTCTGTTCAATAAAAACAATAAAAACCAAAGACAATGCATTGCTTTCTGAGCCTTTGTTCGTTCACAGTGATTTGTGAAGGAAATGGCCACCTTCTCTCAGTGTATGCCTTATCCTTCGAAAACACTGCAGCGGGAGAATCCTGACCCTTCACTCCAATTTTGCAGATAAGCATTTTGGAAAAGAGACAGAGCTGAGGCTCCTCATGTCAAATGCAGGTAACATATTTAAGGAAAAACAATCCATTTTTTACTTGTGAAATTGAGAGACCTGTAGCTAGCAGCCGAGACCCAGAGGAATTCTGTAATCCCTACCCACTCTATCTCTAGAAGACATCTGCCCAATAGGTTGGCTCCCTTTGGAGCTAACGTGTCTGATAAATATTGGCCAGGTGTAGGAGAGAACGGAATTCACCCAGGCATCTTTCTGACCCACAGGAATATCTCAGTGAGTTGGTAGCTTTCCATCAGATGTAAAGAAAGGCCTCTTCTATTCAGACCAGAGAGGAAGTGGTGACTAAAATGACGAAGGAGTTAGGATAGGAAGCCTTAGCCTTCTTAGAGAAGATAGTGGGGCTCTGAAGTCCCTGTCAATTTTTAAATCACAAATGCAAGGGAGAGAGCATAGAAATACAAGTCAAGAGACTGCAGTAGTTGGGATTCTTTTAGGTGGTGGTGTCAGAATCCATCTCAAATTAGGTTAAGGAGAGGCACAAAAATCTACTGGCTTCCCAAGTCATTAGCTTATGTCTCTTCAGATTCTCAGTATTGTGTTAGCTCAGGTGTGGCTCAATCCGGGCACTCAGCAACATCAGGAATCTCTCTCTACTACACACTCTCCTCTGTGTTGGCTTTGTACTCAAGATGATTGTCCACAGATGATGGCAAGGATGGTCCCCAGCAGCTCCTGACTCCCATCCTTGCTCTTTAGCAATCCTTCTAGAAAAATAACATGTCTTTCTCGATAATCTCAAAAAAAGCTTTAGGGCAGATTCTCAATGACTCTTTTTGAGCCAAATTGGGTTAGATGCCCACTTTCTAGCATCACTGTGGTGATAAAGATGCATTTCTCTAATTGGCCACGCCTGGACTGTTTGGACAAAGCCTGACCTAGGATAGGTCAGCTTAACCTAAATCACAGGGATGGAGAGGCAGAGAGAGGTGTCATCCAAAGGAAAATTGAAGTCCTGTTGCTAAATGAATGGAGAGGGCAATGGATGATGGTTAGAAAAATAAAATAAAGTAAAATAAAATAAAATAAAATGAAGGAAGGAAGGGAGGGAGGAAGAAATGGTATGTCCACTACATCTGCTGTCCAGTACTGGCTCTGACATTTACTAGTTCTCTGTGACTTTAAGCAAATCCCTTTCCTTTTTGATCTTCTATTTTTTCATGTAGAAAAATGAGGGATGTGGACAATGTGTTTAAGATGATTTCCAGTTCTAAATAGTCTTTGATTATGAATCATGTACATTCACATGCTCCTCAAATTTCATATCATAGTCTGGTAGCTCAAAGGAGCACCACACCTGGAGCTCGAAGGAGGCAGTTTTAGGAAAAATACAAGAACTGGCTTCCTCAGAGAAGTTACTGCTTGAAGAACATAGAAGCTGGAGCACAGGCTTGCATGCCAGATGACTGAGCAACCCTGGCAAGTACTGAAGCCTCTACGCTGACGCGCACAATGGCTGTCATAAAAATTCCCACCTTGCGGTGTGTGATGAGATGTCTGGCAAGCACAATGCTAAGATGGCCCCAGGATTCCCACTCCCTGGCATCCATGGCCCTGACAATCCCTGCCCCTGAGTGGGGTGGAACCTGCGCATTGCTTCTATCCAGCAGATGGGATGATTACTCCTGCGATTGCATTACATTATATAGGACTCCGTCTCAGCCACTGGAGCTGGAGATCCTGCTGTCCTGATATGAGAGGAGGGGACCACGGCAGGAGCCAGAGGGCAGCCTCTAGGACCTTAAAAGGTCCCTGGCTGACAGTGGCAAGAAAACAGGGTCCTCAGTCCTACCACTGCAAGGAAAAAAATTCTGCCGAACAACTCGGGGAAATGTAAAGTGGAGTCTCCCCCAGTCAAGCTTTTATTTATTTATTTATTTATTTATTTATTTATTTACTTACTTACTTATTTACTTATTTACTTATTTTACTTCTTTTTTAAAAATATATTTTTATTGATTTCAGAGAGGCAGAGAGAGGGAGAGAGAGACAGACACATCCATGATGAGAAAGAATCATGGATCGGCTGCCTCCTGCAAGTCCCCTACTGGGGATCGAGCCCACAACCCGGGCATGTGCCCCCAACCGGAATCTAACCTGGGACCCTTCAGTTCGCAGGCCAACGCTCTATCCCCTGAGCCAAACTGGGTAGGGCTAACATTTACTTTAATGTCTATACTTCAGGCCATTTTTAGACAGACTCTTTCATTGGTGCTTCGTCCATTTTAAATTGTGTGAATAGATTCATCCATTTTAAGTTGTGTGAATAGAATAAAGTTGTAGGTACCACAAATTAATTAGGAGGCACATTTAAACCAGATACTCTAGATAAACACTAATTAGGATGTTATGAGTAATTTTCTGTCAGATTTCTGTCATCTTAAAACACAACAGTGAAAATAATAAAATGGTCCAATTAAAGGTAAACTTACAAATTCTGTGTTTGTCATTTACAAAGCAATTTTAATCGAACCAGTTATAGTCATTAAGTCCTAAGTAGTCCTTGACTTTTACAGAGAATTGACTGAAACATCAGAGCGCTTGCCACGTCCGAAACACTGCGCCAGATATTAAGAAACAAGTCTAGAATGCAAAGGTCAAGTGACTATACAGAGGCAGAGAGGGCAGTTACACTCCAGCTGTGCAGAGGGAGGAGCAAGAAATACAGGTGCAGAGAAGTACATTTGGCCTCAACATTCCAAAATGAAGCAGATGTGGAAAAGCCATTTTCAAACCCAGTTCCCTCAGTCAGGCCTTTAGGAGGGCAGTCTAGCCAACACCCCAAGGGCAGCCTGTGAAACCCTGAGCACGGGAACCATCAAGCCAGCCTGGAACCCTACCTAACCCATGGAAAAGGGAGATAACACACGTTTGTTGTTTTAAGTTGCTCAATTATTATAATTTGTTATGTAACAATAGAACACTCATACAAGGGGTACATAGATCATGCATGTAAAGTGCATACACTTAGCATGGTGCCCTGCTAAGTAGTCTATATTAGCTACTGTTAGTCTATATATATAAAAGCCTAAGTGACCATTATGACTGGTCGACCGAGTTGACTGGTCGCTATGATGTGCACTGACCACCATGGAGCAGATGTTCAATGCAGGAGCTGCCCCCTGGTGGTCGGTGCGCTCCCACAGCCAACCTCCTGTGACCAGCCAACCTCCTGCAGTCCCCCGCGCGCCCCCGCCCCCCGCCCCAGCTGACCGCCACAAATTCGTGCACCAGGCCTCTAGTATTATAATGAAAGAGTTTGGCACTGTAGATTCAAGGTAGTACAAGGCTATAAACTTCCCTGCATCCATCAGTAAAAACCTTCTAGGCTGGATGGTCCCTGGTCTAAGGCCACACTTCCATCCTAAAAGTGCCATCTTTGCAGACACCTATACAGCCAAACGATGACCAAACTGATGCACCTTTGATTTGAAACACAAGTTATAATCATTCAATTTCAGCAGAAACTGTTTTAGTGTAATGGGAACTGATGCAGAGTATTAGTGTTGGAAATGTACCACTGCGCTTACCCAATAATGAGGCGAGAGCAGGTAAGGATGAACAGGTGTTTCCAACCACCTCAGTGTAAAATACTAAAATTGGGTTCATCTAGTACAGGGGTCCTCAAACTATGGCCCGCGGGCCACATGCAAATACAAATATTGTATTTGTTCCTGTTTTGTTTTTTTACTTCAAAATAAGATATGTGCAGTGTGCACAGGAATTTGTTCATAGTTTTTTTTTAAACTATAGTCCGGCCCTCCAACAGTCTGAGGGACAGTGAACTGGCCCCCTGTTTAAAAAGTTTGAGGACCCCTGATTTAGTAGGCCAGTGGTTCTCAACCTTGGCTGCACATTAGAATCACCTGGGAATCTTTTTAAAATTCTAATTTCTGGGCCTCATCCTCTGGAAATTCTGTTTCTTTGTTATGGGATGAGGCCACAACATTAGTAACAAAGAAACAGAATTTCCGGAGGATGAGGCCCTGAAATCAGGATTTTAAAAAGATTCCCAGGTGGTTCTAATGTGCAGCCAAAGTTGAGAACAACTCATCTAGGCTTTGGAAACTAAGAGAAAGGAAAATAACATTTACTGAGCACTGCCAGGTGGTCTAAAACACATTGTGGCCTTTAATACAAATGGCCGATGGGAAAGAAATTATCCTCTCCATTTTATAGGTGAACAGGTGAAATGAAAAGTGAGCTCAGAGAACTTCAATGACATGCCCAGGGTCACCAGGTCTGACCCACATTGTCACTGACCTTGATAACTGGGAGAGTCCTTGGAATCTACCATGATGTAATTGTAATATTTGTATGTGAAAGGAATGTAGCCCACAAAAAATGGGGGGAGAGAATGGAATGGGTGAGTAGGATCTGAAGCCGAACAGCTTCATTTGAAAACATTGACATTTGGCTTAAAAAGTGCGTCAAATAATATGTTTCCAAGGTTGGGGGAGGGAGCCCTTAAGAGAGACAACAAGGACACATATAGCCATTCCTAGTGGGAGAAAGGAAATAAAAAGCAAATAATCTTCCTTTTAAAATGTATTGTGGTAAGAACACTTAATATGAGATCAACCCTCTTAACAGAATTTCAAGTGTTCAGCAGTTTTGTTATCTATAAGTGCCGTGTTGTAGAGCAGATCTCTAGAATTTATTCATCTTGCCTGACAGAGTTTATATCCATTCATGAGTATCTCCCGACTGCCCCCTCCCCCCAGGCCCTGGCAACCACCACTCTCCTCCCTCCTTCTCAGAGTTACTATGTAGGTGTTTCATATAAGTGGCATCTTGCAGTATTCGTCTTTCTGTGATTGGCTTAATACACTTAGTCCTCATCATTCATCCATGTTGCAAGATTTCCTTCGCTTTATGGTACAATAACTCTCCGTTATATGTATACTAGTAGCCCTGCACACGAATCTGTGCGCGAGTAAGTCGCTGCCACTTGCCTCAGCTGGCCACTCCACCCACCGCCACTGGTAGCCCTCCACTGCTCACATCTCGCTGCCCCACCCTCCTGTAGCTCTCTGGCAACTGACCCGCCCTGCTGTAGCTCTCCGCCACTTGTAGATTGGTCATGACATTACAGTGTCCTGGCTAATTTGCATATTCCTCTATTATTATATTAGATATCACATTTTCTTTATCCATTCATTCATCAATGGACATTTAGGTTGTCGAGTGCATATATCTCTTTGAGATCCTGATTTCAATTCTTTTGAATAATTACACAGAAGTGAGATTGCTAGATAATTTGCTAGTCCTATTTTTATTTTTTATTATTTTTTATTTTTTATTTTTTTTATTTTTTTTTTTATTGCTTAAAGTATTACAAAGGGTATTACATATGTGTCCATTTTATCCCCCCGCCCTAGACAGTCCCCAGCCTCCCCTATCCCCCAGTGTCTTATGTCCATTGGTTATGCTTATATGCATGCATACAAGTCCTTTAGTTGATCTCTTACCCCCCTACCTCCTGCCCCGCAACCCTCCCCGGCCTTCCCGCTGCAGTTTGACAATCTGTCTGAGGCAGCTCTGCCTCTGTATCTATTATTGTTCAAAAGTTTATAATGGTCTCTATTATCCATGAATGAGTGAGATCATGTGGTATTTTTCCTTCATTGACTGGCTTATTTCACTTAGCATAATGGTCTCCAGTTCCATCCATGACGTTGCAAATGGTAAGAGTTCCTTCCTTTTTAGAGCAGCATAGTATTCCATCGTGTAGATGTACCACAGTTTTCTAATCCATTCATCTACTGATGGGCACTTAGGCTGTTTCCAGATCTTAGCTATGGTGAATTGTGCTGCTATGAACATAGGGGTGCATATATCCTTTCTGATTGGTGTTTCTGGTTTCTTGGGATATATTCCTAGAAGTGGGATCACAGGGTCAAATGGGAGTTCCATTTTCAGTTTTTTAAGGAAACGCCATACTGTCTTCCATAGTGGCTGCACCAGTCTGCATTCCCACCAGCAGTGCACAAGTGTTCCTTTTTCTCCACATCCTCTCCAGCACTTGTCGTTTGTTGATTTGTTGATGATAGCCAGTCTGACAGGTGTGAGATGGTACCTCATTGTTGTTTTGATTTGCATCTCTCGGATGATTAGTGACTTTGAGCATGTTTTCATATGTCTCTTGGCTTTCTGAATGTCCTCTTTTGAAAGGTGTCTATTTAGGTCCTTTGCCCATTTTTTGATTGGATTGTTTATCTTCCTTTTGTTAAGTTGTGTGAGTTCCCTATAAATTTTGGAGATTAGGCCCTTATCAGATATGGCATTGGCAAATATGTTTTCCCACACAGTGGGTTTTCTCGTTGTTTTGTTGATGGTTTCTTTTGCTGTGCAGAAGCTTTTTATTTTGATGTAGTCCCATTTGTTCATTTTCTCTTTAGTTTCAAGTGCCCTAGGAGCTGTATCAGTGAAGAAATTGCTTCGGCATATGTC
This sequence comes from Myotis nattereri, assembly GCF_964212035.1. Taxonomy (NCBI): domain Eukaryota; kingdom Metazoa; phylum Chordata; class Mammalia; order Chiroptera; family Vespertilionidae; genus Myotis; species Myotis nattereri. Next base: position 95,013,069 of record NC_138079.1, on the reverse strand, counting down.
TGAGATTTTGTTGCCTTTGGATTCTTCTAGAATTTTTATGGTTTCCTGTCGTACATTTAAGTCCTTTATCCATTTTGAGTTTATTTTTGTGTATGGTGTAAGTTGGTGGTCTAGTTTCATTTTCTTGCATATATCTGTCCAATTTTCCCAACACCATTTATTGAAGAGACTATCTTGGCTCCATTGAATGTTCTTGCCTCCTTTGTCAAATATTAATTGAGCATACTGGTTCGGGCCGATTTCTGGGCTCTCTATTCTATTCCATTGATCTATATGCCTATTCTTGTGCCAGTACCAGGCAGTTTTGAGAACAGTGGCTTTGTAATACAACTTGATATCTGGTATTGAGATCCCACCTACTTTGTTCTTTTTCAGGATTGCTGCAGCTATTCGGGGTCTTTTTTTATTCCAGATGAATTTTTGGAGAGTTCGTTCTAGATCTCTGAAGTATGCCGTTGGTATTTTAATGGGAAGTGCGTTGAATTTATAGATTGCTTTGGGTAGTATGGACATTTTAATGATGTTGATTCTACCAATCCACGAACACGGTATGTTCTTCCATCTGTTTATGTCTTCCTCTATATCTTTTTTCAACGTCCTGTAGTTTTCTGAGTAGAGGTCTTTTACCTCTTTAGTTAAGTTTATTCCTAGGTAGCTTAATTTTTTTGGTGCGATGGTAAACGGGATTGTTTTTATAATCTCTCTTTCTGAAAGTTCACTATTGGTGTATAGAAATGCCTCAGATTTCTTGGGGTTAATTTTGTATCCTGCTACATTGCCAAATTCATGTATTAAGTCTAGTAGCTTTTTGATGGAGTCTCTAGGGTTTTGTATGTATAATATCATGTCATCTGCAAATAAGGGCTAGTCCTATTTTTAATTTTTTTTTGAGGAAACTCCATATTGTTTTCCATAGTGGCTACACCATTTTTGGATCCAATGGAATACGAGGGTTCCAATTTTTCCACATCTTCACCAATACTTGTTGACTTTAAAAAGTATACAATAACCATCTTTTTTTTTTTTTAAAAAAAAAAGAACAACCAGAATTTTATTGATTTCAGAGAGAAAGGAAGAGGGAGAGAGAGATAAAAACATCCATGATGAGAGAGAATCACTGATTGGCTGCCTCCTGCATGCCCCTCACTGGGGATCGAGCCCACAACCAGGGCATGTGTCCTGACTGGGAATCAAACTGGGAATCAAATCGTGACCTCCTGGTCAATAGGTCTAAGCTCAGTCACTGAGCCATGCCGGTTGGGCTATCATAACCATCTTAACAAGTGTAAGGTCATATGTCTTTGAGGTTTTGATTTGCATGTCCCTGTTGACTAGTGACATCGAGCATCTTCTCCTACACCCGTTGGCCATTCATAGGTCCCCTTTGGAGAAATGTCTGTTCAAGTCCTTTTACCACTTTTTAATTGGGCTGTTAAAAAAGCACCAGCAACAAAAGCAAAAACAGACAAGTGGCACTACATCAAACTAACAAGCTTCTGCACATCACAGGAGACATCCAATACAGTGAAAAGGCAACCCGCGGGATGGGAGAAAACATTTGCAAACCACATACCTGACAAAGAGTTACTTTTCAAAGATACTTTCCATTTCTAAAGAGTGGGCATTAATCATTTTCTTCGTAGCCTCCATATTGATTTTTTCTTCTTCCAATATTTAACAAATTGACCACTGAAAATTGAAATGCCAGAGGCTGCAAAGGTGTTTCTTTTTTCTTCTCTTTTGTATGAGAACATTTCTATTCTATCTCTTCTAAATAGGATTTGAGGCAGGTATGAAAGATATATGGAGTATTTCTGCAATAATAAATCATAACTGATTAATTAAGAAGATGCAACTATAAAAAAGCCCCAACCAAATAAACAATGATGTGAGGGAGAACCAGGAGCAATATTTGTTACATAAAATCCATGCCTGCTAGCGGGTGGCCACAAATCTGCTTCTGCAACCTGCCGGCATCTGACTAGAAGAAACAAAGACGATTAGTTATAAGAATTGCATGTCTATACATAGAAACAAACAACATGGCAATGAGCATTTATTGAGCACAGTGCAGTACCAGGCCTCCACATATATAATCTCACCTAATCCTCACAACAAACCTGCAAGCTAAGTCTTAGTATTAGCAAGCTAAGTACGAAGTATTATCCTCCACGTCTGAGGATAAAAGAGAGGTCCAAGCTTACTGAGCTAAAAGGTGGGAAGTATGAAACTCCTGCCCAGGTCTGAGCTCTCCCAGACCTGCCCTTCCCATTGCACTGCGCTGCACGTTCCCACTGCAGACACTTTGGAGAAACACAACCAAAGCCAGGCAAAATTTTCTCCAAGGCATCTCAGAGGGAGGGCCCGGTGTCATGTACTGAGCCTGGCTGTCAACAGCCACCTAAGAGCAAGCCAGAAACAAGTGGAAGGGTTGTTTCTCACCTGGTCCCTCAATACTAGTGGGTGGCACCCTGTCAAGGTCAAGTGTGGCACGCAGGCATCCTACAGGGAGGCATCCAAGACATGACAGGTTGTTGTTTTATGTCTTAAACGTGCTGCTGTCAAATGACTTCAACAGAGAAACTTCTGGTCCGCAGCGCAGAAAGGTCACAGAGGCCCCAGAAATCAAAGTCTACATTCTATGTGGGCATCTGACTAATGAACTCCTAGGAGGCCAGCTCTGCTTCACTGAGCACCTCGGGGAGGTAATGAGCTGCGGCGAGGACGGAAGCAACCATCCAGGTTAGAAGCAGAGGGAGGTGGAGCTGTGCCCACCAGACACAGAACTGTCCAGAACAAAAGCCATGCGGGCATCTGCAGGAACCAGCAAGAGGGAAGGAGAGGTGGCGAGATGTGTTTGGGAGGCTGTGAATTTCAATTAAGCACAGTCTTAATTAGGACTGAAACAGCTCAAACAATTTTTTTTATGTCCTCCCACAAGTACCAGCACAATCTTGGCCTGATCCTAGACCCCAGTCCTTTTGATCATTTCTTTATGCAATAGCAATTCTGAGGATACAGAGTGGGCCCTTGCCCTCATGGAGGTCCCCTCTGAGGGTGTCTGGACTCTATCCCTCCACTGGGCTGCTGAGGGAAAAGATCTCAGGAAGGGACAGTGGAAACAGGCTGTGTCCCCGTGGTTGGAGATTAAGGTGGACAGCTTCCTTGAGTGCCCTCCACTTGGCATCCATAAACCTACGCACCCCCAATCCCAGTGGATAAGGAGCTAGCCTCCCCATGGTGTTTGTGGGTCACCAAGTCTGGAATTAGAACCCAGTTCTGACTGGCTCTAAAACCCATTTTGTTCTACAGCATCTCACTGCTCCTGGGCTGAACAATCAAGAGGTCTGTGTCATGACCCGGCAGGTGCATTGGCTTATTCGCAACCCTCTCCTTTCTTGGGCAAATCTCAAATGAAATAAAACCCCTGACGCCTGTTATGCAGATAGGATGTGTGGTTAGTACGCCAGTGGTTATTTTTACAGCAGCCTTGCCGCTTCAAATCTCAGTGAGGAGTGGGGATTGAGCCAGCAACCACCACATCAAAATGCCACAGAGAATCCAAAAGCAATGTCATCAATATTGCTCAGAGCCAACTCTAGCCTCTGACGTCTGCATTGGAGGCAAGTTATCTCACACTTTGCATCCAACTGAAGAGACAGGAGAAACACAGGGAAGCAGGTGGGAGAAGGGAAGGCAGCTCACAGCCCCTCTGCGGAGGACACAGAACCCCATGAAGAGCAGACACAGCTCAAAAAGCTCATTATTCCTAACATCTAGCCTACTCAGTCTTGGATATTTCTGAAGCCTCACAGTATCATTGAACTTGGTGATGTTCCCGGAGGTGCCATGTGCTCAAGGATATTAATAAGTCGGAGTCACCTGGTTATAACATTGCTTGCATCAGGTTCAATATTAGTTACACTGAATGTTCCCCCTACTCACCAACATTCTGGTAAATAGCGTTTGACATCATCTCCAGGAAAATGGCCATGAGTGACCGGGTATTAACATAATTGATTTTGCTTTCATTTCTATGGGCATTTCTATTAACTCAATTAATTGCTTTAAAATGCCTGTTATTTCCATTCATCCTTCAAAGAGGTGTTCAGCTCCATTGATTATGAAAAGCATAGATTAACAAGGCATCCTCAAAGTGGAGTATTGAATGTCATGGTGGGTCTGTAAACTTTGGGGGCATTAGATTGTATTATTATAGCTGAACAGACTGGACAAAAGCTTCCTCAGAGAGCTCGTTTTTTCTTTTCTTGGCGGAACTTCTGGGTCCTTTGGGCAGAGCAGATGTCTCCAGTACTCACCTGAGCAGGGAGAACACCTAAGCAACACCAGTCATTCAAACAACATGCTTCTCTTCCAATTAATTTCACAGCCTCTTCGTGACCTTGCATTCACAGCTCAAAAATCCGTCCAGAGATTCCTGCTACCCCTCATCCCCCACCCTTCTTGCATTCTAAAGCCACAGTTTGAAGGGTGTGTCTCCATAAGTGAAGGCAAGCAGACCTAATAAAGGTGGAGCCGACACAGCCTTGCCATTGGCTGAACTCATGCTTGGTTTAGAGGGAGGCACGGGGGGAAATGCCCATCTGTGGAGTCTGTTACCAAAAAAATAGTTTGCGTTACATTCTGGGGTTCTTAGAGCCAGGAAAGATTGTTGACATAATCTTGTCAGCTATCGGTGAGCGTGAGGTGAGGCTGTATGGAATCCCACGGAACAAGGTGGAGTTTGAATTCTGTGGTTTGAGGGAGTTGGAGAGAGTCACACAGCGAGAGGTGGGCGGACCCCAAACCACCAAGGATCTTGTGTTTTCACCTCAGGACTTTTAATTTTATCCTGTAAGCTGGGTAGTGATGTACTCAGATATGTTTTGGAAGGTGGACATGAGTAAATGAAGCCAGTTAAGAGACAGGGAGACCATGAAGTTCCAGAATCGGGGATGTCACAGAGACAATTAGGGATGAGGAAAGGGCTTGTATGGGGACAGGAGGATGCTGGCTAGCTCACTAAGGCCAACCCCTTCAACCAGATCACCTGCGTGGCTCTGTTCTGTGACAGCAATTCACCTTTCTTCCTAGTCCTCCCCTGTGACTTCCAGAGGTCCCGATTTATTGGTTGTCCTGATGCAGGTGCTCGGATTAGCCTAAGCTAGGACCTCCTGGGTCATTTTCCTGGCTGGACTCCAAGTTCACCTCTCAAACATTATTCTCTGGCCTAGGCCCTCTCACACTAATACTGCTACACTGACCTTTCTGTTCCTCAAAGTGCCAAGCTCATCTCTGCCTCAGGACCTTTGCACAAACGATCACTGCTGCCAAGAATGTACTTTCACCTCACTCTTCATCTGCAAATGCTGCCTCATCTTTCAGGGCTAAATTAATATCATATCTTTAAAGCAGACTTTCCTGGTTAAAAACCAGCCCCCTCCAGCTAAATTAAACCCTTCCTTTTGCTTTATTTTAATAGCAGTTTTCACAATCTGAAATGATATAACCCATTCTGTGTTTAACAACAGTCCTTCTACTAGACTCCATGACAAGGACTGCTTCTGTTTTTCAACTCTGTATCCGTAGCATTTGCCCTAGCACGTGGCATAGAGTTGATGGCCAATGACCATTTGTACAAACACTCTGGGTCCACCTTGCAGCCTTATTCTGTTCCTTCCTTGCCTGATGCTCACACAGTTATAGGAAATGGGTTTCTGGAATATTAGAACAGTCTTATTAGAAAGGAACCCCATTTAATGGACCTTTGGCAACCCTAATACCAGGCCCCAAATCCCAGCTCTTCCTCTGGGTGGCTGAGTGGCCCTGGGAACATTACCTAATCTGAGACTTGGGTTTCTCAGAAGAACAATGTGAATCTTCACTTTATTTATAGGGCTGCTCTGAGATTCAAATAAAAATCTATATCCATCCCCAGGGCAGTACTTGGTGAACATCAGCGTCCTTCCCGGCCACAAAGTGAAAGCTGTGATTGGACCGGAACTGGCATCTATTAGGTAGAATTAATTCTAATCTTCAATATTGACCAGAGCTCGGAGCATTTTTTTCTTCTTCCTGGAAATAAAATAATATTTTAATTCAGTTCCACTTAGAAAATAAAAGTAGTTTCCTTGTATCCACCGGAAGCCACTAACCACACTTTCACACACAGAAAGCTTAGGAACAGCCCGCTGATTTACCAGATGTCTCCATATAGTGCATTTACATCCCTGGAAAGTATATGAGCTTATGTAATTGCCTATATTTGTGACTTCTGTCTCTGGGTTGGAAGCCTGACTCTGCCACTCACAACCTCAAGGACCTCAGGAAATTTACTCATCTTCTCTGAGCCCGTTTCCTCACATGTAACATATAGATGATCACATGAGGTTACTATGAGATTGCAGTGAATTCATATAGAAAGCACGTGAAGCGAAATCTGACACGTGTCAAGTTCAACATCAATTTCAGTGATGATTGTTAATATGCTTAGCACAGTGCCTGGCGTGCAGTAAATATGTTCTCACGTTAGCTATGACTGATTAACTTCTGCTGAGGTCCATTGGATAAGATCAGGAGCAGTGAGACTGGACAGGGCAGGTGGGGGCTATGCTGATGACCAGTTTATAAAACCTGATGGTTTGGCCTTGCAGGCACTGATGGGGTGCTATCACTTTAAGGGAGGAAATCAAAGGATACTTTTCCTCTAAAGCAGTGGTTCTCAACCTTGGCTGCACATTAGAATCACCTGGGAATCTTTTTAAAATCTGGATTTCTGGGCCTCATCCTCCGGAAATTCTGTTTCTTTGTTACTAATGTTGTGGCCCCACCCTATAAAAAAGAAACAGAATTTCTGGAGGAGGAGGCCCAGAAATCAGGATTTTAAAAAGATTCCCAGGTGATTCTAATGTGCAGCCAAGGTTGAGAATCACTGCTCTAAAGCCCACAAACAAGTGAGCATGTCAATGTTTTGAAAGGGAGCTTGAGATTTACACATTTCACGTGACATGACATGCACCTCACATGTGCAAGCCCATCTCCTCGTTGCAGCATACTCCCATAGTTATATTGAGTGTCTATCCAGAGGTCTTGGAGTGTTTTTTTTTTAAGCACTTGGAAATATTCGAGGCCTTTAAGCCAGAGTTTGGAGCGAAGGGTAGAGAAGAATCCTTATTTTTCCTCTGATAACTTATAGCTGGGCCTCCTCCCGAGAAATGAAATGGGAACAATTTGATAGCTAGTGTCAAGGGCAGGGCACTCCATCTGGTTGAAATTTTTCCCCAGCTTATAACTAGTAAATTAGCACATGCTTAGATCGCCTGGGATGTAATTCTCTTTAATGCCTGGTTTCTTTTGGCCTCTGAGTGGTTTGTCAAAGAGAAAAATCGAAGATGCCAAAAGAACACTGCAGTTTGCCGGGTTCTGACTTCTTAAGACTCAGAGAACTAGGACCCGTGAGAGCTGTTTGTCCATTTCCAGAGCGGAAGCTGCAGCCTGGAGGGGCCACCAGGCCACACAGTGGGTAAGTAGCCAGGACTGAGATTTGAACCCAGGACACTGTGGCCTCTGGGGCCAGGGCTCTTCTTTCTGATGCTTCGGAGTCTTTATTTATTGACTGTCCCACTCCGGGGGGATCATTGTCTAACAGCAGGGTACTTTCTCGGCACAAAGCTTTCCTTCCACGAGAAGAACCCGAGACCCTAACAACCTCTTTCCTGACACTGGCTGATACTGCCTTTGTGTGATGCCTGGAACTGTAGCAGCCATCTTGCGGCCATGAGATAAGAATAAACCCTGTATGATGATGGCATATCAGAAAAAGTGAAAGGACAAGAGCCTCTCTCATCATGCTCTGTAAGGTTTTAAACTTGGAACCATCCAGAAGATCTCATGGCCTTGGATGTAGAAAACTGGGCTAGATCTTCCCTGTAAGACAGCCAGTAGGATAACTTTGATAGATTATAGAAGAAGTGACATATGCAGTGTAGTCTCTTTATATGCACACAGGGGAGGTCTGGTCCATGTTTGACCAGGACAGTGCCACCCACGGCGGGGGGGAGGGCAAATAGTATCTCTCTCTGTGTCTCTTTTTTTCTGAATGGAAGAAAAGCTTTCTCAGACTGATTTTTTCAGCTGATTTAGTCTCAAGGCTTAATGATCAGGTTGATGTCACCTGCCCAGAGTACAGTATCAATCACTTGACAAAAGGAATGGAGTCTCCATGACTGCCTTAGATCAGTGGTGTTCACTGCTGGCTGCCCATTGGAATCACGTGGCACATCAGTTCTCCCGTGGGCTAGAGCTCTTTCTCCTTGTCCCACATCTTACGGTCTTGAATCTGGAAAACTCCCCTCATGTTGAAAGGTCAATTTTTTATGTTATAAACCTGACTCTGTGATACCCAAAGGGCATGTAACTCTTCATTGAGCATCTACAATGGGGCAGACATTGTTCAGATCATTGGAGATGTTATTTTAGTGAGTGAGACAGGGAAGTCCTGGATCTCATGGAGTTTTATACTTAATTGAAGGGAAACGAAAGAGTAAACAGAAACCTAAAATAATTTTAGATGCTGTTACATGTCAGGAATAACCTAAAACAGACGAATTTCATAGAGAGAGACTGGAGATGGGGTGCCAATTTATATTGTCAAGAGAGGTCACTTTGAGACAGGGTCTCTGAATTGCAGCCAAATGGCTAAAAGGCAACATAACATTCTTAGAAGAGGAAGCAGCATTCCTGATTAAAAATGATCCTGGTGCCCAGCTGGTATGGCTCAGTTGGTTGAGCATTGTCTATGCGCCAAGAGGTCATTGGTTAGATTCCCAGTCAAGGCACGCGCTGGGGTTGTGGATTTGATCCTGGTAGGGAGCATGCAGGAGGCAGCCGATTGATGATGTTCCTCTTTCATTGATGTTTCTCTCTCACACTCCTTCTCCCTTTCTCTCTCTAAAATCAATAAAAACATATATTTTTATAAATGAGCCCGGTGTGTTTGAGGAACAGTCATGAGGCCCAGGTGCCTGGGATGAGAGGGTGGTAGGGAGCCTGGTAGGAGATGAAGTCAGAGGTAGGAGCCTAATGTCCTAGAAATTATAGTGGGTTGAGTGGTGGCTTCTAAAATATATGCCCATCCAGAATCTGTAAATGTGACCTTATTTGAAAAATGGGTCTTTTCAGCTATCATGAAGTTGATAATCTTGAGATCATATATATATATATCACCTTGGATTAAGGTGGGCCTTACATCCAATGGCACATATCCTTATAAGAGAAAAGAAGAGGAGAAATACACACAGGACAGGGTGACATGAAGACTCAGAAGAGATTGAAGTGATGCATCTGGAAGCCAGAGGATGCCAAGGATTGCTGGCAGATGCCGGAAGCTGGGGAGAAGCATAGAGAGGATTCTCCCTCAGAGCCTCCAGAAGGAACCAAACCTGACAGCACCTTGACTTTGGACTTATGGCCCCCAGAGCTGTGAAGGAATATATTTCTGTTGTTTCATGTCATCAAAAATTGTGGTAATTTGCTACAGCAGCCACAGGAAACTAATACAGAAGCCGTGACTCAGAGAGCCCTCCATCGTTCTGCTCTGAACTGGTGCTACGTGTCGGCAGCCCATCCAGCCCCCGAGGAGCCACGCCAGGCTCCTACACACTTGTCCCCTCCCTGGAAACATCTGCCTCCGATTCTGCATGTTCTAGGAAATGTACAAGGGACCATTATTGCGCTGCAAGTCAATTCACCGGAATCCATGTGGCTTGAAAAGATGACATCTCCACGTTTGAAATTTTAGTTCAATTGTTGAGCATGTCTTGGCAGCCATCCTTGCAGTGAGCTGAAATTATCTTTCTCGTATCATCAAAATCCAACAGTAGCATTACTCGTGCTGGGTCCAACTCCAATGGCTTCAAATAATTATTAGCAATTGCTCATTATCTCTTTCGGAAGCCCTAAATATATACCTATTTTGTAAGACATTGGCTCAGTGGGACTGGAAAGGATATGAGACTTTCTTTCTTGGGGTTGATGTGAATGAGGGCATTGTTCAGGAAAACTCAAGCCTGTGGGTGGGTGGGTGCCAACTGGAAATACTGATCAGCGAAGCCAGCTGGGCTAGGAAGCCTTGGTTTTCAGATGTGAAGCCCAAAATAAGATGCGGGGAATAAGAAGGAAACTGTTTTAATTTGTTCTCTTAGCCCCCTAAGTGCCTTTCAGGGTTGCTTTCTCTGTATTTCTCTGACACCATCATCTCACACCTTAAATGTTCAGCTGATCTGGACTGATCTTGAAGACCACCTATGGTCAGCTGGCTGCGGCTGGCTGTGGCTGGCTGGGGCTGGCCCTCACCTAAAGGACCTCACCTGCCAGCCCGGTGGTTGGCTGGCTATTGGTTGGGGCGGAGAGTGATTGGGTCACATGTCCCTCATCGGTCAGCAAGCTAGTCTGGGCTTCCTCACCTGGCAGTAAGTTTCCAAGAACAACAACAGAAGCACACAGGGCCTCTAAGAGCTCGGCTCAGAATCGGCACATGCCGTTGCCTCCACCGCCATGTTTTTTTTTTACTAAAGCATGTCCTGAGGCCAGCCCATGTTCAAGGGGTCTGGAGGTCACCTCTGCCCTCAGGATCCCAATTCTCTGAGGCTGCCTCTGTTCCAGCCTTCACAGAACCAGTGTGGAATTCAGACCTTCCTGAAGTACAAGGGCAAACGTACACAGCATTTATGAATGTAATAAAGTTGACTGAATACAAAGACACCTGCACAAACAACTTTAAACTAGGAACATGCATATCCTTTTTCTTTTAAATGTCTATTCTCTCTTCAGGAAATTTCCACTAGCCCATAACCTCATACAATATTTGTGACTCCTCATTCCTCTCCTTGTCTTCTCCCCACTCCTTCTTCTCAAGAGCTTTGTGAACCTTTCTCTCATCCTTCTATACAAGAAGAATCTCTCTCTCTCTCTCTCTCTCTCTCTCTCTCTCTCTCTCTCTCTCTCTCTCCCCTTTCTCTCTGACACACACACACACACACACACACACACAAACACACACACACACCAGTATGCCTAAGCTCAAGTTCATATTTTACACCAAGTATCTTTCCAAGGTATTTTTTCAGACCCTAAAAGAAATTCATGGCCAGGCTTTAGAATAATATTTTCACTTTATATCTTCATAGAAAACTATCAGATAAGAAATACCCCAACATTTAAGTAGTGTCCGATTTTTATTTCTTCTTAAAAACAAACCTGTATTTCTAACTAACTTTCAGTGGAAGACATATTACATCATTATATAAATATCCCGCCCTCACCCCCCACAAAGAGTTTAAAACTTTATTTGTAGCCCACCCACACAGCACCACCAGTTAGTACTGGTTATACTTAGACTCACAGAACATGGGCTCTTCTGACAATACATGGGCTCAGGAAATAATATTTAACACATCTGATTCTAGCCTCTCTTTCTGGAACAACTTCAAGGACATTTTTTCCTGCTAAACATTGATCCTCACAGCTCAGAGAGGTTGAACAATTTCTCCAAGATCACACAGCTACAGAGAAGCAGAGCCAAGATTCAGACTCAAATGTCTGACTCCAAAGACAATGGTCATTTTGCTATTGCACATCTCCACCCAGAGAGCCAGAGGCTGGAGATTCAAGGAGCCTAGACTATGGAGAGAAGGAATCTAAAGAAGCTGAGAAACACTTAGCCAGATATCATTTGTGGTTTTTCTCAGGGCTTACATCCTGACATAATAGTGACAGTACAGGCACAGGAACATGCTGCTAGAGGCATGGGTAACCTTCACCTCCCTCCCTAGGCAAGAAGCACATCTGAGAAGACATGCCCAGCATTCCTGAGCACCTCAGAAACACGTTATCTATGCGAAATCATGCTGGGAATGACCTCGGGAACAATTACCTCTATCAAATCATGTGATTGGAACATGGCCTTATAAAAATGGATGTGATCAAGGCTCAATTTGGCAGTAGTCATTGGAGACACTAAATCATCAAACCTCTGTTAGAACCAGAGATGGGTCGCCATGGTTTTCTGCCTGGGAGGTTCTGATCAAGTCCCTCCACTCCCTTTCGGGAACAAAAAGAAAGTGAGCTCTGAATAATGTGTCTCCATCCATGTGCATATTGGTGATTGTGCACTGAATTCTAGGGGTAGGGAAACCAGCGATGCTCACAGCAGACCCCTTCCCCAGCTTCTTCCTCCAGGCTTTGGGCTCTGTTTTACTTTGAAGGCAATGAACTAATGGAGGAGAGAGTGCTACTAGGCATGACCACTGACTGACTTGCAAGCTGGTCCCAGGCCAGAAGGGAGGTTGTTTGTCATTGAACTTCCCATTGAAGCGCATTTTTATCTTAATCATTGTGTGTTCTGGCACAAACCATCATTCCTTCCCTGTCTCCTGCTACAGGCTGGATCTGGAAACATTCCTGTCGTCCTGACCTGGTCAAGCATGCAACACAATTTCCTGTACTTGGTAGCTGTCACACACTAGTACTTGTGACTGTCACCCCCTTGTCCTTCATAATTCCTTAGCACTTGTTAAAAATTATGAGCAGGTCCTGGCCAGGTAGCTCAGATGATTAGAATGCTGTCCCAATACCCCAGGGTTACGGGTTCATTCCCCAGTTCGGGCACATACAAGAAACAACCAATGAATGCATAAATAAGTGGAACAACTCTCTATCTATCTATCTATCTATCTATCTATCTATCTATCTATCTCTAACTCATCTTGCAGCTGCCTAAGATATATCTTGTATGTCAATTCCCTTCATAACTCTACTAATTACTGCATTGGTGTGGCCAACCCCTTTATTCAGTCCTTCCCTGCCCTCTGCTTCCGGACATAGGTTTTCAGTCCTAACCTTAACTCTAATCATGTAAAAGAAGGTGATATAGTACAGTGGCTAGGAACTTGAATTGGACTACTTGGCTCCTTTGATCATTCATTTCACAAACAGTTATAATGCACCTATTATGTGCCAGGTACTAGTGTAGGTGCAGTCCCTAAGCTAGGATCTTTGCTTTCATAATGTGTCAGGTCAAGTTGAGGGAGAAAAAAAATAATATATAAGCAAGAACATAGTAGATGGCGATAACTGATGTAAAGAAAGCAGAATAGGGTAGGAGATAGAGGTGGGGGTGGGCTGCTTTAACTGTAGTGGGGGAGAGGTCAGGGAAGACCTCTCTGTGGAAGTGACTTTTAAGCTAAAACCTGAAGATTGAGAATGAACCAGTGTGGGGATTTCTGGGAGTTGAATTTCAGGCAGACATTGCACTTACCAGTTGTGACCTTGGAAAGTTCCTTAACCTCACCAGGACTCAGTATTCTCAAGTACGAGATGGCGGTAACAAAAGGCCATTGTTAGAATTGCATGCCATAAGCCATAAGCCATAAACCATAGGAAGCCCCGCATGCTGGGTGAGGCTGAACCACAGGAAACTAACGAGAGCAGGATGGGAGTGATGGACATGGAGGGAAGTGGATGGAGTCTGAGAGAGGTAGGATGGGGCTATGTATGGGTACGTGTGGGGCTGAGACAGAAAAATGACAAGAAGGTTCTCTGTTCCCTGTATTGAGCTTGAAAGATGGTGGTGGTGGCCTCTGCTATGGGGGCGGGGGGTGGTTGGTGGGACCAATCTGCATGGTGAGCAAATGGACTTTGGGATGAGACCAGGTTTTAGTTGGGGCAGTGTTCACACTAATATTACTGTTAGATATCCAAATGGAAGTGTTGAGTAAACAAAGGAAAATTACAAGTCTGAAGCTCTCAAGGGAGGTCTACAAGAAATATGAATTTGAGAGTCATCAGCCTACAGCTTGGATTGATGTCATGAGGCTGAGTGGGGCCAGACAGAATACAGGCTGAAAGAACACATGGAGAAATGCAGATTGAGCCTTATGTGCTCTGTAACACACATGCACCATGGACAGTGAATGGGGGACATGGCTATTTGAATTCTGTCTCTGCCCTTCACAACCTTTGTAACTTTGGGTGTTACCCCACCTCTCTGAACCACACTTCCCTCACCCATAAAATAGGAAAATGTCATATACATCCCAAAGTTTTTATGAGGACTGGCAATGAGGTGAGTTAATCCCTTGGGCATGTCCTAAGGGCATTACACGTGAGTAGGCTTGGAGGTTGCTTTTCCTCCTAGACCCCACCCGCCCATCTCCCAGCCTGTGTTCCCAACTCTGCACTTCCTTGATTCATACCACATTCCTTCCTCGTCTCATTCTAAACCCCCAGCAGCAAAAAGCAGTTCATTGATAACTCTCCGCGGGGCTTCTTTGATATCAGATTTTCCTCTACTTTCCTGCCTCCGAGTAATATCTGGCTCCTCTGAGCAATCTGCAAACTTCTCATGTGGAAAAAAAAGACTATTTAGGATGAACCACTTTCTAAGCTGCATGCTAATAAGTGGTGTTCTTATTGTTATTATATTTGCTTTCAAATCAGCAAGAATTCTGATTAGATTGTGTAGACAGGGGACGGGAGACAATATTAGCCAGTGGTGTGAAGAAAATAAAAGCTATTCTTAGAAAATCTCTCTTTTAATTAAACCCTAATGCTCATTGGGTAGCTGATGATGTCAGTAGATAATCTTGACATGATGTCAGGGGTTGTCTGGAGGAGCTGGAGGACACAGGTGGGAATACATGGTTGCACCGAGCAGAATGGTACCCATGCTCCTCTTGTGTAGGCCTCCTGCAACTATAACGCCCCTCAATCGGTGCTTCCCACGTGTGACCTGCACCAGTTGCTTCCTAAATATCATGCAAGACCAAGGGGAAGATGACTAAGACTCTGGGTCCACACAAATTAGGTTCAAATGTGGTCTTTTCCATTTCCTGTGTGACTCGGGCAAGAGAATGGTCACTCTAGATGTCCACATCCTCATCTATGGCATGAGGGAAATGATACCACTTGCCTCATAGCTTTGTTGTAAGGATTAAATGGGACACTCCTATAAAGGAACAAGGACTTCAGTTGCAATGTGGTGACTGCTCTATAAATGTCAGTTTTTATCATCTTATTTAATTATCATATTATGTAAGGCAGGTGCTAATATGATGCCTCCAAAGAGGAGAAAGTACTGACCTGACGAGGCAAAGAGACAAGTGTCTGATCTGGGATTTCATCATAGTCTTCCCTAATCGAGGCCAGTGTTCCTTCTGTTACACTGATCACCTTGACTCTGTGATGGAAAACCAGTGACTGACCACCATGAAGACGTGTAACTGACTGAATGACAACATTCTAGGTGTGAGTGCGTAGACGGGCGACTGGACAGAGCAAAGAGCCATGACCAGCCTGAAGCCATGCCTGCTGTGTTCAACAATACACTTCCACATGTTCTGCTCATACTGGGGGAACTCCTAGAAATGTCACAAACTGGACCAGACACTGAAGTGAGTAAAAGTGGTGCATAAAAAGTAACTCAATGCTCTGTCCCCATGGAGCTTGCAATGGAGTCTAAAGGGCTGGTATAATGCAAATAATCACCAATAAATGCAAAATGACAATGAAGATCATTTCTACACTGAAAAGGTATAGGGTTCCTATTTTATATACATACATACATCCTGGTTCCCTGACCTAGTCTGAGGGCTCTGAGAAGGCTCTCCTGGGTAATCATATCATTATGTAATAATAATTATTAATGCTTTTATAACATCACTTACTATGTGCCCCACACTGTTTTTGTGTTATGCTTTCATATTATCCTTACAGCAGCCCTATTATATATCGTTACTATTATGCCCATTTTAGAGATGAGGAAACTGAGACACAGAAAGGTTAAGTGATTAATTTCCCCTAGGTTACATGGCTAACAAGTGGCAGAGCTGAACCAAAAGTTGGCTCCAGAGTTCATGGTCTTAACCATGCTGAGGTCTGAAGGGCACATAGGCATTAACTAGGCAAGGGATGGAGGTGGGAGTGCTCCTGGTAGAGGACGGGAGCACAGAGAGTGCTCAGGACTGAGTGCAGCTGGGCAGAGCTAGAGATCGGCAGAGCAGGACCCTGAAAGGCCTTCAGGCTATAGAATACATTTCAGTAGTTAGCCTAAGAAACATGCGCATAGGTGAAAAGTTTTTAAATGGAGAAATCACATTATTTGCTGTTTGATAAAGAACAGGTGGAAGGAGTAGCAAAAGAAGCAGCAGGAGGCAAAGTTCGGAGGATTTCTTAATTGTCCAGGCTGGGATGATAGCGGCCTGGGCTAGAGTGGTAAGGGTAGATCAGAGAAACACTGATGGATTAAAAAAACACATAGGAGGCAAAAAAAGCGGAACTTTGTGATTCATTGGTGTTGGGGGAGAGGGAGAAGGAAGATTAAATGTCCAAAGAGAAAGGAAAAGACAGTTGACTACAGCTGGTCATCTAAAATGACTGCATAGGTTATTGCTTAACTGGGATAAAGCATAAATTCTTGCAACTGGGCCCCAAATACCCACTCTCCAAGAACATGGGAGGGATGTTATTGCTAATAAGAGCATGTGGCAGGGGAAGACCTTTGAGTTTGAATCAACTAGAAATATGGTATGAATCATCTGTGGGCACCAAAAAGACATATTATCTTGGGCTGTTCCCCCAGTAAAAGGGGACACATATCCTTGTCTCAGAAGACACCTGGAGTATGATGCATGCAGTCCTGCACATCAGACATTTACGGAATTGACAGACCCCACCCTGTCTTGATGGTGTCTGGGATACTGACAGGGAAACGTAAAACATTGTCTGAGCATTTATTTCACATCAAGAATTTGCTAGGCTTTTCACACACATAGCCTCTAATTCTTCTCCTGACCTTATAATATGTTAACCTGTTGACTGGAGGATGGCAGCTCAGATATTCAAATGACTGTTGAAGGTGGTGTAACTCATAAGAGACAGGAGAAATTTTGATTTGAGTCAGCCTGATTCAAATGGCTATGATTTTCCCACTATACTGTGCTGTCTCTCAAGACAGAAGAGAAAGAGCTTGAAAATAAAGACTTGGTGGAACTCGATGTTTACTTTCTGATAGTTGCCTAAAATTTCTCATTGGTAAAATTAATAATAGTACCTGCCTCATAGGGTTAATTTTAGGCCTGAAGGACATACTGCCAGTAAAACACTCAGTCCTATGTCTGATGCATAGTCCATAAAAAATGTTTTATATCATCATCATCGTCATCATCATCATCATCGTTGTCACCGTTGTTGTTGTTGAAAGGAAATCGAATTTATTCTAGGTGAGTCCAGAAGACTAGATGAGGACAAATGGGTAGAATTGATAGAGAATTTGTTTTGTTTCAATGGAGCTAGGGGTAGAGCTAACTCATAGTGTAAAGAACAGCCTCAGGAAGGGGTGAGCTCTTCATCACTGGAGCTGCCCAAATCTAGGCTAGACAACCACTTCTGAAAACGACATACGAAGGGCCTGCTCATCAAATTGAGTTATACAACCTCCAGTGGCCCTTTAAACTGAAAATCTGATTCTACCTCCTCCACCTGTTCTAAAGTGACAATTTTTGTTGTGACATGGAGTAAATCTAGGGCACCTGTTCCAAAAATAGCCGCAGAGTAAGGCAGGAGGAGGAGCTGGGGTTGGTGTACGTCACCTTCCCTTTGACTCACTCCTCTTGTATGTCACAAGGCCAGAGAGGAGCAGGGAAATGACGAGAGTTCTTCTGACCCATCCTTTGACTTGGTCAGGTCCCACCACTCCATCTGGCTCTGGTAGACCCAGCTTTGTGGCTGCCCCAAAGGGAGATGCACCCTAACTCTGGCAAAGGCATCACCCCAGGCACACTTGGCCCATTCTTTTTAAGGCGCTGATTTAGAATTTCAAGAAATCATCACTATTGAAAGGAGGCGGGGCTTCTGCTCTTAAAAGCATAAGGCAAATTCATACTGGAGACCTCTGGAGGCCTTCTGTGGAGGATGAATTGACATGAAGCAAGATGAAAGCTCCTTTAAGACAGGGAATATATTTTATTCATCTTTGTGTGTCTCATAGTTTAATACAGGGCCTTGTACATAATACTGGTACACGCTCAATAAATATAGGAGGTAAAGAGCAAATATCTGAATGATGGAATCTAATTATTTGCAAATATGGATCTACTGTCTTTCAATTCAGCTTGGTATTTACAGTATAGGGGGAATTTGATACAATGTTAGTGAGTGGCTATAGGTTCAAGAGACATATCTAGGCTAGAAATAGTTTCAAAATTTTGAGCAGTACGATTGATACTTAAATTTCTATGGCCAGGGCTTAGATGGATGAAACATCTACCCACATGCAACAAAATATAAGAAACAGAAAAATAGTTGAACCACCTAAGATAAATAAGGTCAGCATACTAGGTCCCCTCCTATAGTCAGCTTTTTCTCTCCCTTTCTCTCTCTCCAGCAGTCCTAGGGAGGAGGGCCCCGAGCAATGAGAAACTGAGGTCTCCTGCTCACAGTCATGTGAGTGAGCTTGGAGGAAATCCTCCAGGCCCTGTTAAGTTTTCAGATGATTAAAGCCCTAGTTGCCACCTTGGCTGCAACTCATGAGAGACCCTGAGTCAAAACCACCAGCTAAGCTTCTTTCAAATTCCTCACCTACTTGAATGTAGTATGTGTTAATTGTTTTGGGACAATTGGTGTTGTAGCAATAGATAACTAATGCAATTTTCATTCCCATTCTTGGTACTAAATTCTGTATTAGTGAGGGTCCAATCAGATAAGAATCACTTGGAATAGATAGATAGATAGATAGATAGATAGATAGATAGATAGATAGATTTATTACATGGATTTGACCTCATGTAATTGTGGGAGCTGATAAAACAGCACCTGTAAGGCTGTTGGATTCATGTCTAATGCTGAAGATTGGAGTCCACAGCAAGGTCAGCAGGAAGGGAAGATTGATGTAAAGGGAATGAGAAGATGAAGGGCACTGTGGAACCCATGAGAATGAGGCTGGAACTTCTGATGAAGGATTGGAACCTGTGTCAATTCTCACTGCCTTCAACCAGATGAAATGATGTCCTGCTGGAGAAGCTGGCACCCTCTGTCATGGAGCCCCACACACCACTGGTTTCAGAGCTGGAGAAGCTGAAGGGAGACCCAAGGGGAGGTGGAGCAGTTGACCCCACCCCAATGAGTGGGCCAGCAGGTAAATGGCAACATGTATGTGCTACCCTGACCTTCCAAGCATAGAAACAAATGACTGCTTTCTCCCTCCAAAGCTCCCCCATATCTCTTGTGGCCCACCTTAAGTGGGAAGTTGACACAGCACAAACCCAGCATATTCTCTCAGGTGTTCTTATTTACAACCATGGTTTTAATTATAATCTGTGTCTTGGTGACTTCCAAATTATCTTTTTTTAAAATATATTTTATTGATTTTTTTTACAGAGAGGAAAGGAGAGGGATAGAGATTTAGAAACATCGATGAAAGAGAAACATCGATCAGCTGCCTCCTGCACACTCCCTACTGGGGATGTGACCGCAACCAAGGTACATGCCCTTGACCAGAATCGAACCTGGGGCCCTTTAGTCTGCAGGCCAATGCTTTATCCACTGAGCCAAACCAGTTAGGGCCCAAATTATCTTTAATTCAAGCATTTTCCTGTGCCCCACACAGCTCACTATTTTTTTTTAAAACCACTTTATTGAGATGTGACTGACATGTAAAGAGCTGTATATATTTAATGTATAAAACTGGATGAGTGTGGGGATAAGTATACATGCATGAAACCATCATGACCACCAAGGCCATAGATATATCCATGACTTCCCAAAGTCTCCTGCCACTATTACTGTTGTTATTGTTGTTGTTGTTAACATAAGGTCTACCCTTTTAGAAAGTTTAAGTGTTCAATACAATATTTTTTAGCTATAGACTCTATGCTGTATAGGTCTTCAGAACTGATTTATCTTGCATAACTAAAACTTTGTATCCTTCGACCAATATCTCCCCACTCCCCATCCCTAACCCACCATACCCCTGGTAGCCACCATTATACTCTCTGCTTCTATGCCTTTGATTATTTGAGATTCCACATGTGAGATCACGCAGTATTTGTCTCTGTTTCTATTTCACTTAGCATAATGTCCTCCAGTCCCATCCACGTGGTAACAAATGGCAGTAGTTGCTCCCTTTTTTAAGACCGAGTAATATTCCATTGTCTGTATATATACCACATTATCTTTAACCATTCATTTACTGACAGACATTTAGGTTGTTCTCATATCTTAGCTATTGTGAATAATGCTGAAGTGAATATGGGAGTGCAAGTATCTCTTCAAGGTCCTGATTTCAATTCCTTTGGATATTTACCCAGAAGTGGGATTGCTGGATCATATGGTAGTTCTGTTTTTAATTTTGAGGAAACTACATACTACTGTTTTCCATAATGACTACCAATTCACATGCCCACCACAGTGTAACAGAGTTCCCTTTCTTCCACATCCTCACCAGCATTTATAATCTTTTGTTTATTAAAAATAATAGCCATTCTAACAGTTGTGAAGTTATATCTCATTGTGATTTTGATTTGCATTTCTCTGAAGATTATGGTGTTGAACATCTTTTCATGTACCAGTTGGGTCACATAGACCATTATCTTCTTTATAGGAAACTTCACAGTAGTAGATATATTAAAGGGACAAATAACATGCTACACTGAAAAAGTGTCCAAAAAGTCACAGGAGCTCATAAAATGGAGCCACTAACTCTATTTGGGGAAAACCAAGAAAGAACTCACAGAGGTGAGTCAGGACTTAAAAGATAACTCTGTTTTAAATAGTTAAAGGATATTAATGAAGAGAAAACAGTATTTTTTAAGGACCTACTTGGGAGGTTACAAAGGTTTACTTTTGCTGGATCAGCATCTGAGTGCAAGGAAGGAGTGGGAGGTGAGGTTAGAGAATCAGTGACAGCAAGAACAGACCAAAAAATCCTTGCCAGGCATGTCAAATATTTTGATCTTTACTGTAGGCAATGGGGAGCCATTGAAAGACTCTCAGTTGGGGATATCATGATCCAAATTTTACTTTAGCACAATGACTGGGGCAGGTATATGGAGAAAGAAAGGTCAGTCAATATCGGCTGCAGGGAGACCTATCACTAGACTGTTACAATAATCCATGTGGGAGGAGATGAGAGATGGCAATCCAGCAGTGGGGATGGAAAGCAGGAGGCATGTAGGAGGATTCAGACAGGGAAATTCACCAAAACTGGGGGAGGGAGGGAGAGAGAGGAGTCAAAAAGACTGAGGATTTTGGCCTGGTGGGTGGAAGCCTATGATGCTCTCCTCTGAGGTAGGAAAGAAGAGACGCAAGTGCTGGTAGCAGGAGGAGAAGGGTACATTTTGTTTTGAATATGTTGAGTTTGGAGTGCCTTCAAGATATGCAAGAAGCAGCTGAAAATTAGTTTCTGTGTTATTATTTTTACTTACCTTATCTTTGATGAATGAATGGGAGCTTGATGATCCTGAGCTTTATTTTTTATTGCCAAATATCAGAAATGCCCCAAATCAGTGAAATGCTTTCAAGGTCTGAAGGCAATACCAATACTCACATGTCCTCCGCTGCAGCTTTTGATGGAAGGTGAGTTGTTAAGATGATGGGAGAGGATTCAGGAAGGTGTCAAATGTGGTTTAACCTATCATAGTGGATTTGGGATGCCTGGATTATAAAGCCTCTTGTGCATACTGATTGTACTGAAATAGCTCCCTTGTCACCATATTTATTGTTCTGCTGGTGTTTGTACATCTTGAAGTCAGTCAAATATTCTATGGGTCCATGAGCCAGAATAGACCCTGACTTCTTTGTATTCCTCTGAGCATGCTATAGGGGCCACAGATAATCACCTTCTTCAGCCACAGCATTTTAACTTTCCAGGTAGGAGTCCATGGGCTTGTTCTTCATTGTGCTCAGTGATGGGGGCAGAGAGTGGGATCTAGGTGCTGGTTAATAGGGGATAACCTTCTCTTCCTTCTTTTTATTGCTGCATATTCTTATTCCTTGGATTCTGTTTTCATTAAAGGCCCCAAACAATCAAACTTAACAAAAGCAGTGAGCAAGGCTGATGCCACCAGGTCCTGGGGCCCAAGCCTCTGAAAGGATGACCAGAGTTTCTTATCTGCTTAGGAACAAATGCAGGAGGAGGAGGCTGTCAGTTGGAACACAGGGCTGCCTGCAGTGCTGCTGAGTTAGGTAGGGCCAGGCTGCTCTTTCTTTCTCAGAGACAGATTGAGAGGCAGGCAAGAGAAGGAGAAAACTTCTGAGACACCCTGGCATGTCAGCGGGGGGTGAGAAATGGGAGAGAGTCGGACACTTCCTCAAGAGAAGATAAAGACTTTCAAATGGAAAGTCACAGCACAGTCTGCTCCTGGCTTCTGCCAGCACGCAGGCCCAATAGAAGTTTTTGCTGAACCAAGTGCATCAGTCTTTGCATATGCATCCTCAGAAATTTTAGCATTTTGGATATTCTGGAGGCAAAAATGTAGACCTAATAAAAGTAAAAAAAGTGGCCAAAACTGGTTTGGCTCAGTGGATAGAGCGTCGGCCTGCTGACTGAAAGGTCCCAAGTTCGATTCAGGTCAAGGGCATGTACCTGGGTTGCGGGCACATCCCCAGTAGGAGATGTGCAGGAGGCAGCTGATCGATGTTTCTCTCTCATCGATGTTTCTAACTCTCTATCTCTCTCCCTTTCTCTCTGTAAAAAATCAATAAAATATATTTAAAAAAATAAATAAAAAATAAAAAAAGTGGACCTAGATTCTACCTCCTGTTTTAGGAGAGTAGTGAAGGCTTTGCACCTACTAGTACTTCCATGCAACTTTCAGCACCACGGAGAGCTCAGGAAAATAGTCCTGGGCGACTTTCTGTTTCTTTAGGGAAAGGCCTAAACCATGATCTCTAATTCATGGACCATTCACATCCAGGGAAAGACAGCCTCTGTTCCCAGCACACCTGGGGGCAGATGTCATGAACTTCCAGCCGTTTCATAAAGCAGTTGTTTTTCTTTGACTACTAGAAGCCCGGTGCACAAAATTTGTGCACTCGGGGTGGGGGCGAGGTAAGAGGTCCCTCAGCCTGGCCTGTGCCTTCTCGCAGTCTGGGACCCCTCGATGACCACCTGTTGGCTTAGGCTTGCTCCCTGGGGGATTGGGCCTAAGCTGGCAATCAGACATCCCTCTGGCAACCCAGCAGCCCTTGGGGGATGTCCACTTACCAGCGGGGAGCAGACCTAAGCTGCAGTCAGACATCCTTAGCGCTGCTGAGGAGGCGGGAGAGGCTCCCACCACCACCCCTGTACTGGCAGCCATCAGCCTGGCTTGTGGCTGAGCAGAGCTCTCCCATGTGGGAGCTCACTGACCACCAGAGGGCAGCTCCTGCATTGAGTGTCTGCCCCCTGGTGGTCAGTGTGTGTCATAGTGACCAGTTATTCTCAGTCTTTCTGCTGTTAGGGTCAGTTTGCATATTACCCTTTTACTATATAGGATAGAGGCCTGGTGTATGGGTGGGGGCCGGCTGGTTTGCCCTGAAGGGTTTCCCGAATCAGGGTGGGGGTCCCGCTGGGGTGCCTGGCCAGTCTGGGTGAGGGGCTGAGGGCCGTTTTCAGGCTGGCCGGAGACTGAAGCTCCAAGCCTCTCCTTTTTTTTCTTTTTTCTTTTATTCTGGGATTTATTTACCTTCTATAATTGAAATTTTGTTGCTGCTCCAGCTCCGAGGCCACAGCCAGCTGAAAGCAGGTATCTGGGGTTTGTTTAGCTTCTATAATTGCAACTTTGTTGCTTAGAGTGGAGCTCAGAGCCCGGCCACAGCAGGGAGGAAGCTTGGCTTCCTCCATCACTGGAGCAAGCAAGCCTCCTGCTCTCTTCAGCTGCGTGGCTGCCATCTTGGTTTGTAGGTAATTTGCATATCTCACTGATTAGCCAATGGGAAGCGTATCGAAGGTATGGTTAATTTAATTTCAATCTTTGTCTATTATTAGATAGGATACCCTGAGTACAACTTCTACATTTTGGAACTAAAAAAAGTGCAAACAGAGTTATCTTTTGTATTGTATGGTCAACCATGCCTCTGCACAAGCCTATGAAGAGGGAAGAGTTGGAGCTGAAAATTCTCATTTTACAGATATGCATGAGAAGACTATGAGAAGGATCAGAGGCTTGGAGAGACTAGCCAAAGTTCACAAAGCTAGGATGTGGTCAAGAACCTAAGACATTCTGGCTCCTCTTTCTGCTACATGTTTATTTAAAAATATGAATGGAGCATTTATAGTGGATAAGGGATTAGGGACACAGAGGACGTACCTGCCTTACTCTATTGCAGTGGTTCTCAACCTTCTGGCCCTTTAAATACAGTTCCTCATGTTGTGACCCAACCATAAAGTTATTTTCGTTGCTACTTCATAACTGTAATGTTGCTACTGTTCTGAATCGTAATGTAAATATCTGATATGCAGGATGGTCTTAGGTGCCTCTGTGAAAGGGTCATTCAACCGCCAAAGGGGTCGTGACCCACAGGTTGAGAACTGCTGCTCTATTGGAACCTAGGTAACACTGAGCATAGAACTAGAAATAAAAGATCACGGGATGTGGATTCCAGCTGACCCATGCTCACCCTGACTCCTGCTTCACAAGGACCTGGGCCACTTCAACTCTCTGACTCTTGGTTTCCAAATATATAAAAGGGAGATTATAATCCCTGCCACATAGAAGTGTTCTAAAGATTTCTAAAGGGCTCTTTACAAAAATGGGTTAATTTAATGAACTTTGACAAAGTTCATCAGCGTTCTTAGAAAAGAAGGTAAATGATCCCAATCGGTCCATTTCTAGCAGAAGACTACAGTCTTCTAAGAGAAACATTTTTTTTATTTTATCCTCAGAATTATAGCAAATTTGACTGGTAAGTCAGAGATTTTCTCTCTCATGAGACCATAACTGCCTGTGAATTAAATTTGCTTGGCTGTCTGGCTATCTAGCTTCAGCCAGCAGAATCTTGGGGGAGCAAAATAAATAAATAAATAAAGTGAACTATTCTGGATAACCATGTCACTGGCAGAAGCAAATGTCTCAAGTCCCAACTACAAATATCTCCTAATTAGGAAATAATTATGCCCCCCAAATGGGGCTACATGGATGTAAAAGCATCTCACAAATTGCCGATTAGTTTCATAGCAGAGATGGTATTTAGTGCCACTTCAGTTAATAGAAAATGTGTTGGAAATGGCCCATCTTTAGGAGAGAGAGAGAGAGAGAGAGAGAGAGAGAGAGAGAGAGAGAGAGAGAGAGAGTAGGAGGCTGGGGATGAGAAAAGGCTCAAAAGACAGGGAATGAGGCAAGAGAAAAGGGAAAATGTATCCTTTTTTCTTGGAGAGTGTACTATAATATGAGTTAGGGACATGAAGTTAGAATGGGAAGAATTTTTATTTTATTTCGATTGTAATGGGAAGGCATTGAAAGCTTGAGAGAAGTTGAGGGATATGATCTAATTAATGTCTTGAAAAGATGACCCTGGCTTCTGTCTGGAGAACGGACAGACATGAAGACAAGCGGAAAAGCTAGGTGGAGGGTTAGAAAGCTATTGCAGTATAGATGGGAGGTCAGGGGCTGGGGTGACAGTGGTGGACACGATGAGAAGCAGATGGATCCTGGATGAATTTTAAAGATCATCCAGACTAAGCTGGCCATTGGATTGGATGTGAGTGGGGAAGAGGAGTGAAGGATGACCAATAGGTTTTTGGCCTGAGAAAGCATGTCAGTTGTAGTACCATTTCCTGAGATAGAGAACTCTCTGACTTCTGTGTATGTTGTAGGGCGGTCCAGAGTACTTTTTAAGACATTTTAGGTTTGGGATGTCTTTAACATCTCTAGGTGGAGTTATAAAATATTAATATGTATGTGAGCTCACATATATGTGAGTCCAGAGTTTACAAGGGAGGTTAGACCCAAATAAAGAAATTTGGGGATAGTCAGTGACATTTAAAGTCAAAGGACTGGATGAGATAGTAGATATAGTAGAGAGTGAGGTAAATCAAGAACAGATTCCAAAGGACTTCATCTATCTGCCCATCCAGCCATGCACCCACCCATCAGCTATCCACTCTTCCAACTAGCCATCCTTCTACCCATCCACAAATGTTTAGTAAGTGCCCTCGCTGTGTCAGATGCTGGGTGGGGTGCTGGGATTCAAATGTGAAAAATGACATGGCCCTTGCCTGGAAAAGCTCACATTCCAAGGAGAGGTAGCACACATGAAAAATATAGTAAAACCTGCCAACGCCTGGATTAGCCAGCTGTTAACTCTGCTGCTGGGAAGAGCTTGGAAAAACTAAGAAGGGGTTTCTACTGACAACACATCTTGGAGGAGGACTAACTTTTTTTTTTTTAAATATTTTATTGATTTTTTACAGAGAGGAAGGGAGAGAGATAGAGAGTTAGAAACATCGATGAGAGAGAAACATCGATCAGCTGCCTCCTGCACATCTCCCACTGGGGATGTGCCCGCAACCCAGGTACATGCCCTTGACCGGAATTGAACCTGGGACCTTTCAGTCCGCAGGCCGACGCTCTATCCACTGAGCCAAACCGGTTTCGGCGAGGAGGACTAACTTTGAAGAGGAGAGGAGGAGACCAGCATTCCTGGAAGGAAGAAGAGCGTGAGTGAAGCACGGGAAAATGAGAGCAGATGGTGTCTTTCTTTGCAGAAGAGCAGAAAGGTCTCTGACACGGCATAAGGCACATGGCAGTCAGGGGCATGGCAGGGACTGGAACATCTCTGTGTGCTGGGCCATGGAACTTGAACTTGGCCTGTGGGTCATTGTTTTAAGCCAAAGGCTTTAAGTGAAGGAGAGGTGGAATAAACATGGTCATATTTTGGTTTTAGAAATGTCCTTTGATCTGGGGGCTGTCAAATAAAAATTAAATCTGGCTTTAGTAAGGTGTGAAGTTGTTCAGAAAATTTACCTCCAGGGGGAAGAAAGGGGCTACAGCAATAAGGGAGAAGGACTATTGGAAAAGGGAGAATGCTCTGAACATAGATCTGCGAGCAGCTTAAGGGTTAGGCGAGAAGAGTTTTTCTTTTATAGGGAGGAGCAAACAGATAGAAAGAATAGGGTGTGAGGAAGTGAGATGAATGGGAGTAGCATGATTGGAAAACAGATCAGAGACTCTGAAGCCAGCCCATCCCCAGGAGGGGCTGTTAAGGAGAGGTTGTGTGCCTGCTCAGGCTGAAGGTGGGCCAGAGTCAGGGACCCAGGAGAAGGACAGAAGCTTAACCAAAGTTCAGTCAACAAACATTCTGTTTCCAATCATCAGTGGGGACAAGAAGCTCAGCAAATCCTTTGTGAGGCAAAGGAAGGGGATTTGAGAGGGGCCTATGTGTGGCCTTGGTAAACAAGAGGGACATCCATGACTCATATCTAAGCCACATAAAGAAGAGTGGTTCTCTGCAGTACACGCTGTTTCCTGGAACACAAAAAAGAGAAGTCTTTAACCATCACTTTTTCCCACAATTCACAGTGCTTGGCAAAGTTTACCATTATCCAGAGTTGAGACTGCAAATGTGGGACCTGCACAGGAAGTTGAGGCCCTGATAAGGGACATTAGTAAAGAATGCAGCTAAAATCCTGAAGCCAAACCATGGATTCTTCCCAATTCCACACTTCCCCCTATACCCCTCCAGAGCACAAAGGAGGGAAATCAAGCTACTTCCCCTTTGCAATAATAATAAGCCTGCCTGCAACATCAGTGATGCCCACCAGGGCAGCAACGATGACAACAAAGACCACAAATCCGTTTCTCATTTTCATATCAATCGGCAGAAAT
Source organism: Myotis nattereri (assembly GCF_964212035.1). NCBI lineage: Eukaryota > Metazoa > Chordata > Mammalia > Chiroptera > Vespertilionidae > Myotis > Myotis nattereri. The sequence goes on along the minus strand of NC_138079.1, from coordinate 94,985,212 downwards.
TATCTTTATTAGAAAAATGAAATTTTCCTGTATTTACATTTTTACACCATAGGACCGGGCACTTTCATTGCCTTGTGAGTTATTTACAGATCAGTTTGCACACACATTTCAAACCCCATTCCTTAAAACAGGTTGATAACACGTTGAACAAAAATAAAAGACATAACTACAAGAAGACAACCATAGTACGTATATACTTCCTCTATCGTAGAAAGGTGTTAAGCAAACGTGTAATTTAGTAGCTATGCTTGGAAATATTTAATACAGTTAGTAGCACTTCCTCATGCAGTGGATTAAAATATGACAGGTAGAAGCTGCTGTGATTGGTACATGAACATCTATCCCCAAATGGAAACCACTGAGTAGAGCACACAGCTTGCTTTGGGCTCCGCCATACAAGAGATCGAGCCAGCTCTGATGTGGGGTTTGGACTGTGTTTGAATGTGGCTGTGAATGGAAACCCTCTCTAAGGAGCTCAATCCCATGCATGTTGGGTTAAAATAGACTCAGATATGGACCTTCGAAGGTGCACCATTCAATTTCTCTCTTGTGTGTAATGACCAGCTTGTGTCTTACCCAGTAAGTCTTCTAACATGAATGAACGATGAATAGTTTACCCTCTGCTTCTGCGTAAAAGGACATTATTTGTTACTTTAGTGACCTACTTCTCATTCAAGCCACCAAATTAACTTACCAAATTCTTTCTGAATATTCAGCTTGAAATATATATTAAACACGTAAACACATACCCACAAACAGTCCTTCATGATCAACAACATTGAATTGTCCTGACTACATCATTTGGCAAATAAATGCTTTCCACTTTGTTTTAGCAGGGGGATGAACAAGATTAAGATTCATAGTTAAAAATAACTGATAAATCTTTGGGGACTCTTCGGCTTGGAAGGTGTCTGAGCCACATCTGGCCATGTAACTAGTTATATCGAGGAGTTTATTAAATTTTCTATGAAAATCTTATTCTTCATCTTATCTCTTATTTGAAAAAAAAAGAGGCAATTGACATCCTTTGCCAAGAATTTGGGGAATATGAACGTTACAAGTGCCATGTTCATCTCCCCCAAATGCATCAGAATTTGACCCCAAATAGTTGTCTGAAGCTTTCATTTCTAAACATTTCCTTCATGGTCATGGCCTCAGAGAAACCCAATACACTTACGATTTTAAAAAATAAAACAGGGCTAAAAGTCAATACTGTTCATTTATTTGAATCAGGTTAACTGAGAATAGAAACAATTCAATGCCTCAGATGGCTAATGTAAAAACCTTAATTGAATTCAAAGGGCTAAAATTGTTTTTCCATGGAAAAACTGACCAAATCTGGACCTTCTCTATTTGTTAAGCTATCAATAGTCTTTGATTTGAGCCCTTTACAAGCTTAAAACAGCAAAATGTCAGATCAATGAGAAGTATTTAAAATGCCAAAGACAAACTTTTGTTTGCCAGAGAACAATTAATCTTATTAATTTAAAAGGCAGCTGTGGTATTGGTTACATGTCATGTTAATATCCTTTTGAAGGCTCATCTTAAATCCTTCCCAAAGGTGTGAGGGAGAATTAAGTGGAAGAGGTTATGACTCAGGGTTATGGCTAATGAGGAATGTTCTGGAACTGCAACAATGCAAAGACATTGTTTCATGGATAAGGTGCATAAGAGGGATTTATGAGTGATAACCTCTTGCTTGTTTCTGCATACTGCTGACATCTTATTTGAGGAATGTAATCTGAGAAATGATTCCATTTTAAACAATTTGGTCTCTGCTCCCTGGAGAGCTGTGTGCTTTGAAATACGGCCCCGGTGAAGATATATCACTGGCCAAATTGTTCTTTTGAGCGTTCTGGATTCTACACAGCTCAACATCCCTAGGAGGATATGGTCTTGCACTGTAGACCAAACTGCAGGACCTCCAAATAGCTATTAAATAATATAATAACCTTTCTGTCCTGAGACTTTTTACTGCCAGTTTGAAACAGCTAGAGAATTTCTCAGGGATGAGGACAAGGGTGCTTACGTGAGGTTAATTGACCATCCTGAGGGATTGATTCATAGAACCTTCTAGAAAAATATTCCTTCAGATCTCAGATCAGTTTTCTCATCTATAAAATGGACCTGGTATGCTGCCCCTCACAGTAAATGTAAGTGCCAGGAGAGACAAGTGTGGCTGAAAACATGGGAGGGGGCGTGCAAAAAAAGAATGAATGGGCTCAGTGTCATTGCCTACACGATACATTAAACACTACATCATTCGGGACTCCTAGAATGCCTAGTGAAAATATCCAAAGTCAACACTCGGTAAAGAGACAAACTGAACAAGCGCTCGCTAATTCAGTAGTTATCGTGATGTCAGCTACTAGGAAAGTAACTCTAAGATTTTTTGGGGGGAATAACAGACCAAGAAGGAAAAACAGTCTTACTAGTTGGCCCAAAGTCATGCTGACCACCAAGCTCTTAATCATTTATGCAAAACTCTACTTGCTATTCTCTGTCACACCTCAAACCTTATTCTGTCTGCTTGGTGAAAATAACCAAACATCTAGAGGAAACAGAAGGGCCAGTCCATTTGTAAATAATATGGCCTTTTGGAAAATGTGTCAAAATGTTTAGTTATGAGAGCTTTAATGGGGCCACAAGGCAGCGTGTGTGCGTGTGCACGTGCATATGTGTGTGTGTCCGTCCACACACGTGAAAGAATACTATTTGCATATGTTTAATGGAATTAGCCCTGATGTCTATTGAGAAAAAAAAAAGGAAGGGGATATTTAAGATTAGGCACATGCTAAGTAGAGAAAATAACTCTCCACGAACCAGAAAAGTAAATGCTAAGCACAAGCATATAAGGGAGAGACACAAATGGCATTCAAGTCTCAGAAGGGACTGAGAACAGATCTGAGATCCCCAGGAGTTCTCAGTGCACCCCAAACCAGGTGATGAGGGGTGGACACTGACTAACTTCCTCACCACAGAGGCTGAAACTCAAGAGAGAGCTGTGGGGACCTCTGAACAGCATATCTCTCTTTCTGACTTCTATTCTGACCTCTCTGGAGGAGATCAGGCACTTCAAGAATATGCCAGACATTAGGGATTTATTAGCAAGCTTTTGTTACTGATGAGGCTGAGATTGCCCTGAGCCTTGGTTTCCTTATCTGTAAAATGGGAGCAACCAGACTTCACCCTAAGATTATTTTGAGAATCGCATCCTAGGATATGCCTGGAATATTGTCTGTACTCAACGTGGATATATTTTAATATTTTCAAATTCAACTTCTGACTCAAGGCATGTACTTGGGATAAGCAAAGAAGCTAACATTCCAGTAATGCAAGAATAGGATGGACAGAGAAAAAAAAAATAAGCTCCATATCCGCCCACCATCTTCCTGAAATTTCCTTGCCCCATTTTCTCTTGAGGGCACCTGGTGTGTTCTCTTCACCAGCCAAAACAGTAGGCACTTGGGACTCAACAAGGAATTCTCCCTACTCCCTTCCCTGATACAGTTATACCCTGAACTATCAAAAATATTTTTCACAAGTCAAAAACAAAACCAGAGAAGAAAGCTTTCAGGAAATAGTCTTTTTTATATCATGATCTATTTTTTAATCCTTTGAGATTTTTTCCCCAACCTTTCCTTGAAGCACATGACAGAAAGCAGAGCTGGAAGGAGGCATGATTTGGCAAGGGCTTGAGCGCCGAGTGGAATCAGATCTAAGCCTGTCTGTGCAAAATGTGGAAGGGCAAGTTTATTCACCTGGTTAGATGCCCTTAGGTTTCCATCTTTGAAGATTAAAGTAACCAAGGCATCCCCAGGAGCACAAACTGTATCCTCCAAAGTTACTTACAGATCTCTGGGAGGGCTTCATTGTTTGTTTGATCATGGAATCAGATACATTTTGATTTCCTGGCAAGAATTTTATTTACCATTTCTAGTTTCTACATCTACTCTGTGTTTGCATGTCATGGGTCCTTGGCTATCTTTTGTATTAAGAAACTGAATTTCTAGACCATAAGCTACTATTAGAAAAGACAATTTTCTTTTCCTTTGTGGTTCCTCAATCCTAAATTGGCCTTAAAGAGAGATTAGACACTCAGTCAAGTGCTATCAGCTGATCAGAGTCAGTCAAGTGCTATCAGCTGATCAGTGTCCTTTGCTCATCCTTGGCTCACAAGAAAGAGAACTCTATCATCTCAGCGATCACTGCCAGCTCTCATCTTTGGTTTGAGATTTTAAACTATATCCTTCATTGACTCTTCCCAGGGAATAAGTCCCTGAAACAAGATATTCTCTTTTCCGGGACTCTGAGGCAGGGATTGCTGGGGAGCTTGAAGGAAAACTAAAATTCAAAGAGGGATGTTTGGGTCTGCATAAGGCAAGAGGCAAAGAAAGATGGGTCAGTTCTATAAGGTTCTCTGGCTCTTATCCCACAGGTACTCAGGAGAGCCCTCAAGAGAAACCTAGAAATGAGTCAGCTGGTCAAGAGGACCAAGCTGGGAACTGGGCCATGAAGCCTTGGGTCCTGGACCTGGCTCCGATACTGTCACCTTGACAATCCTACAGATTACTGTCTCCTTGGGAACTTCATTTCCTCTTAGTTTTCTCACCTCCCATCCCCTTGCCTCAAATCTTGGTGACTTCTTTCAGTTATGTTTGTCTAAGGCCCTTCTGGGCAGGCACCTTTAGCTGATACTCTTCTGAGAGTACTTCTGCCCACAGAAAGAGTTCAGGTGGGGGAAGAGAATAAGGAATTCAACAGGAAAGAAATGCCCTCTGATGACTTTACAGAAATCACATTCATGTCTTTATCAGCATTGTCTTCAGAAGCAAATGTGAGCAGAATATACTGCATGCCCCTAACTCTAGATACATTTTTTAAGAAGGGGTCAAGGAACACCAGCATCCAAATCCCACTTGGCTCTGCCACCCTCCCTAGAACTGAGATTTTTTTTAAAAAAATAGTGCCCTGTCTACATAAACATGATCCCATCAATAACCAGAATGGGTTTTCCATGTGTTAATACCATCACCACCATTTAATTGTTAACATAAACTTTACAGTATGTACAATTTTATTTGGATAATACACTTACGTGTGAATTATAGAAATCAAGCATGTATAGTATATACATGTGTACACAAGCATTTGTATTCACAAGATAAGTGCATTTGATCATCTCCGATCTCTATCAAGTGGCAAGCTGGCCTCATCTGGTACAAGTAGATATGAACACAGTACAATGAAAAGGGAGAAAATGGGTACAGGGCAACTGCATATTAGGAGAACTTTTCAAGTATAAGCCCCACTTCACCTCTCATTAAGCACTTTCAACCCTGTTCACCAAAAGAAGATGGGGGTATCCCAAAATGTCTCATTTTGTCTCAAGTGAAAATAAACACTGCTTTTGGAATGGAAGTTGTCTTTATCAAGAACCCCTAGCTCATAGTAAATATCAACCAATGAGTTTAGTTTCCACCTACTCAGTTTTGTTTTGTGTTTTTACCTTGAAGTCCAATTACGTCTACGATAGCCGTGGGTAATACAAACAGGCTCTCTCGCAGAGACAGCTCATGTCCCCCTTCCAAGGCCTCATGCACAACAGCAACGCACAAAGAAACAGTACGGGATGTGCATCCAGTTAACAAATACATTCAGCTCTTCTGAAAGATATTTAGGTTTCTCCCATTAGTATTTATTTAGGTCTCAAACTGCAAGGGATTTCAGTGTGAGGTATTTATTTATATGACAACTGATTATTACAGCTGCACTTTTTAGGTTTAAAGAAGATAAATTTTTAATCACCATTTAATTAACACCAACTTTTTTTTTCCTTTTTCATTAGCAATTCTATTTGCAAAGAATTCAGAGCATTTGTCATTTCCTGAGGAGGATGCAGAATATTAAATACACATCAGCGGTAAGAAATGTCAAATAGAGTAAACAGTGTGCGACTGTATGGTGGCCGTGGATCTTTTTACTAATTAGCTGCCTTGGCTAGAGTCCCACTTAAGTGAAGCTATTTCATTTGTAAACAAGGTGTAATTTTCTTTTTTTTCCTCCCTTGAAAAGAAGCGTGAATTGATTTGACTGATTTTGCTGCAATGGGTGAATTTTAATGCCTTCATCAGAAAAGCTACATATGAAACCTTCTCAGGCCCCCTCTGAAACAGCGTTCAGGAGGAAACCAAGTACATTCCATGAGACACTTGTTCATGGTGCTGGCTAAAATCCTGCAGTGAGATTTGCATAGGATGGAAGAGTGATGCAATGTGTGGGGAGATTATCATCTCACACCTCTCATGGAAGCCCCACTGGCAGAAAAACAGACCCATCAGGAACTTGCCTTCTCAGAGCATTGCTACCGGAAGTGACCTCACAACCCCAGTGTGTGAGGATAAGGAGCACGCTTTTCCAGATGTGCACATGTTTCCCAGAGCAGAACTCATGCCCTAGATTAGAAGACTCTCTTCCTAACACAGAATATTTTAAGTTGGTTGCGTGTGGGCAGGAGCATGAGCATTTGCGTGCAGGTGTACCAGTTGGGTGCTCTCAAGTGGAGAAAATCATGTAGAGCTAATGAAACATCATTATGATGCCAACTCTGACTGCAGTCAGGTGAAACTTGGGCACAAAGTTGGATGCAGAGATTCTGGCTCCTTGGCATCAACAAATCTAAGATCACAGAACCCTTGGGGATGAATGCCTAAGTTCAAGGCTTCCTATTTCATTCTTGTCACCTCCTAAATTGTAGGCATCATTTACAGTTGGGTGTTATATTCTGATATTCTTTTTCCAAAGAATTGACTGGATGTGGATTATCTCTGAATAGCTCCACAACATGGCCTGCCTGTCACTTAAAGATTGACCATCTGATCTATGGCAATTTTCTTATGCTTGGGATCATCCCAATTAAGAGTAAGTGCATTAGTGGAGGAGAGAAATTAGGTATTTATTATATACTATCCAATTCTGATTGTCTTTTCGAAAAACTATGGGTATAAAAGGAGGCATATTTTTTCCAGCACACTACAGTACTGTTGGTTCTTCCAAAAGCCACTTTTAGTTTATTATCCAGAGAAGCATGGGATTAATAGCAGAAATAATGCTGTTATTAGAAGGTTTTAGGGGCCAGGGAATCCTTCCACGTGTAATTTGCACTCCCCCTAGAGATCTCTATCACAGTGGCAGCCCCATGCGTTTTGAGGACACCGGAGGAAGACAAAGCCTCTTTGGATTGATGACATACCACTTTTCTGTATTCCGGGGAGACTTTTTAATTCATGTCATGCAAAGACGTGACAAATTTGTGGGGAAATCCTGGCTGGGGGAAGACAGGTCTGGAATGCAATGGAAGGGCAAAGGCAGAATGTTCTAAAAGACAATCAATGGTATACCTAAGATTAGAAACTGGGGTGACTATTCAAGGTCGTTCAGTATACATTCCTCCATTGTTGGGTCTAGGGGCAGCAAAGGTGCAACATCCATGAATAAAATACAGTGTTCAAGTGCATTTATCATCAGTGTCTAGTCAGCCCTTTCTTCCTTTCTACCGCAAGGTTGATGGGACACCTTCTCACCCATTGCCTTCCTCAGCCTCTCTACCACTGACTGAAATTTATTGCAACCAGCTTTCATCATTCTGGGAATATTGTAAATCGGGTACACATCCCCAAAGATGGAGCCATTCAGTGAATTCTCAAGCTCCAGGAGAGTTATTTCTGGCACCTGCCCAGTCACAGGAAAACACTACCTACAAAACAGAACACACCATGAAGAAAGGAAATAGGATAACTTTTCAACCTGCCACTCTGTTCCCTTTTCCAAGAACCCAAAGCAAAATGCAGGAGGAAACAACTGTTAAGCTAGTCTACATTAGCTTAGGGTTTCTGTAGCATGATGCCAATGCAGACTGAGTTACTCTGAAAAAAACCCGATGGCTAGTTCTCCCAAATATTTCAGGGATATTAATGTATTTAAAATACATTAATTATTAGATTAAAACTGTATAAAATATTTACTCTTGTTTGTGGTCTTTATAATATTTAAGATTTAAATATTAAAATTCTGGTCTGATAAAGTATCATAACATAACAACTGTCTTTATGTATTCATGTAGGCACTTTGCATGTGCCAGGCACGGTGCTAAGAGCTTCCGAGGCATAAAGTTTCCCCTTTCTCCTCCAATCCTGCTCGATAAGTATCATTTCATATCACACATGCACAGGTTTGAGTAGATTAAGAATGAGATATTGGAGGGGACTCAGAAATGACAAATGCTTTGAGAAATTTTTCATCTGTCTCTGTTGGTGCCAATGAAATAGTTAGCCTCTGACAGAGTGAATATTTCAGAAGAGAGAACTCGCTTGTCCCACTGATGTTTACCCACAATTTGGAGGATGCTCAGGGTAGATGCAGGAGTGTCTCTCATGTTTTGAAGGCTTTTGATTTGAGGAGGCTGGGGTGGAAATGAGTGTCCAACTAAATTCCATGACGGTAAGAAACATAAACCGAAAACCACACTAGCCTTCTGCAGACAGATGGCATTGTACTTCTTACAGATCACAGCGCACATATGGCTGTTGGTGCCTGCCACCACATTAACAACCCTGGAAACAGCAACACACAGTTGATTAGAGCCACCATGGCTGTTTGGGGACTGAACGAGCTATGGTTACTCTGGAAGGAAAGGGATAACAGATACTATACAACCCTGAGTCATCACCAGAAGGGGGGAAATGCAAACTTACGTACACTGGAGTCTTCAGGATAAACTATAAGGGCCGCTGTGTCATAGACAGAAGATCCACACTTAGATATCGAAGACATAAATGTCTTAATTTATGCAATCCTGAACAAGACCAGAAGCCAAGGATGAGAACGTGTCTGTGAAACACACAAATGGACATCCAAAGAGATTCTTATAGCTCTCTGCCTGAGGGCCCTTCTGGCCTTTTACTCCAAACGTGTCTTGGAAATGGACTCTAATGAAGGTAGTAGCAGAGTTAGCATGAAACGCACTGATTTGCTATTCTTTGGGGGAGCCTGGAGTTCTGGGGTTGGGCCTGGACTGTGATGGAAGGCATGACAAAAAAGCTGAAATGGTTACAAAGCCAAACTTCCTAATCTCTTGCACATGTCAATCTCGCTACAATGCAGATGCATTCTTAACTGTTTTATTTGGTCTGTGTCGGATTTACATGCATACCATATTGCTTATTCTGTATTAGAGAAACCGTTAGGTGTTTATGATGAGAAAATTGCATGGTGGACTGGCTTAATGGAATTTGGAATATAGGAAATCACAACATCACTTCTGGCATCCAAGGCATCATTATTGCCAACATACCTAGTGGGCATGTCCAGGAGACTTGCCCTTTGATTTATTATTTTTGGTTAAGGACTCACCTATCTGGTATCTGCCATTCTCAGCACACACCTCACAAGATTCCTTGAGTGGAAGACTATGGCATGGAGCCATGTGCAAAAGAACCAACAAAAAAAAAAAATACCTTCCTAAATCCTCTTCCTCTTTGCAGGGCACTATTGGACATCCAACATTTTCCCTCCCGAATGTTGGCCATTACGTATGTTTCCCTATTGATAAAACATTAATGGAAGGTTTTAAACATCAGATTCAATACTAGGCATTTTCTTGTACACACGTCTATTGCTGCAGGAATTCAAAACCCTGGGGGTAGAGTACGTATTATTCTTATTTGCAGCATAAGGCATAACATGCTCGGAAATATACACATCGTTGTGGCCTCTACTGTCCCTGGAACAGTACGATGCCGTTGACCTCAAGGAGGATCGAAGATAGCTGTCATTCATTGTCTGGGATGGCAACGAGTGTTTATAGGAGTCCGAGGGGCATCTCCCAATGACTAAGCGTTGGTCATCCCCATAGGAGTGGAGGAAAGGGTTATTGGAGGTGTGGTCTGGCAAGAGAGACTTGCTCCGCTTGCCCTCCTCCAGACCCTGGGGGAAGAGGGAGCTTTTGTTCCCCAAGAGTTTGCTGGAGGGGACACTGACAAGACTCCCGTACAAATTTCCCTCCAGAAGCCGTTCCCTGTCCTTGAGGCTTATGCTCCGAGAGGGCCTGCTAAGGTCTATCTCCCTAGGCTTGTCGAGGATGTTATCATAGGAATGCTGACGGCTAATCCTTAGCTTGTTCTTTTGGAACTGGAGGGCGTTGTTCTGTGCCCAGTCCTGCTGGTAGACCTCCTCCTGGGTGGCTGGATTCGCTGTCTCCTGAAGCATCTGGTCTTCATCAATGTCGTAGAGGTTCCCCATCCGTAGGCAGGCATCACACTTGAACGGTGACCTCATGGTGAAATGGCCTGAATAGGTGGGCAGGTTGGAAAGGCAGCTCCTGCAGTGTGTGGAGTTCTGCCTGTAGCGGTCGCTGCCCTCGCTGAGAGGGGAACTCTTGTCCTTCAAGGTGAAGTGCTTGGAGTAGAGCTTATAATGGTCATTGTTGGGAAGCCCATCTTCATTGTGCAGAGGGTTCCTGTTCATGGGCAGCGTGGCGTCCCCCTTGCGAAAGTTCTCACTGTGGTCCTGGTAGGCATCTGGGAAGTCCATGTTCTCGGGGAGGGCCATGTTTTCAACAAACTGGGGGGGATCTAGGTGGAAACTGGGCTCCTTCTCACCATCAATGGTGTAGATCTTGTCCCTGGGGGAGCTTGTTTTGGTTTTCAAGTATGAGCGCTCGACCTCGCTGCAGTCCTTGGGATACTTGGAGGCCATTGACCTTTTGAAGTTGTCCTTGGTCTTGTGGCTCTTATTGTTGTCAGGTTCCCTGTGGCACGTGGCCCGACTTGAAGTTTCTGAAATGTCTGAGTGGGCCACCTCCTCTGGAAGGTACCTGGGGCTCTTTAGGGAGTGGGTCCTATTCTCCAATGTTCCCTCCTCCCTCTGGGAGACTGGGTTCTGGGTCATTGAATCTTGGCGTAGAGAGTCCATGGATTTCTTCCAAAGCTGCCGGGGCCTGGAGTTCCCTTTGGATTCTGTGCTCACGGCCACCTCCACCGTGTTAGGGTTAGATTCGTTGAGAGTCAGAGGGTGCTGACCCTGGAACACATAGTTATTGAGGTTGTCCTTGTGCCTGTTGGCCACAAATGTTTGGAGTTCATTCATGTTGTCCCCAAAAATGCTGTCTTTCCCCTGAAAGGACCTGTTGTCTGAATATATCAAGTTTCCCTTGTCTGAAACCATGTCCATGATCAGGGAACCTCTTTGGATAAGGTCGGCAGCTCTTTTGGGAGAATCCATTCTTGAGGAGTTCATGTTGGACATGTTTTTGGCTGACCGAAGGAATTTTAACATGTTGCTCTGTGAGCCGGTCAGGTTGAAGTCTGGAGACTTCTTTTTTTCCTCAATGTGCACTCCGTGAATGCAGCTGTAAATGCCCTGTGGGAAGTGACATAACACACCATCAGCAGCAGCAAGAAAAGGAAACCACTCCACACCTGAACTCTATCTGCAAAGGTGAGATATGGCCTTCTTGTAGGAGCCCTAGAGAACTAGCAAAATCCAATACGAAGCCTGATAATGTTTCTTAATGGATGAGACCAGTGGCAAAGTATCAGGCTTATCTTTTCTCTCTGGCTCAAAGTTATTAAACACTTTTGCAAATAGTCATACATGAAGCTTGAGAAAAGGCATCAATGAATGTTCATATAACTATGAGGGTCTCAGTGCCTCCAAATTGACATGTATTTAATCAGCCCTGTGAACACCCAGATCACCAACTCATGCTTTTTATTAAAATTTCTCAAAATCATCTTTGGAGTTTGGATACCAGAGAATCAGCTATTGACAAATAAACTAAGTTGGCATTAAAGGACAACCTATTATTATTTTGGGAAATTACCCCTACCCACACACTGAAGCTATCATTCAACTCGTGAGACCCAAATAGGTCAGTCAGAAAATCCTTTCTGATTCAGTATAGGCATGAAATCTATTAGTATGTGTGATGAATCAGATTTTTTAAATTTTTTTTAGGAATAGACATAGATGCTAGGATACAAGTAGCAGTCGCAGGGGACTAGTCTTGCCACCACGTGGGGACATTATCCTGAGAGTGAAGCCACCATAGAAAAAAGTAGAACCCAGGGGATAGAGAAACATGACATAGGCCAAACCTTTTGGGCCAATCTTTCAAACTTTTCTCTTACTTCACTCGATATAGTCTTTGTGTGTTTGTTTGTATGTGAATTTGCTCAACATAGAGTTGGGTTTTAGCTGCGAGGGACAGTGGAGAGTCCTGATGATACAGTGTGCTGCATTTAAATCCATGTAGGGACTTATGGACTCCTGGGGAGCTCAAATATAGGCACATCCATCTATATGTCTCTTGTTTTCCACTACACTTTCTTCCATTCTTAAAAATAGCTCTTTACTTCTACTTAATAGTAACTCCAGGGAAGAATTCGGTTCATGTGCAATAGTAGGCAAGAGGGCATCGGTGACATTGTGTTTTACAGTCCCCCCTGCCCCACTCCTGCTCCCAAAGTTTTGGCAGCCAGACCTAAAAGGAACAATCATATCAAGCCTGCAGGATTTGACCTGGTCCTCCCAAGATTGATGAGGAGCCAGCCTGAGAAGGGGTCTGTAAAAGCGAACATGGCAGCTGCTGCTGACTTTGGCATGGACTTGTGCAAAGTATACGTGATTAACTGTGGACTGTGATAATAGTGGCTCCATCAGTTCCCCATGGTGGGGACGAGTTTCACCCGCAGAGATGCTCAAGGAACTGTGACAGCCGAGAGCCTGCTGTACTTTTCTTGTATTTTTCTGAAGACAGTCTCCACTCCAGCCTTCTAAGAGAGGTCAACAGAAAAGCCTACCTACGGTTGTGCGTTTGAGCATCTCTCTCTCTGACACTCAACCCTGGGCTGCGTGGCCCTGACATCGCTCCCTTTCCCCACCTTCCTGCAGCCTTGTCTTTACTCTCCTTTTCTGTGTCCTGTGTGGCTGGCTGTTCACCTGCCAGGAGCTTCTCTCTCCTCCTTATTATAAATTTTTGAGCTGCTCTGTTCCCCCTGATCTGTCCTTCCTGTGATACTGCACCTCTCCTTTCACACCAGCATGAACATGCACTGCCCATTTTGTGGGAGGGCCAAAGAAAGGCCTGCTACCCTTTCCTACCAAAGGTTTGTTCTCCATAGCCACTGTGGCTTCCTGCTTAGGTGAGCAGCCAAGCCCCTCCTCGGGAGCCAAATCCCTGGGCTTGTGTTTCTTTCCTTCCTGCAGAGTTCTCTCTTTCTGTTCTCCTCTCTGTTATTCATAATCCTGGCTGCATTTCATGGATTGTGGAATTAGGGTGCCCTTTTGAACCCACAGGGGGCTCATCCCAGGCCTGGATAAGCCGGAAGCCTTTTTCACTGTTTCCAGCTGCCCCATCCAAGCTCATCGGGAAGGTGCCTGGGTTCCTTCTCCCGGGTCCTTGGCTTTGCTGTGTCCCCCATTCCTTACATCTCAGGAGACAACCGAGGCAGTTCTTTGTGCTGGTGACAGTGAATATTTTTTTTCTACATGAGAGGGAAAGCATTTCAGAGAGAAAACAAACGTTAAGGGCATCCTGCAGACAAGAGGGCACAGTTTGGGAAGTTGTTGGAGACAAAGGCCACAGCTGTGGGAGAAGCTGGGTTCTGATGTTAAATAAATGGTTTCTTTGAGCTCTGGCCTTCTCCCTGGGCAGCTCCACACGTGCACTATCTCAGGTTTGTATTGGTTCAAATTATCGGAGCTCCCCAAGGGACAAGCCCACAAGGAGGGTTGCATGTGTGTGTCTGTGTGTCGCAATAACTTTATGTCTATTGTCTGGCTAATCAATATGCTAAAAAGAGAAATGGTGATGGAGAGACCTGGCTTTTATGCAGAAACCCTGCCTTGGGGTAGAAGTGAATTTCCGATGAAAAGGTGTCTGACACTGACAAAAACAGGAGACCCAACCCTACACACATAGACAAAAGTTCCTCTCTCATGCTTATTTTTCTGGCATGAGAGATGGAGTGAGAAGACCTCTGTTGTTTCAAGGAAACGTAAGTGAACAGGAGGGTCCCATTCTAACCTGTCGGGACTCGGTTTCTCCATTCATAGGATGGGTGTGATCAACTCAACCTCATAGGATATGGCGAGGATTAGAGACAATGGCCCAGGCTTTCATTTACACACGAGGCACAATTCATTGTGTCCTTGTAATCTTCTATTTGTAGGAAAGTAGGTTCTTTGCTTGGGAATTCCCCACTGCAGGTTTTATTTCACAGGAAATGATGGTGTGTACACACTGAAGACACTTTCGCTTCGGTGTGTGTTCTCTGCACTGTATGCAAGCATATATGTAAGGTGGCATGTGTGTGCATGTGCACATCAGACCAGTTTAAAAAATGTGTGCTGGCCCTTGACCAGAAAAGGAAGAGCACTTTTTAGCAACCCAGAAGCCCTTCTAGGTACAGCATCGGGGGCTAAGCCCATTCTGAGTTCCCCTAATAAATGAGAGAGAGATTTATTAGGTAAACTTGGAATGAGAAAAGTACATTAAGGATGAGATCTTTTTATTCACACGTACAAGGCTGTGCTTATTTTAAAAGACAAATCTCATCTAGGGAGAAGGAGGGAGGGCAGTTGCTGTTGGAGGGCTCCCTGCAATCGTTGGGGGCACGAGTGAGGATTGCTGGGAGTTTCAAGGGGGCACACAGGTCCCTTCAGTGGTCCTATGGGATGAGGGGTCTACTCTGGCTTAGGGAAGGGAGGCTGATATTCAAATTCCAGCTCTTCCAGCCCGTCAATGCACAACACAACAACAGCTGCTCTTGTGGGCTCCGTCTCTTCTCCCCACTCCCCCCCCCCCCCCTGCCCCACCAACACTCCCATTCTTCAAGATGCTTGGAACAGGAATGAGGGATTTAGTTCATTTCTTATAATAATGATCCTATCAACTTGGCTTCCTTAATGGTATCTCAGACAGAGGAAATGCTCTTCCAAACACAAGCAGGATTTATAAGTAAATGCAACAGTATGCGTTTGCCCATAATAATCCCAGAATCTTTGGATATGGAAAGCCTTTAGTAATTGGCAGAGAGAATTAGCTTAAAGTTGGCATACCTAGCTATATGCACGCACACTGTTATTTTTAAGCAATCTGTGTGTTTAGATGCCATCAAGCTAATTAAGAAATACGTATTTGCACCAAACTCAAGTTTACAGTGCCATTGAATGGAGAAAATAAATCCTCCTCACTAAGCTAATGTGTACCTTCTGAATCTCCGAGGTTTTTAAAATCACTAAATGCTAAGGATACAAAAATTCCTTTTTAAACAATGATTTAGCTTCCTCAATAAAGCTTAGCATATAAAATTAGATGTTTTTAAGAAATATTTTTCACCATGTTTCAAATCCAAATTCATTAAACACATGTGAAAAAAAATTCCAAGGACAGTAAATGGGAGAAATAGGGAGATAAATAGATTGAATGGAATGGATGGATAGATGGGTGGATGAATGGATGAACAGACAGATGAATGAACAGATGGATGAATGAATAGGTGGATGAATGGATAGATGGATGGATGGATGGATGGATGGATGGATGGATGCATGGATGCATGGATGGATGAACGAATGGGTGGAGAAAGAGATGGACAGACAGATGATTGATACAAAATCTATAATAATAAAAGCATAATATGCTAATTAGACTGGGCAGCTGAACGACCTTCCGTACATCTTTCTGGACAACCTTCCAGATGAAGCCAGGGCTGTGAGGGCCGAGGCAAGCCACCAAGGCTGTGAGGACCGAGCCCCTTGCATGAATTTCGTGCATTGGGCCTCTAGTAGACAGATAATGTTCTACTATGTTAGATGATGAATAAACAATATGTATGTATATGCTTTTATTATGATGCAAGTAAATTACTAGATTGTGTTGAATATGTAAACACATTATATGAGCTGCATGCACATATATATTGTATAGTATGATTTGTATCAAATCTCTCGTGTTGCTTGCATTTGCTATTTGTTGGATGTGTAAAGAGTGTGGGCTCTGGATGGTACACTATTTAGATTCAAACCATGGCTCCACCACAACTGTGTGTCCTCGGGTAATACCCCTAATCTCATAACTCTGAGTTTCCCCCATCTGTAAGCTAATTACATAGAGTTGGTTTGTAGGTTACATGAAATAGAGGGTATAAAGTTCTTATAAGGTGCCTGGAACATATATGTGCTTCACAAATATAAGCATTTTCCATGATGGTTATCATTACTGGTGAATTATGTCACATGTGCTTTTTATGGCAACACCCACATGCCATGTTATACAGAATAAAAGGAGATTTTCTTGTATTGCATGGGAACTCCCATCGCCTGTGTACTCTGTGCTGTAGTTTATGTTGGGTTGAATGTGTAATTTGTCATGTTTGATGTGTGTGCATTTTCTCATGGGTCTTCACGTCTGGTTTCATTGCAGACACTATTGCACTGCACATGCTTTCCGTGTTTTGTTAAGGTGTGTGCACAAAGCGTGGCTGTGTGTGCAGATTACGTTTTGTCCTGCACGTTCTGTTGGAACGCATGCGCACACTGTCGCATCCTGCCTAGGGATGTTAGTAGTGTGGCATAGCATGCCTGGGTGCTAATAATGGAGGCCACAGACTGCTTTGTTTGGCCCACATGATGTTTTGTGTGTGTGTTTTAATGGAATTAGTTACTAATATTTAAAATAGAAAGGTTTCACACAAAATCAGACTACTATTTTCTCTTTTACAAATAAGACCTGATGATATTCGCTCTGCATTCCCGTCCTCCACTGAGGAGGACTGCCCCTTCAGGCATGGTGAGCATTATGCACAGTTTGTCACAGGTCCTGGGATCCTCCATTGTTCCCTCACCCAGACACCCAATTTCAGAAGCTATTTTTCACATCATTGGTGCTGCCTTTCTTATGCCCAGCCTGCTTCCCCCATTCACCCTTCTTTTCTGGCTAATATAGTCATCTGGGTTTGCAAACCGCGGCTTATAAACGCCCAAGATTCAGACCCTTTCCTGCAAAAAGTCAAGACCCCCTGATTCTCTGGACACCTGATGCTTCCCTGGACCTGCTACTGCAAAAGGAAGTGGCTGCCAGGGGTACTGACCCTGCTGATGGAGAAGAGCAGCCCCGGCCGGTCAGAGCAAATGCCCGTGAAACAGAAGCGCAGCTTCCAGTAGAAGAGGTGCTCCCAGATGAAGGTGATGAGGCTGAGGGCCATGGCGGCCGCCAGCATGTAGAACACGCCTGCCATGTTGTCGATGTCCAGCTGACTGCTCATCACCTCGTTCTTCTCGTGGTGGCAGATCCCTGTGAGCCACAGCGTCTCCAGCTCCTCCATCTCACCTGCACAGAAGATACGACCCACAGGCAGTGAGAAGCGGGGCATGCACTCTGGGGCAAGCATCTTTGGGTTTGGGATACACATCCATGACCTGTGGCTGTGTAACCTGAAGGCAAATTACTGAGCTTTCCTGGTCTGCATCACTCACTTGTTGAGTGAAGGTAATGATAATAATACCTACTTACTGTCTGTTGTAGGAAGATGAAATGAGATAATGTATAGTTTGGCACAGTCCCTTTTTTGCCTTTTTGTATGTTTTTTTTGTTGTTTGTTCATGTCATTATCATTATGTTCTGCCCATCCTATTTTTCTCTATCTCAACCTCAAACACACCCGATCCTGGAGCAGGACATGGGCTAAACTGGCAGCCAGCTACAGTAGAAAGACCTGCAGTCCAGTTATGATTTCATCACTCACTAGCTGTGCCTTCGGAGCTACAGTTATCCTGCCTGTGAAATGGGTATAATAACACTGCCTATTTCCCACATTTGTGGTGAGGATCCAACTCACATATGTAAAATTACAAAATGTACTGCCTGAATCACAGGAACTCATTAAATTGCAGCCTTTGTGGTACTGTTGTGAAGAAAATGCCCAGCGCAATTCCTGGCACACCATCATCTTCAAATATATTAGTTTCTTCTTCCCTCTTCCTTTATTTTATTTTATTTTTTTAATATTTTTTTATTGATTTTAGAGAGGAAGGGAGAAGGAGAGAGGGATAGAAGCATCAATAATGAGAGAGAATCATTGATCGGCTGCCACCTGCACGCCCCCTACCGGAGATCGAGCATGCAACCCAGGCATGTGCCCTTGACAGGAATCAAACACGGGACCCCTTCAGTCCACAGGCTGACGCTCTATCCACTTA
Source organism: Myotis nattereri (assembly GCF_964212035.1). Taxonomy (NCBI): domain Eukaryota; kingdom Metazoa; phylum Chordata; class Mammalia; order Chiroptera; family Vespertilionidae; genus Myotis; species Myotis nattereri. The sequence goes on along the minus strand of NC_138079.1, from coordinate 94,966,951 downwards.
GCCAAACCAGCCAGGGCTTCCCTCTTCCTTAAAAAGAACATCCAGGATTGTTCCAAATGGTCACCCACAAACTATGCACTTAGGCCTCAAAGCATTGATTGAAAGGAAACACCCCAACCGGCTCTGAATGGCCCCTGGTAAATTAAACACCCCCTGCTCCAGTCAGCACTTAAAGAAGCAAGTGGGGTTTTCAAAGAAATAAGGTAATAAGCATGCTTAGCATTATTTTGTCTCTCTCTTATGTGCATTTTATCCAGTTGCCATTTAGGAGGAAATTTTCTGATCTGAATGCCTAGCAATCATACTAACTGTCTAGCAATTCACTCAACTATGGCACTTCGACTAGGATCCAGCCTTTACACACCACCCTTCAAGGGCAGTGACAATCAAGGCTTCTGCACATAATGCTAAGTGGAAGCTAGAAGTGCGTGCGTGCGTGTGCGAGCACCTGTGTGTGTGTGTGTGTGTGTGTGTGTGTGTGTGTGTGTGTGATCTCTAAGATACAAGAGACATGCAGAGCAAAAACAAAGGAAATAGTCCCCCTGATTACTGGATCCCTCTCGAAGAACTTAATCAAATGACTGTTTCCATACTGCTCTACTGTTCCCTTTTTATGTTTCGGGGAATCAGTGTGTATTGCTGGTGGTTTGTTCTAGCTCTTGACTGATTCGATGGGACACAGAAAGCTCCATCGGCAGTTATTGTTTCTTGACCTTTTGAAGATGTTATGAGTTTTCCTCTGATCTAGACTGCAGCTGTTATTAGAAGCCGGCCCGTAATTACTTGCTATGTAATTTCTATTTTCTCTCTACTCGCTTCTGAGAATTTCATTTTGTCTGTGGTGTGGAATCTGGGTGTGGGTTTGTTTTATTTGCTCTGCTTTTCAACCTGGTGACTCATAACTTTAATTCTGGAAAAATCTCACCCATTGCTGCTTGGCGTATTAACTCTCGCCATCCTATCTTTTTTAAAAAAATTAATAGACTTTCATTTTTCGAGTAGAAAGTACAGAGAGTTTCCACATACTCCTAGCCCCCATTTCTCTCACTTTCCCCTATTAACTTCTGACATTGATAGAGGCTTTTTTTTTTTTTTACAATTTATGAACCAATCTTGATACATTACTATTAACTAAAGTCCACAGTTTACATTGTGGTTCACTCTTTGCTTTGTAGGTTTGTGGGTATTGATGAGTACTTAATGCTAAGCACCCACCATTGCAGTATCATAGTGTATTTTCACTGCCCTAGAAGTCCCGTGCTCCAACTATTCATCGCTCCCTCCCTCCATCCCACCCCCTGGCAATCACTGGTCTTTGTCTTTTCCAGAACATCATATGGATGGAACCATGTAGTATGTAGCTTTTTCAGACAAGCTTCTTTCACTGAACAGAATGTACTTAGGTTCTTTTGTATCAAGTCATGTGTTCAATGACTTGATAGCTTGCTTCTTTTTATTGCGGAATAATATTCCATCGCATACATGTATAGTCTGTTTGTCCATTCACCTGCCGATGGACATCTTGGCTGCTCCCTGGTTTAACCAGTTATGAATACAGCTGCTATAAACATTCTGTGCAGGTTTTGTCTGTGGATGCAAGTTTCCAATGCATTTGGGTAAATACCTAGGAGCATATCGCTAGATTGCACGGTGAGACTACTAGCATGTCTAGTTTTGTCGGAAACCGCCAAACTGCCTTCCGAAGTGGCCGTGGCATCATGCATTCCCACCAGCAGTGAATGGGGGTTGCTCCGCATCCTCACCCACGTTGATTAATGTTCTCCGCGTTTTGGATTTTAGCTATTCTAATAAGGTGTGCAGTGAGTGGTAACACAATTCTCTAATGACACATGATAATCCTGGCTTTTTTCGCTTCTGACAATTTTGTTTAAACTATTCTGGACCCTCTCATTCTATCCTCTAGGTTATTAACTTTGTTTTAATATTTCCCATTCCTTTATCTCTCTGTCCTGCCATTAGATGATTTGCACACTTTCCAGTTCATTTATTCCTTCATTAGTAATACTTAGCTTTCTGTTTTAATTTTCATCTATTTTAATTGTGACACTCATCTGCCTTTTTTTAAAGTTCTGCCAGTTTTTTAAATTTTTTTTTATTGCTTAAAGTATTACAAAGAGTAGTACATTGTCTCCTCCCCGCCCCCCGACCTTCCCCCAGCCTCCCCTACCCCCCAGTGTCTTGTGTCCATTGGTTATGCTTATATGCATGCATACAAGTCCTTCGGTTGATCTCTTACTACCCCCCCCACCCCACCCCCAGCACAATTCACCACAGCTAAGATTTGGAAACAGCCTACGTGCCCATCGACAGATGAATGGATTAGAAAACTGTGGTACATCTGCCAGTTCTTTTGATCACAATGTCCTACTCCTCTGTTATTTTTTAAACTTTTATATTTAATAATTCAACCCTACAGTCTTTGGGTTTTTCTCTGCCCTGCCTCCTCCCCACTCCCTTGGTTCTTGGGGTTCCCACCTTATTGGTTGTGTGTGCTGCATCTCATGGTGGCTTGCCTCCCTGTGACATTAGTAACTTTTGATTACGAGCTCATCTTCAGCAGACTGGTTCTCCCCCTACACCCAGAGGGCTCCCAAGCATCCTGGGCTATAGAAGTGCCCCCGCTGCGGGGTTCTGGGTTTGCTTCCATCACGGACCCAGGGACTTGCAATGCACCAGCTTTAGTATGAAATTTGTTTACTGTAATTACCACACCATTTCAGTAGCATACATTTAGACCTCCATACTCATTTTGGTGTTAATTTCTCAGAGCTTCAAACAGATGGCAAGCCTTCTTGTACTTCCTTCACTTTGATGGACAGTTTTATCTAATCTCCTTTTCCCAGATGCGTTGACTCGCTGGAGGTCTCAGCCTCATGCAGTGGTATCATTTTCTACTCCCTTGCATGATCCAGGGACCCAAGTGGATGTTAAAGGCCGTCTCCCCTTAGATGCCGCACCGCTGATGAAAAATGCCATGGGAACATCTGAGTCCCCTCTGTTTCTGGCGTCTAAAGAATTCCCTTTCTTTTTCACTTTGTGCACTGTGGGAGTGTGGGAGGGCGTGAATGTGCGTATGTGCAATTGCATGTAATCCTGAGTTCTGTGTTTGCCGCATGAAAGGGCACATGGGCCTTGGGTTTTCCATTGTCCCACAACCATATACGCATGTACAACTTTTGTAATCAGGATTTAAACCGCATATGTTTCATGGAAGGAGAAAATAGGAAATGTGCCTCTTTAGAAGTTCTTCTCAAGGAAGGGCGCTGGTTACTCAGTGGTGCAGGCAAAGTGATGGGAAGGGCTATCCTGATTTCCAGTCCTCTCCTCCCAGCAGCCCCTGGTGCTTCCGCAGAGCTGCAAACATCATGGGAGACACTGTCATGTTATCTCATTATCCACTCAACGCCGCGAGTTACAGTATGGGTTCGTCTTGTCAAAAAACTCTGAGGCCATCCCCTCAAAAATACTGTGTGCCGCCGACTTCCCACACTTTGGAGTCTGTGGGGACACAAAAGTGGGTCTTTTCCCCACGTTCTGTCACATTCCCAGCACATCTTCCTTTTGCTGTCTGTTGTCTCAGAGACAGCCAGGCTTGTGCGCCTGTAACAGGGTCAGCCTAGGTATAAGACACATCATCTTGATTCCTTTCAGAATGTGAATATCAAGACTTTCCCTTGCCCTCTGCCCCAAAACCGCCTCTCTGTTTGAATAAGTCCACTGGGTAAACCAGACCCACATCCAGAGAGGAGAACAAAACGCAGTTCTCAATGCCAATTGCAGCCTGTTCCAATCACTTTCCAGTTATTCACTTCCTGCCTCACAGCCTTCTGCTACGCGTGTACTGAACTGCAGTTCAAATGCTTTATTTTGTTTTTAATTTACTCAAGTATATTGTAATCTCCTTGAGGGAGACGAGGGACCATGTGTTAGGATTTTGGTGTTTCTTGTGGCCTGCAGCTCATAGCAAGCGCTGAACCCGTATTTTCCGTTTGTTTCTTTCCTTACAACCCCAGGCTTAAATGGGGAAGCACTGCAAAACGCGCAGGTCTGTGGGGTGAGCGTTTCTGCCACATAAATAGAGAAAATGCAGAGCAAGAGGGAACGTGCAGTGGGCCCCAGCGTAAGAAGCTGGGCGTCTGCATGTCGTCGGCTGGCAAAGCGGCAAGTGCCATTTTTCCGAGGAGCAGCGCTGTGATGTTCATTTGGCTGTCAGTTGCTCCGTTACAAAGAGGCCGTGATCCCTGTCGACGTGATCTTGTAAACTGGAGCTGGTAAATGGGACAATTAAATGTCTTTCCTGCAGCAGACTCATTCTCGCTGCAAAGACAAAAGCTAAGAGCTCTCCTGGGAGGAGAGGGAGCCTGAGCAGCGTTCAGTTTGCAGCCAGCCCTGTATTGTCTCGCTCTCTGCACCTGAGAGCCCAGAGCTCTCTCTCCCTCCCTCTATTTATACCTCTAATGACAGACAGGAAGCTCACGCGCACTTGAAGATACCTTTGTATCCATGGAAGTTACACCTGTTCAGAGGACCTTCCTACATCTATCTTCAGGGAAGAAGGCATTGCCAGCACGGGTCTCTCTGCCAGCCTCGGAGTTCTGTGCCTTCCTAAGAAGGCTGTGTGTCAAACCAGGTGTCACAGACCTCTCTCTCTCTCTTCCCTAAAGCTGCCAGTTAAAAGGCAGCGTGGTGGGGCTTCCAGAAGCAGGAGCCAGAGAGATGTAAAATCTAGAAGGGAACAGGCGAGGATTTCAGAGACAGCTCTGTGCACACGTATGTCTGAGACTTGCTGCCATTAGCACTTTGGGTGATGCTGCAAGAGGCTGCAGGAAACATACAGAATTGGTCAGACCGAATCCTGTGCAGAAAGGACACAGACAGCGGGCCCACCCACCAGCATGGACTCTCACATCATCCATCCACTCGCTCACAAGGCAGAAGTCACGGCTTTCAGATTTGCAAAAATTAATGAATAAAAATTTAAGTAGACACCATCCAGCACATCACAGGAAAGAAGGTTTCAGGCAGAAAACACTGGAATGAGCTACAAATGGTAGTGCCCTTTCCCGAGGGTTTGGGGAGCGTGTTGAATCATCCTGTAAGGGCTACATAGTCACAGGGGGGAGTATGAGAACCAGGCCGCCTGCATTCAACTCCCACCTTCAACAGGTGCTACCCACTTGATCTTGAGCCAGATACTCCTCTTATATATCCATCCCCACACCCATGCATTTATCAACTTTTCAATTCTTTTTACTTAACAAAGTTACATAAATTATCTTCTCTTCCAGGCCCTCTATAGAATTTTCTGAAATTAAGCCACAAGCCCTCATATCAACTTAAGGTGGCTGGTGCCATTATCACACCCATTTTACAGACGGGGCCAGAGAGGCGAAGGAACCTGCTCAATCTCTCTGAGCACCAGATCTAACAGCTACCAAACCTAGGAAAACAGCATCTACCACGTGGGAGTTTAGTTGGAATTCAATGAGGGTGCACACGTGCAGTGCCTGGAACACACTTGTTATGCAATTAGTATTGCTGGTGATCACATTATTTCCTGCCTCAAGCCAGGGAGGCTGGGGCACTGGGTAGATCACATTCTCCTTCCCGTGCCCTCCCGTGGAGCCTGTTGAGTCCAAGGATGCATGTCCGGAGAGAAGGCGTAGGCCTCCAAGAAGAATCTATGTTCAATGGTAAGAGAAATCCTTATTTAGCCCTCAGACTCATTCTCCCCACCTCCCCAGGGACTGCAGTTGCTTTTCAGATTAGATCTCAGCCTGTTCTTAAGACTGTCTGAGCACTAAGGGCATTGCTTCCGGAAAGGATTTACAGCATGCAATGTGACCAGCCATCAGACTGTTGAGCATTTCTCCCCCAGGTCAGTGGTGAACAGTCAGTTGTGGACCTATACCCTTTAGGTTTCACGCAGGGCCTGAGACTTTGCTGCAGTACATCTTCTAAAACCGGCCCACACATGTATCCTTGCAGGCACACATCTGCATATTTTCTTCCCTTGGTCTGTGGCCAAAGCACCTGACCCTAGGCAGTGATCGTATGGAAAGAAATAGTATGTGGTTTGTAGAAGCTGGGTTTAATATTTTGTTTCATTTCTGGTCAAGGCAACTAATGCTTTTTGGTGTATGCGCCGACACTCCAACTGATTGATGTCATTTAGTTTTGACTTACTCCTTCCCACATTCATTCACTCACTCATTTTCATCCATCCATCCATCCATCCATCCATCCATCTGTTCATTAAATTTCTTAAGCACTTAGCATGGAGTCAGCATCTCTGTATTTGTACACAGAGATGGATAACACAGTCTTTGGCCCCTACAAGCTCAGAGTCCTGAGAGACAGACCTGCAGACCAGTACTTACGGCAAGATAAGATGATTGAATTTGCATAGGGCCATAGGCAGGAAAACAACGTGGAGTGTTTTGAGATCAGAGATTTGGGGGAAGGAAGAAGTGATCAAAGAAGGAGCCTGAAGGGCAGGAGCTCATTGCAAAGGACTCAGCTTTCATGCTAAGAAGTCTGGGGTAGCCTGGGAACAGTGGGGCCATTGGATGAGACCAGCTGTGTGCTTGGTGGACCCAAGATTCTTCAACTGTTGCCCACGGAAGCCCAGTGTGTCCTCACATATAACAGAAGGCAGGCTGTTACAGGTAGGTGAGGGATGAAAGATTTGAACAATGGCGCTATAGTGTAGAGGAAGGTCACCAGGAAATGTTACCCCAGTAACACAACCACTAGTAGAGTCGGGTCATGGCCTCAGAGGCAGGCCGAATGTCCAGATTAAACTCTCCTGCTTCCAAGATATGTAACAACTGTCAGTATCACCAGCACCATAACAATTTATTATGGATATACCAGCTGCGTAGTATCATGCTGAAAACTTGGCAATGGCTATATGTGGAGTTCATAGCTCAGAGGTCTCCATCTCCAGGAAGTCTTCCCTGAATACACAGGGATGTTGGTAAGAGACCACAGTTTCTCCTGAGGCATCAGGATATCTTGTCAATAGAAAATCCGTCACACTCAAGTATAATTATCAATTGCTTCTATGTCCTCCCCATTGGGAGGTGAGTTTATTCAGGGTGAAGATCTTTCCTTGTTCTTCCTGAATCTCCAGTCCCTGGCACAGATCTTGGCACATAGTCGGTGGGTCCATAAAAGTGTGTTGACTGAAGTCTTGGCTGAGAAATGCAATCAGTTGGAGTTTCGTCCCATACACCGAAAAGGCTGTGGGTTTGATTCCTGGTCAGGACACATACCTCGATTGTAGGCTTAATCCCTAATCTGGGTGTGTAAGGGAGGCAACTGATTTATGTTTCTCTCTCACGTCAATATTTCTTTCTTTCTTTCTCTCTCTCTCTCTCTCTCTCCCTCTCTCTCTCTCTCCCTCCCTCCCTCTCCCTCTCTCTCAAAAATCAATAAAAAACACAAATAATCTTGTTGAGGATTTAAAAAAAAGTGTGATGCCCTAGCTGGTTTGGCTCAGTGGATAGAGCGTCAGACTGTGGACTGAAGGGTACCGGGTTCGATTCCCAGTTAGGACAAATACCCTGTTTTCAAGCTCAATCCCCAGGAGGGGGCGTGCAGGAGGCAGTTGATCAATGATTCTCTCTAATCATTGATGTTTCTATCTCTCTCTCCCTCTCCCTTCCTCTCTGAAATTAATAATAAAAAAATAGGAAAAAAAGGTGTGCTGACTGTAAATGAGGCTTTCCTTCTTGTTTAGCTGGTGATTCACTGATCTGAGAATCAGCAAGAGACCAAGACAGGAAAGAATCTGTGAAGTCACAGGCAAAAGGGTCAGGTATAGTCTCTGGAACCCGGAAATCAAGGCTGACCCAGGGGGCAAGCATGTTCTAAGCAAAGGTCCCAGCAACAGAGTCCCATGGTTCCCCACGGGGAACCGGCTTCTATCCACAGCCAAGACGTCAGACTGACGTTGCTGGTGATCCCATTAGGGTTTGCTGTGAACACCAAGAGGGGAACTGACCCCATTTCAATCCTGTTTCATGTCTTGTCCAGGGACTGTGCAATTGGAGTTTCTCAGAAGCCCGAATGGAATTGGATATGGCAAAGGAACAATTTTCTTTGTAGAAAATCTGGGGCACCATCATCGGCAGCCTCCCGTTCTCCCGGAGAACAGATTCAGCCACTGTGAGCTCTGAACTGCGGTTGGGAGTGAGGACAGCTTGGGGTCTGCAGGTTTCAGGCCAACTCTGTTTCTTGCCTAGTTGCCCTGGAAGGAAGCCACTGGTCAGATCTGGGATTTAATATGTGGCCTTGAAACAGCGTAAGGTCAGCCAGACCATCTTATCACTGACCTTGGGACTTTAGTTTCGTTAATTCTAAACTCTTGGGTTTAAGTCAGATGACTTGGATCTGGAAATAATAACATCTGGAGCCTAGAATCTCTGTATCCATAATCTCCGAGGGTCACTGAACAACTTGCTAAGGAGAAAAAAAAATACCTTTGGTGTGGGCTGGGGAGCCAGGGAGAGGAAGAATACAAGATTCTAGACACAAATAGAATAACTTTGGAAGATAAATCTCCCTTATTTAAATGTCAGAATATTCCATTTTTGTATAATGCTGAGAAGTCACAAAACCAGAATAAAAATAGGCTTAAATATATCCAGTTATATGCAGAGACAGGCTGTCTTTGGCATAAATGTTCCACCTTCCAGTTGAGGTCTCTGCTCTGTGGATGGAGCTCGAGCACCGTGGAATTCATTGCGGGTTGTCGCCACCTGGCTGGGATTTTAGAAGGCCACGTGATCAACCGTGCAAGCTGGAGTTGGGGAATTTTATGCACACAGGTCCTCAACCTGTGTCTCTTAAAGAAGAAAAAGGAAAAATAGGAGCAAGAATTGGGCAACTCCATCAGACATCAAATGATGTATGTGGTCTCAATTTTCCATTCGAGGGTAGAATTGGTGAGAAATAATTATCTGGAGTTATGACTGTAGAACATTTTCAAGAAGTCCAGGAAATTCTGTGTTTAACAAGCACTTCTGGAGTCTGCTTAACTAATTTGTCTCTTACACATAGAGATGGTCAAGTTGGTATGACTTAAAAGGCATATGCATTTGTGAGCACAAATGAATTCACAGTAACTTTTTGACATTGCACATTTTCTCAATCAATAGTCCTCTAATTCCTATGACTCACTGTGTAAGAGCATGAGGGCTTTTTAATATCACAAAGGGATCCTTGTGTTTTAAAAGGCTATAGATGTAAGAAGATAAAAAAAGGATAGCAAAAATTCCACATCCCATGCCAAAAAATATCTTTTTCTCAGCAAGTAAAATGACGTCACTGCCTTTTAGCTCCCTTTCTATTGAAGAGCTCTTAATAAGCTTCCTGAGACTGCAAGGTCCTTAAGCAGAGGAGCCCATCCCCGTTTTATCTGCATTCCCCTTGCCTAGGACAGTGCGTGTGAGTTTAATGGGCATTCAAGACTTGGTTGTGGCATGAAGGAGAAAGAAGAGAAAGCAGAAAGAAAAGCAAAGGGAAGAAAGAGGAAGAAGGGGAGAGAGAGAAAAGAAGAAGGGTGAAGAACAGAAGGGGAAAAATGGGGGGAGGCAGTTCTTATCTGTCTCCCGTCCCCCTTATCATAGGTCAGAAGTACCGGATGGCAGAGAGACCAGAGCCAGGGATGAGTGGGAGAGCATATAGGGGTAGGGGAGTAGTTACATACAGATTCCAACTCAGGTAAGTATGTAGGGCAGACACTAGTAACTTTTTGCCCCATTCTACAAATGATGCAGCTGAAGTCAAGTGAGAGGAATCAAGGTCATGAATTAAGGAAGCCGGGGAAGAAATCTGCATCTGTAAACTATTGGCTACTTGGGGCCACTGTTCATTATGATTGTACAATGATATCCACCCACACGGCCACCGAGGAACACACCCAGAGCTCAGTTATGCAAGCCTGCTTTACCTCTCTCCTAGAAGATAGAAACAGGGCGCGCAGAAATAGAGGAGCCACATGCATTACCGGTGGGAATGGAAATTTGTTGTACTTCTGAAAACTATCTACTGGGAGTATCTACGGAAGCAGAGTATATGTGCACTTATGACCCAGCAATTTCATTTCTACGTGTATTCCCAAACAGCTAAGTGCCTACGTGCACAAAAATGTGCAGAGATTTTCAAAGCAGACAAAAACAAAGACTAACACAGTGTCCATCAAAGCAGATGTACAACTAAACTGTAATATGTTTGCACAATGGAATACTACGCAGTAATGAAAAATAATGAGCTGTAGTTAGCTCATTAGTATGGACTAATGCCACAAAAGATACACATGAATATACATTATATAATTCTACCATTTATTTGAAATTCAAGAAGCAAAAGCTGTCCATGATCACGGAGAACAGAGTGGTGTTACCTTTTGGGGGGATGTTGGCTGGGAGGGGCCATGAGAGAGCTTTCTGGGGTGCTGGCCATGTTCCAGATCTGGATCTGGGTGGTAATTACACAGTGGTATAAAAATGAATTGCACATTGAGCTTTGTGCCAGAGAGTGATTGTACATTACAGTTGATAGAAAGCAAAAATAGAATAAGAGTGGCATACTAAAGGTGAAGGTATTCTTGCATTTGGGGAGTCAAGAGGAGGCATAATAAGTAGAGTGAACAGAAACAATACTTCTATCCAGAAAAAGAAATACCTTTTCTAGAAATATGAACTGTTTACAGAGAAAATAAAAAGAGTCTTAAAGGATAAAAAGGTATGTACTATGTTAATTTCATCCAAACTGTTGGAATTTTAAAATAATTTTTAAAGAATACATTTTTTACTTTTGTAATTTAAGCCAGAGGTCAGCAATCTTTTTCTGTAAAGGGCTAATTGGTAAACTTTTGCAGCTTTATGGACCAGATGGTGACTGTCACAACTGCTCAACTCTGCTCCTGCCACACAAAGGAAGCCACAGGCACGCGGAGTGCACGGATGATGCGTCTGTGTTCCAACAAAGCATCATTCACAAAGCTGGCAGTGGGCCACAGTTAGCAGATCATTATTTAAGTAAGAAAAACATATATGTGAATAAGAATAAACCCCAATTTAAGATCGTCACCATTGTTATCACCTATGATACACAGTGGGTAGTCTCATACCATTCAAGTTGGTGAGGTTGGTGTCATTAGAATCCCCAATTGAAAGAGGAGGAAACTGGCCATTAAAAAGGGTAACTTCCCCAAGGTCATGGAGCAAGTAAAAATCACTTCTTGCAACCCAAAGCCTTTGTTCTTAGCCTTTGTTCTTAGCGACACCCCTGATGCTACATTTATGACTTTTTGTGTGTGAAATAATAAAAGTTTTAGCAAATTACTAAGAAATAGGAAATTCTCATTGGAATGTATATGTAAAATAGTTAAATGGCCAAAAACTAGATGAAAAGACAACTCAGACCTCCCCCCTCCTGTCTTTCTCCAGTATTCAAAGGAATTCAAATGAAGGCAACCGTGAGGTAGCACATCATACCTTCTGTAATAGCAAAAAGAACCACAATGCTCAGAGCTGCTACATTGTTCTGAACTTGGTACAGTGACTCATTATTAATAGTAAATTTATTTGGCAACAACCTTTTGGGGCAGTAATATGACTAGAAATCAAGATTCCTAGGGATAGTTGTAGCCATTTGCCTTTCAAACTCCACAGTTAAGAATTTGTTACACAGAGAATTAATAAAAAAAAAAACAGGTATGAAGATGTTCCTTCCATCATCTATAATAATAAAAGCATAATATGCTAATTAGACCGGATGCCCTTCCAGGACGAAGCCTCTGCTGCAGCTGCAGGATCCAGGCAGCAGCCTCAGCTGCGAGGGAGGGATCCAGGCAGCCGTGGCTGCGAAGGCCTACACTTGCACAAATTTCATGCATCGGGCCTCTAGTTATCTATATGAGCAAAAAATGTTTAACATTAAGAAAATAAAGTATGAAATATTATTTAATAATGAATATGATATTTTATGCAAAAATTAATTATAAGGACCAGATTATGTAAAGTGAAAAAATGTTTAAAATATACTGGCAAGTGGAATAGTGGAATATAAAAGTGTCCATAACCAATAATTATTTAAAAAAACATGTCTGCAAGTAGCAAGGACCAGAAGGTAATTATATATTGAAAACAATTACGTTGCGGTAGTGGATTGGGATGCTTTTCTAGGTATATTATACTGCTTTGCCAAATCAAAGTGTTTTTAAAAATGTAGACTGAGAGGGAGTTGGGGCCACTGTTTATTCATCCTGTCACTCCTATGTGAGGTTCTATGACATCAATGTTTGATTTACCAGCAAGTCCTTCATTATGTTGTATTTCAACTTTAATGGTTGTCTTGACATTTGGTGTTCCTGATTTGAGCCATTCACTGATTGTCAGGAATAAGATTGGCACTGCAGTCTTATTCCAATCCTGGTGTCAGATTGGTAGTAAACACTGCAACTGCAGATCTCAAGGGACCTATTGGAAAATTCTCTGAGAACTTACACAGATAAATACCCTTGGCGCTTCAACTCAGAGGGGCAGTCAATGACTCTCTGGAATATTTATAGATTTTACCTGTTTCTTAAGAAAGTACTGTTTCATTATTATTCCAACGATATCTCTAGTTAAAATTAAGAGGGAGATAAACAAGTCTAATTTTTATGGTACCATCTAAGTCACAGCCCAGTGGCAAAGCAGGTAGGCCCTTCACTTCTACTTTATGCTTAAGGTGGATACTTTCTTCTGATGAAAAACTTCATTTCCAAATAAGTAGTTTGTGCTGAACTCCTTTCTAGGTCATAGGAGGTGTCCATTGCTGGGGCATCAAAAGTGTCATTAATCACCACTCTGGGTTTATATCATCAAAGCTGGTATTTTGTGTATAAATGAGGTTCCAGTGCATGGAAAAAAATTAGACTCAGTCAACCCACCACCAGGAATGATCTCAACCCACACCTCCCTGGTGGTTTCAAATGGGTCCACATTCACATGTGTACGGGATCAGGAGAGCCATCGGGTCCAAATCTGGTTTCCTATTGAATATAATCAATAAAAGCAGTAGGTCATTGTCTGCCCAAATGTGGGTCTTTCCGTCTTGCCTGCTGTATTTTTGACAGTTATTACATGAAAATGAAACCTTTGGAAGCAACAAACACTTTCATGTCTATGTTGTTCCTTTCTGAATGAGGAAGCTTGACATTCAAGCCTATTTGACGACTTCCTCCATTCACACCCCACACCGTATCTCCTATGCTCCTTACTGTGGTCACTGTGCACACGGACGCCTCCAAGTTCCACACCATTTGGTCTCAGGTTTTCACAATCGCCAAGGGCTGGGGATATGGAAACCCAGTTAGGAGCCCTGAGAGAAGGAGGACGAATGAAACACAGGGCCAACACCCAGTTTCATGGACTTCAAACGGGTGAACTTTTGGCCAGGGGCATATGTACGCAGTACTTGCCGATCAGAGAATAAGATGCTCCTAAATGCTAAACATTGTTAATCTAAAGAGTGATTCTTAAATCTTTCTTTAAATATATATTTTTATTGATTTCAGAGAGGAAGAGAAAGGGAGAGAGCAATAGAAACATCAATGATGAAAGAGAATCATTGATTGGCTGTCTCCTGCACACCTGCTACTGGGGATTGAGCCCAAAACCTGGGCATGTGCCCTTGACCAGAATCAAACCCAGGACCTTTCAGTCCACAGGCTGACGCTCTACCCACGGAGCCAAATCAGCCAGGGCCTTAAATCTTATTGTGTATTAAAATACCCCTGAGTAGATGTAAAAATGCCCCATGGGGATAAAATGTCAGTTTCTGTGTTGTCCACAGGCTCCCCAACTGAGTCTGATGGACACAGAAGTGACACAAGCATCTTTATAGGTAAGGTTACTGTTAAGGGCAACAGGAGTCTTTAGTTATTTTTATATCCCGCCACCTTGAGCTTTGAAGCTTCTCAGTTATTCTCTGTTGAACACAGATCTACAGGGAGAAGGAACGAATGAGCAAATGGCTTTGTCAATGGCACCTGGTCTTTGCTAACTTGATTAGATGTGATTTACAGATTAGCCTAGCTCAGCCCAAAATGTGATTTCTGCCTTTGAAGTCTCAATTTGATTAAAACATGTTTAGCAAGAAACCATAACTTTCTGAAATGCCAGGGATTGTGCAGCTCCGAGGAGCTCTGTGGGAAGCAAGCAGTTTGGGCGACCAAGTCGGGTCTTTGTGAACCTGGAGAGGCTGCCTGTGCTGGGGCCGAGCATCTGACTCCTCTTAATTACATGCTGTCCTTGTTTCATTCCTTCTCATCTCTTGCTTCTGGGCCCGGAGTTTTCCCCTAACTGCCAGGGTTGAATGATTTCAAAAATTAGGTTGAGCCTGTTCCCACGGTGCCGGGGCCCGGGGCATGGACAAGTCTCCTTCTCCGTGGAAAAATGGAACGAAGTGTAGGTCACTGTCTCTCCCACCCTCAACCTTTGTCACCAAGTCATTTTTCCCAGCATCCTCTGCAGGGGACAGATGCTGTTCCTTCAGGGAAGGAGAAGGACACGGAATCTGGATTCTGACTGGTGTGTGTTTCAATCACAGCTTTGCCCCTTTCCAGATGAGAAAGCCTGCCTTAGGGATGTCGATGAGGGTGACAGCAGAGAAAGAAGCAATATTACATAATGATTAAAGCAAGGCCCTGGGGCCCCCTTGCCTAGGTTCCAATAGCAGAGCTGCCATGTACGAGTAGCTCGACACCTTCCTTAACCTACCCGTGACTCAGTTTCCTCACCTGTACACAGGGACTAATAATCATAACTAATGCCATTTAATCATTTTGAAGACTGAATGCAATTAATACATATAAGGATGGAGACGATTTTATGACCCTGGTTATCCCTCTGTAAGCGTACCTATTATTATAAATGTCTGTAAGGATAACAATGATAATGGTGGCTGTTGAAAGATTTCCACTTAGAGAATGGAAAACTATTTCTTCCCCTCCAAGGGAGTTCTCAGAGTCTCAGAACTGCCTTTCCCCAACCCCCCATCCTTATTTTGGCATTTATCTCTTTAAATGGTTGCAATCAGGTGTTGCTGAGTCATCTGAGGACACAAGGACCTATGTCACGAAAAACTGCTAGCCGGGGACGCCAGCGGGAGACCAATTAGACATCTCTGAGTCCGGAGTGAGGCAGCCAGTGGTCTGTGCCTTGCTGCACCTCGGAGCCGAGATGAGCCAGTAGACACTCTCAGATGTCTTCAGTTTCATCTGCAACATGGCTCAGTGCTCAGCTGAACAAATCCAGCGTGCCCTGCCGATGCCCAGGCTGAACACTGCCTGACTGGCCACCTACCACACCTCTCTCTCTGATCTCTCTTCCCCACCCCTTCCTTTCTTCATGTCTTCATCTCTCCTCTTCTTCTTTTACCCCTATTACTCTCCCTTTCCCCCTTTCTTTGCTTTCTTCTATTCTTTTCCTCTTCATCATTTTCTTCTCCTCTCATTTCCTTTCTTCCACTCATATATCTGTGTCGCTCTTGCCCGCCTTACCCTCCTTGCTCTCCATTCTTCCCTTAGGCACCTTAATCTTTTCCCTTCCTTGCAATTTTAAGTATTTTCTGCCCTCTTGTCTTTCTCCAGGCAGTCTAAGACCAGGAGTTATCACACTTTTTCTAGCAAGGGACAGATAGTAAATATTTCGGGATTTGCAGGTCATAGAGTTTTTGTTGCAACAACTCAACTCTGCCATTGAAAGCAGCCACAAACAACACCTGAATGAATGGATGTGGCTGTGTTTCAATAAAACGTTATTTTCAAGAATGGGCAGTGGCTGGATTTGGGCTGTGGCCATAGTTTGGGCCATAGTATGCCACTCCCTATGGAGAATACTCTTTCTCTTGTTTACCAACTTGACCTCAAACCACAAAATCAGTAATAATTTATGATCCACTCCAGTGCTAAAACCCGGGAAATATGTCATCTTGCTGGTTATAGCCATCCCAGAGGATTTGTATTAAAAAGTATACGAAGAAAAAGAGGAATATTAATACTACTGCACACAAATTAGACAATGGAGGAATCTGCCTCTGTCTTACAATAATTACAGGCCTAGAGGATTGGGAAGACTGATTGGACAGTGACTTCCTCTCATCTCTCTCCCTAGAGACAGATAGCTAATGTCCTTCCTAAAGAAAACAGCATCCTCTTCATCAGAAAATGTATTTAATTGAAGAAATAGCCCTGCAAAAGCATATCTGTAATGTCACCAAATCTTTTCATTTGTTCATTCAACTAATTTTATTTGAGCGCCTACTGTGTGTCAGGCCCACTAGTGAGCCCTGAGGGGAGAAAGAGGCAACAAAAATGGACATGACAGGGTGTGCCCTCGAGGACTTACAATGCAGTGTACTGCAACCGGCAAGGGTCATGGACAGATCAGCAATGAGTAGGCACCTAATGCGTGTCAAGCACTGGGTTAGTTTCTTTATGTTTGTTCGCACACTAATCTTTAAACGACTCTCATTTAAAGATGAGAAAACGGGAACTCCGAAATTAATGTGCCCAAAGTCACACAGCTAGGAACTTATAGAACCTTCTAGCTTACCCCTTCACTTGCTTTGCTAAATGCCACAAGAATGCTACAAGTATGGAGCTAAAGGGCATCTAGGCCAGAGCTGTGGGCTCTAAGGAAGTCTTTCTGGAGGCCCTGAAGGATGGGCCAAATGTCAAATCAAGAAGCACAGTTAGGAGAAGAGGGAAGAAGGAATTCCATTGAGAAAGGAATTCCATTTCTTAAAGGTGGTGGAATTTCAGACATGGTAGAGAGTTAATGGGAAAATATTTAGGAGTGAGTGGGCCTTCGGCAATTTCCGTACCCACACCACCAGGCCATTCCTAAGCCAGCCCTAAGAAGACGGGCCATAGAGGTTGCTCACAAATGTGTCCATCCGGAGAACAGAGGCACCGGCGCTCATCGCCACCCACGCTGCGGGGCATCCAGCTCTCCCAACCCCAAGCTCAAACGGCAGCTCAGAGATATTAAGCTGGGAAGCTGGACAACGGCAGGGCTGAGACTATTAGCGACCCATCCAGTGGCTCAGAGCAATTTATGAGAATGCTAATTAGATACACAAAGAGCTCCTGTAATCACACAAACGCTCTGTACCCTGGCTGGCAGCAAGGGTCCCAGCCATCAAAAGCCAATCCTGCCCGCTTCAGTGGAAGAGCAGCCGACAAAGACAGGAACTAGGCATGTTCACTGACTGACTCCCTGGAAGCAGGGAGTGGGCTTCTCCAGGGGCTCCACTCCACCACTCCCCACTCCCAGATCTGAGCATCTCTATCCTGGAGGGGTGCTTGCCAAAGCTCTGGATTTGTGGGCAGCCTGGCTCCTTACTAATACAAGAGCAGAGTGTGTGGTCCCTTCTAATTTGTTATCAATCTGGATGAGACTTTAAAATGACTGCTTACACACTTGCAGTACAAAAGGGATAAGGGGAATGGAGAGGTACCCAATGTACCTATCCAACTGAAATCATAGATGTGGTGCATTTCAACTATCTCATATAGATCTATCTTATGTGTCCCAATAAGCTATACCTGAGGTCACTAGCTAGGTTTAAAACTGGGAGAGTCCCCACAAAATGGGTTGTTGGTCACCTATTTAACACAATATTAATACAAGAGGTGCATATGTCATATCTTTCACATGTTTTACATTTGATATCAGTCACATATACCTAAATATGGTCTAAGAACAACGGGATATACCATATAAATAATTTATACAAATATATGGTGATCACTGGCAATTAGGAAAATGCAAATCAAAACTACAATGAGATATCACCTCAAATCAAAACTACAATGAGATATCACACCTATGAGAGTGGCCATTATCAACAAGACAAGCAATAACAAGTGATGGAGAGGTTGTGTGAGAAAGGGAACCCTCGTCCACTGCTGGTGGGAATGTGGACTGGTATAACCACCATGGAGAGCAGTCTGGCAATTCCTCCAAAAATTGAGAATAGAACTACCATATTACCCAGCAATTCCTCCCCTTGGAATAGACCCGAAAACCTCAAAATCATGTATTTGCAAAGATATATGCACCCCTATGTTCACTGAAGCATTATTCATGGTGGACAAGACATGGAAACAATCAAACTGTCCTGCAATAGAGGACTGGATAAGATGTGGTACATATACACAATGGAATACTACTGAGCCATAAGAAAGGATGAACTAGTACCATTTGAAACAACATGGATGGACCTATGCTAAGTGAAATAAGTCAATCAGAAAAAGCTAAGAACCATATGATTTTACTCATATGTGAGATATAAAACTGAAACTCATGAACACAAACATCAGTGTGGTAGTTGCCAGAGGGAAGGGATTGGGGGGGAGAATGGGGTCCTAATATATGGCGACAGGAGAAAATTTGACTTTGGGTGGTGGGCACACGGTGCAATGTACAGATCTTTTAACATAGAAACGCACACCTGAAACCCATATGTTCATGTTGATCAATGTCACCCCAATCAATTTAATAAAAAAAATATATAGGGTGAATACATATATTTAATTTTATTTGTTCAATACATTCAGACTAGTAATGTCTCAGACACAGACTAGTCATGCATTTTTGAGTTTAAAAATAAACCTATGACCCTAACTGGTTTGGCTCAGTGGATAGAGCATCGGCCTGCGGACTGTAAGGTCCCAGGTTCGATTCCCATCAAGGGCATGTGCCTTGGTTGCTGGCACATCCCCAGTAGGAGGTGTGCAGGAGGCAGCTGATTGATGTTTCTCTCCCACTGATGTTTCTAACTCTCTAACCCTCTCCCTTCCTCTCTGTAAAAAATCAATAATATATATATATATATATATTTTTTTTTTAAATAAACCTATGCTATAAAAATTGAGCAAAGTACAAAATGGAAGATTAAGTATTTGTCAGTGCTAAAGCACACTCTTGAAACTAAGGTGACCTGGCTACTCATAACCAAGGTTTCTCCCAGCAGCGTGGTTTAATGGAAAGATGATCAGAACTGGAGTCACATGACCTTGGTGCAATTTTTATGACAATCTAGGCAGAGGGTTGTCCATAGACCAGCAGCATCAGCATCACCTGGGAGCTCGTTAGAAATGCAGACCCCCAGGCTCCCCCTCCCCAGACCCACTGAAATCATAATTCCCAGGTGGTTTCCATTCACACTCAAGTTTGAGAAGCTCTGCTGTAGCTCACTTAACCTAACTGAGCCTCATTTTCCTGGTCTGTAAAACAGAGATAATAAGATCAACTCTAGAATGTTGTATGAAGAGTTACTAAAACTATTTGGGATGTACTTAGCATAGAGCTGGACCATTGAGTGGGAGCTCAAAAACAATCATTTTCTTCCTTTTTCTCAGCATTACTTGCTTCTGAGCAATATTATTATACAGTCTGTTCTCCTCAATATCTTTTTCCTGGCTCTATACATCAAAAGGGCTTTAACCCCTCTTATCTTCCTTCTTTCTGTCTCTTCAAATCCCAGAATCACATAAAAAATTTACAAAATCCATGAGATTGGTGGGACCTATGAGATCACCTGTTCAACACCACCGCCCCCCAAAGCAGAAATGCCATTTTTAGATCCCAGATTTACTCATTATCTATGTTCTCACTCAAGTGTTACCTTTTAGGTGCCAGAGAGATACCAGGCACTCGACAGATATTTGCTCAGTGCTGAATGAGCTAATGAATGAGGTTCTACTAGTATGAGCTCTGGCCAATTCTATTCTTTATCTAAATCTCACTACACTTATTTTTTGTATGACCTTTTCAGTCCTTTCATTCTTCCATTAAAAAAAAACTAGTTTATCTCATATCTCACCTTGACTACTTTCTAACCTACCCAAGACACCTAAGAATATATATATATATATTACTTAATATACATGAATTATTGTAAATATGTTCATATTTTGAGATTAGAATTTTAAGTTTATATATTAACCACCAACTAGACTATAAGTTCCTGGGAGAAAAGAAAAAAAGACTGTGACATTCCCTTCTTGAAACATTTGTGCCTAGAAAGGTATACTTCCTTTTGTTTTTAGATCCTCATTCACCCGAGGATATGTCCATTAATTTTAAAGAGCAGAAGGGAAAGAGAGAAAAACATCAATTGTGCTGATATTTCTCTCATACATGCCCCAAAGGAGGACTGGACCCAAAACCTAGGTATATGGCCTGACCAGGAATTGAACCCATGACCCTTCAGTGCACAAGACAACACTCCAACCAACTAAGCCACACCTGCCAGGTGGAAGGTATATTTCTCAGTAAATGATAGATAGTCATGATCAAAGCTGAAAAGAACCCATGATTGTTATTAGTAAACTACTGAGAGCAAAGATCCCCACAGTGCATTCCACTATTTCAGAAAGGACACAGTGATCATACAAGAAAAAGGAAGGTAAGATCTTGTTGGGATCCTGTGTATCTCTTAAGGCAGACCAGTGGCCTTTTTCCTAGGGAAATGCTTGGTGGGCTTCATGTAAGAAGTCCCCCCAATAACCTAACACTCCTTCAAAGGTTATATTTATACAGCTCATTAAGAAAAACTTTAAAAAACATTTTTGAAATTCATTACACTCGTAATTGTCCGCCAAAGCTACTCTATAACAAGAGATAAACGTTCCCTTCTAGAGGATGAATAATAATTAGGTACTGCTCAGCGCTGCTCTTTACAGGTCTTACTTCAGAGCATAATTAATCCTGTTGAAGCTGCATATGATAAGTGAAATATTTATGCAGCTGTGTTAATTTATGTATTTACTCCTAGAGAGGCATTCAGAATTGGACACGTGGCTTTCCGGGAAGATTATGCTAAGACGCCCCCTGGAGCAACGTCATTTCTCTCCAATGTCTTTGCCTCCAGATGGTCTCTGAAGATGAAGCTGAGGAGACACATTTCCCAACGCCGACAGTCTGACCAGGAAAGCAATGAGCCAGAACATATTTATAAGAATCTAGACACTGCTAGTACAGGGAACATGCCTCTGGCCTATCTGAATGCCTTTACTTTTTATTTTCCAAAAGGAGGACATTTTCTGTTGTTTCTATGATACCAACTGGACCATATTCTCACCAATAAAACACTAACTAAGGTGTGTTGAATATTGGAATTGCGGATGGACAGTGATGATGAGAAGGAGGAAGAGGAGGAGGAAGAGGATGGTGATGGTGGTAATAATGGTGTCAATGGTGGTTATGATGATGGTGATGATAATGGTGTTGGTGATGGTAATGCTGATTATGGTGGTGACGGTGATGGTGATGTTGATGGTGACAATGATGACAGTGGTGTTGTTGGTGATGATGACGGTGATGGTGATAATAATAGTGTTGGTGATGATGATGGTAACAGTTACCATTTATTTAACCATTTCTATATTCAGGTGCTGTGCTAGCTAAGTTCTTTACGTGCATTGTCTCATTTCATCCTCACACCAACCTTATCAGGTAAATACTTTGATACTCACTCA
The DNA here is from genome assembly GCF_964212035.1 of Myotis nattereri. Lineage (NCBI taxonomy): Eukaryota > Metazoa > Chordata > Mammalia > Chiroptera > Vespertilionidae > Myotis > Myotis nattereri. The sequence goes on along the minus strand of NC_138079.1, from coordinate 94,945,383 downwards.
CAGATAAGGCTAAGAAAATCACCTCTTTTGCAGAAGTATTTATAAATGGGACAAAAGATTTAGTTCAGTTATGCATTAAATAACTCCTTCCTGAAGGTGTCTACAAATCTTAAGTGTCTAATTAGCCAATTTTGAAAGCCATCTGAGAGAATTAAATGTATCAAGAGCCTTACATAATTGACCCCCTTCTGGATTAAGGCCCCTTGAGGAGAGGATTTCCCCCTTCCTAGGTAGGGGGCTCATAAGTCCTCTGAGCTTCAGTTTTTCCTCTGTGAAATGGGTAAAAGCAATATTTCACTTCATAAGATTGTTATCAATATTAAATTAAAGAACACATGTAATGCATCTCGTATGATAATTGACATATCTTATTCCCTAAATATGTTGCTGTTTCATAGCAGATTCTGATAAGTGACAGCAATGGTGGGTAGGAGCAGAGTTAGAACTCATTATTTGACAGCTACCCTCCATATTTATAAGTTTCCTGTCAAATGAAACACATCCCAACACTAATCATTCATCCATGTGCGTATTTATTCATGAAATCCTTCATTGGCCAGTTATCTGTCATGTTCAGAATTTTGTGTGCTTACTGTTATAAATAATACTCTTGTTTGTTGAGTAGTTCACTCCATGTAGGGTTGCTTAGGCAACCACAGCGGTAGAAGGAACCATCAGTCCTAATCTTTCATCCCTGTTTGTGTCTATATACCTTGTCCTATAACATCAAACTCCTCTCATAAAAGGTAGAGCATGCCTCCAATCCTTTGACCTTGGGCTTGGCCATCTATCTAGACAGAAGTTGATTAGTAGATATGAATGTGACAAGGCAGCCAGCTGAAATGTGCATGTGCGGTTTAAGGGTTCCTTTCTGTGCCTCTGACACAGCCAACACAAGAGCTTCTCCTAGGTGGCTGCTGACCTTTCAACCTGAGCCCCAGAGTAGACACACATGGAACACAGACCACACAGCTGACAGGGACTTGCGGAGAGAGTACAGTCACCGGAGCCATCACAGCCTGCGGCGCGGCTCCTCCACTCCACCTGCACTCCCATGAGCACAATGAATGTGTATGCCTCTCGCAGCGGTTCTCAACCTGTGGGTCGCGACCCCTGAAAATACATCCTGCATATCAGATATTTACATTACGATTCATAACAGTAGCAAAACTGCAGTTATGAAGTAGCAACGAAAATAATTTTATGGTGGGGATCACCACAACATGAGGAACTGTATTAAAGGGTCGCAGCATTAGGAAGGTTGAGAACTGCTGCTGGGTTTCACAGCCGTAGCTGGCCCACACAGCCCAAAGCACTGTTACACAGCGGAAAACGTGGCTCACGATCTGAGGAAGGCACAAATGCTCCATAGGGAATTAAGAGAATCATATGTCTATTTAGGAGTTAAATATAAAACACATTTAGATTTCTTGATGGCACTGTGAGAATCGGGGTTCAATTCTGAAAGAAGAAAGAAGCTGCAAGGGATGATGTACTTGGTTCCAATTCACTCCAACCCTATGCACTAACCTCTGCCCATTTCAATGTATTGGCCACAGGAGTCGCCAGATTATCCTGTCCCAGCTCTAGGCAGGCATAGCATATTCCGTAACCACTCTGACCGTAGCCTCCCCTCGTTCCTGAATACAGCTGCTGCCCTGTGTCCTGTGTGTCTGTGCCCTACTCACACTCTCTCATTCTTCACTGTTAACCTGCCATCTCTGCTGGCTTTGTCTTTCCTATCTCAGTGCTGGCAGTTGAGAGGGGAACCAGCCTGCCATCTGAGCCACCGCAGAATTGTAAAAACTATGTCATGGCAAAGGCTATGGTGAGATCACCAACTAGGAAACAGAGGACAGACAGAAGGAAATGCTGCTAGAAAGAGTTGACCCAATTAGCTTCCATGAATGCCATAATCCCTAAGAGGGTGGAAACTTTTCTTTTTTTGCATGATAGAAAGTCAAGCAGTGAACTATAATGAAAGCCCACGAGCTTTCTGCTCACGATTCCTTTTCTAGAAATTGCTTCTGTTTCATTCCTTCCTCGGATAATAGCAAGAGCTGTTGTGTTGGTACAACATAACCCTACCCTTTTTTTTCAATCCTGATGGGCCCTTGACCCCAAATGCTCCAAGAATCCTTCCTCTGGGACTTGGAATTGAGAATTGGGACGTATTATGAGCTGGTTATGTAATGTCACTGCTCCAGGGCAGACTTTCTCAGCTCCAGTCCTACTAACATCTGGGCTCAGATAATTCTGTGTTCTGAGACATGGGGGTGGGGATGTCTTGAGTATGGTAAGATGTTTGCCAGCATCCCTCATCTTTGACCTCTACTCTCTAGATGCCAGTGGCAAACACACTCCAGAGTCATGACAATCAAAAATGTCTCCAGACATAGCCAAGTGCTCCCGGGGGGTCAAAGTTGTCCCCCCTCTTGAAAACCACTGCTAGAGAGAGAGAGAGAGAGAGAGAGAGAGAGAGAGAGAGAGGCAGAACCTGTGAATTTGTGCCGTTGAGGCCTCAGGACTGCCCCAGTTGCTGTTCTTCCTCTATATCTATTTGTTCAACTCTTTTCTAAATTCACTGAGATGGATACTTCTGCATCCACAAAATACATGTCTTTTAAAAACATGGCTATCTATAATTGGTTTCCATTATAAGCAACCCAAAGAACAGTGGTATCATGCGATAAGCATTCAATAAATATTTTTAGTGTGCAAGTTCATCACATAAAAATCCATTGGAAAGCCAGTAAAGGGGGGGGGGAGGGGAACCAAAGTGCAAGGGTCTCAAGTCCCCCAAAGTAGGGGGTCACCCACGGTCTTACCATCACCCACAAACTGGAGCAGGGCCAGGTCTATCTGCCTCTTCCAAGGTGAGCCCTTCTGGAGGGCAATTCCATAACCAGTGGTAGCAAAGATGTACCCACTCCCGATGGTCACCAGCTTGCAGCCTTCATCCCGCCCAGCCTTGTAATTCAAGACCGCCGCATCGTAGATGAAAGCGTCCAGTTTCCTGCAATGACAAGAAACCAGGGAGTCATGGGGATGGCGGGGTACCATCTCAGGGCCCAGCTCCCAGCCCACTCCAGCATCACACACTTTCTTTCCCATGGGAGACGATGGCTCAGGGCCGCTCCATCCTCTCATCATAAAAGGATCTATTTTTAATGAAGAGATAAAAGCCAGAACTTTTTTCTCCAAGTTACAAGAGGCAGCTAAATAAAGACGTGAAGAATCCTTATGCCCAAGTGAGTAAACAGTTGAGTTTGCTGGTTTAAGTGTTGCCCTTAGTACTCCCAACAGTGGAGGACAGCGGCCTATTTAGAAAGGCTGCATCAGAACGAAGTAAACTATTAAGGGGCAGGACGATTCGGGAGTAGCAGGCAGGCAGGCAAGGGACGCAATAAGAATAAGGTCTCTCCCTCCCAAAAGAAACATGCTTACTGTGTATTCATATTACAAAAATATGATGTAATAATTTTTAGAAACCCAAATAATGTAGAAAATACTAACAATACAAGCACAATTAAAATTGCCCATAATTCCATAACTCAGAGGCAATCATATTGGTGAACAACCTTCCAAATTTAAAAAAAAATTTTTTTGATTTGAGAGAAAGAATGAGAGGAAGAAAGAGAGAGAGGGAAAGAAACACTGATTTGTTGTTCCACTTATTTATGCATTTATTGGTTGATTCTTGTATATGCCCTGAATGGGGATCGAACCCACCTTGGTGTATTGGGACAATGCTCTAACCAACTGAGCTACCTGGCCCAGGCCCAATCTTCCAAACTTTTTGTGCATGTGCACACACATGCACAGAGTCACACACGTACACACACCTCTTTTAAAACAGGGTTGGTAACTTTTCTGAAAAGACAAGATAATAACTAGTTTAGGCTTTGTGGGCCATAGGGTCTCTGTTGCGATGACTCAACTCTGCCGTTGTGACATGTTATGGGCCGAGTTGTGTCCCCCTCCCCCCAAATTCATATGTTGAAGTCCTAACCTCAGCACCTCACAATATGATCTTATTTGGAGATGGGGTCATTGCAGATGTTATTGTTAAGATGAGGTCATCCTGGAATAGGGAGAGCCCCTCCTCTATTATGACTGGTGTCCTCATGGAAGGGGAGGTGTGGGCACAGATGCACAGGGAGACGCCCAGGGGAGGTGGGAGTGATGCTGCCACAGGGCCAGGAACCACCAGAGGATGGGAGAGAGGCGGAGCAGCTCCTTCCCTGATGCCCTCAGAGAAGGCACGGCCCTGTCAACACCTTGACCTTGGACTTCCAGGCTCCAGGACTAGAAGACAAATAACCATGTTGTTTAACCCTCACCGTTTGTGGGATGTGTTATGGCAGCACTAGGAACTACGCACAGCATGGAAGCAGCCACAGATAATATATAAACGAATGGACTCAGCTCTGTTCCAGTAAAACAAGAGATTGGCCCATGGGCCATTGTTTGTCAACCCTTGTTTTAACCCCCCCCCGTCCCCCTCCCCCCCCGAAATAGAATTTTTACCAGGCAAACTATTTCACAAATTGTGTTCTCTTTTCATTTCATACCACACACAGTGAACATGTTTCATGTCAACAAATGTAGCACTTTCCTGGGATACATTTATTGTTATGGAGGTATGATGTATATAAAATAAAGTGCTAGATAAAAATTGACATATGCACTCATACTTGAAATCATCATGCAGATCAAGGTATAGGACATTTTCATCATCTCAGAAGTCCTCTATGCCCCTCCCAGTCACGTCCCCTCCAAAAGGCTAGCGCCATAATTCCCCTCCATGTCATGGCTGTAACTCATTCATTCCCTAGGTCTCTATTAGCTGGTGTGCATATTGTTTCCAATTTTTTAAGTTATTTAACGAGGCAGGAATGACCACCATTGAACATGGAGATGGATACTTAATTCTAAAGTAGGTAGGAAAATGAAATTGGAGATAACTCCCCTTCTTTGGCAACTTCTCAACATTACTGCCTTTCTTTCTTTAACAAGAAAACATAAAACAGTGAAGCAAAGAAAAATAAAAGTGGCAGGGAGAGGACGTAAAATGTTGCCTCCTTTCAGAGACAGCTGCTGAAGGATGCCCTATGGGAATGAAAGTATTTGGAAGGTTTACGGCTGCGTTCTTCGTTTTAATTTTTTATTTCTGTAATGGTGAGAGTTGGAGTGAGCCTACAAGGCTTATCTCACCAACAGAAAGACCCTGAAGCTTGTATCCAAAGCTGCAGAATTGGAGACGTGGTTTTATACTCGGAGTGCATTAAAAGGGGATCAGAGCATCCAAGCAGAAGAGGAAGAAAGCTGGGCTTTGTCAATGGTGATGGTGATCCGGAGCTGACAACCCCTGAGGGAGCAGCCTCTCTGGAGATTTGGCAAACTGAGACCCGGGGAAACAGGGGCTGGGGAGATTGCAAAGGTCTGTTTGTATGCGGTGGCTGTAGGGTGTGAGGTGAGCAGTGGACGAGCAGGTAGAAGAGATCTGGGTTCTAGTCCAGCTTTGGCTGATGGCGCATCCTCAGGAAAGTCACTTCCTTCTTTTGTGTGGCCGGTGGACCTGCTGAGATGCCCATCGGCTCTGGGATTCTATCATTTCACAAGCCAGCAGTCACCTTCTGTCACTCTTCATAGGGCGGTTGAGACTGGATAACATGTGTTTCCTGAAGACGTCAGTCATGGACGGCATTTGTCCTCTTGATGGAGAGGGTGCTTGCAACGCCCGTATTTCACATATCAAGGTTTCCATGGAGATGCTGAGAACCTGGGTTTTAATAAGACTTTCCAAGCCTCACCCAAATCTTTACTCTCAGTTCCTCCAAAAATAAACAGAAGCACACACCTATGCGTGCACAGGGGCATTCAAATGTCAAGGCCATAAGCTGGTATTCATGGGGTGAAAGTTTTCCCCCTCCTATTAGCCCACCACACGCTGATGCATTTCTGGGGTGGAAATCTAAAACTGTACCCATCAACGAGGCGTGTCCAATGGTGGTTTAAACCGTTAAGCACAGATTTCAGCAAATCAATACTGTATTTCATGACAAATCTTTTTCTTCAACTGAAAGAAACATATTCCCATTGTCAGAAAGAAAGAAATTAAAAATCGCTGACATCCTCAAGAGTGGGCTTTGTGGTCCAAGTCTTTGCGCACGGAGTGGACAGTATCTGACCTTTGTGGGCTGCTGGGAACAAGGGGGTCATATAAATAAAGTGTGTGCACAGTAACCGGCACAGAGCAAATGCTCAGGACACACAGGTGCATCCAATCAAATTCAGATTTTACAAAGGCGCTCACAACTTTTATGCTTTTTACATGACAAATCCAGTCCTAAATATTTTATATCTCATTTACTCCTTCTCACTATGCACAGGTTTACGCCTATTGCCATCCCCACTGTGAGATGAGAAACTGAGTCACGGAGAAGTGACTCTTCACCACCGCCCAGCTTAGAAGTGTCAGAACAGCCTTTGGATTTACACAGTCTGATACCCAAGGCCACAGAATAATCACCATGACCACGTGATCCATAAGACTTGTGACATTAATTAGGGCAGCTCTGTCTACTGCTTATGAAACTCAGACTGGGGGCTACAGCTACACATCAAGCCCAATGATATGAAAAAGGAAGCAAGGATGAGATTAGAATAGAGTTTGAAAAGATTTGGTGGGTTGTTCGGCTTCTTTGTGTCTCTTTCCCAGCACATGCGTAGTTGTGGATGGTATGGAGTGATCCCCACAGAAGACGTGTTTGGCCCATTTGTCCAGGAGACGTTTAGGCGTGGATGGCCAAGGCTTCATGTTGAAGGTAAAGGTAAGGAAGAGGAAAAGGCTGCCTGAAATTGAAGCCAAATTTAGACCAGAAGCACCTGGGCGCTGGAGTTGGGATGCTGAGATGGCGATACATTAGGCTGCCATGTGGCTACTGGCAGCTCTGGGTTTGAAGCATCACAGAGATGAAAGGTTGGCGTGAAAGAGGCCTCAGAACTCAGAGCAGTCAGCTGGGTGCTTGAGGACTCACAGGTGAGGAGCCCAGGGTGCTTCTCTGTTCCGAGTTTTCTCCTCCTGCTTTTCAAGAGGAAATCGCCTTTGTCCCCACCTTCCCAGCTCTTGCTGAGGTCACATAGCTGCCACCGGCTAAGTGCTCCTCCTACTAGGCGGAGGAGGCTCAAAGATCAGGACAGAGCCCCTAGCCAGCCAACTCCGTCCAGCCAACTCTACTCCCTACAGAGGGCTGATCATTTCTTCAAACATTGGTGACAAATGAAACGACACCTGGGCTCCCCAGCACGAGGGCTGAAACAGAAGCGAATGAGTGCCGTGCTGGTGTCGTGACATGCCCACCTCCCTGCCGGGCCTGATAGAGGCTGTGTGGGTGCTGTCACCCTCTCCTGTCACCAGCAGTCCTCAAGGGAAGCAAATGATTAACAATGACAGTGATTCAGAATGAGAGGGGGAAATAAAGCCTCCCTTCTGCAAATTTGCAAAGAACAAAGTAAGGACGACTGTCACGTGTGCCCCTGCGACTTGAACCTAGCAGCTTCCTACCAGGTTTTTCGACGGCTTTGGAGAGATGCTACAGCTCACTGGAGCGTGTAGACAGGACCCTGTTACCTCAGTCAGCCTTTCTTGTACCTGCACGATGGCTTGAAAGTTCACTCCAGACCCAAGACTGTTTGTGGGCAAATCTGATTCCCCCAACACAAAGGGAGACCATGGCCCTTTTGAGAATGAGAGCTTGCCTTGTCACGTGGCTTGACATTTCCTAATCAAAAGTTTCCGGTTTTAGCTCTTCATCTCCTCATGCATGTTTTCAGATGCTCTCGGGGGGGTCATATTTAGCATATTTAAAGGCTAATTATATAGCTAAAGTTAATTATCCATTCATTAACATTCAAGAAGCCTTGAACAAGACATTGACTTGTTCTGATGAATTAATGAAAACCTGTGTGTGTGTGTGTGTGTGTGTGTGTGTGTGTGTGTGTGTGTGTGTGTTGGAGGTCTCAAGTGTTACTGAAAGTTAAACATGTCTTTGATGATAACTGCATGTATTTTTTTAGGTCACCTCAAAGCCTTGTCAGGAAGGAAACACATCACCCAGCCATTTAGGCCAGTCATGTCCGGGCAAGTGTGGAACATGGATGGGGTTCAGATCCACCTCTGCCAGCTGTATGGGACCGCTTGGAGCTTCTTATATGCAAGATGGGGAATAACAGCTCTCCCCCAGGGCTGGCTGTTGGATGGATGAAACAGAAATGAAGGTGTTCTGGAAACTACAGATCCTAATGCACAACCAGGAGCTTATAGTGGCAGTAATGACTGCTTTGGGCAGGAAGCAATGGGGATGCAGACCATCTTCAAGCACGCAGACATGGTACTACTCATGGGTGAAGGGTACTCGTGGGTCCAAGAATTGGTACCACTGAGGCATGACTACTTTTGCAAGCACCTGCTCAGGCAAGAGCCACTCAACATGCACAGAAACTATACCTGCCATCAGCACAGGATGGTCTAAAACTGGCTTTAGGGAAGTGGCTTAGAATCAATCACATTTTGACTCTAAGTTTGTGAACACAAAATTTAATGCATTTTCAATAAAGAAGCATTTTTCAGAGCAAACTCCATTAAGCTAATTTCATTCCTAAATTGATGTCTTGCATAGCATAGTTAAATTGTTTCCATTTTTTTTGTAAACAATTTTCACTGTGATCAATTCTTTGGTGTTTAAATTTTATAGGCTTTGATTCATTGATCAGCATTCAAACCATAACAAATTTTACTGATTTATAACTTCTGCTCTTCTGACGTTTCTTTTGTGGTTATTATTTCCACAAGTCCAGTGCATCTGGGTCAAATGGTGCAGAGATCCAAAACTGGCCAAGAAGACTGGAGTCATCTATGGATTCTTAGTCAATTACAAATTTCACCCTGTGTGCTTTCAGCTGTTGTGAGTTTAATTTGTGTTAATTATTTCTACCAGCAATAGTCACTGTGAATTGGATTTTTAAAAGACTGATGGCTAATATTTACTTTTTAACTGAGACAATGCCGAGCAATTTTGTAAACAGAGACAGAGAGAGGCAGAGATAGAGGGAGGAAGCAAGGGAAGGAGAGGGAGAGGGTGGGAATGATACAGATGGAGGTAAGCACCCAGTAAAACAAAGACAGGGAGAGAGAAAGAGGGATCGAAGGGAAAGAACAAGGAAGAGAGTGGGGAAAATACATAGTAGGACTCAGAGAGGGAAAGAATAGGAGGGAGATGGACTGATAGGGACAGAATAAGAAACAAAGAGGGAGGGAAGGATGGAGACACACAGGGTGAGGAGACGGGGAGGGAGAGAGGAGAAAGGAGAAAGGAGAGAGGAGAGAGAGAGAGAGAGAGAGAGAGAGAGAGAGAGAGAGAGAGAGAGAGAAAACACACTTCATCTATTGACTAAGGAGCTCAAAAATAAGAAAGAGTTAAAATGATACGGCAAACTCCTGCTTTGTTTCTGTTAGATTTCACATTAGACCCACACTAACCATGCCCAAGGAGTTGATAGATCATGTAATGTAGTCTTTTTAAATTTGGGGAAGCCTTGCTAAAAGGGCTTCCCAAATCCAAGGGCAAGTCCTCGGCTGGCATGTAGAGTCAGAGGAACAGCACACAGGAAGGTGGGCAAGTCTGTGTACTTTTCTAAGCCTTGAATTCCCCATCTGACCAGAAGGAAAACAATCTCTCCCACATGATTGTACACCGGTTAAAGGGATTTGCCATGAATCTGCCACATATTTGCTATGAATATGCTGGGTGAATTATAAAGCCCTATGCAAATGCTCTGCTCTGCTCACGCTACCACTCATGTTCTGACACAGAAAAAGTATTGATTCCTCCTAGAATGTAAACATTTTATAGAGCTCCTTAGAATATATTCCTCAAGAGTTGGGATCAGAGCTGACCATTTACTGCAAATCCCAAGGTGCACAGTAAACAATAAAGAATGCTAAAACTGTTTTCTTTGTTCAGACTTTTCTTAAATGTTTACCATGGGCCAGACAGTGCGCTCTTTGCTTGCATAATGCACCTAATCCATACAATGGACTCCTCATGTGGAGGAACCAAAATTAGCACCATTTTATAAAAGGGAAAATGGGGTTTAAGAGGTTCATTATACTGGTAGCGGTAAGTGATGCTGCAGAGCTTGTCATACACGAGGGCTACAAGACAGGGAATCTCAAGGGCCAGAAAACATGAAAATGAAAGAGATAATGGAAAAAGAATCAATATTTGATAAAAACCTTATGTGTCAGACACAGTGCTGGGGACTTTCCCTCAGTCAATTCATTCAATTGTCAAAGGAATTCCAGAAGCCAGGCTCAGGGAGGTTACTGCTCTGCCAAAGGTCACACAGCTGGTAATTATCGGAGCCAGGGTAGGAAGCTAGGTGTTCTGCACGAGGAGGCCACTCAGAAAACAAGGCAATCAATCATTCAATTGGCAGAACAGAACTACAATTTTCAAGATAGTTTGAATATTCTGGCCCAGAAATTCTACTTCTTGTGGTCATTCCTAGAGAACTATGTGTGGAAGTGTACAAAGGACTCATTGAGGTTTTTAACACAGACACCTGACTAATATCCCCCAGAGGGAAATGGTTAAGTAAACTGTGGTACATGCATTCCATGGAATTGTTTCCAGCAGTCAGAGAAAAGAAGGCAAAGACACCTACAGATATGGAGAGCTCTTCAGAACATATGATTAATTGGAAACCAAACTGCAACATATTGCAAGTTTGATAGCATCCCATAGAATGAAGTTTTATAAGTATGCGTAGACATGTGAATTTATGCCAATATGTAACAAAGGTCTAGAACAGCGGTTCTCAACCTGTGGGTCGCGACCCCTTTGGTGGTCGAACGACCCTTTTACAGGGGTTGCCTAAAACCGTCCTGCATATCAGATATTTACATTATGATTCATAACAGTAGCAATATTACAGTTATGAAGTAGCAACGAAAATAATTTTATGGTTGGGTCACAACATGAGGACTGTAATTAAAGGGCCAGAAGGTTGAGAACCACTGATCTGGGAGAAAGGACATGAAATCAGAGAGCAGTGCTTACCTGGTGGTGGGGGTGGTTTAGGATTGGGACATGGTCAGGAGATGCTTATATTTGTATTTTTCATTTTTTACATGAGAATATATTTTTAATGGGAAGCAATACAGCACAGTGGTTAAGGGCGCAGATGCTAGAGCCAGTTCAAATCCCAGCTCTGAAGCTAACCAGCACTTTCCTGGACAAGTGACTTATCCCCTCTGCATGACAGATTATATATGTATTTCAGAGAGGAAGGGAGAGGGGGAGAGAGAGGTAGAAACATCAACGATGCGAGAATCATTGTTTGGCTGCCTCCTGCACGCCTCCTACTGGAGATCAAGCCCGCAACCCGGGCATGTGCCCTTGACCAGAATTGAACCCGGGACCCCTTAGTCCGCAAGCTGACGCTCTATCCACTGAGTGAAACCAACTAGGGCCGCGTGACAGTTTCTATTAGATTTCACCCTGGACCCAAATAACCATGTCCAAGGAGTTGAAAGATCATGTAATTTTTCAGATGAGGGAACTGAGGCCCAGAGATGTACCTAATGGAGATGTTGGGCCTCCCATTCTCAGGGGGCCGCTGTGAAAATTGAATGAGGAATAGATAAAGTGCTTATAACAGCGCCTGACACAGAGTGAGGATCATCAAACAACTGAGATGAAGAGGCTGGGATGGAGAAGGCACAGAAAACCAGCCAGCACAGTGATCACATCCCTCGATGGTGAGGGGTTCATGCGCAAGAGCTGTATTGCATATGTGTGCACTGAGCCGCCAGTGTGTATGGCGTCACTCCCAGCAGCACCTGCTCTGCGAAGCCCGAACCCTGAGGCCTCGCCCCACCCAGACACCAGAGGAGAGCCTCTCTGCCTGTGCTGAGGTCGGACACCTGTCAGAGAAGGTGCTGGGAAAACCACACTGTAACCCAGGTGACTGTTGAGGTTGAAGGGTCCCCTGCAAAATTCACGTCCACCTGAGAGCTCAGAATGTGACCTTATTCAGAAATTGGGTCTTTGCAGATGTCATTAGTTAAGGATCTTGAAATGAAATCATTTAGGAGGGTCCTCGATCCAATGACTTAGAAGAAGAGTCGTTTACAAGAAGAAGAGACACCCAGGACAGAAGGCCATATAGAGACAAATGCCGAGGCCAGAGTGATGCGGCCACAAGCCAAGGGAAGCCGGGAGCCCCCAGAACCTGGACCAGGCAAGGAAAGATCCTCCCCTAGAGCCTTCAGAGGGAGCATGGCTCCGCGACATGTTGAGTGTGGGCTTCTGGGAGAACTGTGAGAGAATACATTTCTATTGCTTTAAACCCCCAAGTTTGTGGGAACTTGTTATGGCAGCTTCAGGAAACGACTGCATGGGGGTCACCTGAAGGGGCGGGACCTTAGTTTCTATCACTCCTCCACGTGCATCTCTCTCTATAGAAGGAGACTGGAGTTGCCAGGCCAGGTGCAGCTGTTCAGGGTTGGCCCTGGGCACCTACTAGGGGCTGTAAACCGGGTCTCCCAACCTGTGCTGTGGCCTTGCACAGCCTCAGCTAGCCCAGCCCCAGGAAAACTCACTCCTCTGCCTGCTGCCAGATCAAGACACGGCAAGAGAACACAGGCGGAGGCTGTAGGCCCTGGACCGTTTCAGCACTGGGTCTGTGGGAGCCTGTTTACAATTTCACAATAAAGAAAGGCAGCACAGCACTGAGATTTTCCAAATCTGAGCTGCGGGTGGGCAAAAGCAGCCACTTCCCTGGTCCTAGTGCTGCCACTTCCTAACGAAGATGCCTAACCCTCCCCTTCCAGGTTGGCGCTTGCCTGCAGGAGCAGAGTTAGCCCATCGTGGGTAGAAAGAGAAGCTGGGGCGAGTTTGAATGCTGGCTCTGCCACTCACTTAACCTTTGAACGAATTGTTTCTGCTCCCTGAGCCTTGGTTTCCTCTTCGGTTTAAAATGGAGAGAATTCTCTTTTGGCAGAGCTGAGTCGGGATGAAATGAGATCCCGTATCTGAAGTCCTCTGAAATGCTCAGCGATAAAAAAGAAGAGGCGGTCCCTAAGGAGAGGGAATCCCCAGGGAGCTCAGCTTCCTCAGTCCCCCAGGAGGGCCTTCCTGACCAGGTGGTCCCAATATCAAGGCCCTTCTTTTGGCTTATTCCCCCCTGCGAGTTCATTTCTTTTCTCCATCTCAATGGGAGGAGAAATACTGGCCCCTTTTAAAGCAGTTTAAGGCTTTCAAAGAAAAAGGAGACGTTTCCAAGTAAGAACAGAATTGGTTCTGGGGATTGTATAATAGCAGGCGATTGGAAACAGGCTAACTGTGCAATGTTCCAGGAACATACACATTTCCTATTTTAAGATCCCATCTTAAAATAGGAAATGTGTATGTCACCCATGGGCTCTGGAGCAGGTGTGACCTCAGATGCGCTATTGAATCTCTCTATGCCTATTTCCTCCGTTGTAAGTGGGCAGCATGCTAGTCATTGTCTCCTAGGGTTGTTATGAGGTTTAAACAAGATAATGCAGGCCAAACATTCAGAACAAATGCTATCAATTCATTAGAGATACCTCATGTTGTTCCCAAAACAACTCAGATAGCTTATGCAAATTGCAGTAGAAAAGGTTTTAAACCTATGGATAAAGCCATTGGAATTGAGTGAGATCAGAGGTGGAAAGTCCAAACGCAGATCTTCAGGACATAAGCTTTTCCCAGTTGCTAACAGAGAGGATCAAAAATAAAGGTCTGAATTATGTAGTAGCCCAAGCAAAAGGAAAACTGTAAGTAGGTTCAGGAATTATGGTGTCCACAAGATAAAAGCCTGCCTTATAGTGAAGAAAAACAATGCCGTTCGCAGCACAGAAGTCTGAGAAATGATGTCGGGTGAGGATGACACTCTCAACAAATTGGTCTACAGTAATGGTAACAGCAAAGCTTGCAAAAAAGACCTGCCTCTTGTAGGGCCCTCCAGTGTCAATCCAGGTATGATGAAAATGCAGAGCAGCAAACGTTAATGAATATTCCCCCAGCTCAACGAAATATCACCTAGTCATTAAATGTGAAAACTGTCCAACAAAATGGTACAGAGTTAACTGAGGAAAGCAAAACACAGACTTGCACGCATACAGATTCAATGTGTGTAAACATGTGGACAAATACCCAAAGGCAACGCAGGAAGAAATGAAGAATTATGTTCAGAAGAAACATTTTTTCCTGATTATTAGGAAAATGTGTTAAATATAAAAATATATGAAAAGGACCATGATCCTAACCATCTAGAAAGATTTCTGATAACATTTTGATGCATTTCATTTTAGCCTCCTCTCTTCTCCTCCCTCTTTCCATCTCCGAGTTTACAGAATTGAGATCCCCCTTTATTTAATCCACCATTTTTTCTATTTTTAATGCGTTATGGGTGGCTTTGAAATTCTGTTACTATAATTTTAATAGAATTTAACAAGAAATAATTCTAAGTACAAAAAGAAAAAAGGCGTCTGTGCTTTCCTGAGCTTTTATTAAGGAAAAGAATTCCTAAGTCTATAAAGTGGTAGCAATTATTTTGGAGCTTTAGTTGCAGTGTGGGGGTGGATCTCAGAAACCAGGTCATTGTCGATCTGATTTTCTCTGGAGATGATGCTATCCCATTTAGGAGAACAGCTCACTGAACCCTGATGCCTATGCCTGCTTTCGAACTCAGCCGCTGAAAATGAACCTTCTGAGTTTGATTCTGCTTGACTGATAAAATACAGCTAATAAAACCTGCTCAAACAGTATCCTTGAGAGAACTTCCCCTGCATAACAACTAACTTCACTGAGGATCCTTCTGCCTTCATGGTCTACCTTTGCCTTGGAAATTTCTACATCCCTGCGTCAGTTTCTTTTGAGGATGGAAATGAGGATTCTGTGATCTTGTCAACTCTCAGGTCATCAATTAATACATATATATTATGTAATATATGTATATTGTATACAATATTAAGCGTGCATGTGTCTGGTTATATTAAATACATATTCTCAGTTTCCAATTCTCCCCTAAACTCAAATCTCACATATCTAACTGCTTATAGGCATTGCCAAGTGAGGAGGCAAGCCTACCTCCTACACTTAATCGTGCTACAATGTAGTTACTCAGTTAAACAGCCTGTTTGTTGGGTAATGAGTTAACCTTGTGGAACCTCAGGTTCTTCATCTCTTAAAGGAGATGAGTGGTACCCAGCTCATAGGAGTGCTCTGAGGATTTACTGAGATTATGCATGCGAAGCGCTCAGGGCTTCATGTCACAAATTGGTAGGTTCCAATAAATGCAGAGATGATGAGGAAATATGATGTGGTCCCAAAGGCGCCTCCAACTTAACATGCTCAAACTCAAACTCATGTTCCTCTACGCCCCTGCTTCTCCTGAAATGCCCTTTCTCTTTCTTGTTCTGCCCACTCCACTGAGAACACCATGTCTCAGTATTTACCTAACGAACCTCTCAAAGCCCTGTACCTGAGTCACTAGAAGTGCTCATCAAAACATGGATCCCCGGACCCTGCAGGCTTTCAGAATCTGTGCTCTCAAACAGGAGCTCCAGGCCCACCTTTGCTGTGAAGACAGGTCTAACACTCACAGGTAGATGTGACCACCCCCTCCTTTTAATGATGTATAAATACATCATTGTGTACAATTTGAACCTTGCAAAACAATGCTTATTGGTCAAAAGACAACCCTGCCTTCTAATTCTCTCAAAGGAATCAATGTAAAAAAAAAATCCAAAGACGCTTGTCTTTGAGCTGGAAATAATATCAGATAGAAAACTCAGGGGCCAGAGGGCTAAAGAGTGATGCTTCTGAAAGAAATGGGGACTTTTTCAGAAATATTTATACAAAGGATTGCACATAAAATCAATTAAAATTAAAAAGTCACCCCACTGTGTCTTGAAATATGAGGCTCCTTGGAGTCCTAGGGATGTTGATAGTTTCATTTAAATCTGGCATGAGTGCTAAGCTTGCAGTTTCGCCCACTTGCCAAAACTTCTTGGAGAACATCGGCTCCTGATGACTGAGCATTTGTAAATCTAAATCTGTCGCCGCTCATTTCAGCTTCAGTTCCCTCTTCTAGAGCAGATGTTCCCAAATCTGATTAGCGCACAGCAGAATCAACTGAGGAGCATGCAGATTCCCAGGCTATGCCCCCCCCCCCCGCATCTAAATCTGTGGGGTTCAGTATCAACATTTTTTAAAATATATTTTTATTGATATCAGAGAGGAGGGGAGAGGGAGAGAGAGAAACATCAATGATGAGAGCATTGATCAGCTTCCTCTTGCACGCCCCCTACTGGGGATTGATCCGGCAACCCTGGCATGTGCCCTGACTGGGAATCGAACCGTGACCTTCTGCTGCATAGGTCGATGCTCAATCACTGAGCCACACCAGCTGGGTCAGGATCAATGTTTTTACTAGTACCCCCACTGCTTCAGATTCAGGCTAGGACTTGAGAAACACTGGTCTAGAAGCCTGGGGTCATGAACAGCTCATCCCCATTGGTTCAGGAGCGCCCCCTATGTCACAACAGGCCTATTTCTTAAAAATCCCATTTCTGTTGATGTTGGCACACCAGATCCTATTTTCTCACTGATTTCCCTGGTAATTTCTGTAACTGAAGGCTTTAACTGGAATGCATTTCATTGTTAATTGAAATTTATTATACATTTAAATTAGCAATGAAACTGAACTGCTTAGTTCCAAGTTTCTTGCTGCCTATGCTCTTCTTAAAAGCGATTTTGGGTCCCATTGATAAACATTTGGTTGATTTAATCTTTATGTGCTATCTCAATAAAATGTGATTATTGAGCCCCTTTAGAACCTCTCAAATTTTAGCAAGAATCAAAATCACCCATAGCAGGGGGCAGGGGATGCTTGTTAAAAATGCAGGTTTGTGGCTCCATCCCTGGAGAGAAGGTTCTGTGTTGGGCCCAAATGTTAACAGTGATGAAGGGAGGGTTAATCCACTGGCCAGGTTTGAAGATGATCAACTTTCCAGCTTTGATCTAAATCCTCTCTGCAAAACCGACAGCCGTTTATATATATAGTATGTCTGGATTTTGAATTTGTAAGAGCTTAAATAAGTGTTCAAGTGTTCAACAGAAATAAAAGAATCTTAGAACTATTTTCAGAGGATGAAGACTCCAGTCCTCTCACTATTTAGATGGGGAAACTGAGGCTCTGAGAGGTAACACTTGTCCAAAGCCACAGCTTGCTAATGAGAGAGCCAAAACTCAAACCAAGCTGGGACTCTCATTCCAAAGCCCCTCTTGTGTTCTAGACTCTTCCAAGAAGTTACAATCGATGAAGGAGCCGTCCCATCTTACTGACCCTGGTGCACATGTGCACAGTAACAGGTGGGTGTCACTGAGGCTTGTGGGTGGAGGGGTGGGACCCAACAGCTGGGATATGTGTTCTAGGATGTCAAACTCAAGGCTTACTGGATTTTAGGCTATTAGGGGAATGAACAATTCAGGAGCATATGGGCACCTACCTCTACCTTCCAGAGGGATGGAACCTTCCAGAGCTGCTGCATGTGGTGAAGGAGGCAAATGGCTATTTCTAAAAGTTGTTGTTGAGTCCATGAGGGGTTCATTTTATTAATCATTATTCCTCATTATACTTACTCTTGCAAAATTATTTTATCATACATCTCATATTTAAAATAATATATTTCCTAATGAAAAATGTAAAAAGGAAACAAGATGTGAGAGGGAAGACAAAGACCTCCAAGTGTGGCAAAGTAGACACTTGAGGGACAGAAGTGGAGATGAGCAGACGTGGTTGGCACGGTCTGTCTGATCTTGTGCTGTTCTGTGGTGGCCGTTCTCAGGACGGGGTTCTCGTTGTCATATGAGGAGATGGAGTCCTATGTCACACTCTACACCCAGAAAAATTCTAAACAGAAATGCAACCAAAATAGAAAGAAACAGGAGAAAACTATTTTGTAGCCTCAGAGTGAAGAGGGTTTTTGAATTTCGACCTAAAATCTAGAGGCCATAAAAAAGGACTGGGAAATGTGACCACAAAATGTAATAGTCTGCTTGGAAAAAATATACCATCCGCAAGCTCAAAAGACAGACAAAACAACTGGGGAAAAACATTTGTAATCATACCACAAATTTCTACTATAGAAATTATTAGTAAGGGGGAGAAAAACAACAAACCAATAGGAAAAAATAATGTTCATGAAAAGACCATCGTGGAAACAAATAAAAACCATTCCCATGGCTAAGAAGGAAAGGGCTATAAAATGTGTCTTTTTGATATCTACTAAAATTGAACATACATTTTATAGCTTAGCAATTCCAGTCTTAGGTACATACCAAGATAAATGCACTCACTTGTGCAACAAAAGACATGCGAGAATGTCTTTCGAAACATCACTCATAATAGCCTCAGATGGGACACTACGCAAATGTTCATCAAGATTTGAAGAAATAGATGAATTTGTGGTGTATCCCCACAATGACATTCTATACAGCAATGAGAATGAGAGAACTGGAGTGATATGCAACCATCTCATAAACAGAATGTTGAGCTAAAAGAAGACAAACAAACAAACAAAAAAAACATATGGTATGCTTTTATTTATATGTTAGAATCACAGGGGAAAGAATCTACTTTAGAAGAGATGATGGTCCATGGAAAATAATGACTGGAAAAGGCTGTGGTTGGCTGGGTGGGGTGTGGGAGAGTTCTGGGGTTTGATGATGTTTTGTTAATTGACCTTGATGGTCAGTTTGTACAAAGCCATCAAACATATTTCCTGCATTTTCTGGTTAATCCTCACCCACAGATATTTTTTCTATTGATTTTTTTTAGAGAGTGGAAAGGAGAGGGAGAGACAGAGAGAGAGAAACATTGATGTCAGAGAGACATTGAATGGTTGCCTCCCAGACGCACTCCAACGGGGGCTGGGGATGGAGCCTGCAACTGAGGTCCGTGCCCTTGACTGGAATCAAACCCGAGACCCTTCAGTCTGAGGGCCAACGCTCTAACCACTGAGCAACCGGCTAAGGCTATTTTCTGCCTTTTTTTAGCTCTATAAAACATTTTTAAAATCCCCTGCAAGCCAGAATGAGCAGTATGTCCATGAGTTTTGGGTAAGGAATGGACTCGAAATCCAAACACATGCTGTCCTAGCCCCTGTCAGGATACCAAAGAGATTCTGAGACCGAAAGGACAATGCTAACAGCCCAAGGTCCTGGGGAATTACGCAGAGACCTGGCCTTGGTGGTTCAGAGGAGGCCCCTCTGCCCCACCAGACACAGGGAGCAGCGAGGCCTTTGCAGAGGGCCTGCGAACAACCCGAGGAGGGGCTGTGGACTCAGGAGAATGCACTGTAGTCACATTTCACTCAACAGGAATCCCTGTGACTGGGACACTCCATGCAATTTAATTTTCTGGAGAGGCAAAACTTTCCTCATTAAACGGCTCCTTCATTTAAAACAGAATCATTTTTAGTGACACCCTTTCAAAAATGTATTCTGCATGTCCCTGATATTTTGGTAAGTCCACAGAATAGAGTGGAACCTTTACATCAAGCTACAACACTAACAATCAAGTCAACTTTTTGTGCCAGGCGATTTCTGAAATGCTTGCCGGCACATTTTCTCACCGAACCCCTATCAATGAGTTCCTAGTAGTTTTCCCATTTTATATATGAGGCTGAGAGCCATTGAAACACTGTCCAAGTTCACACAACAAGTAACAGCAGGGGAGGAGAAGTGCGCTCCAGCTCCACAGCCTAAACTCCTAACCACTGTTCTGTCTTCTCTTACAGCCTCAGGCATTTTGCATCTGCTACACGCTGCTGCCACAAGTACACAAGAATATTAGGTTGAGTTCTCATTGCCTTTCTCTCCATATTACCTTTCTCCTTCATCAATGTTATACTGTTAGTTTTCACATAAAACTATATCAAAAGCTTCTACCTAAAATCAGATAAAAATCTATAGCTCTATGTTTTCAAATAAACTCTCAATCTCCTTAGATCTTTCTGAGAAAGAAAGAAAGAAAGAAAGAAAGAAAGAAAGAAAGAAAGAAAGAAAGAAGAAAGAAAGAAAAGAAAGAAAAGAAAGAAAAGAAAGAAAAGAAAGAAAAGAAAGAAAAGAAAGAAAAGAAAGAAAAGAAAGAAAAGAAAGAAAAGAAAGAAAAGAAAGAAAGAAAGAAAGAAAGAAAGAAAGAAAGAAAGAAAGAAAGAAAGAAAGAAAAGGACCAAAATGGAGTCACTTATGCTAAGTCCCACATCAGCAAAACAAGACTTAATTGTGGTTTCAGCTTCTCCTAAGAACGTGACCTTTAACCAGTTGATCTGGAATTACCTGGTCTGCACTAGTGAGGTAATCTGCCTGACTACCTGCCCTTCCCCAAAGGAAAGTGACCTTGCATGAAATGATCCACTTTTTGCTAGAAACTTCTTTTCCTGCCCCCTTCTGCCTATTAAAGCCGTCCATTTTGCACAGCTCCTCAGAACTTCTTTCTAGTTGTTAGAAGGGATGCTGCCCAATTTATCAATCATTGAATAAAGCCAATTAGATCTTTAACTAAACAGTGGGGGTTTAAAACGAATCACCCCAAGACATGCCACTCTGGCGTGCAGATTATTTTAAACTGAATACAATGGAGGCCCAGGAGGCTCTGAAAGAAGCCTTGTCCTCCCCCCTTTACTGCCTAAAAGAACCTGCTCTGGGGAAGGGGGTGTCAGCATAGGTAACTTTAGTTAACATGACCAGGTGCAGTAGATAGGGAGGAACCTACCAAAGCACATTTGATCAAAGTCCTCCATGTCCCACTGTTTCAAGGCGGCCCAGCAAACCTTTGTTTACTAAACATTCACTTTTTTCATCCCCTTGTAAATTGTCTTAACTTCCGTTTGAAGTCCTGTCCCCTTCTTGGCCCCACCCCCATCCCCCTTAGTCCTGAATGACACATATACCTCATTTTACCTCACTGTCCTTGGAATTTGCATGCTTATGTGAATTTCCCATGTGCATGTATTAAACTTGATTTTCTCCTCTTAATCTGCCCATGTCCTTTTAATTATTCTACCAGTCAGAAGAATTAAAAGGAGCAGGAGAAGGTATTCAGTTGAATTCTGTTTTTTCACATTTCTATTTGGGTAAAATAGCCCATAGAGTTGGGCCAACTTCTTTATCAGTTTAAGAAACCCCACTGGCTCTCTGCATTTCAAAATGTCCTGGATTTGCTTTTCCTTAACACAACTCAGAAGGAAACCTGTGGTGCTCATCAGATTAACAAAAGCAGCCCTTAACTGGGGTGCATCTGGCTGCCCAGCTCTCCAGAAAATATGCAGTGGGGGCAGATAAGGACCAAGGCGTGCAGAGAGTCATTTTCTGTGAGGCTTATCAGCTAGCAGGCCTGCGGAGAAAAAGAAGCCACCATCCTTACCCTGTTTTCAAGCTGACCAAGGCGTCCTCTACTCCCTTCTGATTAAATTTGGTCATGTACTGATGCATGTAGGGGTAGTTATTCCGAATGTTTCTTTCCGTACTGCCATTGGGCACCGTGCCAAATCGAAAAGGTGGGGAATAGTCGTGAGGTCTCTGAAACTGGAGAGAAAGAGAAAGGAGAAGGAAGAGGAGAAGGAAAAGAAGTCAGCCATCACTTTGCCTTGTGTCAGGAGTTAAACATATGCATGCTTTAGCACAGCAAAAACACATTCAGTTTTGTGCTTCTTAATCATATCTCCCACTGGTCTGTGAGCTCCAGTGTCTGTCTTGTTCCATGCTCTTCCCCAGTACATACTGGCTGGGTACACAATAGATAACTCGTTGGACTGAACTTCTTGGTGCCATTGTAGACAGTAGCCTAGTGGTGAGCACTGGGGACCTGGCAGAGCTCAGGAAATGTTGGCTGAGCAGGGATGAAGGTATTATTTTCATTTGGTTAATTTATCCATCTTATGATAAAACTAGAGGCCTGGTGCACAAAATTCATGCACGGGTAGGGTCCCTAGGCCTGGCCGGCGATCAGGGCCAATCGGGGCCTTCTGGCTGCTGGCTGGGGCCTTCCTTCCCCCCGGCTGCCGCCCCCTGGTGGTCAGCACACATCATAGTGATCAGTCCAACTCCAGGTCAGTCGAACTCCTGAGGGGATAATTTGCATATTAGCCTTTCATTATGTAGGATTTTCTGTGATCCCCACCAATCACTCTGAACTTCGTTTACAATGACCTTCACCTCACCCAGAAAATGATGAAGGGGAGCAGATTTTGCCACCCCAAAATATGTTTCTTTGCCATAAGGATTCCTTGGGGCTGATTATTTTTTTTAAAAATCAGCAGACACAGTAGAAGCTCTGAAAACCATGTAGAAGTTACCCTCCTGAGAGAGACATTGACATTTATGAGGAAAATCTCCATTTGTAAGGGTGTCTTTCTTGCTGTACCTGGAAGAGGAAGATGACTAAGTCTCTAGGAACTCTTACCAATGGAAAAGGCAACTGACTTAAGTCTACATAACAACATACCCTTGTTAACTGTGCTTTTCCTGTAACCTTGGGTAATTGGTCTCCCCCCAACATCTTTTGTCTTTATTTAGCTGAAAATGGTATTTAAGGTGGTAGCTTGGGCTATTTAAGGGAGTTACTCCGTTTTCTTGGGTATCTTCTTGTTATTAATTTTTTTTTGTTTTTTTTCTCCTGTTAACCTGTCTCTTATTATTGGGGGGAGAGGGGCATTCTCAACCAGGAACCTAGAAGAATAGAGGAAAAATTATTTTTCTTTGTCTACAGTAACTATATGTCATCACTGACTCATTCTCTACTCACTCATTCATCCATACATGCAATACTTATTGGAGGCCTAACATATTCTAGGCATAATGGCAGGCTCATGAACATTTGTTAAGCTGATGTCCCTACTAAGCATTAGTTTCTGAGGGGTTCTCATGTTGTGAATGGAACCTCCAGCCTTCATGAAAGCTCACTGTCCATGCCCCACTAGTCTTCCATGATTGGCTGATACTGTCCATTCACAACTTCAGCATTTGAGGCAAACCAACTAGATTAGGAGTCCAGAGAACTGGGTCTGAGTTCCCAAAACACAATGAAAATCTAGAGGCAACACAGGCCAATGGCTACAATTCTGAGCTCGGGTCCACAGGTTGTAAAATCAGGTTCTATCATTTACAAACTGTGGGACCTTAGATAAGGCACTTTCTTCACATTTATTTTCCACCTGTAGAGTGGGAAACATATCAGTATCTCTCCGTTAGGGTCAATGGGAAGGTCTAAAATTATAACATTTGTCAAGTAATTAGAATAGTGCCTGAAACAGAGTAAGCACTCAAAAATAAAGCTATTATTGTTTTCATTTTTACTGTCACTGTCATTATGGGCAAAGAAGGAAGGTGGGCCTCCGTTTTTTGTGAAATATATAACTCTGAAAGTAGAAAGTGATGTAATGAGACAACAGGCTAATGTCTAACTTCCATTGTTCCTCAGAGATCATGCTAGTAGCCCCTCCTCTTTCAGGGGCGAGGACCTTGAGACCCAGAGAGGAAAAAGATACCCAGCAATTCCATGGCGGGGTCAGGGCTAGAATCCAGAAGCCCCTTGGACTTCCAGGCCAGCATGCCCTCCACGGAGCTGAGAACTGCCAGAGAAAGTGTGCAAGTTTACCTAAGAGTCCAGCCAACCAGATACATTATTCTTTTTTTCAGACTTCATTTCACTGTTAAAATTTCCAGTTAAAAACCATTTCCCCTAAATTAAACCGCCACAATAGGATTTGAGGGAAGTGGCCATACATTGTCCAAAGGAGAGCCTCCTGAGTGTTGTGGCAGGAAGTGTGGGTGTGAGTGAGTGTGTGTCTGAGTGTGAGTGTGTGTGTGTGTGAGTGTGTGTGTGTGTGTGTGTGTGTGTGTGTGTGTGTGAAAAATAAAAAGCTCTTTGCACTCAACCCAGCCAACAGCAACTCAACTCATCACTGAAAGAGGAGGCCGAGCCCAGGCTCGCTCGCCGGGCAGCTGTCTGCTCTGGGAGACAGACAACAGTGGCAGTTCATAAATCCAGGTGTTGTAGCAGCCGCTCCCAACCTCCAGAGACATCCAGAGAGAGCCAATTTGACTCACTGCCTCCACTCCCCTCCCCATCTGTTGCAGAGCAGCCGAGGAGCTCTGTTAGAGTCCCTTTCGTCCCTGCCTCTGGTTTGCACAGCGACAGGCAGGTCATCAGCCTCTGTGATGAATTCCCATTCTCCACCGGCCTGGACTGTACCGCTATCCACACAGAAGTCAGCGCAGCACCGGGATCCAGGAACCTTTCCCACTGGACTCACGGCTATCAAAGGTTTTACAGCATGACTCACAATGCATCTCCCACTGCCACCTTGCACACACACACACACACACACACACACGCCACTTCACAGTGCTCACTCTTTCTACATGTGGTATACTCGATGGCATTCATTGGGCTCTGTTTTTTGAATGGTCACACCCCTTACATTAATTTCACGGTTAAGAAGCCACTAGCCTACAGTGTGAAAAAGAAGGGCAAGCATGACTCATCTCCTGAGTCCCAGGCCCTCGCGTCAAGGACACATTCTGTGTTTCTTGGGGGAATAGTTTCTAGTGCCACTTTCTCCCAGGGAGTTCCCCGTGCAAATAGAAAGAGACCAATGTGGGCGTTAGCGTAGGAACGGGGGATGCAGAACAATGCAATCACGATCCCCAGAGCCAGTGGAACCCTCATGGCTTCTTTCCCCAGGCCGCCCTCACTGTTCTTGTTTACTGGCTTCCCTTGAACTTGGGCTCAGAGCGTTCAGCTTCTCATGTGCCACGTAGGAACGCAGTCATTGCGAGCAGCTGCGTAAGTTCTCTGAGCCTCAGTTTCTCTGTCTGTAAATTGGGGGTTGCTTTTGTGATTAATCACAGAGAGCTTGCAACACTTCCTGGCATCTGCATGCTTGATACGCATCGCCTGTTGTTGCTGAGCGTGCCTTTAGCCACAGAATGAGCCAGTGTCCTTCCGCTGTGGAGAGCAGAGGATTAGAGGGTTATAATATTCTAATTATTTTCCTCATCCAGTATGTGGCCAGGTCTGAAAGTCGTCCAAGTGATTGAGACGTGGCAAGCAACTTATGATGGAGGAAGTAGAGATGCTGGTCGGGGAAATAAATTGTGCAGGGAGAATGTGGCACTTGACCAGGACCTTTCTCTGTTCCTCTTATGAACCAACACTACACATTTATTAGAAATATCTGTCTTCTGTGGCTGTAAATCAGGAACACTGGCAACTAGAGGCCCTATTTCTAGTGCAGTCTTCTCCCCCTGGTGGAGTTCCACGGGCTTCCTGATGTCAGCATCGAACAGCTATGGCCCTTAAGAGGCTCAGAGGCCTCCATTCAACCAGTAAGTATGGAGGGCCAGGGCCACCAGCAGCACGACCGCAGTGCCCAGAGGCAGCACGACTCCACAAGAACCAGGGCACTTCCCCCAATTCCCTCCATTGCTGTCACAAAGGCCACCTCAGTGCAATATCACTTTAGACTCCAGAAGTGAGGAATGGTTGAATCAGTCAGGGATGATGACAACGAGGAAGAGGAGGGTGATGAAGAGAAGGGCAGGGAAGAAGCAGTAGGTTACTTCTAATCCTCACACCAACCTTGCCAGATGATACTAATACCACCACCCCCACCACCACCTTTTATTAGGATACTAAGCCTTGGGGATACTGACATACTGGAGGCCATATAACCATTATATGGCAAGGCCAGGACTTGAATCCAGGGCCATTTGATCCCAAAATGACACTGCTCTTCCCACGATGTTAAGCTGCCTCTCAAAGATGGGTTTTCCCTACCATAGTGAGTCCCAACAGTTTGGATTTCCAACTTTCCTCTAATAATTCCTAGGGGAGCATCTACCAGCGAATCCGCCCACTTGTTATTTAAACCCAAGCTCATCTGATCACACCACGGACTCCAAAGGTGCCTCTGCACAGCAAGCACTCATCCTGCAAATGGCTTCACGTATTGGAAACCTGAGTTGTTACACAGGTATTCGTGTTTTAAAAGAGAGAGAGAGAGAAACCCACTGTGAACAGTATTAAAACAAATTGATTCAATATAGATTTGTATTGTGCAAACTTTCTCGGTGTATCTGCTATTAATCTTCTGGGAGCACTTAGCTTATTTACTGCAAGAACGTTGCTGTTTATCTAATTGTATCAAACATTTAATTAAAAGAGCTCTCTGCTTGCCGCCGCCGCTCTGAGGCTGCATCTGAGCTGTGTCCCATGAGGACGCAGTATCTGTTACTAGGTGTTTCCAAATGAGAGAAGGTCAGTCAAATTATTAGTGGTTCTAATTAGTTTTCCCACAAGCGGCCATATTATTTAGAACCAAAACTATGTAGCAGGGGATTTTTTTCCCCTCGTCTTTGAAAATAGCAACAAAAAGCAGAGTAGACGGCCAATGATTTTCTTAAAATATCCTCGCATCCAGGACATGGCTCCCCACTGCTTCCCCTGCACCTCCGGTCACTTCTTCTAGAAACTGTACCTTTGCTCCCATAATGTGATAGAGTTGGGTCACGGGTCACGGTGCCTGTAGGGGACTTATAGGCTCCAAGGCACGTGCATGCTTGCAGTCCCCTTTCATCCTCCTCCAACTAGGACTCCCAACTGACAGGAAGGGGTAAGAAGACCCCACAGGTTACATGCCAGGAAAGCATCTCGGAGCCTGTATGTGGCAGAGAGGCAATGGGACCCAGCCTTCCATCTCTGAGTGAGGGGCTTTCTTTATCTGCTGCCTCACAGATGCCGTACGCTTTAGGCGGGAGTCAGCCAGAAGTCGACCCTGAGCCAAGGACTTGGGTGAACTTGACTTATTAAGGAAGGGAGCCAGGAGAAACCAGGGAGGGAGTGGGGGACGGAGGTCAGGGGAGGGAGGAAGCCAACCCAGGGTGTAATTTTAGGCAAAGTCTCAGCCTCCGCCTGATCTAGCAGGGGGCTCTGGACAGGAAACTGCTTCGAGTTTGCCCTGCCTGGAAGCAACAGAGCAGCTGGGCGTTTGTACCCTCACACCGGTTGGTTACAGGCAACTGAAAAGATTGGGAGAATGTTCATTCCCAGTTCCTGTGCCCAAAGGTAACTGTCCTGTGAAGATCCCTTGTAGGAGCCTTTACAGCAAAGGTGAGGCTGGGCACACAGCGGGAAAAGGGATCTCAGGACACCTTGGGGGAGGGGGGGATATGCCGACAGTGTCCAACACCATGATTTCTTCATTCATCAGCAAGTATGAACTGAGCACCTATTAAGTGCCAGATAACTCTTTCATATGCACTCTCCTGAGATCCCCTTCCCCAAGTCCATTTTAAATTTTTAAAATTTGATTTATTGGGGTGACACTGGTTAATAAAATTACATAGGTTTCAGGTGTACAATTCTATACTACATCATCTGTATATTGTATGGTGCGTTCACCACCTCAAGTCAAGTCTCCTTCCATCACCAATTATCTCCCCTTTATCCTCTTCTATCTCCCTGCACCCCACTTTCCCTCTGGTAATCAGTATACTGTGGTTTGTGTCTATGAGTTTTTCGCTGTGTGTGGGGTTTTTGTTTGTTTGTTTGTTTTTGGGTTTGTTTGTTTGTTTTGCTCTCAGTCTGTTCTCTGTATCTATGAGTCTGTTTCTATTTTGTTTGTCACTTTATTTTGTTCATTAGATTCCACATATAAGTGAAATCATATGGCACTTATCTTTCTCTGACTGGCTTATCTCACTTAGTATAACACTCTCCAGGTCCAACCATGTTGTCGCCAAAGGTAAGAGTTCCTTCTTTTTTATGGCCGAGTAGTGTCCCATTGTGTAAATGTACCACAGCTTTCTTATCTGCTCATCTGCTGATGGGCACCTGAGCTCCCAAGTCAATTTTAATCTCATTAGTTTTATCTCCTTTATAGCACTCATTTCTGCCTGGGATAGTCTCCATTTACATTTACTGGTTTGCTGTTTATTTCTTCCTTCTGCAATGAGAGTTTCACGGGAGCACCAGCTCAGGCTGCCAAGTTCACCACAGTGAAGACCAGTCCCAAGAGGTGAATGTCATGGGGGAACCAGCGGTGAGAATGGGAAGACACTGGAGGCAGAGGACACAGAGTGCAAGAGCACCGGGTTGGAAATGAACTTGGAGTTTTTAAGGAACGGAGAGGGGGCCTTAGTGATGGAGGGGGAGGGGATATATAGCGTCAGCCAAAAAATAAAAGGCTTTGTCGCCATGGTATGTAGGATGGCATTTACTCAAGCTACAGTGGGAAGCCATCAGAGAGAGGCCACGCACTACCTAGGGTGATGGCACTGTTGGGAGGGTGACTCACTCCAACCCTCATCATCTCTCTGATGACAGGCTCCTCGGTACCTCTTTCAACCACAGCAGATACACGGAAAAGCTGTGAGGGCATTTTCTGGACTGATTTTCTATTCAGCAACTTATTGATGAATGCCAAAAGCGTATGTGTAGACTTATGTCAACAAGATGTGATAGTGAGATTTTATAGAGACAAATTATCCACACACACGAGACAGAAAATCTTTGCAGCGCTGCAATCCTCATACTGCTGAGCTTAGCAAGTTGGGATTTGTTTTTGGAAGCTAGGATTTCAATAGCAGGATGCACCCGTTTACCTCCTTTCTTCCTCTCTGTGCATTTCTGAATAGCCACGCGCACCCTGCAAACCTCCTACATTTCAGCGGAGAATGAGAGCAGGTGTGATCTCTCCCGTCTCAGTGCAGTAAGCACAGCCCCATCAGGGAGGATTGGAGAGGTGCTGGAGTAAAAGAACTGGTGGGAAATGAAAAACTGATCCTTTCGAGTCCTTTGAAGACATTTCAGGTGAGTCAGGTGTGCTGAAAATGAGGCTGATTGGCCACAGAGTAAAAAGCAGCTGTCAGGCTCGGCCAGCATGGCTCAGTGGTTGAGCGTCGACCCATGAACCAGGAGGTCACAGTTCGATTTCCAGTCAGAGCACATGCTTGGGTTGTGGGCATGCAGGAGGCAACCAATCAATCATTCTCTCTCATCATTGATGTTTCTCTCTCTCTCTCCCTCTCCCTTCCTCTATGAAATCAATAAAAATCTATGTTTTTAAAAAAGCAGCTGTCAGCTTCCTCTCTGGGTAGGGCTTAGAGATGATTTTTTTTTTCACGTCATAGATGAGGACTCCAAGGCATAAGTCTCTTTAAGAGACTCCTCCAAGATCACAGAATCAGGAGGTACCTTTAGCCTAGAGCACCCCATTTCACCCCAAGTTTGTCCCTGTCCAGGCTCAGGATCTTCCTCGACATCACACTCTCCCAGAAAGGTGGGCTGCAACCAGAGCTGGAACCCTGAGCCACAGGGCCTCATCACCAGCAAGAGCATCTAAATGGAAGGACTGACCACGTGGGGAAACTGCTCCCAAATTAGATCTGGAACCTTTCAGACCTGGGAGAGTGAAGCTTATGGTTCTGTTCCTAGCATTTTTAGAAATACGCCCATTTAAACTGAGAGGGAAAATATCCTCTGGCTTTGTGCTTGAGTGGATGGATCTGGATGACAACGCCTGAATCGCTCCCTTCCAAGGGAAGAGCATTTGTGATCCGCCCTCAAGCAGGGAGGATAGCAAGGTCACCTTACCTTTTTGTCACTGAGGCCCGTCACTTGGTCCACAAATTCCTCCTGGATCATGAAGGCAGCCAGATTGGCCGTGTAGCTGGCCAGAAATATGACGGCAAAGAAGGCCCACACGGACACCATGATCTTGCTGGTGGTGCCTTTAGGATTCTGGACAGGCACGGAGTTGTTGAACACCAGGCCCCAAAGGAGCCATATAGCTTTTCCAATCGTAAAAGAAGGCCCGTGGGGTGCTGCAAACGACAGAAAGGACAGTGTTTAATAACTACTCGATGGCCACTGACAGTTGCTAGAAGATGGAATTACGTCACAGTCGTGTTCCTTCATTGCCTCAGAACCACAGCCACCATATCTCCTTTTTTTTTCTTTAAAAATTAGAATTCGCCCTATATTTCTATCTAGCTGGGTTTTGCCACATTTCTTAAAAGAAAATAAAAGAAGAACAAAAAAGGAAGAAGAAATGATTATGCAAAATGTGGATTTGAGTGACAAGTAGTGTTATGACCAGTTTTAAATTTCGATTTGATTTCCATTGGGAGGGCAATCTCCTCAATACACATAAAGAAAGCTTTACAGAAACGTGGGGTGGGGAGGGGCTATTCACCCCATGTGCTATCGCATAAGAACCATGCGATTCAGTGGGACTGGTGTTTGGTATTCTAATGTGATTGCCCCTAGCACTTGCTCCTATTCAAACTCAGATGTAAAGTGTTCACAATATAGGAATAAACTCTCTCCAAATGGAGACATGAAGGAACAGAACTACAGGGCTTAATTCTTCAACACTTCACAGATGGGAGACGCTTGGTTGCAGGATCATGGAAAACGAACTGTGCTATCAGGCACTCTTCCTCTCCGTGTACCCTGACACACGTGTGTCCCCAAGATTCTCAGATGTTCCCTGCAGCAGCCTTAACTCAAGAGGCAGAACCACATGTTGAAATGTATTGGGCTGAGGAGGGTGCAGACCAGAAAAAGTACATGTTACGGCTTTCAGGTCTGTTTTGCACAAGAGGGGAAAAAAATCAATGTATGCCCTCATTTCATTGTAGGAAAGGTCTTCCTTTAAGAGAAGGTTAATTTTTATGCCGTTTAAGTAAATGAAGATGTAAAAAAATGATCTGCTCAGACTTTAGCTGGAGAGGCAGGCAGAGTGGGCAATAAATCAAGTGGCAGAAGTGAATGCAGATTGATGGGAGTGATGAAGTTCTGGGCAGGGAGCCTAGGAGACACAGGCTTTTCCCACACTGGAGGCCAAATGCAGGCTACAGCGATACTTATAATATCCATACACAACGCATAAAAGAAAAGGCAATTAATTGTATTCTTTCCGACCTCAGTCTCTTCTGTTTCTCTTTGCCCAGTTTTATGATCTTCTGGGCTCGTTCCCAACAGGCCGAGAACTCAAGAAAAAAAATAATGAGAGTCAATCCACTTAACTTCACGAACCACTTCATTTTATTAAGAGCGCATGTTGATCAGAAGTGACAGCTCTTTGGGAGTCAGGAATGGGCAGTTGCAAAGGATCGGTCCGAGACTTTTGGGAATTCCTGATTCATGAATACTATTACCAGGCTATATAATTTTGCCGTGAAGTGCAGTGAAATGGAAGCAAACGCCATTTTGCACAAAGAAACAAGTAGCTGCTATTTCCTGAGTTTCTACATGCAGTTGAGCAGGAAATCGAAAGCCCGGATGTAATGGAAAGGCTGGAGAGTTCGCATGCTAGGTTCTTTACTTTACAATGATCTTCTCACGAGTGCTTTGGCCAAAGGAGAAATTATTGCACATGATGGCCTCTGAATGATTTTTTTTATTCTCTGAGATATATCTCAAATTTATCCACTTGCCTCCATCTCCATTACCCCATCCAAGCCCAAACCACTGATCTTTTCTCTTGGGGATCGTACACCTTCCTACCTAGTCCCCTCCTTCCAATGCTGCCACCCTTCTCATTGTCTTGACGAGTGGCTCCAGGGACCTCCCACACCGGCCGTGTTTCATTCCCCCTCTTCCCTTCCATTATATATTGAGGAAAACCTGAAATGCTTACCACAGTCAGCAGCCTATCTTTCTAACTTCATCTTATACCATCGTCCACCTCTCTCACTCACATCTTCTCTGTTTCTTAAGCATATCAAGATCTATCCTATGCCAAGGCCTTTGTATTTGCTGTTCCCTCTGCATGGAATGCCTTTCCCTCCATTTTTATCATGACTGAACTCTTCTCATTCTTCAGGTCTCAGCTCCAATGTCATCTCTTCCGAAAGTCCTTCCTTGTTCAACCATCTTATTTAAGTAGCATCTCCAGTCCATCAATTCACTTTGTTTCCCCCCTTCTTCTTGAGAGTTATTACAATCTGTGATTATTAATTCGTGTATTTACATGTTGTCTCCACAACTAAACTCCCAGCTCCTTGAGGGTCAGGAAGTGTCTATCCAACTTACCATGTTATCCCCCTGCACCAGTACAGTGCCTGGCACATAGCACCTACTCAACAAATAGTCACCAAATAAGTGCACAAATTCATAAATTGCACAGACACTCATTCTGCACATGTGAAGACCTACTCTATTGATCACCCACAGAAAATTGTCTCAGGTTCCACTCTATCAGAAAGCTCCATACTTGCTCGTTGCATCATCCTGTTTGTGAAGACCTGGGTGATGCTCCCATTCAAATTCAACATGATTTTTATGGTATTTTTACTACGTTTGGTTGATTGGAGATGGTTTATGTAGTAATCACCACTCTTCAATGGTGAAGAAGAAGTGGGAGGAGGACAATAAAACAAAGTTCCTAATAGATTCCCAGGACTTGTTGACTGTTTCCAACATTGGACCTTCCGCATGAAAAGTATATATCCGAACTAAAGCATCTTGTTTTTAAATAACTGTACCTTGAAGATCTGCTGTCTTCTACAACCTCAAGTCATTTTTCAGGAAGGAGAGTTGGTCCTGGCACCTTTCTAATATACCATCCACTTAGAATTTATTGTGCACTGAGGAAAATTCACTCAAAATGATGTAATGTGTTTATATACATTACATGAATATTGGCTTGTGTGGGAGCCTCTTAATAAGTTATAGCCAATGAATGCCTCCCAATTCAATTTCCTATCTACTGATTGCCACTTTGTCAAATACATTGCACTAAGGTCGGGCACTGTCAAGAGGAAAATATAACTCTTTGGGAGAAAATACCATTTTATAATTACATTTATTGTTGAACGAGTATAATTATGATGCAGTACTTTGGATGATATCCTTAAACTAGATTCTGTAAAGCCATTTTCTTACACAGACTAAAGTTGAGACTCCCTTCAATTTTAATATTTCTTTTGACACAGGTATTTTAAATTAATTGCCAAAAAATATTCATCAAATCTGCTTACTCAACAAATGGAATACCAGTTTCCACTTAACTATGAACTCCAAGTTATAACAAGACAAAATGCTTCATTTTGTTTTATCTTTTTTTTCAGTTGAAGTGTATAAGCAATACTTGTATGGGATTAAAAGTAATATCAATGACCATTTGTACAATGGTTTAGCACGGCAAATAGAGGATCCTGTGTTCTAAATATGAAACGTTAATGGAAAGTAAATAGCACTAATGTTGAATCATGTTTATGAAGGGGTTCTCACCTTTCCCTTTGGCTAAGTTTCTGTTGTATCCAACAGGACTGAAGTATTCAAAGACAAAAACAGCGATGGCGGACACGATGAGCAGCATCACAAACATCATCACCCAGACGGAGGCGCTGAATGGTTCTGCAGAGAAACAGGCCAGAGGAAGGGAGACATGATCAGTTTGCTCTTCCTAGCAGCCAGGGCCAGCAGGAAGCCCAGAGGTCCATTTTCAGGCTCACCGAGAAACTTTCTCTAATGTGCATCTGATCGTTCAAAGGGAGCTAGTCATTTTTTATTCATACATTTGAACCATTCTTTATTCTACAAAATATTTGAGGCACTTTATAAGACTGCACAGACTAGGATAAAAATAGAGAAGAGCATATGACATTTTGCAAATCAGGTCAAGGATAATAAAAACAAAATAGAATGATAATACCAGGGGAGGAAGCTAGAATGCAAATAAAGAGGCCACAGGAGCCTATATAATCAGAGAATCATCCAGGGAACCAAACCAAGACTAGACTCCAATAGTCAACCATCAGGCTCCTGCCAATTACCATGAGTTTTATTGTTGTTTCAATTTTTATTTTTACATGCCAGAGGGATGGTATGCAGGGGATTCTAGAAGTAATTGGGGGAGTTACAACCTGTTAGAAAAGGATCATAATGCGTGGGGTTGATAGGAATATTGGAAGGCCGTGTCTGCACCACTGCTCACACACTCTCCCTCTTACCTCCTGCTAAGACAGGTGAGATCTCTACAATTTCAGTACCTTATTGATGTTGGTAATGGGCTTCAATGCAATTGGAAAGTCATTTGACAACATTCCCATGACAATTCAATCAAAGGGCAGAGGAAATGAAGTAGTAGATGGATAGATGACTATTGCCCCTGAAAGTAGTTTCCACAAGTTCATTTTTATGTGGAGGTCACAGGAGGGCAGGCCAACTCACAAGGTTCTAAATCTTAGGACACTCTAAAAAGTAAGAGATATTCTATAAAATAAATGAACATTTCTATTCAGTCTGATTGAGGATATGAAAATGAGCTGAATAGAGGCATTTTATCTGTGTATGACATAGATTTACTAGAAAATCAGCAGACTAAAATATTAAAAATGAATATACAGCACTGGGAAAAATAATAGTACAATACTTAATAAGTAATAATATAAGAATAAACTCTGTGTTTCACATACTCACAACTGTACACCTACTTTTGGCCCACCCTGGATCCTCACCGGAATGCATCATTGAAAAGAAACTGCCTTTGAAACTGCCTTCCAATATTCCTATCAACCCCATGCATTGAACTTATAATCCTTTTCATCATAAGCAAACATTTTCTGAGGGTAAAATGTAAGAAGCCCAATAATACCTTTTGGACAGTAGACATTTTATTATTTTTAAATTGTTTTTCTGATGGAGCTAGTAATACTCATAAAGAACTAGGCTGATAGCAAACCGCTATCTTATTAAAGTCTGTGACTACCTAACAGAGCTAGAGGTCATCACAAATTCCCACTTAATATATAACAAGAAACTAATATGTCTGAAGCTTTAACTGTATTGGATAGTTCTAAAACTTTGTGATGCCATTTTTTAATGTGTTTTTTTTATTGTTTGATCCTGAGAGAGACAGGGAGAGGGAGGGAGAGAGAGAGAGAGAGAGAGAGAGAGAGACATCGATCTGTTGTTCCACCCATCCATGCAGTCACTGGTTGACTCCTACCCTGTCCAGGGACTGAACCTGGAACCCCTGTGCATCAGGATGTTGGTTAGAACCCTAGTTCTAACCAACAGAGCTACCCGGTCAGGGCTATATTTGACTTGAGGAATTTCCAAACTTGCCTATAGCAGCTGTACTATTTGCAATGCAGTTTTGAAAGTGTAAATATGTTAAAAAGCAACAGATAACAACAGAAATCACTTGACTTGTATAACACAAGATGAGCCTGAAGAAATCGTTGATACAACTGAAATTTATCTTGGTTAAATTTAGCTTGAGTAACAAACAATATTAGGTCCCCGAAATAACAGAATTTGGTAATGAGGTGTATCCAAAAAAGGGGGAGAAATAAATGAATAATGAAGAGATTAAAATTACTTAATATTAAGAATAGAGATGTTGAATTAATTCTCCAAGTTTGGTATACTAATGGGATAGTGTGTCTTAACAGAGAGGATCATTGTGATGAGCAAATGAACATGTGCATGGGAAACATTTGGTAGTATGTGCTGCACACTGTATACATGTAACAGATTGGATGAAATGGCTGTTTGATTCTACAGCGAAAGCCAGACTGGGTGGTGCAGGGTGCTGTTCAGGGTCCTGAAAATGCATCCTGGTGTTTAAAACATGCCCACTTAATTGCTCTGATAACTCTCTTTTTTCTGCAGGTTGCCATCATATTATAAAACATCAGAGGAAACCCTTCCTGAATTCTATTCACATGTCAGAATCTGTGAATCCGCAGTGGGCTTCATTTGGCAATTGATTCATCCTAGTCACTGACTGGTCAGAAAATGAGGTGGAAGCTGAGAAAGTAACTGATGCCAGATGATTTCCAACTTGGAAGGGACAACATCTATCCCTTGACTTGTGTGCATGGCACAGAAATATAAGTGTTCTGCTGCAGGATTCTGATTTTAGTAAGTTTAAATTAAGTTCCTATTAATGCCCTAAAGGGTTGCTATTGTCAGATAGCACACAGGCACGCACGCGCGCACCCACCGCGCCCCCCCCCCCCCCACTCCACACACACACACCACAACAACAAAGAAAAGCACTAGAACAGTGGTGAAGCACTATCTATAATGTCTAAGGAGTGACCCAGAAATATGTTTAGATAACTCTGGATGACATCCTCTACTGGCTTAAAACAAACTCAACGTTTATCCATGAGGGAACTTCAATCTATGAGACTCCAGGTCAGCATTTCTTTGGATCAAAGAATCCAACCTGCTTAGAAAGTCTTTAGAATTAAATGAATGGAAATATTGCAAGAGATGTCATCTCTGTCCTTGAAGAGCCGCTGGTTACATTTTTACACAAAAGCTTAGAGGCATTACCTGCAAGGGTTTCAGATGTGAGCTAATGGGGCTTGCGGAGGAGAGAGAATAGGAAATAATGAAGAGCCATGCAATCAGATTTTGAATGTTTTGGCTCTTCCAGATGACTGAGCCAGCGAATGGAAAAAATGTAGCTTAGCACGCTTCATTATGGCTTTGAAAACCTGCAGATAATGACCGTAAATAAAGAGGTGCACAGTCGATCGAATAGGGATGTAATTTAGTGACTAGGAAAAATATTAAGCCTACTGGGTAAAAACAGCTTGGAAAATAGTGTCCTCCAGCTACAATTTATTTTGTTTTATTTTATTTTTAAAATGCAGTAGGAAGAGTAAGGGAAAAAAGAAAGTTTGACTAAATTTAGCAAAAATACTTGACTTTTTATGGAAATGTTCTACTAATGCAGATAAGATAAAAACCTAGGGAAACTGGGTTGAAGCCAGATTCAATATCAGCGACCCATTTTTATGAAACAAGCCAATTGATATTTTTGTCTCTCTGATTGAACTGGAAAGAAACCTCTGTCTAGCTCACTAAAGAGATATGTGGACAATTTGTGAAAAGAAAGAGATCTCTTTCCATGAATTCACCTCCTCCAACACTTTCCAGGGCCAAAGATCCCTATTAAAGGGTCTGATAGGAAACTGGGGGTTGGAGGGATGACTAAGAGTGACTAATGAGTGAGAGTCTATCCAATAATTATTAAGATTCTGTACATGTTGCATATATGGATCAGTGGTTTGAAATATGGATCATATTTCATGGTACAGTGAGGCTCCCTTCCTAAGACATGGGCATTGTTATCCATATCAGACAAAGGCACAAAGGAACACAGTGAGGTGTATATTTGTAAAGGTCTACCATATGCCAACAAAGGCTATGACATTTGAAGCAACGGTGCAAAATCGTAAGCCAGTGAGTGGGATGGATTTCAACAGCTTAAATGGATTATAAAAAAAATGAAAATAGTAAATCCATGTTTCTGTGAGTAAGGCAGTATCCAAAATCCTGCTCGTCAACGTTTCCCTCAGGAGAATAAAGAATAAAAGTGTTGTTGGGTGCTGACAGTACAAGTAAATGAAGACAGTGGAGGAATAAGGCCATGGGCTGGGAGATGGTGTCCATAAATTGGCTCTAGTCTGCAATCTTAATTCTCGAATAGACACAGGGTGCTGCTGTTGTTGTTTTTATCTTTTAAAAAAAGTGATAATTTAGTTGAACTTAATCGAACTATTTTTCACCCTCATACTGTTTTCTTCACCTTAACCTTAACCTTCCCAAATTTAGGACAAAAACACTAAGAGGGGGATGTCAAGGGCAAGTTCATCTGAATTCCATGGTCTTCAAGATAGCCACTATCAAAAAATATTCATGCTAACCAAACACTCAACTTAACCTTTCTCTTTAAAGAAAAACTAAATAATGCTTGGCTATATTCTGTGCAGTTTCAATTACTCTAGTCAGGCTACCTATAGCATATATATTTATAGTGCTAAAAAAAAACCAGCTGACAGAAAATACAAATCTACTTTGCCTTAAAACAATCTTATGTAAAAACATGAATTTATGAAATAGTTAAAAGGAGCGTAAATAGAATTTCCTCCTTCATAAGCCATTCAGCTTAAAGGATAGTCATTTACTAGTAAAATATGACTGTTAATTTTAAATCAGTGTTTACTCTTCAGACTACTCCTGTGTTGTTGATTAGAGTAGTGGTATAAATCACTGTGCAGTCACCATTCTTTTCACTCTTATATCCAGAAATAAGTGCCTCTCATTCTAGTGAGGATGGAGGATAGGGATGTAGATGCTCAATAATGGTCTATGGGATGACTTAAATTCACTGGGCACAGACAGGTTTATACTTTAAATGTCTTCGAGACTTTAAGAAATATGTCTACTGATCTACATTCTACACAATCAAGTTCAGTATCTAAATATGTGATTGTGTTTTCAGCAGATTTTTGCAAGTTCAAGGTAAATGAAAGATATTCACTGAGGAAAAAAAAATGAATTGGGATCATGCAAATGTGACGTTTTGGAATATGTTGATGTGGTTAAAATGGAACTGAACCAGTTCCTACCTGGTTCTGTCCTGGGAGCAAACAAGACAAAATACCCAAAGTTCACTGCAGGAAGACAAGAGAAGACTATGAAGGTCAGATACCTAGAAAAGCCGAGGGGGACACGGTGCCGTTGCTTCTTGAAACCATGACACTGATTCCCGTCTCCACAAAGGGCACAGAGAAGTCCACCACCTCCGAACGCTCCTCATTGATGGTGAGTGAGCCGACTGCCATGACCGCCCGCTGATTGACCACCTGGGTACAAGGCGAGAAAGCACAGCCCCTTTACTTATCGTCCCCCCAACCCCGAGGACCTCAGGCCCTAAGTCTGAAGGGGAGCCCGTGGGATGAGAAGAGAACTTACTTCCCCGATCATGCCATTCCACACGTTGTTCACTTTTTTGCCATGCTTTCCATTCGTCACCAGGTAGAGGTCATAGGTAAACTTCACAGTTCTGGAAAGCTTCTTTAGGATGTCAATGCAGAACCCCTTGCAGCATTTTTTCACATTCACTCCCTCATTGGTGGAATTACTGTAGAGGAAAATCCCAAGACCACGGACTGTTAGTACTGGAAAATTTGTTCATAATTGTTAGCTACGCTCTTCCGCTACTTTTCACATGGGAAATTGCGGCTCAAAGTGAGGAAGTGGCTTTCCCAAGGATGTGCGGTGAGTTTATAACAGCAAAAGTGGAAAGTGCTCTTAATTATGAGATAATCATGACAACGGCTAACAGTTATTGAGTAATTACTACTGGGTATGCACTGTGCTAAATGCTTTGTACTAATTATTGGATTAATCTCCATGACATTTCTCTTAATTAGGTAGTATTTGTATCCCGATTACACACTGAGAGTGACTGCCTCTTATGTTTAAAAGTTTATAGCACATGTACCCTTTTCAGACCAGATCTGGTCTAAGATGATTTATAAAAACTTCCTGGAAAATGGAAAAGGATGTGAAATTCGCAGGGGAAGGAGAGTTTGCGGTACCCTATCACTGCAGATAGAGGTGTGCATCCAGAGGGACAAAGGAAGGGTGACTGGATTAGGAAATGCCTTTCCTTATTGAGAAAAAAAACCGCCTCAGCTAAGAATCAGGAGACTTGAGGTCTACCCCCCACCCGAGTCCATAGATTCATGTCTCATGATTGAGACATCTGTCTAACCAGGGCACCTTCATTCTTAACATTTCCCCTCCCTACCTACATGGCAAGGAGTGTAAAAGGTGAAACTGTTAAATAGCAATGCCCTTAATCAGAAAACCAAACTTTGTTAAAATACAGATTTTTTTTAAATTGTCTTAAAAGCTATCATAATCTACCAGGGATATAGTCACTGCTCTGTGCCTGCCACCTTTCTTTATTTACCTGACGAAGTCATACTCAAAGGACACCCACAAAAATCACCCACAAAAAAAGGAAGCAGGGGCCTTGACAATTGTTAGCCAAAAGCAACTCGTGTAGGAAGATTGGGACCTCTCTGAGCAGCACGGTGATTCTACCTTGCACTTGGCGATCCTATTAGCTCGACTCTCTGCCTTTGAGTCACGCATGCCATGAGATATGTGCTCTGCTTGAATATCCCATTGTTGGCACATCTACACTCAAACTATTACCTGAGCACAGAAATGATGTTTACAGAAACCCAACCTCATAATAAGAAAATACCTATGTTTCCACATCATATGAAAAAGTAGGCTATATAGTGCTACATACAGAATGATCACAGCTACATAAAAACAGATGAGCTTAGGAAATATCTGAATGGAAAAACAATAAAATATGAAGCCTAGCTATTTTTGAATGGTGAAAAGTGTTTTTTTCATATTTAGACCCCTTACAGTATCCATGATGAGTGCATACTACATACATAAATGGATATAAACACACATCAAGCACCATTAGTGTAGATCTGCATCTACACCCATGAGTATAAAGAGATTTGATCAAATAACTGTGAGATGTGAAATTGGGTTGCCAAATGAAATCTTTATTTCAATGTTTTGCTTATCTCAGAATCACAGATCACCTATTCTGAATGGCTGTTTCACCATTGCCTCCTTCCTATCCTGTCCCCAATCTCTGCTCAACCAACTTGCTTCTCTCAGCCAGGACCACCATGGAGACCTAATTTCTAGCCTAGAGGCTGGATAACCTGCTCTGACCCTGCCACCCTCAGCTTAGGGGTCATGGGAGGTTACATCTGTGTACATTTACATATAATGACTGGTGGATGCAACTCCACAGTGTAACAGGAAGTAGGTACCTTGCCTATCCCCACAAGTTCCCAGAGCAGAAGCGGGCCAGGCTGGAATTACAACTGCTATAAGTATATTAAGTTAATGGCATGTCCAGATATGATTTCCTTCTTGGTATCTGTGACTCTGAAAAATGTGTCAAAATCAAATTATCTTTCTTCCTGGCCGCTATAGGCCGTGCATCGATGCCTCTTATCCACCTCTTCCCATTTGTGTCTCCCTCACTCTCTGCTGCTTTATTTCTTTTATCTTCCTTCCCCTGGTCAAGATTCCTGGAAGAGTTTGGACAAGAATTACAGATGCCCCAGGTTTAAGATTCAGGGTCACAGGCATATGATGACTTATATGATTCTTTGGCCTCCCTGGGCACCTTAACCAGTTTATGAGTTAATTATACCCCCACACTCCTTAATACTAAGTTATTTCTAGATATGAAGTCATGGAATCTTTTCACCCAGCAAGCACCACTGGGTACTACTCTGTGCATGACATAGAACTAGGCCCTGAGGACATGGGATGAAGAAGACATGCAGCAAATGCAATAGTTGAACTTATCATCGGGGTTATGGAAACACAACCAGCTTGTAATGGGGAGCTTGTAGTTGATTCCTATAACAGCCCGTGTGTGTGTGTGTGTGTGTGTGTGTGTGCGTGTGTGTGTGTGTGTGTGTATGACTTAATTACATTGACATCTGAGAAATGGTGCCCCTGCACTCTCTCTCAGCTCTCTCCCATCACCCAAAATTAAAGGGTGACTCATCAAAACAAATACAGGGAAAGGGACCCAATAAATCCAATTCTTTGGCTCTACAGTTCCCCAGTGTGGCCCCTGGATGTGAGCATGGCCGTGCCAGTCAGACAGAGCTGCTTTCAGATGCCAGGCCTGCTACTAACAACCACAAACACTCAGGGAGTCTGTTCACTCACAGCTCAGTTTGCTCTTTTGTAAATTGAGAAGGCTAACACTTACCTTGCAGGATAGCGGAGGAGATAAAGCACCTAAGCACCTCTCGCATAAGCACTTAAGACTCTATCTCCTCTCCTCTCACCAATGACTTAACAGTTTGGGGGATTAATTGATAGTATGGCCACATTTCTTTCTATGCAGCAAGGCCAGATAATTTTTCTTTAACATTCAACTAGCAGGCTAGAAGAAAACTCTGATTTCTCAGCTCATTTCCTATTGCCTGTGATCTTAGAAGACTTATGGGTGCCCTCAAGACCCTACCATTTACTAGAAGTGAGAGGCAAAGAGTTTTTCTTTGGGAGAACAGCATCAAGAAAACAAACACAATCATGTTATCTAATAAGAATCCTTTTTAGAATCAATTGGCCTGCCTCATGTTACCTTTAAGAAATGCAATGGATCCAATCTGTGTTAATGTTGGGATTAGTGGAACCTAGTAATTTTCCATTGCTTTCAGGTAAAACAAAGACTAACGCTATCTAGATGCACAGTAAACATTTTACGTCCCCAAGTGAGAAAAAGAAAGCTGCAAGTCATCACCTCCCACGGGAACTAAACGTGTGAATCTGAACCTGTTAATGTGTTTATATTCTTCAGGGAAAAGTCAATTCTTTCAGAGAGAGTAATTTATTTGGGGGTTCATTTTCTCCATACAAATGTGACTCAGGACTTGGTGATCTATTGCTTTTGTCCCCAGGGCTTTTGCTTTTAAGAATTTAAACCCTATTATTGATTGTAAAGTGCAAGAGGTCCTACTTACTGGCCATACTGAATAGAAAAGGCATTGTTATCATACGGGAGGCTCCTCACGGAGGTTATACTCTTTGCTCTGTGCCAGCCACTTTGTTTTCTTCATCTGACCAAGTTCTGCTCAGAGAACACCCATTCAAATCAAAACATTGACAACTTTCCCATTGTTTCCCCAGCTCATCACTCTACAGCACTGCCCTAGCCTTCATTCTGTTTCCCAAACTCAGTAATCTCTTTCCTGCCTCAGGGCCTTTGCAACTGCTGCTCCCGCTTCCTGGAAGGCACTTCCCCACATTTGGCTCCTTTTCATCCTTTATTTATGACCTTAATTCTTACCTGTGTGAGCTAAAGAAGTCCCACATCCATCAAGCTACCATCCTCTCACACCACCTTCTTTACATCATTCCCAAAGTTTATCATAACGTGGAACTGCCCTGGTCCTTCATTGGTTGAGTTGATTTTTACCTGGTGCCTGCTTCATGACTGCAAGACTTTTGTCTTTTGTCTTTCCTGTCCATTGATGCATCTCCTGTGTCCAGAACTTTGCCTCACTCATAAAGTGTGCTTAATGTGTATTTATTTATTGATCAACTCATTCAAAATTTCAGTGCCAAAGAGGCTGACAACTCCAAAAAGGCTGATCATTATCTTTTGAATAATTTCAGAATTTCAATTCCAAATTGGCTGAGTATTGATAACAAAGTGTTCTCCAAACTGAAGTGTGCCTTCAAAATATATTTAGCAATCATATTTTTAAAAAATTATCTCTATCCCAAGAGCTGAGCTCTGGGGATTTGCATCTTGTATAATGTGGGGAAAAAATATCCTTTTCCCCGTGATTTCAAGCATCATCAATATCAGTATGTCATGTTTTGTGCTTGTCACTGGGGGTACCAAATTAATAAGTCACATTTCAAATTTGGGCAATTAACAATCCAAGAGGAAATACAGACAAACTATAAGCCACACAAAAAAATGGTAACAAAGAAAGAGATAGATTTGTAGGGACTGGATGTTTGTGTTCCTTCAAATTCATATGTTGAAATCTAATCCCCAATGTGATGATATTTGGAGGGGGGACCTTGAGGGTAATTTGGTCATGAGGGTGAGGCTCTCATGAATGGAATTAGTGCCCTTATAAGAAGAGCAAGAGAACGTGTTTCCTCTCCTCTGCAATGTGAAGATAGGACGATAAGCAGAGGACCCTCATCAGACAATGAATCTGCCAGCACCTTGATCTTGGATTTCCAGCCTCCAGAATTGTGAGAAATAAATGTCTGTTTTTCAAGCCATGCAGATTATGCTAATTTATAGCAGCCTGACCTGACTAAGACATGGACACATATCCAGAGTACTGCTGAAGTATGGAGAACTAACCCAACTTGGGGAGGGAGTAGTTAAGACTTACAGAACAAGCAAGAACTAGTGAGGTGAAAGGAGGCAATCAGAAAATACTCTGAACAAAAAAAGTAGATTTCCATCCAACCCTAGGCCTTTTCCTTTGGTGAATCCACCACAAGGGTGGTATTTTTGTTTATGTCTGCAATAGCAAAGACTATAATCAGGGCCTTGGACTTGGCCATGAAGACTTGTGCTTCTCCAACAGGTTTATATGTTAGGGAGAAGCCTTCACCAGAGGCTCTGATACAAAAGTCCATTCCTCTTTCAATTGTAATGAAAGAGGAAGTGACATAGGTGCCATGCTTGCTTGCTGCTGCTAAGCTGGGATTCTGCCAGGAGATCAGGTCCCCTTGATCACACCAGAAAGTCATTTGTAAGGTGTGTGTTGATCCCCAAATGGAGAGAACTTTTGAAAAGTTTTGAAAAGTTTGGATCTAGAAAATATAAAAGAGATGGAAGGAAGTGAAAGAGGTGAGGTTGGGGGAGGGGAGCAGCCAGAAAAATACAAAGAAATTAATTGTTTAAGGAAAGATTGAAAGAGAGGGTTGATTCAGCATAATGGCTAGATATAGCCGTGGGCAAACTATGGCCCGCGGGCCGGATCCAGCCCGTTTGAAATGAATAAAACTATTGAAAAAAAAGACCACACCCTTTTATGTAATGATATTTACTTTTAATTTATATTAGTTCACACAAACACTCCATCCATGCTTTTGTTCTGGCCCTCCGGTCCAGTTTAAGAACCCATTGTGGCCCTCGAGTCAAAAAGTTTGCCCACCCCTGGCTAGAACATGGACCAGCCTTTGAGTCCTTGCCCCTTCCATTTACCAGCTGAATGGCTTTAAAT
This sequence comes from Myotis nattereri, assembly GCF_964212035.1. Lineage (NCBI taxonomy): Eukaryota > Metazoa > Chordata > Mammalia > Chiroptera > Vespertilionidae > Myotis > Myotis nattereri. Next base: position 94,900,627 of record NC_138079.1, on the reverse strand, counting down.
GCGTTTCTTAATTTTTTCCATAACTCCATTGTTATGCCTAAAATGTCAAACTCGCTTACCTTGCATTGCGGTTGTTGAAATTAAATAAGGCAAACCACTTGGAGTAGTTCCAGTTTAAGTATTTTTAAAAATCTATCATTATATTATACTTATTATAACAGGGCCTATTTTACATTACACACACTGTTTTCTTTTATAGATTTTGTTATGATCAAGGACACATGCCATTGAAAGGATTGGGCACATTCAACGTGACAGGGTCCCCGACTCACTTGATTTTGACGAACTTCCGACAGGGTACAGTGTTCCTCACACACGACTCGGTCAGCGGGTCTATGTCTTCCACGATGACAAAGGGGGCCTCCTCGAGGGTGACAATGCTCAGATGGTTGTCGTCCGGCTCACAGTCCGAAAAGGACTTGTACCTCGGCCACACGGCGTGCCTCAGGCTCAGGGTCTGGTTCTCCCACTTGCCCACCTGCACCATAAAGACAAAGACAGGCCTGTGCTTTCTGGCACAACTGGTTTCTGGAAAGGCGAGTCTTTCCCCGTGAGAGGAGCAGGAGAAAAATCCATCCCTCTTAAGGGTTTTTCTGCTACTTGCCTCAACGTACGCATCTGCTTTACATGCTGAGAAAAATGGGGACAGACGGAGAGCAGAATATTGGGCACAGACTCACCCCAGACTAATGACATCACGGGGGTTTTGCCTAAGCACTAACACAGTGGTTCTCAACCTTGGCTGCACATTAGAATCACCGGGGAATCTTTTTCAAATTCTGATTTCTGGGCCTCATCCTCCGGAAATTCTGTTTCTTTGTTATGGGGTGGGGCCACAACATTAGTAACAAAGAAACAGAATTTCCGGAGGATGAGACCAAATATCAGGATTTTAAAAAGATTCCCCGGTGATTCTAATGTGCAGCCAAGGCTGAGAACCACTGCCCTAACACTTTTGGAGCTCCCCAGGTGATTCCCGAGTCCTGCCAGAGTTCAGGATCACTGATGTCATGAAAATAGCACGAATTTTTAGAATCAGAGAGACCTGGGCTTGAATCCGCAACTCTGCCACTCATTAGCTGTACAACCCCCAGGCAAGCTCTTAATCACTATGAGCATCTGTTTCTCATCTGAAACTATTCCACCTGCTTTAAAGGTGCCTAAAGTTGGCATAATTCCAACTACTTTATAAAGATGTTGTGAGAATTTTTTATTGATTTGAGAGAAACATCAATTTGTTCCACTTAGTTACGCATTCATTGGTTGATTCTTGTATGTGCCCTGACCCGGAATCGAACCCACAACCTTGGCGTATCAGGATGATGCTCTAGCCAACTGAGCTACCCGACCAGGGCAGGATGTGTGGGAATTAAATAAGGCAATTTATGAAAAACTTACAGCACAGTGCCCGGCACAGAGTTAAGGACCACATACTTTTCCTTTTAAGTATAGAAGAGAGACAATGCAAAGGAGGGGGTTTTTTAGTGCTATAAAAAAAAAAAAGAGGAAAGGGGAAAGGAAGATGAAGTAGAGGGAAGATTAGGGGGAGAGACAACACCAGGGTCAGAGCAGGTGAGGAAACAGAAGCAACACTTCACGCTCAGATATGGTTCTACTTAAGTTGCAGATTGAGGTGAACTTTTATGAATCCAGCACCGAGTGGAGACTTCTGCTTAGTACACATCAAGATCTGTCAAAACAGAATCGATGTGTTCCCTCTGAGCAGCAGCCGGCATCTTAGTGAAATCAAATTAAAGGCTGTGTGTTTTGAACTTTAATTTTATTTGACAGCTTGTTGGCACTGTTCGCATGCACGTGGGAGAAAGCTGCCCCCAGCATCGCACTTTCTCTTTCTTTGCCCTCCTCCCACGTGCAGTTGCTTGACACCACAGGTCAGCCTTTTATTTGTAATATCAGCCTCAAGAAAAAGGCCTCGTCTGAAATGCTAAGTGCCAAGTCCAGGCTCGCCTGTGTCGACATGACCCACCGGCCTCTCCCCCTGGAATGTAAGTGTCGCCAGAAATGAATCGCAGGTCCTTCAAGAGAATTCAGACTCTCTGGACACCAGGAGAGGTGAAGGGTTGGGAGAGGGTGGATAAGGCAGCCAATGTTCTCTAAGATGATCTCATCATTTGGACTGGAAAATCTTTGCTTCTTGTAGAGAAACATCCCATGTGGCTAATTAAAAAAATTGTCCAGCTTCACGGGTACCTTTCGTTTTAAGATAGGAAGGGGAGCAGAGTAGTTTGGTCAAACTTGTTCATCTACCCATGCTGTGATATGTAACACTAGCTGGAGAGAATGTTGAGCCCATCGAATTCTTCATTCATTCAACACGGATTTATTGAACACCAACTCTGAGCTGGCACCAGCCCGGGAACACTGATAGATAAAAACAGAACAATTGCTTCCTTCTTGGAACTATCAGTTGGCTGCAGGTCAAAGATCAAACCTTTAATAATAAATAGATTAAAGACACAGCCAAACTTTTCCTTTTGGAGAATGTTATACCAACTCCCTCCTTGTTTTTTTTCCCCAGAAGCCTGGTAGTTCAGTGGGCAAGCAAATGGCTTTTGGAGTCAAACAGAGCTAAGTATTAATCATGGCTTCTCTACACATACTCACTACATATACATATACACAATTTCTCATTGGCTGAGAAGCCTTGGGAAAGTCACTCAACCTCTCTGAGATTCGCTTTCTCTATCTGTAAAATTCAGATAATAACAGGATACACCTTTCAGGACTATATGAGCCAAAAATATACAAGAAACATTGAGCATAGAAATTAGCACTAGTTAAGTACCTACTAGTACCATGCATGGTAGCTGCTATTATTTTATTATTGTTGTAGTAGGCATTTCAGATGTAGCTCAGATATCACATAATCTTTAAAGGAATTCCTGTCTTCCCTAGTAATACAGAACTTTGCGCCTATCTCCACCATAGCATTTGATGTTATAATTGTAACAATATCACTTTGGGGCGAGGAAATGTGGCAATATCACCCAAAATCCTATTATTATCCTATTATTATCCCCACCAATAATTCCATGGTGAGGATTATTATTCCAACTTCACAATTCAGACAACAAAAGCACAGATAATAAATGGTGGAACCAGAGCAATAGTATGGGGCTATCTGAATCTAAAGATGTTTTCCTACTAGTACATCTATTAATTGATCTGCATTCATCATATTATAGCTCCAGTACCCTTTCTTCCTTCAGAGACAAGCACTGAAGTCCCCAAAATACCTAAATAGAGGCAAAGACTGTTCAGCTAGCAGATCTATGGTGATGTCATTGACCACATCTCATACCCTACACAGTGGGAGGCAGGCAAAAGCTCCATCCAGCTCAAGGCTGACTCATGGAGAGAGAGGTTGCAAAGGTTTATGAGTTCCCAGAGTGCAATCACTTCCTAAATCTTCTCTCTCTCCATTCCCAACATGTCTAAGAAAGCACCCATGAGTTGGCCAAGGAGGGTGGAAGTGAGTGGTGGGTGGAAAAACTTGACCAGAAGCTGAAGTTGCTGTGTAAACAATGCCCTAGATCCTCAGAGCTCTTGTCTACTTCTCTGAGTCTCACAGGCTCCCATTCCAGACACCAAATATCTCAACTTCAAGATTTTATATACCAGACAGAGGAGAACAGACATCCTTATATTTCCCCTCTGATATCCTTATTTCAAAGGACTATAAATGAGTCCAGTGTTTATAAACATAAGTATTTATTGAGTGGCTACTAAGTACCAAGAACTGTGCTAGACACTAAGGATACTATAGAGAAAACAACAAATTACTTGCATGGAATTCTTACGCTAATTGGGAAGACACACATGGGTCAAATAATCACACAAAAGTATATATCATGCAGACCAGGAGGAAGAAAAAAAAAAAGTGAGTAGGTATATGAGAGAAGAGAGGGGGGAAGAAATCACAGGAGGCTTCCCAGAGGAGGTGACACAAACTGAGATTACAAATCTAAGATGAGAGGGTGGGGAGTAAGAGGGAGTGGAGGAAGGAAGAGTACTCCAAGAAGGCATGGGCCAGATGATGCAAAGCCTTGTAGGTCCTGTCAAGGAGTTGAGATTTACTCTAAGAGTTAATTTAGTCTGTTTAGCCAAAATGGAAAATGATATATGGAAGTCATCATGAACATATTTCTGTATATTACCTGTCCAAAAGTGAAGGTTCTTTGCTTCTTCAATCCAAATTCTTCCTTTTTTATGAAAAAAAATTAACGCATACAAAAGAGAGTAGTAAAATGAATCTCTATATTCCCATTATTTCGCTTCATTAGTTACTAACTCATGCCAGTCTTGTTTCATTTATACTCCACTACTTTTTCCATGCTATATTGAAGAAAGTCCCAACTATCATGTCATTTCATTCACAAATTCTTACTTTGATTTAAATATCTAACCTCCATTTGCTTAATAATAGTATACCTCAACAATCTATATATTTATGTATTTGCTACATTTGTTAGATAATGATTCCCCAGTCTAGCAGAGATTGGTTTCTATGTCCCCAGCTTCTAACTCAGGCTTTAGCACAAGGAGGGACTTAATGGATAGTTGTTAATGGAATGAATGAACACACAGCTTGAATTAAAAAAAAAATGTTCATGAGACAGAAAATGCTAGTGGATTGATCAGTGTATCCTTATATGCCTCAGCTATGGAATCTTGTAACCTAAGGAATGACGTAGGCTGAGCCAATGGGAATTTTCCCTGGGACTTTTGCTGGGACTAGTAAGATAGGGTGGGCATGACAAAAGAACCAATCAGAGATTAAACATGGAGCTAAAAAATAAAGCAGAGATTAATAAAATCTTGATGGTATTGCCTGAGCTCTTATAACAATAAAAGTTGACAATCACTAAGCACTTATGTATTAGGTACCATTCTTAGCACTAGCTTAATTCTTATAAACACTTTATACACAAGAAAAAAAGTGAGGGCAGGTGATTTTTATCTCTATCATGAATTTTTTTTTGTACTTAAAAACATTCCCAAACTCACCCAAATAGACTGTGTGAGAGAAGAAAAAAATGTTTTACCTTCAAAATAAACTGCATTTTGGTGATAAACCTTTGAGTGTTTTCAGCAAGTATATTGAAGTTTTGAGGACAAAGAAAACTAATTGACCTCTGATGGAGAAAAGTTATTTTGTTAAAAGAAATATGAAAAGGGTAAATTAACTTTGTAATGATTTTTTATCCATTCTTATTAATAAAATTTAAATTCGCTTTTAGAAAGCGAATTGCTCTTAAGGTCCTAAAAAGCATTTTGTGAAAGGGCAGTGATTACTTCTTGAAAAGTTCAGCCAATACTTTCCCAGAATAGAGGCTCTTAAGTTAATATTTACCCCTTCGTGTCTGGGTAAATTCAGAGACATGTCATCTAGGCTGCAAGAAAGAAGGTTAATAGATGTGTGTGGCTCTCCTTTCAGAGATATGAGTGTTGGATCTTATTTGATCTCTTCACAAAATGCTTACAAGAGACAATTAAAATCTCTTTATTACTGGCCTCCTGGTTTTCCAAACCATCCCCTAAAACATATATCTAAACACCCCTACTCAACTCCTTCCATGATGCATTCTGCCTACAGAATCCAAACCAGACTCCCCTTTACATTAAAGGACCCTGTGATATAGGTCCAATTAACCTTGTTACACTCTCATTGATCTCTCTCTTTCCCATTCTTGTACACCCTATACATACTCTCACACTAAAACATGTGCACCTTCAAAACACACATACTCACTATGCATACCTACACATACTCACTACATATACATATAAATGTCCATGTGTGTATATGTGTATATATGTCACATACCTATACATCATACATAAACCTATAAACACACACCTGCATGCATACACGCATACCTACCCATACACAATACACACATATATACACTCACACACATGCACAACTACACAAACACACATACCTAGCCCGTACCTAAACACACTTCTACACACACACACACACACACACACACACACACACACACTACTAAGCCACAACGATGTATCTAGTTTTCAGTTCTCACCACACACACCTTGAACAACACCCACTTCCCTACTTTGCCTGGACTATTTCTTCTACCTGAAATTCCTCACCTTATTATCGCCACAGTTTGAAATCCTACCCATTCTTTCCAGGTCCAGCTCAAATACCACTTCTCCCATGGACCCTAATTCTCCATCTGGATTTCATTTTGCATCTTCTGTGCCTCCAGAACATTTTCTTTTTGAATTCTCCCACTTGTCCATTCATGCCCTCAATACACATGCATCCGGTGCTGTACCCTGTGCCAGGCACTGCAGGAGGCTCTGGGGCTACAACTGTGAACAGGCCCAGGCCCGGTCCCCACCCTCAGTTTCCAGTCTGGCTGGAGAGAAGTTAAAGCTCAAGGGCAATAAAGCAAGATGACCGCCTGCTAGGGTAAGCACAGGATGCTACTGAAGCAGACAGCCACCTGCTCTGGAAGGAACCCAAAGATGCTTCCTGTAGGAAGTGGCTTCCAACTATGAGCCAGACCAGAAGAGTTGTGGTGTGGCTAGTTAAAGGTTTTATCATTATCCTGGGGGCAACTGAGGGGTATGGAGGGGGGGGGGGTGGGGTGACTGAAGACTTTTAATCAGGGGAGGGCTAAATCAATCTGGTGTATTAGAAAACTTCTTACCAAAACTTCTTACCAGAGACAGGGCTTGTGGCTAAAAAATTGTGAATTCAGACAGATGGGTTAGGAGGCAGTTGCATTAATCTGGTTGAGGCTCACATAGGACCATATCGGTGAGGCCGGCATAACTCATGAGATCTCAAAGTGGTAGAATCAATAGAACTTGGAGACCAATTGTATAACTGTATGTAAGTGGGGAGCGATGACCCAGGCTGCACTGAATTACAGTTCTGTTGAGTATCCGGCCTGGCCAGCTTCCACAACCATGTGACACCCCCCACCCCCCTTCGGATATGCTATGGCATTCACCCACAAGCCAGTTCAATAAATATTTGCTAAACTGAGCTCGACTCAGACTGCAGCATACCATCCATTTTTACTTGGAATCAAAGTTTAAAGAGGAAAATGACCTGTTTACTCAGCTCCTTTCCTTGGAGATAAGACAATAGGGATTACAAAATTAAACATCAGAAAGGAAATTTATTAAAACTGACGACGGAAGCAGAGTTCACACTGCCTGGGGTCTAGCTTGCCTGTCCCCGGTTAGCTCGTTGGGTGATTTCATAACCAAGGTGGAAAGAGGCCTTAAAACAAACACCCCATGTGTGCAAAACATCGGAAAACATTTCACTTTGGATAATAAGCAATGATTTACTCCCAAGCTAGAGAAAATGAGTAATTAACTCCTCAGAAAGATAAATTTAAGGAGAAAAACAAGGCAAACAAGGAGGCCAATTTCTCTCCACCTGAAATATAAAGTCTTCCAAAGGACATGAGATAAATGGCCGTGAAGGAAATTTAAAATGATTTAATGTCCATATTTAGCATAACTAACATCATCGATTAGCATCACTTCCATGCCTCTGCATGCAAATCTAATACTGTAAGCAAGCTGATAGCAGGGTTACACACAAGTAAGTTTGTCTTGGGTTGCTGCTTGAAACCTGACACAGATTTCAATTTGATTGATCAGGAAACTAGAGCACAGATGTGTAAGCCACGGCCTGATATGAAGTTGAAATGTACTCTATCTGGAGAACTTTGCAATTGAGTCCAATGGTATATTTTTTTTTAACCAAATCCCGAGTGAAATTTCATCCAAAACAGCTAGAGTCTGCTGAAACAAAACGTCTTATCGGAACCCAACTTTTCCCTTCATGGTATATTCAGTTTCTGTTACAAAGAAACTGTTGCCCGGGGCGGGTGGCTCAGGTGGTTGGGTGTCGTCCTGAGCACCAAAAGGTTGCTGGTTGATTCCTGGTCAGGGCATGTACCCAGGTTGTGGCTTTGTTCCCCGGTCGAGGTGCATGCAGGAGGTAACCAATCTATGTTTCTCTCTCATATCAATCTTTCTCTCTCTCTCCTTCCCTCTCTCTCTAAAGTCAATTTAAAAACAGATATTTTTAAAAAGAAACTTCTGGAAAGCAGATGTGGGTCAAACCTATTTTGTCTTCAATGCCCTGGGGCCACAGATGCCACTGGCAGAGTGACACTAAGAATTACTTTCCAGATACAGAGGGGACAATGTCTGCTACCTTTGAATGCACTGTCTTAAATGGGACTATGAGGCTTCAGCATGAATAAGAACCTCTCATTGGGGGCTAGTTAAGAAGGCAGACTCCTAGATCTCAGGAGTGCCTGCCTCAGTAGGTCTGGGAGGAGGCCTGGGAACCTGGCTTTTCAACCAAGGTCTAAGTCATTCTGTTCCAGGTGGTCTAAGCACCTGAAGGACTGTGCCTGTGGGTCCCAGCAGGATTGAATACGGCATAAGAAAAGATGGAAATCTTTCTTCTTGGGTTACTTATGTAACCAGTAGCAATTGCCAGCAGATCTAAATGAGTTTAATCAGCTATTAGAGCCTTAATTAAATTCCTCTCAGTTGAAATTTCAGAATTGCCTAATTGTTACACAGCTCACATTGGAGCAGTTGATTTTTTTCTCCTATAATAACCGCTCTCAGGATAATCTAATATCTTCATGGATAACCGTGTCAGCTATTTTAGAACCCAGCACTGAGATGGAAATTCATGGAGATGTGTTTTGATCATTGTTATTTCCATAAAACAACTTGCCTATTTGCTTCTCTTCTCCTCTTGATGTTCCGCCTACAGCGGAAGAGCTCAATGCTTGTTCGACCTCAGATTTGGTGAAAGTCTCTGGGACCATGAGCCACCATTTCCTTTAGAAGTTCATGTATAATCTTCCATCCTCCAGAGTTCCTCTGTTCCCCAAGTTCTATTTCTCTGGTTTTCTTTTATTCTTTGTGTGCTCTCAAAAGTGATGTGTCTGGTAATTAGCTAAACAGTTAATAGTAGTTTTTTGGGGTTTTTTTATCTTCTTTGGTTCCACACTGGAATGATATAACATGAGAGGCTTGAAAATTCAGCAGAACATAAAAAAGAAGCTCTTTCACAATTACTAATTAATTTTTGTAACATGTTCTTGGGAGTCCTTTATTGAGCAACTTCCATATCAATCAATCTACTGCAGGCTGTAATAATGACTATTAAATAATTAGTAAGTATAATAACTGGCAATTCTTGAGGGACCACCCCACCATGCCTTTTTTTCTCTTTACCCTCACAGACCTGTAAAGAAAAGGCCATTATAACCTTTAATTTCCTGATTAGGAAATGGGGGGGGGGGGGCGCTTAAGTGACTTGCCCAAGAGCAAACAGTGACTGAGAGCTTCTGGAATCTGAGCTCAGACTACCTGATTTGAGAGCCTGGGACCATTATCAGCCTTTGATGTCCCCAAGACTGCCATCAGACTTGCTTTGCGAAATATTAAGGCAAACAGGAGCAGTTGGCTTTGTTGCTGGAATGCTCCATGGATCTGCTGCAGAAAGTGGTGGCCTGGGGGCCTGGAGCACCTGAGTTCTGCCTCGCACTGTGCAGAGTCTCCCCACTTTGTGGAGGGGCAATGTCTTCCTTTTCTGTGAGGTACAGCCAGAGGTGGTCATCTTGCACTTTTTTTTCGTGTACACCAGTTTTATTTCCTCAATTTACCCATGAATTGATTCTTCTAAGGACCTTGAATTCCACCATGAAAATGCCTCTACCAGCAGGGCCGCAGTGAGCCCTTGCCGGCTGGAGGTTGCATTCTACTGCTATTAACACTGACATCCAAGAAACGATTAGAATAAGAGATCAGGGGGAAAAATCCACCGCTCAAATGTGACCTGAGTGACAATTAGTTAATTTGGGGATTTCAACCAAGCGGAATGTAATTAAGTCTCTAACAGCTGATTAGCCTTTTTCTTCGCCTCTGTAATCATCCCCATTCCTTACATAAGGGACCTTAGAAGACAGGATTCCATCTTCCCTTTGTGTCATGCTGTACTTGAGATGCTGACGGCCAAGGCCCCACAAGTCTGTTTATAGTGCTGCATCTGTGATTATCAAAACTCAAACATAAACTTGGTTGAACTGCTTAAAGGGCTGCTTCCTTGGAGAAGAAAACCAGAATGCACATAGATCTGCATCTCCAGGAGGAGATGTGGGGGGTTGGGGAGGTGGAGATGGGACAATCACAGAACCTGAAAAGGGGGAGGGGGAGGATAAGGATGTAACATTGGATCAGACCTTGACCCAAGGTCAGTCCTCTTTAACAGTAATAGTGATAACCATTATTCTTCCTTGTGACACCTTCACAAAGACAATTTAGAAAAAATGTCAAGGTTTCGCTTTGACCTTCTAATGTACTTTTTTGGGTAAATTTCAAAGATCAGTGTCATTTCTACTTGTAAGAGAAATGAAATGCCGTTTGCAATCTGGCAGAGTAAATAGCCCTTTTTTGGGAGTATTTACCTGAATGACATTTAGCAGCTCTTATTCCCTCGATAGAGTTTCCGGTAAGAGTTAGGATGCAGTCAAGAGATGCATCCTCTGATGCTGGGCTAATTGCTGAAACACCTTGCATTTATTGGGATTATTGAGTCATTCTTACTAGCCTAGAAATTATGACAAGGTTGGGTATGAATACAGATGTGACTTCTCCTCTTACTATTGGGCAACTTTTAAAAATAAAAACCTTGAAAGGTAGCAAACTTTTGGACTGCCCAACAGTTCATGAAAGGAGGTAAGTTCTAGATAATTAAGTTGCAGACCAGGGAAGCAGGAGACTTCAATGCATCAAGCCTGACTTAGGCGATGGAATAGGCCCAAAGCTGATGGATTTCCTCACACAGTATTATGTAAAACCGCCAACTTCATTTGGATCTTGGCCCTGAGCTTTCAAAGTTAACCTCATTGACAGTGTCTGCAGAGTTTTAAAATAAGGTTATAAGACCCGGGGGTATCGATCAGCTGCAAAGCATTTTATCCCCTCATCCGTGAAAAGTTACTGGATTGTGAAAGTTGAAGTGTTTGGAACTTGATGTCGGGTCTCTGATGGGCATTTGTGTTTGTTTGTTTTCATATCTAGGGCAAAACAATAAATTTATATTTTTGAGATGGACATTTTCCTCCTTCCATATGAAAGGGTGAGCCAGGGGTTGGTGCCTGAGGCCCTGCTGGTTATTAGGAAGATGCTAACTGAAGCCCTTGTGCATGGATGAAATCCATCACTGTGATAAACGCACATGGATCAGAATTTCAATTCTCTGTAGATAAGATGGTATTTTGACAATCATTTTTCTTTGCTCAGTTCTGGCCCCAAACTATTTGCTCCAGGCTTGTCTGAGCCCTAAAGTATTCCAGGGAGAGGATCCTCTGCAATACTAAAGCCAGCAGAAGATTTAATGGTGAGAAAACAGTAATAAGCTTAACCACAGCTTTGCCCACTGTTAAGAATATGATTAGAAGGCAGTGGTGGAGACGAGGATCCCCTTGGGATGGGCCAGATTAAGTCTTGGTATTTCAAAAATAAAGCCTAAGGAACCCTCTACTATCTGGCCCAATTTCATCCAAACCTATTAACCTTATCTTGGACACCAATGAACAATTCCAGAACCCTGTAGAGTTACTGGGAGGAAATGACAATCATGGTGACTAACCAGGCAAGCATTGTTTTCTCTGTTGAACTATACCAGCAAACTCAGAAGGGTAAAAAACTCTAGAAATGGAGTCAGAAGACCCACGTTCAAGTTCAACTATAATGCTTATAAGCAACGTCACCTTATTTAAATAAAAAAAAATTTCAGATTCACACAAACTGTAGCCTAGGCTAGCACCCCAAGGTTCCTAATTATTCTGACTGTTACAACCAGTAAGTGAAGCTATTTCCAGGAGTTCGGTTACTTAGGGTTGGATGACATTGACTTATTGGTCAATTCATTCAGCAAATGTTTACCTAGTGCCTAGTATGTGTCATAAACTGTTTTATCACTGGTGATTCAGCAGTAAATAGGCTCTAAGCTGAGGATTACCAAACTTCAGCCCAAGGACCAACTATTTTTGTACAGCCCATGAGCTAAGATGAATGTTGCATTTTTAAATGGTTGAAAAAGATGAAATAATATTTTTTGACAGGGGAAAATTATATGAGATTTTAAGTTCAGTGTCCATAAATAAAGTTTGATTGGAATACAACCATGCTCATTTTCTTATATGTTATTTATGGTTGCTTTCACACTAAAACAGAAAATTGAATACTTGCCATACACCCAGTATGGCCCACATACAAAACTAATATTTATTAGCTGCCCTTTACATAAAATATTTGCAAACCCCTGATTTAAGTCCCTGTTCATAAGAGACCCACCCAACAGGAGAGAAAGTAAAATAAAATGCCCTCAGAATTAATTACAATATAAAACAGAAAATGATAAGTCCCAAAGGAGGAAAGGTAAAATAAATGCAGAGGGCACCAGAAATAAGAGAGAAAATCTGATGAGAGAGGAAATAAATTATGAAAGGAGTGGCAACTGAGGGGAGCTGTGGAGTAGGCAAAGGAGTTGAAAAATCAGAATAGAGAGAAGGTGTGACAGTGGGGAATTGTGATCAACCCCACCATTCTTTTGACATTGTTTCTGGAAATACTGACTCTGACTAATATGTAGCTTGTAGATATGCAGCATGTTTGTATAAGAACCCTAGGAGCTAACTTCAGAAGGTACATACTCTGACATTCAGGCATCCCAGTTCCAGGAGATTTGCTGACCTTCAACCATAGAACCAAGATGATGCACACTAGACCATCACTTGACCAGTTTTAAGATCCTTAACAGAATGGGCTGTGCTGGCCTGCACATAGGAAACTTGTCAACACTCTCCGCTTTATTTCTTTATTCTGCTTTCTCTCTCCCTCTTAAATAAAAATCTCTGCCTGCACTCAAGTGAGGAGGTGGGCTTTGCAACAAGAGTCCTCCATCTCTTCAGGTGACCAGCACTTGAATAAATCTCTTTCCTTTTCACCTGAACCTGTCTCATGAATTTGTCTTTCATGGTGGCAGGCAGTTGAAACTTGGACTTCTGGGTTGAATGAATAATGTGAAAGCACAGAAATTGAGTTTAAGGGACATGTTTGTGCACTAGGAAGTTGTTAATGTGGCTCAGTGGTTGAGTGTCAACCTATGGGCCAGGAGGTCACAGTTCAATTCCCAGTCAGGGCACATGCCCAGGTTGTGGGCTCAATCCCCAGTAAGAGATGTGCGGGAGGTGGCCCATCAATGATTCTCTCTCATCATTGATATTTCTCTCACTCTCCCTCTCCTTTCCTCTCTGAAATTAATAAATATATTTTTTAAAAGTTGTCTAAATTGGATGAAATACACAATATACAAGGAGATTGGAAAAGAAAGAGGAATAGAGGAAACATTGAGATAAGATCACAGAAGCCCCGTTGGGGTGAAATCCTTATGTGCACGTTGGAATTCAGTGGCATTTGAGTTCAACTTGGCAAATGGCCTTGGGATCCCTTAATGACTTACTCAACGTCTGAGGATAATATTGGTGATTTCATCCATGTAGGGCTGATATTTATCACCATCCACATCTTTTGGGATTTTCATATAATTGTATAATTTATTTTATAAATCCGTTCATATTTGTCAGGCTATTTTCATAAAATTAGAGGTCAGTGTTTTGTTTTGTTTTGTTTTACCTTCCCTTTATTGATCACCTTCAGTTCACTTTAACTGCCCATTTCTATAAAGGGGAAATTCACTTAGAATTGCTTGATTTCAAAGTTTCTAAATTTAGATAATTCACAACACTCTCACACAGCTATCCTCATGCCTCTTCTCCAATATTATTTTGGCCACTGGCCCTACTTTCTCCCAATTGATCTACTCACCATGCCTCCATGTCCTCCCAGTTCCAACCTAGACTTCTTCATCTATCAAATCAATAGTTGTTGTAGCTTTTTATGCCATACCCACAATTATCTTGCTCCCACTTTGTCCTCCTGTCATACCCACCTGGCACTATTACCCTCCCCCAACTCTGAGTCAGTCCAACCACTTCTTTACCTGTCAACCACAGAGTACAGGCAAAAAATCTCACAAAACCACTTTAAATGTAAGGACTCCCTCTCTGGCTGGAAATCCTTCTCCCTTTTCCTGATTGGCTATCTCCCATTCTCTATAAACTATTTCAAGCCTTCACACCTGCCCACAAGACTGCAATTTCACCAGCTCCGTCCTCACTCCTAGCTGATGAATCTGTCTCTTATTTCACAGGGTCTGTAGACAACCCACACACCCCAGAAACTTACCTGCCTCTGCCCATATCTTCCTTTTCCGGTCCTTTAATAATGAAAGAGGCATCTCTCCTCTAGCCAAACACTAATCCCATTATTTTTGCTCTGGACACAGTCCTCTTCGGTACCAACCTCTTCTCTAAATCTGGCCTCACCAAGATCAGCAGTCACTTATTCATCACTAAATCCAACATCTGACATTGAAGCTACTCCTGCCTTCCTTGAGTCTCCCTGCCATTGACAGTCATGATCCTGCCCTTTCTAGGCTATTCCCCACCTCTTTGCCATCTCCAACTCTGCCAAAATGTGAGCTCCTCTTTCTCTGCACATTTTTAAGTGTCCTTCCCCTCCCTGGTGCATCCAGATATCTATGCTCAGGCCCCTGCTACTGTCCACTCTTCACTAATCATCTCTATGTTTATGACCCTCACACCTTACTGTCTTTCATCAGCTCCTCTCTAATGCCTCCAAGAAACCTCAAACTTAGTGAGCGTAGAGTGGAACTTATCATTTCACCTTCAACAGTTTTTCAAAAAGCACAATTTCTCTTCCGTGTGCCAAATATGAGTTATTGAAACCCCAACCCTGGAAATATTCATTTCTCTCCCTACACCCCTATATATATTAAACCAATTGCCAAGGCTTGGTAGCTATAATATTTGAATATTTTCCCTTGTTTGTGTCTTTTCTGTGACCACCACCCTAGTCTTGACCTCTGATTGGTGTCCCTGCCCCAGATGGTGTTCCTCTCAGCAGATTCTCCAAGCAGCAGCCTAAGCCGTCACTCTAAATAGCTCTGCATATGTGATTGTTCCACTCTGCTCCTTAAAACCTTTTGATGGTTTTGGAATCGAGTGAAAATGCCTGACCATAATCCATATGACCAGCCCATTTCCGAGCCTCTCTTGGTCTCTGCACTCATGCTAACCTCATTTCGGACAACCACCTTCCCACTCCACACCTGTCCCATCCACATTGACTCATGAATCCCACAGAACTAATCACAGGCTTCTGAATACAACGAACTTCTCTCAGTGCCGGGTTTGAACAGATGCTACTACCCTGCACAGAAAAAGCTTTCCTACTCTCTGCCTTGCACCCTTTTCCTTGACCTTCAGAACTCTACATGGAGGACAGCTCTTCTGGGAAGCAGACCCTGAGCCTGTAAAAGTGGTCAGGTGATCTCCTCTTTGTTTATCTCATCAAGTATTACAAGTAGTCATATGCTAACCTGTCTGCCCTCGCTGACTCACTGAGGGGGTTGGGGGACTGTATTCTCTCTGTTGGCCTTAGAATCCCTTATACTCAGCTCAAGGCCTCTTATATAGCAGATGCATAAAATTTTATTATGTAAACCACTGAATAAGTACATGTACCAACATGACCACCATAACCCTGACCTTCCTGTAATCAACTATCAACTTTGTTGGTCTCTTCTGGTAATTAAAATGTACTAAAAATAACGTGGATTTGGAGTCAGCTGGAACTGAGTCTGAATATCAGTTTCTTTGCTTATGAGCTGTGTGACCTTGGCTAAGTTTATTTCCCAGGCCTTCCTCTCCTCCTCTGTCAAGTCGGGATAATAGGAGTAATCATATCATATGATTACTGTGAGAATTAATAAAATAATGCCTACAAAGCACTTACCCTGTTCGCTACAGTCTGGCCTATAGTAGGTATTCAGACAAGGTTAGTTCCATCCCATCTACAATGTGCGTGTCTCATGACGTTGACGTGAACCCCTGGGTGCGGGACGCCGGCTGTAACTCCAGAACAGGGGAGGCAAGGCATTGATTTTATCAATACTCCAGGCCCAGGGCTTGTATATCAAAATGACACGTAGGAAATGCATTAGCTTTTTGTGCCCTAAGGGGAGACAGATATGTTATTCACTTACGGCTCCCTACCGTAGACAGAGCGGGTTTGCCTATTAATATAATTCTGTGCACAGAGAAGGAGGTTCTGCCAAGAGCAGCCTGGCATTACTTTAGCTCTACCAATAAGTCCAAAGACCTGATGCTTATTTCTAATTCCATTTGCTGGTTTGAGGTTCTGCACAATTAAGGCATAGCATTAATTTCATACCCCTAGCTTTCTTGGATCCTTATTCCAAGAAGTGTGACCTATGGATATACTTTTTAGAGCTCACTGGCTAACAAGCTGTAAGAGGAGCAAAAGAAAGAAATAGAAAAAGGAAACTTCAGATGATAGACACACTTGGAAGAGGCACCCTGACCAGAGTGCTGTGTCATTACATGGATAATAATATTAAATTCCCAGGGTTTCGATAGCCCAGTTGCTGTCTATTGTCTCATTTCATTTGACCTTCATGGCGGAAAGTCACAAAAAGGTGAAGAAGATATTATTACAATATTTCAGAGCAGTAAACTAATGTGCAGTCAAGTAAGTTGGATCAAAAAGTACAGCAAATAGAGAAAATAATTACTTTTCTGACTGCTGGCTGAGGACTTGCTTAATCGTATATGTCTCAGCATTCACCTCCTTGTGTGGGACTCAAAGAGAAAACAAAGGGACGATGATTCTTGAGTGTGTTCATCTTAAATTTTGGCCCAACTCCTCTGAAAAAAGAGAATGCCAGCAGCAGGCTTCTAAAAATCCTCAAAGTATAAAGCAAAACAAAAGCCCCATCAAAAACCACCCTAATAACTATCATTTAAAAATCCATATTGCACTTTACATAATAGTTCCCATTTATTAAGTTTTAGCTATTATGTGCCGGGCCCTATGCTAGATGCTTTACATACATTATTTATAATCCCTGCAAGTTATGAAGTGCCTGGGTGACTATGTTCTAATTAATTCACTTCTCTGGTCCTCAATTTCCTCATCTGCAAAACAAAAATAATTATACTTTCTACTGATTAGGGTTGTGGTGAACTAAAAATGTGATTTGTGTATATAATATGTTTGGCTCAGGGCCTATGCCAGAGTCAATGTTCAGAAAATAGTTAGGCTTTTTGTTTTCGTTATCTGAATTGCAATTACATAGGAAACACAAACCCCATGCTTTCTTTTCCCACTTGAATCCTGTGTTTCCCACAACACTGGGTGATGTCACCTGCATCCTGGAATTTGACTGAGGAAGATAATAGAATTTAGTGATCAAAGCCTGGGTTTCAGAATCAGACAAATGGGGGTTCAAAATCCATCTCAGATTCTTGGAAATTAACTTGTTTGCTGTATTATTTCGTTTTCTCACTTGTACAAATGGGGATAATAATAGTCACCACATAGGGGTTTTGTGTGAATTGAGAGAGATCCTGTTTCTAAAGCTCTTTGTGACCCACAGCGAGCATTTAATAAATGGTAGAAGTAATATCTTCACAGAAACCCATTTTTACTGAGGGAAACACTGGTTATCTAAGAAATAACAAAGAATGACAACTTTTCAGAGTAGGCGTGGGTCCCAGAACTAAGTGTTGTCCATGGCCAACTCAAACCTATAAAATTGATCAAACCCCACTTCTCCCCTAAATGTCTCAGCTACTAGCCCCCTATGAGCGCCTCAGTCCATTTCCTCTGACCACGGTGCTGACCTCTCTTTGTCAGCAGGAACCTATCCCTAATCTTTTTTATTTTAATTCAATCTTTGTATTGTATAAAACCTATAGTGAAGTGTTTGAATGCTCTTTTTTAAAATTTTCTTGTTGACACTATTACAGATGTTCTCCCCCACCCCCTCCACCTTTACCCACCTCTATCCAGGTGCCACCCCCACCCTCTGGCCAACACCACACTGTTGTCTGTGTCCATGGACTATGCACATACGTTCTTTGGCCAAGCTCTCCACTTTCTTTCATCCAGTCTCCCCCATCCTCTTCCCCTCTGACTTCTGTCAGTCTGCTCTATGTATCCACAACTCTGGTTCTAGTTTGTTCACCAGTTTATTTTGTTCATTAGATTCCACATTAGTGAGATCATATGCTATTTGTCTTTGCCTGGCTTATTTTGCTTAGCATAATAATATCTAGGTCCATTCATGCTGTTGCAAAAGGTCAGAGTTCCTTCTTTTGTATAGCTGCATAGTATTCCATTATGTAAACATACGACAGCTTTTTGATCCACTCATATACTATGGGCACTTGGGCTGCTTCCAGATCTTGACTATTGTGAGTAACCCTCTATGATCATAAGGGTGCATATATTCTTACTAATTGTGTTTGGAGGTTCTTAGGATATATTTCCAGAAGTGGGATTGCACTACTAGTTATCAAACTATACTACAAGACCACTGTAATCAAAACAGCCTGGTACTGGCATAAAAACATCACACAGATCAATGAAAGAGAACAGAGTCAGGAAGTCAATCCATCTCTCTATCGTCAATTAATATTGACAAAGGAGGCAAGAGGATACATGGAGTAAAGACAGTCTCTTAAATAAATGGTGTTGGGAACAGTGGACAGGCACATGCAAAAATAATAATAATAATAAAACTGGACCACCAACTTACACCATATATAAGAATAAACTAAAAATGAATAAAAGACTTTAATGCAAGTCACAAAACCATAAAAATCCTACAAGCAAACTTAGGCAGTAAAATCTCAGACATTTCTCATAGCAATATTTTTGCTGATATGTCTCCCAGAGAAAGGGAAACAAAGAAAAAAAAGAAAGAAATGGGAATACATCAAACTAAAAAGCTTCTGCACAGCAAAAGAAACCATCAACAAAAACCCACTATATGAGAGAACATATTTGCCAGTTAAACATATGAGAAGGGGTTAATTTCCAAATGATATAAAGCACTTACACAGCTCAACACCAGGAAGACAAACAATCCAATTAAAAAATGGGCAAAGGACCTGAATAGACACTTCTTCAAAGAGGACATACAGATGGTCAATAAACATGCAAAAATTGCTCAACATCACTAATCATCCTAGAGATGCAAATTAAAACCACAATGAGATATCACCTCACACCTGTCAGAATGGCTACCATTGATAAATCAACAAACAAGTACAGGCGAAGATGGTGAGAAAATGGAACTCTAGTGCCCTGCTGGTGAGAATGCAGATTGGTGCAGCCACTATAGAAAACAGTATGGAGGTTCCTCAAAAAATTACAAATGGAACTGCCAACCCCTTATCTTCTGGCACTGATTTGGAATTGGAAACTTTGCATTAGACACATCCTTGTCTCCAACCTCTGTCCTGGTTGATTGATTGTATAACTTGATGGGTGTCCCATATTTTTTAATCTTTACCCAGTTTCAAAGCATTGACAATTCCCAAATGCAAAACTAGGGTATCATTTTAGTAACAAAACTCAAGAAGTCTTTCTGTGTTGATTCAAGTTACCAACTCAAATGCTATCTGGAGAGAGAGTGTGTATGGTCCTTGCTGAGGAGCCTTGAAGAAGTCACCCATCCTCTCCCAATCTCAGTGTCCTCCCCTGTTAAATGGAGGTTAATATCCCTGCTGCCCCTACAGAAAGAGTGGTTGTCAGGATCCAATATCCAAATCTGATTCTTGCCCTCCTTTCCTACCTTGTATCTGCCTGTCCTATTTTCTTCAAGCACATTTTCATCAGGCAAGAAAAAAAAATGCCATTAGCTATAATCTTCTGGCAGACTTAGAGATCAGCGCGGTGGGGGATGATATGAAAAATCAGGATTCTTCCAACCCAGATGGTATGTTTTAAACTTAAAAGTTAGACACAACATAAGAAAGAGGCCATCGTTTTCTTCAAGTCATTCTACAAATCCCTTCAAGGGAATAAAAGTTGATTCCCTTGTCTTTTCTCAGCTTCGGATTTTTCCTTCATATGCATTTCCAATAGACTTCATTTGCACACTGAGAGAAATCAGTTGGTTCAGTCCCTACCCACTTCCTTCTCAAACAAGTCCATTCAGTCTTTCAAATTTGCAAAATTATAATTCAAATGGAAGGAAAATAGACTCCAAGAACTATAGATCTGATTGTAATGTCCTTTAAAACACGTTTTCAAAAGACAATGACTACAGATAAGGAACCATATGGTGGAGTAATAAAGAACGAACAAGCAGCTTACTGCAGGGGGGTGGGGGGTGATTTATACCTTCAGGTTCCAAGAAGAACGCTGATTGGCTTTGCCCAAAGATGCAAGAGACTGATTATGTGGCAGATTTGTGTGCAGCTCAGTGGGATGCTCTGAGCTCAGCTCAGGAAGAGGAGCCTCATTAGTGAGGGCATTGTGCACCTGTAATAGCCCTTCCTGCACACAGGGGGACATGTCCCCATACAGGGATGAGGGGCTCCCAATGTAGTTTTCATAATTAATGCAATGACAGCCTTCACTACTGATTGATACAAAGAACCCCCACCTCTACCAAATGGTGTCATAGAAAGAAAATGGACTTTAGTATCTGGCAGGCTTGAGTTGGAATTTAGACAGCGTCACGTGCTCTTTAACCTTGAGAAAGGTCATCAATCCTCTCAGAGCCTCAGTTTCTTTACATATAAACTGGGGGGATAGGGGATCTTACTTAGGCTGAATGTCTGTTAAAGGGAGATGAAAGTAATGCATAATACAGTCCCTAGGCTATAACCAGGGCACAGCAATTATTATTTTTATTGTTAATTATGTTATAAAAGGTGGGGCATTATCTCAAGTTATCAGGTGGCCAATGTTTTGATCTTGGCAGTCTAGAAAGTACAGTAAGTCTTCCACAGCTTAGAGATCAATGCTGGGAATATTCAATCCCTCTCTATCTCTGCCTCTCCCTCTGGCCCAAGCCAGGCTCCAATGCCAAAAACACACAGAAAAAAAACAGCATAGGGGGGTGCATGCTACCGCTGCCAATAGCACAGCTGAGAAAGCCAAACTGCAGCTCCAGAAGGCAGCCTGACCCAGCCACCTGTAGCCAGAAGCAGACTGCTGGGCTGGAGCGCTTCGCTGTTCTGTCTCTTTTCTTACAGACCAATGTCATTCCCGTCTGCACCAGCAGCCTGCAGGTGGGAAAATAACAGAGACTGACAGAGACAATGCTGAGAAAGCAGGAAGCAGGTCCAAACGACAGACCGCTGAGGTCTGGTCATTGTAGGTGGGGTGGGAAGTAACTCAGCTGCTGCTAACCAGGTGAATTATGAAATGAAGAAAAATAATGAGGACCTCACATGTTTGTAATTGAGCCAATACAGTGGGTCAGATGACCTTCACCCTTCGAATAAAGATTTATTCATCCTTGAGGACAAGGGCATGCATTAGCTTTTCTCATTCCTTTCATAGCACCCAGGTTGGGTAAGGAGCCCGGTGCTCAAGGCTTAATGAACTACACTATCAGCAGTCCTCTTACTATGTTGTAATTGAAAGTCCATTTCTCTGTCTCTGCCAACAGATTGTGAGCTTCCTGATGGCATGGATATTGTATTTTTCACCTCTGCTTCACCCATACCTACCACAGGTCTGGCACAGAGTAGGTTATTGGTAAATACTTGCTAAGCAGATTAGTAGTGGGTGAGTGGGTGGGTTCAAGAGTGGATGACCAGATGATAGAGAAAAGACAGTTGTTCAGATGGGTTGATTGATGGGTTGATGAATGGATACATGGATGGATGGATGGATGGATGGATGGATGGATGGATGGCCAGACAGATGGTTTATTAGATGACTGATCATTGGATGACTGGCTTGGTGGATGGGTGAATAAATGGACGGACAGGTAGTTTAATCACATCAGACATTCATAGTAGTTCTTTATCCTAAAGGGTAAGATTTGAGTCTATTTAAAGGGCTAGTTATTGTCATTTTTCCCCTCCACTGAACTTCAAAGGTAAATACTATCCACAAGAATCTCTAACTCTTTTATGAAAATTTCCATCATTTATCCTAGAAACTGTACAAGTGGCGCAATGAGCATTAGACTTGGAGACTCACAAGACCTAAATTTGAATCTTGTCTCAGCTATTGATAAGAAATGTTTCTGATTATCTCTAAGTTTCCCTACTCATAAATCAGAGAATACCACCTGCTTCACGGGGTTATCATGTAACTAAAGTGAAATAATAAATATGAAAGCCAATATTATAAGGTTTGGCATGTCATAGGTACTCAACCAATTTGAGCTTATTCAGAAGCTCACTAAAGTCAATCCCTTTACTTGACTCATTTTCAAAATTATTTTAGAAATATTATATCTTTCCTCCAAATAAACCTCACTCAGAGCACCAATATAGCCACCAGATAAAGCGTTACCATCTCTGGTTAAAGCTGGATCCTGCCTTGGTAACCCCTGCTGGCTCAGAGACCCCTGTGGCACTCTGAAGGAATCCAGCATTCCAGGGAGCATAGAAAACAGCTTTCTCCCACAGAACACACGGAAGTTTCCATCTCCATCCTGCAGTGCTGGGCCTACAGGCCCCTGTTCTCAATCTCCCTGCCTCCCTCCCACCCTCCTTGGCCTCCTCCTTCTGTCAGAGGAGCTCAGGGCTCTGCATTCATCTGCAACACAGAAGAGTTGATGGCCCTGTCAGCAAAATAAAAATGGTTTTTCACTGAGTTCAGGAGTTTCTAGAAATAAGCCTTCCGAGAGGCTTTTTGAATAATTTACTCATCTGAGATCATTTAAATAATCTATTCACTCATTTTCATAATTGATGGCAATGGAAAACTATCAAGGGTGCAGCTTTTGTCTTACATTCATACCATCTGTCAGCTTAATCATGCCCCATAACCCTCGGATAGCTTCCTCACCAACTGGGTTTGGGAGTTAGGTAGCAATGGATACTTTAGGCAACATAGTTGTTGACTCTGGCTCTATTATAGTGCTGCTTGGCCTCAATTCTGCCTTCATCACTCTCACCTTGGGCAAGCCATTTATCCCATGTAGCTTCCAATTTCTCTCCTATAACCTGGAGCTCCAATTATAATTGGCCTGGCATTTATTGATAATCTATTGTGCCCAGTCAGTGTTCTAAGCACTTGATATATTATTTTATTTAATTTTCCCAACAACCTCCTATTTAGATATGAGAAAATACAGAGAATATTATGATATTTAAGCGAAATAATGTATTCAAACATTCTGCACAGGAGCTGAGCTAATGACTTCTGCTAACATCATGATTATCACATCAATCACCAACATCACCACCACCATCATCATCAGTCATCTTTATCATTAACATTCCCATCAATGTATGTTTCTATACAGAGATGTCTTTTCTATGAATTGCTTTTATTACATTTTGGAAGTCTAGAAAAATTTTTGCAGAATGTTGCCTCGCAGGAGAGCACTGGTTCAATTGCTCTTCTTTTTAAAGTTGGGCTGATGTTATAACTGAAAACAAAATAAACAAACAGTACAAGACAGAAACACACACACACACACACACACACACACACAGAAATGACATCACTTATTTTAGTTTGATGTGTTAATTTGTTAGAGACTTAACTATATTTTCCCCACTGTGACCTAACATACTGTACTGTGTGGTTATTTAAAATAGTCACTAAGCATGATGCTAGATGATAATTTTAAATCTTTTGTAATGGCTTAACTTTCCCTCTCTATGGCTCACATAATTTGAGAAACTTAATGATCATTATATAAGAAAACAAATTAAATTTCACACAGACTCTGCTAAGGTAGTGATATTACCAAACCTATTTACAGAAGGGCACTTAACTTTGAATGTGGATTGGGAGGGGAGACAGGGAAGGAAGAGGGGGAGAAGGAGGAAAGAGTTGAGCCATGTTATTTACAGGAATGGCAAATTTCTTCCAAAATGCCTAACGACAGGCCCATGCCTAAAAAAATTGTTTTAATCTGACTGATTCCTCTCTGCCACAAATCTCTCAGCAAACATCCAGCCCATGCCATGCTTTCACGTCTGCTTTTGACATTTCTCTCAGATCCCACTGCCACTTTTCTTGCTTACACCTACATCCTCTTAAACCTGAGCTACTTAAATGGCCCCTTAGAAAAATTTCCTAAAGATTTATGCCAATCACCATTTTATTTCTAAAGAAGAGACTAGTTTATGAGGTTCATATATCCTGGCTTTACGACTTACTAGCTCTGTGACCCCGAGCGAGTTATTGAATTTCGCTGGGCCTCATTGCCTACATTTGTAAAACAGAGTAATAGTAGTAACCATATTACAGTGTTCATGGGAGGATAAGATGAGTTTATGTATTTGAATGCTTAGCACCCTGTGTGGTATATTATCAATACCAAAGAAATGTTAGCTATTACTATTATTATTTTTATGTTTTACTCTCATAATCATTTTTATAGTGCACAAAAGATTACTGAATCGAGTCCTGTAGTCTGTAATTTGAATTCCAGTATGGTCCTTCATGCCCACAATTTCCCTTAGAACAATCTGTATTCATTTTCTATTGCCATATAACAAATTACCTCAAATTGAGCTACTTGAAACAACACCCCGTTATGATTTCATGGTTCAGCAGGCTCAGCTGTGTTTTCTCTTCAGAGTCTCAAAAGGCTGAAATTAAGGTGTCAACTAGGATGGGCTCATAGTTTGGAAGAATCAACTTCCAAACTCATTCAGGTTGTGAGCTGAATTCAGTTCCTCGAGGCTGTAGGACTGAAGTCCTTGTTTCGTTGCTGGTTATTGGCCAGAAATTAAATTCAGCTGCTAGTGGCTACCCACATTCCTTGTCATGTGGCCCTCTCAATGCTCAAATCCCGCAGTCATTCAAATCTTTCTCATGCTCAAATCTCACTGACTTCCTTTACTATCAGTAGTTGCAAAAAAGTCTCTTGTTTAAAAGGATCATGTGATTAGGTTAGGCCCACCCTGATAATCTTCCTTTTAATTAATGAGAAGTCAACTGAAAATACCCTTTTGCTATCTAACATAATTACTGAAGGTATAGCTCATCATATTCATGGTCCCACTCACGCTCCCACTGGAGAGAATTATAGGAAGGTGAGGGTTATTCAAAACACACAGCTATGTTTCTAACACACTGCACTCTTCCTCAGATGGGTCATGGGCACTCTTGCCTCTGGACTTTGACCTTCAATGTTCCTCTTAAATGGAATGGCCTTCCCACACATGTTCAGAAGTCCACATCATACTTATTCTCTGAGAACTTGTTCAAATGAGGAGTCCTCTGTAGAGATGCCCGTGCCCCTCCTCCCTACATTTAACAAAGCTATTCTCTAAATACCAGAGAGTTTTATCAGAAAATCTTTGGTGGCACATTTCACATTATCTCATAGTTATGAGCATTTCCTAGTGCCTTAATAGACTTTAGTTATCTTTTTTAAAAATATATTTTTATTGATTTTTCACAGAGAGGAAGGGAGAGGGATAGAGAGTTAGAAACATTGACGAGAGAGAAACATTGATCAGCTGCCTCCTGCACACCTCCTACTGGGGATGTGCCCGCAACCAAGGTACATGGCCTGGCCAGAATCGAATGTGGGACCTTTCAGTCCACAGGCCGACGCTCTATCCACTGAGCCAAACCAGTTAGGGCGACTTTAATTATCTTAAAAGTTGGTCCATGTCTTATTGCCGCCCTCTACAGTGATTTGCACATAGTAGGTACTCAGGAAATTTTGTTGAATGGAATAAATGTGTGAATAAATAAGCGTTATATATCCAAAATTCGACATACTCTGTTTATGGGAGACAGATTTAACTGGGGAAAAAAATTTAATAACTCAATACTTATTCAGGACTCACCAGGTGACAGGATCTAAACTATATCCATAAACAACACTTTATTTGACATTGCTACTGTCTCATTCATCAGAGATTACTCAAGGCAAACCGAGACTCCAGTTTCCTTATTTGCTTGTCTCCCATATCATTTCTCTTAAGCATTGCCATTAAACAGTGTATTGCAAAGGAATAAAGAGGCATAAAGACTAAAAAGCAAGAACTCTTGATAAGTAGATGAAACCATTTTTGTCAGGGTTACAAGGAATAAATCTGTGCCCTAAAGCAGTGGCTCTGTATCTTTAATGGACATGAGAATCACTAGGGGAGCTTATGAAAAAGCAGAGACAGAAATGATTATTCTCTAGGTTTGAGATAGGGCTAAGGCTTTCTCATCTTTCCCATGGCGATTCTGATCTAGGAAGCCCAATCGAGCACACTTAAAGAATGATCACACTAAACAATGTTCCTCATATAGGGGAGTTCATTAAAAAATGTTTCCATTCCTTCTCATGTTCTTTCTACAAACTCTTATTGAGTCTCAGCTATTGGGCACCAGAGATTTAATGGTAAAGAAAAAAGTGAAAACCTGAAAGCCAACAAACAGTATTCTCCCAGTCACAGCCAGAGTTTATGGCCTCATCAACAGGCTGCCACTGTTTTTCTCAGCTAAGTGAGCACGTAGTAGAAGCCATATATGTTTCTGTCCACTTGTAGAGTATGTAAACAACGCATTTCATTGTCAGCAATCCACACAAGTGTTCTACCAATTGTCATTTACTGGTCTCAATTATGATTTTCCTCCATTTTTCTTCTACATCATTATTGGAATGTGTGTGTGGAAGCAAAGTACAATGTTTGCATAAATACTTTAATCCTTTAGCAGGGTGAACATTTCTGCAGGTTATTGATATCACACACCAACACACACACACACACACACACACACACACACACACATGAAATCTGTGCACATTTCTCATATTCTCACGTGTTCTGGGCCATTCTGGATTAAATGTGGTCTGAGAGTCATGGAGGGGTAGTTAAAATACAGTGATGTAGAAGGGAGGGAGTTAGCATTCTATAACTAGAAATCACTTCACCCCATGCACACAACATTGTTGATGAAAGTCTCACTAGATCTGATAACACATTGCTATGTCACAGTCAAAACTATACACTTCATAGACCAACCTGAGCTTTTTCTAAGATACCCTTTATCATATCTGTTCTAGGAATTCTTTTACTGGCATCTACTTCATAAGGGACAGGTACAATCCCCTTCTTTAATGAGACCAATTGGAAGTTGGAATGGCTCTGTCCACCACAAAAGACAGGGCCTAGGACATGTGATAAATACTTATACCCCAAGCTCCAATGAGCTGATTTGGGTGGAATCTGCTCTACCCAGTGAGAAAAAGGAGGTGGATTTCATTTTAAGGGTAGGAGGAACTCCCTTAATTTCTCCTTTTCCTACTACCAGAATGATGTCGCAATTAGGAATGCAGCCTTTGGGATTCAGGCAGACCTCTTTTCACATTTACTCCCATCACATACTAACTGAGGGATCTGAAGCTGGCCATTCGCCTCTACAAACCTGAATTTCCATTTATGAGGCAAGGATAAGAATGCTGACTTTAGATGTTGACATAACAGAATGGGATTATGGATGTAAAATTCTCCGTGTGCTTCTCGGTTCAGTGTAGCTCTTAATAAATTACCAGAAGTTGTCTAGAGGTCCTTCTTTGCACCAGAAACAAAGCCTTGAGGTAGAGCCAAAGAAATATGAAAGCAACAGACCTATTCCTGATGGGTCTCCTCCAGTCTAAGCTGAAAAGAATATGCAAGCAAACAATTACAGTGCAAGCTGTTTCCACTCTTGGGAGGTCTGTAGAAATGAAGTAGAAAGAACTGAACCCTCTTTGGATTATGCAGATGTAGAATCAATGGATAGAATGTCCTTGGCAAAGAGGGGGAAATGTTCAAAGGGACATGAACATCAGGACATGCTATGCATGAGCAGATGACAACTGAATACGAGGGCCTGGGGGATATTGAGAGGATAATAATAAAGCTTTCTGTGCTGGGGCACAGGAAAATAACCATATTCATGAGAGAAAGATGATGACTTTGACTTTAGACAAGATGGAGTTGGAGGTCAGTGGACGGTCCATGTGGCCATGTTCTGCAGCCCAGTCTGGAGATCGGGGGGATCTGGGCTGGAGGAAGGGACCACAGTGTGGAAGGCAGCTGAAATCAACGGCACCAGTGAGAATGCAGAGTGGTGAGAGTGAAGACGGAGTAGACACATCAGAGCAAGGAGAATGGGACACTTTGTTCAGGAAGACATAATTATGGATCTACCTTATGTCTTCTGGGGCATCTTTGTCATCATTAATTAGCACTTGTCTAAAAAACAAGAGGGTTGTTTTTCTTTGCTATTTAAGGTTTTTGTCCTATTTATGCTTGAAATCAAAAACTGCTTTTAAAAATCTTTCTTTACATACATCTTTTTGTCTCTAACTATATATTCCTTTTAAAGCTAGTCTGTATGTATATACAAGCATTTACAGCATATATACATTTTTTTAAATTTCAAACAAGTATAATCCTAAAATGGCAAATAGG
The DNA here is from genome assembly GCF_964212035.1 of Myotis nattereri. NCBI lineage: Eukaryota > Metazoa > Chordata > Mammalia > Chiroptera > Vespertilionidae > Myotis > Myotis nattereri. The sequence goes on along the minus strand of NC_138079.1, from coordinate 94,872,008 downwards.
ATTATTTCCAAAGCCTTTTTTAGGTAGTTAATAAATGATTTGGCTTGGAAAAATCCAATCTATCACTCAAGGACCAACACCAATGTCCCTACCCTTATGAAGATTTCCCCAACTGACCTGGTCAAGTTCATCCCTCTTTCCCTAGAGATGGCTCAATTATGAGCTATGTGAGGAGAGGGATGGTTTCCTACTCATCCTTGCAGCAGCCCTGGTGCCTGATGGAAAGTTGGTCATAGAGTTGGCACGGAGGGGATATCAGTTGTCCTGGCCTGGGTTGACAACTGGCTTGCATCCAGAGTATTGTTTTCAAGCACCTCTGGGAAGTGTTGGACCACCAAGCTCCGAGGCAGAGCAAAACCACTGTAGAGAAGGTGAGGCAAGAGGCACAAAAGCCCTGGTTTGCAAGAGAAAGCCTGCTCAAACCAGAGTGCTGTGTCTGCTGAACACAGGCAAGCATTGTGCATAGCGCTGGATTAATCCACAGCAGCCGCACACAAAAGGCTCAGCAGAAAGCAAATTCCCTTCTAAGGGCTTGTCACCTTTTGCAAGACACACATTCCATGCTGCTACCTCCAGTGACGCCACTGGGTGACCTCAGAGATGAAAAGACCCTCTCAATCCCAGAATAACAGATCTCCCCTTCTGCGGGCCTTGCCCTCGGCTGACCTGCCGTACCAGGGCGTGCTGCAAGGGGGCGTATTTGAAGGAAAACATGACGGGTATTTTCCTGCTCCACTGGCTTGGTCTGTCTTCGAGCCGGAAGCACAAGGAGTTATGTCTGAAACACTGGATCTCCTGGGAACCAAGAGAATAGACCAGCTACAGGAAGCATTTGTACATTCTAAGCTCAACTCAGCAGCAACTCCCCGAGCTGCCTCTTTGAGAAATTGCTGTATTTCAACAGAAATTTGAAAGAGGACACACAAAATATTAAAAGGGCATTTTCTATATCTGGTAATGGAGGATATCAACGGTAGCCTTCTTTTATGTGATGTTATCACTTACCCTGCAGTGGCCTCCCTATAAACAGGCTCCCTGGCAAATAAGCTAGGTCCAAAGGCAAGGCGAAAAATTTATAGGCATGAGTCAAGCCTGACCTGACCCGGGACTGGTTATGGCCAACCAGGGAGAATGGTTTTACAGCTTTAAAAGGGATCCTCAGATTGTGTAACTTCACAAGGTTGAAAAATAACCCCAAACTCAACATCACAGGCAGAAGGGCTCAAGTGCTGTACCTCCTATTAAGGGTAAGAAAACAACAGCAATAACCTGCGTTTTGGCTCTGCATGTGTAAGATGAAGGAAAAACCAGAATCTGAAAGATGAGTGAAAAAAAGTGAGGATAACCCTAGCCGATTTGGCTCAGTGGATAAGAGCGTCGGCCTGCGGACCAAAGGGTCCCTGATTCCAACAAAGGGTTCCGGTCAAGGGCATGTACCTGGGTTGCAGGTTCCTCCCTGGCCCGGGCCCTGGTTAGGGCTCATGCAGGAGGCAACCGATTGATGTGTTTCTCTCACATTGATGTTTCTCTCTGTCTTTCCCTCTCTCTTCCACTCTCCCTAAAAATAAATAGAAAAATATCCTCCGGTGAAGATTAAAAAACAAAACAAACAAAAAAAGTGAGGATAAGGAAAGCATTCCAAGCAATAATGATAATAAGGATAATAATACTCCAAGTCCCAGAAGCATAAAGGAACCCACTTAGTATGGTGGTAGGGTGGCCACAGGGCACAGTAGAGGTAAGAGAGGAGGAGTCACCTAGGGACATTAATTAGAACCCAATGCTTCCCTCAAACATCACAAATGTAGACAGAATTCCACCCCACCTCCCTCCACACACACTAGAATCTAACTTCCATGAGTACAGAAATTAATTTTTTGTCTTTCTTGCTCACAGATTTCAAACCTCAAGAATAGTGCCTACATAGTAGGCACTGACTAAATATTTGTTGAATGACTGAATAATCAAAATTGTCACTCAGTACTTTGGTGTACCACCTGAAAGAAAAATAAGAGTAGGTGTTCACTAAGCAATGGCTAATGTTGTTATAATTAGTATTCATGTCTGGGAGTTAAACAGGAAATTCAGTAAACATTGGTAGTTAAATGTACTGAGTATCACAATTTGAAAGGTTTAAAAATTTCTTTTAATTAAGGTACAATTACATACAATAAAATAAACGTATCTTGTGTGTTAGTTTGATGCATTTTGATAAATGTTCAAGATAGAGAACACTGTCATAAATCTAGAAAGTTTCCTGTGCCCCTTCCTGTTAATGACCCACAAAAGCAACTATTTTTTTAAAATATATTTTTTATTGATTTCAGAGAGGAAGGGAGAGGGAGAGATAGAAACGTCAATGATGAGAGAAAATCATTGATAGGATGCCGTCTGCAACACCCCACACTGGGGATCAAGCCTGTAACCTAGGCATGTGCCCTGACTGGGAATTGAACCATGACCTCCTGGTTTATAGGCTGATGTTCAACCACTGAACCACCCTGGTCAGGCAAAAGCAACCATTATTTTGCTATCTAATCCCATAGATGAGTTTTCTCTCTTCTTGACCTTCACAGAAGTGGAATCATACAGTATAATCTTCCGTGTCTGGCTTCTTTTGTTCAACATAATGTTTTTGAAATTCATCCATTCTGTTGTGGGAATTACTAGTTCATTCCTTATTAATGAGCAGCATTCCATTTTATGAATATACCATAATTTATTTATCCGTTTCCTTGCTGATGGACATCTGAATTCTTTTTGATGTTTTGCCATTATGAATAAAGTTGCAATAAATATTCTTATACAAATGTTACTTTTGGGTATATGTTTACATTTCTTTGCAGCAAATACCTAGGAGTGAAATGGCTGGATCAAAAGGTTTGTCTACATTTTACTTTGTAAGAAACTGCTAAATACTTTTCCACTGTCGTTGAAAGTTTACATTGCCCCCAGCAATATATAAGATATTCAGTAGCTCCCTATCCTTACCAACACTTGTCATTCTTCTTCATTTTAGCCATTCGGGTGTGTTAAGTGCTATCTCACTGATGTCAAAGATGTTAAGCATGTTTTCATGCTTAAATCAATTTCCACATTTAATTTCTTTTTGTTCTTTTCATTATTGACTTAAGTTCTTTATATATTCTGGATATGAGTCCTTTGTTTAATATCTATATATATAAAACTCTAATATGCAAATAGACCGAATGGTGGAACAATTGAACAACTGAACAACCAGTCCCTGTGACGTGCGCTGACCACCCAGGGGGGCACACGTGGAACATGGCAGGCATCAGCAGCAGGCAGCAGAGCATGGAACATGGCGAGCATTGGCCTCAGCAAGATGGTGGAGCAGGTAAGCAGGGGCACCAAACCAAGGCAGGGCTCTGGTTTCTATCATCGGGGTGAGCCTCTGGTGGTTACTGAAAATTCTTTGTTCCCCATGCGCTGTGGTCCCACCAGGCGCTTGCACCTGTTGCTGGTGCTGGCCCTGCTCACACCCACTGTCAGCGCTGGAGCTGCCACTTGCACCCACTATCGATGCCTGGTGCTGGCCCTGATCACTCGGTGCTGTCAGAAGGTGTGAGTGGCGGCTGCCGGCCCTGATCGCCCCTGAGGGCGTCTCCACCTCCCCCTGATCCTGAGGGATAATTGGGGCAGCAGCCGCTGCTTGCACCCACTGCTGGCATCAGCCCCAATTGCTCTGCGCTGGCAGCAGGTGCAAGCAGGGCTGGCGCCATCAGCTCATGGGAGCGGCAACGACAGGAGTGGGGCTGCCAGCAGACAGGGGATAGTAGCTGTAGTGGGAGGGGCCAGGTGGGGGTGCAGAGGATGGGCCGAGACCCGCCCCTGTGCCCACAGCAACCTCGCAACCCACAGTTCCTTTCAAGGTGCATGAATTCATGCACAGGGCCCTAGTATATTGTCAAATATATATCCTATATAATAAAAGCCTAATATGCAAATTGTCCCCTCGACCAGGAGTTCGACTGGGAGTTTGACTGCTCACTATGATGTGCACTGACCACTAAGGGGAGGCGCGGAACACAGCGGGCGACAGCGACACAGCGCTGGCAGTGGGCTGCAGTGGAGGTGCTGCCAGCTCCAATGGGCCCCAATGAGAGCGGGACTGCGGCGGGATGGTGGAGCAGGTGAGGGGGTGGCACCATGCCAAGGTAGGTGCGAGTGAGGTCCAATCGCTCCACTGATCGCCCTACAGATGGAGACCAGCAGCAGCGGCCGAGGGTGGGGCTGCTTCCCAGCTCCCAGGCACTGAGTGAGCCAGGCAGGGGGCCCGATGACTCAGGTGGAGGGGGGTGGGTAGGGGCCCTGGGGCCCAGAGCCCAGAGGTCAGCTGGGACCTGCCCTTATACTCCAGATGCTCACGCTTCAATTGCCAGCCAGGCCTAGGGACTGCACCCGTGCATGAATTTTGTGCACCGGGCCTCTAGTGTGTGTGTGTGTGTGTGTGTGTGTGTGTGTGTGTGTGTGTGTATACAGGGTTCAATATCTGTGATGATATATATATATTCCCCAGTTTGTGGCTTACCTTTTTCATTTTTAACATGAAAGTTTTAAATTTTGACGGAGGCCAATTTATTACTTTTACTGTATGTATATTGCCTTTTGCATTCTGCTTTCTCAGATTACAAAAATATCCTCACATATTTTCTTCTACAAACTTTATACTTTTAGCTCTTACATTTCAGTTTGAAATTTATTTCAACGTATTTTTATGTATAGTGTGAGGTCAATGTTTATTATTTTTTTCATTATGGATATCCTGTTGATCTAGTACCATTTATTAAAAAGACTTTCCTATCCCCCACTGTCATAATTATTCACCAAACAATTTGAATGTATATTTGTAGATCTATTTTCATTATTTCATCATTAGACAATATGTTAGTTATATGGTTATGAATAACCTTTATCAGATCAAGAAATCTACCTTCTTTATTGTGAATGGACATTGAATTTTGCCTAATGCTTTTGCTGCATCTATTGAGATGACCATATAAGTTTCTGCTTTACCAAGCTTGCATTCTTAAGGTAAATTTCTCTTATCCACGATAAGTATCCTTTTTAATATATTGCTGCATTATGACTACTAATATGTTGAAAAACTGTGTAGTTTGGTGTTATTTCTTTTTAAAATCTTGGTAGAATTCACAGTGAAGCCATCTAGGCCAAGGTTTGTTTTTTTCTTGTTGTTTAAATGGGCTGGTCTTTAGTTATGAATTAAATTTCTTAGCAAATTTAGAGCTATTCAGATTGTTCATTTATTTTTGTGTCTATATTGGAAAATTATGTGTTTTTCAAGTAATTTTCCCATTTATCTACATTGACATATTTGTTGGCATAACATTTTCATAATTTTAATGTTGCCCGGCTAGTGTTGCTCAGTGGTTGACCATTGACCTATGAACAAGGATGTCAGGGTTCAATTCCCAGTAAGTGCACATGCCCAGGTTGCAGGCTCAATCCCAGTAGGGGGTGTGCAGGAGGCAGCCAATCAATGATTCTTTCTCATCATTGATGTTTCTCTCTCTCTCTCTCTCCCTTTCTCTCTTTCAAATAAATATAAATATATTTTTTAGAAGTAAAAATAATTTTAATGTCTGTGGGATATGTAATGTCTGTGATGATATCCCCTCTTACGTTTTTAGTATTGGTTTTTAGTACTTATGTTTTCCCTTTTTTGTATGATCATTCTTGCTAGGAATTATGAATTTTCTTAATCTTTTCAAAGAACTCACTTTTGGCTTTGTTAGATTATGTCTCCATATTGTGCTCTACTTTGTCAATTTTTACTCTTATGTTTATTATTTCCTTCCTTCTACTTCATTAGTGTTTACTCTTATTTTTCTAGCTTCTTAATGAAGAAGCTTAAATCACTGACTTTTCATTTTCCTTTTTTTATTATAAACATTTAAAGCTATGAATTTCTCTCTTTGCACATCATCAACTTTATTGTTCAATTTTGATATGTTGTATTTTCATTGTTATTCCATCAAAAATACTTTCTAATGTCTTTTTTAATTCTTCTTTGATGCGTGGATTATTTAGAAGAGTGTTCCTTAATTTCCAAACATCTATTGATTTTCTAGATATATTTTTGTTATTAATTTTTATTTTAATGCTGTGGTGGTCAAAAAATGCATTCTGGATTATTTCAATCTTTTAAAATATATTTAAACTTGTCTTATGTAGGATTGGTCTAGTTGGTGAATTTTCCAAGTGCACTACTAAGGAATGTGTGTTTTGTAGCTGCCCTATGTAGTCGTCAAAGTTTTCCAAAGTTTCATCATTTCCTTCTGGGAATCCGTCCTTAACCTCCACCCCACGCCGCCAACGTCAATGCTATGGTTGTACAGCATTTTCTTCTGACCTTGTTAACTACAGTATGGTACCCACACTACACCCGGTATCGTCCTGCTCCCCTAGAGTCTCTCAGGGCTCCATCTGATGAGCAAATTGGAGATAAAGCTGCTGAAGTAATTTGGGGTCATGCATTGCTTGTCAAAAAAGACGAGATAACAATATAGGCTTCCTTTTCAGTCTCTTTTATTTCATTCTTCGTATGATATTGTGGTGACTAATTTGAGAGTTCAATTAGGGGGAAGGAGAGAGTGCAACCGGGACAGATACTGTCATTGTATGCATGACATCAACTGTAAATCCCTGTGAAGTCCCCCCTCTCTGGCTCAGGACGTGGTTTAGACGGTATGTGAGATGATTGTTTCTCGGCACAGTGATTTTTTTATAGTTAATATATATGTACTAGAAAATGTGCTTTACAAACAATATAACCTTCTTTTTCAACCTATGCTTTCTAGACGGGGCACACTTAAATTTTGGAAATTAGTTGATTTAAAATAAAAGACTAAGTAAATGAAAATATAGGGGTTTCATCCAGATGCTTAAATGTGTCAACATGAAACAAAATTATGAGGTTTAGGCAAACGGGTGTGATCACTGCTATAGAGTCAACACCTGCTACTGCAATGATGTGAACAAAATCTCGCCGCCTTGAAATTATCCTAAGTCCTTCAAGGACCCTTGCTCCTGAGGGTGGAGACCCCACAGAGAGAGCAGCACACCATTAACAGTGTAGCCGGAAGAAGCAAACACTGCATCTTACAATATTTGGCTGCCTTGTTCCAAAGGCAGCTGCTTGGGATGGGACCTGGAGCAGCTCAACGGGAAGTGATTTGGGAAAAGAAGTAATTCGAGCCCTTGGTTTCCCAGGCTCTCTTCCCTCCCCCGCGTTCAGCACACAGGACACTCACCTTTTCCCACTCTCGGTCCTTGTTCAGCACAATCACCACCAGCCTGGGGTGCACCTGGTAGCCCTCCTCAGTGAAGGACAGGTCTTTGCCGTCCCATGTCACATTGACCATAAATCTAGAAAGAGGAAGAGAGAAAGACAATGTTTTTAAGGGAAGAAGAAGACAGGTGTGAGACCAATGAGTGGATGTCACCATCAGGTAACAGTGAAAAAGCGTACACTCCCAACGCCATCCCCATCTCAAGCAGCCTCCACGTGTGGAAGGGTTAGTACGCATGCCGGCACTGCCCCCTGACCAGGCGCTCTTCCATGAGCCTATACTCATTCTCAGAATGCCCACTCCTGTACAGGCTTTAGTGACTGACTGTAATTAGCACATGAATGTTGTCTTTCTGTCCTGCCAGATCCATATACCTTGTTCAAATGACCTTAAAAAAGGATTCGAAAGCATGTTCTATCGTGTTTTAACAAGCTTCCCTACAGGAAACTCATAAACCACATGACCCACAACTTCAAAGACATAATTTCCCCTCCATTCATTATTCATTCAACTAATATTTATTAAACATTTGCTGCGTGCCAGGAGTTAGCTAGTTGGCTGGGAATAAATAAGGAAACAGACATGATCACTCTCCTCATGAAGCTGATAGTCTAAGGGAAAGTACAGGCATTAATTGAGTAATTACAGATCTATGTCAGCGTTACAATGGCAAGGTGGGCATGCTAGGTGAAAGTGAAACAAGTCATCAGACAAGACTTCTGTAAGGAAGAGCAGCGGGCCCTGAAGGATGAGTCAGCATTAACTGGAAAAGATGTAAGCATGTCCCAGGCAAAGGGAACATCGTGTGCAAGAGCCCTGTGGTAGTGCGTACGAGGGACTGAATGTAAACCTGTGAGGATGGAGCTGAGAGAGACAGGAAAATGCAGGATGTGGGGTGATTGAGATGATGCAAACAATGCAAAGCTTTTCAGGCCATGTTAAGGCGTTCCATCTGGTTTTAAAATAATGGAAGACAATGAAAGTTTTAATTAGGAAGGTGATATGATCAGACTTTGCTTGTATAACATGACTCGAAGGCTGTGTACAGAGTGGATTTGAAGGGACCAGAGTGCATGTAGAGGGCTTGGTTACTGTGTACTTATTAGCCACGTTAGATTTGATGTTGGCTTTGGTCCTGTTGTGGCCCTGAAGAAAGAGAAGGGAGAGTAGGAGCAGCAACCAATAGGACCAAGTGGAGGTATTCGGTGATGGATTAGATGTGAGAGCAAGGGAAATAGGTTATTAAGGACAACGCCTCAGTATCTTTCTTATATAATACCTCTGCAGTCCGCTTTTGGCATAGGTATTTGCATTGCAGGTGGCATCTGTCTGTCTTACAACACTCTTACCGCCACCACTCCTCAAAGCCACCTCGCCTGCAGTAAGGTTGGCGCAGGTGGGGAAGCAAGGCAGGGCTCCTCTCCCAGCCTTTGGGTTGGGAGTCCCCAAAGGTGCACATTTTCTTGCAACTTGAGAAAAATGTGATGTTGGAACAGACTTCCACAAAAACACACCACTAAGCAGACACTCAATGAATAAAGTATGTTGGATTGAAGCATTCAAAGACTTCCTAGACAGGCACAGTATCTCAAAGTCATAGCATTCTCTTGGTCTATATTCTTTTGACACTAAAAGTAGATAAAGTCGTAAAATATTAAAGAGGAATACTAGACTACAGAAAAATTCCAAAAAGACGGATCGACCTAACTGACTGCCCTAGGCCATCCTGCTGAGGAAGATCTGGCTGTGTTGTGTGTGTGTTGTGTGTGTGTGTGTGTGTGTGTGTGTGTGTGTGTGTGTGTGTGGCGGGGGAGAATCAGTTCTCCAATGGCAAGATGAAGGAACTGGGCAAAGTCAAAGAACAAGGACTGTGTATCCATTCAATGCACTAGAAGGGTCATGGGGCGGGGGGGGGGGGGGGGGCGGTGCGGGGTGTAGGAGATCAGGAAAAAAGGGTGGACATCTGTAATACTTTCAACAATAAGGACAAATTTTAAATAAATAAAAAGAAAAAATCATGTTTTTAAAGATAAGTTAATGGCATGGAAAAATGCGCAGTATTTAACGTTAATCAAGCAGAAAAGAGGATAAAGATAGGGCTTGTCTGTGCATGGAAATTTTATAGGTACTTTTTATTTTCTTTTGTGTATCTTTGTAGTCTCCAAAGTTATGCAAATACTTTCCATTTTTAACAAAAATACTGTTTTTGGTATGAAGCACTGCTATTTTAGAAGCAGCAGCAGAGTAATCACTATTTTACTTGGTACATTTGAGGCATCTCAGATCATTTTCTAGTTAGAACATTTATTGATTCAACAACTATTTACTGAATGTCTACTATGTGTCAGGCCTTATGGTGAGTCCTATCGATAAGAAATAAAAAACACAGTGCCCGTCTGCCCTCTTACCTACATTCTTATAATTCAGTGACACAAATATATAAACAATAATCGCACTAGAATGTCGCTTGTGTAGTGATGGACAGTAAGTGTGAGAAGTTGTGAGAACATGGAGAATGACCCCTGACTCAACCTCAGGGATTTAGGGAAGGATTCTTGGGGAATCATGAGGAGTGAAGGGATTGAGGAAAGTCAGGATAAAAGAATTCTGAGCAGGGGAATAATCTTAAGTAAAGAAAAATCAACACAGGGAGTGACATATGCGAGAGGAAGTAGAGACTAGCTTAGGAAGGCTGACGGGCAGCGGGATTTGTCTGGAGAGAATCTCTGAAGCCAGATCATAAGGGACCTTGGATGACACCCTGAGGGTTTGGATTTTGTTCAGAAGGCTGTGGGGATTCATGAAAGGTTTTAAGGGGAGGTATGATGCACTCAGATGTGTTGCCAATAGAAGCAGAAGTAAAAATGCTTCTTTGCATTTAAAGACAACTTCAACATTTTTGTTTACGGTTAAAAAAACATTCATTATCTCGATAATCAGAGCTGGGTTTTTGTTGTTGTCGTCGTTTTATCCTTTGCTGCTTCCTGGCTGTATTTGATGAACTGAATGGATGCGGTCCAGGCAGCACATTTAAGGAGTGTTCCACTTCACACTCCCTTACTGAGACCCTTGAGAAGACAATTTGCATGGATTGGGAATTTGGTCAAGTTCCCCATTATCAGCCAGCTTTCAAAGTACTAACTGGGGTCTAAATTAAGCTATTTCCAAGTTAACTATTTTGGTTTCGTTCCTCATGGTTATTTTTGGCTCTATCACATTTTCTGGCACAACAATGAGCGAAATGAATGTTTGGTGGTAGAGTGTGTTGATAGATATTCACCAGAAGTGCCATCCATCCATCCACCCATCCATGACCATCAATCCCTCAATACATTCATCCACCCATCTAACAGACATTTTGAATACCTACTATTTATCACACCCCATTACCAAAAACCATGCTAAGAAAATAGTCCAAAAATAAGCAAATATACAGAGTGTCCCAAAAACATGTATACACACTTTAACAGCTGATAGCTCAATTAATGTTTCTTTCTTTTCAGCCAGACTAAGCTTTGAACAAAGGAAATCCTATATAATAAAAGCCTAATATGCTAAGTGTCTGGTCAGCCATTCAGCCAATCAAAGCGTAATAAGCTAATGATATGCTAAGGCTGCTCAACCACTGGCTATGACATGCACTGACCACCAGGGGGCAGACAGTTGACTGGTCAACCAGTTGCTATGATGTGCACTGACCACCAGGGGGCAGACGTTCCAATCAGTAGGTTAGCTTGATGCTGTTGGGGGCGAGATGGGCAGGACACGACCTGGAGTCCTCCCAGGAGCCGGCTCCTCCCCCCGGCGAGACCCCACTCTTGCACGAATTCATGCACCAGGCCTCTAGTTCATCATAAAATGCTACTGGAAGTTTGAAACTCAGTTGAAGTACAAACACTGCCTTTGTAATTATTCAAAGCTGATAACTCACTTAATTTCATTCCTTTTAAGTTCAACTGATTTGAAATAATGGGTGAAGCCAGACGAAGTTTTGAACAAAGGAAATTTATCCACTAGACTTTTTATGGGGATACATACAACATAAAGTTTACATTATAAAACTGGAAGCAGTTGACAAATTAAGGGCACACAAATACCAAATGCAATGATTCTTGACATTTGTGATTCCATTGCTTTGTGTTATCAGCACTGCCTGAACCAGAATGGCCATGGTTTTAAAAACAGGTGTTGACAAAAAAAATTATTCATTTCTGTAGATTCCTTTAAATTTTGAAAATGAACTGTATGTTAATAAACACTAACTTTATAATCATTCAAAGTGTGTACACATTTTTAGGAACACCCTATATATCTGCAACAAATAACTGCAATAAAGAACAGGAAGTGCAGCCCGTGTGACTCAGTTGGTTGGAGCATCATCCTATGCACCAAAAGGTGGTGGGCTCAATTCCTGGTCAGGCAGGGCACATACCTAGATTTTGGGTTGGTTGGACTGTGTGCAGAAAGCAACTGATTGATGTCTCTCTCTAATCTCTCTCTCTCTCTCTCTCTCTCTCTCTCTCTCTCTCTCTCTCTCTCTCTCTCACACACACACACACACACACACTTTCTCTCTCTCTCTCTCTCTCTCTCTCTCACACACACACACACACACACACACACACACACACTTTCTCTCTCTCCTTCTTCTGTCTAAAATCAAGTTTAAAAAGAGCAATAAGTATAAAATTAGAGATATGTACTAAGTAGGCTGGTGAAGCACATAAGGAATAGATGGCCGATTCTATTGTGGAGGCAGGGCTGAAATGAGGAAACAGAGAGGCAGATGCTTGGGTTGTGTCAGGAAGAAGAGCAAGGGCTGGCCAGGTGAACGGCAAGGGGAGGGAAAGGAGATGCACTGCATGGAGAAAACTGCAAAGTCAAAGGCATAGAACCAGGAAACAGGACAGAACTCTGTTCATGGAATTTCAGCATAAATATTCAAAGACCACCAGTGTCCTTTCAAAGGCCACAGAACCATGAAACAGGATGGAACTCTGTTCATGGAATTTCAACATAAAGATTCAGAGGAAGACCACCAGAGTCCCTTACCTGGGCTAGAGAAAATCTGTTACCAAGCCACTTTGTAGCTGTTCCCAAACTCATAGTTTGGCCAGCTAATTCACTGAATTTTATTTTTATTTTAATTGAATCCAATGAGCTCCAAGCCAGGTGTTGCTTATCCAACACTTTGAGATAAATAGAGTTCAGGTTGCATCTACCTAATGCCCTATATTTGGGTGAAACTGAAAAAACATTTTGATTATCAAGAGGTTTGGAAATACTCTATATGTTATCTGTTTGGAAAAGGCAGACCAGAGAACAAATGTTTCTGGTTTGACCTAGACATGTGTCTTGGAGAGAGTCATTCACAGGGCTGTGCTGTATGAACTAAAGGTCACAGTCACCACTTTTATCAAGGAGCCACATGTGCTGTTGATACCCAGGCACCCAGGTGAATTTACTTCTTCTTTAATTCCCCATCTCTGTTTCCTCCACTCATTCCCTTTTCTCCCATTTGTAGTGCAATTAGATGGAATTAGCAGGGTGATTATTTAGATGCAATCACTCTTCTTCAGATTTTATGGGAATGATTATTCAGTGGTTCTCAGCCTTGGCTGCACATTAGAATCTCCTGGGAATCTTTTTAAAATCCTGATTTCTGGGCCTCATCCTCCGGAAATTCTGTTTCTTTGTTATGGGGAGGGGCCACAACATTAGTAACAAAGAAACAGAATGTCCGGAGGATGAGACCCAGAAATCAGGATTTTAAAAGGATTCCCAGGTGATTCTAATGTGCAGCCAAGGTTGAGAACCACTGGATTATATGGAAAGTCTCATGCTTCAGATTTTCCTCTGTTCCTTTAAAATTCAATATTCTGGATCAATGAGTCCATATACTCAGTGTTAATATTGTCTTCTTCCTTCTCTTTCTTTTTTATTAGGATCTTCAGTCCCTCGGGAGGAAAAAAACAACAACAACTCTAACACAGATTTTTGCTGAATGGTAATTTCATTATAAAGTTGGCAGGGAGCAAGTACCTATTACCTTCAATTCCCCCATCCAATTTCTAGGAAGGACAATCCATATTTCCTTGGGCTTTCTTCCCATTTAAACTTGTTCCAGAGCAAAATTCTTTACTAGGGAAATATCATTGCACACCCCATTGCTTCGTTCCCATTAACACCTGCTGGGCACTTGTATTAAACAATAAAGTTTTATCACTGGTTTGTTTACTTCTCAAAAATTGATAATAAATATTTAGTGACCAGATAAAATATGAGAAATTCTGGCTGCTGCTAAGCTTCAAATTACACTTTTAAAATTTCTATCAGGAGCAATAAATACATGAAAGAAAGCTGGGACAATGTAAGGGGGGGGGGGCTCTGATGGTTTGCAGAGGGTCCGCTTCTATGTCATCATCACTCATTGATGGTAAAGTGTCAAGTTGTGTTTTATTGTTAGTGATATACCCAACACTAAACCAAAAAGTGTGCAAACCTACAGGTTTGGGCAAAAAGTAGGTTTACAGTTGTTTGTATGGAAAATAAGATAATTAATAACTAATAATACAAGAATAAACTCTGTGGCTTGCATACCTACTTTAGCTCACCCTGTATATGACTTACATACAAGTTTCCTTTGGTGTCTAGTCTTAGGGATATGAAGCTAAAGTCCAAGTGAAGAAAACATTATTTGCTTGCAATTCATGCCCTATGATGTTGTGTGTGGGGATCAGAAAAAACACTGAGAAACAGGTAGGTCATTTTTCCTGTATAATTATGACTACTAAAAATTGGGCCAGAATGACATGTTCTGTCTAGAACTGCACTGTCTAATTTGGTAGCCACCAACTACTGAGCACTTGAAAACATTGTTAGTCTGAATAGAGATGTGCCATAAGGGCACGATACACACTAGACTTGGAAGACTTTGTATTAAAAAATTGTGTAAAAGAGTTCATGAGTAATTTGATATTGATTTCATGTCAAATAGTTTAGACCTATTGGGTACAATAAAATATATTACTAAAATCAGCTTTTACTTGTTTAAAGTGCTGCCAGAAAATTTAAGATGACTTGTGGCTCTTGGGAACTGTCTATTGGACAGCTGCTCTAGACTGGCGTTGGTGAGTGTGGTTCTTATGAAACCAATGGACAGTATGCATCATGAAGGCAGCCACTGCATCTGCCCTGTTTAGTGCTGTAGAGTGTCTGGCACATAGCTGGTGCTGAATGAACATACTCAGGATGGATGAAAGAACAAACTGCTATTTCTACATCGTGGATGACAAACCGGCTCCACCACTGCCCAGATATGTCATTTTGGACAGTGTATTTAACATCCTCCTAGCTTCCATTTCCTTCTTTGTAAAAACAGATCAGGTTAAACCAGTAGTCAGCAAACTCATTAGTCAACAGAGCCAAATATCAACAGTACAACAATTGAAATTTCTTTTGAGAGTCAAATTTTTTAAACTTAAACTGTATAGGTAGGTACATTGTTATTAACTTAATTAGGGTACTCCTAAGGCTTAGGAAGAGCCACACTCAAGGGGCCAAAGAGCCGCATGTGGCCCGCGAGCCACAGTTTGCCGACCACTGGGTTAAACCATATGAACTAGCCATGACATTTCATGTGGCTTAATATAACACATACCTACCTCCCAGGTTCGGAGTGGGATTAGCGATAGTGCACATAAAATGCTCAGCACACTGCCTAGTACGCAGCTGTCGCCTAATAAATAGCAGCTAACATTTAAATTTTCAGTGCATTTTTTTTACTGTTTTTTTACCTTGCCATGTTTTCGAACACTCCACCCCAAATGCAAGCTGATCTTTCTAAAACCACGCTTACCACTGCCACTCAGTACACTCATGTCCAGGGTCCCTCTGTCCTTTCATCAATAGCCAACTGCATGTGGGCCCCATCAGCTCCTTCAGCTTTACTTAAAATGTCTCATTCCTCCAGATTTCTATTTTCTCTCTTTTGCCTTACAGTGGTAAGTCTCCTTTAACTTTCAAAATCTGATTATTTGGAATGTTCTCTAGACATATTTATTATTCGCCATTTCCCTTCAGACTTTAATTCTCTTACTGTTTCATAAATGCCACCATAACCCATTTAGTGTTTCTCAATTTGGGGTTAATTTTCCATCTGCTTTGCCATTTGCCACATTCCCCAGGGCCTTTTCCCAAATCACACTATCCCTTAAATACCTCTTTGAAGTGCTTTGGGTGTCACCATTTTTCGTTTGTCATTTAATTTACATGTGTGTTTATTGTGTTTTTTTTTTTTTTCAAAAGAGTCACTGGTTTCTTAACCTCTTTTAAGTTCTCAAGACACTATCATTTTTTCCCACAGTTTTGCTCTTCCCAGTTTTCTCTTGTCGGTTTGAAATCCCCTCGCCTTTGCTGTCTCACTTAGCACCCTTGCATCTGCATTCCCTTATGGACATGAACCCTCCCCTCTCTTTAGAACAGAGTCATGGAGCTATCACCCTTCAGTTCCCAACTCCTGCACTGCCCCTTCCCCGGACACACCCTTGCACATTTCTTTTCAGCAAGTTTCTGAACGAATGCACTTTCTTTTTTGCCCAGGGCTCAGTTTTTTATACTCCTTGGTGGTTTCCCATTTCTTCTGAACAATTATTGAAGGCATGACCACAGAGCTGAGACTTAAATGTCAGGATAGAAATGTAATAACTTGAACACACAGACCTGCATTTTCTAGCCCAGCGTCATCCAAAACAGACCCAGGAACGACATCATAAAGGAAAAGAAAGAACTGGGCTTTAAAAAAGAGGGGAGTATTTATTCTTTCAACTCCAACCTTACTGTGGCCAAGGAAAACAAAATAATGTTAATTGTCCTGGCTGAGCAATACTGAATTTTTTAAAAATAATTAGAACAGGAAATGGTATGATCCATAAGGCAGGGATCCTTGTTTGATCACTGCGATTCTAAAACACCTTAGAGAATGTGTATCTTGCAAGAAGCTCTGAAAAGTATTTGTTGACTAAATGAATGAGCAGACAGAGGCCTCCAGGAAATTGCTCATCCAGTGCTTATTTCCTGTGCAGCAACTTCAGACAGGCAATTCTGTAAGATGTTGGCTTTGGAATCTGAGAGCCTGGGTTATACTTCAGCTCTGTGGCTTTCAATCTCAGGCAAGTGTAAATTCTCAGAGCATCCGTTTCCTCTTCTGTAAAAGTGAGGTTATAATAGTAGCCACATCACTGTGTAGTTATAGGGATAAATTAGATGGCATTTAATGAGAAGGTATGTAATGTGGCCGGCAAAGTGTTTGTCACATAACAAATGATGGTAGCAGTTGCCATGGTCTTACATACTTATCTTTTCTCCTCCTAAAATTTGAGGTTAAAGACTTTCTTTTAGTTGTTGGAGGATTGTTGTGGCTGCTGATTCCAGTCCCCCAAGGGAGACAATGAGCCCCCTAGGTCGCCGCCCCCAAGGAAAGAGGAGGAGCTAATCTGATAGCTCAGAGCCCTCAGTACCCCCAGACCAGGCTATGGCGCAAGGGTGCCAGCCTGCCCTGCACCTCTCCTGGTTTCTCGTCTCTATTCGGTGAGCACACCTCAGACAAAGGTGACTTTTGGGGACATGTTCCACATGCTGTCTTTTGTAATGCAGCTTCTAAGTCTGAAACTTGTAGTAAGTTAGGACAAAGCTTACTCTGTAAATATGACCCTTTCCCCTCTCAGGCCCTTCCCCAGAAGACAGCACACCTGAACCATGTGGCCAAAGGTTTACATGGGGAGTAGGACATATAGAGTAGGGTCTAAGATGCATGTCCTAACTCTACCACATCAGGAGTTATTGGAAGCCTGAGTGTCCATTACTAAAGTGGTTCTCAGAACCTCACTCTCTTCTCGTTCCTTATGTGTGTGGTTCTTTCAGGAACCTGGTTGGGGATCTGGACAATCTTGAAGTTCTGGATAGTATTTTGTAACACTCTCAAAATAGCTCCAAATATATCACCATTCACCTCTAACACCTGCCTCCTCTAATCATTTGGAACTGAGATCAATGGAACCATCCTTGTAATGAGCATCTATTCCAAGAGAGCCAAAAAAATGAGGTAATGTGAAAAGCAGTTTCTGTGAGCTCACCTGCGTCTATGCTTCCACATTAATTGGGATCGCAAACAGGCAGTTATGCATAAATGTTGCCTCCCTACCCCCCAATAGTTTATAGAATGAAAAGATATGGGTCAATTCAAGGTGCGATTTTATCCAAGCATTTCTGAGCATCCCACTCTGGAATATAGGCTCCATGAGAACAGGGCAATTGTCTATTTTGTTCTCAGCTGTATCAACATTCCAGAACCTGGAACAGTGCCTGGTGAAGCAGAGATGTTCAATGCATGTTCACTGAAGGGATAAAAAGTCTCCGTTCTTTGTCATGTTCTCTTGCCCTCTAACAACAAGTCCTATTTTATCCCTCCATCCAGTGGGTGTCAGTCTGTGTTCCGTGGGTCACTGGGGATCTGATGAGGTAACTCAAAGACAGAGGAGATGTTGGGGTGAAGGCACTAGGCTTCTAAGATTTCTACCTCTGCTTGAATCTTTAATATATTGCCCTTCCTTTAAGTTATTATTTGGGGAGAAAATCTACTGCTTGTATCAGCTATTTAAACAAATAAGCCAGAAAACAATTAAGAAACTTGCCCCCCATGCTGATGCACAGGAGGGATTCTGGTCTTCAAATAAGGAGACCTAGGATCTTGTCCCACCTCCCTGTATATGTGACTAATAGCAGCTTCTTAAAGAAAGGGACTAAAATGTATTTGGCACCTAAGACGTGCTAAGTGTTGTACCAGATATTTTCCATATGTTCATGAACTTTCTCACCCTAAGTGTGGACTTCCCATTTTACAGAGAAAGAACAAAGGCTCAGAGGCTTTTAGGCTGCTGCCAAAGGCTGCAGAGGGTGTCAGACACTTGTCTGTCCATCAATATCCTCTCTCTCTCTTCTGCTTTAGGAATAGAAACCCCCATATTTAGCTGGCACATAGCCTTTTATCATAAACTTTACATTTCCCAGCCTTCCTTGGAGCGAGGCATGGCCATGTGACTATGTTCTGTCCAATAGAAGAGAGAAGATAGGACATGTGTAACTTACAGGAAGTATCTCATGGGGAGGGAATGGGCCCTTCTCTGTTCCTTCCTCCTTCCTGCTGGCTGCGAGGCACAGACATGAGTGCTGTAGCCCAAACAGCCACATCTCGGTCACTGTAGGCAAAGCCACCAACTGAGGTGGCAGAGTCACAAGGCAGAAGCAGCCGGGGTCCCTGACACCATGGAGCACCACACAAATGCTGGGCCACCTTTGAACTTCTTTTGCAGGAAAGAGAACTCAATGCCTATCTTGTTTAAGCCACTTTTATGTTTGGGGTTTTGTGTCACTTAAAAACAACATTAATCCTTGCTGGAGTAAGAGGTCGATTGACTATCTGAACCAAAATGGATTCAAAGACTTTGAATTAAGCTGTGCCAGCTATTTGGCTTCTCTGCACCTCAGTTAACCTTCTCTGAAAACTATGGGCATGGCACTACATATTCTTTGTTTCCTTCCAGCTCTGCAATATTTGATCCTATCTCCTGTTCTCCCTCCCAATATTTGGTCCTACCCGCGACTCCTGGTATATGCTGTTCCTCTCACTGAGAATGCCTTCCCTCCTCATTATGTTCAATCTAAACCTAATCCTTTTTTTTTTGGCAAGTCTAATTTCAAGCTCCATTTCTGCCACATGGCGTTTCCTGATAATCTTACCTTTTAATCCATACCTCACGTTATAGTCCTTAGCAATACGTCATCCCCTACTGTTCTAAGGATTTCCCATCCACACATTTGGTCTCACCAGAAGCAAAGATCGGATCTTGGCTTTAGTCGTTCATATTTCTCTAACACCATGCTGTCGGCACAGCATGCTCAACATTTATTGACTCAATTCGAAACGCAGTTCATTAATCTTCACCTCAGGACTACGTTTTGCCCACTTAACACCAAACACAGGACTGAGTGGGGTTGATAAGCCAGGCCACGTGTCTTTGTTCTGTAGATATAATTCCCTTCCATCCTCGTCATCAGGGGTGGGGAATGAAGGCCCCAGAAATCATTTATCTGGCCCTGCCAAGGCATTAGAGGTGAGTTAATTACATGTGTGACCAAATAAGGCAGGCTAAGTTTTAAGTTGATAATTCTGTATGACCGGCAAATGA
Organism: Myotis nattereri; assembly: GCF_964212035.1. Lineage (NCBI taxonomy): Eukaryota > Metazoa > Chordata > Mammalia > Chiroptera > Vespertilionidae > Myotis > Myotis nattereri. The sequence goes on along the minus strand of NC_138079.1, from coordinate 94,852,429 downwards.
TGTTGTAACTATCCAAATGGCGCTTGCAGAAAAAAGGTTCCCCACCCCTTCTCTACATCATGTTTATTGGCCGCCCCTCATGATCATTTCAAAGCCTGCCCACCAAGTCTTACCCAATTCCTCCAAATCAGATATGTTCTCTCCCAATTCTCAGCCTCTGCATCGTATGTGGTATGTTCCTCTCTTAGAATACACCTTCATTGTTCATGTATTGTCCCATCCAGTTGGAGAGAATTTTTAAAAGCACCTTTTTATGAAGACCTTTGTGGTGGTGAATTTTATGTGATTGGGTGAAGGGATGCCTGGGTAGCTTGTAAAACATTATTTCTGGGTGTGTCAGTGAGAGTGTCAGGAAGAGATTAGTGTTTGAATTGGTAGAGTGAGTAAAGAAGCTAACTCACCCTGGTCAGGCGGCTCAGTTGGCAGGGGCATCATCCCATAACCAAAAGGTGAGGGTTTATTCCTGGTCAGGGCATATACCTAGTTGTGGGTTGATTCCCTATCAGGGTAAGTATGGGAGGCAACTGATCGATGTTTCGCTCTCACATTGATGTTTCTCTTTCTCTCTCCCCCTTCCTCTCTCTCTAAAATCAATTAAAAAATCATCGAGTGAGGATTTTTTTTAAAAAAAAAAGAAGATAATTCTAATCAATGTGGATGAGCACCATCTGATCCCTTGAGGATCCAAATAGAACCGAAGGCAGAGAAAAAATGAATTTGTTTTCTCTGCTTGAGCTCAGATGTCCATTTGCTCCTGGCCTTGACATCACTGCTCCTGGTTCTTGGCTTTTGGACTTGGACTGGGACTTACACCACTGGCCCTGGTTCTCAGGCCTTCAGGTTTGGACTAGACCTACATCTCCAGCTTGAAGATGTCAGACTGTGGGACTTCTCATCCCCTATAATCATGTGAGCCAATCCTTCATAATAAATCTCTTTATCTATATCTATATCTAATCTATATCTATATCTATATATCTTATTAGCTCTATTTCTGTGGAGGACCCTGCCAAATACAACCAGATACTGCCAGAGTTGTGAATATAAAACACAAACCTTTGGTGACTATGATGCAAAGGGAGACTCCTAGACTTGTATTGTTCATAGCCTGCACAACTTTATCACTTTTGCTACATTATAAACTCCTTGAGGACAAGAGTTCCTAACCTAGTACTTTGAACTCTGGGAACAGAGTAGAGAGAAGAGCAGATTTAGAGATAGACAAGTTGAAGTTGAGTTTTAAATCCGTTATTATTGGCACTATACCAATCACCCAAGTTCTCTGAGATTCGGATCACTCCTATGTCAGTGGGCATAAACGATTGTCCCTACTGGCTGCTACCAACTACCATAGACTGGGTGGCTTAAACAACAAGTATTTCTCTTTCACAGTTCTAGAGGCTGGAAGTCCAAGATCAAGCCCTGGCAGATTTGAGTTCTGGTGAGAGATCACTTCCTGGTTTACAAACAGTCTCTTACTGTTATGAGCTCACATGGTTAAAGAGATAGATCTCATGTCTCTTCCTCTTCTTATAAGGGCACTAATCCCAACATAGGGGCCCCATCCTCCTAACCTCATCTAACCCTAATTACCGTCCAAAGGCCCCATCTCCAAATAACATCACATTGGAGATTATATTTTCAATATGTAAATTGGGGGGAGGGGCACAAACATTCAGTGCGTAGCAACCACATAGTTTCATGGTGGTAGTGCTAAGAGTTAGATGAGGGCCTGTAACAATACATTTTTTGATTGAGATCCATAAGTAGTGTGAACAATTATCCTGGTTTTCCTGGAACTGGAGGGTTTCCTGAGACATGGAACACTCAATGCTAAAACCAGAACCATAAATTAAGAGTTTGGTCCACTAAGCAACATCTCAAAAGCACATCTACAAAAAGGCTTCAAGTCCATTTCTTAACAAACACATCAATTCAAACAAATATTAATTGAGTAGTTGTGGTCCTTTCCCCAAAGTCATTTAGAATTTAAGGGGAAACAGTTATCATCAGGAAATAATTACAAACATATAAATAATTACAATAAATGAAAATATATTTGCAACTAAAGCCCCTGATGCTAAAGGATCATTAGCAGGAGGACCTAATCCATCAGAAAACTGGTTAGTTTTCCGTTATTCCATTTCTACCTTAAGGATAGCACCAAGTTGAGTTCTCAGGCGGAATAAAAAACTCTCATGCTTTCCCAGACAGAGACGGTAACATCCATGAGTGAAACAGGCCAGGTGCAAGATTACAGACAGTGGGAAAAACACCAGCTAGAGGCATTCATTCGAAGTCATTTAAAAACACTACTCTAAATGAAATAAAACAAACCTACTGGTCACTTCTTTGAAATCTGATTTCTATTCAAACTTAAGAATATCTGTGTTTCTTCCTCTAACAAAAATGCAGGCTTTCTTCTATGATTGCATCCCTTGTAGGGTGGCTTACTGACATACAAAAAGCCCTCTTCTTAGGAAAAGCCCTCCCCACTACATACACCTGAACATCTAGGCTTCCCACCATCCCCCTTCCCCCGCCATAAAAAACAGATCTGGTGGGGGAGGGGTGCACCTGTTCCAAGCTGGGTCCATCAGATTCTCTCTCCTGGAATTTTGAAACTTGATGGGTGAGACAGAGACCACAAGTTTTGGGATCTGGACCCAGGCAATAGATAGAAACTTTCCCCCACCAATGAATGGTGCCTCGCCTTCTGACCTTTCCAAACCTTGGCTGCTCAACTTCTCCTTTGATTTTTAAAGATCCTCTGATAGTCCCAATATATTGTCTATCGTTCCCTCTCCACTACCTCCTTTTGTTTAAATTAAGCTAATCAGAGTTCATTTATGTCACTTACTGCCAAAATAACTTAAGTAATATTCACTTTGTTCCTACCTGGACTATTATATCGTATCTAGTCTCCAGATTCCTTATATATCATCCTTCATATTAATAAACCCACCTGCCAGGTAAAGGATCTTAAATCTTTAGTGCTGATTATATAGAATTCTGCTCCAAAGCCTTAAATGACTCCCCATTGTCCAGAGATAAAAATCCATGCTCCTTAGCCAATTTTAACTTCCACCCTTACTTCCCACAACTGTTCTTTATGTATCCTGCTTTGGAGCAAACCCAAGCATTTCATGGTCTCCTGCTAAAGCCTTATGATATCCCACTTCCTAGCTTTTGTTCCTACACTTTTTTTCCACTGGGAAAGCAGTAATCACTGTTATTTCTGACTGTTTTCATTTCCTGGTAATAGATCCTCCCTTTCCTGGCCAATAGGAATGCCTCTGGCTACAGTGATTCCTTCAGGGGTGGGCACATGACTCAGTCTCATCCAATCAGATTTCTTCTCTGAGAACATTCTCTTGCAGCTAAAGTAGATAACTATCTCTCTTGACCTAAGAAGATACAATGATAAAAGTCAGTGAATTCACACCTATTTTAGATGACGCTTTCCTATCTCATGGTGTGAGGTGGGGACAATGAGCCATAATGGAGAGGAACATAGGAGGGAGAAAGAGAGAGAGAGGGAGAGAGAACTGAAGATACCATTTGAGGCTGGATCTAGATCTGTCAGAGAACAGGCACACCCCCAACCTTTCCAGTTGAGCGGACGAAGAAATTCTTTAGCTTTTGCTTAAGTTAATGAGAAATGGTTTTCTATTGCTTAAAATCACAAATATCTTAATTAATGTAAAATACTTTTCTCCCCTAAATAGTCTCACATTCAGACTTTCCAAAACTAAGCACAGAGTTCCTCTTCCCAAAGGTCTCATTCCCTCCTCAGAAGCCCCATCTCTCTCTCTCTCTCTCTCTCTCTCTCTCTCTCTCTCTCTCTCTCTCTCTCACACACACACACACACACACACACACACACACACACACGCACACACACACACACACACACACACCATTTCCTTTGCTAGAGGGTAAACTCTGGGAGAACAGGGACCATGTCTGAGTTGTCGCCACATGGCCCGCACCCTGAGCACCGCATCCAGCATATGGCAGGTGATCAGTGACCATTTGCTAAATGCACAGGAGCAGGTTTTCATCTGGCCAGAGCTGGAGTCCTCGGCAGCGTGGACACTGCCCTGGTGTGCTGGACGGCACCTCAGGACCATCAGGACAGAGTAAATACATCCTGGCCAAAGCAGCAGCCTGGACGCTGCCCAGTCTCACAGTGAAACCTGGCATCCTATGTACATCCAGCAGTAACAATGTTTCACGTCCTGCCACAGACTTCTGGGGTGGAAATGCATCCCCAAAGACTCAGCTTTGCAGCCCCACTCCCTGCCCTGAGAGTCATATAGTTGCCCATAATTGCTAGCCACTTTCTTGGTGGGGAAGAAAATGCTGTGTTTACCTCCTAACAAGCAAAGAAGAACTGAGAGATCAAGGAAGGTTTGGGTTTTTTCTTTGTATAAATGATAGAAAGAATATAGGTTTTGATTTTCTTTAGCTCCTCTTCCTACTTGTTTTTCAAATAGCTTTTTTAAAAAATATATTTTTATTGATTTCAGAGAGGAAGGGAGAGGAAGAGAGAGATAAAAACATCAATGATGAGAGAGAATCATTGATTGGCTGCCTTCTGCACGCCCTCTACTAGGGATCAAGCCCGCAACCTGGGCATATGCCCTTGACCAGAATCGAACCTGGGACCCTTGAGTCCACAGACCGACGCTCTATCCACTGAGCCAAACCAGCTAGGGCTCCAAATAGCTTTAAAGAGTTCATTTTAGCCCTGGCCAGTGTGGCTGAGTTGGTTGGAGTGTCATCCCGTGCATCGATAGGTGGTGGGTTTGATCCCCGGTCAGGACACATGTAGGAGGCAACCGATGGATGTCTCTCTCTCTCACATTGATGTTTCTCTCTCTCCCTCTTTCTGAAATCAATTTAAAAAATAGTTGTTTTTACAATGACAGGGAAATAACTGTAAGAAAAGTAAGAAGGAAAAGAGTAGAAAGAAATAAAGAAGGAAGCAACGTTAAGGAGAAGGAAAAGCCTGGGGAAGGCAGAGAAGGAGGGACAAGAGACTGGAGAGAGAAGTGTGGGGAAGGGAGGGCTGGTGTCTTCTCACACTTACATAACAAAACAAAATGGAGTTTGAAGCTGAGCAGGGCCCTTCAGGAAAGCTGGAGAGGGCCATGTGGGAGGCGATCCTCGTCAGTGGGATGGGAGCGAGAGTGACAAGATGGAGCGAGTCCAGCGCTGGTCAGCAGCAAGCAGGAAGGGGAGCAGCGAGAGCAGGGTCCACGCTGTGGTCTGGCTCCACGCCCTCCATGGCGACATTGGGAAAGTAGGTCAGTCTCCGAGCTGGCGGGGAGATGAATGGTCAGCCAGGAGCAAGTGATGGGAAGTGAGGCTGCGAGGGAGAGGCTGACCTGACACAGGACCTGGGAAATGCGGCACTTCCCAGCGCAACAGGAAGAATGGAAGCCAGTTCCAGCCAGCGCTGCCCAATAGCCCCTTTCCCCAAGGATGGAAATGTAATACCTCTGATACCTGACGTGGCAGCCCATCTTTGCGATGCCCAATAGGAGAGCCGCCCATCACCTGTGGCTACTGAGCCCTTGAAATGTGGAGAGTGTGGCTGAGGAACTGAATTTTCAATTTCATTTTATTTTAAATAATTTAAATTGAAATAGCCACATATGGCTAGTGGCTGCCATATTGGATAACTTATATCTAGGAACTGTGTGCAACATATTAAAGAAGGAATTGAGCCCTAGCCGGTTTGGCTCAGTGGATAGAGCATCGGCCTGCAGACTGAAGGGTCCCAGGTTTGATTCCAGTCAAAGGCACATACCCAGGTTTCAAGCTTGACCCCCAGTAGGGGGTGTGCAGGAGGCAGTCGATCAATGATTCTCTCTCATCATTGATGTGTCTACCTCTCTCTCCCTCTCCCTTCCTCTCTGAAATCAATAAAAATATATTTAAAAAAAAAAAGAATTGATTGCCAAGAGGAACCAAAAGACTGCTTTCCCAAATGTCAACAGCATACTTCAGGTGGTGCACAGATAGATGCATTGGAATGTGCATGGGTTAACTTTATCTTTAGAATTAAATTTGTTTAATTTGATGTATATTTGAAAAATGGGGCTAGTACAATAGACCCATTATTTCATAGATATCATTGCTAGGAAGAAACTATGGTGGAATTTTATATCTCTAAGAAAGTAAATCAGTAAATAAAAAGTACTATGTGACAAATGTCACAGACGGTTTACAGATATGACCGAAAGCAATGAACATATTTCATATAAATGGAATCATACAATATGTGGGGGTTTGTGCCTGGCTTCTTTCAGTTAGTGTAATGGTCTCAGGGTTCATCTATGTTGGGCATGTATCAATATTTTATTCCTTTATGTCTGAATAATATTCCATTGCATGGATGGACCATATAAATGTATCCACATATCTGGTGATGGACATTGTGTTTTTTATACCTTTTAGTTATTGTGAGTGATGCTGCTATGAACATCCCTATATAAGTTTTTGCTTGCATACCTGTTTTTCATTTTGGGGACATGTAATTGTTTAGAGTTATGGAAAAGTCATGGAACTAGAGAGTGGTGATGATTATCCACTGTGAACATACTGCCACCAAGTTGTACAGCTTTAAATGGTTAAATGCCAAATTTTATATTATATGTATTTAACACAATAAAACTTGGTTTTTAAAAAAATAATGAAGCCCTGACCGGTTTGGCTCAGTGATAGAGCGTCGGCCTGCGGACTGAAGGGTCCCAGGTTTGATTCCGGTCAAGGGCATGTACCTTGGTTGCGGGTACATCCCCAGTAGGAGGTGTGCAGGAGGCAGCTGATCGATGTTTCTTTCTCATTGATGTTTCTAAATCTCTATCCCTCTCCCTTCCTCTCTGTAAAAAATCAATTTAAAAAAAAGTAATGAAGAAAGTAAGTAGATGGCTGAATAGAAACTGAGTTGATTCAAATTATATAAAAAGTAGCTTAAATTGAGAGATTAGATTTTTCAGGGATCCCAGAGTATCCTTTTATCTAAGAATCATTTCTACAATATCTCTGGCAGAAAGATGAGCCTGACACCATAAATATAAGAAAGAAAAGCAAAATTAACAAGTGAGACTATACTAAACATGCATGGCAATATAAGTGGTTTAACAACATAAAGCAACAACTGTTGGAATGGGAGAAAAATCTTTGAAAACCATGTATCAGATAAAGGGGCTAATATCCAAAATATGTAAGAAACTTACAACTCAAATGGGCAAAGGACTTGAATAGACCTTTTGTCAAAGAAGACATACAGATGGCCCTCACCCCCCTGTTGTCTGTGTTCATTGGTTAGGCTCATATGTGGTGAGGTCATGAGTGGGGGCGTGGGGAGAGCAATGGGGGGATAAGGACACATATGTAATACCTTAATCAATAAAGAAAACAAAGAAAAGAAAAAATGTCACATGATCTCACTCATTTGTGGAATATAATGAACAAGATAAACTGATGAACAAAAACAGATCCACAGACAGAGAAGCATCGATCAAACCGTCAAACCTCAGAGGGAAGGCAGGGGAGGGTGGGGGGAAGAGGGAGAGATCAACCAAAGGACTTATATGCAAGCATATAGGCCTAACCAATGGACACAGACACTAGCGGGGGGTGAGGGTACGAACTGCAGGGTGAGGGGCCACTGGGGGGATAAGAACACATATGTAATACCTTAATCAATAAAGAATAAAAAATAAAATAAAATAAGTAAAAAATAAAAAAGACACACACATATTTTTCAGCCACAGAAAAGGAGAAAATCCTTCTATTTGGAATAACATGGATAGACCTTGAGAGTATCATGCTAAGTGAAATAAATCAGACAGAGAAAGACAAATACTGTATGACCTCACTTACATGTGGAATCTAAAAACAAAATAAAACCAATAACAGCAACAAACCCCTAACCGGTTTGGCTCAGTGGATAGAGCGTCGGCCTGCGGACTGAAGGGTCCCAGGTTCGATTCTGGTCAAGGGCATGTACCTTGGTTGCTGGCACATCCCCAGTAGGGGGCATGCAGGAGGCAGCTGATCGATGTTTCTCTCTCATCAATGTTTCTAACTCTCTATCCCTCTCCCTTCCTCTCTGTAAAAAATCAATAAAATATATTTAAAAAAATAATAACAGCAACAACAAAAATCACCAAGCTCATAGATACTGAGAACAGATTGGTTGTTCCCTGAGGCAGGGGGGTGGAGGGGTGAGTGAAATGGGCGAATGTGGTGAAAAGGTACACATTTTTAGTTATAAAATAAGTTATAGGGTGTCATGGACAGCATGTTAACTATAGTTTATAATATTATAATATACTGATGTAAATGGGAAAGTTGCTAAAAGAGTAAATCCTAAAAAATCTCATCACAAGAAAAAAAATGTGTCTAGATGCTAACTAGACTTATTGTGGCGATCATTTCACAGAATATACAAATATCGAATCATCGTACCTCAGTACAGGTACAACATCATAACCGCATTATTATGCCTCAATAAAAAATCCTCATCTCCTAGGGCTGCTGTGACTAATAAAAGAGCAATGCACACAAAGCCCTTTGTGAAGATCCTGGAACAGAGTAACTGAAAAATAATCATTAGTTATCATGTTATTAATGGGCACAATTAAAGGAGGAGGGATCTGGGCCAAGGAACAAATGGTGTGGAATGGGCAGTAACAGCTGTGCTATTCAGCAGATGTGAATGGTAATATTCTAAGACAGAGAAATCAATAGACCTGAACGGTCTCCACATAGAGGGTTTTAAGGTTATTCACCTAAATTGACAGAACTACCTCCTATCACACTTGACCCTCACCACACACTGCAGAACCCCTTCCTGACAGATAGCTGCCCATTTGATTGGAGGTGTCCAGTATCTGAGTGAAGAGAGCCGCTTCATTGAGAGCTCTAAGTACTTAGCAAAGACTCCTTCTACTGAGTCCGAATTATTTCCCAGCAACGCCAACCCACTGGCTCTAGTTCTCCATTGCAACAAAGGAGATGAATTCTACTCCTATTTCCAGATGGCAAACCTTTAAACTCTGAAGATGACCCTTGTGTCACCCCAGACATATATTAGACACTGGCAGATTCTTCTCTCTTCTCTCCAATCAGAATCCAGAATTTTCAGAATGTTTTCAGAATAAAATTCCATCCCAGGGACCTTTGTAAAGATTTACAGGCATTCATTACAATGAGTTCCACAATCTTGTATTTCTTGTCAAAGAAGTAATTGAAATAAGTTTCTTACATCTCCCTTCTATATATGAATGATTAATAATAATATTAAATTGGGAGTCCAACATATGTTAAGCGAAGTGCTGGGTATGTAACATAAGTTATCCCATTTCATACCTCAACGGCTCTGCACTTAAACTGCTAACACAATCAATTTCAAGAGTGTTCACATGTTTCAGAAATTGGGTCTTGTGTCCTGGAATGAAGCCTATTGTACGCTTCATTTGCACTTCACTCATAAAAGCGCCCCTTGGTAGAAGCTATTTGATGTACACGGTCCCTTTTCTTAGCTTTTGCCTTTAACTGGGAGGTCACGTTTTGCATTCTCCAACTCAGTCCTCAAAGGCTTTCCAGCTGCTTAAAATGTAGAAGGCAGGTCCTATTGTGTGGGCTTGAAGTTTGGGAAAACGTTTTTCCCATCTCGCCTTTGGGAAGAATAATGTCCTTCATCCACAGGAGTTCTTTCTACTTGTTGCTGATTTTCAAAAGAAAAAAGAAAGGAAGGAAAAGATTCCATAACTCCATTAGGCGAGGGCACTGGAATCAAGTGTGAGAAAACAATGTAGGACAGAGGCTCCTGAGAACCCAGGCTTTCACGAGGGGTAGAAAACCATTCTTGCTCAAAAGATGACACACTTTCAATATTAATATAAAATCAGAGACTAATTTCTTCTGGTTGAAGTAGAGCCAGGAATCAAAAATGCCAAATCACCATTTTAACAAATGGCAAGTCTTAGTATTTCTCTGCTGGACAGAAACGCCAAGAAAGACAATGAAACTTTACAGAATTCCCAGTTTCCAGGATGCTGGCAGGCAAACCCAGCAGATGTACCACCAACAAAGGCAGACCAAAACCTGCCTAGCAGGGGCACCACTTGGCAAATGGGCGGCCTGCCACCACACTGGTGTCTATTTCAGACAACAAAATTGCCCAACACTGGCTAATAGAGCTAACTCAACCAGCTGTGTGGCTGACAGGTCTGCACCTGCCTACAATGCCATATCTGGCTCCAAGCAACACAGTCTATGTGGGTTCCTCTCACCACACTAAAGCACAGGAGAAAATGTCCCGATACACTATGTCTGGAACCAGTTTCCAGTGCCTATGATCTGCTGGGGTAGAAGCTGAGCTTATCACAGATGTACAAATGGCCCCGGAGTGAAAGGAGCTGGAACCTAAGGGGCTTTCAGACCCAAAGCTGAAAGAGAAGTCAATGGCATGCACTTGCCCTTAATACCATGTTAGCTGCACCACCTGGATCGGCAGCAGCAGTCAAACCAGCCCCTGGAGATGTAGAGCCTCAATTGGAAACTGAAGCATGGAGCTACAAAGGCAGCTAAGGGGCACACACCGCCAACAGCGACATTTCCCACAAGCAGGGCGATGCATATGTTTCCATTTATTTGCATCCTATTGACTATGCAGATCGGAATTGGGCACGCTGACGAAGCTGAAGCTGACAGCAAAATACAAGTTGGGGAACCAGGACTCAACTGGTTAATCTATTTAAATAACAGCAACCCCTTTCCTTAGGAAGAATGGCAACTATCCAAACATTTTGATTAAAGTAGAAAATAGCTATTTTTTTTCTATGATGGCAGCTTCACGGGCTGATTATTTATCAAGGCAATTGCTCCAATTTTTCTTTTATTGCCTATGTTCATCTTGCTCATCAAACTTCTAGCAAGAGAAGAGATTTACAACTAGGAATATGCTCAATGCAACACGATTCCTATTAATATCAGAAATATGTCATCAATAGAGACAGTTTCATTGGTGATGACAAGTGGGTTTGGAGTTAAACTATCAGGGTTTGGGAACTACCCCTGCAACTTGCTGGAAGCTGGACAAGTTGTTACTTCACCTCTTTCAACCTCAACTTCTTCTTCTGTTAAATGAAGATAATAACAGCACCTACTTCGGAGCATTGTTGTGAGGAATAAGCAAGTTAATAAATAAAAATAATTTAGCACAATGTGCCAGGCACACTCGATAAACGCTGATTGTTGTAGAAGTGGTAATGCCATTTGTTATTATCAACATCTTTGCTCCCTGAGATCATTGGGAGAGTTGGGACAATATCACACTTCCAATCCTTTGCAACTTTATCTTCTAGACTTGGAAGCATTACAATTAAGTCGATGTCTTTGTGTGATCTTGATTATATCTGATCACCTCTAGGAACTTTATAATCTTTATCTGTTAAATGAAAATAATCTCATAGGACTCATAATTGTTCCAAGGATTAAAGGATATTTTGTATTTGAAGCTAAAACACTCTACATAACATTATTATAATAATTATTATGGCGATGTAGAAGGGGAACCAGGCAAAATGATGGTCCTGTGGCTAACATAGACTCTCTCACACAGCCCAAAGCTTCCTCATGACAGAAGGCCTGGTGAAAAGTAAAAATAGAAAGTTACATTAAAGTGCCACCCAACTTCTCAAAGGAACCAAGAGGTTGGGAATGGGAGCTTTTTCATACACCGTGACTTTGCAGACATTAATAAAGTGAAATCTTCTCATTCTTCCCTTATTTTCAAGTGCCTCCCGTTGGGAAGAAAGGGGATACAATGAAACCATTCAGAACCGCACAGCACAGCTTTAAGAGCCACCGAAATACCAGGACATGTGCAAGGTGTTCCCCGCTCTGTGGGTTAACAGAGACACCTAGTGTTCCAGTAGGGAGCTGGCTCTGACCAGGGGTGGGCTCAACTCAACCAGAATTATCCACCCCCAGCTCTTCTCCCACCATCCTCCCATTTCCATCCCTTCAAGGTCATCCTCCCTCCACCTACAGATCTCAAATGGAAACTCTTCGAGCGTCTCCTCCAGCTTTAACAGGACAGGAATGGAGTTGATCACAGAATATCTGAAAGGAATTATCTATCCTCTGGAGGATTAAGTAATTGATGTGAGACAGTGACTAACATCCTTTGACAGCCACTACTCCATGGTTTTTCTTGCACTTCAAACACTCATCCGTGGCCCTGCCTTATAAACACCGAAGTCTTTCCTATCTCCAGGACTTTGCACACTCTCCTCCCTTTGCCTGGAAGGACTCTCTCTGGCTCTTTTCAGGTCTGGTTCTTCATCCTTCAGCTTAAGATGGAATGTTACCTCCACAGAGACACATTCTCTCCTCACCCTATAGCAGTGATGGCGAACCTATGACATGTGTGTCAGAGGTGACATTCGAACTCATTTTTTTGGTTGATTTTTCTTTGTTAAATGGCATTTAAATATGTAAAATAAATAACAAAAATATGTCTTTGTTCTACTATGGTTACAAATATCAAAAAATTTCTATATGTGACACGGCACCAGAGTTAGGGTTTTTCAAAATGCTGGCATGCCGAGCTCAAAAGGTTCGCCATCACTGCCCTATATAGAGAAGTGCTCCTCCCATTCTTGAAGTTTTCCATCTCAGGACCCCATCGCTTTCCTTCTCGGCAGCCCTAAAAATGTGTAATTATTTTATTTATTTGACTCCCTTCTCATTTTTGTCTAAAGTCCCTATTAGACTATAACCATATTCATGTTTTGACAGTTTACACTAGATAAATTCTTCACATTACAAAAAATTCATCAAATGAATGGACAAATGCAGCTGTGACTCTTGTCCACTAATGCCCTGACCTTGAAAAGGTTACTTGCCTTTCCAAAGCCTCAGTTTCCTCATTTATAAAACGAGGGTTATGCCTACATTATAGGTACTTAGAGCACTGGACATGGAAGGCCCTATTCCTCGACTGCATCAATTTTAAGATGCCCATTGTTTTGCATTTTAACTTTTGTGAAATAAAGATCACTGTATCATTGCTGGAGTCTTAGATTATAGAAAATATGGGAACATCTCACCCTGATGTAGGACCCAAGTGCTTTTTACATTAAAAAATTTTCCCCTGGAAAGACATGGTTATATGGCTCCACGTGGCTAATTATTTAAGGAGCAAGTTAACATCAACACTAATGCATTCTACTCCACAATGTCACCGCTGCCTCCCTCTCATCTCCTCTCTAAGCACTCCTCCTCCCCAGTGTCTTAGATAGCAAGGCTACATTTCTAAATTTTTAAAAGTCTGTTTTTCCTTCAGAAAGCCCCAGGGAGTTAGGATAATGAAACACAATTAAGCTATGCAGAGCAATCCTGCCATCGAGGTGACATTTTCTGTCCCAATTTCCTTGGTCATTCTGAGAATTATATTATTATACAAGCACTAACGTTCATAGGTCACTTTGCATGTGCTAGGCACTGAGCTAATTGCTTTGCATGCCTATTTAATTCTCGTAAACTCCTCACTAAGAATGGGACCAGCATTATCTCCATTTTACAGATGACAAAAATGAGGCTTAGATGTATTGAGTTACCTGCTCCCACTGCTAATAAGTGGCAGAAAAAGCTAGAATCTGAGTCCAAAAACCTGTGGATTTATGGGCTGAAATTCTCCAAAAACTACAAACATATACAGAGCACAAGTTGGATCCATCAGGGAGTTTTCTGTCTGAAATTAAAGGGCCATCGCTGTTTTGTGGAAAACAATCTTTCTAAAACTTTTATTTATAATATCCCCTTGTTGCTCAAATTGGGCTTTACTAAAGGCCACCATGTTCATTTAAAGAGTAAGACACATCAACTAATTGGCACAATACTACAGATTAGCTGCCAAATATGCATATCCATCAAAGTTCTTTTGGTTGCCATTAGCAGAAATCAACTTGAACAAATTTACACCATGAAGGGAGTCTGGTGGTTAACATCCAAAAAGATCAATAATAAGGTGGGCTTCAGGGGAAGTTTGGTCATGGCTCTGGCTGGTTCTCCATACCACAATTCCCTTAGTTCTTTCCTACGTGTAAGTCACATTTATCCTCAGTCTGATCTCTTCTATTGTAGAAATATGGCAGCAGAAATTCCAGGCCTCACATCTGCATGCTTGCCATATGTCAAATAGTCCTGAACTTCTCTCTTTTAGATCAACTTCAACAGGAAATGAAATGGCACAAGGGAAAGAAAAAGCAATGAGACTCCAGATACAGCCTGCGCAAGCTCAGGGGTCTTTGCAGTAGTCCGCCTCACTCACCTGCTAAAACTCTCCAATGGTTTCCCATAGCACTAGAAACAAAACCCCAAACCTCCACCCTGATCTAAAACACTACAGAACGTGGTCTCCTCTCCAAACGCATGTCCCGCTCGTCCATTCTGCTTCTACTATTCTAACCATCTTGCTATTCCTCAATCTGTCCAAGCAATTTCCCAGCTCCAGTCTTTTGCAATTGCTGGTCCCCTACCCAGAACATTCTTTCCCCAGATCTTCACATCACTTTCTTATTCTCTTCTGTCAAAACTTCACCTTCTCAAGCATTTCATCTAAAATAACCACCTGCCAATACCAACTTGACATTATATGTTTATTCATTGATTTTTGGTCTCCCCAACAGAACAGGAGCTTCAGGTGGGAGCTTTTGTCTGTTTTGTTTATCATGTGTGTGTCTCCTACCTGTAGTAGGTATGTTGCTACCTACTACAGGTAGGAGACACATACTAATAAGTGTTGAATACATGAAGGGGTAAATGAATGAAAATGCATGTGTGAATGAACAGACAAATGAATGAGTGAGTTCCAGGCAATCAGTGGATGAACATGGGTAACAGATGCCAGGGGACTGTTTTTATTGTTTGTTTCCACCTAGTCAGTTGAAGAAAGCACGTTCTCTCAGTCCTGTGTTTAGGGCTTAGAGTCTCACTCTGTTTCGAAAGCAGAAGATTTATGAAACCCAGCATCTGTAAATAGTTCAGAGGCACAGTGGTTTCCACCCCCACCTTCTATACTGAGGGGTAGATGTTTTCCAAAGGTTTGGCCTCCCTGCAAATGTGAATGCAAACTTTAAAAATCAAGGCAGACAACCTCATTTTGACCTGGTTTGTACCCAGTATCAAAATTAAAATAGGCTTCCCTCTTCCTTTCTACCCTTTATTTTCTCCCTCCTGCCTCGTCAGAATGACTGAGACACCCCTGCTGACATTTTTGCTCAAATTTTTTTGCCTCAAATTCATATTCATTAGCCCTCCTCAGGGATGCACAGAGTCTGAAGGGACTCATTCTAGAACAATTTAAAGGAGGTTGATGACTATGCAATTGAGCTTTTGACTATTATCATCACAATTCTCCCAGCTTCTCCCTCTGTCCTCCACTTGCTTTATTCTTGGTGGTGCCAAACATCCATCTCCATGATACTGACAATAACAATAATTGATATTGATGCTGAGAATAGTAACATTTTCAGAAAGGTTTTGTGGTTTAGAAAATGAGTTCCCATTCATTTTTGTGATAAATTAACTCAAAAGACAAACAAATGATTCTTGCCCACAGTGGGAGGACCTGTGTATGTGCTTTACGCCGGCACTGGGAGTCTTCCTAGGGCCTCATGGAAACATACCCGGAGCCTCATCTTTCCCTGAAAAGCCAGAAAACCAGAGGATCGGTGCTACAGTCAGAGAGGCAATCCTAATCCCAACTCTACCAGGTGACCCCGGGAGAGTCATTTTTATCTCTGAGATATTTTTCTCATGTGAACATGGGAATAATAATAATAATACTGCCTATTTCATGGAGTTGCTGTGAGAATAAAGTAAGTTAATGCATGTAAAAATGCTTAACATAGCATCTAGATCAGAGCAAGTGCTGTGATAGCAAGTGTCATTATTCACTCATTCAACACATTCATTAATGTCTATGCTATGCTAGGTACTGGTGTACACAGATAAAATGGAGTTCTTCGTCATCATCCATCATCATCATCACATTATTATTAATCACCAAGGCCCTAGAAGGAGAGGACTGGGGCAGTGGAAGCCACACACCAAGGTTTGGGCGAAAAAAATATGGGGCTCTTAGCATGCACTTGCCACTAACCAGTCTGTCATTAATGAACTCTGTGTCTTTTCAGCCTCAGTTTCTTTATCAGTAACAGAGCACAGAGACATGATTTGTGATTTTGATGTTATAAACCCTGTTGAAAATCATTAGTTACAACTAATAATGTCTTTTACAAATCTGATCTGAATGTTATAAATTATTTATTTTAAAAATATAAATTACAGCAGACTCACTGTCATCACTTGCTTGCACGCTAATGTTTTCTTGAAGGGGGAAAGAGGGGCTGGAATTACACTTACACCTTAGGGATCATGATAATATTGCACAAGCATCCAGAAGCTTCTTTATGTACAAAAAAGAAAAATATTTTAAAATGATTGGTCTCAGTGATTTCCAGCATCCCTTCCTATTCAAATATCATGCAATTCAATTCCAGATTATTGTACCCAACACAGATGAAGAAGTTGAGACCAAAAAAAAAAGTTTAGTTTTTCCAAAGATTCCAGCCATATATAAGAGCAAAGCTTACATTAGAACCCTATGTCCTAAATCTTAGTTTGGGTTCTCTGATACTTAATTTTAAGTCAACTTGACTGGGTCATGAGGTGCCCAGATAATTTGGTCAAACATTATTCTGAGTGTGTCTGTGAGGGTGTTTCTAGGTGAAATCAACATTTGAATCAGGAGATTGAGTAAAGTATGTTGCTCACCCCACTGAGGTAAGCCTCATCCAATCAGTTGAAGGCCTGGATAGAAAAAAAAATAACCCTCCCATGAATAAGAGGGAACTCCTGCTACCTGACTTCCTTGAGTTGGGACACCTCTGTGGGAAAGCATGGGACTTGGTTGGAAAGTCTGTACAGTCGGGGGCCTCTAGGTGGACCTTGCCGAAGGTGGTAGCCCCTGGCTTGACTTTTCCAAACTAATCCAAACCCCCGGGTGTTTTACTAAAATCTCTGTTTAATCTTTAAACCTGACCTTGTAGTAGCCTGTGTTTTCTCAAGGATACTTACCCTGTTGATTGTATCTAAAGCAGTGGTTCTCAACCTTGGCTGCACATTAGAATCACCTGGGAATCTTTTTAAAATCCTGATTTCTGGGCCTCATCCTCCGGAAATTCTGTTTCTTTGTTATGGGGTGGGGCCACAACATTAGTAACAAAGAAACAGAATGTCCGGAGGATGAGGCCCAGAAATCAGGATTTTAAAAGGATTCCCAGGTGATTCTAATGTGCAGCCAAGGTTGAGAACCACTGCTCTAGAGGTTAATATTAGTTCAAGCTGTTGTTACAACAAAAGCCTAAGGAGGCAGGCAATCTAGGCTATTTGCTCCTAAAGCAAACAGCCCCTTAGCCTCTCTTTCACAGAAACATGTGTCCGAGCAATCAGTCATCCATTGTTCAGGGTCTGCCGGTCAGCCCCCGCACGCCTCAAACTGAAACATCGGCTCTTGGGTCTCAAGGCTGCCAGCTCTCATGTTGGAATTTACATTATTGGCTTTCCTGGGTCTCCAATTGGCTGATTATAGATCTTAGGACTTGTCAACCTCCATTAATTATATGAGCCAATTAATATCTATTCTCTCCCCATCCCCACTCTTTCTCTATTGGTTGTGTTTCTCTAGAGAACCCTGACTAATACAAGTTCTATTTCCACCATCACATAAAAACTTTCATGATGGCAAGGAACATGACTTGCCAGAGAATTACACCCACACCCATCTGGACCCAGTTTTCTATTCATTTTGTCAGTAAACCCATTCTTTATGCCCTTACATTCATGCACCTCAGTGTGGATATCAATTCCTGACTGTCCTGAGCAAAACTGAACTGAGCAAGTAGCCATATGTCCCCGTGACTTCTTTACTTGAGGATCTACCTTGTGTCTGAATGACAAACAGTTTCCCATTATTGAGGCAAGAACTTTCTATACTCAACCCAGGCTCCCAGGAGGTTTTCCAATCTGGCTGGTGGGAACAGACAAAAAATAACCCTCACTATTCCTGGACCCAAGTGAGTGCCAGCACTGCTACTTCTAATCTTTGGGGGTGGTCCTTTCCCTGGCCCTGACTGCTGTCCTCACCCACTTGTATTGGTCAGTACTCAGCTCTCTAATCAAGAGGGACCTTAGGCAGATCTCCTGGTTTCTCCGTTTGTGCAGGTCACTTTTCTCAGATCTTGTAAACTCCAACCGCTCTTATGTTGAATCTAGACTCATCTCCATCTGGTCAGCTCAGAGATTTCCCAGGATTTACCTGGGTTCCCATTTTTAAGTTCCAGCCTGGAAACTCAAGGCAGTGAGATGGGGCATTCATAGGACTCATGTAGTTTATTTCCTATCATCTTTTGCCTGCTATTGAGTGTCTTAAAAAAAACATGTCGCCGAAACCGGTTTGGATCAGTGGATAGAGTGTCGGCCTGCGGACTGAAGGGTCCCAGGTTCGATTCCGGTCAAGGGCATGTACCTGGGTTGCGGGCACATCCCCAGTGGGGGATGTGCGGGAGGCAGCTGATCGATGTTTCACTCTCATCGATGTTTCTAACTCTCTTTCTCTCTCCCTTCCTCTCTGTAAAATATCAATAAAATATATTTTTTTAAAAACACAACATGTCATATAGTTTTGCCCATTTTTGGTTGCTTTGTTTAGTAGATTAGAATATATCCAATCCCTATCACTCTGTCTTGGTCAGAAATAGAAGCCAACAGGATAAAATTTAATGAAGATAAATGTGACCATTAAATCTCTCAAATATACCCCTAGCAGTTAGAATTTACACACCCAGGAGTTATTTTTGCAGCAAATATTAAAAACCCCAGAATCATTAAAAAATCAGATTAGAACCATATATTTTACTGGGTTGAAATGGAAAACTAACATCCTCAGCGGTGAGCCTTCACAAGCACCATGGGTTTGTTCAGACTCCATCACTTGCCATTCATCTGACAGATTCCAGGATATTGCAGAAAAGCTGGACACTCACCTCACCTCCTACCAGAACAAATATTTTCTTCCGGCTTTAGAAGAACCTCTATAAATGAATCTAATCTGACAAGTGAGAGCCCTCTTTGAGAAATTCAGTAAGCTCATGCCTACTGCAGAGAGGGCAAGCCATCTAGGCACAAGCAACCCCAATTCACACCTGTCAATTGACAGGAGAAGTTAATGTATGACCTTTGGCCACATAAAATGACCCTTCGTCCCAGATGACTTATCTCCCAGACATCTCCAGCTGAAACTTTAAAAGACAGTTTTATTTTGTTTTGAGAAAAATGTGAGTTAAAGATTAGAGGCACCTCTCCAATCCCATGGAGACTCTAGTCACGGAAAATTAGCAGTTCTTTCTGTGATTTTGCCAGCTGTTTGCCCAGTGAAGCTGCAAGCATATGGAAAGAGAGAGACCTAGCTGTCCTCAGATCTTTGTTGTACTGACTCATGTGTAAAGAACTCTGGAGGTAAGACATCAAAACCTGTCTGGCCAGTGTGGCTCAGTGGTTGGGCATCGATCCATGAACCAGGAGGTCACAGTTTGATTCCTGGTCAGGGCACATGCCTGGGTTGTGGGCTCCATCCCTAGCGTGGGGCATGCAGGAGGCAGCAGATCAATGATTCTCTCTCATCATCGATGTTTCTAACTCTCTCTCCCTCTCCTTTTCTCTCTGAAATCAATAAAAAAATATACATTTTTAAAAGATATCAAAACTTCCTGTCGTCACTCATTCCATTATCTATCACTCAAGTTCTTGTTTTGAAATGATTATAAATAATGATAAAACTAATAAAATAAACACAAGACATATTATGATATAATAAAATACTTAAAGAGGCCATGGAGATCATATAAATGAGTAAGTGGTTTAGGTGGGCACTAAGGTAAATTGAGCAGGCCCTCCTTGAACTGAAGTCACTGCCCACATTCAGCTGACCATCTCCAGGTGGGAGGAAGCTTCCAGTACAAGATGGTGACCTAGGAGGCTGCTGAATTCACTTCCTCCCACGACACACTGAATCTACAGCTGCACATGGAGCCTTTGATATACATGAGCTGCCCAGGCACAATTCTCAGTGAAAGAAATCCAGAAACTAGCTGAGCAACTCCTACAGATCCAGTGAATGAGAAAATATCACATCAGAATGAATAGAAAAGGGTTGATACACACTCCATAAACCCCACTCCCATCAGCAACACACAATCGGGAGGGAATTCACAATGCCCAGGTTCTCCCTGAGAAGCGAAAGGTTTGCACCCAAATGCAGTGCCCCAACTTTTAAGACTTCTAGGCAGGAATGTGAAGGGATTATCATCAGTTCTTCATATTTTTCAAGACTAGCTAAAAAATATAGTTTTTTCATGAAATCTTACAATTTTGAAAACAGTAAAACCATCCTGTGAGTCAACAACAACTTTAGGGTCAATTTGCAACTTCTGAAAGTAGTATAATAGGGTTTAGATCCAAAGAAAACTGGATTTAAATTTTGGCTTCATTTTATATTAGCTGTGTGGCTTTTGTCAAGTTAACTAACTTCTCTGGTCCCCAGTTTCCTCATCTATAATATGTTATTATGATTTATAATTGACCTGCTGGTCGTCTACTCAACATCCATTCCCCTCTTCCTCCTGCTTAACAGAACTCATATTGGTTGAGCGTTCATGCTTCCCAAAGACTCTATGGCCTTAGGGAAAGCTTACCTCATCCCCAGTTCTAAGAGTAGGACTGGTTTGTTGTAACCTAATCCTATTTTCCTTCTCAGTAATTGGGTCAGGAGTCCAGAATTAAGCCATTTAGTATATGGCATTGGTCCAAAGATGGGCATAAGACCTAATTTGGCCACATAGAAGTTATCCCAGGTATTGCTGGTGGCAAACTTAAAGTCATGAAGGAAGCTGTTTGAGAACAAAAATGACAATTCCCAAAGAGGAGAGTCAAGAGATCACAGGGAAAAGAACCAGAACCTTGATCATACTGCACCTGAAGTCCACCCTACCTCTGAAAATACAATCAAATCATTCAATCACAGAACTGAATTAGTTGATAATTATCTGTAGTGAAAACATCCAAATTCATACCTAAGGACTTAAGAAACTGTACCTGAAGTGACTGGCACAAAGGAGGCACTTACTACATGGTAGGTTGTAGCATTAGAGAACTTTAACACTTCTATTATATCACATTTTAAAATATATATATACTTCCATAATATAACCTATGAAACTCAAAGTATCCCCTCCCATAATAATGTATTATTTCAATATAATTAAATTTATAACATCTTGTTATTAATCGTGATGGAATGAACGGGAAATGAGCACAGGTCTCAGGAGAGCTGTTCTCCACGATGCAGGATGCTGAGCAGTGTATGTTTATTCCTTGCGTTGGAACCAACTGAAGCAAATCCTCAGGAAACTGTCTATGGGGATTCAGGCAAGAGTACACCAAACATCAGCAGATCAGCCGATTCATTCACCAAACGTTGGGACTTGTCTAAAACTGTGGCTGGCCTCCCATGCCCATGCAGAATCCAGCTAGCGTCACCAAGATGAACAGAGACTCCTCCATTCCTGGGATCCAGCCAGCCAGCCTTGAGGCACTATGAGCCTGCACCAGGCTCAGTCACACCCGCAGGCAGGCAGCCCTCACATAGAGGTAGGAGATGGGGAAGCAGAGAAGCCAGAGGACAAAGGCAGAGAACAGGTGAAGAGGCCCATTCTGGCTGTGTAGCTCCCACCTGGAAGGGATGACAAGGAGGGCTTCTGTCCTACCTGTGGGGAGGTGCATAGACAGACACTCTTCCAGAAGAGCCAACAAAAGCCAGCTTGCAAAGGAACCAGCTCTGAGCACTGGCCCCTCACACTGGGCCCCATGCTCCTCCCTTGTGATGGAGAGAAATCTTTAACTTCATTGTTTTGTGTGACAGCAGATGTTTCCCAGACATGTCAAAAATGAAACAAAAAGTAGAGGTTTTCTCCTTCCTGAGGTGTCACCTCCCTAAGGTGTCACCATCTCTAAGATCCAAAGCTTGGCTCACCACCTATGTCACAGCTCCAGCCCAATATGGTATTGGCTCCCTTTGACTCAGAGGATTCCTACTCTATTTTCCCGGTAGTTCATCCTATGATACATTTTACTTTACAACGAGGTTGCACTAAACCCAGGTAGGTTAGCACTGGCCATGGATTATAGAGCTTTGGAAGGTCCATAGTACCATCACAATGTCTAGCATATAGCAGACACTGCACAGACATCGATCTGGCTCCACAACAAAATAAAGACTGGGCTAGGAAGTCTCCATGGGGGGAAAGGGAGCTGAAATTCACAACTCCTCCCCGCCCCCCCCCCAGTATTCTCCTCCCCCTCTGGTATCATTTACTAATCAATGTGAAACTCATCATGGTTTGAACCTGGCCCCTCCTCTGATTCTTCATTCTTCCCTACGTGATCTCACCCAATCCTCAGGCTGTAACTGCCACCCATAAGCTCAAAACGTGTGTACTGTATTTTCCGTCTAACCTCAGACTCTTCCCTCCAATTGCCTACTTGAGAGCTCCACATGGATGTCTCAAACGTGTGTTTACTCCCCCCGATTTGTTTCTTCACCGGTTTTGTAAAAGGCACCACCATCTATTCAACTGTACGAGTGAAAAATTATCATCACATATCTCTTGTATCGTCTCATAGTCATCTAAAAAGTCTTGTTAGTTGTACCTCCAAAACATGCATTGAGCCTACCCACTCCTCCCAAGTCACCATCTTCTCTCCCCTAGAACAGTGGTTGGCAAACTGGCCCCTTGAGTGTGGCTCTTCCACAAAATACCACGTGCGGGAGCGCACGTACAGTGCAATTGAAACTTCGTGGCCCATGACACGGGGCCAAAAAGCCGCATGTGGCTCGCGAGCCAAGGTTTGCTGACCACTGCCCTAGACTATGTCATAGTCTCCCAACTGGCCCGGTGCTTACACATGAACACCCTCTGGCCCCAGTATACTCCCGACCAGCAGGTACCAGAGTAATGAAAAGGATACTTTCCTTTGCTTTATCTTTTCCCAGAAGAGAGTTGCAACAAATTATTAGTATGTGTCACCAAATTAACAAGTTTCAAAATGAAAATTTTCCCCAGAGCCCTGAAGGAAATAGATCAATACATCTGTCTGTTAGGCAGGCTGGCCTCCACCTCCAGACTTGCACCGGGACTAAGGCAAATTCGAACAATACTTACATTTTCTGTATGACCCCAAACCAACCTAAGCCACCGTTCCCTCAAGGTGAAGGCACGGCCAATTTCAGTCCTTTCAAGTTGCCAGCATCAGGTTTCTACCATTTGTCAAGCTATTCACTGGATGCCAGCTGGAAATGATTGACTTGCATTGCAGGGCTGGCATACGGTGCTTTTGACTCCCAGCCAAGAAGGAGAGGCTGTGTTCCAGGAGAGATGCCACACACCGAGATGACGCCGACGAGAGGCTGTTGACTTAGCTCTCAGGCTGAACACCCAGGGGGCACAGCCCACTTCTCATGGGTCCAGCAGGACACACGAGGGGCCCAGCTCAAGCTATGCATCTGGTCCAGAGAAGCAGAATTAACCTCTGTAGGGTGCCAACTACATCCTAGGTGTTAGGCTAAGTGCACTGCGTGCATTTAAATGTTGCCATAACCCTCTATGGTTAGAATTATCTCTGTTTTTAATCAAGGAAATGAAGGCTTTAATCAGGGAAGTAGCTTGCCCAGGACAACCCAGATAAGGAGAGGCTTTGAGCACAGCACTGTCCAAACTCACATCCCACTAAGTCACAGAGTGCCATGGAACATGCTTTCAGGTCTCAGCATGGCACATGCCCTGGCTTCTCTCACTACATATTTCTTGGAGGCTCAGCCTGTCCCTGTTCCTGAGTCCAGAGACCCAATCAGTTTTATAGCACAGACCCACAGGATGGCTTGGTCTCCTGGGTGCCTGGTGTCATTGCCAGAAATGTTTGTGGAGCATATGGTGGTCCAACAGACAAATATTTGCAAAAAGTTATCACATTCACCCTGTTTTAACTCCGGTCAAGCTCAGAGAATCAATTGATCAGGCTCTTCTCTTGGCATCAAAAAGGAACCAACGGTGATCATTCTCGTTGTCAAATAAAAATATGCCAACCAGGCCAGTGCGGTCTCTTCGTGGGTCATTAAATCAGAAACTTTTCCTACAACTATTTTAGAAACAAAGGCTGAAAAAAGCATCAGTGTAACTTGGATATGAAGTAAACTCACTCTCACTTATATACCTTCCATTCCTTTCCTATCAGTTGGGTAATAATTTACAAGGTTGTTGCTTCTTAAAGCAGAGGCCTGCCTGCATAAATCAAGAGGTTAATGTAAAACATGTAAGTGGTCATGCCAGGTGTCATCAGTTAAGGCCAAATAACTTTCCCTCAATACTAATGCATAATACTCCCAGGAGAAGATGTTCTTTTCTTACGTGTTTGGGCCATAGATCTACTTGAGCACTTCTATTTGGCTTGCTATGCCGTAACTTCTCCATTTCCTACTCCCTCGACTAACATCAGAGCCAGAGGACATATAGTTGCAATTCAGTTGTTAAAAAATGAGACTGGAATACACCTCCATTTCTCACATTCTTGCCTGTACATAGCTCGCAGTGTAACAGTATCAGTTAAAGTAATAATAATGATGATGATGATTATCATCATTATCATAAAATAATAAGAAGGCAGTAATGACAGTTGTGAAATGCGTACCACCAGCCAGGCTCAATGAGAAGTGTTGTACATAGAGACTTTCATTTAATTCTGCTCTAATAAGAACAGATGACTATAACACACACACACGCACACATTTTAGATAAAAACCTGGGTTCAGAGTGGCTAGTAACTTACACTTGGTCAGTATGTGGCCAATTCAAAACCAGTTCTGTGATAGTACCCAGCCCATGAATTTCTCTATGCCACACTGCTCTTCTTCGCCCTGGCCAGATTCCTCTCAAGGTAATCCCTTGGCAAGAGGATTTAGATCTGAAATGCATCTACCGCCCTAGCTGGTTTGGCTCAGTGGATAGAGCGTCAGCCTGTGGACTGAAGGGTCCTGGGTTCCATTCCTGTCAAGTGTACATGCCAGGGTTACAGGCTCGATCCCCAGTAGGGGGTGTGCAAGGGGAAGCCCATCAATGATTCTCATCACTGATATTTCTCTCTCTCTCCCTTCCTCTCAAAATCAATAAAAATATTTTTTAAAAAATCAAAAAAATTCGCCGAAACCGGTTTGGCTCAGTGGATAGAGTGTCGGCCTGCGGACTGAAAGGTCCCAGGTTCGATTCCGGTCAAGGGCATGTACCTGGGTTGTGGGCACATCCCCAGTAAGAGATGTGCAGGAGGCAGCTGATCGATGTTTCTCTCTCATCGATGTTTCTAACTCTCTATCTCTCTCCCTTTCTCTCTGTAAAAAAATCAATAAAATATATTTTAAAAAAAAATTTAAAAATTCATCTAGCTATCCCTCTGTGATCTCCTCCTCAGTAAGTGTAACATGTGTTCCCTCCAATGAAGAACACATGAATACATGCACATATATTTTATCTATTACAGTAACCATGTACAGACTGCTTTCCATATGCCAGGCTGTGGGCTAAGACGTAAATACTTTTCTTACCCCTGTGTTTCACCTGAGGGAGCAGACCTGGAGGAATTAGGTAACTTGCCCAAAGTCTTAGAACAGAAGAGTTCTGATCAGAGATTCAAACCAGGCAAGCTGGCTCCAGTGCCCACACCCTTAATCACGAGGCCACAGTGCCTCCCAGGGAGCCCCATCCACCAGTGAACTGGACAGATCTTGGGATAGAACTGGACAGAACAGCCTATGTCCCACCCCAGCAAAACAGGTCCTGGTTTACCTTCCCAGCGCTGGGAGCGAAAACTCTGTGCTTGGCGAAAGAACAGATGTTTAATAACTTTGCAGTAGCGAGGAGGAGGTTACATAACATGGCTGAGCTATTTTTGAACTTTGGAAAATGCTGACTGCTCTTTTCAGAGTGCCTTCTGTAAAACCAGGAATGTTCAACCTAAAGACTATTTCCCCCTTGCCTTGCCCCTACTCTTTTTATTCTGGAATCCCAGAAATGGAAACAGGTCCACAGTCAGATCAACACGTCACCCAGAGCAAGCCCTCCTTCGTACCGGTCCAGCATCATAAGCTATCAGTCACTGTTGCCATAGCCTAACTACACCAGCTCTGTGCAGACGATTACGAATAATACCCATGAGGACCACCAAGAGGCATCACCACTAGCCCCGAGATGTGCTCACCAGTCGGAGTGGGACCCAGAGCCTCTCAGTAACGCAGCGTGAAACCATCAGGTGTGGCTGCACCTGACGCTCTTCTGAAGCCAGTTGCGTCCCCCACCCCCACACAGTGGGGGTAGTGAGAGCTATTTCTTCACTAGATGCTTTACCAAGGAAGACGTTTTAATCCAGTTGAAATGTAACTTTTAAAGACTGGCATGAGAACCCCTAACTCTAGAGTCCTGGGCTCCACTGAACAAGTGATGGGTCTACCTCTGTTCTCTGCCTTCAGCCATCCAGCAAACAAATGTCCATCCAACAGGCGTGATTAAATCACAGACGCTTAAGTAACTTCTACAACAGAATACAAAACAGCAACTGAGAGGAATATGTTGAATTCTATGTGTCTGCACAGATCAATCTTGAAACCATAAGGTTGAGGTAAAGAAAATTCTAACACTTTAGATACCATTTGGTACCTAAGAAAGAACTAAATGGGGTCAAAAGTTGCACATATTTCAACAACAAATGTGCATGGATTTGAATGACATGATGTTTATTGTAGTGTTTCCCCTCCCGTGGAGAGGAAGGGAGAGAAGCAGGACTGGACAGAGGTATGATCAAGATTTCTACCTTATCAGTAATGTCTTATTTCTTTTAAAACTGTGAGACACATATAACGTGTTAACCTTTGTTCTCTGTGGTAAGTACTAGGGTGGGCATTTTATTGGACTCCATACTTTCCCATAGTATTCTTTCTGAGAGAGAGAGAAAGAGAGAGAGAAAGAGAGAGTTCTTGTTATCTGAGTTTGTCTTCAGACAAATCTCTCCTGCCTCATCAGATTGTACATTCTCTGAGGGGCAAGGTTACACCAGGCCTAGCACAGGGTCCATTGGGTGGGAGGGGTGATTTCTGGAGGATGGAAAGATACAGTCCCCTTAATCCTTTTCTTACCAGCCGCCTTCGTTGGGCTTTCTCAAGCCCCTAGTGCTCGCCTTGCCTTGGAAAGAGCCACTCTCCCAGGCATGCTTAGGAGCACTGTGATAATGAGGAAATGTGATCAGGGCCTTGCTTGTGCCGGATTCCAGCCCCACACACTCAGTGAGCACCACCACGCTCCATAAATGGAGAAAAGTTTCATTAAACACCAGGCAGCAGATGATAACCTACCACACCTGACGCATTCCTCCTCTGGGG
This sequence comes from Myotis nattereri, assembly GCF_964212035.1. NCBI lineage: Eukaryota > Metazoa > Chordata > Mammalia > Chiroptera > Vespertilionidae > Myotis > Myotis nattereri. The sequence goes on along the minus strand of NC_138079.1, from coordinate 94,824,801 downwards.
CTGAAACATCAGCTCCGAAATTGCCTCCCTCAAAAGCACGACTCCTGGAAATAGCACGACAGCCTTCACAGCAGGAGGACTGTTTTAGGAATGGAATTCAGGGTGGTCACTGGAAAGAGATCTGAATGCCTTGCCAATGATCCTTCTCAAATTCCTTTTCCTGTATATATTATATTTCAATTGCCCTAAAATTGAGTTGTGTTGCCATTGAAATTATACATTTCTGAATATCCCAGCTGCAGGGCACTTCTTGTAATGAAGAGTGAGGATCATCAGCCCAGCGCTTGTCTCTGGGCTGGCAGCAATCCTGCCTCTGTGAGAGGCGCCTGTGTGTCCTACAGATTGCCCCCAGTTCCTTCCTGCTATTTGAACAATTATTTAAAATGCTGGAAGTGGCAATGTAGAAACAAGATCGTTAAAGAGAGGGGTGGAGGGGAAAAGGGAAAATTTCAAAGGGCCATGATTTCCTAATTCAAGAGTTGTTCAGGATTGTGTCTATTTTATGCACCGATTACACACACACACACACACGTACATATATGCACACGTGCAAACATACACACACCTCCAGCCCCAGCCCAGAGATAATCCCTGAACTGGAGCAGATTCAAAGTCCTAAAACCTTCCAGAACCATTTTAGAGAGAGGCGTCACTCTGCTAATAATCAACCAAACTAGTCTGCTGACCCTCATTTCTGGTGACCAGAAAAACTTGACTGATCACTCTGACAGTCACTCAGTCATTACTAGGTGCTGGGCACTGTGCTAAGCAGCACTTTTCATGCATCGCCTCATTTCATCCTCACAAAACACCTAGCACGTTGGTTCTTGATGCATGACCCCCAGACCAGCAGCACCCGCATCACCCAGGCACTTGTTAGAATTACAAAGTCTTAGGATCCACCCAGAACTTCTCAATGAGCTCAGAGCGTGGGGCCCAGCAAGCTGATTGAACCAGCTCTCCTAGTGGTTCTCATGCATAATGAAGTTCAGAACCGCTGCCTAGAAAGTCAGTGCTGGTATCATCGCTCCTCAACAAACTGAGGCCCAGAAAAGTAAAATGATCGTCCAAGTCATATAGAAAGTGGTTGGCACAAGATTTGAACCCTGACAAATCTGAGTCCAGAGTCCAGTCCCTTAATCACGGTGCCACGCGGCTCGTTATCTGAGGGTTGAACACGGATTAAATCAGCAAACAGAAGGCAAAAGCATGCAAGACGGGTGTACGAGTGTGATCCTTCTACATCTTAACAGCTGAGTCATAATGATGGGCCACAACGAACGATGATACTTCTCCCAAACATACCTTCTAATTTAAATGTCTACCAAAATGGGAGTCATTATATAAATTATGATACATCCATGGGATGGAATATAATGCAGCTTTGAAAGCGTGTTTGCCAAGATTTCCAATGCCCTATAGAAATATGTAGGACATAAGAAGGGGAGAAATTCAGCTACATACTCAGCCAAGGACTAGGAGCACCACTGTGGGCAGTTTTCCAAATGTTAGCATGTTGGTGAGGATGTGGGAAGTGAAGTGATTTCACAAATGGCTGGTGTGAATATAAATTGATATAGCTACTTTGTAGGACAATCTGGCAGTAGATACTTAAATTTTAAAATGCACATGCTCTGTGACCCCCAAGTTCTGCTTCTCGGAATCCACCCTAGAGAAATACTTGTACATGTGCATAAAGAGACATGTAGGATGATTAGCACTGGAGTTTAGTTTCTAATGAAAAAAAATCTAAAAGAACCCAAATTTCTATCATTATGAAGGCTGGATAAATAAATCATGGTATATTCCTATTGAAGAATGAAATGAGTAAGTTACAAAGAATGTAGGTTTTCATATGTGTATGTTTATAAGTGTATATCTACATATACACATATCTATATATTCATACATATGTATGTACACACATATATCTACATATATGCACATACATATTTGAAATATATCTATAGATAGAGAATTGATGGATGGATGGATAGATAGATCTCAACTGTAAGTTTTCATGGGATATTGTTAAGTAAAAAAATTAAGTTTCAGGAAACAATATAAGAAGTTACTTAAAAACAAAAGGAGAGGAGAAGAGAGGAAGAGGGGAGAGAAGTGCAGAATCAAACAAAATAATCCCATACGCACAAACACAACACTCCTGATTTTCAGTGCACATTTTCAGCAATGAGTACGTATTGCTCTTAGTATTTAAACAAACAAACAACAGCAACAAAAACACAACTCTGATCCCAAGCAGAGAGAGAAAAAGCAAAGCGCCGCCTCTTACTGGTGCAGGGTGTGCAGCGGGGCCTCCAGCTTCTCCGTCTGCCCGTAGCAGCTGGCCTTGGCCTCCGGGATGTAGGAAAAACTGTCCAACATGGAAGACGCGGCAGTGGTCAGGATGCCCAGGCCGTCCCTTACTCTCTCCTGCAGGCTGTAGTCCCAGTCATCATAGGAGACTGAGATGAGTCCCGATGGAAACTCTTTGGGGATGAGTTCTGTGTTCCCAGAGACCAAGCTGGGGACAATCCAGAAGAAATCATACCCGGTGAGACCCAGGGAGCGGGCCTCGCTCAGAATGAGGACGGCCTCATCTTTGGAGCAGTAGAGCAAGATGACAGAAGAGTGGATCTTCTTTAGCTGGACTTGCGTCTTGGCATCGTCAAAGGAGGTGTCCAGGGTGATCACGTTCTGCATGTCCCAGCCCACAAAGCTGTTGTCCACGGTGGTCTTAATGAAGCTGATGAAGTCCCTGTAGCCGGGGTAGATGGTGGTCACCAGGGAGAAGACATGCCAGTCATAATCCTGCATGATCTTCATCATGACCACGGCTTGTTGCTGGATGGACGCTCCAAATTGGAAGAAGGTAGACGTCGGATCCTGCCAACAGGTAAAAAAAAGAAAAACAAGATGAGGCAGAAGGCAGTTTATACAGCACCATCTGTCTTTATAGGCTAACAGAAGCTCCTTCCTAGAAGTGAGGGGAAATAAATCACATATCTATTCATTCGCAAACATTCCTGAGCACCTACTGTACACCCCACCCTGGAAGAGATACTGAAAATACAAAGAGGAGAGAAGTCCTGGAGTTGGAGCCCACGCCCTGATACACTGAGGAACATCTGTTACTTCTGTCATCTCATCATCTATTCTCCTCATTTTCCTCTAGTTCATCCCATCCACCTCGCCCCTTTGAGTCCATATGTTTCCAACAGAATGAACTCTCTCTGGCCCCCAGGCTCATGGCTGGGAAATGAAGCCATCAGAGACAAAACAACATCAGTAAATAGAGACAGATTCCTGATGACACTTAGACCACCTGCAGCCTGCCGTGCCCGTAGCCATTGACTCTGGACCTGTTGGTTTATAAGCCAACAGGTTCCCATGTTCACCTGAGCCAATTGTAGTAGAATTTCTGTCCCTTTTTTTAAAAAAATATATTTTATTGATTTTTTACAGAGAGGAAGGGAGAGAGATAGAGAGTTAGAAACATCGATGAGAGAGAATCATCGATCAGCTGCCTCCTGCACATCCCCCACTGGGGATATGCCCGCAACCCAGGTACATGCCCTTGACCGGAATCGAACCTGGGACCTCTCAGTCCGCAGGCCGAAGCTCTATCCACTGAGCCAAACCGGTTTCGGCAGAATTTCTGTCCCTTGAAATCTAGACTCCTGTGTAATATAGAGGATAATAAATGCTGGGTGGGCATCTATCTGCTCAATCAACAAATATTTGGTGAGCACCTAACTGTGCAGAAACAGCTTGGAGAAATGATATATGCGGCAGGCACAGACATTGCCTCCGTCTTCATAGATCTGCTGGGAATTTGAGAAAGAGCCACTTCCATAAACTGGGGGCTGAGAGGAGCATGAGAGAATGTTGAAGGAGAACCAGGTGTGGAAAAGGGCAAACGGGTGGATATTAGAGTCAGAGGAGCCCCGAGAATACATCTTGACTATGCCAGGAACTACAGATAAATGCATTATGGTTTGTGAAACAGAGGGGATGAGATGATGTTGAAGAGCTTGGCAAGAACCCCCATCACATATGGCCTCAGGGGTTGTGTTCAGAGGCTTACGCCTTATTCGGAGCACAGGGTGGAGCTGCTGGGGGCTCTTATACTGAAAGTGGGGTGGTGACTTGCGATGGGTTGAGGGGCTTCTAATAGCCCAAACACCTCCCCAAGTCTATGGTCTAATCCCAAGAACAAGTTTCCATTTGGAACAGGCAGCTGATACATACAGTTGTACAATTTACAAATTACCTTCACACCCCTTAACTCACCAAAGCTGCATGAGGACCCTCAGAGGGTGGTCTATTGTTAGCAGGGGAAATGGGCCCAAACTGGTCGCAGCCAGTGAGCATCCAAACTCAGGCTCTGATTCCACGTCCAGCACCCTTTGCAACACAAACCACAGCCTTCTTGGGGTCACTGAAGATCAGCTTAACCCGCGGTGCAAAAATGCCAATGAAGCAAGGTATGTCTCTGTGTTGTAACAAATCGGGATTTGACCAACGCTGAGATGTATTTCTTCCTGGGAACTAAGAGAATTCTCAAAGGGTCCTCGTTGTACCACAGCCATGTGCGTTTTCATTCTGCATGCTGTGTCTACCACGTGTATTCCCACAAACTTGGAAGTACGAATATGGGAATGGGAACTCCATTGTGTGTGTGTGTGTGTGTGTGTGTGTGTGTGTCTTAAGAGTGAACAACTCCATTCATATCTTTCAGAACAATACTTTGTAGCTGTGTATCTTAATTCTGAACAAGTCTGCATAATTTTTGCTGTGGGCTCTCACTGAACAGGAAGTTTTATCTGAATGGGCCAAAAGCTATAGTTCTTCGAAATACTCCCCTTTTCCAAAATGCAGGGGTTAGGGGGATACTTTGAGTGCAGTGTGGCTTGAAGAAAGAGAAGAAGAAAAAAAAACAGGAATAAATGCCTTCTGCGCCCCTTCCAACATTACAGTTCTATGAATTTTACCAAATTAAGTCAATTAAAATGGGAAACAGGTTTAAAGACTTTGGGTCGTTATCTTTTTCCCTACAGTAGCTTTTGGAGAATTCCAATATTCTTGGATGGATTAATCATTTAAAATCGCCCTCAACAGGACTGTGGACTACTGAAGGGCAGAGATTCTGCTGTCCTCATCTCTCCGTCCCCAGCACCTGGCAGAAGGCTTGGCACATGACACATCAGGTAATGGAGGGTGAGGAAATGCGTGAGTGGGTGAATGTGCGAATGAAGCCTAAGGAAAATGTCCTTGATTTAAACATAAACTGAAAGGGAAGAATTCAGCATCTGAGGTTGTGCTTCGTATGGCTCTTGAATGTCATGTCCAAAAACTAAAACCTTTCAACATCGTCACCCTACTATCATGAGGAACCCCTTCTCCATTAAACACCCGAAATACATTTAGGGTGTCCTTTATTTATAATGAGATATAGGAGCCCTAGAAGCCCCAACAGGTATCCATAGAACCTCAATTAAATACCCAAAAAAGGCAACAATATACAGAACCCACCCACAGCAGAAAGCACAGAAGTGAAGTCAGAAGGCAGTTATAGTCATCAACGTTATGTGCTGTCACGTGCCTCTTGGAATGGGACTGAAAAGTTCCAAACTTAATTACAAAAGAAATGTAATAAGGAGCAAAGATGCCTCTGAGGAAGCCAGTCACCAGTTATAGTATGACCGCAAAAGGCAATGGGACCAGCATCTCCTTGCACTGAGCACACAAGGAACTAAGGAAGTTCTCAGGAGGACATATGCTAAGGGCACAGCTGAAACCTAGTTTTTAAAAAAAGTCTCTAGCCCTAACCGGTTTGGCTCAGTAGATAGAGCTTCGGCCTGCAGACTGAAGGGTCCCAGGTTCGATTCCGGTTAAGGGCATGTACCTTGGTTGCGGGCGCATCCCCAGTAAGGGGTGTGCAGGAGGCAGCTGATCGATGTTTCTCTCTCATCAATGTTTCTAACTCTCTATCCCTCTCGCTTCCTCTCTGTAAAAAATAAATAAAATATATATTTTTTTAAAAAGTCTCTGAGACAACCCACATACACAAACTTCCTTGGAATAATTGGTATTGGTGGAGGTGAAGGTCAAACATGTTACATGTAGGAGCTGAGGGTATGTGGGATGCTCCAACACCCTTACTCCATGTACTATGAGCTAGACATGACCAGTGTACCCATGAGCAGCTTTGTGCACAAGGCAGACTTGTATGCAAATGCAGTTTTATCTGGTTCTCCACATAGAGAGGAGGACACGGCTGCATTGGGAACGTTACGAAGGAGAAAGATAATTATAAGGATAGCAGTTCACTGGCCAAGAGCTTGGCACAGGCCACCTGGGGAAGAGTATGTGCGAAGCCATTGCCTTGTGCCATCCCCACCCTCCTGTCTTGCCTTACTTTAATCCAAGTTCAATCTCTCCTGTTACTCTCTTGTGATCCTCACTAAGATCTTCTCCCTGGAGGAATAGCAGCGTAACTTCTGGGGTCAGACTACCCATGTACCATTGCTAATTGTGTGTCCTTGGGAAAACTCACTTAACCTTTCCAAGCCTCAGTTTGCACATCTGTACAATGGGTATGGCAATGGTAATATTTACACCAGCTAACATGACAGAAGTGCTTACTATATATGACAGTCATGTGGCTAACAACACTTTTTTTGATGAGATTATCCTTTAATCCCACCCCCCCCCCAACCAACTTCCTAAACTGGTATTATCCCCATTTTAGAAATGAAGAAATAGATTAAGGATAGAGTGACTTTTCCATGGTTACACAGGCAGTGAATCAGGTTTATCTGCCTTCAAGATTCCAAGCTTTTCACCCCTGCGCCACGCTGTTGGCAATGATAGCATTTTCTCATTGAGCTGTATAGAAACTTCCAGTACAGTACCCACCACATATCAAATGACCAACAAAGGTACTAGTAAGTCACTGTTATTTCCCCATAGGCCAGGAATCTCAGTGTCTCACATCAGGGGCTCATGCTACCCCCTCCACTAAGGCGGTAATTCACACTCTGAACTTGAGAATCTCAATAACTCACCCTCTTCATGGCTGCCTGATGCTTTAACCAATCTCCTTCTCTGCTCTATAGCCAGTCACCTATGGCCTCCCAGACCTATCACGTTAAATTTAGACTCTCTAGCCTACCCCTGCATGCTCACCAGTCAAACCTTGTAGTTGAAATAGCATGGGCTCTGGTCTATCAAACCTCAGTTCAAGTCCGCATGGGGTTGCTGTGAGGATGGGATGAGCTGGTAGAAGTAACGGGCTCTTCTATCTATGAGGACCCCAACAGCTTGGGGTTCCTCTCCATGTGCTCTGCCCTCTAGACCACAGAGACACCCCAGAAACCCAAGGGGATCCTTATCCTATTTCAGAAACTGGTATCTCCAGATCCACTGGCATGCTGCTCTTACATTCCCCCTGCAAACCAGCCCACTCTCCCTGAGCACAGGAAGCTGTGTGAAGAGAAGAAGGAACTGTCTTTCCTCACAGTGATGAATAATGCTTTGGAGAGAAACCATCACTTGTGTCCTTCATGGGCCTCATGCGGTTACCTTATACCACTTTCATTTCCTCTGACATCTGCAACAAACTTCAAAACCCATTGTGGACCAAAGGCATTGTAATCCCCTCAGAGGGATGGACTCAAGAGTTATTTGCAACACACAATTGCACAGCGAGGCACTGAAGAGCCTCACGTTTAGCATTGGATTTTTCTAAGGTGGTTTTATGGATTGGCAGGAGGTGATGGGGGAATCTGGCCACATTCCCAGGGCCTGGCAGCTGATATGCCAAATGGCCCTTTCTTTCAGGGCCCTGACCGTTCTTCCTGCTCCCTGCATGGATAGCAGAGGCTGTCCCTCCTGCACTTAACCTCCTGCCACCACTCGGCCTGTCCTTTTCGGATTCTGTAGCGCAGCCTCTGACCACCTCTGGCACCAGCCTCCTCGGCAGCGTGAAGCCGGGGGAGAGGAACAGATTTCAGACACCCACTTTGGTTCTGAAGCAAAAGCAGTTTTCCCCATGCTTGCTGCTCTGCAGAACACAGAACAAACTGTTTTAAACACAAAGCGAGGGAGGCAGGGAGGTGTGGGATTCTGGGTGTCTGCTCTCAACTCTGTGCTTCAGTCCCACATAAGGTCTCACTCTAATGTTCTAGAATGTTCCAGGGCCTGACTGGGTGCTCAGGGTCAGACCTGACTCCATGGGTATCAAAATCCGATATTTAATAGAGTCTAATTCCAACTTTCATTTCACTTACTCATTCCACAAAGGCTATAAAGGGCACCCACACCCATTATCTCTTTTTTCTTTTAATATATTTTATTGATTTTTTACAGAGAGGAAGGGAGAAGGATAGTCAGAAACATCAATGAGAGAGAAACATCAATCAGTCACCTCCTGCACACGCCCCCACACACACACTGGTACATTGCCCTTGACCGGAATCAAACCCAGGGCCCTTCAGTCTGCAGGCCGAAGCTCTATCCACTGTGCCAAACCAGCTAGGGCCCATTATCTCTTTCTGATTCTAAGTCCCCAAGAGATGAGGTATTGCAAGTGGTGATAACAATCATGGATGGCTTTTATCATGAGGACACAGGAGGAGAGGTGAAGAGATTTTCCTAAATGTACGTAGCTCCAAGCTGACAACATCTGTTATTGCAAAATACCATCCAATGTTTCCTTACACCCAAGTAGCTCTCATTCCTGGCTGCACAGAGAATCACTTGGAAAGTTATTTAAAAGCACCAACACTCGTGCCCCACACCAGTCCAACTGAAATGAATTTCTGTGACCTGAGTATATGAACTCCAGCACTGATTTATTTGTTTTTCTCTGTCTCATCTCAATGGCAGGGTGTTATTCAAGTCAGTGTCTTCAAAGCCTGGCACAGTGTCTGACCCACAGTAAGGGCCCAGTAAATATTGGGTGAGGAAATAAATGAGCAGAAGCCTCCTTCCCAGGAAGCATAAGAGAAACAGGGTCAACCCTGCCCCCATTTCTATAACTTATTTTCCTTCTGCCTGCCAGGGTGGGCACCAACAAAAAGGATAATGATGCAGGTGACCCAGCAGAGATCAAGAGAAACTCCTTGGGAATTTTCTTTCTCCTGTCAGAGGATTGCCTTGGTGAGCCATGATTTACTGTCTGCCACTCTTATTGTGTATCACCTGAGCTTTTAAACATTTTCATTTCAGTTTCCATGGATGAGATAAAAAGTAAAGGTATCAAACTTGATAAGCTTGAGGATTCAGATGAATAGCATTCTCACATACATATAAGCTACATCTGTCCTACGGGAGGATTTCTATCCCATCATCACCCATCCTCCTCATCCTCCTCCTCCACCACTATCATCATAATCATCCCCCCATCATCATCATCATCATCATCACCACCACCGCCATCATCGTCATCCCCCACCATCATGATCATCAGTCACCATATCCATCCATCTTCATCATCATTATCCACCACCACTATCATTATAATCATTCCCCACCACCACCATCATCATCATCATCATCACTCACCATCATCATCCTTCTCCTATTCATCATCACCATCACCATCATCATGGTTACAATCACAACTAATAGTAATTGGACATATCCAATATGGAGTCAGAATGTAGCTTGCCCGAACTCACCTAGCTTGGACTTGGCAGGGCCAGGATTCAAGACCAGGCAATCTGAATGCTTAGTTACTAGAAAGGTGATTTCAGGTATGCGGAACAGGAAACAAGTGTGTGTGTGTGTGTGTGTGTGTGTGTGTGTGTGTGTGTGTGTTGAATAACCACCACCCAATAAAAGAAAAAGAAAACCTCCAGAAATGAGAATTAATGTCAAAGATCTCCAATCAATTGGCAATCAGTTTATGTAGGAGACTGAGGCTGAGGGGAGAAATCATCCTCAGGTGCCGTTTCCTAAAAGCACATAAGCTCCACCATCCACAAACACAATATTTCATCCCAAGCAATCTCCGCTCATTGGACCATTTCATGACTCATGTGTTAGCCTTCATTTTTTTTCCTATCAGGAAAGAGGAAGGGGTCTCTTCCCACATTTACCACTGCAGTTAACCACCACTCAAGCTCAGATTACTTCTTCATCACCCCCCAGGTTTATTTCTTTTTCCTTTCTCTATTATACCTGCTTATGCTCAGACTGTCAGCAGTTCTCTCGCAGACTATGGAGTCCCTACCCCAGTCTCACCCACATGCCGCACCGCTAACAGAGCTCTTTTTAATGTTCACATTGGAGCACTGTCTCCCCCTGCTTGGCTTTTCTCAGCAGCTCCTACAACGTTCAGGATAAAGTAGAAACACACACCAAACCCATGACTGTTCAAGTGTTTGGGGCTCAGCATCTGTCTCAGTACCTGAGAGAGGCCAGGTACTCCATAAACATGTAGCAAATTGAATTACTGAGAGAGCTAATGAAGCCAAATAATGATGCTTGGAAGGAAAACCAAAGGAAGCCTTCATATTTTCCCCTGTCCATCATTCCCCAAAACACATCAGCTCCATCACCCACAAGCACAGAATTCCACTTCAATCAATCTGCACTCATTGGACCTTTTTATGATTTATGTTCTAGTCCCCAGTTTGCTTCTCTTGGGAATAAATCCGCCAGCATTCTTCTAGAATAGCCTAACCTTCTTGGCTCTGCTTTCTCCTCCTCTCTCTTCAAATGAGAAGTTTAATCTTAAATTCCTGGTGACTGTTGGGTTCCCAGCGAGGGTAGCTAGCCAAGGTGGCTGGAGTGATCTGATTCAGAAGCCAGGAGAGCAACACCAGTCTTCACTCAGAGTCTGTTCACTAGTCTCTTGGAACACAGTGAAGGGGATGGGTGTTAAGTAAGGTAATTTCTAAGAAGAGCTCTACAATTTGGGGACCAAGGAAGGGAGCCTTTATCCACTGCCAAGCCTGGGCTTCCTACACAGCACTGATTAGCCACATATGACTATTTAAATATAAATTTAAATATTTGGTTTCTCAATCACTCTAGCCACATTTCAAGAGTTCAATAGTCTTTACACTTTAAAGCCAATGCTCTCCTACCCCTGCCAGCCTCATCCCTAAAGATGCCAATTCAGTTGGTCTGGGACAGGGTCCAGGACGTTTTTTATTCCTTCAGTGAGTGTAATGTGCAGCCAGGGTTGAAAACACTAATCTGAGGCTTCAGTATCCAGCCTGTAGCTGTGCATCAGCTCACTTGGGGAATTTTTTATGCTTACGGATTTCTCAGCTCCACGCCATCCCCCACTGCATCGGAATCTCCATTAAGGAGCCCTAGATAATATGTACTAATATTTTCCCCAGAATATGCTGATGGACAGCAAGACGTGGTACAGCTAGTCCAGCTTCCCTATTTTCTAGGTGAGGAAACTGAGGCCCCAGAAGCTTGGACGACTTGTTTCAAATCAGTGGAACCATGTGAACGGACACAGGGCCTCTCGCCTTCTAATTTGGTCCTCTCTTTGCTGTGCCATGAAGCCATCAGGTACGAAATGTTTTCTCCAAGGAACAGGGGCTTTGTAGGAGGGGCATGGGCTTTGCTGACAGCCCGCCTGAGATCTGCTTTTAGCACAAGTGAGCTATGTAACTTACGCCTCTGTTTGCCCATCTGAAAAATTGGAATAATAGTAACAGTCACAGCCTTAACGGGTCGCTGTGTATATTTTCAGAGGTAATGCACATAAAGCACTTGGCACATAGGAGGTGCTTGCTCAGGCTGAGTTGATGTTAATAGGGGTGATGATGGTAGCCTTGACCATCAAGCCCCAAGCACCACATCCATCATGGACTTCTTAATGTCTCACTTCCTACTTATTCCTACCCTTCTGAATTGCCAGCACCTTTGTCTTTACCTCCCATCCGCAGCCCTGACTTGTGTGTGGTTGCCTAGTTGCTGAGAGGCACAACCTCGCCTGCCCCTCACACTAGAATTCTACAGAGCAGGGCACCAGGCCCTTCTGAGTCCTCCTCAAAACCTTGCATGGCACCAGGCCACTACCTTAGGAACTTAGGAATGAAAGTAAGACAGGTATTCTGAGTCTGCAAGGCTGCCAGTGGGATAAAGGGAGACTAGTGCTTTATGTATTTATGAACCTGCCAGATATGCTGCTCTAGAAAGAAACATACATATACTGATTGCCTTTCTTAAATAAATATATATTAGGGGCCCAGTGCACAAATTCGTGCACCTTGAAAGGAACTGTGGGTCGTGAGGCTGCAGTGGGCACAGGTGCGGGTCTCGGCCCATCCTCTATGCCCCTGCCTGGCCCCTTCCGCCGCGGCCCCCGGTCTCCTGTGTGCTGGCAGCCCCGCTCCCGCTGCCACCACTCACTCCCACTGATTGCGACCCAGCACCGTCAGCGGGTGTGAGCAGCCCCAATCGCCCCTCAGGAGCAGGGGTAGGTGGAGAAGCGCTGAGGGGCGATCCGGAGTGGTGCCAGGCACTGGCAGCAGGTGTGAGCAGGGCCAGTGCCGGCAGCAAGTGCAAGCACCAGGCGGGACCGCGGCAGCGCGTGAGAGCAAAGCATTTTCAGTAACCACCAGAGGCTTGCCCTGATGACAGCGACCGGTGCCCCGCCTTGATCTGGCGCCCCTGCTCACCTGCTCCACCATCCCGCCACAGCCGACACCCGCCATGTTCCATGTGTGCCCCCCTGGTGGTCAGCACACGTCATAGCAACCAGTTGTTCAGTTGTTCCACTGTTCAGTCTATTTGCATATTAGCCTTTTATTATATAGGATAGTATATATATATATATATATATATATATATATATATATATATATACACACACACACATATTTCAGACAGGAAGGGAGAAGGAGAGAGAGAAAGAAACATCAATGAAAGAAACATCAACACATTGGGGATCGAGCCTACAACCTGGGCATGTGCCCTGACTAGGAATTGAACCACAACCTCTTGGTCAACCACTGAGCCACCTGGCCAGGCTACTGATTGCCTTTCATTCATTCAATGAATTTAACAAACTCTGATTATGTGCCAGGCATTGTTCAGGGGAAGTGAATCTAGAGAAGAAGGCTACCAAAGCGAAGGTCCCTGCTTTTATGAAGGTTCCATTCTTAGGGGATTAGATAGACAAGGAAGAAGGAAATCAATACATAGACTAGTTTCTAGGAAAGCAGATGAGCAATGGTTCAGGAGTGGCGTGGAAAGCCCGGGAGCTCTGCTTTAGATCACCCGGTCGGCCACATTGGCACTTATCAAAGGGATGCCAAGGAAAAGCCAGCCAGGAAAAGCTGAGGGTGGGGGTGCAGGTAAGGAGAGCCATCCAAGCAGAAAGAACAGTGTGTGCAAAGGTAGGAAAGGGTTTAGCAAGTTCAGGGAACAGAAGGAAGGTCAAACAGCTGTCATTTAAAGGAAAGTGGTGGGAGATGAGTTAGGATAGTAAATAGAGGCTCTATCACACAGCAACTGTCCGGTAGATCTGGAAGGGCGTCTGGATTTAATTCCTAGGCCCATTTCATTCCAAACAACACCTCTGTTAAATGCACCATTAGTGTCTCCCAGCAGGGGAGCTGGGAGGGGACCTGGAACGGAGCATGTTGGGGTTTCATGTGAGCCAGCCCTGTTCTTCCCTTTGGAATTCTGATCTGTGCCCAGGGGGCAGCCTACATTGAAGATACCGTAAAGCATGTAACTGTCAGCTGTACCAGTTAGTCGATTGGTACCCTAACCTCTAATGGAAAGGCTGGAACTCCCATGTCTACCTGGGCATTCCAGACTTTTTCTGTTCATCATGCAGAGCTAAGCTCTCCCTCCAGCGAGTCATACAATGCTGGAGGAGAGAATGGACAAATGCATGGAGAGATGTATTTCTTGACTATACCAAGAACAGCCCAACATCCTCTGCATCCATCAGAACTGCCGATGATTGATGCTCTTGGCCCCAACCCGGCTTTCTGGATCGTTAGCAGGGCTGGCCAAGAAGAGACACCTGCTGAGACTGAGGCTCTTATTTCTATGCAAGGACATAGCAAAGGTGGAAGCTGGCTTCACCCAAGTGCTCTGTCAAACTGCAGGTGAGCATCGAACTCAAATCTTCCAAACAGGGTCGTTAGCAATTACAGATCACCGAGGCTACACAGGAGCACCATTTGTTGTTGTTGCTGCTTCTATAGTTATGTTTTATTTTGTGTGTGTTTGTTTTTTTGTCAGTTCCAACTGTAGCTAAGCCATTGGCCTTGCTCTGTGCATCTGAAGCCACTTTTTTCAGATCCCTTTTCTTAAAGAAGCATGAACCTCCCTGAGGCATATTATAGGCATCTGTTATTCTGACCACCGACCATCCTTTCTTCCTTTACTGATAATAGAGAATTTCCACTGGGAGCCATCCTTCCCCCTCTCTCAGTCAAGCCAATTGGCTCATCCAATCCCCACAATGTCAGCAATTAGTGCAAGGGTAGGAGCATGTCCTAACCTGGCCCATTCAGACTGACTCCCAGGATTTGTGGAGAAAGCAACTAAGAAAAGACAGTTTCTCTTATTGTTAGACTTGAGTTTCTGGCAGCCATCCTGCACCACTATATTCCATCCTGAGAAGGAACCCATCAAAGCCAAAGGCAAAGCTGAAAGACAGGGAGTCACCACGTTCTAACATCCTTGTTGAGCACCTTGTTCAAGCCACACCTGCAGCCGAGTACCAATGCTGTCATTGCATGTCCCAATTAATTATCTCTTTCCAGCAGTTCTCAATCTGTGGGACGCAACCCCTGAAAATACATCCTGCATATCAGATATTTACCTTACGATTCATAACAGTAGCAACATTACAGTTATGAAGTAGCAACGAAAATAATTTTATGGTTGGGGGTCACCACAACATGAGGAACTGTATTAAAGGGTCGTGGCATTAGGAAGGTTGAGAACCACTGGAGCCAATTCAAATTAGCTTTTCTGTCACTGGCAACCAAAGATTCCTGGTGCCACTGAGATTAGGAAAAAAAAAAAAAGAATAATGTGATTCATTTCTAACTCACCTTCCAAACTTAGATCAAGAGAATTCAAACTACACAGTGGTGTGTTTCCCTTCTCCATCCTTCCCTTTTCTTACCCATGCTTTTCCCCTTGGAACAGCTGCCTCTCTCCACATATCTCCCTCTTCCTGCATGAGCTCTTTATCCTTTTTTTATTGTTGATTTTTCTTCAATATGCCTCTGTGATTGGTTTCTTCTCACAGTCTGACAGCCACCGCCACCACGACCCAGATGAAAGACATGACAGTTGCCACTGGTAATAATCATTTGTCATTAAACTGTTGCAGGGAAGAGAAAAAGCAAACTGGCCGTGTTCGTTACATCTCCATCTCTGGCTGTCACACTCGGAGGGGCTGCTGTGGAACTGCAGGAGACAGCTTTATTTTTGGAAAAAGGAGAGTCTCTGGTGTTCCCATAACACCTGCTGGGGGCAGGCCCTGGTGGTAAACATCAGAGTACAAAGGTCCTCTTCAAAACGCCCATTTCTCCAGGAAATGTCTACAAGCAGCTCTGAGAGCTGAGCCTGTGGAGAAAACTGCTTCTCCCTTTGGGAGTCTGTATGTTCATGTTCTTAAAGGCCCAGAGGTTGGTGCCAAATAGACAGAGCGTTCAAGCCTTGGCTCTTACTCTTACTAATGTCAGGACCTTGGGCAAAATCCTTAAGGTCTTCGGGACACCACTTTCTCATGTTAAATGGAGGGAACATTAGTCCCTACTCTCGGGAGGTTGGTGGGACTGCGATAATGCATAGATTCCTCTCAGCACATACCAAGAGCTCAACTCACGGGAGCTGGGATTAGGCTGTTGTCACCATGAAAGAACTACAATGACAACAGTGAAACCCAAAAAGGACAGCCCACCAGCACAGCATCAATGCAAACAGAAGAGGTGCCCTGTGGCATGTCCCAGTAACAACCTGACACCAGGCTCCAGAGCAGCTTGTACTGTGTGCCGGGCACGAGCTGAGGACCGACAGGTAGACAGCTCGGCCCAGTGTTAAAACTCAACCCCTTCGTATAGTTTCAGTTTTGCAAGATGAAAAGAGTTCTGGCTACGGATGCTGGTCTTGGTTGCACAGCAATATGTAGTACTTACTATCACTGAACTGTACACCAAAACAGTCAAGATGGTCATGTTTATGCTACATATATTTTCCCATAATAAAAAATGTTTTAAGGGAGGAAAAAAAACCACAACTCAACCCCTTCAGTGCTGAGCAAACCAGAACCGCTCCTCAGCCAAGCAAAGAGTTTCAAGTGCATTTAGTCCTCACACGGTCCTTCCCATGAAGCATTTCTGTTCCCATGCTGCAGTTGAGGAAGTTGGGGCTTATGAGGATATGCCTTGTTGCTTTAATAAACATAGGGAGCACCGGGGCCTTGTCCACTGCAGGTGCCACCCGGGGGGTGCAGGCTGGAGCGCTGCCCACAAGCTCCCAGGCAGCACGTATGTGCTGGTCCAGGGACCGAGCTTGAGGAGCAACAGGAGAGGCTCAGTGACATGGCCGTGGTCCCGGGCAGCATTGGGCAACGCAGAGGTTCAGACCCGACCCGGGGTCTGACCCGTAGCAGCCTTCCGCCATGACACCAGGGGGGCTCTTTCTTCCAGGGAGGAGTGGGGAGTGACACAGACAGTGTCTGTGGTCGGAAATCCTCACCTGTGAGTTTCCATCAGGCCTCCCCTCTGGGGCTGCGACAGCCGCATGTCACAGCCTGTCAGCACTGTCTTATCCGACAAAGTGCTTGGGAGAGGCTGAGTCAGAAGGCACTGCACTGCGAGGAAGGAAGGAAGGAAGGAAGAGGGGCTGCTCTGGGGTGAGCCACCCCACTCCTGGGAGAAAGCTGGAGCCCCCCAGGAACCAGCGATTTCGGGGAGGTAGGTGCCCACACCCATCTGGGTGAGAAATGATTCCCCTGGGAGCAAAGCCTCCCTCTCTCCTGCGTGCGGCCCTGAGGTGTTCACACTCGAGGGAGTGGCTGAGTCTTTCCCAGCCTCCATGTTTTCATCTTTGGAATGGCCCCAGGGGGACTGGTTACCTGGAGGGACGGTGGGCATCAGGGACACCGAGAAACACAAATCTCCGCGAACTGCAAAGTGGGGGCCCACGTGCCAGCTCTTTGGGTACAAACGAGCACTGCCACCTCCTCTCTCCCCTCCTCCCCATCCACCCCCACGGTGCTCCTGGGTACACGCTGTCCAGGCCTCTACTGTGGATCTCATCACCTGGTATTTTAAGTGCCTGTTTAAATATCTGTCTCCATGTGACTAGATTAATGCTAATGCACTTCTGCAGCAACAGCACCCAGTCCAGCTCCTGGTACATGATGGAACCCAGAACATGTTAGCTGGAGGCATAAGTAAGCAAAGGAAAGAAAGAAAGAAAGAAAGAAAGAAAGAAAGAAAGAAAGAAAGAAAGAAAGAAAGAAAGAAGTGGGTTGTAGGTATGACAGAGTGATGGAATGAATGAATGACTATTCAGTAAGAGTGGCTGAGTCAGGGGCTCATCCATGGAGTTAGGAAGGTGAGCGCTGTGTGGATGGGGGTGTGACGTGCAGGGAGCTGGGGGGCAAATCTGAGTTTCTGAACCACAGGAATCTTTTGCTACCCAAACATTCATGACCTGAAGGCAGGAAACAAATACAGAATTTAGGGGGTGAGGTTGGCATTCCTTGCTATCTGAACTCTTGCTACCTGCCCTCCAGAACTCAGGAACCAAACAGTTCCAGAGGAAAAGGCTATCTCTCCCTATCCAAACCCAGGAATGGAACAGATTCCATCAAGAGCCTGTGTCCACGCTGCTGTCAGCACTGACTCTGGGCTCTCGGGACACACTGCTTCCCTTCCCCAAACTCCACCTCACTCCCAAGCCCCCTTTTCTGCCTTCCCCTCCCCATTACATACCCTCAGCATAGCAGCCAGACACAAAAGACCACAGACTGCCTGGCTCCATGTATATGGCGCGTCCAGAACAGTCCAATGCACACAGAGAGCAGACCAGTGGTTGCCCAGAGCTGGAGATGACAGGAATGGGGAGTGACTGCTAACGGATATGGGGTTTCTGTTTGGGGTTCGGGAAATAGATAGTGGTTCCCTGACATTGCGGATGTACTTAATGCCGCTGAATTGTACACTTTAATATGGTTACAGTGGTAAGCCTTAAGTCTACTTTATCACAAGGATAAAGACAGAATAAATAAAGAAAGCAAGCAGGCCCTACAGCTGGGGTTGGCTGCTTCATCTAGGTCCCTTCAGTCTTGTAACCCCTCTGGTGAGATGAAGGTCCTTAGATCTCATGGTCCCTTGAGGAAGAACGCCTGGGAGCCTGCAGGAGCACGCTGTCATCCATATCTTCCTGCTTCCCCCGGGTATCTGAAGTCCCCAAGCAGCCTCATGGGCATCAATCACCCACCTACCTCATAGAACCTACTGCTTGAGGGGCTGTGACAATGGTCTGCTCCCAAGCAGGTGTGGCCCTTCCTGTCCTCTCACAGGCTCAAACGGGATGGTACAAGCTTGGCCAGAGCACAGACCCAGCAGGATCACGGGAGGAGAGCTGGTGCGGTGGAAGGCACACGGATATCGGGATGAGGCATATCTGCGTTCACACCTCCGTTCTGCCCCGTGCTAGCCTTGTGGCCTTGAGAAGCTGACTCAACATCATCAAGCCTCCGCTTGAGACAGGAAAAGCAATCGCCACCCACCTCATGGATCAGCTGAGCTCATGTACATAAACCTGTCAGCACCATGCCTGACCCACACCGGCTACTACCTACCGATTATTGCACTCCAGTCCCTTTTCCACATTACCTTGTTTCATCGTTAGCACGACCCCAAGGAGTAGGCAGTATTCACGTCAAAGTGAGTTCATTGGAATGCTGCTGGATGTTAAAGCCCTAGCTTGCCACCACTGGGCAATGTGCACCCTGCTCTTCTTCAACCGTAACCTTTTTGCTCCCTTTCCTTGACCCAACGCTGGCTCCTGCTGCCTATACTCTAATGTTGCCTAAAGCTCCCCCTTCCTCAGCACAGCGCGGGTCATTGCCGGCTTCTCCCTCTGAAGTAATGCCTCCACAGCAGGAGTATGAGCCCTAAACTAATGCCAAGAGATTTAGCAAGCTCATCTGCCCCATTTCCCTTGGACATAATATTCTACTTTCTAATCACTTGCCCATGAAGTTTATAGATCCCGCAGCGTCCTGTCGCGCATGTAGACTGGGGCATCTGAAGGGCCTCAGATTTATGCATTTCATGCTCTCAGAGACAAATAGACCAATATGGAATACCACTGGCTCTTCGATCAGGGCCACCATAAATGCTCATGTGCGCATGTGCGTGCTCCCGCACATGAAAAAGCCAGCATTTGTTTGTTCTCTGCGACAAGCATTAAGCCGAGATCCACTTGAAGCTCAAAAAAGAAGAGGGTGAGTTGTGATCAGAGTTTACCAACACAATGGTCCTCTGAGCACAAATTAGGAGCATAAACTAGGAGTTGGAAGGGAGTGATTTTAACAGAAAAATTGATGGTATGACTGGTTTCCTGAGAGGTAACATAAAAGGGGAGAGCGCTAGCCTCTGACGAGGGTTTCAAATCACTATTTATTATTTACTTATTTATTTATGAAAAAAACACAGTTGACAATGGTCGGGCTCTGACCTGGGGCCTCCCAGTTGCAGCCACACTCAGTGCTGGCTTCATGCAGGGCCCAAGTCAGCTGACTCCTCCTCGAGCTCAGCAGGTGTGTCTTCTCCAGCCTCGGACACAGAGGAACTTCAGGGCCTCAGAGGCAAGGGGAGCCCTGACAGGTCACCCGCTGCCCTCCAGCCCCAACACTCCCCCTCACCCTCAGATAGTTCACATTTGTTTCAGCCCTTGCAGAAGCCATGGGAAATCGGTAGATGGGTCCCTTTCTTCCCTTTTTAGAAAGAGAGACCTGAGGCCGGAGGGTAGGGGAGGAGGTGGGCCCCAGGGGAGGTCCTGCCTTCTGGCTCATGGTGTAGAGTGCCACTGACTCTTGTTCCAAAGCACTTAACGCCTTTATGTTCCAAACAATTTCTATGATTTATTTATTATGTTTATTGTTTCCTGTCTGACGACTGTCCCTGATAGAATATAAGGAATATTTTTCTTGTTCATTGATGCATTTCCAAGTATTTGTAACAGAGTGTGCTGTATAATGGAGCGTAATACATATATTTGTGAAATTGAATTGAAGATATTCAAATTGTTGGAAGGAAGGGAGAAAGTCAGGCAAGGAGAAAGTAGGGAAAGAAGGAGAAAGGAAGACAGAGAGAGAGGGAGGAAGGAAGAAATAAAAGAAGGGAGAAAGGGAAGGGGTGGGAGGATGGAGAGACAGAAAATGAGTGAGGGGGGAAGAAATAAGGAGCTAAGGTTTTCTACAGTTGATGAAAAGAATCCACTGAGGAATTTTAAGCAGAGATGTGACATAATCAGATGTTTTCTTCTGAAGGGACCACTCTGGCTGGAGCATGAACAGCTGGCGGAGGGGAAGACTAGAGGCAGGAGGAGCAAGTCAAGAGGACACGGAAGCAATCCCAGAAAAGGGGGAAACACCTGAACTTGAATAGTGTCAATGGAGACATAGAAGAAATATCCCAAAGATGCTTAGGAAGTCCATTCAATTGGCTCTGGCAACCAACAGATGGGATGGGATGGGATGGGATGGGATGGGATGGGATGGGATGGGATGGGATAGGATGGCATGGGGATTTTGGCATTTGGAGGGGGAGGGACTTAAGGAGAATGATTAAAGGAATGTGATGTCACTTACCAAGGTGGAGAACAGGTGCGAACACTTGTACCCCTGGCACCTAGCATGGTATCTGACATAGAGAGGTGGCTCAGTAAATGTTTGTTAAATGAAGGAGGGATCAAGGCAGACAAGCAGGTACTGGCAGGAGAAGGGAATAAAGGTTTGGACGAGCTGCTTGTGAGATGCCCAGGTAGATGAGCCCAGCAGGCAGCAGGAGATGCAGGTCTGAGAACAGAAAAGAGGATAGAGCTGCCGTGTCAGAGACAGGAGCTATGCTCCTGCAGTGGCTTTTGGACAGCGGTAGATGACATCTAACCCACGCAGAATGAGACGAGCCTTGAGAACTTTAGGAAAACATTAGACTGCATGGGCTAGCAGAAGGAAGGATCCATGAAAAGGAGACAGAGAAGCCATGCAGGAGAGACACAAGGAGAAAGCAGGGGAGCATGAAGACTCAGAAGCCAAAGGGAGCAGAGAGCTGAAGGTGGAGGGAAAGGTGAGAGGTGTCCCAAGTGTCCAGGAGGACAATGACCAGAAGGGATTGCTGCACAGGCAGTGAGAGGGTCACTGGGGCTTTCGCAGGAGTGGAGGCACAGAGGCCAGACCTCAGCGACCCAGAGGGCAAAGGAGACACAAGAAGTAAAGCAGACAGTGGAAGAAGACTCAACACTCTCCAGCTAATCTGTGCTTCCTCTCCAACACCAAGGTGTTTTGAGGCAGAGAGAAGGATCCCTCTGCTACTGGGATCAAACGGGGGGCAGCTGGCTCCTCCCCTGCGTTCTTTTCCCATCCACCGGTTCCTTGACATCCTTCCTCCTGTGCCAGACAAAGAAACGTGTGCAAGAAAACACAGGATGTCCTCAAACAAGTCCCTCCCTGCTGAAGGACAATGAAGGGAATGTTCTCCTTATTGTTTTATTCCAAATGCAGGCTTGCAATATACCTTCAGTGTTGAAGAATGGGGTTCCTGAGTTCTTCATTCTGGGCATCCCTTTCTCTTTGCAGAGAAAATATAAAACCTAATCGTGTTCTGCTCCCCAGAACATAAATGAAGTAAAGGCCGGACGCGGTCAGCCGACTGAGACAGCCTGAGCCTCACCGACAGCCTCTGGAGTAGGGACGGCCTCTCTTTGCAGCTCACACACCCGGCGTTATCTTCCTGTTGCCGGCTCAGTGAGGGCTGCCAACACCCTCTCACTGGAACAGGACAAAGAGAACCGGACACGTAGGGGCCACTGAGCACTCGGCTCATTAGCAGCCCGCTCAGATGCCTCTTTCTCTAAAGCTCACGTGACATGGCGATTGGACAATTCTGGCATAAAAACCCAACTCTCTTCACGTGTTTCATCCCTTGCCAACCAAATTTCAGGCCACAAATTAGAAAAACAGAAGCACTGCAGGTACCAAAAAAAGCTGGGGATTTAATGAGCCTTTTGCCTCTAAATGACTCTATCTCTCCACACTCAGATGAAATGCCTCAATGAAGCGAGCCAGGCTGTGGCACGAGCCCCAAGACTCATTCTCCGTCAAAGTCCTCCTTTCTCTGGGTCATAGCATGTTCATCCTGTCAACCAGTGTCAAGTTTCTAGCCAGAGGTGGGAGATTTGCTCCGCGGTGGTTTTTATGCGAACAGTGGCTGTAACCATGGGGCTGCCCTCCCCTGAGATCATGATGCACTTATTCTGCAGGCTGTCTGGTTGGGATTGGGAATGAGTTTGGCGTCATCCCTGGAGGCATTCTGTAAACCCTCGCAAACAGTGCCTGAGTCAGGAGGCGGTTTCGCTGTCTTGACACCTGAATTTCTCTCCACTCTGGTGCTGACGACTCAGTGTCAAATGGCTCTCAGGACAAATATCACAAACCACAGTGTGGCCTGCAGATGCCAGCAGGGCCCTGTTACCTACCTGGGTAGGCTCATCTCAGACCACACGCTGCCGTGACCTCTCAGCCCCCTGTGCCCCCTGCAGTGCCTTTGCCGGTGCTGTTCCATCTCCCTCCTTCTCAGTCTCTTACTCATCCTTTATTTCACTGCTTGATCATCAATTTTTAAGGGCGGCTTTCCCTGACTTCCTTGATTAGGTAAATGTCCTCTCTCCTATGTTCTTCCTTGGATTTGCATAGCACTTAATGTGGTTGTTAATTCACATTAAGTAAGTCCCCCCTAATCCACAGGAAATATGTTCCAAGACCTCAGTAGGTGCCTGAAACCACAGACAGAACCAAACTCTATGTATACTATGTTGTTTTTTTCCTAAACATGCATGTCTATGATAAAATTTAATTTATAAATTAGGCACAGTAATAAATTAACACAAACAATTACAACAATATATTGTGATAATAGTTATGTGACTGTGGTCTCTCTCCCCCACTCTCTCTCTCAATATCTTGCTGCACTGTACTCACCCTTCTTCTTGTGATGCTGTGAGATGGTACAGTGCCTATGTGATGAGATCAAGTACACAGAATGGGGTGAAACTTAACACTTATGGATTGTTTTTTTCTGAAATTTTCCACTTCACATTTTCAGACCATGGTTGACCATGGGTAACTTAAACCGCAGAAAGCGAAACTGCGGATGGGGGACTACTGAATAGCTCTTTTGAATGCGTACCCCCACCACACACACACACACACACACACACACACACACGAGAACTATGTGTGGTGTTTGGTTTTGTTCCTTTGTCTTACTAATCACTATATCCCCAGCACATAGAGGGGGCTGACTTGGGTTTTGGTTTGGTTTACCGGCTCGTGATGAATGAGGTTAGGAGACTTGCCCAAGTGTGTCAGTGTGCACGAGGGCCTCCAGACACACAGCATCAAGGAGGACATTTAACTGGGGGTCTCTCTCCACCTCCAATTTCAGCGGCCAGGAAGCACAGTAGGTTACATGACCTCTGGTCGGGAATGATCAGCAGCCTGCGTATCATGCTGACAAGTCCCGGCCAGGCATCGGGGGCCGGCCCCTGCCATTATTTCCATGTCATGCCTTAGTGTTGCTGGAAAGGTTTTCCTGTTCAAGCTGGTGGTCAAGATGCAAAATGATTTTGCGGGAATGAGCACTCCTGCCTACTACCTGGTGAACAGGCAGACTTTGTTCAAATGCAGCTCACACCGAGGGGAGGAGCTTGAACAGACTCCATCATCCCGTGGGCTCCGTTGTCTGTCTTTTCTGTTATTGTTTTTGTTATTGTTTGCTCATTTTAATTTCTAAAGTTTTAAAACTTCTGCTTTTACCAATAAGCAACATCAGACCATATTTTAAGCAACGATGAATAAAAATCTCAGATTCTCAAGAGTTCTGAGTGAGTCTGGTGTATGAGGTGTGTGTCTTGGCAAAGACATTTCATTTCACTGATCCATGGAACCTTGGTTTCTTCGTGGAATGACAAGTAGAACCAGCTTCACCAACTTCCCAGAACTCTACAAAGGACCAGATGTCAAGTGTCACTTAACTGTGTTTCCCTTTAGTTAATTCATTCCTTCATCCTGTTATTTATTCATCTTTGTGCTGACGGCTGGGGATTCAGTGGTGAACCAAACCAGCCCTGGAACCCGCACCCACAGAGCTTATGGTCTAGATGGAAAGACAAGCATTCATCAAACAACCACGCACATGTAAAATTGCCATTGACATTTGCATTTTAAAGGAAAAGTATATGGTGCTTTAAGGGCACAAAATGAAGGAAGTTGAACAACCTAGGTGCTCAGAGATTCTCCCAGGAAGGGATGCTGGGACAGGAGTGACCGTGGTGACAGGAGAGGAAAGAATGCCTCCCTGGAAGATGAGCTTCACATTCAAAGGCAAGAGTGGGGGTCCGAAAGGAAGCCTTTGGGGCAAGGGGGGAGAGAGACCTGTTTTCTGCGCATAAAACATATTTTTATTCTTTTATACATAAAGAACAAGTTATTATCTATCTCTCAGCCCTCAGTTGCTCAGGGATCTTTTCACAGTTTCTGTCTAGTCTCTTTTAATAATTCCCTGGCTGCTAATCAGAGTAAAGGTGCTAATTACCTTATTAGCACTGTTTTGTTTCTCTGTGACCATGAAATGCTTTGAACTTCCTCCCACATGGGAATAGCATTGGCCTGTCACTCTGACCCTGTGCTCCTGCCTGGAGCCTGCTCTCAGCTACGAAGGAAGAGACAGACTACCTGGCACCAGACCCTCCTTACTCATGGGGAAGGTGAGTTAAGGAACCTGTGGGTCCCGGATGGAACTGCAAGCCCAGGGCTGCGTTTGCTGCCTGACAGTCGCCACTTGCCCCATGGGCCACCTAAGGAACATGGTACTTCACTTCCTCAGCATCAGGGTGCAGATACTGTGGTTTCCTTTAAGGAACCTTCTTTTTCATGCCTCCTCTAATGAAACCCCAATTCCCCTTGAAAGACATTATCAAGAACAAAATTTCAATCCACAGTTGTGCTCTGCTTATATTGAGCAGCCAGGGTGGCAGAAATGAAATAAATATAAACCCCGAGAGGTAGCTTCCCAGAGAAAAGGAGATTACTAAGATTATGCAATCACTTCATGCTTGGAGAGGGGCCAGAATCCCCAACCAAGGAAGGTGGGCAAGGCATGGGGCAATCGCAACTCCTCCTTAATTGAGAGATTTCTCAACCAAAACGATGACCAATGACAACTCTGAAGGGCTAGGTGGCTCAGAGAGGCATTCCCTGGAGCTCTTTGAACCTCACCTGAGGACTGTTCTATAGACATGAGCGGGAGAACATCACCTGAACCTCTTCCAAAGGCTTCCAGCCACCACGCTCTTAGGGTTCTAGAGTGTCACATGGGTCACCCTCGTGAGCAACACTTGCCAATGAAGATCCCCCTCAAAGGATAGGTTGGCTCATTTGTCGTATTTGTGGTGTGTGCTTCTCTAGGTTATCCTGGGAAGGAGGGATAGTGACTAAGCCTGTTAGGATCCTAGCTCTGCTCTCTCTGAGGTGGGGGACTTTGAGCAAACTGTTTAACGTCTCTGTGCCCTGGTTTCCTCCTCCAAAAGTGGGGATAACAACTATACCTGCTGCCTCAGACTATGAGGATTAAAGGTTGCAACTACGTAAAAGCACTTGGCACACAAAGAACTCCCAACAGAGTTAGTTACTGTAATCGCCATCATATGTCATCTAGTCCACCCTGAACTGCTATCACATGCAGCCTCCTTGAATGCTGACTTGCCACAGAGCCATGGCTCCCCATGTTGGGCAATATTGGCCTCCAAACCCATCTCTGTTGGCAAACCACACTGTTAGTTGCCAAAGTTATTATTGATTATCCCTCACACCTATGAATGATGCCACACACACATGCATATATATACACAACACACACACACACACACACACACACACACACACACACAGTTCAGTCCTGCTGTGCTAAATTTACCCATGGTCTCCTGGGTCCCTGGTTCCATAGATTTTTATTTGTAGAGTAGACCCAAGGTGTGGCACAGGAAGCAGTATTTTTAAAGCAGATTATGAATCATCAGATCCTCAAATTGGCCCTTAGGACGGATCCCATGGGACGGAAGCATCTTGCCAAAACAATTACCAAGGAACACAGTAAGCTGGGGGAAGAATGTTTGCTCCTACACTGTGCACTAGGTATCCATTGCCTATCTTAACTTTCATACCATATTGCAAACTACTTGAGGACAGAAATTAGCACTTGAATAGCTTCATACTCCCACCTTTCCCCAAACCACATAGACTAGTAGTAGGTGCTCAATAAATATCTAAAGTGCCTCAGCAGATTGCAAAGTCCACACAGGCATGGCCTTGCTCACTGTTGTATCACCTATGTGGGCACATAGGAGGTGTTCAACAGATATTTGTTGAATGAATTAATGATGAATATAGAGGAGGTATTATGTAAAATGCACAAAGAGAATCGATGTTAATTTGTGTTGACACAGACAAATGTTTAGCTTATGCCTCATAGCACACATTTTTATAATCACCTTTCCATGAAGCCACTGAACACTGCTGGAGCCTCTGATCGGGTGTGCTCTGCATCGATGCTGCCCCATAAGCACTCACTTTCAGTCAAATGTTTGGTTTGGAGTGTCACAAGAATGAGGAACCATTCGGACCACAAAAATAGGCTGAATTTGCATTCATTGGCTGCAATGCCCTGGAATCTGCCTCAAATGATTCACAGCCCTTTTTTCTATTTTTAAGAATTTAATTTTCTTTTATTTTTTTGTTAACGCTCACCTGAGGATATTTTTCCATTGGTTTTTAGGGAGAGTGGAAGAGAGAGGGAAAGAGAGAGAGAAACATCGATGTGAGAGAAACACATCAATTGGTTGCCTCCTGCACGTGCCCTGACCAGGACCCGGGCCGGGGAGGAGCCTACAATCAAGGTACATGCTTTTGACCAGAATCGAACCAGGGACTCTTTTGTTCGCAGGCCAATGCTCTATCCACTGAGCCAAACCAGCTAGGGCTCACAGCCTTTTTTTTTTTTTTTTTAATATATTTTATTGATTTTTTTTTGCAGAGAGGAAGGGAGAGAGATAGAGAGTTAGAAACATCGATGAGAGAGAAACATCGATCAGCTGCCTCCTGCACACCCCCCACTGGGGATATGCCCGCAACCCAAGCACATGCCCTTGACCGGAATCGAACCCGGGACCCCTCAGTCCGCAGGCCGACGCTCTATCCACTGAGCCAAACCGGTTTCGGCTCACAGCCTTTTTTAAAACATCTTCTCCAACTTTCTATGAGACAAAAAGGCTACATTCCTTTGCCCACCCCTGGCCCGCCCACCAGCTCTCATCTCTGAATCTGACATTGTGTCTCCTCCTATTTCAAATCCTCATACCTCCTAAAAATCCTCCAGAAAGCTCAGAATGGGCTTGTGGGTCCCACCTGGTTCTGAGAATCAAGTTATGGCACTTCGATTTCAGTATCCCTCCCATTTGCAGAGCAAGCCTCCTTAGTATTTAAATATGCAAGCCTAGTGCAAGCATGGTATGCGATCTGTGAACTCCTCACCTGGGATGATGCATTCCAGCCCTGCTCCGATTTGTTATACAGGCTTCCTGCTGTGCTAAAGCAAGGAGCCCAGGGGATCTGCAGGGAATTGCTGGTGGTGCCTCGTGGCTTTCTTCTTTTATTAATTAAAAAGTAGCCCATCGAAACAAACCTAGGGATCCTCTAAAGGCATGTAATTCCAACAATGCCAACACTCTGAGGGGTAGGAGATGGTGTGGCTTCAGGGTTGGGTCCCAACTCCGCTGGCTCAGGTAGGGGACAGTATGCCTAATGGTATGGAACATGAGCTTTGCATAGTGCCCTGCACACAGGAGGGGCTCAATAAATAATGTCTCACAGCAAATAATCCATTCACTTCAGTTGAATGAATATTAAATGAAATGCATCGAAGTCACTGAGTTTATAACAACCCAGGAAAAAGTTAAATGGAAAGTAAGACATAATTTTGCAGGTGTACCATGATCATTACTATAGTAAACAAACAAATAATATACTATATAAAATAATACAATGAGATTATACACCACAAAATAAAATAGGGATTGTCCCGGGGAGGTGGCAGATGGATGCCTTTATGTTTTCTTCCTTTGCTTTTCTATATTTCTCAAATTTTCTATAATTAACCTACATTTCCTTTATAAAAGAAAAATCAATTAACTTTACTTTTAAAATAGACAGCCCAGCCCTAGCCAGGTGGCTGAGTTGATTGAAGTGTCATCCCATACACCAAAAGGTTGGGGGTTCAATTCCTGGTCAGGCTGCATACATGAATTGTGGATTAGATCCTGGTTAGGGACCTAAGAGAAGCAGCCAATCAATGTTTCTCTCTCACTATGTTTTTCTCTCTCTCTCTCTCTCGCTCTCGCTCTCGCTCTCTCTCTCTCTCTCCCTCCCTTCCTCCCTCCATCTCTCTCTCCCTTCATCTTTGTCTAAAATAAATCAATATATATCCTCAGGTGAGGATTTAAAAAGAAATAGCCCAGATAAGTGTGGGAAACATATTTGTTGAAATCAACCAGTCCATCATTTATTAATTGTATGACCTGGGCCCAACATGTAATTTCTTGGTCTCAATTTCTTGATTTATATACTAGAGATAATAACATCTACCATTCAAATGAGTGACTGTTATTGTTTTCATTTACATGAGATAACTAATGCAAAATGCTCAGCACAATAATGCCTGGTATGTAGTAAACATCCAATAGATATTAGGTAGAGAAACGCTTGTTCATGTGCTCATTTCCTTAATGGCCCTTCATTAAGCCTCTACAATGTACCAGGAACCACTGCCTCACTGAAGCTTTAGCCCATGAGGAAGACATTACAAGCTTGAATCACCAGGCCCCATTCGAATGTCAATAGGAGACCCATCTTCCAGGCCCAGAACTCATCTATTGATATGGGGTCGCTGGTAGAATGGGGAAGCAAAGAGCTTTTAATATGTGACATCATGGATGAACCTCAAAGACATTATGCTTAAAGAATCCAGCCACAAAAGAATGCACCCTATACAATTTCATTTATAACATGACAGAAATTTTATATCAAGTTCAAAAATGTGCAAAACTACTCTATGGTGATTGAACTCAGAACAGTGGTTATCTTGGGATCAAAACAGAACTTGGGACACTGGAAATCTTTTTAAAATGTATATGACTAAATTGGACCCATCTAGATAATCCAGGATAATCTCTCCATCTCAAGGTCACAATAAAACGTCCCTTTTGCTGTGTAAAGTAACCTATTCACAGATTCCAGAGATTAAGAGCTGGACATCTTTGAGAAGCCATTATCCTGTCTACCACACACGATGTTACTGAGCACAGTGCCTTGCTTATATGTGCCAAAGAATGGTTAGTTGCTACGATATCACTATTCTCATTACACCAGATTCAAAGGAGAAGGAAATGACAGAGCCTCTGGGGCCAATAGGCCTGCAAATCTGAACCAAATAGGCTGGAAATCCGGAGGATGCTCAGGTCTTTCAAAACTGCTCCAAAAGATGAACAAATCTAAAGTTAGTTTCCATTGGAACAAAAGTTTCTAATAATGTAAGACTTTCTCACTAAATACTACCCATAGTCAGATGCTGGCAGAACAAACACTGCCTGGTGTTTCAGCATTTCCATACCAACAACCAGAATAGATTCCTCTCCTAACCCTCTGTGCCATACCAACCAGCTGGTCTGGTCTGACTCATAAATGGCTATCGCCTGGTGGTGGGTGACGAGAGCTCTGTAAACCATTTGCAAAGAACTCCTAGCAACTAGTGGGGTAGAACCAAAAATACGCTCAAAAGTTGCTTCAATTTCATTAAAAGTGGCGCAGCTCGGAAGCCAGGAAATTGAACGCAAAGCATATAGGGCTGGGCTATGGAATAGAGCAGGGGTGGACAACCTCTTACACGCCAGTAACTTTTGCTGGCACGCGAAACCCTCTCTTATAATCTTACATTTACAATTTTTTTCTTAATATCGACTTTTTTATTTTTCAGATAAATTCAGTGTAGGTGCATCTTAGGTAAATAAATAATTTTACATAACAAGTTATCTAAAGACCATAGACATGGATTGACAAGAGAGGGGAAGAGCAATTTCTATGCCTCTGCCTTAACTCTCCCTGCCTTCCTAGATCCCACCAGTGTTTTGGTTTCATCCACATATGCTTGTGAATCTTTGTTCTCAGTGATGAATTTTGTTAAGTCTCATAATAGGAGTAGCCTGATGGATGAAAGTAGTAGCTCGTGCATATCTCTGAAGGTCACGAAATATAAACATGATGTAAAATCTCTGTCATCAGTGATGCAGCAGCAAAAGTCCCACTGATAATATCAAACGAAGTCATAAAGTTTTCTGTCGGACTATCAGTATACATGTATACATTAAAAAATAAATGTATTTTTCATCATCGTATACTGTGTTTTTGTCGCTCGAATGAATTTTATTATTTCTTCAAGGTTCTTCACATATGTACACCTTAAGAGATATCAAGTAGGCGTAACATGTTCTCAAAAAATTAGGGTTGGCACGCAGAAGAATTTTGAGTCAGAGATTTTGCTGGTTTTGGCACGCACTCACGAAATGGTTGCCCAGCCCTGGAATAGAGGCTTTTTGGATGGATAGTGAACTTTCTCCTCCACTTTAAGCAGATATTGCCATAGATTCTGACACTGTTTAACAATCCCCCCACGCTCGATGAGACTGCTGGCTCCATGAGAGCAAGGACCATGCCTGCTTCAGTGTCTGGCACAGACAGGACCCAGTAAAAGGTGTTGAATTAAAGAATGAATGAATGGCTAGAGAATCACTGATGGGAAGACAAGCAAACCAGTATCACAAGCAAGGGTTAGTATTCTATGACCCATGGCCACACCCACAGTCTATTTTATATGGCCCCCAAACACAGCCACACTCATTCCTTAATGTATTGTCTGTAGCTGTTTTCCTGTTCCAACAGCAGAACATGTGGCTTCTTTGTCTGCCAAGCCTAAAATATTTACTATCTGGCCCTTTCCAGAAAACTGCTTTACAATATATTTTGGTAGCTCATCAGGATAATCTTGGGATCTTTTATATGCAGCTTCCTAGGCCCAGAATCTGAATTTTAACTAGTTCCCCAAACTCTGAGAATCCTTGCTCTAAAAGGGTAGTGATCTGATTTCACTAAACAGGGTTCTAAACATTTGGATTGAACCAGGATCACTAAAAGGTTTGTTAAAATGCAGATTGACGGGCTCTGCCCCCAGAGTTTCTGAGTCGGCAGGACTTGTATGGAAATGAGCCATTTTTTATCGTATTCCCAAAGGACGCTGCTGCTGCTGGCCCAGGGACCACACCTGAGAAGCACTCATGGGTTACCCAATGTCAATCACTTGTTTGAAGTCACTTGTGTTCCACATGCTAACAGTAGATTCTGGATTGAGTAGGTCCCACATTTTGCAATTTGGAGTGAATTCTTCCTGCAACTCTGTGGCAATAAAGAATATGAAGTATGAATGCACGGGGAGGCTAACGCAGCAAACTGACAGAGAGAAAGGCACTTGGTGGCTGCGTCTGAAATACAGTTTCGTACAGTGTTTCATGGCCTACAAAGTTGATCCCCATCTATTATCTCTTTTAAACCCTAGAATAACATTGTGGGGAGGCACTGCTATTACAACATGATCCTCCTCCCCATTTTTCAGGAGCAAGAATAAGGCTGAAAGAAGTTAAAGATGCAGGTGAGTGTCTCCCCTCCACTCCACCTGCCTGTTTAATGAAAATGTCTCTAAGCCTCGTCTAGCTTCCTTCTTTCTTCTCCTTCCTTATCTCTGACTTCTTCCCTCTATTGACCTTTTCACACTGGCCTCACCCATGCCCAAGTCTCTCCCTTCCTAAAAATGAACATCTTATAGCACTGCCTCACCTCCTAGATAACAACGTGACCACTCATCATCCCTCTGCTGCCAAAGAGCAAGCAGCCCATGCTCTCCACGGTGATCACTTGTCTCCTCTTTCGGCCCAAGAGCAGTCTGCCCTCCAGCTCTACCTCCTCACCTGTCATTCACTTCTCAACTCACCATCTGCTCTTCTTAGTCCTCACCCCTCCACAGAAACGGTTCTATGCCAGTGATGTCCAATAAAAATAGAATGCAAGCCACATAGATAATTTTACATTTTATTGCACAAACACATGGAATCAATTTTAATAAGGCTTCTTATTCAACCCAATATATCCAAAATATTATTTCAATGTGCAATCGCTATAAAAATAATTAGTGAGATATTTTGCATTCTTTCTTTTTCATAGTAAATGTCAAATCCAATGTGAATTTTACATTTACAGCACATCTCAGCTCAGTGTAGCCTCATGTCCACCGCACAGTAGCCACATGTGGCCAGTGGCCAGCAGATTGGTTAGCATAGGAGGTCTCTGTGCTCAAGATGATCTTCTGGTGAACACATCCCGCAAGCCCTTTTCAGAAATAAGGTTGGTGTATCTTTCATCTACTGTTACCTCGCTTTTCTCCTGGCCCACTTTCCTCCACTGTTTTCTGAGAAACTTTTTTCTGCTTGTCCTTCTCATACATCCCTGATCATTCCTTCTCATTGGCAACTCTTCCTTCACTCACCTGTTAAAGAGTTGGTGTTCTTGAAGGTTCTGTTTTGTGTCCATTGGTCTTCTCTTAGTAGGTCAGTTACTTGGAAATTTTATCCTTCTTTATGGTTTTAACTATAGGCTGATGGATCTCAAATCCACATCGATAGGCCTGCCCATTCCACTAGGCTTCTATATCCAAATATCCAGGCCTTCATGGGACCCTGTGAGCCAACTGAACCCAATGGATTCTAAAATTAATCTTATAATCCACCATCAGAACCTGCTCAGTGAATAACACATCAGTCCATGGGACATCAGATCAGAAACCCTGGAGCAGTGGTTCTCAACAGGAGGTGCTTATGCCCCCAGGAGTCATTTGGCAATGTCCGGAGACATATCAAATTTTCAAAGCTTCAAGGGAGGGTGCTACTGATATCTAATGGGTAAAGACCAGGAATGCTGCTGAATATCCTACAATACACAAGAAAACTCCCCACAACAAAGAACCATCCACTGAAATTGGATGCTTATCTTACATCATACACATTAATCAACTCAAAATAGATCAAAGGCTTAAATATAAGACCTGAAACTGTAAAACTTCTAGAAGGAAACATAGGGAAACACTTCACAACATTGGTCTTGGCAATGGTTTCTTGGCTATGACACTGAAGCACAGGCAACAAAAACAAAACTAGATAAGTAGGACAAAATCAACCTAAAAAGCTTCTTGCACAACAAAGAGGGGGAAAGAGAGAATGAAAAGGCAACCTCCATAATGAGAGAAAATATTTGCAATCATAAATCTGATAAAGGGTTAATTCCCAAAATATATGAAAATATTCTACAGCTCAATAACAACACCAACAAAATAACCCAATTTTTAAAAATGGGCAGAGGACCTGACTAGACATTTCTCCAAAAAGGATATTTTCCAAAGGCCAACAGGTATAAGAAAAGGTGCAACATCACTAATTACCAAGGAAATGCAAATCAAAACCACAATGAGATATCATCTCACACCTGTTAGGCTGGCCATTCTCACAAAACAAAAAATAATAATTGGTGATGAGGGTGGAGAAAAGGGAACCCTTGGGCATTGCAGGTGGGAATGTAAATTGGTGCACTCACTATGGAAAACAGTGTGAAGGTTTTGCAAAAAAAAATTAAAGTTAGAATTACCATATGATACAGCAATCCCACTTCTGGGAAATGAAACAAAATTATTGAAAACAAGATCTCAAAGAGATATCCTCACTCCCACATTCATTTGCAACATCATTCACAATAGCCAAGATATGGAAACAACTCAAATTTCCATCAACAGATGAGTGAGTAAAGAATATGTGGCATTAGATACATACTAGTGGCCCAGTGCTTGAATTTGTGCACATTGAAAGGAAATTAATTAGAAGAAATCTTTTAATATCGTTATTCGCCCTTTCTCTATAAGTGTCAACCAAATTCACAATTGACA
The DNA here is from genome assembly GCF_964212035.1 of Myotis nattereri. Lineage (NCBI taxonomy): Eukaryota > Metazoa > Chordata > Mammalia > Chiroptera > Vespertilionidae > Myotis > Myotis nattereri. Next base: position 94,790,404 of record NC_138079.1, on the reverse strand, counting down.
ATGACAGATTGAAACACACACGTGCAGTTGGCGCCAGCGAGAGCTTTATATATATATAGATAAACTTGCTTAATTAGACCTGCTTTCTGATTTAGCTAAACTTTTTCCAGCCCAGTGAAGCACCTCAACCTCTCTTTCAGGTAATTGTCAGCAACACAGCAGTAAATATCAACACGACGCAGATTTTTATTATAGATCACGCAGGGAGAACAAAGGGCAAAATACTTAACTGCAGTAGTGTTTGACTATGTTCTGCGCAGTGAGAAAACCTGAAGTCCTTTTCAAGGTCCATCATTTCTTACTTCTTTTCAGTCGGGTCAGGTTTCTAAGCTTTCTAAATCTTTGTTTTTTGGTTAATGAAAAGAAAATAGTATTCCACCAAGTCTTTTATCTACTTACTCCAGGACTTCTGTGAGGATCAAACAAGATGAGGCATGGGAAAATGCTTCACAGACATTTGGCTAAAGTGTAAAATGTTTCCACCTGGCTATAAAGCAAGTCATGTTCCTGGGCTGAAGAAACTCCAAGGAGACTAGTCACTAGGGAGGAGAAGCTGGGCGTTGCTACGTGATGTCATTACCCAGCGCCCACAGCCACCGTTTCTGGGCTGGGCTGGGCTAGGCTGTGGCTGTGGCCGCATTTTGCACCATGGGGTCTCAGCAGCATTGGCTGCAATTTGGTGGGGTGTCACTCCAGGGTGGTGGTGTCACAGCCAGTGCGTATCACAGCAGCTCCTGTGTTGAGTGTCTGCCCCCTGGTGGTCAGTGCACATCATAGCTACCGGTCGGACAGTTGGACACTGAGCATATTAACCTTTTATATATATAGATGATGAAATATTATCCAGCCTTAAAAAAGTAGAAAATGCTGCCATTTGTGACAACATGGATGGACCTGTAGGACATTATATTATATTAGATGAAATAAGCTAGACACAAAAGGACAATTACTATATGGCACCGCTTAAATGAGAAATCTGAAATAGTCAAGCTCATAGAAGCAGAGAGCAAACTGGTGGTGCCGGGCCTGGGGAAGGGAAATGAAATGGGGAGCTGCTGTCCAATGGGTATAATTCCTTATGGCAAGATGAGCAAGTTGCAGAGACCTGTTATAAAACACTGTGTCTGTAGTTAACAATACTGTACTGTACACTTAAAACTTGTCAAGAGGGTAGACCTCATGTTCAATGTTCTTACTATAAAAATAATAAAAGAATTATCCAACTCAAAACATCAAGTGTTCCACTGCTAAGAAACACTGCTTCTAAGAGTAGCCTATGGACTCACTGCATTAGCATCACAGGAGCCTAATAGACAATATATTCTTATGCCCCACCCCAGGCCTCCATTCCACAGTCTATGAAGTGGGGCCCAGATCCAGTGTTCTCACAAGCTCTTCAGGTGATGCTAAAGTTGGTGAATCATTGCTCTACGTAGAGACAGCATTAATGTCACAGACATCCATTGAGTTCCTGTTCTGTGCCCAGCATCAGAACAGATGACAGAGTAAAGAAAGTGCCAATTCAAAGTCTGAGTTGGCACAGGACTTCAGCTTTCAGGATCCAAAGTCATGGACCTCCAGGTGAATCATGTAACTCTCTTTTCCCCTTTATTCCAGTATTCCAGAGGAAATAAACCCATAAAGCTCATGGTCCAAAGCAACAAGTATATGATACACAATCCGCTCTTAGTCCTAGAGCTTAGAGCTGATTTCTTGATGTTTAAAACAGAAATTGAGCAGTGCTTGGTGCATTGCCCATTAGGGAGAACTTGGAGTGGGGAACAACGTAGGAAAATCCTCAAACCTTTTCATCCTATTACACTCAGTTTATAATTTTAAAACAAGAAAGAAAGTGCTCTTGAGACATGGGGGTAAAGATATGAACTGGATATAATAAGGAAAGAGGCCTTGAAGACTGTTTAGGTTCAGTCAGCTGCTGGAGAGCCCTAGAAAGAATTCATTTATCTGGAATCCAGAACCAGAACCTTAACTGACAGTGTGAATTTCAACAACAAAAAAATCATTCCAGTTCAAGAAATGTGATTTAGCATCTCTATGAGCCAGGCACAGAGCTAGACACTGGGGACAAAATACACAAAGCAGTCCAAGCCCCCAACCTTGGGAATACAGGTGGTGAATTCTCAATGGGCGAGGCATTGAATGTATCAGATATGGTCCCTTCCCCTGGGAAACTCAGATCAGTTAGTGAGGAAGACAACGGGTCTTACAATTGCAGGGCAATGTGATAAATACTAAAATGTATAGAGAAGGCCATGGAATAACATTGAGATGGGAAGTTCATTCACGCTGGGAGATAAAGGCTTGTATAAGAAGGCAGCGAGTTCAGCAGACAAACATTTGAGACCGGTTAGATTACAGGGGTGGGCAAACTTTTTGACTCGAGGGCCACAATGGGTTCTTAAACTGGACCGGAGGGCCGGAACAAAAGCATGGATGGAGTGTTAAGGATATCCTGTGATAAGCTAAGGACGTTTAATGTAATCCCCCACCCGTGGTCGGCAAACTGCGGCTCGCGAGCCACATGCGGCTCTTTGGCCCCTTGAGTGTGGCTCTTCCTAAGCCTTAGGAGTACCCTAATTAAGTTAATAACAATGTACCTACCTATACAGTTTAAGTTTAAAAAATTTGGCTCTCAAAAGAAATTTCAATTGTTGTACTGTTGATATTTGGCTCTGTTGACTGAGTTTGCTGACCACTGCAGGCAATCACTTTAGAAATGCAAGACATATAGCCAAAACCAACAAATAAGTTTAAAATGGAATTCTATAATATCCTGCAACTTTTTAAAAGGGCTGGTATTATGAATAGCTTGGCCCCCAAAGATGTACATGACCTAGACCAGGGGTGGGCAAACGTTTTGACTCGAGGGCCACAATGGGTTCTTAAACTGGACCAGAGGGCCGGAACAAAAGCATGGATGGAGTGTTTGTGTGAACTAATATAAATTCAAAGTAAACATCATTACATAAAAGGGTACGGTCTTTTTTTTTTTTTTAGTTTTATTCATTTCAAACAGGCCGGATCCGGCCCGCGGGCCGTAGTTTGCCCACGGCTGACCTAGACTCTGGATCCAGTGAATATACTGTTACATGGAGAAAAGACTGCAGATGTGTTTGAGGACTTTAAAATAGGGAGGTTATCCCTTGAGTCCAATAGAATCACCTGTGTCCTTAAAAACAGAGAACTTTCTCCACCTGGAGTCAGGGAGCTATGGCAGAGAAGTCAGAGAGATTCAGAGATTCAAAGGAGGAGAGAAACATGACCCACCACTGCTGGAGGGGGCCATGTGGAAGCTGAGAAGGAAATGCAGGCCTCAGTCCTATAACCCTTACGTTCCTCCTCATTTGTTACAGCAGCCGAAGAAAACTAATTCAGCAGGGCAGGGAGAAGAGAGGAATGAAAAATAGGAACTACAGAACACACAATAAAATGGTATATCTTATCCAAAGGCATCCGTAGTTACAGTAAATGGCAGTGGACTAAAAGGTAGACATTATCAGAATGGATCAAGAAAATACAGACCAACTATTTGCTATCTATAAGAAATGCACTTTAAATATAAAGACACAAATAGATTGAAAGTGGATTAATGGAAAAATTATATACCACACAGTCAATGAGCATTAGGAAGCTGAATCATCTGTATTAGCATCAGATAAAATGGACTTCAAAACAAAGGGTAATAGCAGAGACATTTCATAGTGATAAGAGGGTCAATTCATCAGGAAGATATAAAAATATAAATGTGTGTGCACTCCTAACAATCCCAAAACACACGCACACACGCAAGTGCTAAGGGGAGAAATAGACAACTCTGCAGTCACAGTTTCTCTTCAACCTCCATCACTAGCATTTAATATATATACTAGTGGAAGGGAGAGGGAGAGAGAGGTAGAAACATCAATAATGAGAGAGAATCATTGATGGGCTGCCTCTTGTACACCCCCCACTGGGGATTGATCCAGCAACCTGGGCATATGCCCTGACCTCGTGGTTCATAGGTCAATGCTCAACCAGTGGGCCACACCAGCCTGGCTCAATCACTCATATTTGCCATTAGTTATTCTTTGTCTATAAATCAACTCACTTTTTAGGAGGAAATTAGGCTATTTTAAGGGATATTTTATAGCTTGCATAAATGGGGAACAATCACCAAGAAAATAAAACACACTGTATTATTAAATCCTAGTGTTCTTGTGTTATTATTCCATGCCCACTCTGAGTCCATGTTCTTCAATCTCATCTGCCTTCATCATCCAGGGACCAAGGTGCCAGGCAACTAGGGACCATCCCTACAGTTAGAGCCCTCCGAATGATCCAAATTAGCCACCCTAAACTGTTTACCCCGTCCTGTCTTGCCCTTCCTTCAGAAACCCCAAGAAAAGCTGTAGCCAAACATTCCACTCCTTCCAGCTCTGCTTCCTGACCCAAACCTAGCACTCCTCCCTCAGCCCTGCATGGTGTGTGTCTCCTTTCTAGGGGAACTGTGAGTAACATGAAACTTGTCTTTCAATAGCATTGACCTCTCCATATGGTCGCTCGCTTAGTCAGCTTTATAAAGTAAGACCCAGGCACAGAGCAGTGTGCTGGGAGCAATCAGCATCCACGTGTGTGCTGTCTTTCTGACGTGACTGATGTCATCCATGGAGTTACAGAAAGCAGAGTGAGTACTCCAGTTCCAGCAATGGAATCCCAGGCAGGCAACCCCGACCTCACAGGAATCTCACAACGAATGCACTTCCACCGAAGCTGTTCAGCCGGCAACTTGTACATCCATCCCTCAGAGGGAAGCCACTATCCATCAGGTGGCCAGCCTGGCACCACACTGGATGAGAATCGAGATCTTGGAGTCCAACTTCTCAGGCCAAGGCCACATCAGTGGAATACAGAATAGTGTATCCTGCTTATGCTCCGTACACTGTTATAAGTGAACATTGTCCAAGGCTCAAAACGAGAGGGCCATAGCCAATTTTGCTTCTCCTTCCAACAACAAATAGGGAGTTAATACTCCACATTCCCTAACTGATCACAGTGACTAATCTCTAATCAACCTGTGTTTTAGGTGGCCCTCACTCAGTGTGAGGCTGGCTTGCAAGACGCCAGTTTCAACGTTAAACAGACCAGGATTTGAGTCCGGGGCCTGTTATGTGCTAACTGACCGACATGAAGTTATTTAAGTCTCTCAATCTCAGTGTTCTAATCTGTAACACTGAGGAAGTATTACTTATCTCACCCTAACTGGGAAAATTATAATGAAAGGTAATAACCTTCGTGGTATACCATCTTCAGACACTATGTCAGCGGTTCTCAACCTGTGGGTCGCGGCCCCTTTGGGGGTCAAACGACCCTTTCACAGGGGTCGCCCTAAGACCATCGGAAAACACATATATAATTACATATTGCTTTTGTGATTAATCACTATGCTTTGATTATGTTTAATTTGTAACAATGAAATTGAGGGTCACCACAACATGAGGAACTGTATTAAAGGGTTGCATTAGGAAGGTTGAGAACCACTGCACTATGTTAAGCCCTCCCCATGGATCAGAGTGCGTATGTAGGATCTAAAGAAGAGTTGTGAGCACAGCCAGGTGCCTGGTGCAGGGTACCACCCACTACAGGGCTGACAGCCGAAGGCAGAACTCAAGCACGTGTTTAGATAACTCTGCCACTGAATATTAACTGGTACATATGTACATGCAGCCCTCCCCACCGACACCACACACACACCACTCCGTTCCCATGGCTGACTTTCCCCAGGGGAAGTCCACTTTGCTGAATGTGTACCTCTCTTGGCCTTAGTCCCAGCTCCAAGCAAACCGAAAATCCATTCTAATTCACAAAAGAAGGATGCTCTTAATTAGGTTGCCCCTGGAGCTTGGACCACAGAGGTAATGAAGCAAGAGCCCTTTGGCAAGAACGAGGCAGCCAGAGTTTGAGAAGAAGGCAGTACACTTGGACTTGGAGCTTGGGTCCTGGCTCTGCTGCTTATTAACTGCGTGTGTGGGGACTCCTTCACATCTCTCAGCCTCTTCCTATGGCAACATGAGACCATTAGATGCTACGTGTCTAGACTCTAAGGTGCTAGAGTGTAAGCAAAGCACCAACCACTGACTTGTCAAAGCATCCATGGAGAGACTGTGCACTCAGGGAGTGGAGCTTCAGAGGACGGTTCAACTTCCCCCTTCGCCCTCTCCTCTTCCCCCCTCCTCCTCCTCCCTCTTCCTCTTCCTGTCTCCTCCCCGCCCTCCTTCCTCCTCCTCTTTACTCCTTCTCCCTCCTCCTCTCCCTCCCCTCTTCCTCCCTATTCTCCTCCTCTCCTTCTCCTCCTCTCTTTCCCCTCCTCATCCCACACCCTCTCCTCCTCCTCCTCCTCCTCCTCCTCCTCCTCCTCCTCCTCCTCCTCCATAAAGAAAGGGTCCATCCTCATTGATAACATCAGATTTCTCCCACTCTGTGGCCTGGGTCAAGTTCACCATGAAAACAACTCTGCCAGGAGGAACACTCCTGTGGAAGGAATTTTTCATTTCTTTTCTTTCTGAAGAGCAAGCAGGGGATCAACAGTGTCGTCTCACAGAAGATGAGTGCCCCAGCGGAACCAGAGCCATCTTCATCGCCGTTCTGGTGACATGACGTGGCTCCCATTCTTCATCGCAAATGGCAGGTTACTCAGCGAGGCAGAGGGAGAACAGCAGGTGGATGTGACAGCAACTTCTGCTATGTACCCACAGACACTTCTAAGACATTAAAAAGTTGTGCCCACATTTCCTACTCCCACAGCGAACCCTGTGAAGAGATCCTGACGTCAGCTTGAGGAGCATGTGGGATCGCGCCCTCTCTTGTCACCACAAGTCCTTCCTCTGGTCACGCCAGGCACAGCTTAAGTTGACCTCTCTGGTTGTGAGAAAAGAGAGGCGAGGGCAGACTAAGGCTGTAACAGGTTTATTTTATCTGCTTACAAGGAACGCCAGTTCTGGAGCCTGATGAAAAGAACCCGAGCTTTTGTTCTGTGACGTACTAGCAATGAGAGAGGGCTGCCTCAGTGCTCCCATCTCTGAAATGGGAGGAGCACTGAGAGCAGCTCCATGTGGTTATTCTGAAGACCGAATTAGACCCACCTCGGGCCAATCTCCCCTCCCTGCACCTCGACGGTTTCCAGACTGTGATTGGCTTCTGGCCTCAACACCTTTGCACTGGCTGTTCCCTCTGTCTGGAATGCTTTTCCTCCAGCTCCTCCCATCATTATTGGCTCCCTTCCATCCTTCAGGTGTCAGCTTATGTGTCGCCTGCTCTGAGGTTTTCCCTTTCAGAGCAGGGCCTTTGCCCATTTGTCTCTACCACAGCTCTCTGCTCCCCAGAGCACTTTTCAAAATCTATGATTAATTCTCTTGCCTGTGTATCGATGTCTCCCTATCCTGGAACGTAAGCTAGAATCTGATCTTTGCATACTATGCCCTCATCGTAGTACAAGGATGGGGAACATCTGGCCCTCAGGCCATAAAAGGCCCGAGAAATCTTTTGGTCTGACGCTGCCAAGGCAACTGCTGGCGGGACAGAAATTCAATAAATCTAGGAGCTTTTTTCATAGCAACTAAGTTCATATTAAGTGAATTATTTCAAGCAAATGATGATATAAATATCCAAATGACCCTTGGCAGAAAAACGGTTCCCCACCTTTGATCCGGTGCAACACCAGCTACCTAGGCATTTCATAAATATTCACTGAATGCATGTATTAGAAAATACTTGGGAACTATAAAGTCTGGTATACATATAGGAAACATTCTCTGTACATATTGTATGGATATATATATATATATATGCATATACATGTATATGTATATATATGTATATGCATATATATGTATATGTGTGTGTATATATATATATATATATGTATATATATATATACTATACAAAAAGTGAAATCACAGACTCATTCTGATGATATTAGAAAATTCCCCTGTGCCCCCCCCACCCCCAGGGGTCTCTACACCCCACCGCTAACCTAGAGGAGGAAAAGAGGTTGGCATGGGCCCCAGACCGAAAAGACATCAGTCACTGTGACTGTCAAGCACAGAAACGGAAAACGCCAGCCTGGCTGTTTGTTATTAACTTCCTGACTTGATGGATTCTCCTCCATAATCTCAGGACAGCCTTGCCATGCTGCTCTCAGGGCCTCCAATACGTTTTTGTTTTTTTGTTTTTTTAAATATATTTTATTGATTTTTTATAGAGAGGAAGGGAGAGAGATAGAGAGTTAGAAACATCGATGAGAGAGAAACATCGATGAGAGAGAAACATCGATCAGCTGCCTCCTGCACATCTCCTACTGGGGATATGCCCGCAACCCACGTACATGCCCTTGACCGGAATCGAACCTGGGACCTTTCAGTCCACAGGCCGACGCTCTATCCACTGAGCCAAACCGGTTTTGGCCAATACGTTTTTTTAATATTCTGTTACATCCTTTTTTCTGATTTATATTTGAGATATGATTGACATATAACATTGTATTAGTGTAAAGTGTGCAACATGTTGACTTAGTACAGTGATATATCATTACCAGTGATTACCACGGTAACATCAGCTAAACACTTCTACCACCCAGTAATGTTTAAAAGAAATTGAGCTGGTAGATTTTGACCAATCTGCAAAGCTTTGTTATAACTCAATTAGATCATTACAGGAACATTTGCATAAACTTAGGGCATTATAGTCATTATAAACATGCCACTATTGAGAAATGTCAAACAGAGAAAAGAGAAAGAATATAATAATGAAGTCCTATGTACCACTTCACCCAATTTCAACCATTTTTGATTCGTGACCAATCTTGTTTTGTCCATATTCTTACCATGTCCTTCTTTCCCTGGATGATTTTGAAGCAAACCTCCAGACATCACATCAAGTATTGCAGTATGTATCTCTCAAAGTCAAGGCCTCTTTCTTTACAAAAATCACAATACCATCATCACACTCAAAATGTCTGTTAAATCCTTAATGGTATCAAGTGTCTGATTTTGTTCACATTTCCCTGCTTGTCCTATACACTTTTCAACATCTTATTTCTTTGAATTAGAATACCAAAAAGGTCCATATATTATGATTGGTTAATATACCTCTAAAGCAGTGGTTCTCAACCTTCCTAATGCCGCAAGCCTTTAATACAGTTCTTCATGTTGTGGTGACCCCCAATTTCATGGTTACAAATTGAACATAATTAAAGCATAGTGATGAATCACAAAAACAATATGTAATTATATATGTGTTTTCCGATGGTCTTAGGTGACCCCTGTGAAAGGGTTGTTCGACCCTCAAAGGGGTCGCGACCCACAGGTTGAGAACCGCTTCTAAAGTCTCTTTGAACATAAAGTATTTTATTAGCTTTTTATTTTATTTCATTTCATCATTGGTTAAAAACCTGGGTCTTTCGTCTCTGTTTCCCACAGTCTGGATAAGCAGCATGAGACAACTGGATTCCCAAGATGTCATTGATCAGACCTCGATCCCTCCCATGTTTGTTGAAAACTGGTAGCTTAATTTAAAGGCTTGATTGGATGCAGATTTCAATTATTTCCTCTCCAGACTATTTCATAGGTGATGTATACTTCTTTTAGGGGAAAAAATGTCTAGTTATCTCTTTTTGTAACATTAACGGGCATTGATGGTCATTGCCTAGATTTGTTAATTCATTGGAGTCTGCAATTCTATTATTCCTTTTCATTTATTACCTAGAACAATGCCAAAAAGAGAAACGTTCCCTCATTAACTATTTGGTTAGCCTGATGGATAGTTTATTCAAGAAAGGCAGGATAAATGCTGATTTTCTCCCCTTCATGTAGGTTTTTAAAGTGATGAGTTGGTTTCTTAGCCTCCTCAGAAAGTTCCCAATGCTTTATCTTTTTCTTTAATATATTTTATTGATTTTTTTTTTTTACAGAGAGGAAGGGAGAGGGATAGAAAGTTAGAAGCATTGATGAGAGAGAAACATTGATCAGCTGCCTCTTGCACACCTCCCACTGGGGATGTGCCCGCAACCAAGGTACATGCCCTTGTCCGGAACCAATCCTGGGACCCTTCAGTCTGCAGGCCGATGCTCTATCCACTGAGCCTAACCGGTCAGGGCCCAATGCTTTATCTTTTAAAATATTTCATTATAAACCCATAACTGTGTTATTATAAACTCATGGATTTTTCATGTTTTGATCCCTTGCAATTAGCATCCTTAACGATGCCCCAAGTGTGCCAGCTCTGGCTGTGGGGACTTCCAGCTGGCTTCTGAGTTCTTCAGGCCTGCTGTCCTGGGTGACTGCTTTGCTCTCTGCTAGGAAATGATGCTCTAGGAAGGACCAGCCCCTCCCCTAGAAACTGCCACTTTCCCAGCGGTTTCTCTCTCTGGAAAATAGTATTAAAAACCAAACCCCGAGTGCTAGGAGTGCTTAATGTCACTAGGTCGGTTGCTGTTGTAGATTACATGTAATTTAGGTCATTTCTAAGAATCAGCAGATACTGGAGAAGCGCTGAAAACCTAGTAGAAGTTACCCTTTTATGGGAGACGATTGCATGTACCGCTCCCAAGTGTTTTCTGGTGCATGCATTCAGTGCTCATTTGTCTTCTTCTTTTTTTTTTTTTTTTACCATAATGACTTTGTATGGGATTCAACTATGATCCTTCTATGTTGCTCTCTTTTGGTGAAATTTTGTTTTCCTGCACTTTCAGGAGGAAGAGGTGGGCCCAGAGAGCTTCTCTCCTTCCTGGTTTTGTGGTTGGTTCCCTGTTCTGTTTTGATCATAAAGTGATTAAAAATGCGGCCTCTCATTTTTTGAAAGCTTCTTCCTCTGCTCCTCTGAGCCTCCCATCTGGACTACTTCTGCCATTTCCCCTGTTATCTATCTCCTGCCTACTTTGGTTTTTGCTTTGAGCTTTTTCCCCTGGCATGCAGGGCTCTGTCCTGGAAGAATACTCAGGTTTGTCACTTCTGAGAGGTTGTAGGGTCATAGCCGCAGGCTACTCCAGTACCCTCAGCCCTTCCTGCAGGCCCCTGTACTCCCTCTGAATTACAGCCTGCAAGACACCCTCCAGTTTCTGCTGTCATCCTTAGCATGGTCCCCAGGAGGGCCCAATGATCATTTTAGACTTCTCAGAAGTAGCTGCCTTTTCCTCTCTTTTCTCACACACAGTGTCTAATGCCCCATGGGAACTGGAGCTGCTGGTGGTTTTATCCACATGCTCATTTGGAGGGTTGATGGGGACATCCTGTCTCAGAATTTCTTTGTAGATGCTACCCAGGAGGCTGGTTGGTTTGTTTTTTTCCTTTGTTGATCTGCCTTTTATTGAGGCAGGGTTCAAAGATGTTCAAAATCTCAGCTGCTACTACATTCCAGATCTCCTTGGTAAACATATTCTTTTTTTTTTTTTTTTGTAGCAAATGCTATCACCTTTAGTTTTAAATCAAAAATAAAGAAACTAAGTTAGTATGAGCAACAGATGCACAAAGAATCACAAACCACTACAAAGGAGACTAAAATTCTTTGAGGCATTCCAGAGAAGAAAACCAGTTCACCTCTGAGGTCCAGGATATTGGAGGTGAACGTTCTGTTGAAATCTAAGTGTTCTAATAGTTACTTTCCAATCTCTAATTTACAGAGGCCCAGGTATCCTTGCCTTTTACTCTATGCCGACATGGCCAACTCCAAAGATTGATGCAATCAGAGCTGATAAGTTTATTCTTAATGTGACTGTCTTTCAGCTACAAATGGACACATACCAGTATGCGCCCCTTCTCTCACACATGTACACATGTATGTGCACACACACACATACGCACACACACTCTAAAGAGTGACTTGACTCTCTGTGACTCTCCTCCAGGAACTGAACTCTTAACAAAGTTGCCTGATTTGTCCAACTCTGACTCCTCAGTTCAGTTGGGCCGAAACTCAAGGGAGAGCAGTTCCCTTGCCAGCAATAAGAATAAACCAAATGGTGTTATTACAACATCCAGCAATGGAGCAAAATGATTTATATGTTCATTTCTATATGGTTCTCCATATGGCATGAAAAGAAATTTCAATTTATCCTTCTGGTTCCTAGCTGCCTTCATCATTAGGAAGTGATATTTATTAGTCAAAATTTTAAAAGGAAAATACATTGGAATGAGGTTGTTCTCTAGCCAAAACCATATGCAATCACAGTCATCTTGATTTCAGCAAGTAGAGGATTCTTGATTATCTGGCTGAGTAACAACTTTGAAGGAAAACAGAAGCATCCATCTTCCTCTAGAAACAGAAACCATCAGCACCACGGTCCCTTCTGCCTGGGTACCAAACTACACTGATAATAAAGGAAATCCGCCAATAAAGCAGAATTCTATAAGCAAGAAGAAAATGTTCAGGGAGAGGTTGTAATAACATAGGAAATGCTTCAGCTAGGGAGTTAGGTGAATAAAAACAGGACACAAATGAACCTACGAGACGGCCTTAAAAGATACTCATAAGAAAAATAAGGCTACCAAAATGTTACAATGATGATGGGACTACAAGTAATCTTTTTCTATTTTTTGGTAGTGTCGTTTTTAACAATGTGCATTTATTATAACCAAAAAAGGAATAAAGTGTGCTAGTATTGTCAATGTTTTGTTTACCTTCAAGATCCTGATGTCACTCTCCCTCTTCCATGAAACCTACAAAAGGCATAAACCCTAATGGCATAATTCAATTATTTGGTGAGCGTCAGAATCACTCAAATGAGAGGTGTGTTTTTTTAAATCTTCGCCTGAGAATATGTTTATTGATTTTTAGAGAGAGGAAGAGAGAGAGAGAGAGAGAAACATCAATCATTTGTCTCCTGACCAGGGATCAAACCAACAACCTAGGTATGTGCCCTGACCGGGAATCAAACCCACAACTTTTTGGTGTACAGGGAGATGCTCCAACCAACTGAGCCACCCAGCCAGGGCTCAAATGAGTTATTAAAAGGCATATACCTGAGTTCTACTCTAGCCCTACTGAATCAGAACTTTGGAATATGGCGCCCAGGAATCTGTATTTTGAACCGGCATACCGGTGTTATTAATACAAGTATTCCTTGGGCCCTCCTTTGAAATATTCCTTATTAGGGACCTGACTTGGGGACATAAGCTGATAGTTTCTGTTAATGGCTGTTTGTTACTGCAGAGCATGTTTAAGTGCCTGCAACCAGATTACTAATTATAGAAAAACAGCCACAACTTGTCTCAGAACCCTCCAAAATGATTCTGAGCAATAAAGACGACCCAAAGACATGCTATCTCTTCCTCTTTAAAAACATTCATTATGGAGTTGTATAGCAAAACCTGTCCACTTCCATCTGTAATTCAGAAACTAAGGGAGAAGGAAAAGCAGCTAGAATAATGTCATTTTCTTGGCATGCCATTAGGCCCACGTGTGGAATTCCACCTATCCACAAAGAATATCTACCTAATGACTGCTAGTTTATGCCCTGTCCAAATGCAGTAAAATAAATGAGGGCATGTGAAAATACATATTTAAAAAGTGGTTTACTAAAAATATCTAGTCTCTTCTGCCTTGTGCTAAACTGAGAAGATAAAACCAATGACACCAACTAGAAGCAAATTATTAGAGATTCAAGTTGTCTACATTTGGCATACATAAAGCAAAAAGAGGAGTTGTCAGTCACATGAGATCGGTTTACTCTGATTAGCCCAATTCAGAGGTAAGGTCTCGATCCTTCTAGACCAGTGGTCGACAAACTGCGGCTCGTGAGCCACATGCAGCTCTTTGGCCCCTTGAGTGTGGCTCTTCCACAAAATACCACATGCGGGAGTGCATATACAGTGCGAATGAAACTTCGTGGCCCATGCGCAGAAGTTGGTATTTTGTGGAAGACCCACACTCAGGGGGCCAAAGAGCCGCATGTAGCTCGCGAGCCGCAGTTTGCGGACCACTGTTCTAGACCATCCTGGTCTAGACTGGGTAGATACAGCCATTCTAGAAAGGAAAAAGTCCCACGCATGCAACCAATTTGATAAACATCAAGCGATTGTTTTATACAAGTCAATCTTTCCAGATTGGGGGCAGGGATTGTCTCTACCCAAGACATGAATCCCAAAAAGTGTAAGACTAATACATCAACACATCTAGCAAATGGTTTACCTGGTAAATGGTTTACCTGGATCGTGTCTAATTTTACAGACAAGAAATCTGAGGCTTGTAGAAAATAAATCCAAGATTCTAACCCTGGCATCTCTGTCTCCAAAATCTACATGGTTCCCACTACACCTGTCAGAGGCAATGGAAGAATATCAGGTTCAAAGAGCAGCACGGACCTAAGTTGCCCCTGATGTCAGGGGCAGGAAGCAACTGTGGAAGGAAGGACATACCAAGATGTTCTGGGCTTGTGTCTCTCCTAGCCACTGAGAGAAAGAGCCCCGTCATTATAAATGTGTACTTATGGGTATAAAATATCTCACAGACACGCATTTTTTTAAAATATATTTTATTGATTTTTTACAGAGAGGAAGGGAGAGAGATAGAGAGTTAGAAACATCGATGAGAGAGAAACATCGATCAGCTGCCTCCTGCACATCTCCTACTGGGGATGTGCCTGCAACCCAGGTACATGCCCTTGACCGGAATCGAACCTGGGACCTTTCAGTCCGCAAGCCGACACTCTATCCACTGAGCCAAACCGGTTTTGGCCAGACACGCATTTTTAGTAAAATCTTAGTACTTACTAGTAAATAGTGGACAAATCATTATGGAATACCACTCAATTTTTTTTTACAATTTGAAAGCATCCATGTAACCGCTTCCCAAATCAAGATACAGAGCATCACCAGAAACCTCCCTCCAGCTTCCTTCAAGTCTATTCCCCTCAACAGTTACCTGGTCATCTCTGTCTCTCTCCCCCCACACACACTTTTAACAAGGACCAAGAATAAAGAGCACCTCTGTATATCAGGTACTGTGATAGGTGCCTTAATCTTCCGTTTATTTCATTTTCACAACACCCCTCTGAAGAAGGCATTGTTATGTCCATTATGTGGAAGAGGGAATTAAAGCTCAAAGGTGCCATATAACTTCCCCAGGTTGATACAGCTAAAAATAAGCCAAGGCATGATTTGCTCTCAAACCAGACTAACTCCCAGCCCATGTTCTCTCCATAACACCACAGACCCCCCAGTTCTCCCACTCTGATAGAATGTAGCCCCAGATCCCCAAGAACCCGATGTCGTCAATGAGAAAGATGAGAAGGAAGAAGGGTGGTAATCAATATACCTACCTAGCTAAGAGTTTTAACCCTGTAACTAACCCTATTTTCCACTTAATCAATGTTGAAACCTTAGCATGTTGGTCCATTTTCCTGCCTTAATAAGGAGATACAATTTTGATGTGTGTTGAATCTTGAAGACTCTGGCAGGGGGTTGGTGTACCCACTCTGAACATGAATAATCTTTGCCCTTTGGGATAAAAAATATATATAAGGTTGAGGTACAAATGAATGCCAACCCTAGATTCTGCCTAGAAATAGAGTTCTGACTACATTCTTAACATTGGCATTTCTTCCACCTGTTTTGATCTCATAAAGGTCAAGTGTAGGAGAAATTCTGGCTAACAGAGCTTGTAAGGTAGGTTTTGAATAGCACAGCTTTCTTTTTTTAACAAATGACCTGTTATTTGTAAGATGCCAATGTTCTCATTACAAAGAAAATGGAAAAGGCGAATGCCTGGCATTTCTTAATGAGGCACTACACTGAGCACGTCGCAGGAGTTATCAGACTTAATGCTCCCTGGTCTAATATCAGGTACTGTTAAGTCCATTTACAGATTGGAAAAACAGAGGGAAATGATGTGCCCAAGGTAGAGAAACAATTGGATGGATCTTGGTCATCTGGCTATCCAAAGGGAAACCATGACAGTTACAAAAGACATGTGGAAGACAAATGGATTTTAAGAAGACAAATACAAATCCATCACAATGGCCTTGGAGAATATATTTCACTTTGCCCTACTATTAAATCTAGTTCTGAATTATTAAATGGTCCAATTGCTAAAATAAATGATGTAATTTCAAGTTGCAACCATGGTTCTTAATATGAGGGCTTCTCAGATGACAAGACAGCTTGTAGAGAAAGCTGGAAGAAGTGGAAGGAGGGGTTTATATGTCTAGAAGCTCTCAGAGCTGAAGTTCCCACGTGAAGATGGAACAGGGGAGAGATATTCTATTTGCTCAGCAGAAAAAGGGCCAGTTTCACTCTCGGCCAGTTAACTGCAAACTGTTTGTGCCCTATTTCTTGGTGCCATTGAAGGTAAGAAACAGATCAATATGTATCTCAGCTTCCAAAGTTAAGGAGAAGGTATCTCTGGCGAAAATAACCTGCCCTGTTTTAGCTCCTTCAACCAGAGACAAAGAACAGAAACAACTAACATTTATTGTGAATAATTGCTGATGGGGCAGATTATATATTGTTCTTGATTTCACGCAGAGGTTCTGTTTGCATCAACCAGAGCTAATAAATCAGGACAAAGAGGAACCAAAGCAGTTCACAGGGAAATGTTGACACTGGACAAACCTGAGACAGTGGGGCAATGCTCGACTAATAAGCAGTAGATAACAGGAAGTACAGTGAAAGCCACACCCGAGCCCCAAATTATCTCCTTTCTATCCTTCTTCCAATGTTACTTTTTCCTGCAATAAATAATGATGATAAAATCTCACATCTTTAAAAAACTATTTTGTTTCTCCTAAGAGTTGAGACTCTTCCATTTTGAATCTCTCCCATGCTTGGGACATTTCTCCATCCTTGTATTACTGGTGGTGACACAAAGACACAGAATAATTTGGGGTGATGTCAGGTCCCCATAGCACCAAAAAACTCTGTCAAAGGGAGAACTGAGAAGAGAACCTAAATCTGCCCTATTTCCAGCCCCCCAAGAAAAGACCCAGGCTCCGCATCAACAGAGGCAAGAGGCCTCAGGGCCCATCATGAGTCAGTGCAGACAGCTTGTGGGAGGAAGCGCATGCAGCCCTTGTTCTCACGCTGACCCTGATTTCAGAAGCATCACTGCAATGTCACAGTGCTCCATTACACTGTCACTTCTACTCCGCTACAAAGAGTAGTTTTCTATCTTACAGGATTGCAGATGGATACTTATTCTTGGGCATTCTGGAGCAAAGGAAGAAGAAATTCCATCACCTGGAATCTTGTCCTGCATGCTATAATCTCACATCTTTGGCACACATGCTCAGCCCTAAAGGTAATGCTGTGAAACACCACCCCACCCCCCCCACCCCCCGCCCCGCTTTGAAAAACAAAATGAAAACTCAAGATCTTCAAGTGCAAGGTTCGTTTTTCCAATTTCCAAGGCAAACTGCTGAAGACAGCCTTGAACTTGTCAGAACACAAAACCCATTTATCGGCTCCTGGATAGTTTCTTTCTGTTATTTGAAGAGGTGACTTGGGTTACTCGTCTCATATTGCCTGTGCCCATGCCTTGTATCTCCTTCTCTCTAAGACAATAAAGCAAAAGGCCATTGTTCGGGGGACTGCAGAGCCCCCACATCCTCAGGTGAGAGGTGGAATGAGAAGGGCTCAGCCACGGGATCCAATCAATTAGGAGGAAAACATTCTCTTAACTAAGTTCTGCCCCAAGGATCGACTTCCCAAGATGCTAACCTTTGCGTGTCAATGCAGTGGGGAGACTGGAGAGTTGATTCACTATTCTAAATGCAGGGGCAAGATGAGGGGAACTATTGATTTCTATCAAAATAGACAAAGAGCAAACAGAAGACCACGGACAGAGAAGGATTTGAATACAAATGGAAACCGCCGGGTATACTAGTAACACTGAGAATTTCTGGACTAAGTTTCAAGCCAGGGTCAGCTACAGCGCTGGAGCATGAAAAAAATATTGAGCAAAATTCTAGGCTCAACCACCATCTCCATGTCATTGGATTTCCATTATCCTGAAAGTGTTTCTTTTGCCTACAGTTGCCATGGTAATGAAGGTGTTCTTGGCCAGCATCTTGATGACAATAAATAAGCAAATAATCTAATTCCAGCTAGTTATAAAGGTTGAGGCAAATAAATGCAAGCTGATGTGACAGGATGTGACAAGGGAGGGGGCACTCCTGGAGACTGATCTGGCAATCCATGTCCCCTGAGGTCCAGGGATGGGCTTCAGGGAGCTGAGAAATCCCCTGGAATTGGGGGGAATGAAAACTGTTATGTGTATGTGCATGCTCCTGTAAAGAAAGCCCTGGGCTTTCTTCAAATTCTTTGCAGGGTCTATTCACCCTTACAAAAGGTTAGGAATAACTGCAAGGGAGAATCACTCAAGAAGGTCATTCTGAAGACCCGGTGACAAGAAGAAAGCAAGCGTGTAGAGACTTGGGGCAGGTTGGGGAAAGGAGAAGGGATAGTTATCTAGGTGATAAAGATGGTCAAGAGAATTCGAGGGGAACAAATAAGGAAGGTTCATGAAGGGGATAGAGGAGGAAATCGGATTTTCAAAAGGCTTCCTAGGTGCTCACCCCCTCAGGATGTTCAATAAGACAAGAATTTGTTGTTGTTGTTTTGGCCAAGGTATCATGAGGCAGGCCACACTTTCAGGCTACACTGCATGGTAAGTAAATGTACCCAAGGTCTGGTCATCTTATAACCACCCACCTCCTGCTGCCACCACCACCACCCCCGCCCCACACACACACAGTGTGTATTGTGCTTCTAATGTTAGTGATTCTTACACACTACATCCCTCCATGTCCTCACTCACTTTTCCTTGATAGGTTCCCCCAATCCTATATCCTCAGGATGTTTTTTCAATGTAAGGAGTAAATGGTCCCTATGAGGCTAAATTCCATTTAAGGAGGGATAATGAAGTAATAGTTATAGGATCCAAGTGGCACCTTCAGTGGGACCAAGATATAATGGAGGAGGGGCTGGTAGGGAGGCACAGAAATCAAGAAGCAAGAAGAGCTGGAAGTATATTGAACCAGAGTGACCAGAGAGGTAAAATCACAGAGGAAGGAGGAAATGGAATGAGAAAGTCAAAGAGAATAAATAATAAGAGGGAAGATAGAAGGAAGAAAGAGAGCAGAAGGAAAGAAAAGGAGAAAGAAGGGTTTGGAAAGAAAAGAAAGTAACGTAGAAACAAGTGTGGAAATAAAGTAATAAAAGGATGGAAGGCGAGGATGCCAGAAAGCAAAAGAGCAAGACAACCAAATAAATGGCAGAGTTATGGAAGGTGGAAGGTCACCTCCAACAATTCCATCCAACTGTGGGTCACTGTTTGCTTCGTTCTGCCCCCATGATTCAGCTGCAGAAGGGGCAGGCCTCAGTCTCTCCCACAGCATTGCACTGTGTGAAACCCCTTCTGCTCTCCCTGCCATGAGGCACGCTCCCTGTGCTCTCCCGCACAGCGATTCTCTCAGACGCGGGCACACATGGAAATTGAGTTCAACAAAATGTAGTCTGAACCCCAGAAGACCCACTAATACCCATTACCATAGTCATTAAGAGGAAATTAATTGCCTGAGGCCAGAGTGCAGAAATCCACCCAGACATCGCCTCCCAATTGCTCTGTCCCTGAGTGGATTGTAGTGGGCACACCTGTAAGTAATATTCCAACTGCATTTGCCTACACGGAATTTCCTTGTCAGCACTTATAATCGCATATACATAATGGTTGGGATTGCTGTAAAATATATGTCTCCCCAATACACTGTAAGCTCCATCCATGGGAACAGGCCATGCCTATTTTTTAACCCCCTAGTATTTGGTGCATACTAACTACTCATTAAATAATTGTGAAGAATGGATAGATGAATTGGGGTGGGGATTTCAAACCAGAACTCACAGTTCTTAACAAAGAAAACAGAATAAAAGAAACACGGCTCATTTTTCTGCACCGATTTCTTTACCAGGTTTTTTAAATGAAAACATAAAATTATATCCCACACCTATGAAGTTCCCAACAAAGGTGCCAATCTTAACACAATTCCTTAAGCTATGCTATTCCATTCTTTTAAGCAAACGATGTTTTTTTATCACCACCATCCCCCAAATTTCTCATCTTGACAACACAGAAAGAACAACTTGATTAAGCTTGGGAAACTTTCTCTAAAATCAAAACACTGTTTGCCCAGTAAGACTCAAAACAGTAGCTTCGTCCTGAACTGGCTTCTAGTCTTTCTAACACTGGAACAAACCCATAATCACCAGCATGGTGATGCTATAATTAAAGTCAGTTTATCACAATGGGGAGAAGGTTGAGTCTAAAAGCTCCCACTGTTCAGCACTCCCCCAATCCTGCTATTCCACACCAAAGGGTAGAGTAATGGTGTGATGAATGGTTTCACCCAAAATCTACCCCACGGCATCTCTGCCTCTCTGTGGACTTCCCTCTGTGCCTTTTTCTTGGCATTGTTGGTCTCTTTCTCTTCACTTCTTTTCTTTTTTTCTTTCAATTCATTTATATGCACACATTCAAAATATGAATATATTCTCCTTTGGCAAATCCAAACATTGAGAGACAAAGCTAAAGTCCCTTTGACCACCCCCTAATCATCCCCACAGCAGCCACTGTTGTGTTATGTATTGTTGTATTTCCGTGCAAACTTCTGCCTGTGCATTTATGTGCCTATATTTATATAGAAAATTATATGACCCCATTTCATAAGTATTTACATAAATAATAGGAAGTGCTTTTCATTCTATAATGTACTGTTTTCACCCAAAACAATGTCTTAGAGGTCTCTGTACATCAGTATGAAACTATTTCATTCTAACACGTTCTTTTTTCCATAGGTTAGCTATGACCTTGAAATTCATATTTAGTCCATGTCCACTTGTTGTTATTGCCATTGCTACATGTTACAACATGGATAAATCTCAAAAACATTGTACCAGTGCTGGCTGGTGTGATTCAGTTGGCTAGGCATCATCATATGCACTGAAACGTTTCCGGTTCAATTCTTAGTCAGGGCACAAGCCCCGGTTGCGGGCTCAGTCCCCAGTAGAAGGCCTGCCAATCGATGTTTCCCTCTCACATAGATGTTTCTCTCTCTCCCTCTCCTTTCTTATCTCTTTAAAAATTAATACAATAAAAAAAATTGCGCTAAGTGAAAAAAGCTAGACACAATGTGTATGATTGCATTTGTGTAAAATGTGCAGAACAATTAATCCATACAGATAGAACACAGATTGGTGGTTGCTAGTTTTGAAGGGGTGAATGTGGGATGACTCCTTATAGGAATGGGGTTTCCATTTAGGGTGATGAAAAAGTTCTGGAACTAGATAATAGTGATGGTTACATAAAACCATGACTGTATTTAATGCCACTAAATTATACACTTTAAAATGGTTAAAATAGTAAGCTTTACATTATGGGTATTTTGTTCAAATAAAACAAATGTAGATATGCTGGATCGCAGAGTATATGCTTTTATAATTGTATTAAAGCTTAGCAAATTGCCCCGTAAAATCTTACCCCTTTCTCTCTGTTTGTATTAATATATATTTTTTCTATGTATCTTTTCCGATTTATTTTATCTGCCTCTCTCTCTCCTTCTCCCTGCCTTCCTCTCCCCTTCTCCCTCCTACCCTCTCTTAGCTCTCTCCTTTAACCCCTTCCTGTCCCATCAATACTCTTTCTATTTCCTTTTCAAGAGAGTGGGGAACTCCTTCTGACCTTCGTCTCCAAGTCTAGGAATGATTCTGACAATAGTCACAAATATTTCCCACATACCCCCAAAATCGGGTGATGTATCATTTCAACTACACGCATGGCCTTCCCCTTCCTGCTGCTCATGGCCAGCTTCCTGCATGGCTAGTTAAGGAACATAAACATGCTGGGAGAGGGGGAACATAGGAAATCCTTATCCCTGTAGCCAGGTCAGAGCCAGTGGAAGCACTGCATGAGTAGAACAACCAAAGTTAAGTTAGAGGTTCCAGGGTATCACAATTTCATTAAACAGATAAAGTATTTCCCTCAGAACACTTACGGCAGCTTCCCAGGCACCTACTGGTGCAGAAAGGACATCTTTATATCTAAGACGTCCCAGCTATACTAGAGGGTAGTGCAGTGCAGTGGTTGAAGGCCCTAATTCTGGTATCAGTCTGCCTGGGTTCAAATCTTTATTCAACTGCTTAACTAATGAAGTGACCCTATATATATTAACTACTCTCTCTAAGCGGCATTTTGTAATCTTTACAATGAAGGACTGATAGGAATCAAGAAAGAATGTATGCAAGACATTCCGCACAGGTGCTGTCAAATGCTGTATTAGATTCTGTTTGCTGCTGTAACAAATTACCACAAACTTTATGCCTTAAAACAACACACATTTACTAGTATTTTCCTACAGTTCTGGAGTCCAATCCAGGAGCCACAAGCATGCTTCTCTGTGTCCTAAATAATAAGATGAGGGCCTCTTCAGAAGGTTCTCAGAAGCCTCCCAACCAAATCTTCCCCAATCTCATTGTTCATAACTGTGACTCATGCTAATCTGTGAACCAATGACCATAGCCAGTAAATAGGAATTGTGTTGGTTAGTTTAAGCCTGTCACATGGCCTGCCTTCCCCAGAGGACATGAACTACATGAGGTAGGGATGGAAATCCAAATGAAAGTTATGGCAGTTGCCAAAAAAACAGAGGAATAAATTTGGAGAAGGCAAACACAATGCCTATCACACTGGCCTCTGAGAATATATTTAACTTCAATGAACCCCTGTTTGCTCATCTATAAACTAAAATAATACCTGCCATTAATTCAGATTAGATACACTAATTCTTATTAATCATTTATCCAGGCATAGGCTTTACCCTGACAGCAGTTTTCCAATGAAAGGCAGCTACTAATATCATCATAATTATCAACACCATTATCATCACAAAAACTAGCATATCTTCCTTTGGGTCTTACCAACTGAACATTGAGAAATCTCTAAGATGGCCTCACACATCAAACAGGAACTTTCAAATGGCATGAAACAACCAGGTAAAGAATGGTACAGGATGAGGCAGCATCGGGGGTCCCTGGTGCTTTATAACCAGTACAGAGCAAATGTTACCCTTCCAACCCTTGAGAATATGGTAGAAATAAAGTTTGGGAGAAGTAGAATAACTCAAATAAATGCCCACTAGTATATCACCAACCAAGGGGTGGGAGGATTTAAGAGATGAAAGCACTACTTCAGTCTGTGAGGGAACTCTCTTCCAGGGAGAGCTGGTTACAGAAGGAATAGATATAGGGCAAGGCAATCAACCCATCATCTCTGGAGATTGAATGACCAAGAGATAGCAAAGGGACATCCATGGAACAGGCGGGTGAGGGAGGAGCCTGTGTAGATGACTACATCAGGCCTTCCTCCCATCAGCCTGGAACTCCTTGAAGCGAAGCTGCACCTGAAATGCCTTCAGAAATCAGGAAGGTAACGAAACGGAGCCAAGCAGGGTGGATAAAGCCAGACCTAGATGAACCAAAGATTGCCACCTCATTCCCATTGCCACTACTCAACTCCCTCTGACTGTGGCCTACGAGAATACAAGCTTCACCCAGATCTTTCAGTATTTTAAGACAATGGAGAAGTCAGAATTTCATGTGAAATCTTCCTATTTTAAAAGTTGGCAACTCATTCACATTTAAGATCTTGTGTGAGTCAAAGATAACCCGTTGTGACTCAGAATCATGCCACGGGCCCACATTTGTGGCCTCTGTGAGTAAGGTCATTTCCCTCTAAGGCACCACATGACCTTTATTATTCACGTCAAAATTCATCAACACTTTACAAAATAAAATAAATTATTAAGCACCAACTATTAGAAATACCTAGTATATTGCCAAGGAATGACTAACAACGTTAGACATTAGAACCGAAACGAGCTCCTTTGCATGTTTTAAGGGGAAAGAGAAAATGAAGCAGTCCGTGTAAAATCAGAATCACATTTCTTGGAGGGCTCCATGTGTCTTTCTATCTGGGGAGTAGGGAGTTCCTGATCTTCCCTCCATCGATTTGTAAGGTGTCCAGTTCAAAAGTAAAGAAGAAACAGAAATCCTGGACTCCAATTCCAGTGGTGGAGGCATGGACTGCTCAACAGTAGAGTGAAAAAAAAAAAAAAAGAGGGAGAAAACTCCATGTGGAAGGTGTTGAAGGTAGTAATTATCACAGAGCGATTTCAGGTATAGGAAATCTATTACAACAAAAAAGGAAAGGACAGTAGGATTAGCAAAGAGAAATTACAGAACTAAGCCAGTAAATTTAAGAAAAGCAGTATAGAGCTGCTAAAACATTCATAGAAAGAGAAACAATGGACAGGAATGATCACTGACTGGTGTGCATTATTTTGGCTACGGAAGACAGGTTAACTGAGAACACAAGGGGAATATCCCCAAGTAGATCTGCGTACAAGGACGAGGCTGAAATCGTGCACGCTCCCACTTCTGGTTGCCTTGACAATGAGACTCCTACTTTATCCTAATGAATGAGTAAAACCCCATGCAAATGACATGGTAATTAGAGGCAAAGCCACATGTAGTTTAGCCTGCACCATATCAGAGGGAAGTGTAGGGAATAGTTTGGGTGGGCTTGTGCAGCCAAGAATAAGGTGATAAAAGCAAAGAAATTAAGGTATGAATAAAAGGGATAAATGCGTGAGAAAACTGAATCCTACTGACTCATTGATTTTCCCACTGATTTTGGTCAAGTCGTATGGATAGCAGATCATGCAGTCACCTCTCCATCTGCTCTATTTGTCCGTGTCCCTCCTAGGAAAAGGGAAAGATGGTGGTTTACTCTCCTAGTTCCTTGTGTGTGCCGTCTCTCCGTTGCCCATAAAAGGGAATGAAATGGGGGCTGGAAAAGCTTCATGGAGGGGTTTGCTAATATACAAAGAAAGAGGCCCGTTATGGGATCTGTTTGTTTCCTATTGCAGCTGTAACAAATTACCACAAACTCGTTGGCTTAAAACAACACACATTTATTCTCTTATAGTTCTGGATGCCAGAAGTCCTAAATCAGCTGCACCAGGTGGACACTGGAGTGTCAGCAGGGGTACACTCTGCTTTACCATCAAATGCCTTCATCTTTTCCTGCTGTAGAATCTCTTTTGCTTTTCCCTTGTAAGGATTTTGTGATTATATCATTGGGTCTAGCTGAATAATTCAGGATAATCTCAAAATCCTTAACTTTATCAACCCACAAAGTCCCTTTTGCCATATAAGATAACATATTCACAGAGTCCAGGGATTATGACATGGATTGTGACATGGCCATTTTAGCAGGTAATAATCTAGCCTACCACATGAGGGAAGAGAGAGTATAAGTGGAGAGGAAAGGTGATTTTAATAATTGGAACTTAAATTAGATGCCCATTAATATTGTTGGAAAGATCCAAGTAAAGTTAGAAATTTATTTTTAATGTGTTAACTATGTTTCTCTGAATATGACATGGTTTTGAGATTGAATCACAAGGAGTACAGGCATATATGCAGGTTAGAAGCAGCAATTAAAAGAATCATCAAAAATTACATCTCGCAACATGCCTCACTTAAAGTAATCATTTCATGTTATTCCTTCTGTGACAGCACTTATTTTAAATGAGTATTGATGTGCAAAGAAGCAGGCAAGATTTAGACATCAAAAGCTACTTACATTTTGGGTAAATGTAATATTAAGTGTTGGTTGCTCACCTGTTCTTTCTCTCTCCAACACCTATTTATATTGAAAAGCTTGGGCAATTACACAAATTAACAAAGATGGATATATCATTTTTTATTACTCACATTTCCTGCTATTTCTCATTCTGAAGCGAAATAAATGAAAAATTTTAGAATGAAGATCACAAAAGCAAATGCTCCAAGCCTGTCACATAAGTGACGGAGGTGATCCAGGTAGGAAAGGTGGCAAACTGAAGGGCATATTCCCCCCCCCCCCCCGCCGCCCCTAGAGAAAGCAGCCACTACTCAACTCTGTCTCATTATTGCCATTCCAAAGGCAGCATCGCCAGAGCTTTTAAGTTTTCTAGAGAAGTCAAAACCCCAGAATTCCATGTAATACTTCCTGATTTTTAAATGTTGGAGACTAATTCAAAACACCATTCAGGCCAAATAAAACATATTAAAACCTGTATTTGACACTTTGCAAACTCCATTATAAATTCTGTTAAGTAGTTTTGAGTTTCTTAAAAAATATGTTTTTGTTTATTTCAGAGAGGGAAGAAGGAGAGAGAGAGAGACTCATCAATGATGAGAATCATTGATCAGCTACCTCCTGCACGCCCCCTACTGGGGACCGAGCCCACAATCCAGGCATGTGCCCTGACCAGGAATCAAACCATGACCTCCTGGTTCATAGGTCAATGCTCAACGACTGAGCCACACCAGCCGGGCAGTTTCTACTTTGTAACCTGAGGACCAGAAGGGGCAGCTTTCACCAGTGGCACGATATACCCACAAACATGGTAGCCATATTTGTGTTGACTTTATTTATTTCTAACACAACTATGTGCATGAATACAAACACACCACCGCTACCACCACCGCTACCACCACCACCACCACCACCACCACCACATAAACCTTGACTGTTTTTTAAAAAATTACTTTGGAAACCATAAGTTCCTAAAGGATAGCTTTTATCCTCATCTTACAGCTTTGGCCAGTATTGACCAATCCTTGTTTTCCCTTCGGTGAAGATCTACGTAGGTCTAAAGGTTGTTATAATAATAACCTACTCTGTATGAGATCAAACAAGCCCCCAGATGTACTGTGACCTGCCTCAGTGGTCAAGCTAAGCGAACTGATCCTAGGAACTTAGAGCACCATCCTAGCTGCAGCCAGAAAGGTCACTGGGCACACCCTCCTGCTTACAGTCAGGACTTGAATAAAACCATGTCAGACAAATAAGAACTCACCCAAATGTTAAAACACAACTTTTTAAAGGTGATTCCACAGTCCGTGTCAACAAACAAAACATGTGAGCAACAAAAACAATTTTTCAGATAGTGAGAACAGCTGTGTACAAGATGAAATACGCAACGAGATAAAGTGTGATGCATGGGAGCAGGCAGGGAAGATGTGCCACTTCTGGAGGGGAGAGGGGCGGTGACATTCTCGCTGTGGCTAGAAGATACCAACCACGTAAAATGAGGGCTCAGTGGTTGAGTGTTGACCTATGAACCAGGAGGTCAAGGTTCAATTCCTGGTCAGGACACATGCCCAGGTTACAGGCTCCATCCCCAGTGTGGGGTGTGCAGGAGGCAGCCGACCAATGAATGTCTCTCATCATTGATGTTTCTCTCTCTCTCCTTCTCCCTTCCTCTCTGAAATCAAGAAAAAGATATTTTTTTAAAAGTTGGGGGCTAACTGTTCTTGACAGAGGGAAGTAGAAATGCTCAGGTCCCGAGGCAGGAATGAGCTGGCAGATTTAAGTGGTGGACAGAAGGCTATGGTAACTGGAGCCAGATGAGAGAGGAAGAGAGTGGGATTAAGAGGAAATTGAGGCTATTGACAGCGTGAAGTGAGAACATAGGAGGGCTTTAAATGGGAAGGTCTTAGGCAGGGAGTGACTTAGTCCTGTTTACATTTTTACAGAGCTTCCTCTGGCAGGTCATTCCACCTCTGAGCCTCTTGCACTCTCTCTAAGATGTGCCTAATGTCTTTGTTTCTCAGGACACTTCAGAAAGTTAAAGTGGACCTGGGCAGAAAACCCTGGCATACAGCAGGCACACTGTGGAAGTGAGCCGGAGCTGAACAAGTTGAGGATTGAGAGGCAGTAACTCTCCGGAGAGAAGTAGGGGCTGCCGTGACTGGAGGACAGCTGCTCTCCTGAGCCCTGGCAGCTCCTGATCCTAAGAGAGACTCTGATTTCGGGGCAGTGCCTCCCCTGCCCTTGATTTGAGGTTTCATGCCCAGGCTGCCGCTGTTCCCCACCCAGCATCCTATGGCGGCTTCCAACAGGAAAGCTAATTTGGTTGTACCATGCTGAGAAACCCATCTTCTAATACAAATGTAACAGGCTAACACACAGAAATGGACTGCTGGTGACCACAGGGCTTAGCAAGACAGACTCCTAGAGGCTTGAGCAATGTGCAACACCTGCTCCTCCCACCTCATCCAAAACCACACCATCACCACCACTACCGTGGTTCTGTTCAGCCCAAGAAATTGGGTGGGTTATTTCTAACAGTACCACCCAAAAGACCAAAGATCCAGCCCATGAAATAGGTGATTCCTCTCTGGGCACACAATGATACAATCAGGCAATATCTACTCACAGCAGCAACACAGCCTCGGACCCAGCAGTTCTACTTGTAGGAAACTTTCTATAGTTACTGAAACCCTTGGACAAGAAGGTCTGTGCAGTGATGCTCAGGGCATTTTTTGTCTGTAATGGCGAGAGATTGGGAACAACCTAGATGGATCAGAAGGGCCCATCAGGGTACATCCTCATGGGGGCACTGTCTATGCAGCTGATTAGACAGTGAAGCCAGTGTATGTACATGTACTGACAGAGAGCAAGTGAAGGCACACAGTGTTGTATGTGGAAGGCAAGGTGCAGAGCTGGCTACCATTTGTGAAAAGAGAGTGAGTGGTATATCCATTTATTGACTGAGAGCCTTTTTTAATGCCAGACACTGGCGATACGCCTGTAAACAAGTCCTGGCTCCATGGCATTTGCAAGTGATGGAGAGAGACAAATAATACACATGAAGATAGGTTATATACCAGATCGTGATTAGATAGAGCCTCCATATTTATCCTTGAATTTGGCTGAACCACATGAAATTGCCAATATACAACCACTTTGACCTATAAACAAGGTAATTTCATAAGGTTTTACCCAGTACAGACACAGACAAAATGATTTAAGAGAAATAGACAGTGGTCCTCCAGGAAGGGACATTAAGGCAGGGAAATGCTAACTCCACACCCAGTAGGTTGATGAATGTTTTTATCCCATGCAGATATTACCTACTCAGAACAAATATTTTTGAATATATTAATAGAGCTGGTACACAGAGAAGTAGAAGGTAGCTAAGAATGGAGTGACACCCTAGCCAGTTTTCTCAGTGGTTAGAGCATTGGCCCACGGAACAAAGGGTTGTGTGTTTGATTCCCAGTCAAGGGCACGTACCTCAGTTGCAGGTTCCCCAGCCCTGATAGGGGCGCATGCAGGAGGCAACCAATCAATGTGTGTGTGTGTGTGTGTCTCTTTCCCTCCCATCCACTCTCTCTCTAGAAATCAATGGAAAAAAATATCCTCAGGTGAAGATTTAAAAAAAAGAAAGAATGGAGTGAGGATTAAGAGCTAAGAGGAAGTGGAATTTTTCTAAATGCAAAATAGGCAGGTGACAGTGACACACTGTAGAAAGGTATGCTCAGTTTGACACCTTAAGAGGCTTTTTATTTGCAATGCAATTCAATCACCAAGGACAGCACGCTTCCTAGACCCAGATCAGAAGAGGCCAGTGGTAACCAGGGAGAGACCTGGGCGGGACGAGGTGCAGCGGAATCTGTGCCTCAGCTCATCAGTGCACTGCCCAGGTGATCCCCATGAGTCTTCTCACCTGCACTGGATTGGCAGTCGGTGGGTGTATAGCAAATCCAGTGCAGATAAGAAAAACTCAGCGGGTGTAGACCTCTCATCGTCACCCTCAGTGTTCTGAGTGCCTCCCTCCAATCAACAAACCTGCCAAGCTGCTCTTTCCTGCCGGAAATGAAAACCAAAGTATGGTTCCAACACAGCACAGAGAAGCGTCCAGGCAGCGAGGTCATGTGGCCAGCGGCCAACTCCGCAGGGGAGGTCACATAGGACAGAGATGAGAGCAAGAGGCAGAAGCAGGTGGGATGACAGCCAAAGGCACGCAGGGACTGAACCTGGGGTTCCTACAGATGTGGCCTGGCGTGGAGCAGCCACTTATCTTTGGCAGGCCCCAAGCCTGGCCCCCTCTTCCCTATGAGGGGCAGCAAGGCCCTGAACAGACACGCGTGGCTTTGAACTCAGCTCAAAGTCCTACTCTCTACATTCTAGGTCTGTGCCCTCGGGCACACCAATGAACCTCTCTGGACCTCCATCCTCCAGTCTGTAAAAGGCAGATAAAAAATAAGTGCTACCTGGTTAGTATCTTTATTTTATTATTAATTATCTCGCTGTTCCTTTCGGCATGTTTATCTAGCTTTTTAAATTATTCTGTGTTTATGCAAGAATAATCCCCAACTAAGCGAATTCCCACATCATCCTTGTTTTTCTTAGTCCTCCAGAATTGTCAAGAATGTAGCTTGTTCAGAGACAAGAAAGAATTTACTCTTGAAGGGACCAACAATAGTGTCTACCTCTGAAAATTGTTGTAAAATTAAATGGGATAACGTATAGGGAATATCTAACACCATTCCTAGCACTTTGCAGGTTCTTAATAAGGGAAAGCATCATTATGATCTACCCAAGAATCCCATGGATATGCAGCATCAACAAGTGATGACTAGCTGAACAGCAGACCTTGAGCCCCAGGCACCTGCCCAGGTAGTAAGGGCTCTAACCTTGTCTCTCTGGGGATGCCATGTATTTACACTGCACTGGTCTCTCAGCCAGGGCTGCCACTCTGTGCTAGTGCAGGAGGCAGCCTTTATATTGTATCCCATGAACACAGCCCCCCACCCCACCAGTGCCTGGAGTTGTGCTACATGGCAGCCCCACGTGCTACGGTTTCAGGTTTGCTGTGTTATCATTGCAGCATTTGCTTCCATGATATCTCACCCCAATGCAGGGCCATCGCCATCAATGCCACTCTCTTCCTTAGCAACTGTCACCCTACAAGAAGCTAGGGAGATACCTACCTGAATCCACTTTTTCTGACTTATGCATCAATTTGGAATTATCAGGCAATATTTGCACCTCTACTCTAAAGATGGTTCTTACCCTTAATCGCAGGTAAATGTAAAAGAGTATCTGCCCAGACACTCAGGCAAGACAGAATTCTAGGTTTGGAGGTGAGAAGGAACTTAAAGACGTTCTAGACTGCCCCTCTTCGTTTGAAGAGGAGAAATTGAAGGCCAGAAAGGAAAATGGACTCGACCAAGTTCATTCAGCTCATGAGCAGCTCTCTTCACCATTCCACATCCCCAGTTCACCCTGAAGTACTTAGTAAGATGCTAAGGGACCTACGGAGTCACCTGGGCCTCAAGTCTAAAAATCACTCCAAATAAAAAGGTACATCAGCATCCAACCCTTCTTCTACTAGAAGCAACATCCTATTTCCTTTAGGGAATCGCCACTCCCCAATCACATTGTTCAGGACATCAATCAAGGCACCTGCTCTCCAAAAGTTATGGGGGAACCCAGATCAACCAATCAGACTCGTTCCTCCGAGAATCCACATCTCAAGGGGAAAGACGCCCGGTGGAGCCGATTCACCCTGACTGCTGTGTGCTGAAGTCTGCTTCCCAGGTCCCCAGAGAGGCCCTCCTTCCTGCTCTGGCCAAAGCATGCTTCTTCCGAGCATCCCTGAAACCTACCAGTGAATTATCTTTCCATCTAATCTCGCCAAGCCGTTTAACCCAGGGCTCACAAAAACTAATGTCCACCATGGAGAGGCAGGTACAGGAAATACATCAACCCATTCCGTAGAGTCTAAGGCAACCGTGGGCAAACTACGGCCCGTGGGCCGGATCCGGCTCGTCTGAAATGAATAAAACTAAAAAAAAAAAAAAGACCGTACCCTTTTATGTAATGATGTTGACTTTGAATTTATATTAGTTCACACAAACACTCCATCCATGCTTTTGTTCCGGCCCTCCGGTCCAGTTTAAGAACCCATTGTGGCCCTCGAGTCAAAAAGTTTGCCCACCCCTGGTAAGGGGTGGTCATGTGGGATAGACAGAATAATGGCCCCCAAAGATGTCCACATGGTGGTCCCTGTTCCTTCTCGTGGCCCTGTCTGTCATGTCAGGTAACGAAGAGCAGACCCAAGTCCAGAGGTGCAGAGACCTGTGCAACAACTAGAGACCTGCTCCCAAGCCCAGGTGCAGGTGACGTACTTCAAGGCAGCGATACTGCAACTAGCTTGCTCAAGCGGAATAAAGAAAAGATTTCTGACTCTGAAAGCACTTTAAATTTCTGAGTGTACTTACATTTGAAACATCGCTTTGCCCTTACGTACACAGTTTGCACTAGATTAATTTGCATTCATTTAACAGCGCTGCCTAAGCTCGCTCCTAAGCATTTTCATCTGTTCAATCATCTAATCACTGCATTCCTTCGACTAACATTTATGAGGCACATGCTGTTTACCAGGCGAGGCAAGTGCAGGGGGCAGGGCTCAGCCCTGTGATGACGGAGCTCATACTCAGTGTGGGAGATGGACACCCAAGCGGACCCTCCCTCAACAGCATGCTGGGCGTTCCCTGGATGAAGGAAGCCGAGGGGACCCTGGGGGCACAGAGGAGGGGCACCTAACTCAGCCTGGAATGGGGTGGGGGACAGTCAGGAAAGACACCTTGAAAATCTGGGCAATGTTTAGTTTCTCAACTGGACTGTGGGCTTCTTATGATGAGTGTTCCCTCTGTCACCCCAGGCAGCTCTCAGCCACAGCTCGGACAGGATGGGTAGGACATCCACTCCACGCACAGTGGATTTCCACACACTCATCAAATACACACACACACACACACACACACACACACACACACGCCACTGTAAAATGGAGCCGGAGCTCCCATCCCAGAGAAACTGCCTTGCACGTCTTATGCTTCAAACCTTGGAATGTTAAAACAGGGCAAAGTAGCCTTTGGACTTTGCCTAAAGCATCGTATGTCCCAAAGAAATGATTGCAAAGATGATGAAAGGAGATATTATGACCACTGGACTGATGACCGCCAGACTGAAAATTAAACACATCATTTTGAATTAGCATCCGTATGTTAGCTTATCTGCACCGATAGCTATGCCTTCCTTCTATTGATGTAATCATTCCCCTTCCCCTCTCATAACTGCCCATCGCCTTTGTCGCCTAATGGAAACACTATTTGGGCTTCTGCCTGAATCAGTGCTTCCGAAATTGCTTTCATATTTTGATCTCGAATAAGTGCTTGTTGGCTCTCACTGCGGCCCTTTATTTGTAGAGTAACACATGGAAAAGGAAAGGAGACTATTGCCCCATGCATGCACTGCACATAGTGTTTCTAAGGGGGTGCGGCTGCTTGCCAATCACAACCCACCTTAGTGCACGATGCACTTCCCCAATCATATGTCTTATGAGGGCAAGGAGCCCTGTCCTTGATTACGGTTGAATCTCCCGGTCTGGCATAGCGACTAGAGGATGAATGGAGTTTAGTGAAGTTGAGGTTTTGCAATAGTTTCTCTTCCCCTTTGAATGATTACATTGCTCCTCCACATTAGGGCAATGTGAGCTAAAGCATATCTGACTTAACCAGAATGGACACCATCCCCACCACTGTTACACAGGGCAGCAGGATGGAGCTGGCACGCAAGCTGAGCCTCTGCATCTCCTCTGCCAAGTCTTCAAATATTATCAGTCACGCAGGAAAAGGGCTCCAGGCCACTGCGGCTTAATGGGCCTTGATGGATGAGCACAAATGCAGAGAAAGGCTGTGATTACCGACTACGAGATACGATACGATGCCATTGGCCCCTCTGTCCTCCACAAGCATGTTTCTATTGGGGCGAATGAGGTTGAGTCCAGAGCCGTATGAGCAGGTGAGCGATCCCAAAGCAGCCTATGACCCTTTCGTGGTTTTGGTACAAAATAACCATGGGAAGCTGAGGCAACACCATCTTCAGGAGGCCTCAGGAAGAAGATGGACAAGTAAACAGATAATAATTGCATGCCACTGTGTGTGTGGTGAGGGTGTCAGCTACCTGGGGAAGTGATGACCAAAGGCAGGACTGGAAAGTATTTCTGCACAGGGTGTTGTGGTTTTGTTTGTTTAAAATATATTTTTGTTGATTTCAGAGAGGAAGAGAGAAGGAGAGAAACAGAAACATCAATAATGAGATAGAATCATTGATCGGCTGCCTCCTGCACACCCCCCACTGGGGATCGAGCCCACATCCTGAGCATGTGCCCTGACCGGGAATCAAACCATGACCTTCTGGTTCATAGGTCAGCGCTCAACCACTGAGCCACACTGGCCAGGCTGCACAGGATATTGTAATCCAAGTGCATGTTCTAGAACCTTTTGAGCTCAGCATGTCAGCATTTTGAAAAACCCTAACTTAACTCTGGTGCCGTGTCACATATAGAAATTTTTTGATATTCGCAACCATAATAAAACAAAGACTTATATTTTTGATATTTATTTTATATATTTAAATGCCATTTAACAAAGAAAAATCAACCAAAAAAATGAGTTTGCGTGTCACCTCTGACACGTGTGTCATAGGTTCGCCATCACTGTTCTAGAGCAAACAGCCTTAGCATCTTGGTTCTGCCTGTTTTGAGCTGCACTAGTTGCAAGTTACTACTCTGGGGTCCCAACTGCTCTGAGAAACGTGAACGAGCAGTAACAGCTCCTGGTTCCTGGGGTTGGGAGGACTGTGCACCTAAAGGACATGAGGACAAACATGGGGCACAGTAAGTGCTCAGTAAACACTGGTCATTATTACCAGGGCTTGGACCAAGGGGATGTGAATGAGGCTCTTGTTTGGATGCAAAAATGAAGAGGGTGTCAAAAGACTCAGTGATAAAAGATAAGGAATATTTTAATACAAAATCTTTATGAGTCAAAATCAATGCAAAGAAATCTATGAGGAAATAAATGTCAAATTTGAAATAAAGACGGGATCCGACCCTGCCCTTGCCTCATCCTGGATCGCCTGTCACCGTAGTCCCAGCTCTGTCGGATCCTCTATTTAAAATTTCAATATTTTCTTCATCATGAGATTCTTTGCATTCATTTGTTTTTTAAATTTTTGCATTCAAGTAGCATTTATCTTGATAACTGAGGGGGGTTTTTTAGGGCCCCCTTGAATTTTATACTCAAGGTGAGTGCCTTCGCTAGCTCACCCTCGTTCTGGCCTTAATACATTTCTTTCAAATTTTTCTACAAGTCTATGCTACTTTTGTCATTAGGAAAATAAAATGATAAGCTGACTACTTTTAAAAAATGAATTATTAAAATGAGGCTTGATCTGCATGCATTTATTTAGTCTAGCTTGGAAGGCACACCAAACACATGTGGGCTCTTTCAAGTACAAACCCATAAAACAATACATGATAAAGTGCCTGTTAAGTGAAACAATGGGTGTTATAAGAATTCTGATCAGGGTGAGAGAAAGGAAGGCTGGTGTTTTCCAGAAAGAGTCAGGAGAGAAGAAGGTGGGATTTGCCAGGTAGCACCGGAAGGCACACATGGGGGCAGCAATCCCATTGTATTTGACCTTGACATTCCTGGCAGCCCCTGGAGAGCAGCTCACCTAAATGTGGAAAGGAACAACCAGCCCTGTGCACTGCAGCGACCTGGGGCTCCACTCAGCGCTGTGGCCAGACCCGCTTGTGGGCAGGTGAAGGGGTCCTGGAGGTTGTCCCAGGCGGTCTGCACAGGGGACACTTTCAAAGAGGGAGCAGGGAGCAGGGAGCCTCAGAGGCTGCAGGAAAGGAACTCTAGACAGGGAGGTGACTGTCCGGTGCCCATGGCATTCAGCTTGGCATGCCTGTCTCCACCATTCATCCATACACATTGGAACCCCAGCTCTGCTTGTCCATGGAGATGAGCAGAGAGAAACCTGCCTCTCAACTCCAGGCTGCTCTGATTGTCTGGATCCCAGACTCAGAATCACAGACACCGTGCAAACCCTGGTTGTCATCAGTGAGGCCATGCCCAGGATTATAGCTCCAAACCCTCGGTCTGGGCACTGGCTGTGGTCTGCATCGCTCAGAACTCACTTTTTCTCCCACATCCCTCCAAGCTCCAAGAAAAATCCTCCCTTCCCGCCCCCCCAGAAAACACATTTTTAATAAAAACCCAATAAGATGAGAATGATCCATTCTCCAATAAAGTCCAAGGAAGGAGAGATCTGTAAGGAAGACCTGGGTCCTATTTGAGCTTGTGAGCAAATTGCTTGATCTCCTTATGCCTCAGTTACCCCATCAATAAAAAAGGGGGGGATAACCCCAGTGCTGACACCTTATTGGCAAAATGGGGACCCTAAGAGCACCTTCCTGTGTGGCAGGTATGAGAACAGCATGCAAGAGTTCAGGAAAGCAAGCATTCAGCACAACGCCTGGCATATGACAAGTATTCAATATCTGAGAGCTGTTTATTATCATTTTATAATCACTGCTCTCATCATTATTATCATCAGGTTGTAAAGAAAGGACTAGAGGTAGATTGTGCGTGTAAAGCATCCATCACTGCCTGGCACCCGGCAGGAGCACAATAAGTGGTAGGTACTGTCATGCGGATGGCAGCGAGGAAATGGTGAAATCCGCGAGGCATTTCTAAGAGGAGGGCTAAAATAGCATTTCTAAGCAGAAATCTGTAAGCACACTTTAAAGATAAAATGCATTTCTAATCAGCAGCATTATTTATACATAAACAATTTATCTACCCAAGGCAGGAACACAGTTTTTTCTCAAGTCGATTAAACCACCGCCACCCCGCACCCCAATTCCTCTCTTTGCCACTCATATGTTTGGTAAATGCTTTCTTCTGAGATTGTAGCTGGTCAATTTCACCCCTGCGGGGACAGGATTCAGAACTAAGAGCCTCAAGTGTAGTCGCTCCTGACTACACCACACTGATTAGAAATTAGCCCGAGGAAATGAAAAGGCACTGTAGCTCAGGGCTCATGATCTGGAATCACACAATTGTACTTTTTCCCCACTGGTCAGAACATTCAGTCTCTGGTTTTAAAGAAAACTTTTTAATCAACTCTACTTCGGACCAGAAACTTGGGTAAGTGTTCAATCTAAGAGACAGGCCAGTCAGTGTTGTAATACAGCTCTCTGTAGTTTTCTACAGGTTGGAGATAGTTCATACATGAAGAGTTAAAAAAACAGGCTTGTGCCACCCATGCTGCTGAGCTCAGTGATGCTGGAATCACAAAACCTTGCCCTTGGGAGAGGTCTTAGCAGGCTGGCTGGTCCACGCCCAGCTTCTCTGCAAGTCCCTGAGGATTCACAATAACGCCCCTTACAATTCAGGAGCAGTTCCAGCCTCCAGGGGCTGCTCAGATCTTTCCTTCCTGCCTGGGTACCGAGTCCCTCACTCCTTTTCCACCATCACGCATCCTGAATGCATGAGGACTCCCACTGAAGCAGGCTTCTACTCAAGCACAGGCGCTTCCAGCATCCTTAGGAAGGAGGGGGTTTCTCTAGGTACCAGAAGAACAGAAAGAGCCTTTAGCTGGGACTCAAGACACTAGTACTAGATCCGACTCCACTAGGAAGCCCATCTCTCTGGCCCTCAGCTTCCCTGTCTGTAAGAAATGGGGGAGAGGGGTTGGAGAGGAAGGGGTAATCCCAATCTGCCCCCTTTAAAGAGCTGTTTCAAGCGAAATGATGGACATAAGCACTGAAAAATGGGACTCCTCCTACCTGCCCTGTGTTAGTTTTCCAACAAGTCCAGAAGTCACTATGTAGAAAACACCTTTCACAGTGCAGGTGATTAATAAATGGAATATTGAGCTTCTGCATAGTATGATCTCAGTACCTGGTGGGAGGCCAGTGCATAGGGCACACCGTTAGGCGCTCAATAATGCAAGATTCGAGTTTTCCGTATTGAGTTTCTGAATAACCAAGGAAACATGGACTCTGCAGCCAAGATGTCACACGTGCTTACTAGGTCTATGACATAAAGTGAATTAATTAAGTGTTCCTGTCCTCAGTAGCAACATGAGGGTAAATAATTAATCCATGAGGGGTATAACCCATGATGGTGTAAGGATGAAATAAAATTAAGTACACATCATGCCTCATGCATAGTGCTTGGCCCTGGTTAAATGCTCAGTAAATAGTATTACTCTACTGTAACAATAATGCCATTAGTATCCCTTCACTCTCCTGCCAGGTAGCAGGGATCCTGTGTCTGCCCAGCACACAGGACCACAGCTGCAGAGCCTGCACTTGTCACTGAGCTACTGTAGATCTCGGTCAGGCCTCCTGCACTTCTGCAGCCTGTGCATGATGCCACTACATCCCCTGGGCTTCTCCCTCTCACCTCCCGGTATGTGCTAAACAGTTTACCAAGCAGCTTCAGACTCATTAACATCTAATCAGTACTAATTGGCTGCGATTCAGCAGGCGGGGCTCTGGAAGAATTCGTTCCAGGGGCCAGGAGGCTGCCAGAATCCCCACAAAAACATACTCCTGGCCTTTAGGGACCAACCACTGGGTGGGTGGGAGAGGGAAGGCCAGAGTTGGGTCCTCTAAGAAACCTGTGCCTTTCCAGCTCTAAGGCAGCCCAGGACCTCAGCATTGAATGACAGATTGATCGAGCATGGATCCATTCAACACATTTATTGAGCACTTACTATGTTTCAGGCACTGTGTTAGGTGCTGGAGATACAACCATGAACAGAACAGTAAAAAGACATACCAGGATTTGAACACCAACAAGAGCCCATTTTCAACTATTACCACTGATGGTGAGTATTAAAAGTCTTCAATAGCCCTGGCTGGTGTGGCTCAATTGATTGGGCATTGTCCCATACAACAAAAGGTTGCCGGTTTAATTCCTGGGTTGTGGGTTTGATTCCCGGTAGGGGGCACCTGATTGATGTTTCACTCTCACATCAATGTTTCTCTCTCTTGATAATTCAACCAAAAAATTTTTAAAGTATTAATAAAAAAAAATAGGTATCATGGAATTATAATACCTACTTCCTATTGCCCTGGTTCAATGACCTTTGATGGGATGAAAGTTTTCAGAGTATGTTGCTATGAATGAGCAATACTGCCTTGCCAGTTGATCCTGCAGACAGGAACAATATGAATGGCAGCCAGTCCATGCATTTCCATAGGCCTTGCAGAAAGGTCTCTGACGTATGGTGTCTCAGCTAATCCCTCAGCAGCGCTGGGAATTGGGTATTGGTGCCACTTTACATACAATAAAAATGAGATCCCAAAACAGTGAAAGCAATACTGACAAGTATTTATTAAGCACGAGCCTTATGCCAGGCCCTTTGCTCATTATGACCTTTAATCCACGCATCTGAAGCTGCCATGGTGCCCACTGTTCAGAAGAGCAGACTGGGGCGTGGAGAGGCTGAATGACTCACCCAAGGTCATATGGCTGGTCATCAGAGCCAGAATTCCAACCCAAAGTCCTGCTCTCAACCACCACGGTGTCCTGCCGTTTCCAGGAGCTCAAATTAAGCCCATCAAACTCCCATCA
The DNA here is from genome assembly GCF_964212035.1 of Myotis nattereri. Classification (NCBI taxonomy): domain Eukaryota; kingdom Metazoa; phylum Chordata; class Mammalia; order Chiroptera; family Vespertilionidae; genus Myotis; species Myotis nattereri. The sequence continues at coordinate 94,751,024 of NC_138079.1, read as the reverse complement.
GCTTTCTGCCAGGTCATGCATTTGGGGCTCATTATACACTATTGTGAAGACTTTATTGATGCCACACACAGTTCAGAGCAAAGATGCCCTTCAGTCTAGGCCAGTGATGACAAACCTGTGACACGCGAACTCATTTTTTTGGTTGATTTTTCTTTGTTAAATGACATTTAAATATATAAAATAAATATCAAAAATATAAGTTTTTGGTTTTTTTGTTTTGTTTAGTTTTGTTTTGTTTTTAAATATATTTTATTCATTTTCTACAGAGAGGAAGGGAGAGGGACAGAGGGCTAGAAACATCGATGAGAGAGGAACATCGATCAGCCGCCTCCTGCACACCTCCTACTGGGGATGTGCCCGCAACCAAGGTACATGCCCTTGGCCGGAATCGAACCCGGGACCTTTCAGTCCGCAGGCTGATGCTCTGTCCTCTGAGCCAAACCATTCAGGGCATAAGCCTTTGTTTTACTAAGGTTGCAAATATCAAAAAACTTCTATATGTGACACGGCACCAGAGTTAAGTTAGGGTTTTTCAAAATGCTGACACGCCGAGCTCAAAAGGTTCGCCATCACTGGGCTAGGCTAACCTATGTCCTCCTCAACACCTCTTCTCTGTCTCGTATGGCCTGTTAAAAATCGCATAACCACGGTGGGCCTGCCTTTCAGAGACTTGCATTCTGCAATCCCATTCAAGCCACGGAGTTCGAGTGGGAACAAGACAAGAAGCCTGAACAATACCGTGAAGGCCCATATTCAAACATAACCCCAACTCACTCCTCATTGAAGAGGCGGGCACAACAGCTTTCCCACTGTTTAGCTATTATTTTATGTCCAGTAAGAGTCACTGAGTGGCAAAAGAGACCACTTGAAGACACAGAATAGCTATTTGGTTGGTTGGTTGTTCATTTTTGGGGGAAATGAAATAAGCTTTTAATTCAAATACAGCCTCCAACAAAATCACCCAAGAGGGAATGAGAAGGAGGTAACAGTTAGCATGGAGAGAGGCTGGAGAGGCCTAGGGATATGGATGGGAGAGAACCAGAAAGAAGGAAGATAAGAAAAAGGGGATGGTGAGGGGAGAGGAATAGAGACAGAAATGGCAGAAGATGGAGAAGAGAAGAGAGAAAAGAGGGAGGAGAGAAAGAAAGAGAAAATAGAGAGATGTGACAGAGAGATGAGAGGGGCTACTGAGGAAAGGAAATTATTAGAGGTGCAGCCAAATCATAGAATTTCCATGTTTATAGAAAACTTATGGCCCACGTTTAACAAAAGGTGCTCAAACTTGCCAGATGGGGGAAGCAGCGGGACTTCTGGAATGTGTTTAAGCAAGGAGGCCACAGTGCCTTCTAAACTGGTTCCAGGAAAATAACAGTTTGCCCCGGGGATGGAAATAAAGGCACAAGAAGTAGCATATTGGGGAGGGTCCACTCTAGGGTGTTGGCCAAAGCCATTCCCCAGGTGTATCACCTGGTGGGGAGAGGCAGGCTGGGGGGCGTAAGGGCTCACAGGTGGAGACACAGCCTTGCTTCAGAGAAATCTTGCTGCAAACCCTGGAGACTTCCAGGCTGAGGCACTGGGCAGGGTTGCAATGACGTAATGTGTATGAGGCAGTGGAAGTTTCCTCCAAATGAAAAAGAAAGGCAAGAGGCCTGAGCAAGTCAGGCAAAGCAAGCCTGGCAGCCAGTCCTGGAGTCAACCTCGAGGCAGCCTCCTTGGCTCGCACAGTACTGTCTGGCTCTACATCATCACTGTTCTCAGTCCAACTTCTTCCTGGGTATAGAAGCTCTATGCACTCACCGCAGGCAAAACAAAACAAACAAACAAGACACAGCAAAAGCAGGAGGATGCAGAGAAGACTTGCAGAGCTGCTCCCCCCGGGCCACTACCAGGACAGGACTGCTTAGTGGCTGAGAGCTGGCTTCAGATCCAGACTCGGTTCTCACTAATTGAATTGAATGACTCTGGGCTAAGTCACTTCACTTTCCTGAACTCGCTTTCTTCACCAGGATGACAGAAGGGACAGAATGTGAAAAAATAAAGTAAGATGCTTGATGCACTGTCAGTCATACATGGGGAAGCTATTGATATTATTTGCTACTGTTATTTGAATAGATTTCCTTTCTGTCTTTTTTCCCGCTGCATAGAAATGTGATCTATGCAATGTACTCAACACAGTCAGAAGGATATTTCCAGGCCACAAAGAAAACAATGATATTTCCTCTATTCAATCGTCAGATCGCTTTTCCCTCTGATCCAAGAAGAGCATCAGGACCCAACTCTAACTCTTCCTTTCTATCCACCGAAGAACCCGAAGAGGCCCTGGTCGGCTGCACAGTCCATCTGGATGGACTGCGAGCACACGGAGAGAACGCCACCAGCAGACATGAGCCCTGCCAGCTCTGAACAATGGCTGGAAAAGCCAGCCACTTCCCTCAATTACAGACATGTCAAACAAGAACCTGGTCTATTTTCTCTCTCTTCCCTCCCCCGACCAAAAACAACTAGGGAATGGGAAAGTAGATCCTTTCAGATTCTTCATATCAAATGGAGAAACCCCCAGACCTTTGCACATGCTGTTCCCTTTCTTGCAATGCTCTTCCTCTAGTACCTGGAGGAATCACATCCTCTCCTACTTGGTCTGTCTGCTCTCAAATGGCTTCTGCTCAGTGAAGCCATTTCCGACAGCTCTACTTAAAATTGAAACCCCATCGCACCATCACCCTACCACTCCCTCTTGCCCTTCCCTGCTCCATTTTTTCCTAGAGCTTATCACCAGCTGACATTCCGTACTTTACTTGTGTATGTCTGTGTCTGCTTTCCTTCACACTGGATTGTAGCCAAAGATAAGACAGAAGCTTTCGCGATTTTGTTGACTGCTGTCTCTGCAGCACTCAGACCCTATAGAAGGCTCTCAAATACAATTTGTTGCATGAGAGAATGAGTCGTTCAGAGCTCCCCCTCTCCCTGGCATCTGCATAAAGGTATAAGGGACCTTATGAAGAAGCTGTCCCTACCAGAGATGAGGAAACTGAAATCCAGAGAAGCAAAGAAACCTGTCCAAGATTCATAGCAAAGTTCGGCAGTTCAGCTGGCAAGAACACCCACATATCAACATCAGAATATAATGACGTTCCTCTCCATGCTCCAAGGACTGTTCATCTAGCCCAGCGGTTCTCAACCTGTGGTTCCCGACCCCTTTGGAAGTCGAACGACCCTTTCACAGGGGTCGCCTAAGACCATCGGAAAACACATATATAATTACATATTGTTTTTGTGATTAATCACTATGCTTTAATTATGTCCAATTTGTAACAATGAAATTGGGGGTCAGCACAACATGAGGAACTGTATTAAAGAGTCGCGGCATTAGGAAGGTTGAGAACCACTGAGCTAGCCTGTCTCAGAAACAACCTCCATAATCCAGCAGCAGGGTGGGAGCCTGGCTGCCATTCCCTGGTCTGCGCTGACTAGCTATGTGGGATTGGCGTGTCTCTCGGGGATTCCATCTGGCCACCTGCAAAATGGAACAATAAACCCTGCTCTTACCACCAACCAGTGCTGCTCTGAGAATCAATAGAACATTTTGGAGCGTTCCTTGGCTTCCAGGGGGTGGGGGAGGGAACTTAGTGAGGCATGAGGAGCCCTTGCTGGCGTGTTACTGGAGGCGCTGAAGTCATCGTGCTTCCAGGGAGGGCTGGCCCCATGCCTCTGTGACTCCCATTCTGATGCCCTCCACCACGTGTCACAAGCAAGAAGAAGCTGGCTCAGTAAAGGACAGAACAAGAGATGCTGCTGCGCCCTTGAACCAAGCACGGGCTCTGCCTGTGTGTTCCTCCTCTTGTCCTTCCTCCGGGCGTTCCAGCAGACACCTGTGTGCCTTGGACAGAGGACCCTTTCCACCCTGTCTGTCCTCAGTGCCTTGGCTTGAGTAGATCTCTCCAGGAACATCCCCTTTCATATCCATACAGCTTCCCCCTAAGGAGTGCAGGTGGTTGGGGACTTATTACAAAGTGCTCTAAAGGATGTTGCTAAGGTGCCTCTGCCTTTCTGTGGAGTCACTGGAAATGCCATCATTGGCGAATGACATCTGTGTGCCCCATGCCAGACCTGTGCCAATCACTCCAAGTAGCATATAGTATCGCTTACTCCTCACAACAATGCTATGAAGCAGGTTCTATTGTTATGCCCATTTTAAAGATGAGGAGACTGAGGCACAGAGTGTCTAAGTCAATTCCTCCAAAGGTTCAGTCAGTTAAGTGGAAGAGCGATGATTCAAAGCCAGGCATCCAGCATAGAAAGAAAAGAGCATGATGGTGCCGGCTATGTGTCCAGAATGAATGTGTGCTTCCCTGAGCATAGTAAGCCACTGTTGCTAGGAGGCAGCTGCCCAACCAGGTACTACATTTCCCAACACCCCTTGCATCTGGGTGTGGCCATGTGACTAATACTTACCAATAGGAAATATGCTAGAGTTTTTAAGAGTTGGAAACCTTTTCCTCTCTCCTTCCCTCCAATGCCTGGTGGCAGAACACTGTAAGGTGTTGCAGGATGACAGAGACACAAGATGGTAGAGATTAGATCCTTAAATCTCCCAAGTGACAGGAAGCTGCTTGTTGACCTGCACTGGACCATTGGATGAGTGAGAAATAAGCTTTACTGTTCAGAGGTCAGCAAACTTTCTCCTGTAAAAGGTCAGAGAGCAACTGTTTTCAGCTTTATGGGTCATACAGTCTCTGTCACCATGACCCAACTCTGCCATTGTAGCATAGGCAATCTGTAAATAAACACAGCGGGATGTGGGTCCCACCCCACATTTCCTCCCCAAAGCATGAGCAGGCCCTGACTCCAGGCAAGGGCATCGCTCACTGCCTGTGGGAAATCAGAAGGGGAGATCCCTAAAGAGAACACTCCATTTCCCAGTCGAATAGCACATCTTCCCGAAGGCTGTAGACATGTAGATTCAAATGGAAAACGGCGTTTTAAAAGGAGTACAGAAATGCTGAGTACAATATTCAATAGAAAAACCCAACGCAGCCCTTAAAAGTTAATGCCCCGACATTTGTTTTGAGGATGGAGCATATGTCTCGCCTCATCTGCGATTAAAAGTTCCCTGACTTCTTCCTGCAGTGCTTTTTCGTCGTTTGCATAATGCAATCAGTTAAGGTAGAAACTCCCTGCAGGCCACAGGGTCCTGGGTGGTGACTGCTGGTGATGGGAATGGAGCACAGATAAGGGGCAGGAAGAAATTATTTCAGAGACTTTCCCAAGTCATCTTCACATTCTTGGGTAAATTCTGTTTCATCAAATGTTATGGCATTTCTCTTGTCGCGCAATAGGCTGTCAGTTCTGGCAGGAAACACGACAGACACATACATGCCGATGCCTTGCACCTTCTCTGCTCCAGTAGGTGACCAGATTGCTTTAGCAGCACATTGACCCTTGAGATGCTGCCTCCCTGGGAAGCACCGAGGTAGTGTGGCCTCCGCTCTCCCCAGCTCTGAGCTCAGGCCTCCACCATTGCCAGGGGGAAGGAGGTGTGAAATCCAGGAGGGCATTTGTCTTGATTTTCTGCTTGTACTTTCTCCTGCCCTGGGGAATTAAGCTGGCACCTGGGAATCCAGGTAAATCCCGCACAAGGCCCAGGCATTCTTAGAGGGAAGGGTTGTGTCACCCATTCTTTCTCCTCGCATTCTATCTAAGCCCAAGGCTCTCTCTTTTGTACTTTTGTATCGATGAAGTACAAAAGGGTCTCTCCAATATTTCTCTGTTTTCTAATGTCCTCCTTCCTCTTTCTTTGTCAAATCTCTACTCTCAGGCCAAAAGGCATTCCATAGAAGCTTAAGTACAGGGTGATCATCTATTAACCCAGCCAAGAGTTACTGACATCTACAGTCTCAGATACTATTTAAGGCTCCAGAGATAGAGCAGTGAGCAAAACACAGTCCCTGCTGTCAAAGTTCCGACAGTCCAGTGGGAAAAGCAATAAATAAGTTTAGAATTTGTTACCAAAAAAAGTTTTCTAAAGGAAAGTCTCTGGTTTTGTGTCTCATGCATTGCTTAGCCATACTGGTTGCTGAGATAAAAATATGCTAACGCTCATATTTCTCCTCCAGGGAGAAATCTGAATTTGAGAAAGTGGTTTGGGACCCTGGCATTGGGAGGGAAGAGACCCAGGCTGGAATCTTTCTGCCACTCAGCTCACGTCATTTCCCAGCTCCCCAGCTTCCGATGGCCTCTTGGCCCATCCTGAGTAAAATCTAAATCCCAGAATCCTCAACATGGCCTTAAAGACCCCACGTGATCTGCTTCTGCTACTTCTCTGAACACATCCTCTGTTTCTTCTCTCCGGCCCATTGGCTTCTTTGCTGTTCTTTAAACACACAGAGCCTGTGGCCACCTCAGGACCTTTGCATCTGCTGTGCCCCAATTTCTCTTCCCACAGATAATTCATTTAGCTGCTGCTCCCATTTCAAATTGTCAGCACTTCAAGAGGTTCTTCCCATCTAAACAGCAGTCAAGCCTTTCTATTCTTTGCCCTGCTGGTATGAACTGAATGCCCCGCCCCCCAATACATTCATACATTAAGATCCTAACCCCAAATGTGACGGTATTAGGAGGTAAGGCCTTTGGGAGGTAAGTAGGTCCTGAGAGTAAAGCCTGTAGGAACAGGACTGGTGCCCTTATAAAAGATGAGAGGTCTCTCTCTCTCTCTCTCTCTCTCTCTCTCTCTCTCTCTCTCTCTTCCCATCCCCTCCTTCCATCTTTTCCTCCCTCCCTTTCTCTCTCTCTTTGCTCTTCACCACAACCAGAAGACAGCCATCTGCAAGCCAGAAAACAGGTCCTCACCAGGAACCAAATCTGCTGACACTTTGACCTTGGACTTCCCAGCCTCCCTAACTGTCAGAAATAAACGTTTGTGGTTTAAACCACCCAGTCTAGAGTAATTTGTAATAGCAAGCCAAATGGACTAAGACTCCTACTTTCCATTTTTCTCCCCAGCCCACATGGCTCCCTGACAGTCTCTATTCACTTGCTTGTCTGTTGTCTGTCTTCCTCCACTAAACATGAGCTCTCTCGGGCTGAACCGTGGAAGGATGAAGGCCGCTCAGGGCTGTAACTTACTGCACCCCCTCTGCTCCCCTCCCGTCAGTCTTCCGTGTGGCTATGAAAGGATGCTTCCGGAAGGTAAATCTGATGCTTGGCGACCCCTCCGCCATGGTTTGGAAGTCCTCCGTGGCTTTCATCTGCTCTTAAGAGAAAGATGCAACTCCCAACCGTGGCCTGCAAGTCCCTGCACGGTTTTGCACTTGCCCACCCTCAGCCTGACCCTCCGAGCCCAGAGGCTCCGGCATGTTTTCAGAGGTTTGGCACGGGGTTTGTCCGGGCTATTCCCACTTTGTGAAACACTCTTCTTTTTCACCCAGGCACCCCTTTCTAGTCTTCACAGCCCAGTCTGAGTCCATGTCCTTATACAACCTCATCTGACCTCCCAAGTGAGTGAGCCCCATCCCCCCCTTCCACCCCCCCCCCCCCCCCCGCACCATCTGCTCTCATAGTGCCTTGTGCTTTCACAGTACAGACGCTCATCGATGGTGGGTGACATCCCAATAAACCCATCACAGCTGAAAAGATCCTAAGTTGAAATGCATCTAATCCACCTAACTTACCAAAGATCAGGGCCTAGCCTACTTTATAAGCACTCAGGACACTTACATTAGCCTTCTCTTGGGCAAATCATCTACCACAATGAATGCACTGTAGAGCACTGGTTGTTCACCCTCACGATCACGTGGCTGACCGGGAGCTGTGCTCGCTGCCTAGCATCACACACCACTAGCCCAGGAAAAGATCAAAATGCAAAACTTGAAGCATGGTGATCACTGAATGCATATCACCTTCCCACCATCGTAAAGTTGGGAAATTATAAGTAAAACCCTAGTGAGTGAGGGACTGTCCACTTATTACAGGATATTAACATGGATGTATATTAACATGCGTGACACTCTCCTCCATACCCACTTCCTCCCTTCTAGACTTGTAGCTCCAGAAGAGCAGAGAAAGCTTGATTGTGTTCCCCACTTGACTCTCAGAGCCCAGCACATAGTAGGCTTTCAAGAAATATGCGAATGAATAACCAAAGGAATATGACTTTCAAACAAGCTAGTAACAGCCACAGGGATAGGAGGCCTCAAAGAGATAACACTTCTGATGATGCTGTGCAAATGGACAGGGACATGTGTTGTACAGATTACGTGGTTATGTAAAGACGGAGGCCTGCCCACCTCTAGGCCTCTCATCTGATCCCCCGAATTTGAAACAAAGACGCTTAATCTGAACACCACCTCGGCCAAGTTTCTTTAGCAGCCTCTCATACCACTAAAGGTCACATCTTATAGGATCTTCTCACCAAACCGGCAAACTGGGCATTTACTGTGTGTCCTAAGTGCTTCAGATATATTAACATATCCAGCTCTGCGACCTATCATTGTGCCCACTGCATAGATGAGGAAACTGAGGCATGGAGGAGAAAGAGGACTTTCCAACAGGCGCACAACTAGAAAGTGGTGGATTGAGGGTTTGACCCCAGGCATCCAAACTCCAGCCCACGCTCTGAACCATCATGCTGCAGTAGAACCCACACGCCAGTGACAAATGAGGAAACTGAAAGAGGCTTAGTCACATGTTCGGCCAGACTCCCAGCAGAAACTCCTAACACGAGGCCTCTGCTCACATGAAACAACATCCAATGTCCTTGCCCAACAGGGAGCCCCCTGACCCCATCACCTCTCTATGCCCCCCAGCTACACCAGGCTCCCTGGACACTCCGATGCCCAGCTAGTGTGCACTTAGGAGTGGACTTCACCTTGCACTCCTGGGCATATGTTTATACCTGCACTGGATGTGTTTCTGGCACTTTCTCAAGTGTACATACCTGCTGCCGCCTGTCATGACAACCTTGGGCCAAAAGCCAATTCCATCAACTATTTACCAAGACTCTATCACATGGAATTCTGCAGAGAGCAGAGGTTACAGAGTGAGGCTTTGGTCAGATGGGCCTGGGTTCAAATCCTTCATTCATCATTTACTCTGTTAACCAATATTGTGGAGCCCTGGCTCTATGATGGGGCTGCTATACACTCACAATATCAAGGGGAACCCAAAAGAGGGGGCACTGCCATCAGGAACTCAGAGCCTGAGGGGAGACACTGACACAAAGACAATAAACACATAAACAATAAAACTGTCAATGATGGAAATAAATGGGATGGTGTGGTAGAATAAAACTGAGAGTGGAGGGTTGGAGAGATCCTTAAAATAGAACCATAATCTGCCCGGACAAGTTTCATGCCTTTGGCAAAGTCTCTTAATCCCTCTGAGTTAGTTTCCAAACCTGGGAGTGGTGATGGTAACATCTACTGCCCATGGAATACGCTCAGAAATGAAAGCTCTGCTCTTGTTAAGGCAGGTGCTGGGCAGCCAAGGGTGAACAAGAGGCCGTGTGCAATCCAGGAGGGAGACGGGCTACATGAAGGCATGTGCCACCAGCATTAAGGGGACACCATAATCGGACTCTCCAGAACGCTGTCCCCTGTTCCTTCCAACGCAGCCTCTGTGCACCGAGTCCAGGCTTGTTCACTGCCACACAGGCGAGTCCTCCAGCCCGGCCAGCCCAGCATCCACCACAACGAAAGCAGGCAAGAGGCGCTTCCTCCTCCCACCTTGCTGCATCATTGGACAAAGAGGAGACAGGTAAATGGACTCACTTCCTGCCTCCTCTTTATTTTTTTGCTATCACCCCAGGCCAAGCATCCAGCCAGGAACACCTGCTAGGAAACCTCACAGAGAGGCCCAGAACCTTGGCATAGATGAAGGTCTTCAGGAAGGCTGGCTGCCAGTGAGAGCTGAGATGAGCGGCGTAAAGGGCGGCAGTTCTCGTCCTATCTGACCACATCCTATTGCTCCCAGAGACAACGGCCCATTCCTTCTGTGCCTTCAGGCTGGGTCAGTGATCAGGAGAGATTAGCAACCTGAGTCCAAACTGGCTCAGCTAGGATGGAGCCAGGCTCTGGGGAAAAGAATCATGACTTGCTGGCTAATGGTCAAGGTCAAGAGAGAAAGGAGTCACTAATCTTTAAATAGTCTCAGGTGAAAGAAAACTGGTGTATCTATTCAAGAGATTGTATTCCTAAAGATCCCAAAATCTAGGTATCCCCAACATCCCCACCTTATACACACACATACTTTACATATGTATATATGTGTGTGCATACACACATGTACATACACATACAGGCATATACAGTTACAAATATGTAGTACTGGTATATGTAGACACACATGTATATAGACATACACATACATAGACACACACGAAAATCATACAAATAGAGGGATATATGCACATATGTATAGACAGAGACACTAACAATATACATATCTAAAGAGACACACATGTATGTATATTTAGATGCACACACCCATGTACTGCTGCTGTAGCATTAACTTTAAAATGATCTTCAGTAGTTCTCCATGGAAAATAAACTTATCCTAGTCCTAAGACCTCTAGAATCTGACCTCATCCTCCTTACGTCCAAACATTCCTTTCTTCAACATTTATACTTCTCTTTGCATATTTTTGTTGTTGTTAATCCTCACCCAAGGATATTTTTCCCATTGATTTTTAGAGAAAGTGGAAGGGAGAGAGAGAGACACAGAGAGAGAAACATCAATGTGAGAGAGACACATCAATTGGGTGCCTCCCGCATGCACCTGGACTGGAGCCAGGATCGAGCCTGCAACCGAGGTACGTGCCCTTCACTGGAATCAAACCCACGACCCTTCAGTCTGTGGGTAGACACTCTAACCACTGAATAGAACTGGCTAGGGCTCTTTGCATATTCTACACGGGTTTTCTGTCCCCAACTGCCATCATTCAAAAACCATCTTCGTGATTTCTGCTTTATCTGTGAACCACCCATTTTATTAATAACCTAATAGTATAAAAATTAAGTTAGTTTTCAGTTAAATACATTTATTTTGACAGATGCTTTTATTCACAGCATCATAAATGAAATACCAGTATCATTCCCATGACAGAAAGGCAGCCATACAACTCAGTACAATGGCTGTAAAACAATGCTGGTGACTTCCAGCTGGAGCGGGAGCCGGCCAAAGGCCTTCAGCCAGAGACCTACTGACATTTTGTCAAGGAGGGAAAAAGCTGGTGCTGGAGGCGTGATGCCTCCGACTAAGACTTTCTCCTTGACATAATCTGCAAAACTAGAAAAAAATTTCAAAGGAGGTCGGTGATTCTGTTGACTAAGTCTGGTGTTGGTGTGACCCCTCTGCTCATCTCGGGAACCAGCCCACACTTTGAGAAACAGCCCGTGAGTATCAGTGATTTGCTGGCTGGGAGCAACCAATCTGAGTGTCACACAAACAAATTACACATTGATGCTTCGTCCTATAGTAATGGTCCTGAAACGCCTTCCAGGGAGCCCCATTAAGTACAAACTCATTCCGGCTTTCAAATCTTTTACAACAGAACATGCTAGCTACATTCCCTACCCCCCACTGTGCGCCTGCACTTACTATGCCCCCACCCCCACCCCTGTAAACTGGACTTCCCATGTCCTCTGAGTGAGTCTCATGCTTCCACACCTCCTTTAGATGGGCGTTCTGCTCCATCTAAAACGCCCTTCCCCGGCTCCTCCTACGGCCCTGCCCATCCTTCAAGTCACATCTCAAGTGTCACCTTCCCCACGAAGCTTCACCTGCCTTCCCCACAGTCTCACTCGCCCAGGCCAGTGGCTTCAAACTGGGGCGTCCTTCAGCACCCCCGGGAGTTTCTGATGCAGGGGGTCTTCAGGGAAAAGCCCAAGGGTCTGCATTCCCAGGGGATGGGGATCCTGCTGGCCTGCTACCACACTTTGTGAACCTCTGCCTCCTGCTTCCAAGTACAAGTGGTGACTGAATGACTGTAACCTCCTCTCTTGTGTTACTGAGCTCAGGGGGCCAATCTGAAATACTCCAGGGAGTGGTGATGGCCAACAGAATCACCTCCCCCTTTTAAATCACTCTGTTTACCCTGATGTATTAGTTCTTAGGACTGATGGAGCAAAGCACCCCAGACCAGGTGACTTAAACAGAGAAATTCGTTCTCGCACAGCTCTGGAGGCCGGACGTCCCCAATCACGGTGTCCACGGGGCTGCAGGGCTGGGCCCCTCGCAGGGCTCTGAGATCTGGTCCATGCCCCCGCCCGCTCCTGGGAGCCTCAGGCATTCCTTGGTTTGCAGATGGCATTCTCCCATTTATGCCAGAATAAAACTATTAGCACTTACTATTTTTAAAAACACGCTTCCCATCCTCCTCCTTCTGTGAGTGTCTGACTCTGTCCAAATGTCCTCTCTCTATAAGGACACCAGTGATTTTGAATCCAGACCCACTAGTGGCCCCATTTGAACTTGGTTCCCTCTGTAAGGACTCTATTTCCAAAAAAAAGGTCACATTTTAAGGTCCTTGGGGGTAGGACTTCCACATATATTCTTTTGCGGGGGACACACAATTTAACCTATAACACCCTGTCAGGTAGCACCTCTAACCCCTGAAGGATCCAGGCTGTGGAGACAAACACCTCATTTGCCTTGATGACACATCGCCTCACAGATGTCCTCGTCACTGGTCCCGGCGTCAGAGTTTGGGCTCCCGGAGAATTCTGCTCGGGTTAGCAAAAGTGAATGGCTCGCGTTGTTATGCAATGTGCTGACCTGGTTGGTAATTTAATGAAAGGACGTTGGTAGCCATGTAGAACTTTGGATCCTCGTTTCACCGCTTTCCTCTCTGTGTAGCTTTTTCTTGATAGATAACAAAACGGCCCTGTTACATAACCGCATGCCATTGCCCTGCGCTAACTATACCGACTCTAAGCCCTTCTGTGGAGACACAGTGATTGCCCCTCGGCCTGCCTGCACGGAAAGCCCCTGGCCTAGAGCCCGCGCCCAGGGTCCAGGCCTACCCCCTCCATCTCACCCACGTTCAGCATCCACAGTGATGTTTCTCACAAGCATATTTGACCACCGATTGAAATGTTTTATTGCCCCTCCTTCCATCCTAAAACAATGTCTAACCCCCACCGGACATCCAAAGGTCTTCATTAATCTGTATGTGACAACTTCTCACTCCTCTGTCTAAGTGTCCCCTCCCCACACCGGGCTGTCCTTTCAGACAGGCCCAGGTCCTTGCAGCCCCCTCTCAGTCCCCGCCACACTCCTCGGAATGCCTTTCCATCTCCTCTGCCTACACCAGAATTTCTCACCCTCGGCACTGTTGACATTTGGGGCCTGATAATTCTGCTTTGTGAGGGCTGTCCTGGGCATTCAGGCTGGTTAGCAACCTCCCTGACTTGTAACTGCCTGATGCCAGGAGCATCTGCTCCCTATCGTCAAATGTCCCCTGGCCTAGATAACCCCAACTGGTCCTTTAAAAATTAGGGTGGTGTCGCCTCCTCCAGGAAGCTCTCCAGCCCTCCTCCAGGCCCCACCATGCCATGTTTTTACCACCTTCCTCACACTGCAAATTCTCTGTATGCTTACTTTGTGTCTCCCCCAGATCAGACTGGACCATGTATGCTTCTATGCTGTGCCCCTGGTATTAGCGAAATACCTGCCAAGCAGGGCGCACTCTCGTGTTGTGTTTACAGACCAAATAAAAGAAAAAGTGAGAGGGTGGATAAGAAAGGGAGAGAAGGGGGTTTGGTCCTGCCCCCTGGTGCCAGATGGAAGAAGGTTTCACTGCCTCCAGCGTTTTCTGATCTGTTCCCATGCTAACCACTCCAAGGCGAACGAGGATGCACAGGGACCATATCTGAGTCACACTCCAACCAGCACCAAGCCTGCTTTCTATCCCTGGGGTCTCAGATAAATGTTGCTTTGTTAAAACCATAGTCGCTATGTTCTCTTTTCTTTTTAAACTTTAAAAGATAGAATTTGGGATGTTTAGGGGGTTTTTTGTGGGGGTTTTAAGGCAAGAAGCTAAAAATTGCTAAAGCTAATCTCCCAGACGTAGACGAGGAGCAGGGCTTATCAACGCTGCCACCAACAGAATAGCGGGGCAGCAGAGCCGAGCTGCAGAGGGACCAGGCTGGAGGGGCCACCAGGACCTTCCAGAAGGAGACCCTGGGGTCAGTGCCCTGATCCCTCAGCCAGTGGGAGGAGACTATCTTTCAGAAAAGCTCTGAGAATAGAGCGAGAGGCAGAAACCTGCCCCCTCTCTCAGCTACAAAGGAGCCAGGCTGAAGGAGAAGAGAGATCACACACTCAGCACACATACAAACTCATAAATACACACATACTCACAAACACAGATACATTCATCCCCCCACACACTACACATACATAAAACACATATCACAGGCAAACTGTATACCCTCTATCTCAAACACACATAAAAACACATCACAGGCAAACTCTGACACCTTTGCACACACTGACACACACACCTATACACATACACATGTACACACAGACACAACGCATCCTCACATTTCTGCTTCCAATTCTTACATCTTGCTCTGCTCCTCAAAGAGCCATCTGGACGTTTAGACACAGAACGAGGGAGATGCCACTGTAGGAAGAAATGCAGTGGTGGAGGGAGATGCAGCTGTAGGGGAGATGGAGCTGTGGGGGAGTCGGAGCTATGGGGGCCACGGAGCTGTGGGGGAGACGCAGCTGTGGGGGAGACGCAGCTGTGGGGGAGTCGGAGCTGCGGGGGAGACGGAGCTGTGGGGGAGACGGAGCTGTGGTGGACACGGAGCTGTGGGGGCCACGGAGCTGTGGTGGACACGGAGCTGTGGGGGCCACGGAGCTGTGGTGGACACGGAGCTGTGGTGGACACGGAGCTGTGGGGGGAGTTAAGTCTGTGGAGGAGGCTGTGAGGTCCACACTGCTCCCTGAATAGACCTGAATAGACATTTCTCCGAAGAGGTCAAGAGACATATGAAAAAAATGCTCAAAATCACTAATCATCAGAGAAATGCAAATTAAAACTACAATGAGATATCACCTCACACCTGTCAGAGTATGCATAGCCCATGGACATGGGCAATAGGGTAGTGAAGACCTGAGGGGGGTGGGGTGTAGGGGCTGGGACGAGGGAGGTTATGGGGGTGGGGGATGAAAGATATCTATAACACTATCAATAATTTAGAAAGCAAAACAAAAAAGTAAATTTAATTTTTAAGACCTCACCTCTTCCATGACACCTTCCCAGTTTTAAAAGCTAATTTTTACAAGCTAGTTATTCCAAAGCACAGCCTACCGAAGGCATAATGCAGAGTAGGAACTCCAGGGGGACAGATGCACTAAGTAAATCTTAATAAATTCTGAATCATATTTTCAGTGCACTGGGTGGGGTGTGGGCTTGATAATTAGAGAGCATCTTCAGTAACGTTTCAATAAAATGACAAATTCTTTTGTAAAGAGATTACTCACTCTGCTGTACCTACTCCCTACAGCTAAATTATTATACAAAAGCCTGACTTTGAACAAGCTAGACAAGTTTCTTAAGCCAAGACGCTGTCCCCACGTTCTTTGAAGCACAAGTATCCCTTAGGCAAGCACTCTCAGTGGGCCCTCTTACTCGCTGCAGGTCTTCTGAGGGGTCGCTTAATGTCTCTGAACTTGTTCCTTTCTCTGTAAAATGAAGAAAACATTGTCTGACTCCCAGGAAGGTAATATGGATTAATACACACACACACACACACACACACACACACACACAGTGTGTGTGTGGTGCATATTAGGTGCTCAATAAATGCTAGCTAACACCTTTGCTATGATCATGCTCTTCCCCAATTCCCATCTCTGACTGTCAATCTAACCCTTTCCATGGAGCCCAGTTCAAATCCCACCTCCTCCTCGCGAGGTCTCTCTATGAATGTGCTCATTGGAAGTAAACCATGTCCTACTGGAGTCCACACCCACCCTCTGGCACTTCAGCTAATGTCCCTCTCCTGCACATCTTACACTCCCTCTTTACCAGGGTCCATTTCTAACTCATCCTGTGCCCCCTCAGTACCAAGAACAATGAGATGCACACAGGAGGAGCTCCAAGTGGGTTATTTATGTTAGTAAATGCAATAGCATGGCAGACCTTGTGGTTGGCTCCCATCATGCACCCCACCCCTGGCCACCAGATATATGTTCTAAGGCAATCAGGGTATTTCTGGTGCACCATTGATATGGTAGCTTTAAAATACGTCCACAAAAAATTTAAACTCTTCCCCACCCTTCCAAAGGAGAGGCCTGACCCCCTCCTGTGCACTCCGTGATTCACTTCTAATGAACGGAATTTGGTGGAAGACACAGTCTGTGACTTCTGAGATGAGATCGACGAACACGCTGTGGCTTCCTTCTCTCGCTCTCAGATCACTCTCACTGGCGGAAGTAGCTACCGTAACGTGAGGACGCTCGAGTAACCCATGGAGAGGTTCTCAAAGTGAATTAATGAGGCCTCCTGCCAACAGCCATGTGAGTAAGCCCTTCTGGCAGCAGGTCCTCCAGCTCTGGTCTGGCCCTTGCATGGCTGCAACCCTGGCCCATCGGCTGAGCACAGCCTGGCTCTTGAACTCCTGACCCACAGAATCTGTGAGGTAAAAATGCTTGTTTCAAACTGCTAAGTGTTGGGATTACTTTTAGGCACCAAGAGCTAACACACATTCCAACAGTCCATGGTTTGGGAATTTGATCCAGTCTTGGACAATGATGCATTGAGAGGAAGCTGCTAAGGGGGAGGTGAAGGCTTACTTACTCCCTCCTAAGGGAGGCACAGGAAGATCAAGTCTCTGTTCCCTGATAAGATGTTTGTGTCTGGATAGGATGCCCCAAACCTCAGAAATCTTTTGGATACCAGCCTGTGAGTGAAGCCAACACCGAGGATAGTAGGGTAGAAAGAAGGAAAGAAGCTGGATTCTACCTGGCTGGTGTTGCTCAGTGGTCAGAGCATTGGCCTGTGCACTGAAGGGTTGCAGGTTTGATTTCAGGTCAAAGGCTTGCACCTGGAGTGCAAGTTCAAACCCCCACCCTGGTCGGGCATGTGCAGGAGGCAACCAATCGACGTGTCTCTCTCACATGGATGTTTCTCTCTAAAACTCAAAGGAAAAAATATTCTCAGTTGAGGATTAACAAAAAGAGAAAGAAGCTGCGTTCTTATGAGGACACTGAACCACTGAATCCAATGATCCCGAAGCCTGATAGACTTCCCAATTTCTAGTCACGTGAGATAACAAACGTAGACATTGTATAAGCTATTTTGTTCTTTTGCCCGTAGCTGAGCACATCCCAGCTCATTCAAAGAGTAACATTTAATGGGCTACCTGTACTTTACAATAGGCACTATCCTTGACACTTCCTACAGGTTATTTCTAAACTCTTCAGGTACTACAATGTAGGTATTAACACCCTATCTTAAAGATGATTACATTAAAGCTCAAGGAGGTTAAATAACTTGTCCCAAGTCACATCGCTTTTAAGAGGCGCAGCTGGGATTCAGTACGTGCCTGTTGAACTCAACACACCATGCTGAGGAGCAACATGGGATGCTAAAACAGCTCCTCAAGACAAATGCTAACTCCTTATCTTTGTGTAGAGCCCAACATTGCTCTCTGCCACAGAGCCTCCCAAAGCTGGACACGTCTTGGTGTGATTTTCCAATGCTGACTCGAGAAGGTATTATTTCTCAATATCCTACAAAGGCACCACCAACCTTCAATTATCTCAGCAGGGACTGCTTTTGCAACCACTCTAGCCCACAGTGAAGGCTCCCTGCTCTGAACCCCTACGGCACTGATAACTAGAACCACAGTTTAGTGCTAAAGGGTTTTCAAATTGTTTCAATCATCCTAGCCTGCCCTCCCATCAGCCCAGCTCTCTGTATCTTATGATCTAACTCCTGTGCCAAATGCTTCTCTTGTTCAGCCCAAGTCTAGGTATCAAAATATTAGGCATAGTGTGGTTCCTTAATACATATTCACTTTCACCCTGTCTGGTCAATGGAAAGGGGCTACAATATTTTTTAAATCATGTCTACGTGGATTTTTGCTGCATTGAGAAGTCTGGCTTGCTTGCCATCTCCTTATGCCTCTTCTTTCCTCTAAGTCTTTGTTCAATCCTTGTGAAGTCTGTCCTAATGCCATTCCTAAGCCCCCAAACTAAGTCATTCTTCTAAGCTATCAGTATGTTCTGCATATATCTTTAGTAAAATGAGCATCCTATTGCTTTATGATCATCTACTATTGAAAAGCTCTAGGAAACCAGGTATGTGAAAAACTATATTTCTAATTCCCCAAGTACCAATGGCTGGTATTCAGTAGGTGCTCAATAAATGTTAATGAAATGGACAAATACATTTATCATCCAATGAATATCCAATGTCTGCTGTGTTTCTGTAATAGTTATCACAGGTCTCACCTCGGTGCACTGTAATTAGATGTTTGAGACTGTCTCCTCCATTGGACTTGAGTTTCCAAGGGCAGAGGATGGCTTGTTGTCACCACTCTGTCTCTAACATCAAGCGCAGGGCACAAGCCAAGCATTCAAATATTTGCATATAAATGTGTGATAACTGGTTTCTGTTTAGTTAAGCATTAAATAGGTTACTGTTCCCGAATCAATGGCCAATGAATTATTGAATACAAAGAAACTGGTCTTGAATTAAATATTCACTGCACACAATCACCTGGCAGAAAAGAATTCAAAGAGAACTCTTTTTAAAACACATTTTTGGGGACAATTTGTTGATGTTATAAGCTTTTTCGAGTTGGTGGCAGCTGCTAGCCAACTGGCCAAGGCGTCCCCTGGGCTCTTGCTTCGCAGGTTTGCAGGATTTCTGCAAGGTTTGCCTATGAAAATGTACCCTGGGAATTCGAAAGCAGAAAGCGGCACGTTTGAAAATACAGATCCCAAAAGAAATACAGATACCCTCTCCCCGGAAATTATTCTTTCCTGCCACCAAACAGAAGCCAGTTAACAATGTTTTTCCTTCCCCGTACGTTTGCCAGGGGTCTCTGGCTCCTTCGCATCCTTCGGCACAGCAGGCTCCAGTCCGGCCTCCTGGAAACCGGTCTGCATTGTTCCGGCTGCAGAAGATGGAGGTTCAGAGTGGGACAGAGCTTCCCCACCAATGAATCCTGACTGATCTCCTGCCAGAGGTGACGTCCTATCCTCGGGGTCTGGCAGCAAGCCTGATGGAGATAAGAGATGCCAGACTGGGCCAGACCAATGGCCCGTTCAGGCCGCACTGTCTGACAGAGGCAGCTAAGAGTTGTTTTGTAAAAAAGAGCTTGAATGTGTCTCCTTTGACATCAGCCACAAAAATGTGCAGCAGTCCTTCTGTAGCGGACTATCTTGGTGGTCCATCCAACTTCTATGCCCCTTCTTCCATGCTAATGGGATCCCCATTTCATTCAGGCGTCTACCCTCCCCATTAAAGCTCAGGGTTAATTAAATCCTTTCTGTCCTACACCAGGGTTTCCCAACCTCTGCACTACTGACATTTTGCACCTGATAATTCTTTGCTGTGGGGACTGGCCTGTGCGTTATGAGATATTCTGCAGCCTTCCATGCTCCTACATGCTAAATACTGGAGGTAACCTCCTCACACCCAGTTGTGACAAGAAAAGTATCTCTAGACCTTGCCCTTAGAGAAGAGGGAGACAAAATTACCCCCAGGCAAGATTCGCTGCTCTAAGCCAGTACTGTAGCCAGCAGCCCATTGCCTCAGACAGTGATTGGTTTAGGGTTGAGCTCGTGATCCAGTTCTGACCAATGAGACCTGAGGGGGAGCCATCTTAAGGGCTTCTGAGAATTTATTTTTCACGCCTGTCTTAGGAAATAGAAGGTCCCTCTCTTCTTTTTCTGGCTGCTGACATATCTCAATCTGACACCAGGAACTGCAGCACACATACCCTGAGGATGCAGCCAACGAAAAAGATGAAAAGATTATTGTTTTTCAAATCCATGGTTCCCCAGTTGATGTAACCAACCCTAAGGCCAACGTATCTCAAGACTTTTTGTGACATGATATAGTAAATGTCCCTATTGATTAAACAGATGTGAGTTGGGTTTTGTTACTTACAGCCAAAAGTATACTAATCGATGTATCTTCCTGTCTTCTCTATAACAAGCCCATTTTGTCTCTCCACTCATGAGTAGATGAAACACCACCTTTAAATGAATTCAGAAGCCATGTTGAATAGAAGGGCTCTGGATTCAGTCAGACAGAGCTAAGTTCAACCAGCAGCTCCCATACACACCTCTATCATCTTCAGAAGTCACTTAATTTCTCTCACCTCTAACAATGGAAATACCATCCATTCTGCACTCCTCTGGGGTTTAATGATGGTTAAATGAGATAGTGCATATGAAAAAAATGCCTGGTGGACACTAAATTATTCATGACTATTATTTTATGTTCAGACCTTACCATCCTTTAAAAAGTGGCACATCTACACATGCCCCACCCAACAGTCAGACATTCTGCTGACATTTATTAAAGCCTGAAATTAAACTAAGAACTGTGACCATCAGTTCCCCAACCTTGGCGCTGTTGACGATTCTGTGTTGTGGAGGCTGTCCTGCCTGTGCACTGTAGGAAATTTAGCCGCGTCCCTGGCCTGTACCCAATAGATGCCAACAGCACTTCCTCCCCCAGTAATGACAACCAACGTCACCAGACATTGCCAAATGAGAAACATTTGTCCCTGAAGGGCAAAACTGCCCCTCATTGAAACCCACTGGTATGGACGATGGAGATACATAGATAAAACAATTTGCTTCTAGACCTCAAGTACCTTACTTACATTCTTGCATAAGCAATCATTTATTTTTATACTATAAAATGACCACAACCATCATTTGGTAGCAGATAGATCATAAATACAGATTCAAATACAGACTCCACTCTCTCCTAGCTTGGGGTCGCTTACTGTCTCAATCTCAGCTTCCTCATCCAGACATGAGGGTGATGAAGCCTACCTCTCTGGTTCATTCCTAGAATTAAATAAGATAATGAGTGCCGAACATCTAACAGAATGCCTCTCATCCAATTAGTGCTTAATCGAGAGCGCTCCACCCAAACTCCCTCAGGTCTTCTTACGATGTCAGCAAGGCCGGCTTGACTCCCAACAGCCAGCACCTGGGTCTTCATCAGAGAGCAACTCTGCAGACGCTGGGCCGCACATTGCCCAGACACTTCTGACCCACCTGCAGGTTCACCCCGGGACAGCCTTTAACGGATGGCTAATGGGGATGGAGTCTAAATGCCCCAGCTCCCTCATTCCTTGGCACAGATACGTCTCAGGCAAGTGTTATACACTGATGCCTAAAGCTTTCCTGCAGCATTAACTCTGTTGCCCACCGTGGTATCTGGCTGAGTAACATGGTCTTTGTTGGAGCCTCCCCTCCTTGTATCACCCCTCCTGTCTCCTGCCGGTGCCCCAGCGTACCCCAGGTGATCCAGTCCACCTATTCTTTAGTCAGGGCCTGTTTCTAGGGGAAACCCAACTGAGGTACTTTCCTTTTAGTTAGTGATTAAGACTCTAGAGTCTACAGTCTAGACTCTAGAGCAGCGGTTCTCAATCTGTGGGTCACGACCCCTTTGGGGGTCAAACGACCCTTTCACAGGGCTTGCATAAGACCATCAGAAAACACATATATAATTACCACATATATAATTACATACTGTTTTTGTGATTCATCACTATGCGTTAATTATGTTCAATTTGTAACCATGAAATTGGGGGTCACCGCAACATGAGGAGCTGTATGAAAGGGCCGCGGCATCAGCTACACTGGGTAAAGGCCCATTTTCAACATTTGTTAGTTTTGTAGCTTGGATGAGTTCCTTAACCTCTCCGTGTTCTTTATGAGATGATCATACTTCACAAAGTGATTAAAGAACTAAAAGAGTTAATATTTTTTAAACACTTTAAATTATGCTGGATACCTAGGAAGTGCCACATAAGAAAGTATTTCTTTAAACTCCTGCATCATGAGTCCCAGTCTCCTTGACCACCTGGCTCAAGTTTCCAGCACTTGGGAATTGCTGCCCACCGTCTCAAGCCAGCGCATCAGGAATTGTTTGAGAATCTAATTTCTGAACACAGCCAACAGCAAGAAGAAAACTCCGTTCACTTGCCCCAAGCATAATTCCAGCCTTCGCTGGCGAAGACATATGTGGGGACATGTTGTTTGCCAACAGCTTGGATTCCTGAACTTGAATTAACACTCAGAAAATGTGTCTAGATAGGTCTGCATCTGTGGGATGATCCCTCTGTCCTAGAAGCAGACCAGAGATATCACTGTCCCCAAATGCTGATACCCCGCACTGTGCCCTGTAGAAACAGACTGTGAAATGGGTAAGCAACAGTCCATCCTACAGGATGCCCACATCCCCGGGGCTGGTGCTCACAGTGGTTCAAATGCCTCATTGCATAAGGGATTTCTCTCCCCACTCCTTCTCTCCATTTCAACCTCATGGGGCTTCTATTTCCCAAAACCTTTCCACATTGCAGTTGGGCTATCAATGCAAGTTCCAGGGCCAAGTTCTACAAAGCCTGTTTCCTGCTGGCATTGGGGAAAGAGCGGGGAGAGACTTCCCTGGCCCCAGCCCTGCCTGTTCAATATTCTTGCCTCAGAAACTTACTTTCCCTCACCTGAGCTATTTGACTCCCAGTTGTTGCTATTCCCAAAGAGAGCCACGGGGAAGGAAAATCTATAATAGTATTTTAATTTCCTGGTATGTCACACTGCGTACTGAAATAGCCCTTTCAAAGCTAAGAGTGCATCTTAGCAAAAGCCCAGTGTATTTTAGTGCACGTTATCATCCAGAAGGACCAGGATTTTGTGTTATAGGTAATGGGGTGACTTTGAGGGGATGGATTGCCTACTTATTTATGTAAATTTTATTTTTAACTTAGATTTAAGACTATTTTGTGCCAAAACTGTGCTAAGCATTTTACACGCACTCGCTCAAATCTCACCTTCTCAGTGAGCCCCAGCATGGCCGCCTTGTTTAAATGGGCAATGCCTTGCCCAGCCCTTCCCATTCACCTTCCCTCCTTGATTGTTCTTTGTCACACTTAGTACCGTCCAATATATTATATATTCACTCATTTATTTTATCTCTTTTCCCTGATTATAATGAAAGCTCTATGAGGCCAAGAACTTAGTACTTTTTTGGGGGGAGCAGTGCCCAGCTTATAGGAAGCATTAAGTATTTGCTGAGTGAGTGAGTGAATGAATGAGTGAATCTCTCGAAATCTTTCTGATAACCCCATAGAAAAACCACATTTATCATCACACCCATACCATCATACCTGATAGGTAGAATAATGCCTACCCTCTATACACAAGATGGCCATGTCCTAATACCAGAAACTCGTGAATATGATACTTTACCTGGACAAAAAGACTTTATAGATGCGATTAAGGATCTTGATATGGCATATTATCATGAATTATGGGTAAGGTCCAATGTAATCACAAGTATCCTTATAAGAGGGAGGCAGGAGGGTTAGAGGAAGATGCTATACTGATAGCTTTGAAGACAGAAGAAGGGGCCATGAACCAAGGAATGAACGCAGAAACCTCTAGAGGCTGAAAAAGGCAAGGAAACATACTCTGCCCCAGAGGAACGCAGCCCTGCTTTTATACATCTGGATTTTAACCCACTAGGACCCAACTTGGACCTTGGTCTTCCAGACCCATATCTATGTTTATAACAGGCGAATATACTAAGTGTCCAACCGTTGGACCATTCGACCATTAGCTATGATGCACACTGACCACCAGGGGGCAGGCTCTCAACACAGGAGTGGAAACCACAGGCATGGAAACATGGAACAGACTGATGAATCTCAGAGGGAAGGGGGCAGAGGGGAGGGCAGAAAGAGATTAACCAAAGATCTTATACGCATACTAGAGGCCTGGTACTGGGGTCCCTCACCTGGCCTGCACGCTCTCACAATCCAGGACCCCTAAGGGCAGTGGTCAGCAAACTGCAGCTCACGAGTCACATGCGGTTCTTTGGCCCCTTGAGTGTGGCTCTTCCACAAAATACCAACTTCTGCACATGGGCCACGAAGTTTCAATTGCACTGTATGTGTGCACCTGCACATGGTATTTTGTGGAAGAGCCACACTCAAGGGGCCAAAGAGCCGCATGTGGCTCATGAGCCACAGTTTGCCAACCGCTGCCTTAGGGGATGTCAGACTGCCCATTTTGACCCAATCCCTTCAGTCCAGGCCAAGGGACCCCACTGGTGCATGAATCCGTGCACCAGACCAGTTTCAGCCCCATCCCTGCAGGCCAGGGAGAGAGAACCCACTGGTACCAGTGAGGTCTCTGGGCCTGACCTGCGGGGATGGAGCCAAAACGAGCTCTCCGACATCCCCCAAGGGGTCCTGGATTGCGAGATGGCACAGGCCAGGCCGAGGGACCCCACCAGTACACAAATCTGTGCACCGGGCCTCTAGTATAGGATAATAACTATGTGTCACTTTAAGCTACTACACTTTAGGTAACTTATCATAGCAACAAGAGGACACTAGTACACTCTGTACTCAGATAAGGCAAACAAGACTTGGGATTGTGTCCCAGATCCCACAGATAGGTAAATGGAGATGCATAGATGGAAACACAATCAGCCTAACTCTTTCTCTTAACTTCTGTACAGAGTCAGAGGATTGGTGCTCAGTATACTGGTCAGATGAAAGGAAACTGACTGCATGGAATACTCAGTTCCTGGAGTGCTGGTGCTTTTATATTGTGCTCACTCGCTCTACAGTCACTTCAGCACCTACTGTGCACTTTGGAGCATACTTTTTCCGGTGCAGGGAATTTCCATCTCCCTGTTCAAATGACTGCAGTCAGCAGTGAAAATGCTCAAATAGGAACAATACACTGCTCCAAATGCATCTCAGAGCCCAGTGGGGCAGATAGAGTCATAAATGAGTAGCAATAAAACCCTGGGAAGGTAAATTCCCTGGGTTGCTGGGGTCCAACCCCAGCAGGTCCATGGGTCCCCAAAGGTGTGGACGGAGTCGGCGAAGAAGGAATGACACGGAGACGGTGTTCAGTTGATCAGCAGCCTAGCCAGGATCTCTAGCCAAGTTCTGGTCAGGATCTCCAGCGAAGTTCTGCCTAGGATCTCCAGCCAAGTTCTGTTCAGGATCTTTTGCCATGTTCTCTCCAGCGAAGTTCTTCTGTCTCTAGGTTCTGTGTAGGTTCTGTGTCTAGGTTCTGTGTCTAGGTTCTGTGTCCTGTTGTCTTGTTACATCTGTATTTATACCAGTTGATTCCAATCCTATCAATCTCTATTCCAAAGGTTAGGATGTTTCTTATCTCCATTCCAGGGAGTAAAGATTATGTAGCTTAAGCATGATTGTTCGTAGTTAAAGTGATTAATTACCCGCCTGGCACTTAGTTAAGGGGTTTTATTCCCTCCCTAACTTCAGGGGAAAATCCCTACCTGGGGAAACAACCTTTCTCAGAGAGGTGACCTTGGTTAAAACACATAGTGCCAAGAAGGTGAGCAAACATATTAAGAACACTATACCATATATGCCAGGTCCCTTGAAACAGCAAGGATGGACTGGCTCCCGGTACTGGGTGCAGGGATATTGCCTTTTCACAGGTATATCCCCAGAGCCTCTATCAGTGCCTAACACATAGTAGGTGCTCAATCAATATTTGTTCAATGAACAAATGAATAGAGTGACTCAAAGTACCTTTATGATTTAGTCCTTGTTGCTATAAAGCTTTCCTTCCAGCAAGTAACATTTCCTTTACGATCAAGAATTTTAATGTTTATGTAATCATCAATGCACAATATTGTGTTGTTTTGTTCTTGATAGTAAACCTGGAAAGATCATAAAACATCAGCAAGACGGAGGCCATGGAATTAATACAGTTTGTTGCACTGTTTCCTCCCCTTTTGTTTACAGAAAGCCCACTCCCTTCCTGGACCCCAACATAGCAAGATAAACTTGGACATACATAAGGCCAATGTTGCTTAAGGCTTCAGGCTTCACTTTGTCCCCCAGCTTTATTGAGTTATAACTGACAAATAAAATGGGATATATCTAAAGTATATGTACACATTCTGAAATGATTACCACAATCAAGTTAATTAACATATCTATCATTTCATATGGTTACCTTTTCTTTTCTTTTTTTCTTGGTGAGAATGGCTAAGATGTACTCTTTTAGCCAATTTCAAGTATATATACAGTATTATTAACTACTAGAGGCCCAGTGCACGAGATTCGGGGGGGGGGGGGGGAGTGCGGGTAGGGGGTTTGCCCTCAGCCTGGCCTATACCTTCTCACAGTCCAGGACCCCTCGCTCCTTACAGTCTGCCTGAAGCAGAGGTGGGAGAGGCTCCCACCACCATTGCTGTGCTCGCCAGCCTTGAGCCCAGCTTCTGGCTGAGCAGCACTCCCCCTATGGGGGTGCGCTGACCACCAGGGGGCAGCTCCTGTGTTGAGCGTCTGCCCCCTGGTGGTCAGTGCACGTCATAGTGACTGGTCATTCTGCCATTTGGTCGATTTGCATGTTATGCTTTTATTATATAGGATAATCACCATGCTGTACATTTGATCCTCAGAAATTACTTATCTTATAACTGAAAGTTTGTACTCTTTAACCAACATCTCTCCATTTCTCAGTCCCTGGCAACCACAATTCTATTCTGGGTTCTATGTATTCACAGTTCAAGTCTATGAGTTCATCTTCTGTTTTCTTTAGATTCCACATAGAGATGCCATGTGCTACCTTTTTCTTTCTCTGTATGGCTTATTTCACTTAGCATAACGCCCTCCAGATTTACCCATCAAAGTATTTTTTTAAAGTGCTCTAGGCATGCAAAACTAGAAGAGATTAATTCTGCCTTTGGTGTGTGTGCATGGCTGGAGGGTCAGGATGGGAAGATATCAAAGAATGGACCATCTGAATTGAACTTTGCAAGATTCCTAAGATTCATTGCAAAGAAGGAACATTCCAGACAGAGGAGCAGTGTGATTCAGACCAAGGAGGCAGAAAAATACTGGAGAAAACAGAACATTCTATGACCAATGCAGCACTGAACAGGTGGCTCAGAAGAAGATGAGAGAGCTGATCAGGTCCTCGTTGGCCTCCAGGGCTGACCTGCTCCTGTCAGCCATGGGGGCAAGCTCAGATGTTCAAGCAGAAGGGTGACAGAGTTAGATATGTATATTATAAAGACTACATTGCAGCCCAGTGGGTGTGGCTCCGTGGTTGAGCATCGACCTGTGAACCAGAAGGTCACAGTTTGATTCCAGATCAGGGCACATGCCAGGGTTGTGCACTCGATTCCCAGTAAAGAGTATGCAAGAGGCAGCTGATCAATGATTCTCTCTCATTGATGTTTCTATCTCTCTCTCCCTCTGCCTTCCTCTCTGAAATCAATAAAAATATGTGTTTTTTTAAAAGACTATACTTGCAGCAGTGTGGACATCATTCGTTTCTCAGATCACTGTCAAATGCTACAAACAAACAAAAGAAACCTCTTTTGTTTGTGCCAAGAGATACCAGCCTATCTGTTTAATTGAAGTATTCAGCAGGAAAAATGCAGAATCAACGTGGACTGAAAAGTTAAGTCCCTTAAAGATTAGCATTGCAGCCAGAAGACAACATCACACGTGCCGAAAGCAATGCCGTCAGAAAATTCCAGAGGTTGTTAAATCTTACTGCAAATAACCCAAAGACAATCCTAGTGATAGATGTATTCTCCTATAATTTAAGCTTTTCCCCATTTGGAATAGGAGAGAAGAGGACACTAGTTTTCAAAGAGCCTATCACGTTAAATTTTCCCATTAAGACCTGAGGTAGATGCAGCTATCACTACTTCACGGTGAAAAAGACTAAGGCTCCACTGTGGAAAACAATATAGAGGCTCCTCAGGTATTACTAGTAAAAACAGAACTACCATGTGACCCAGCAACTCCGCTGCTGGGTATTCATCCAAAGGAAATGAAAGCAGAATATCAGAGTGATGTATGCACTCCCACGTTCATTGCAATATTATTCACAATAGCCAAGACATGGAAACAATCCTGTGTGTCTGTCAACAGACAAATGGATAAAGAAGGTATGACATATACATGATGGAATTTTATTCAGTCACAAGAAAGAAAAAAAATCCCGCCATTTGCAGCAACATGGATCAACCTTGAGGATATTAGGCTAAGGGAAATAAGTCAGACAGAGTAAGACAAATACTGCATGATCTCACTTATATGAGGACTCTAAGAAAGCTGAGCTTGTAGAAACAGATGGTAGAGTGGTAGTTAACAGGGGCTGGGGTTGGGGGAATTAGAGGTATGTGGCTTAAGGGTACAAATGTGCAACTAGTAGATAATGAAATCATGGAGATTTAATGTACAGAATAGTGATTATAGTCAATAATACTGTATTAGAGACTTCAAAGTTGCTAGGAGACTAGATCTTAATTGTTCCCATCACACACAAAAAAGGTAATTATGTGACATGTGAGAGGTATTAGCCAACACTACGGTGGAAGTCATATTGCAGCAGGTAAATGTATCAACACATTGTACACCTTACATTTACACGAAGTTATATGCCAATTATATATCAACGAAGATAAATTTTTTTAAAAAGACTGAGGAGGTTGAGCCAGGTATACCAGATTAGAGCTGGGATTTGAGCCTGAGAACTACAAAGTCTGTGCTCCTCTCCATGTCTTAGCTCTCTATTAATATATATATATATATATATATATATATATATATATATATATCTTATATAATAAAGCCCTGCGACCATTACAGCAGAATGACCAGAACGACCAGTTGCTACGATGCTCACTGACCACCAGGGGGCAGATTCTCAATGCAGGAGCTGCCCCCTAGTGGTCAGTGCACTCCCACAGTTGGAGCGCTGCTCAACCAGAAGCTAGGCTCATGGCTGGCGAGCGCAGTGGTGGTGGTGGGAGCTGCTCCCACCTCCGCGGCAGCGCTAAGGAGCAGTGAGCCAAGCAGTAAGGAGCAAGCAGGTGGGTGGTTAGGAGCAAGGGGTCCTGGATTGTGAGAGGGATGTCTGACTGCCAGTTTAGGCCTGATTCGGGCCTAAACCGGCAGTCGGACATCCCCTGAGGGTCCAAGATTGCGAAAGGGCCCAGGCTGGGCTGAGGGACCCCTCCCACACACACGAATTTTGTGCATCGGGCCTCTAGTGTGTATGTGTGTAAATATACATACATACACACACACACACACACACACACACACACACATACACCTATCTATATACACACACATATTTAGGAATGTCAATCAAGATAAGTGAGACAGTTACAGAGAAGTTTTAAAACTCTACTGAATATTTTAAAATATGTCCCAAATAAATAAAAAAGCTACACTATGTTCATGAATAAAAGATTTCCTGTCAAATGTTGGTTTGTTCTAAAATAATCTATAAATTCAGTAAACTTTAACAAATCAATAGTATCAATGGAAATTTTATAGAATATGACAAGCTAACTATGAAATTTATATCTAAGGATAAAAGTCCATTAAGAAAAAATAAAATTATGATAAGACAAGGCAAAAGGACTTGTCTTCTCAGAAATCAACTTGTACTATAAAGCTACATTAATGTAAAAAAAACAGTATGAAAAAGACATGAGGATAAACAAGTCGTTCAATGGAACCAAACAGAGAATCTAGAAAGAATTATATCACTAAGGAGTTATTGCAAATTTGTGAGAAAATGATGAGCTATTCAGCAAACAGTGCTGAAGTAATTGCCTCTCCACATGAAAAGCAAATAAAATTAGATCCCTATTTCACAACCTATACAAAAGATATTCCAGATCGTATAAATATCTAAATGTGAAAGGCAAAATGGTATATTTTAAAGAATCTATCTTTCTGTCATTGTAGTAGGGAATGAGTTCTTTTAAAAGATGCTAAAAGCAAAATCCACTAAGAAAATGTTTGACCATTCCCATGTACTAAAATGTTCACTTTTTTTTATTATAAGACACTATACTTAAATTTAAAGGACAAACTGGCTAAAGAATTCTGCAATACTTTCAATAGATTCAAAAATTACCATCCATGATGTAGGAAAAAATACACATAAATCAAGAAGAACAATAATCATCCTGATAGAAAAGAAAACCCAAATGGCCAGAAAATATGCCCAAATTCCCAACTAATAAGATAATGCAAATTAAAAATTATAGTAAGATTCCATGTTGCATTATCATATAAGCAAAAATGGACAAAACTAAGAATACCAAGATTTGAAAAGAATATGAGAAAGTTGTTTTTCATTCTTTGCTGTGTGAGAATAAACTGGCTCGGTCATTTTGCAGAAAAAATTCGCAATCTCTAGTGACATTGACTGATATCTAGCCCACAGCCTATGACTCAGAAATTCTACTTACAGGTATATATTCTTTTTTTTATCCTCACCCAAGGATATATTTATTGATTTCTCTTTAAGAGAGAAAGGAAGGGGGGGAGAGAGAAACTTCGATGTGAGAGAGAAACATCGATCAGTTCCCTCCCATGTGCATCGTGACAGTGTATCGAACACACAACCTAGGTATGTACTCGGACCTAGAATCGCACCTGCAACCTTTTGGTGTACAGGACCATGCTCCAACCAACTGAGCCACCTGGCTATGGCCAGGTATACATTCTTGAGAAAAATCTCTCATATGTGCAAGAATGTTCAATGGTTCATTGTTTGTAATAACAAAAAGGCGACAGTCATTCCAAATGTTTATACATTTGTACAACAGATACTAGTAAACAGTTTAATTGACTAGAGCTAAACATAGATGAATCACAGTACCATACTATTGAATAAAAACAAGTTGCAGAAGGATACATACAATATAATATTGTTTATGAAAAGCTTTAAAATACCCTCCAGGTTTGCATACACCTATAGAAACATGTGTTTGTTAGCCTCAGGTTAGTGGTTTCTCCTCTCATGAGGGAGAGAGGGAAATGGAACGAGGGTGGCAGGATTCAACAATGTCTTTATTTAAATACTAGAGGCCCGGTATGCGAATTCGTGCACAGGTCGGGTCCGGATGGCCTGCCCCATGGGGGCTGATTGGGGCCGGGCCGGTGGCAGGGAGGGGCTGCAGGCAGTTGGGGGAGCCGATTGGGGCCCCGATCGGGTGGTTGACAGTGCACATCACAGCAACCAGTCATTCTGGTCGTTCCAGTGGCTTAGCTTTTAGATATACAGATATTTTTAAATTTTTAAATAAATATGACAATAATGTTAACATGTTAAATCTGAATAGTTGGTATGTGGTGTTTTGTTATTTTATTCTCTAGACTTCTCTGTGTGTCTGAAATATTCTAGCATTTATATATATTTTCTTGTTAAAGAGAAAAAGAGAAGTTTTCAAGCACAATGATATGAGTGCTTCTCTGAGCCTTCTGAGTTCATGGGAAATCTGGACCAACACTAAGGATGTTTGGAGCAGAGAAAGCCTCTGAGAAGATCATTGGCATCTGATGAAGTTAATCCATCTGGCACCAACCTGCAAACCTCCTATTAAAGAGCACGGACGTACTCATCACTTAAATAGGCAGCAGCAGAATATGTGCTTTTAAATTCAACTAAGCCCTTCCTTTAACAGAAACCAAGACCTAGACTTTAGAATCACCAACACCACAGCATTAACCCCTGTCTAAACTGAAATAATGAAAGCAAATGTACATGCTGAAGGCCTATTTATCTGCCATCATGTTTATGATTTTAAATATACTAGGATATGAAATAGTGCTGTCTATGTATTTTTAGTTCCCAACAGCGGGAATTATACCCAACATGCAATTTCTTTTTCAGAGTTGTTTCAGGCACCAGGGGCACATTCCAGGCTAGACATAAATCCAGACTGGACATGGCACCAACTAATTCACGCATACATCCCTCTCCCCTGGATGTTCACAGCCTAAGACATCTGTCAGTAGCCATTCCAGTGAACAGCATTTCTGAAAGCAGGAAAAAAAAAAAAACAGGCAACAAATATTTAACAAGCACACTCTAAGTGCAAAGTGCCATACTAGGTAGTAAAGAGAAGATAAACACATATGCCATGTATTCTACTATGAAGAAGTTCATAATCTAATTGAATCACCCATACATCTACCCAACCAGCCAACCAGCCAGCCCTCCATCTATGTGCCCTTCCACTCATCCAACTTCCCAACCTCTATCCATTCAACCCATGCATACAACAACCCCTTCATCCATCCATCCTTTCACCCTTCCAGCCACCTTGATCCCCCCTTGTAATTCTCAACCCATCCATTCAACCACCTTCCATTGCTCTACTCGTCCCTCTAACCACCTGTATAGAGGTAAGTAGTGTCCCCCCAAAATTCACATCCACCCAGAATCTCAGAATATGACTTCATTTGGAAATGGGGTCTTTGCAGATGCAGTTAAGATAAGGTCATAGTGAATTAGAGTGGGCCCTAATCCAATGACTAGTGGCTTTCTAAGAGGAGAAAATAGAGATACACACAAGAGAAGGCCATATAAGGATGACAGAGATTGGAATTATGTATCTATGAGCCCGGGGATGCCAAGAATTGCTGGTAACAACCAGAAGCTAGAAGAGGCAAGGAAGGACCCTCCCCTAGAGTCCTCAGAAAGAGCAAAGTTCTACCAACAACTTGATTCTGCATGTTTAACCTCCAGAACTTTGGTTCACTATATTTCTGTTGTTCTAAGCCACCAAATTTGCAATATGTTGTTTAGGTAGCCCTGGAAAAACTGATATACTACTCTTCTCCACCTTTCCAACTCCCACCAGTAAGCCTTCCAACTATCCAACCCTACACCCACCCAACAATCCACCATCCAGTCTACCCATTCCATCCATACTTCTCATCCATCCACCATTCATTCCACGCATTCATCAATCATCCATCCATCCACCACTCATTCTATATGTCTATCTATCCATTGTTTATTTAAGATCTATGTGCCAGGCATTGTTCTGTGTGCTAAGTATACAAGGTAACCATGACTAACAAGATGTTATGGGTTTTGATCCCATGCCTACTAATATCCCCCCTCATATCACCAGACCCCAATATAAATATAATGGTAAATGCAATGGGCTTGCTAAACAAATTGAGCTTCAAGGCAAGTGCTCTAGTTATCCTTGCCACCCACAACCACATTGGTGGCACCTTGGCCCTTTTGATATAAAAGTTCTGAAGCCTCCACTAGGTGATGAACAAAACACCTATGCTCTCTTCCCTGATGGATATATGGATATTGAACAAAGAGTCATACAAATAAATGTATAAGTGTGCTAAAATCTCTGAAGAAAAAATCTCAGTTCAATGAAGAAAACACTGCAGGGGCCAGGGCACTAATTATAATTGGGAAGGCCTCTGTGACTTGGAAAAACAATATATGCTCCTAAGACAGGAAACATCACCTCACAAAGGGATTTAATGTTGGATCAGGGAGTTATTGGATGTGCCAAATAAATAAGTGCTACACTGGCTCGGAGGAGGAGGAACACACAGTGGGCTGCAAAGACTTCTTGGAGAAAGATCTGCCTGGACCCTAAAAAGTAAATGGTATTTAAGTAATCGTGGGGAGGGAAGGATGTTCCTATTTGTAGGATGGTCCTCAACAAACAAAAGTGTAGAAGTCACTCATTCATTCTGAAGGATTTGACTTTTTTTGGCCAAGGATCACTTTGGCAGGCCAGTGAAGCCTTCTGATTCCTTCCCAGAGCAAAGCTGTTAAATGACATGTTAAAAATGACATCTTAAATGACTTTACATATATTAAATTACAAAGGAAACTAATTGTTATCAAAATATAGTCATAACAATCATGTCTAAAAATAAGTCGGTTATATGTATCTAAGTCTATATTATGTTAAATAGCAAGATCTATGCTGTGTCAACTATTGTCACTCAAAGCAGTTTGATGAAAGTAAACAATAATTCTAAGATATCTGCAACAATGGTGAAAAAAATCAGAGTATTGCTAATATTACTATAGTTTGTTGCTATCGTTCAAAACTTAAAGGCAATGAAAATTTTCAGTTACAGGTGAATCAAAATAAGTAACTTTTCCCACATCCAAGTTTACAAATCACAGACCAATTGACCCCATGTTAAAAGTTCCCGATTCCTGCATTTAAATCCATTCATTTATTCACTCATTTGTTCCCCAAATCTTACGTGCTTATGACATGCTTGCATTGCAGTAAGTGCTAGGAACGCAGGCAAAAAACAATAGATGTGGTCTCTCCCTAGCAAGCTTATAATCTAGTGGGCAGAAACACTATCAGGAAGCAAGCAAGTCAACGAGGCAGTTATAGATTGTGGTAACTGCTGAGTGGGGAATGCACATGGGGACATAGTGGAGATAAACCCTGGTGGGGAGACAGGACGTACACTTGGTGTCAGAACCCATGAGGAGCAAGCGGTGCAAGAGCCTGGACAATCGCAATGCAGGGAGATCAGAACACAAAAGCCGTGTGAAAGGAGAGGGCCTTGGCTGTGTAAGGAAGAGGAAGCAGGCTCATGTGGCTGCAGTGAAGACAGCAGTAGGAAAGGTGGAAGATGAAAACAAAGATGGAGCAACTGCCAGAAGATGCTGGACCTGATAGACCATGGGTACGGGTCTGGGTTGTACTTCAAGTGCAATGGGTCGCTACTCAGGTAGCTTAGGCAGGGGAATAACAGGATAGGAATATACTGTTTTAAGAATTCTTTGGATGCTGACTGCAGAATGGGTTGTAGAGGAAGAGATAACGGGCAAAAGAAACCAGCTTAGACGCCATTGCATTCATCCAAGTGAGAGGTAGTGGTGCTGGGGCCTGGGCTGGGTTAGAGTGAGACAAGTGAGGCACCTGGGTTCAAAATTTAAGAAAGCACTCACTGTCAGATGCATGGAAAGGCAGGGTTCAGTTAGCCCCGGCTTGCGCTGGTGTGGCAACAGGAGGATGTGGGCAGCTCAAAAATATATTTTGAAGGTAATGAGCAAGACAGAAATAAAAATTATTCTAAGCATTTCTAAAGCTCAGAAGTAATAATTTTAGAAAGGATCTTATGCAACAGATTACAGAGGGTCTTTAATAAAGAAGGAAGGATTTTTGACTTACTCTTATAGCTAATAAAGAGTCTGCAATTAAATAAAACATAAACACTGTCCTGACAAAAATCTATGGAGCTCTGGCAGCCATTTGGGACCATGAAGCAACTTTAATTATGCAAACCACACAACAGAAATACAGGAGCCTGGGTCTATGATGGCACCATGCCATCCCTGAACCCCACCTCCAGGCTGCTCTAACCTAGGTAGAAATAAACTTTTATTTTGTTTAACAGCTGATTCCAGGCCTGTCTATTGGCAAATACAATTCCTAAGCAGCGGGGAGTTGCAGGAACCTGCCCACAAGTCTTACCAAAATCCAAATGAATATATTCCTCTACATACTCATTTCCACTCATTCACCCTGATTTAAATACAGTCAAATGTGTGTCTCACTTGGGTTGACAAGGTACCATTGAAATCATATTTTCTCCCTTGTTGCTTCTGAAAAAGATTCTCAAACCCACCGTGAAATAACCTGGCACAGAGAGAGGTGATGTGACATTATATATGTCATTATAAACTCTACCTCTTTTCTGACTCTGAGAAGGTTAGTAGTTGCAAAGGCACCAAAAAGTCACAGTGATGAATAGAACATGTTGGAAAGTGGCCTGGAAAAGTAGGAATTAATGAATGTCAGCTCCCACAAATGTCAGTTGTCAATCAAACGTGAAGAAAAGAAGGTGTTCCCTTCAAAAGTGGTGAAGGGGACACTTTCACAAACAGAACACAAAGCCAACTCCAACGCGGCAGCACAATGGACTGTGTTCAGCCAGTGCCTGTCATTTTGTAAGGCTACTCCATCAGTTTCTCGGCCAAGATCAGGGATGTGCTGGAAGGGACTTCTGAAATCACTTGCTCAGTGCCCCCATCATAGAGGTGAGGCGATCGAGGCACAGTCCCATGGAAAATGGTGGCTGGGATGCAACAGGTCCAGCCCTTCACTTCCTGACTTCTCGATCGATGAGCACATTTCCTTATGGATTGTGAGAATCTGCCTTTACCTAAGGCAGAGGTTGGCAAACTTTTCTGTAAAAGGTCAGATCGTAAATTCTTTAGGCTTGCAGACCACAGGATCTCTGTTGCAACTACTCAACTCCGCTGTTGCTGTAACAGAAAAGCTGCTCTAAACAAATGGGTATGGCTGTTTTAATAAAATGTATATACAGAAATAGGTGGGCAGCTGGATTTGATTCATGGGCCCTAGGTTGCCATCCTCTGACTTTAGTCAATGGATCGGCATGGTCCCTGGACCAAGCAGCATCAATAGCATCTATAAATGCATATTCTCAGTTACCTCCACCCCCAAACCTAATGAATCAGCAATACCAGGGATGGCATCTGGCAATCTATTTTCACAAGCTCTCCAGATGAATCTCATACTGACTGAAGCTTAAAAACCACTGGACTAGAATCATAGCGAATCACAGTGTATGAGCGCCACCTCTCCTTTAATCATTTCTAGTACATACTCTGGCGTTTGGATTCCTGTCACAGCAACTAGCTTCCTACCCTCCAAAAAAAAAATATTTCCCTCTTCTTCCTTATTATTAGAATCCCAAGACTCAGCTAGAATTATGGCTACCCAGAATAAAGCCAACATTTCTATATTTTTCAGGCTCCCTTGCAGCTAGGTTTTACCTTGTAACTAAATTCTGGCCAGTGACATTTGAGAAGTATTGTAGGCCAGCTCCTGGGGAACTCCATTAAAAGACAACTTATATACAACTATTGCCTCTTTCTCCTCTTTTTTTTCTGTCCAGCTTTCTGAAATGGAGGCATAATGGCTGGAGTTCCAGCAGCCATATTGTACCATGAGGTGACCTTATAAATGGAAGCCATCTAGGAAGAAACAACAGGATAGACTAATCTGTATTATCATTGTGTAGCCACCTTACAGGCATTGAGCTGTCTGTCCACTACCAGACTTCTTTTATCTTACCTAATAATATACAAGCATGTAAATTGACCATACCTTCACTACGCTAACCAGCCAATCAGGCGAGCATGCAAATTAGCCCAACAAAGATGGCGGTTAATTTGCATATGTAGGCTCCAAGCAGTGGCGCGAAGCCTGACGGCCCCGGGGCCGGAGCAGCCGGCTCCAGCCAGAGCCCAGCTAGAGCAAAGGCCTGGGTCCTGGGTGCCAGAGGCAAACCGGTGCTAGCAGCCAAGGGAAGGCCTATTGCATGAATCTCTTCGTGCAACAGGCCTCTAGTATTAAATAAAACTGTCTCACTAAGCCATTGTTAATTTTGTTTTCTGTCATAAACCACCAAACCTAATCCAAGTGGTTCAGTGTCCAGTGAATATGCATTGAATGAATAAATCAATCAAAAACAAAAGATCTGAATCACAAGTTACAGGTAGATTGGATTAGTCAAAACAATTCTTCAAAACACAGTGTCCATTGGGTACAAAATAATAACAAGAGCCCTAGCTGGTTTTGCTTAGTGGTTAGAGCGTCAGACTGTGGACTGACGGGTCCCGTGTTCGAGTCCAGTAAAGGGCACATGCCCAGGTTGCGGGCTCGATCCCCAGTAGGGGGCATAAAGGAGGCAGCCAATCCATGATTCTCTCTCATCATTCATGTTTCTATCTCTCTCCCCTCTTCCTTCCTCTCTGAAATCAATAAAAATATATTTTAAAAAAGAACACAAAATAATCAAAAGGGCCACATTAGGTGGTGAAAACATTGGAAACTTCTAGACATCATTTCTTGCATTGCCAAATCCAAGTGATAATGGAGTAAAAATCTCTTCTCAGACTCCCCAATAAGACAGCCACTATACATGACTCCACCGCAGTCATCTCATTCTGGAAACCTTTCCAAATTGAGCACTTCTAGTATTCTGGGGTTTTGTGTCTCATAGCAATGCATGTAGGAATGTTCACACTGCTGTCATTTTGCAATGATTCTCAAGCTACTTTTCAAGCAGAGAGCTTTCCTTACCCATGGTAGGCTTTCAATCGCTATCTGTGAAATTGAACTGACTTCACTGGTGAGTTTTGTTTCTCCTGATAGAGCAGAAATTCCTTGAGAAGTTGAGCTGACTTTTCTATTTGTCAAACCTCCCAATGTGCATGGGCTCTGCACCCACAGGCTCCATGAAGTCCGCTTTTGTGCATCCTAGGCACAACCTCTCCTGTGCCCACTTTGATTCACCAGGACAGCCTCTGTACTGGCCCCTCCTCATTTTCACTTTCTGGAGACTGAGGCCTGGCCTGATTCCCAAAGCCCTGCAACAGAAATACTCAAACATTTTCAATGAGGACCTCATTTACCAACCAGAAAAAGATGAAATTTTGCTCCATGATATCCCAACAGCAACATCAAACCAATGCTTGTTTCTACCATTCATGCCTTTACAGTAATGGTTCTCAAGATTTTATAACCCACGCCCCTTGGTAAACATTTTTAAACAGCTTTATTAAGATATACTTGATATAAAACAAAATTCATATATTGAATGTGTATAATTTGATGAGTTTGGACACATGAATACACCTGTGAAACCACAGCCACAGTATTAAGATAATAGACACATTCACCTCCTCCAAAAGCTTCCTTGTCTCCTTTTGTGGTCTTTTGTGTGCATTGTTTTGTTTTGTTTACAGTAGTAACATTTAAAATGAGATCTGCCCCCTTAAATTTTTAAGTGCATAATACAGAACTGCTGACTATAGGTATTATACTGTGGAACGGCGCTCTAGAAGCAATTCCTCTTGTATAAATGAAACTTTATACCAATGGAACAACTCCCCATTATCTTCTCCTCTTGGCCCCTGGCAACTGCAGTTCTATTCTCTGCCTCGGTGAGTTTGACTATTTTAGGGACCTTATAAAAGTGGAATCATGCAGTGTTGGTTCTTCAGTGACTGGCTTATTTCACTTAGTATCATGCCCTCCAGGTTCATCCATGTTGTTACAATGACAGGATCTCCTTTTTTAAGGCCGAATAATATTCCATTGTATGTATATACCACCTTCTCTTTATCCATTCATCTTCATATACATTTTTAAACGTGTATGTTCCTCTAACATTGTTTGAAATTTCAAGATGAATTAATATCGTGAATTCAAATATATCAAGTGGCATCACTGTTCAGCAGCCCCCCTATCACCACCCCAGGAAAATTACACCCATATAACTCAATCGAAAATCTTTGTTTCACATGCTATTCTCTGACTCTTGCTTACTCAGTCTCTGTTTTGACTTCTCCATACATTTTAGCCAAACACAAATTACTGTTTGATCCCATGGACTAACCTAGGAGGAAATGTCCAACGCCTCGGAGCAGGGTTGGTATCCAGCCAGTTGTTGATGGCTGGTACCCATGCATTTGGTCGATGCATCCATTCAAACCAACCAGTCAGAGCCTATGCCTGACCAATTGTTAAACTTGAGTATAACCTACCTGCAGAAAATAACATAAATTAGAGAATTCATAATAGTGGAAGCCAAGAGTTGAGACCATGCAAAATATTATATAGAAATTTAGCTTAGTCTAAAAAGGCTTAAAAAGGATCTCTACAAAGCGTCTCACACAAAGCAGGAATTTAATAAATGTCTGATGCAACTGTGAATCCATACATGCCAATAAGTGTTGTGCTTTGCTTTATAGTAACCCATGTGCCTGGAATTTGTTGGGAGAATTATTAACCATCATTAAATAAATATGTGCCTGCTGCTACCTACCCAGGAGCCCACAGTATGGATGTACGCACATGAGAAACAACTTGTTAGAAAAATAATGTGTTTGCAATTCACCGCATCTACCCTTATAATTTCTTATTTAGGCTCCTTGTTAAACCACTGTTTTCTCTCCACCTTTCGCAATTTAATACATGTGCCCCAGGGGTCTCTCTTTCTACTCCGGGCTAATCACATCACGTCTCTCCAAGGTGCCTCCAGGACCCGCCCACCCCAGAGTGCATGTATTTAATGTACATCTAGACCAGTGGGTCTCAACCTTCCTAATGCCACGACCCTTTAATACAGTTCCTCATGTTGTTGTGACCCAACCATAAAATTATTTTCGTTGCTACTTCATAACTGTAATTTTGCTACTGTTATGAATCGTAATGTAAATATCTGATATGCAGGATGTATTTTCATTGTTACAAATTGAACATCATTAAAGCATAGTGATGAATCACAAAAACAATATGTAATTATATATGTGTTTTCCGATGGTCTTAGGCGACCCCTGTGAAAGGGTCGTTCAACCCCCAAAGGGGTCGCGACCCACAGGTTGAGAACCGCTGATCTAGACTGTTGTCATTTGCTCCCTGTGTGACCTTGTGCAAGTTACTTAACTTCAGTTTCCTCATCTGTAAAAATAGCTCCGAACTCAAAGCAGTTTTAAAAGGATCCAATGAGATCATGGATATGAAGCACCCAGCATGGGGCTTGGCATGTAGCATGTGTTCAAGAGTGTTGATAATTATGGAAGAGCCCATTGGCCACCAGTAGAATGTCAGCCTGGGAGAGGACTAGATATGTCATTCACTCCATCCCAAACCAAGACTATACTAACAGCATGCTGAAAGTTACCTGTCCATTCCTTAAAGATTGTTCCTTGAGAGAAAGCTTTTGGAAATGGCTTTAGATATCATAACTTCAACAACCAGAAAATCATTTCGCCGGTCCTCCTGACACCATCTATAGCCACTCACACCCCCGTCTTAGAAACTGAGTAGAAACATTCTCCAGGCGTTAGAAAGCAGGCCATGCTCTGTCCTAACACAGGATTTCATACCCCCCGGTGTCGAAGCGGGAGCCTGACAGCCTTTGAAGTTTGGGATCTGTCTCTCTCTGTGCCTTTGGGGGTCTTTCCTTCTGCTACACTGCACTTTGGGGAAGGACTGGCTCAGCACCAGCTCACAAAGCGGCCCCCCTGGGTCCTTCCCAGACTCTGATCCTATCTGTTTCAGAATGTCCTTCTTCCAGAGAGATCACCAACTTACTTACCCCCCTGTCACAAAAAGGAGGGAGGGAAGGGGCAGCAGAGTTTCAAGGTGAGCCAATGCTTGTGAAGTGAAAGCGGTATGCTGAAGGTGGAGGGGTGCTGGAAAGGAAAGGGTGCTGAGAGCATCATAGTCAGCAGACACCCAGCTTTGGGCCCTTTCAGCTTCCTCACGAATAAGACCTCACTCACTGTTGCTACGCTGTTATCAATGAGCCAAAAGAAACTCGTGTTCCCACCAGGATCTATCTACTGGTGGGATTGAAAGGATTTAATGAGAGAATGTATTCAAGACCAACACAGTGCCTGCCACACAGTAGGCATTTAGTCGATGTTGGTTTTAATACTGATTTAAAAAACCAGCCCACCAAAGCAGCATTATTCACAGTAGCCAACAAGTGGAATAACCCAAATGTCCACGGACAGATGAAGGGTAAAGAAAATGTGGCATATCCATACAATGAAATATTATTCAGTCTTTAAAAGGAGGGATATTCAGCCCAGTCTGTGGGGCTCAGTGGTTGAGCTTTGACCTATGAACCAGGAGGTCACAGTTCGATTCCTGGTCAAGGTACATGCCCAGTCTGTGGGCTCAATCCCCAGTGGGGGGTGTGCAGGAGGCAGCCGATCAATGATTCTCTCTCATCATTGATGTTGCTTTCTCTTTCTCCCTTCCTCTCTGATATCAATAAAAATATATTTTTTAAAAAGGAAGGATATCTCAAGAAACCAGAAACACCAATCAGAAAGGATATATGCACCCCTATGTTCATAGCAGCACAATTTACAATAGCTAAGATTTGGAAACAACCTAAGTGCCCATCAGCAGATGAGTGGATTAAAAAACTGTGGTACATCTACACAATGGAATACTACACTGCTGTAAAAAAGAAGGAATTTTTACCATTTGCAACAGCATGGATGGAACTGGAGAGCATTATGCTAAGCAAAATAAGCCAGTCAGAGAAAGGTAAGTATCACATGATCTCACTCATATGTGGGATATAATGATCAACATAAACTGATGAACAAAAATAGATCCAGAGACAAATGGCAGGGGAGATGAGGGTGTTAGAGAGCAACTGAAGGACTTGTATGCATGCAAATTAGCATAACCAACGGACAGAGACACTGGGTGGTGGGGGCTTGCCCAGGGTGGGAATGGCTGGGGGTGGGAAGTCAATTGGGAGAAAAGGAGACATATGTAAAACTTTAGACAATTAAAATAAAAGAAAAGAAACCAATCCCAGTTACCAAAAAAAAAAAAGAAGGATGCTCTCTGTACTGGCTGGTGTGGCTCAGTTGTTTGAGCTTTGTCCCATGCATCCAAGGGTTGCCGGTTCAATTCCAGTCAGGACACATGCACTTGATCCCTGGTAGGTGATGTGCAGGAGGCAGCTGATCTATGTTTCTCTCTCTTCTCCATCTCTCTCTTCTCCTCCCTCTAACAATCAATAAAAAATCTTTTTTTTTTTAAATAAAAAAAGGAAGAATATTCTGTCATATGCTACAACATGGATGAACCTCGAGAACATAACTCAAGGACATAACCTTGAGTGAAATAAAACAGTCACAGAAGGGCAAATACCATATGACTCCACTTCTATGAGGTACCTAGAATAACCAAATTCATAGAGACAGAATGGTGGGTGCCAGGGGCTGGGGGAGGGGGATGGGGGGTTAATGTTTAACAGGTATGGAGCTTCAGTTTTGCAAGATGAAAAGATCCTGAAGCTGGATGATGGCGATGGTGGCACAACAATATGAATGTATTTGATGCCACTGGACTGTACAGTTAAAAATATTTAAATGATTTAAAAGGAAAAATAAAAGCCCAAGGAGTCTGAAGCAACCCCCAAACTGTGGCAGAGAATCAAAGGTGGGGCAGCCCTCCAGAGCTCTTCCTCCTCATCGCCCACTCTGGGCTGCCAGGCAAAGAGGAAAGTGGCCCTCACCAACCAAAATACCCCCTCAGCAAACCAAAAAGAGGCAGGTGGCAAAGTCAGGAGTGGGGGATGCAGACTGCAATCAAGGTTGGAGAGGGGTGTGTTCTAACATTGATGACCACTGCTGAGCGTTCTCTGAGATGGCTCAGGCCCTCACAAGCAAATCAGGCACAACCCAAAACTCTAGCGGAGAGAGCCTCGGGCTGCTCTGTGAAGAGTGTACAGAGAAGCTCCCATTCTCAGAGCAGGAAG
The DNA here is from genome assembly GCF_964212035.1 of Myotis nattereri. Lineage (NCBI taxonomy): Eukaryota > Metazoa > Chordata > Mammalia > Chiroptera > Vespertilionidae > Myotis > Myotis nattereri. The sequence continues at coordinate 94,707,654 of NC_138079.1, read as the reverse complement.
AGGAGCGTGAACACTGAAACCAGCTTTTTGAGCAACCAAGGAACTGTCTCTATGTTAGCAGGAAGGACCCCGTGGGTAACAGTGATGATATGAAGCAGGTACTGGGTACCAGAGACTTCGGATAGATTACCCCTAATTATTATCACAACCCTGATAGTTAAGTACAGTCATTCCCCACCTCTGGGCCTCAGTTTCAACTGATGATAGTGTAGACCTCATAGGGCAGTGATGGCGAACCTTTTGAGCTCGGCGTGTCAGCATTTTGAAAAACCCTAACTTAACTCTGGTGCCGTATCACATATAGAAATTTTTTGATATTTGCAACCATAGTAAAACAAAGACTTATATTTTTTATATTTATTTTATATATTTAAATGCCATTTAACAAAGAAAATTCAACCACAAAAGTGAGTTCGCGTGTCACCTCTGACATCATAGGTTCGCCATCACTGTCATAGGGCATCAATGAGGCCCCAGTGAGATTATTTGTGAGTAAGCAAAGCACTACAGAAGCTCTAAAGAAACTAGCTGTTGTCGCCGTAAGCACTCCGCCCTCTTCTAAGCTGCCTGCTGAAAAGTGAGAAATTCAGACTAAAGGCATTTGCTGTAGCTACAGGGGAGGGTGAGGATTGCTAGGAAACCTTCAGCTCACCCCTTCCAGGAAGCTTTCCCTGATTGGCCAAGACTAGGCCAAGGGGCCTTCCTCTGACTATCCTAGTCCCTGTGCTTCCCTCTATCTCAGCACTTGACATACTATGTTGTAATGTAATGATTATTGACTTGTGTGTCTTCCAAGGAAAACACCTAGAGTGAGGACAAACTTGTACCCAGCCCCCAGCATCAGCAATCTCCCTAGCTCATAATATTTTGGATAGATAATGGATAGATGGATGAACAGACAAAGGGATGAACAGATGGGTAGATGGGTGCATGGGTGGATGGAGGAGTGGGTGAATGAATTAATGGACAGATTGTGGGTAGATGGATGGATGAATGAATGGATGGATGGATAGGTAGGTAGATGGATAAATGACTGGGTAGATGGATGGACAGGCGAATGGATGGATGAATGGGTAGTGGACAAATGAATGGGTGAATAGATGAGTAGGTGCATGAGTGGATGACTGGATGGGTGGGTAGATGGATAAATGGGTGAATGAGACAAAAAATGGAGCCCTGTATCTAACAGTATCCCTGGGTAGGAACTCATTCACATTCTCTGTCTAACACACACTCCTCTATTCCTTTCTTTCTTCATCACTTGCCCTTTAAAAGACACCACTATTTGGGCTTTTCTTCTGTCCAAAAAAAAAAAAGGCAGGAAATAAATTTCTACTTTAAAACACCCAAGAAAAATTCACACTGCATCTCTGAATGAAGGAAAGCTAGGAGGCTAGGCTGTTCCAGTGGTGGAGCCTTGAGTCTGTTTTGACAAGTTATCTCCTCCTAAGCACAGTGGTTTGTCTCACACTAAACAACCAGACGTGCTATTTAGGCAAAGGAAAAAATATTGCACATTTTCTCTTCAGCATATTAGCATCCATGCCAATGATACAAGCATCTGAACATGGGCTAATGTTAAATAAACCAAAAAAGAAAATGTTTATTGCAACTCAGAACATCACCATCCATTTGTTGCAATCCCAGAGGGAAGTATAAGGGGGACTGTGGGAATGGTGGGACAAGGAAGAGTCCCCAAGAAAAACAGCAGCTCGCCAAGAGAAATGGGGTAGAGGAGCATAGGAAAGGCTCAAATTATCCACAGGCTGAGCCATTGGTTCTCGGCTGGAGGCTAGTTTGGCCCCAAAGAGACATTTGGCAATGTGTGGAGACACTTTAGGTGTCATAAGTTAGACAGGGTGCGACTAGCATAAGAAGGTAGAGGCCAGGGATAAGACTAAATGCCCTATAATGCTGAGGACAGCCACCCCTCCATTCCACAACAAAAAATTATTTGGACCCAAATGTTATAATGCCAAGATCAAGAAACCCTAAGCTAAGGTGCAAATCAGCTCTGCTCCCCAGCAGCTGTGAACTTGGGCAAGTTAATCACACTCTCCGGGTGACAGGATGAATCTGATAACAACCTATGAGACACAGCAAATGTGATAGTAGGTGTATCATGCACACAGTAGGTACCTCAAAAAATATTTGCCTATTTTATGTACTCCTCCCCACTTTCCCAAAGCTTATTTGTCACTAATTCACTCACTCCTTTTACCAATATGTATTGAGGATCTACGGCGAGCCTGGACCTGGGCACTGGGTATTCCTGCCCGCATGGAGCTTACGTCCAACCAGGAGAGACAGACAATCAATAACATATAAACCAAACTTATGCTTTGTGCCATGGAGGTAGAGGTGCCGGAGACTAACCACCTGCAGGGTGGTCAGGGAAGGCCTCACGGAGGAAAGAACAGTGAGACAGAGATCTGAAGGATAGCAGGAGCCACTGGTGAGAGAAAATGTGTTTTGCGGGGAGGGGGTGCTGGTTCCTGGCAGAGAGAACAGAATACGCAAAGGCTCTAAGAGCACACAGGTATGTTCAGAAGTGACAGAGAGCCAGTTGGTGGAGCACAGATGGCAAAGGGGAGAAGGATGAGAAAGGTAGGGCCTCAAGGGTGATGAGTAGGCACCTGGATTCTAGTCAAGATGTCACGAGAAACCCTTGAAGGCTGTTTAGGAGAGAAGCGACCTGGCTGCAGTGGAAGCCTCGGAAGGGAGATGGATGAAGAGAGAAGCAGGAGACCAGTGAGAAGGCTACTCCAGAGGTCCCCGCAGAGACGATGGGGGTGCTATGGCGATGGGAGAGAATGAGATATCTGTTTGAAGAAGAATAATTATAAATTGTACTATTCTGGGTACGGGGAGAGAGAAAGGGGACGTCTCACTGTCCATTGCTGGTCAGGCTGTGTGGTCAAGGTTAAAAGGCAGATAACTGCCGCCCAGGGACTAGGTCAGTGCATGATTCCAGGTCACTGAGAACAGACAACATGCACACGGGCTCAAGTGGGCCAATGTTTACCTACGGCAAGAGGAGAAAGTGCACAAGATCCAGACCCTTGCACTGTGTCGGACCCCCACGGCCAGGGGTCCACTCCACAGCTGACGCTGCAGTGTGGCTGCATGCCCCACTTTGCACTAAGCCCCCACTTTGCAGTAAGCCTCCACTTTGCACTAAGTGCAAGGATCCCAATCCCTCCTCACAAGAAACAGCAGTGAGGGTGGGCAGGTGCCATCCAACACCCACTCCTGAGCAGGACAAAAGTACACAGCAAGGCCAGAACAGAGAAGATAAGTCCAGGCAAGAAGATCTGCCCAGCACAGGCTGTGAGGGCCCTTCATGTTCCTGCAACGAAATGTTCCAGGCCCAAGGCCACTCTCACACAGCCGTGCAGGGGTGGAGCAGCCGCAAAGGGCTGCTTTTGTCAGCGTGGAAAACTGAAGGACAGCTCCAGGTCTCTGGCTTAAGCAGCTGGGTGAACGGTGGGTGCACTTACTGAGATGAAAAAGACTGCGGAAGAGAGCGTTGGAGGCAGAAAGAAAGAGGCAAAGACAATCAAAAAGCGGTTCCTATGGGTTCCCTCCAGCCTGTCTCCCCTCACCCTAAGCACCACCGCAAAGTTCTCAACTCCAGCAGCTCTAGAGTTCATTCATTCCTGGGACCCGGACAGCAACATCTTCCTCTTCTGTACCAGAGAGGGAGTCAGAAAGTCTGACTCGTCACCCTCACCTGGGGGAGTCCCCAAGCCCTCCCCTGCATATGGGCCCCAGAGACACCAGCAATGCTTTCTAGGTCCCCCAGCTACTTCTATGCCACCGCGAGACATCTCCACTCGGACCTCCTGCCTCTGTTTCCCAACCATTCCTCTACCCCCACTACTCACAGTGTGGTCTATGGAACAGCAGCATCAGTGCCTCCTGGGAGCTCCTTAGAAATGCAGAGTCTCAGGCACCACTCAGACCTGCTGAACCTGAACCTGCATTTGAGCCCAGCCCCAGGTGATTTGTGTGCACATGAGCTGGAGAAGCGCTGGTCTCCAGCTCAGGAGGCAGCCATCTATAACGGTCTTGTAAAAATGCCGTCAGCGTGGCCTGAGATGATTTGTTCTTAAACTTCAAGAGCCACCCCAGGCCCAAGATGCTGGTGCCACAGATATTTATGAATTTCCCCCTCGTGTTCTCTGCTCACTAATCATCAGATTTTCCGGATAGTAAATTTTAAGCAGGCCCTTCTTTTCCCTGTACTCCCGTCTGGACCTCCGTGCCTCCTCTCGGAGAGTCTGTGAACTGGCTGTAAATTGTTGGGCGGCTGGGTTAACCAGCTCTGCAGGCTGCCTCACACGCAGGCCATCTGGACCTGCTTGCCTATACAGGAGACGAGTCCCGCGTGTCCTCTTTCCTCTGTGCTTTTCTCAGGGGCACTTTTCCCTCTAAGGAGGTAGCTCCGTTCTGTCTGTTTAGGTTTCCTTGCCTCTCTTCCTCCCTCTCCCCACTTTTCTGTGTTTAGGAGAGCAGCTAGCATCAACACAGCAACTACCAGAGAGTCCCGAGCTCCATGTCCTCCCAGCAGAACCGCTATCAATTCTCTAACACTTTCCTGGTGCACTGGGTGGCATTGCTCAGAAGGGGAAATCTAGTGTGTTGAAATCAGAAAATCTATTTAAGTAATACATACATAAAAGATACACACCTGGCATGTGGCTGCATGTGGAATATCATTGAATGAAAACTTGAGGGGTGTAGAGATGTTGTGAAGGTAGAATCGTGGTGATATTCTAAAATTATGTTAATGGAAATGCAATGTAGTCAATTTATTGGCTTTAAGAGAGCATGTCACTATCAGTCATTTGGGTGCAGAGCCAGGTTAGGAAAGAGGAAAGCTGTGGAGTCTACACCCACAGCTGCAATGACAGTCCAACAGGATATATGAGTGTCAGCAGGTAACATGTGGGTCTTGCTAAGACGACGGATACGTATCTCTTCTGGTCGCCTCAGTATAAAGGCCCCTCCTCACACTAATGACATTATACTGAGCAGAACTTCAAGGGCACTGGCTAACCAGGATGGAGCCCACAGTGTTATCTCGGGCTGTGCTTTCAGAGAGGGACTGACATGGAGTTTGGGAAGGTGCTGAGTAGAGGACAAATGAAGAAGTCTCACCAGGCAGGGCTGGGTGGAAACATGAGAGAGATATTCTGAGCTTATGCCCTTGGGAGCATTTTGGACAAGGTACCTGGCCACTGTTGCTAGCACTGGCATTGTCCCAAGCACCTGTCCTGCCTGTCAGCGTGGCTATTTGAAAGGCAACCCTAGAGAAGAAAGAGTGGGAACTGACTATTTTACATAAACAGTTAACTATTTTACATAGATCTTATTTAATTCTTAAGATGATTTCTTTTCTTTCTTTCTGAAAGCTTAATCACATTTACTTACTTATTATGTTTAATTTTCTTTTATTGTGGTCAGAACACTTAACATGAGATCTACCCTCTTAACAAATTCTAAGTGCATGATACATTCTTGTTGAGTATAGGGGCAATGTTGCACAGCAGATCTCTAAAGCTTATTCATCTTGCCCAACTGAAAAGTTATGCCTTCTCCCTCCCCCTCAAGCCCCTGACAACCTCCGTTCCACTCTCTGCTTTAGATACCTCGTATAAGTGGAATCGTGTGTCATTTGTCTTTCTGTGACGGGCTTATTTCACTTAGCATAATGTCCTCCAGGTTTTAGAGTGGTTTATCATTGTACTCTCTGGTTTTCTAATTTTAATTTTTGAAGACCACTTCACAAGGTGCAGTTTCGGCAGAAACCAGCATGACACGTCTTGGGGGCCTTCTGTAGGTAGGTACCTGACTCTGGTTCCTCACAGGGAAAGAACTAGGCAGCAAAGAGGCACAAATGTTTGGAATCCCTGATTCTGAGGGTTTTTTAATGATCCCCAACTCGCTGTTTATTATCCTTTCTCCGGGGGACCTTAAAAATAATTTCCCTTACAGAAATAAAATGGCTTCATTACTGCTTCTTGTCACTGTTTTGAGTAATTCATAGGCCTTTAGGGATTAAAATTTTACATGGTTTCATTTCAATTTTTAAGCCCTTGAGTCATACCTTAAACCCTTCTGTTTGCTTGGTTCTGGCCATTCTTATTATTGTGATCGTGCCCGAAACAACTCAGTCTAGGAGAGGTAAGTCTTAATTTTTTTTTTTTTTTTAGCCTAACTGTGTCCCAGGTACAAGCACATGCTTTTGGGCACATTTGAAGATCAAAAATGCCCTTGGAATCTGAAAGTCTCAAAAGAAAATGAAGGGGCCTTAGCTGATTTGGCTCAGTGCATAGAGTGTCTGCCTGCGGACTGAAGAGTTCCAGGTTCGATTCCAGTCAAGGGCACATGCCTGGGTTGCGGCCTCGATCCCCAGTGGTGGGCATGCAGGAGGCAGCCAATCAATGACTCGCTCTCATCCTTGATGTTTCTATCTCTCTCTCTCCCTCTCTCTTCCTCTCTGAAATCAATAAAAATATATTGAAAAGAAAATGTTGGAGGGATCACAATACCAGATATCAAGCTATATTACAAAGACACTGTTCCCAAAACTGCCTGGTATTGGCACAAGAACAGACATATAGACCAACAGAACAAAACAGAGAACCCAGAAATCGACCCAAGCCATTATGCTCAATTAATATTTGATAAGGGAGGCAAGAGCATACAATGGAGTCCTGACAGTCTCTTCAATAAATGGTGTTGGGAAAATTGGACAGATATATGCAAAAAAAAATGAAACTAGACCACCAACTTACACCATACACAAAAATAAACTCAAAATGGATAAAGGACTTAAACATAAGACAGGAAACCATAAAAATCTCAGAAGAATCCATAGGCAGCAAAATTGCAGACATATGTCGTAGCAATATCTTTACCAATACAGCTCCTAGGACAATGGAAACTAAGGAGAAAATAAACAAATGGGACTACATCAAAATAAAAAGCTTCTGCACAGCAAAAGAAACCATCAATGAAACAACAAGAAAGCCCACTGCATGGGAGAACATATTTGCCAATGTTGTCTCCGATAAGGGTTTAATCTCCAAAATTTACAGGGAACACATACAACTTAACAAAAGAAAGATAAACAATCCAATCAAAAAATATGCAAAGGACCTAAATAGACACTTTTCAAAAGAGGACATACAGAAGGCCAAGAGACATATGAAAACATGCTCAAAGTCACTAATCATCTGAGAGAGGCAAATCAAAACCACAATGAGATACCATCTCACACCTGTCAGAATGGCTATCAACAAATCAACAAATTAACAAGTGCTGGCAAGGATGTGGGAAAAAGGATCCCTCTTGCACTGCTGGTGGGAATGCAGACTGGTGCAGCCACTGTGGAAAACAGTATGGAGTTTCCTCAAAAAGTTAAAAATGGAACTTCCATTTGACCCAGTAATCCTACTTCTAGGAATATATCCCAAGAAAATAGAAACACCAATTAGAAAGGATATATGCACCCCTATGTTCACAGCAGCTAAGATTTGGAAACAGCCTAAGTGCCCATTAGCAGATGAGTGGATTAGAAAACTGTGGTACATCTACACAATGGAATACTATGCTTCTGTAAAAAAGAAGGAACTTTTACCATTTGCAACAGCATGGATGGAACTGGAGAGCATTATGCTAAGCGAAATATGCTAGTCGGAAAAAGATAAATATCACATGATCTCACTCATTTGTGGAATATAATGAACAACATAAACAGATGAACAAAAATAGAGCCAGAGACATAGAAGCATCAAACAGATATCCAACCTATGAGAGAAGGCGGGCGGTGAGTAAGATGGTAATTTTATGTTATGTGCATTTACCACATTAAAAACTGGACAAAATGCCCTGGCTGGTTTGGCTCAAAAAAAAAAAAGCACCTCAGCCCTGACCTTGCTGGCCTTGGGACTTGCATTGGTCATTTCCTCTCTCTGTGCCTCAGTTTCCTGTTCTGCATGCTGGAGGAAATAACCCTATCCAGTACGTGACACATAGTAAGCACCTAATATGTGCTTACTCACAGACGTGCACGATCAGATTAGGACCCAGAGAGATGGCATGCCCTGTCTATGAGTGTGGGTGGGCCTCGGCCCTGAACCCAGACAGATCGATTTTGGAAACTGTTCTTAGTCGCTGTGCTTCTATAAAGACCGTAAGAGAATTCCAGCCACCCCCTTTCATGACATGAGGAAGTCCATTCTGAGCCCATCTGCCAAAGTAAAAGCTCTGCTATTGTGAGGCCTGAGAAGGCACTGAATTATAAAGTTGCTCATGCTCAGACTCAGAACAGACACAGAGCCCACCAGACCATCTCCCAGCCTGGGATGTGGGCAAGCGAAGTGGGTGGAGATCCCACACCCACAGGCCTGCCTGAGTCCAGGGGGGAAGCCATCCTGCTGCCTGTGTTTGTTTATCCTCTATGCTGCTGTGTGAGGCCCTGCTAAGCTTTGCAAATTAAGTCACAACGGGGATCCAGTGGGCTGTGCAACTGGGCCTTGACCCAAAAACCATCCACAGGAGGATGTACACACGCAACATCTGCTGCATCGGCCCCACGGAAGCCCGAACCATGAGTCAAGTTCGCATCCACAGTGACGACAGTGGGGACCTGGGAGCTGAAGCATGGGTTCTCAGGCTTGGTCTGCCGTCAGCTCTCACGGGGCCCGGCAGGTGGAGAGCAGGTGTCAGTGGCTGTCCCTGAGAGCTGGGACCTAGATCCTGTTCCTTACGTAAGAGGTAAATTTGGTTCAAGTTTGGTTTCAGACTATATTCATGTCATATTCAGATCATCTGAACATTCTTTCAGGCGTGGCTCTGAGAGACACTGAAGAGGAAAAGGCACAGGCAGGAGAAAGAGCTGTGGACCAAAGAAATACAAAGTATGAATGGGCCTCCGAAGAGGGGATCTTATCTCATAGGGTGGGTCAAGTCACAGAAGGCCTTAGGAGAAGGAAATATCTTGAAGGACAAGCAAAAATATAGACACATGCAAGAGGAGGAAAAGGTAAAAGGACAGGTTAGTCCAAAAAGAGGGAGCAGCTATGCAAATGTGTGGCATTAATAACAAAACAACCAACCACAACAATATTGGCAGCCAACACTGACTGGTGCTTTGCTCTGGTGTTGGCATCGTGCTAAGCATTTGCCATGTACTGCATGTTTAATGCACCTCACAAACACGTGTGGTCCGCACTATTACTGCCCCCACTGAAGACATGGAGAGGCCTGAGATTAACCTTTAAGAACACCACAGCGGGAGCCAGTGCACGCCATGGTTAGGAGCTCAGGCCCAGATCCCACAGCTCTGCCCTTGGCCATCCATGTGATCCAGGATAAGGTATTTATCTCTCTGAACCTCGGTTTCCTCATCTATAAAATGGGGATGCAATAAGGACTGAATGAATCGTGGTGATGGCTTCGTAGATGTACTCATATGTCCACACTTAACCGGTTGTGCTGTGTATTGGTGCCAATTATGCCTCAACAGAGCTACTGCAATTGTAAGATTTTAATAACGAAATACTAATGGCAACAATAATGATAAAATACCACGTGTGGGCGCGCACGTATAGTGCAATTGAAACTTCGTGGCCCATGCACAGAAGTTGGTATTTTGTGGAAGAACCACACTCAAGGGGCCAAAGAGCCGCGTGTGGCTCACGAGCCACAGTTTGCCGACCACTGCCCTAGCTGGTTTGGCTCAGTGGACAGAGCGTCAGCCTGCGGACTGAAGGGTCCTAGGTTCGATTTCAGTTAAGGGCATATGCCTAGATTACAGGCTCAATCCCCAGTGGGGGATATGCAGGAGGCAACCAATCAATGATTCTCATCATTGATGTTTCTCTCTCTCTCTCTCTCTCTCTCTCTCTCTCTCTCTCTCTCTCTTCCTTACTTTCTGAAATCAGTAAAAAAAAATTTTAAAAAATGCTTAGCCCAATGCCTGAAACATCGTTATGAAATGTAAGGTGTTGTTGATTTGTTGTCGTTAGTGGGATGGGGACTCCACCAGCCAAGTGCCCGGAACTGTGCCAAGGAAAGGACAGCCTCATCTAATCCTTGTGACCACACCATCAGTCAGTATGATCCCAATCTCACAGAGAAACAAAGTGAAACTCACAGGCCACGCCAGTGGAATGTTCTAGAACAAAATCCTCCTTCTAGCACATGCTAGTGGCACATGAAGCAAAGCATAGGAAAACAAAGCAAGTCTAAGGGGAGGCAGCCAACAGGGGACCAGGGAATTCTCTAAGCACCTGGTGGCTCCCCAGCTCCTGGGAGCAGGGGAACCCGGCCACATGCTGATGTCCCCCAGGAGACTACAGCCACATCGATTCTCTGCTCAGCCCCTACTGCCCCGCCCCAGGCCCGGACTTCTTCCCTTCTCTATCTGCAACAGCTTCGTGGAACCTAGAGCACAGCCTCCTGCAGCAGACAGAGGGGATAAGCTGTGAGGTGGGGTGAGGCTGGAGGAGCTAGAGAGAAGCTAAGCTTCCATTACCCACACAGAACCTGCAGACCTGCAGCTCCCATTGACAGAGCCCCTGGTAAAAAGACATGCATTGACTGACTCTCAGATCACTGGTTCTGCATTGTAACCCCAAGTTTTCTGTTGTGCCTGTTATGTCCCCAGTGTCTTTCCTCTCCACCAGCCATGGTAACGACAGTAATTACAACAGCCACACAGCCGTACACTCATGACTTCATTCATCCTAACAGCCAGGCGTCAACAATGCCTGAGATTTGTTCTCATCTGGATCCCACCTCTGAAAACTCAGCGGATACTTTTTTATTGATTTCAGAGAGGAAGGGAGAGGGAGAGGGAGAGAGAAACATCAATGATGAGAGAGAATCATTGATCGGCTACCTCCTGTTACTGGGGATCAAGCCCACAACCCAGGCATGTGCCCTTGACTGGAGTCGAACCTGGGGCCCTTCAGTCCGCAGGCCAACACTCTATCGACTGAGCCAAACCAGCAAGGGCTGACAATGCAGTGAATATTTTTACCATGTGCCAGGCTGCAGGAAAGGAGGCAAATACCACACAAGGTCCATGCCTTAGGAGCTTAAGTTCTAGTGGGGACTGGCGCGAAGGGGCAATGGCTATGAGCAAACAAACATGGTAATTAATATCACATTAGGATGAGGGCTATGAAGGAAACAAAGTGTTGGGCTAGAATAAGAGAGAACTTCCTAGGTGGTCGGGGAAGGCCTCTGAAGGAGCTGTCCCTGAAGCTGAGACCTGAAGGATGAGAAGGTGCCAACGCAATCATGGTTCAGACAGAGGGACAGGGAAAGTTCTGGGATGGGAAAGAGCTTGGTATGTTCCGGAAAGAAGTGACAGAAGTTCACTGTGATTTTGACGTGGTTCCTGTCCGAGAACCCTAGTTCAGCTCCTGACACAGCTGCCTACCGGCTTTTATGAGCTTGAGTAAGCTACCCTCCGAGCTTGCTCTCTGGGCTTGCCACTGTTCTCAACGAGCAAATGAGGTTGATAATGGAATGTAACTCACGGAACTGTTGTGAAGATTCATCTAATTAATTCCTGTGAAGTACAGCATACAGTAGGTGCTCAATAAATGTCAGCTCTTGTTTCTGTCGCTCCCCAGCCTGGTGGCCAGGATTCAGTACCGAGGCGTATGTTCAGGGCTTAGCACTTTGGTCTGATTCACTTCTGTGAGGTCCCCATTGAGTTTCTTGTTGCGGTTCTCACTTACAAGGCAGTCAGGAAATATTTGTTGAATGGGCAAATATAAATGAATGAGTGGGCTTCCTGATTACCTTTAAGCCACTGAAAAGGCAGCATTAGGCCTCCTTTAAGATTAGGCTTCCCTTGTAAGCAATGTGATCCCGCCTGGAATTCTGTGTTCCTGGAATATTGCAGAAAGGATAGGTGGAGGGGAGGTGGTGATTAGCCACTGTCTCTGCAAACAGCAAGCCATCTGCACCCCGTTACCTAAGCACAGACCTCTGTGGGCGCCCGACTTCAGAGGCCTGAGAGTTGGAAGGGATTCCGAGCTTGGATCCCTCAGGCGAGGCTATTCTTGGAAGCTGAGCACCGCCTGCCACAGGGAGATGAGTCATGCAGAGGGTGAAGGCTTGATGGATTTCTCCCAGGCAGCAGCTATTTATCAGGGTGGATCTGTGCACCACACCAGGACACAAAGGGCGGGTGGGTTCGGATCTGATGCTACTGAAAACAGTGCCACCCCCACCTGCTTCCTGGCATTGTATCCAGAGGAGAACGCCTGGGACCCTCTCACCCTGCAAATGCCCGCCTCAAGGAGGCCAAATGCTGTCCTTTGACATACCGTCCCCCTTTATATATGAACTACACTCCGAAGAGCTGGCGAGGTTATTCCAGCCACATCTCTACCCTGCACACTCAGGTAGCCCATTCATCAATTCCTGGCTTGTGTGCTCTGTCCCCAGGAACGTCTTTACCGCCCCGTGAGACGCCGAGATCTTGGAAGGTCTTGTGTCGCAGGGTTCACCATTGCACATAAAACTCTGAGTTGTGCCTGAATGCAGAATAGCAGGGGTCTTATTATATTTTGTCTTTACAAAGTCTCAACTGTGGAAGGAGTAGCATGCCACAAGCAGCTTAAATGCCAATAACACAGACAGCCATCGTGGGGGATTTCCTGAGATTTCACCTGCTATGTCCTGGGTTCAGTGTGAGCTTCTGCACCCACTGCTGAGCCTTCGCGTGCTTATTGCAAAGGACAGCGAGCTGGGACGGAGTGGGGGCTGCTACATAGGATTTGGGCGCCTGGTTAATTCCACTTGCCTGGCTGCCTTTGTTCTTCCCAAACTGCCTGGCAGCATTTCTCTGAAGTCGGCCTCAGCTCGCAGTTCTGAAGTGTGGCTCCCCACATATGCTCGCAAAAAGTTGCTCGGAGGGAAGGCAGCTTAATTAAAAACCACATTCAATCAAACTGTCATTTTGTTTATGAAAAGGTGTCGAGTAGCTGGAAATGGCAGGAACAAGCACTGAAGATTAATGCTTGAAATCTGTTCTGATTAAAAGTACGATTGAGGCATGAAGACAGCAGCCCAGTGAACTGGGTGGCCCCTAAGACCAAGATTCTGCCATTTTCAAATACAACCGGGCGCAGTTTTAAGTAGAAATAGAACTTCTCCATGCCTAGAGGGTTTCCCTACCTTCATGACGTCACAATCTAGCTGGAACTAGTTGTTTTCAAAGGGACTCTCTCCCCACACCTGTCAGCTTCTTCACTGGCAGGTGCCCCAAAGGTGATGCGCACTGGCTCTGGGGTCACTAGATCTGTGGTCATACAATATTAACATGAGTAGGGACCTCAGAGGTCTCCTGGCCCTAAATCTTCCTTTTTCAGAGAGGGAAGCTGAAACCTGTGAATAGAAAATAGCAAATACAACGGCACCCAATAGAAAAGAACCCAGAGTGAGGAGGCCTAAGGTTAGCTTCACTTCCAGAACTCATCAACTCCCAGATCCCTTCTTTTCCCACGGGGTTACAAAGTCACTGGTCTATTTCATCCAGCAGAACTCAGTCCTAACAAAGCCACCTAGAGACAGGTGACTCTCACCTGCTCTGCAAACAAGAGCTGCCTAGTCTGCATCCAATGGTTCTATTTCACCCACACCTGAGACCTCCAAAATGTTGGGTGGTCACGCTCCACCTCCCCTTACAATGGAATTATGAGAGGGCTTTGGAAAACAGCTGTTCTCCAAGCCATACGCTTCATCCAAAAATCAGGAAGAACAGGAAAGAGTCTCTCTCAGATCTGGGTTACAAGCTGGGACAGGCCGAATTCTAAGATAACCACCAATGATGCATGCCCTCGAATGAGCTCCCCTTGAGCATGGGTAGAACCTGTGAATATGATGATATCACTACTATGATTATGCTATGTCATACAATAAAGATAGAGAGATTTGCAGATGTTATTAATGGCCCTAATCAGTTGAGTTAGACCTGTGGTCGGCAAACTGCGGTTCGAGAGCCACATGCGGCTCTTTGGCCCCTTGAGTGTGGCTCTTCCACAAAATACCACGTGCGGGCGTGCACGTACAGTGCGATTGAACCTTCGTGGCCCATGCGCAGAAGTCGGTTTTCGGCCTGGGCATGTCTATTTTGAAGAAGTACTATTGATATCTGGCTCTATTAACTAATGAGTTTGCCGATCACTGAGTTAGACAACAGTGAGACTAGCCTAGGTGGGCCTGGCTTCATCAGGTGAATGCTTTAAAGGGCGCTTAGACTTTTCCTGTGCTCGGGGACTGAGAGAAACAGGAATCTCTTTCTCTCTCTCTCTCTCTCTCTCTCTCTCTCTCTCTCTCTCTCTCTGTCTCTCTCTACAATGCTGGTTCTGAACAGGAATGCTTTATGAGTTCTACAGCTGCAGGGAAATGAATTCTAACCACCACCACATGAGTTTGGAAAAGCACCTGAGACCCAGATGAGATCCTAGTCCCAGCTGACAACTGGAGTGCAGCCCTGTGAGACCCTGAGCAGAGAATCCAGCTAAGCTATTACCGGACTCTTAACTCACAAAATCTGTGAAAATAAATAGGTGTCAGCCACTAAGTTTGGGGTAATTCATTATGCAGCAATAAATAGCTAATACACCGGCCCAGAGCCAACAATTCCTAAAGAGGTCAAGGTGGGAATGATGTCACTGGTGCCAAAATGAGGAAGTAGCGCTAGGCATTCCCCCTGTGGGCCTCCTTTAGTAATAATAAAACAGAAAAGACTTCAAAACCTAGCTGGCCCATTTCCTTTACCTGCCATTATCTTTTTTAAAAAACAAAACAAAACACTGAAGGCCAACATGGGGACACTCGGCTGACTTGATCACAGCTTGGTTAGGAAAGCTTCCTCTAAGAGTTAAGGAAAAAAGGACTCTTAGCACAGGAGAAAGAAGTTTCTCTTTGAGAAAAATAAAATGTTTTCAAAAGAAACATTTGAGTCTCAAACCTAAAAAAAACAACTTCAGCCAAGAAGAAACTCCCACCATTTGGCATTTGCAGGAGCTAGAAGAGAGAAGATGCAGAAGGGAGCTGTTCTGGTGTGCAAATCTCTGACAGGTGTGCAAGACATAACACCCCCCCTCCCCCCCGTGTCAAGTCTTCCCAGCCCAGACCCGGAATGGGTGTTCATGCAAAAGTGAAAATGTGCCTGGCGCGAGGGAGAGAGGACTCAACATTGTGAGACAGTATTTAAGTGCTAAATTGTTGGTTACTGGATTTAAGTGGTAACCTTTGTGTGGTGGGGAGAACCTTTTTTCTGCCAAGGCCCATTTGAATATTTATAACATCATTCATGGGCCATACAAAATTATCAATTAAAAATTAGCCTCTATATCTGGTCAAACATTTAATTAACTCACCCCTAATGCCTTGGCAGGGCCAGACCAAATGATTTTGCGGGCCTTATACGGCCCAAGGGCCGAACATTCCCCACCCCTGGTGAAGCCAGTTTGATCAGGGAATGCTTCCGGTTCAGAGATTACTGTACTTATATGGTTTCCCAATGCCGTCGAGATAAAAACCTGAATTACTGAGTAAGGCCTACACAGCCCCCCCTGCTCCCCATCCACCCACCTCTGCACCCTCATCTCTCACTGCTCCCAGTCTGCTCTCTGTCCGGCAGACACACCAAATTCTCCTCGCAGCTGCTTCTGCTACACGCCCTTGGGAGTCCTCTCCTGGGATCTGTCGCTGGGAGAAGAGCCTTCCTGGAACCTCCCACCAAGGTCATTAGACCTCATTTAGGATCCCTATTTTTAGGAAACAAGGAAAAAGGGGATATGACAAATATGCCTCCCGAGAAGAATATTTCAATGTCCTGGCAAAAGAAGCTCATTTCGGGACTGGATGTTGTGTGCGTGCCTCACAAGACGACATCTTCGTCTTCGCAGATGTCACCTCCTCCGGGGAGGTTTACATAATCTCCGCTCATTAGGAATTAATCTCTCCCTCATCTGACTTTTCAGGAGTCTGCCTGGAATCTCTCAGGCACTTTCCTCCCAAGCCTTCATCACCAGCTGAGGCATTATACATTTACGTGTTTATTTTCTGCCTCCATCCTCTGAAATGTAAGCGCCTCAGGGGCAAGGACTTGGATTTGGCTCTGTGCTCCATCTCTAGGACCTGCGTCAGAACTCGGCATGTAGGGGACACTCAATGAATATGTTGCACAAATGATAGGAGGAGGAGGAGCCGGTGCCTTGCTAGTGCTTCTGAGGCACCGGGAGCTTCTAGTGCTGCATGTATATTAGCTCATTTAATCTATGCAACAGCTTTGTGAGCTGGGCTCTGCTGACAGCCCCGAGGCAGAAGCTGAGGCAGGGAGCATTGGGGTCACCAGCGCTCTCACACAGCCAGTGAGTTAGAGAGTAAGGATTCAAACTCAGGCAGTCTGACCCCAAAGTTTATGCTCCTAACCACAACACTAGAATGAGTGAGTTAATGAATAAATGAAGAATGATGAAGAATGAATGAATGAACTTGGTGTCTATCACATCCTGTAAACGGAAAGCTGGAGGTTATATTAGGGGATGTGCTTATCCGTTCTCTGGTGTCCTCTGGAACGTTGTAGCCTCTACATGAAGTGAAATCCTATGCCTTGCACACAGTAGGCACTTTGGAAGTATTTTTTAAGTTAGATCACCACAGTTAGTGCTTCCAGATATTCTAAGTACCTTTTTGTGCAAATCCCCAGCTTTCCTTCATAGCATCTACACAACGAATTGCAATGTCGCTGGTCCCTAGCTGGAGTTTTTCACAATCAGCAAACCAAAGCCACCATTCTCACAGTGACACTGCCATCTGTTTCTGGGCCACGAGAGCGTTCAATACACATTGATGGTGGCTTTGGAGGAACAGTGATTCTGAAAGAAACCATCACTTCCTGAGCCTTCTGAATCCTCTCCCCCCAGGAGGGTAGGCAAAGCTGCAAACATGAAGACATCTGTGGCAAAACCAGCAGCTTCCTGGCCAGACTGAACTGCAAGTGAGCAAATCCCACCATCTTTGCTGGCTCCGAAGCAGCTGCAAAGTCTGATGGGTCCCCAGGAGGAGCTACACCATACAAAGGGGAGGAGCAGCTCAGAAGAGGAGGGAAGCAGAGAAAAAAATCTGGCTCCATACCTACCTGGGACAATCTGTTTGCTCAACAGCAGAGAGGACTGTGTACCAAGACCAGGCAGGCAATGCGTGGGCATATGCCACTCCTGGGTTAATCCGCGGACCGCGGGGAAAAGCAGGCAGCGCTGAGCTCTAAAAATACCCAGCACATTCCCACCATGGCAGGAATGGTAAGCTCTTAGCAAACAGGAATCCTGCCAAACAAATGCCTAGCCGGGCACTCCAGAATGAGTCCCAAGGCCGGAGACTGAAAACATGGACTCCAGCTAGGGAAGTGGCTTTCTCTTGAGCATTGTCACAGATTGATGAAGCTTTAAGAGACTGGTGTGTTTGGACTGTCCTGAGCTGGAGCGGGGAGAAGAGGAGAGAAGGAGCCTGCTGCTGCTATCCAGGGAAGCCAGTCTAATGCAGTGGTTACAGCCACAGGCTCTGGAGTCAGACTGAGTCCACTTTACTCTCAATCCTAGATCCAACGCATAATAATTATGCAGCACTGGGGCAGAGAGGGGGGTCATTTCTCAGTTTCCTCATCTGTAAGGAGGGAACAATAATAATAATCACCACCATCTACCTCACTGATTTTTATAAGAATTTTAATAGATTACATTCTTTTTCAAATATTCACTGCCCCTCTCTGCCGGACTCCTCCACACTGGGCAGCTGGAGTCCCCTCTAATGTCGGGCTCAGAGCCAGTGGAGTGTGAGTGGAAGCCAGGTGTGCCACTTCCAAGATGAACCGTTATGGCTCATCTCATGTCTTCATGTTATTCTCTTTGCTCTGGACGTAGCGATGACCCTGACAGGGCTTCTCTTTTAAACTGAGTTCTGACTCTAAAACATGAAGCAGAGCCACAAACTAACCTAACATAAGCTGAGAGCAAGAAATGAACCTTTGATTTGTAATCCATGTAGATTTTGGAGTTGTTTTGTTACTGCAGCATAAATAAGCTTAAACGGACTGATACAAAGATTCAATGAGGTAATCTATATAATACACTCAACACATACTGGCATTTTCTAGGCACTTGATAAAGTTTACTTACTATTACTAATATCAACATCATCATCAATGATCTCACCATATTGTTCTGTGTGTGAGGGGGAGTTTTGTATGTGTGTAGGGGGGGGGATGTTTTTTGTTTTGTTTGTTTTTTGCTTCCTGGCATCAAACCCACAACCTGGGTATGTGTCCTGACTGGGAATTGAACCCACAACTTTCTGGTTACAGGATGACGCTCCAACCAACTGAGCCATGCTGGCCAGGGCTGGTCTCACCCTTTTGGAGGGAGCACATGCCTCACTAAGAAACTAATAAAAGCTTTGGAGCTTCTCCCTTGAGAAATCGCATACAGACACAATTATGCATCCACCTACAGGTGGCTCAGACATCCCAGGCTCGGAGCCCCTGGTATAGAGTCCAGGTTGGGAGTTCATCTTATCATCTTGAGACAGAGTCCCTAAATATCAGCATGGAAATTGCAGCCATTGACTCTCTGAGGTTATATCAAGTACCTGTGTACACGGACTAGGAGAAAATATTTCCAAATCATATATACAATAAAGAACGTGTAGCAATAATAAATAAAGAACTCTTACAACTCTATCATAAGAAAACAGACAAGTTAAAAGATTTAATAGGTATCTCACCAAAGATGACCTACACATGGCTAATAAACACATTGCAAGATACTCACATTATTAGTCATTAGGGAAATGAGTTTTAAAACAATGAGATACCAGTTACATAGTCACTAGAAAGATTTAACAAAGAAGACAAGTATTGGCAAAAAAATATGGAAAAACTGAAATGCTCATACCCTGCTGAAATGTTGCAGCCACTTTGGAAAACCATTAGGCAATTTCAACTAGGGTATCTACCCAAGAGAAACTAAAACATACGTGCACACAAATGCTTGTACATGAATGTCCGTCGAGTATTATTTATAATAGAAAAAAAAGTAGAAGCAACCCAAATACCCATCAGCTGGTGAACGTACAAACAAAATGTTCAGTGTCCATACAATGGAATATTATTTGGCAGTAGAAACGTATGAACCGGTGACACCTGATACAACATGGGTTAATCTCAAAAACATTATGCGAGGTTAAAGAAGCCAACTACGTATCGTATGGCTCCCCTTGTGTGAAGTGTCCAGAACAGGCAAATCTATATGCAGAGAAAGCGGGTCAGTGGTTGCCGGGGACTGGGCGTGGAAGCAATGATTGACTGCACACGGGCTGGAGGGGATTTTGCAGGGGTGATGAATATGTTCTAAAACTGCCTTGTGATTGCTGCAAAAAAATCTGTAAGTTTATGAGAAAAAAGATCACTGAATTTACAATGAGTAAATTTTATGATTTGTAAATTAGACCTCAAGAAAGCCGTAAAAATAGAGAAAGTAATTAAGCCCCCACTAGCCCTTGCAATAGTCTCGTCAACGGATTGGCTTGCTGTACCGCCAACTTCGTCCTTTCTGCAAGAGGTAGGAGAGGTTAGTCAGAGGAGGGACAGGTTCTAACCTCTTTCTCTCCAAATAATCCTACCCAAACAATGTTGAGGAAGCATTAAAAAAGTGACACAAACAGCACAATCGTGTCAGCACAAGAGTTACTCGCATATATTTTTAATCTCTTCAGTTCTAGAAAGGGCATCTTGTTCCAGTCCAGAGAAAATCAGTCTTTACGCTGAATAATAAACGAGCATTTCAGCAGAAAGGCACTGTCAGGTGAGATCTGCCTGAGTTAGCAGTTAGACAGCAGGGGCAGAGCGCCTCCAGTCTCTCCAGGGTGACCAGGAGGCCCTGGATGGAGATGGTCGTGTCTTCAAGAGATTGATAAGTCCCCTCTTCTCAAGAATGTCTGGACACAAGGAGCCCTCCTTTGTCTGATAAAATAACTTCTCAGCTCCAAAGGGACCACTAGAAATGGGCAGTTTTTTCTCTCAAAGATTTGGCCTTTAATAATAACTCTTAGTAACTGCCTACCACGTGCCAGGTACTATTCCAACCACTTGATATATATTAACTAATTTAATGCTCATCACAACCCTCTGAGGTCAGTTCTATTTTATCCCCTTTTTACAGATGAGGAAGCTAGAACACAGAGTGGTCAAGTGACTTGCCCACGATCACACAGCAAGTTAGTATAATGGAGCTAAGATCCAAATCAGGCAGATAATTCTAGAGTCACTTCTCTTAGTCCTCCACCTCTTATTCTCAGTAGATCTCAAGGACTGAGAAATATGGAAGTAATTTTTAATGCCTCCTCTCACCCTGCAAAGACCTCGAGAGGAAGAAAACAAATGGAGCTAGGAGTTACAGTGTCTTCCCACTGCAGCCTATGGTCCCAACTGTAAATGTATCCTTTTTTCTTGCCTGGTCTTGAAAAGGATCAACTACCAGAGGCGTGTGGCAGCCATCTGTCCTGTTTCTCAGCAGGTTTCCCATCTCCTGGACCTCTGTGTCCCGCCCTGTGTGGTGGGAGAGGCCCGTGCATCCAGCTAAAATTCAGCATCACTCTTCCATTGGCCACATGGTGCTGGCACCCGAACCCCAGTGCCTGCATTAAATCAGATGGCATCAGCTGGCTTTATATTTAAGACCTACAGTCTCTGGCTATTGTAGGGGATTCCCTAGCAGCCAAAATGAAGGGGTGAATCCTTTTTTGGTAGATTGAATTTTCAGCCTAATTCTTAACTCCTTATTGCATCCTTGTCATGTGATTCTGTGGTCCCTTTTACTAAGGAGCGAGGAAGGTGTATATCCCACCTTCTTTACTTCGGGTTTGGTCACATGACTTGGTCTAGTCAATAGAGGGAGGCAGAAGTGGCAGTGTGCCGGTTCTGAGACTAGGCCTTAAGAGACTTTGCGTGGTTCTGCCTGTTCTCTGAAATCCTAATTATTATCACAAGAGGAATTTTTTCCCAGACAGCCAGTGACTTTTCCGCCTCAGTCACAACACAAACACATCAGCGCAGCCCTGAGTCCGAAGCTCATGGAGGACCTAAGCTCAGCCATACCCATAGCTGGAAGCACCAAGGAGCTTGCCCAGCCAAGATCAGCCCACACCCCTCAACCCACAGGTGTGTGAGTGATGATAGGTAATTATTGCTGTCAGCCACTGACTTTCAGCGCGGTCTGCTATGCAGCCATAGTTAACCAGTATGCTTTGTTACAATGTGGCTTTCACTTGTGGGACCCAAGACTCCAGGGAAGGGATGGTCCTGGGGAGCTCTGACCAAGACATCACCATATAGCTCATGTAGTTTGGTTTGTCTCTTTTTAGAAATGAGAAATGTGGCCCAGAGGTGAGAGCATATGTGTCACCCAGTGAGCAAATGACGAGAAAAAGCCATATGAGCACATAGCGGGGAGGCAGCCATGGCAAGCCAGGAAGGAAGCTCTCACCAGAACACAACCCTGCTGGCACCCTGGTCCCAGACTTCCAGCCTCCACAACTATAAAAAAATATGTCGGTGGTTTAAGCCACCCAATCTATGGGATTTTTGTCATGGCAGCTCAAACTCACTAAGACAGGAACAGTCAAAACAAACAACCACAAGAGACAGTTTGAAAAGGTGATGCTTAGCCAAATCTGGGACAATCTAAACATAGATATAAATAATGATAGCCCACTGAAAAAAAATGAAGAGTAGTGAGTGCATGCTGATATAAGTAAATAAAGGAAGATAAGGAATGATGGAGTCAGAAAACATCAGTGGGTCCTAAAGCTACTGAGCAAAACCAGGATGAGGAGCAGGAAATTTACAGTCTCAGCACATCTCCCTATAAGTTACTTCATGACAAAATGAAGATCACCGGTATCAGGACCAAGAGACACCCTGTGCCTCCCCATGTGAGCAATGAGAAGAATAGTTGTCACTGAAGTACATTCCTGCCAAAAATGTGTGAAGGAAATGGGGCAACATGTAAACAATTGGTGCATCTGGGTAAAGGGTATATAAGAGTTCTTTTTACTCTTCTTTCAACTATTCTGCATTTGATTTACATAAAAACACAGTTTTTAAAAATATATGGGTCCAGGTTGCATCCCAGAATAATAAAATCAGATTCACTGGTTTTATTCATTTCAGCTGTTCAAGCTCCAATGCTCTTTCTGGATTGAGAACTCCTAGGGGCCTCAGAGGATTATTAGACTCTGACGTTCTCTGGACTGGCACACATCAAGGCGAACGGTGTGTGGCTCACCATCCAGGCCCCAACCAGCAGCAGCAGAGCCTGGGAACTTGTGAGAAATGGACATCCTTGGGCCCCACCCAGACCTAGTGAATCAGACGCTCTGGAGGCAGGAGCAATCTATACTTGAACAAGCATGCTCAAGTAGGCCATTCTGCCCACTAAACTTGGGGAATCAATTATAACTGCGCCTCAATTATTTTGAAGGTGGCTAATAGTGTTCCTCTTTTCCTTTTTAATTTATTTTAATGGTGGTAAAGAACATATAACATAAAATTTACTACCTTAACCGTTTTTGAAATGTTCAGTAGGGTTAAGTGTATTGACATTGTTGTGCAACAGATCTCCATTTTCATCTTGAAAAACTGAAACTGTGTAACCAATACACAGCAACTCCCCATCTCCCCCTCTCTGCAGCCCTGGCAACCACCACTCTACTCTCTGTTTCTATGAAGTTGACAACGTTAGATAACTCATATAAGTGGGATCATAGAGTACTTGCCTTTTTGTGACTAGATTTTTTCACTTAAACATACTGGCCTATGTATAGCATGTAACAGGGTTTCCTGCCTTTTTTTAAGGCTGGATAATATCCCATTGTCTATGTATACTACTTTGTGTTTATCATTCATCCATGATGGATACTTGGATTGCTTCCGCCTCTTGGCTACTGTGAATAATGCTGCCATGATCGTGGGTGTGCAATCTCAATGTTAATATGCACATGAACCACCTATGAATAGTGTTAACATACAGGGGGGGTCTTGGGTGGGAGCCTCCCAGATTCTGCATCTCTGACAAGTTCCCAGTTATACTGATGCTGCTGGTCTGCAGACCACACGTGGAATAGCAAAGATCTGGACCCAATAAGAGGAGACAAAGGAACTCAGAAAAGTTTTAAGACTTCACATCACCTTCCCCAAATGTCCCCCAGAGAAGAAAGTCCAGGGATAAGAGTGAAATCATGGGTTTTACCTCCACTATTTCAACCCATGCCAGGTACCCTCCTACCCATGGCAGACACCCCACCTCTTTTACTTCTCCTTCTGGTCCCCATCCATGCACTGTCCTGCTACAACCACCATTAACACCTTGAAACTGACCAGTCTCATACATCACGCTCACGCCAGGTCCCCTGAACCGGCCCAGGAAACAAAGACTCAGTCTACAGAATGAACCAATTCAGGGTTGTCTACTGGAAAAGGCTAGAACCCTTTCCCCAGCATGAGGCTATTCTACTGGTGGTAATTTTTAGGTGGTACAAGGATAAAGAAGTAACATTGAGTCACAAGGTGAGCAAGCTGCTCACGTTCAAGTCTGTTTCAACCCTTCTGAAAACATCAAGGAAAAGGTCCCAAAAACCCTACAACACTTGCTAATCTCCCGTTTTAAAAGTGATCAGGCCTGGGGCTCAGCGCCTTAGGCAGGCAGCAGTCTCCAGCCAGAAATGAAAAGACGGTTGGGTCTTCAAGTTGAATTTATTTTTGTACTTACTTTCTATTTCTGGGAAGTGATACTGGTTTTCCACTTAGGGCTGTGATGCCAAGTTGCTCTTTTAAAAGTAGTTGTACTCAAATTTGAAAGTGACTGCTTTAAAGCACCCATTAAACAAATTATCGCAGAGATATTTGAAATTGGAAATCTGAGAGGAGGAGGTCCCGGGCCTCTTCCCTGCGAAATCTTCCCACCACACATATCATCTTGGCATCCTTCTGTGATTGGACAAAAGAGTGGATGTTCTTTCCCCGTTGCTAGTGGGAGTGGGGTCCTTGGGGAACTGCTGTAATGAGCATTTGTGGAGGCCTCCATAGGAGAATGAGATGTGGTAGAAAGCTTTATTTTCATGGAATTACATCTGTCAGTTTGCAAAGTCCCATTTCCCATAATCCAGTCCTGAAAGATGTGCAGCTGGGGATTCAGTCGAGCTAGAGCAAAGCCAGCACCCAAAGTTTCTGTTCCATGGTGGAGCTGGGTCCGGTGCAGCATCAAGCTAGTAGTAGTTCATTAGACCATTGTGTTTGGGATCCAGATGGCTGTGTGCCATGTGGGCAAATGCAGGGGAGCCAAGAGAGTTGGCCCCTTCAAAAAGAGTCCTAAGAGAAACAACAGGGCAAGAGCACAAGAAATCCTTTGTCTGGGAGATTTAAATATCTTAAATCTTCCTGCACTTGCAGTGGCCGCGCCTACTCTGGCCAGTGACCCATTCCCAGGTGTGACTGACAGACAAGTACCTTTCCTATTTCACCCAGGTTAACTGCTACGATATCACTTCCAATAAATGAGCTAGGAGGCATCAGGGAAGAAACAGAGCCTCCAGCCAGATTGGACCACCAGTTCCTTAGAGGGACTAGCAGAACCTCCTTGCCCTTTCTTCTGGTCCCTGAAACCCAGAGGCCAAAAAGAGGCCCTGTCAAAGTCTGCCACCGTGGGAAAATCCTGGGTTCTACCAGAGCCAGAGCTGGGCAGCAGTGGGGACAGGAGGTTCCCACTTACCCAGCGGGAGCCCTCCTGCACTTGCTTTCTTAAACTCCCCCATCTACAAGAATTTGGATCAAAGCAAAGCAGTCCTCCTATCTTGTGCATCTGACCAAAGATCTCCAATTTGACCTTAAAGACTTAGAAAGGGCATCATTATGGATAACTGCAAAACCATTGTGAAAATCGACGACCTATTTTGAGATGACTCCACACGGTCAGTATAAAAGATACTCTAAAGCTTTTGGTGTTTTCATTCCAATAAGAACTTCTTTTAATGCTGCAAGCAACTTTACAATTTTAAAAGAAAGACACATTATCTGTAATTAAATGCAAATCACCAGAGCTCCAAATGCAATGCAGGGCCCGGTCTCCAGGAGTGCCTGGATTCAGCACCAGCGGAAACAAATTACTTGGAGAAGAAAATAGGACGCAATCCTGTCTCCTTCCCTCCTCAGCAAACCAATGCTCTCCTGGATCAAAGAAAATGTGGAAGTAGGTGCTCTTTCACGAGGCTGGTACTCTCTGGAGCTGTTTTCTTCCAAAAGTAGGACAGGTCAGAAGAGATCTGTTCATACTCTGTTACCTGGTCCTTCGGTCGCTAAGGTTCTGATTCCCTGTCTTGTTTACTGGGGCCAAGAGACAGGACTGGCTTCACAGGCTGGATTCCAATGCTCCTGCTTCCGGAATGCCATTGGGACTCTCTGTCACCGCCAGTTAGAAGGAACTCTGCTTCCCCCTGGCAGTGAAGTCAGACGCTCTCGGTTCAAACACCAGCACTGGAACATAGGTCCTTTCAACATGGTTCTTGAGCACCTGCCACAGGCAAGGCACTATGCTAGGTGCTGGAAATACAAAAGTGAAGACAAACGGGTAGTTCTCTACCCTCATGGAGCCTGGAGTGCAGGGAGACAGGAGGTAGTCAAATAATCACAAACGTAAATGGAACATTACTAATGGCAGTGAGAGCTATTTACGCACATGAACATAATTTTCTAGTCATGGAGTGATAGTGGAAGGAACAGCAGGTGCAAAGGGCCTGTGGTATAAAGAAGCAGCGGAACATGAGGGGAATGGCAAGAAGGTCAATATGACTTGTGCAGAGAACTAGGGACAGGTGAGAAATGCAGCTGGGGATGTGGCTGAGATCATCCAGGCAGCACCTTGAAGACCATTGCAACATTTTTAGTGCAATCACCACAGCAAAGGAAGTCATCAAAGGGGTTTAAGCAGGGAGTGGCATGATTAGGTTTGCATTTGAAAGGATCTCACTGGCTTAAGAGTGATGGAGGACATGAAGAGAAGGATTTCTACTGGTTGTGCGATGTTGGTCAAGTCACTTCTCCTCCCTGAACCTCCATTTCTTCATCTGTAAAATGGGATAATAGTGTTCACACCCCCTGAAGAAATGAGGTGATGTGGAAAAACCTGGTCCCTCGTGAGGATTCGAGAGATGATAGCTGTTATTATAATGATGATCTTCTCTACACCTCTCCTAAGACCCTTGTCCATTGACACTTTTATAAATGGTTGCTTGTTCACACTTCTCATTTCATCTGAGAGGTTTTATATTCTTTGAAGGCACAGTCCTTGCTGGATTCACTGTATCTCAAGTTAGGTTGCCCACCAGGGTGACTAGCATCCAGAAAGTGTAAATACATATTTATGAAGGAAACTGGCTTGAATGGTGCAGATGGCGGCATTCGGCCAGTCTCCCTAATCACTGGAGTTTATCCATCATAGACGTGCTGGTCTCCAAGGAGGGCTTCCAAGCAATCACCACTCGAATCTGCCACCAAGAAAGAACAGGTCGTTCGGCCACAAGGAGCACAATTCACAGATGGCCTCCAACTACAGCGCCTTCAGGATCCGTTTCAGCTTCAAAGTTGAAGCCATGCTCTTCCCTGCAGTCCTAGGCCAGCAACTGAGCGTGGTGGGCACTGGGGCCTGGCCACTCTACCCAGTGTGGGATTCCTCTAATGGGCAATCTCTGTCCCGGAGTTTTCTGTTGAGTTGGCAGAGACTGTCAGGTCTTCATCACGGTCTGAGGCTCTCCCTTGCCCAACCCTACTTCCTCCCTCTCTCATTTTATTTTTCACAGGCATGTATACCCCTGCCTCCCCCTCCTAATAAATCTCTTGCACTCACTCCTGACTCCAACTGAACATCTGCTTCCTAAAGGATCTGACAGGCATCCCTTGGGGAGAAGAGAAACCAAAAGCTGCAACATGAAGAAACATCGAAAAGAACTAGGTAAGTTAAGTAACTCAGAGCTGTCTGCTGTGTCAAAGGATTAAAAACTCCAAGAGTTAGCCCTAACCAGTTGGCTCAGTGGATAGAGCTTCGGCCTGAGGATTGAAGGGTCCCAGGTTCGATTCCGGTCAAGGGCATGTACCTGGGTTGCGGGCACATCCCTAGTAGGGGGTGTGCAGGAGGCAGCTGATTGATGTTTCTCTCTCATCGATGTTTCTAATTCTCTATCCCTCTCCCTTCCTCTCTGGAAAAAATCAATAATATATATATATTTTTTTTAAACTCCAAGAGTTATAAAAGAGTATGTTCTAATTAATTAAATTGGCTTACCTTGCCAGAAGCTTTCTGAATAATAGCAGATGTTGGGGTTCCAAGAAAGATTGTTCCTTGGTTTTGGCCAGAATCCCAGGAGTAATTTAGGGCTGTGATTTAGCCAGTTCTTCTCCCCTTTCTGGCCAACACCTCTCAATCCAGTATTCGGGATACTAATTATAACCCTGGGACCAGAGCCTAATCTCCCAACAAGGCAGACCGGGGTTGTCAGTCAACTTTATCTCTCCCTGGCTTGAAAATCAGTGTGGGTCTCAGACTAAAAGAAATCAGGTGGAAATAAGAAAAAAAAAACACACATAAATACCCCGGTTCCTGACAGAACTTTCAAATCTGTTGGAGAGACAGCACCACTCTAAGAGGGAACTGTTGTTACCATAATTTGGGGGCTAGTTGAGCAGGTTTGGGGAAATCCACTCAAAATTTAATCTAGTCTCAATTTCCAGGACATCAAGCCACCTCGTAAAGGCAAAGGTGACAGGCAAAACTGACAACACGGTGGTAATCTTAAAGATGATAACATTAGCAACTGGTATTTATGAAGCAACCAGTACGTTTCGGGACTGGGTGAAGTATTTTCATGTGATTAACTCATCTAGTCATCACAAGAACGCACTGACGTTGGTGGTATTATTAATCCTTTTTCAATGAGGACACAAAGGCTCAGAGAGGTTAAGTAACTTGTTTGAGGTCACCGAGCTAGTAAGTGGCGGAGCCAGGATTCAAACTTAGGTCTCTCCAGAATCAGAGACCACATGTATCATCCTTCCTCCATAATCCTAGAGCACTGTTTCCTTGGATCACACATCCTGGAGATAATCACCCACCCACAGGCACGCAGTGACTGCACTTCAGTTGCTACATCACTGAACAAGCAGTTATGGTCTACTCTGAGCCACATCCTGTGCTCAGCACTGAAAGAAAGGAATGGATGACCCTTGACATCAAGAAGCTCACAGACGGCTGAGCAATTTCTCTTAAGTTCTCTCATGGGGGACCTCGCCTGAACTCTGAGGAAGTAGATACCATCAGAGGTAACAGCTACATTTTTTTCAAGGATAAAGCAACTGAAGATGGGAGAATGGAGACTTATCCGAAGATGTACATCTAGCCATATCAAAGCTAAAACTCAGACCAGGGAAGCCAAAATACCACAGCCTCTGAATCATCCCTGCTGGAAACGGCGCACTCGGGGCGGAGGGAAGGCTCTCCCTGCGTAAGTCAGAATCAGTTTGCAGACATTTTGAGGAGCAGAAAATGCATGTCTCTGAAGGGCAGTGATCAATCATCCAGCATCTTAAGTGAGACCAGAATAGATACAAAGAGAATCATAACCATACACAATTCTAACAGTCAAGGATATTAACTCGCCTCCAGAATATTTCTTCTTGAAACTCTAAGGACATGGTCTTAGAATTCTTTTTTGGGGGGGTGGCAGTGGGGGGAGTGAGCAGGGGTATGAGGAAATATTAGTTTAGGCAGCTGAAGCAATACCTATCTATATGATGGGACTATTGCCAGAAGTCTTAATAACCTCACAGAATCTGAAGGACAAAGTTCACACATATCCAAGTCAAGCCAGAGCAAGAATTCTGCGACATATGACATCTGCTTATTCTGCCTGATGACCCTCCAATGCCAACTCTCAACTGAGTGAGTCGACCCATTGCTCTTCTTTATACATTTTGGAGACAGCGTCTACCTTCTCTGGACTCACCTTTTCCTTTAGATTCTAGAGCAGCCGTGGGCAAACTACAGCCCGTGGGCCGGATCCGGTCCGTTTGAAATGAATAAAACCATTGAAAAAAAAAGACCGTACCCTTTTATGTAATGATGTTTACTTTGAATTTATATTAGTTCACACAAACACTCCATCCATGCTTTTGTTCCGGCCCTCCGGTCCAGTTTAAGAACCCATTGTGGCCCTCGAGTCAAAAAGTTTGCCCACCTCTGTTCTAGAGCAACATAGACTATATCTATCCCATGTTCAACATGGATGCTCTTCAAGTAATTTTAGTATAGCAAGGTACCACATCCTCTCTCTCCCTCTCCCACTTTTCTCCACTCCTTGGAATACACACGCTTCCATTGATAATTTCAGGGGACCACTTCCAGCAGCCTGCACCTCCCCTGGTCATCTCCTAAGATTTCATTCCTCCTAAGAAATCCACTTTATCAATGGCCTTCTTAAACCATGGAACCTAGAAATGATCATAGCCAAAGATTAAAATATCTGTGAAGGACAAAGTTCACACATATCCAAGTCAAGCCAGAGCAAGAATTCTGCGACATATGACATCTTTAAAACTTTCTTAATTCCTTTGAAAACTTTATCAATTCCTTTATTAGGCAGAAGCAAAGGAATCCCCCTCTCCCTCTGGAATGAAGCAAAAATATAAACTGTAGTTCTTTAAATATAAACCAGTTTGAAGAAACCATTAAATTCATTCATTTTATTCATTCGTTCATTTGTTCATTCACGTCACAGATCTATGGTGGTTCTAAAACTGTGGCCTGCGAGAAGAGCTGGGCATATATAACGCTACATAAACTCAATCCTTACTCTTTACTGAGCATCCTCAAGGCTCAGGCTGTGGCCCTCTTTCCTTCCCACCCTTCCTGCTCTCCCAGGGTGATCTCTATCTCCAAGGCTGATGCTTCCCAAATGCTCACCTGCCCCACACAGCTCTAGATGACTTCCTAGACATTTCCATCGAGATAACCTGCAGCCTCCTCTAACCCAACTTGTTCAAGAAAAAACTTACCATGTTCCTCTCTTCAAAGTAAACCCCCCTTCAGTGGTTGGCACTACCATCCTTCCAAATGCCCAAGCTAAAACTCTGGGATTCTCGCCTCTTTCCTTTCCCTCGTACCCCATGCCCAGTCACTCTACCTCCTGTATACTATTCATATCCATCTACCCACTTCTCTCTCCTTTAGCCCAGCTCCCTGTCATCTTTCACCTGGACAAGTTCAATAACATCCTAGCCTTTCTTCCTGCTTCCACGGTGGCCTCCTATAATTCATTCCCCACCTAGCAGCCAGAATGTCTTTTAAAAAACAGAAACCTGCCCAGCCAGTGTGGCTCAGTGGTTGAATGTCGATTTATGAACCAGGAGGTCAGAGTTCGATTCCCAGTTGGGGCACCTGCCCAGGTTGGGGGCTCAATCCCCAGTAGGGGGCATGCAGGAAGCAGCTGATAGATGATTCTCTCTTGTCATTGATGTTTCTCTTTCTCACTCTCCCCTTCTCTCCTTGAAATAAATAAAAACATATGTTTAAAAAAAGAAACCTGATCATGTCTGTTTCCTGCCCAAATAAAACCCTTCGTGGATCTCCCCAAAGTCACCTGCCTATCCCTACATGGCCTGGCTCTTTCTGATGCCTCCAGCATAATCCATTCCTCTACTCTGACTCCCTGATCTTTAAAAAGGGCCATAGTCCTTCCAAACACAGGGCTGGTTTTTGCGGGAACGCTCTGCTCCTCTGCCTCTCTCCCCCTCTCCCCTGTGACCCACATCCTTACCGGGGGACTCCTTAGAGAAGCATTCCTTGAGCACCACCCTCGCCCTCAGGGCCCTCTCACAGCAGCCTGTAATTCTTGTCCTTGCAATCATAGAAATGTAACTAAATAATTTGTTGCATTACTCATTATTTGGTGTTTCTCTCCAATGAGATTGTAAGTTCCATAAAGCCTGAGACTGCATCTGTGTTGCATTCTTACATATCTCTCATGGGTGATCAATAAACAGGTGATCAATAAAAGGATACATACAGGTGCAAAGTCAGAAAAAAACAGATATGGCAGATATACTAGTACACAAGAAAAAATATGTGATTGAATTCCATCAAAAATGGTTCTGCAACAGCACAAAAACTGGGTAAGAAAGTTGAATTCAAACTTTTCCTTTTAACCAGCTTATGTAGTATATAGACACACCTTGCTAAGTGATTCAGACATGATATGGACTATTTATACTTCAACCTTAGGCTCCCAAAGAAATCTCACCAAATAGGATGCTCACTTTTCATAGCTCCTAAAGAAACTGTCTTTCCCTGTCCCCTCCCAGCCCCTAGAAGGAGAGTGGGAGGTGGGTAAGAAGAAAAATAGAAAAAAAGGGCAAGTGGGAGGAAGGGAACCCACAGCACAATGTTTGTTTACAGCTTTGTCGTAGGATCCATTTTTTGTTTTGTTTTATTTTGTGTGGGGGCTTTTTTGTGTTGTTTTGTTTTCGCCGGGAGCCAGGCATGACAGTATTGCTCTCTTCTTTATCGTTTCGGATTCCCATTGTGGGTGAGAGTCAAAATATTTTGTCTGTTTTGTTTGCTGATATAACCCCTCCACCTCAAGCAGTAGTAGACACTCAGTGAATATTTGTTATATGAAGTATTCCAGATGCGAGAGCTGCATGAGTATGAGGACAAAGTCTTTTCAGCTTTTATCCCCAGCGCCTAACAGAGGGCCTGACTATCTCAGGAATCCACTAATATTACTAGAATAAGTTATTTAATGAAGCAATTAAATGATTATATTAAGTCTCCCTGCTACTTGCTTTGCATGTGGCTAAACACATTCTTTCATTTAGGGAGCTGGCATGAGCACAATTTTACCTAGTAGTAGGGAGGGATGAAACCACACCGGGTAGGGCAAACGTAGGTTTACAGTTGTGAGTACAGAAACAGGATTTATTCTTGTATTATTATTTATTAATTACTGTATTATTTTCTATATATATTCTTTGATTCTTTGTATCACCCACGTGACAACGCCAAGTTTTTACACCGAGTCTTGACTCCTAAGAGGAAAAGTTCAGGGGATACCTATACATTAACACCTAGCCTTAAAAATCAATAGAATCATCCCTCAGTTCCCATCAAGCCAACACTTTGGACCCCACCGTGTGGGCGGGGGCTCC
The DNA here is from genome assembly GCF_964212035.1 of Myotis nattereri. NCBI lineage: Eukaryota > Metazoa > Chordata > Mammalia > Chiroptera > Vespertilionidae > Myotis > Myotis nattereri. The sequence goes on along the minus strand of NC_138079.1, from coordinate 94,675,304 downwards.
AGTAGGTGCCAGGAACAGAAAGAGAAACAGTCAGATTTCCACATCCCTCATGAGCTCAGAGTCTGCGAGCAAGACTGATGGGAAAGACACAATAAAGTAAAACGTTAACAGTGTGATCAACGCTATAGCCGAGGCACATGCTAATGTTACAGGAACACAGAGAAAACATAAAATCAAAGAAGCCCGAGCTCAACTTTTAATGAGCGGCCCAAGAAAAGTCTTTGGTCTTCTCTGCCAAGATGGATGCAGTGCTCCGGGTCTGGTGCCTGTGGCCACCATCCCAAAGGACCCTGAGTTTATCCAGAGTCTTTGTGATCGATGGGAGCCTGGAGAAGTCATTCACAACAGCAGGCAGGCTCCCAAACCCCGACAAAGGCCTGAGGCTCTTCCTCAGCAATGCTGACCACACCATGACAACCTGTCCCCCAAGAGGAAAGGCCCTGCCCTTCAGTGAAACTGCCAAAGCCTCCAAAGTGAACAGCTTGCACTGCGTCTTTCTGCAGACACGGAAAAATGAGAGGGGACATCGAAGGGTTATGTCAGAGCCAGAAGATCGTTCGGCTGTGACGGTGTCACCCAGGCCTGGGTGGTGGGACCAGCCGAACCAACGTTAATAGAGATATTAAAAATATACAAACAGGCCTGGCTGGCCTGTGGCTCAGTGGTTGAGTGTTGACCTACGAACCAGGAGGTCATGGTTCGATTCCCGGTCAGGGCACATGCCTGGGTTGTGGGCTCAATCCCCAGTGTGGGGCAGGCAGGAGGCATTTCATTAATGATTCTATCTCATCACTGATGTATCTGTCTCTCTCTCTCTCCTTCTCCATTCCTCTCTGAACTCAATAAAAATATATTTAAATATATACTATATAAATATACAAACACAAGGAAACCACATTGAAAAAGTCATAATGTGGAAGGGGGTAGGTTTTTAAATACATACGAAACAAGCCATATGATATTGCATTTGGTAGCCATTAGAAATGATAGGGGCAGAAATAGAATATTGGGGACCAGCTAGAATTATAAGAAGTATTAATCATGCTCTGTGAACTATGATTGTTTTATTCTGATTAAAGAAGGCATATGCTAACCCTGCTAGGGCCTCACCTAGAAATGCAGCCCATCCTCCCCATCAGGGAGCTGCCTAATATCATGGAAAGATTACCAACCTTGTTGAAGAAACCAGAATCGCCAGCCCTTTAAAGACCCCAAGCCCTTCGATGGCTCCCACCTTTGCACACCCACAGGTTGTTGCAAATCCCTGTAAACTGCCCATGTGCCCTTGTTGCCTACTTCCCATGTAATCTTTGTCCTTCTACCCAACATAAGCAGCTGGCTTATGGGGGGGCTGCAGAGCAGATTTTTGTGGATGACCTGCTGCTCTCCCATCCTGCCAACAGTATTGGAATAAATGCTCATGTACGATTCAACCCTGTTTCTGCTTAATTGGCTCAAGTAGTGACAGGCATCACAGACCCATGGATTGTCTGGTTACAAAAACATAATTTTAATGACAGGAATTTCTTATGACATTCTAAATAAATAAGACAAAATAAAATGTACATGTACAAATTATGTTTTAAAAGGTTTTGTAAAATCGCCTCATATATAAAGTTATGTATTAAAAAAGGACTTGCACTCCCAAGGACTCTAGAAAACATAGATAAAATGAGGCATGCACATATCCCCATATGAAATAGCCAACATGATGAACATTCTAGGGAAAGAAATTAGTGAAAGAAGTGTATGATTTTTGGTTTATGGGTTGTTGTTTCTTAACTTTTTAAAAGATTCCTATTCAACTTTTGTTGTTGTTAATCCTTACCCAAGGATATTTTTCCATTGATTTTTTTTTTTTTTTTTTTTTTTTTTTTTAGAGAGAGTGGAGGGGAGGAGAGAGAGAGAGAGAAACATCGATGTGAGAGAGACACATTAATTGCTTGCTTCCTAGACATGCCCCTACAGGGGCTAGGGCAGTGATGGCGAACCTATGACATGCATGTCAGAGGTGACACACGAACTCATTTTTTTGGTTGATTTTTCTTTGTTAAATGGCATTTAAATATCTAAAATAAATATAAAAAATATAAGTCTTTGTTTTACTATGGTTGCAAATATCAAAAAATTTCTATATATGACACAGCACCAGAGTTAAGTCAGGGTTTTTCAAAATGCTGACACGCCGAGCTCAGAAGGTTCACCATCACTGGGCTAGGGACTGAATCCACAACCAAGGTATGTGTCCGTGGCCAGAATCAAACCCAAGACCCTTCAGTCTTTAGGCTGACACTGTAACTACTGAAAAAAACAGCTAGGGCTTCTTTATTTTAAAAATGAGATAAAGCTCCCAAATACCACCACCATTACACAACCGTGCTGGCCACACCATCTCACATGAATTGTAGCCTCTTGCTCTGTGGCTGAGAGTCTAAGTCCCTCAAGGGCCGGGAGCAGGACTAGTTTTTCTCTGAATTCCTGGCGCCTGGAATCAGCCTGACCCCTAGAAGGTTCTCAGCGATGTCTGATGAACAAATGCAAAGGCACAGGAGGAAATGTGATCTTTTACCAAAGTAAAATGGCACTGCAAGAAATGCTAAGAAGTCAGCTCCTTCACTTCTGGAAAAAGGAGAACAAGGCAGGAACTCAACGGGCAGAGTGGGAGATGGGGGTCGATGAAGGCAGAGAAGGAGGGTAGGTAAGACGGCTGTGCAATGAGAAGTGAACCTGTGTATTATGTCATCCTCCTAAGGGCCCCCCAGGGTAGGCACTGCTGTCATCTCCATTTTCAGGTAAAGAAACTAAGACCAGGGCATTGGACTGAAGATATAATGTTCACAAGTTGACATGTGGAGATCTGAACCCAGGTCAGTTGGCTCCAAATCCAGAAAACTCTACTTCTAAGGGACATCATGAAACTAGAGCAGTAGTTCTCAACCTTCCTAATGTCGCAACCCTTTAATACAGTTCCTGATGTTGTGGTGACCCCCAACCATAAAATTATTTTCGTTGCTACTTCATAACTGTAATGTTGCTACTGTTATGAATTGTAATGTAAATATCTGATATGCAGGATGTATTTTCATTGCTACAAATTGAACATAATTAAAGCATAGTGATTCATCACAAAAACAATATGTAATTATATATGTGTTTTCCGATGGTCTTAGGCAACCCCTGTGAAAGGGTCGTTCAACCCTCAAAGGGGCCGCGACCCACAGGTTGAGAACCACTGAACTAGAAGGACCATAGTATTGGGGGATGGCAAGGGTGGAGACCAGACTTTCCTAATGAGGGAATGTTGACCAAGCATGCATACTTGCATACTTCAACCCTAACCACACACAGGAAAGTTCTTTCTGCATTTGAGAGCCAGGAGGGAGATCTCAGGACAAGTCTATGGCACCGCCAGTTTCTATCCCCTGCTCGACACTAGATAACCGGATGTGTTAGTGCAGGAAGGTGGAAAAAGGAAAGCAAGATGGACCTTCATGCACCAAGGGAGACTACGGGCATGAACAACAGCAGGAGCCCCTGGAGGACATGAAACATACAACCTCTTTCCTCCAGCCCTGGTGTGGAAGATGCCATAAGCCAACTTTAAATTCACCTCAGGTAACTGCATGGGGAGTACTTACAGGATCCTGCTGAGTCTGTTTTTACTTTATGTCACCAAGTCCTGTAGCCTTTGAATAAACACCTATTCTCTTGCCAGGCAGCACTAGCAAACAGCCAAGTGCCATGTCCGGAATTTGCAAACCAGGGATATGTAGGAAGGTGGACACATTCCCATAAAAGAGAACTGTTATTCTTCTGCAGTTCACCTAAAACTAGCATAACCCAGGGCTGAGATAACCACGGGCCATATTGTGGAGGCTATTGTTTTCCTGCTGAGCTTCAGGGCACTGAAATCAAAGGTGTAGATTTAAAGAAGAAGAAGCCATTTTACAAGCCTTTCTGAGAGCCTGTTATCTGAGCACACGGTTCTAGACGGTGGGGATACAGAGGTGAACAAACTCGCAAAGTGTCTGCGGTGTTTACCTTCTGGTGAGAGAGAGGATATTCTTGAGGATGATAAGAGTTTGAAGCAGTGCTTCATATACAACAGAGGGGCCCTGGGCTAGGTCCTTTGCATGTATGTCTCATCCAGTCTCATCACAGTTAGCAGAAATAAAATAGGGGGCTCATTACAGACCTTTCAGATATTAAAGGGATAGTAAAGGAATAATATGAACAATTTGGAATATTCTGACAACCCAAATGAGAAGCATAAATTCCTTTGAAGACATTCTTTTGATGTTCTGAGGCCAATTTTTATGGGGGTCTTTGTGGGGGGTGGGGGGCTGGGGGAACCGCCCCTACCAACAAGCAATTCAACTTGAATTGAATTCAACTCAATTCTGAGATTATCAACCAGATAATCTACCAGATTCTACCTGGTGATAACATCAGATTCCACAGGTAAAGACTGTTCCCCCACCCACCTCTTCCTGCCTCAGGTTCCATTAATTTGCTAGAGTGGCTAACAGAGCTTTGAGAATCATTCTACTTATTCAATTATCAGTCTATTACAATGGATATTAAAGGATATGTATCAACAGCATGATGAAGAAATGCATAAGGCGAAGGAGAAAGGGCATTGTAAGGACAGCAAAAGGCCTCGCTTTTTCTTTGCTGTGGCTTCCACAATTTATGAGAAGCACCTGGTAATTAAAAGCCAAGATTGTTGGCTCCTTTGATTCAAACAGCACCTCTGTTCAAACTGCAGGACAAAATAAGCGACTCTCAAAGCTACATTCTTGCATCCCCACCCCCCCCCCCACCCCCTGCTATTTTCAAAACTCCGGGATAATTTGCACCAAGGAGCTTCCAGTTAGAAAGTTCCCTTCCTCCCTTCCCTTCAAACACGCCTCTTTTGAACTCTTCCTAACTTTTATTCTAAGCTTGTTTTACAGGCTTGGGAGAAATACTGATAAGACACCTCCCTAGGACATCTGCCAGACTGACTCCTGGAAAGCAAACAAACTGTAACTTATCAGGACAAACCCATATCTGCTCAATTTCAACCCAAATCCTCCTCCCTTCCTTGCTGCTTAGCAACAGCCACTACTTAAACGACCAGACAACCCTTTCTTCCCTGGTCCTTGACTAGCAATACTTGGCCTTTTTCTCTCTTGGAAAATAAACATCCTCTCTGCATCTCTTCTTTTAGTTGTAAATTCTTTCACAGCCCACAGCACCAGCCAAACCCTAACTGGCAAGGAGCTTCCATGCTCTCTCCAGGTGTACCACTCTCCTGGCTTCTCCTGAATCCCGCCTTTGTGGGTTTTTAGGAAGGCTTCATTACAGAGTCACGTTTGATTAAATCATTGGCCACTGGTGACTGATTCAACTGCCAGCCCATCCCCTCTCCCTAGAGGTTGCAGGTGGGAGTGGGATTGAAAGTACCAAACGTCTAATCCAGCGGTTCTCAACCTGTGGGTCGCGACCCCTTTGGGGGTCGAACGACCCTTTCACAGGGTTCGCCTAAGACCATCGGAAAACACATATATAATTACATATTGTTTTTGTGATGAATCACTATGCTTTAATTATGTTCAATTTGTAACCATGAAATTGGGGGTCAGCACAACGTGAGGAACTGTATTAAAGGGCCTCGGCATTAGGAAGGTTGAGAACCACTGCATAATCACATGGTTGGCTCCAGTGGCAACCAGCCCCCACCCTTAGATGCTTTCCCAAAACCTCTCATTAACATAAAAAAAGACACTTTTATCACTCTCAACACTTTGGAAATTCCAAGGGTTTGGGGAGCTCAGAAAACCAAATAACAATTCCTTATCATAAATCGTGATGTCGCAGATGCAAATTACCAAAACTCCACCAAGATGAAATAAATAAAAAAAACCTTAACAGCCCTATATCGATTAAAGAAATTAAATTCACATTTCAAAATCTTCTCACAAAGAAAACCACAATCCCAAGCTGTCTTACCTGGTGAATTCTGTCAAATATTTAAGGTGGAGGAAAACAATGCTAGATGAATTATTTCATGTACCAGACAAGGAGGGACTACTTCCAAACTCATTTTATGAGGCTATTATTACCTTGATTTCAAAGCCAGATAAAGCCAAAGCCATCATAAGAAAACTATAGCTCAATATCTCAAAAACATAGATGCAAAAATGTCCCACAAAATATTTAGCAGATTCCATCTAAAAATATATTAAAAGGCAATACACACACCAGTATGACTAAATGTTTGTGCCCACCTAAAATTCCTATGTTGAAATCCTAACCCCAAGGTGAGGGTATTAGGAGGTGGGCCTTGGTATTAGGAGGTGGGCCTTTGGGAGGTGATTAGGTCATGAGGATGGAGCCCCCCAAGAGTAAGATTAGTGTCCTTATAAGAATAGACCAGAGAGAGCTCCTGGCTCCTCTGTCTGAGGGTACAATGGCCATCAGTGAGGAGGCATGTCTTTACCAGACACTAAATCTGCCAGCGTACGATCTTGGACTTCCCAGCTCTAGAGCTGTGATAAATAAATGTGTTCATTTGTTTTTTAATAAACCACCCAGTTTATGATATTTCTGTTAACAGCCTCAATGGACTAAAACACATTCACACCAATGCAGAAGGAAATAGAAGGAAAAATGCTGTTTGTGTTTAATATGTGTGACAGAATTATTAATAATTTAAATTGTATTCTTTATTTATAAAATAATGGGCATATAACACTTTTGGGATCAGATAAAAGTAAAATAAGTACAATGATTTTTTTTTAATTTTAAAAACCATCTCATGACCTTGAGGAAGAGATTCTTGAGAAGAGCATCTTAAGAAGGAGTATTGGTTCAGTTTTTATAAAACCACCCACCAGCACTTGATGTCACTTGGTCCGTGGTGCTGATACGCTCTTGGGACAACCCCATAGAGGAACCTGCTTGGACACTTGAGAGAGAGTTGAAGGGGTTACTTCAATCTGCTCAACTGCGTATCTGTGTGCAAAGCCAGGAGAACTCCAGATTCAGAGATTCCACTCTGGATGAAACTAACTAAATCAAGCAAAGCCAAGAGAGAATGCTGCAGGCCAGTCGCCCAGGGAGGAATCACAGCCTTTGAAAGCTGGTTGTGTAAACACATGAGAGAAAAGGGGAAGATGTATCTCTGTGTCCCCAGCAGTCCCCAGGCACCAGCCACATCGATCCTGGGATATGCACAGCTAGTTTGTTTTGGGAGCTAAAAACACTGCCCACTCAACCAAAATCAGAGTGATTTCTACAAGTGATTACACACCCATTGATTTCTCCAACAAGTATTTCCCAATAAAACCCAGATCCACGCTCATTTATCTAGTTGTCTGGCCAAGGAATGACAAATAAAGTGCCCTACAGGAGCCAAGGAGAAGCAACAGCGGCAAATGGAGAATTCATGCCTCCGTTGATGGGGCCAAGTCAGGCCCCCAATGTATCAGACCTGCACATTGTTTTTAACACTTTTTTCTTTAAACCTTGTTTTATATAGAAGTAAGGTTATTTCACTTAAACATTCCAATTTCCAGTTTTTCCTGAAAACTGGGAAGAACTGATGACACTGGACCTACATTCCCATGTAGCATTGGTAAGGTGACTGGCCTGTCTCTTCTCACTCATTTACAATTCTTGCCTGGGGCCTGCATTATGGAGTTTGCCCTGGGTGTTTCCTTCCTGCTTAAATGTGGTGCTTCCAACCCTGTGGTGGAATTGTATGTAAAAAAAAAAAAAAGCAAACTAGCCCTGAGTGAGAGTCTGAGAGGATTCTCCTCTGAGTAAAGTACATGAACTTGGAGAATGTTGTTTTGGATGATCTAAGATATTTTTTTTTTCTCAGCTTACTTTGTTACTTCCTTAAAGGTTCAGGATGCTGGATAACAGGTCTCCAGATTAGGGAAACACTACCAGGGACCTTCATGAAGCTACTTGCTTCATCACCAACTTAGTGTTTGTTTGCATGTGTGTTTTCATTTTAGATAGTAGGAAGACACTCAGAAATGTTCCCACAGGGACAGCTGTTCTTCTCGCTGTCTCCCCGCCCCTCCTTGTCTGGGATACAAAGAGAAATTCATCTTAAGGAGGATAAGCAGAGCATTCTTCCATGTGCACATCATCATCTGAGCCATCAGGCGAGGCTGCTGGGGTATCCATATTACTTACAGCCTGGGAGTTGTGCTCAAGTCCACAATACTTGGATTTTATTATGCTGCAGGTAAAATTTACTGCATCCCAGGTAGTCCTGAGACCTGCCTGGGTCCTGCAACTGGATCCTCAAGCTGGAAAAATTTTGTGCGAATATGGGGTTGGGAGGGAGGAGTCACAGTTTCCCAAATGTATCCATTATTTCCTAGTCCATGCAAATATTGAGGGTGGAAAATATAGAGCATACGTACTTAGAAGTCGATTTTTGTGGGGATTTTTTTAGAATGACAGGTGAAAGGGCGAGGACTACGCCCTCCATCTTACCCTGGGTCCTCCATTTTGGGGCAGCCATGTGCTCGGCAAGGCTTCTTCCCGGAAGCCCAAGCCTCTGCTAGCCCCACCCAGGATTTCTTTAAACTAACCAATGACAATCAAGGGAAGTGTGTGCCATAGAGATGACCACATCCTGTGTAATAAGACACCGACTTGCGCCTGGCCAATCGGCAGGGCCCACAGTCCCCTCTCCTCCCCTTACTCCACCCCCCTATAAAGCTTCTCTTCCCACCGAGCTAGCCCTCTTTTTGCCACTTGCCTCTGTGTCGGGAAGGAGGGTAGGGGAGCCAAACCCAGGTTTGAATAAAAGACTCTCTGCTTTTGCATCGGACTCGGCTGGCTCCCTGGTGTGGTCTCTTGGGGATCCTGAAATCTGGGCATAACAACGGGAAAGGAGGAGTATCTCAGATTAGGTTTTCTCTAAAAGAGATCCTGACACAAGAAATTAGGGACATGGTTCAGTTGGGAGGTGATCACAGGAAGCATGGTAAGGAGTAGGGAAGTAAGAGAGAAAGCCAATCACAGGTGCATTGACTGTAGGGGGCAACTGGGACTTATTCACACAAGGGACCTTTTGACACTCAGTGTGGTACATGACGTAGTGTTGTCACATTAAGCCACAAGGAAGCTGGGATATTTATACACCAATTTCTGCCCCTCGTGGTTGAGGGTGACTCTGAGGGGCATTTATTCCCTCCCACTTCTGGTCTGCCATTTGCAAAAACCAAGCACAATCCCAGGGCCAGAGAAAGCCCTTAGGCGGAGAGACACCCATGCTCAGAGTGAGAAGTCATCACTGTGTTGAGAACTGTCCATCTAAGTTTCAAATAACTCTCAGGGTGGGCCAGGGGGATATAGCCAGGGTGCCAACAACATCCTATAGAAAGATTATTCTGGCTCACCTAATCTGGAAAGGAAGTGGTATCATTTATTACTTTATGCACAGCTGAATTCAGAGCCCCAAATTTGTCATCAGAACTTGGTTTCTCTCCTTCTTGCTGCTCTGCTGGCATGTAATTGGCTCTAATTGCTGGTCCACGTGGAAGCATGGTGACAGCAGTACTTTATCCCTTACATCTTTTCAGATTCCATTCTAATAGGAAATACCAAGTCTTTTTCCCTAAGACCGCCATCTTTAGAGGCACATACTGAAAAACATAGAGATGAAATTATATGATTTGGGGAAAATTAGAATTTTGCTCCAAAAGAATCCACTGAGAGTGGTGCTCTAATGAAACAAGATTGCCCACAAGTTGATAAATGCTGATGGTGGATGGTGGGTATTTTTGTGTAAAGTTAATTTTTAAAAAAAGAAGCTCCTACATTCAAGTTTGAGCTAAAGCCTGATTTCATCTCATTGGCTTGTCCTGGACCAGGTAACCATCCCTGAACCATTCACTGAGATCAGGGGAATACAATGCCAATAGCCCAAGCCTGAACCATATAGTCCACTTCTGAACTAGGGGGCAAATCTCCATAAGGACTTCAAGGAGCACAGACTTAGCAAAGGTTAATCGAATATAATTATCAGAGGAATATTAATGAGTGTTAGGAACAAATATCCACTACATAAGAACATTGGAAATATAGTGGACATTGGGTATCTCTGCCCATCCAGCATCCCTTTCCCCATCCTTTGGGACAGCATTTCAGGTTTTCCCTGAAGAACTGCCCTTCCTACCAGTCCATCCCTGTAGATTGGGCACTCTTGTTCTTGTGGTGCACACATGACCTAGTCTGGCCAGTGAGAGACAGGCTATGGTGATTGGTGCAAGGATGGGCACATGACACCACTCTGGCCAATGAAATTCAGCCCTGAGACATTCTCTGGAGCCCCTCTTCCTGAGGTAGCTAAGTGAGGGATGAATGTCTATCACTGCTGGTGGCATCTTTGCCATCACTGAGGAGAGCGAGGAGAGTCTGCCAAAGAGAGAGGCTGATACAGAGGAAAGTGGAGCCAAGTAATGAAGAGAAAAAGATTCTTGATGGCCTATTGAGCACCTGTACTCAGACTTGCTGAAATCCAAGTACCCTGAATGTTTCCAAAAAATAAATTTGTGACTTAAGGCTCCCTGAGTTACAGTTCTTTCACTTATTTCCCTGGCTAATAAAAGAAACTCTGATCACCCCCAATGCAGCACTTGGAGTTCGTCTTGCCCTGATGCCTATAACATCAGTGCAGAGCTGAGGGTATAGCTCTACAAGCACATAAGCTGCAATTTTCAAGTTAACAAGTAAACCTTCCTTGAGTGCATGCTTCTGAGAGTGTGGACAATATTTTCTTTTTTGTTTGTTTGTTTAGTTAAGACCTTTTTGACCTTTCATTTTGAAGTAATTTTTTTTTTATTTCCTTCTCTTCCACTCCCTCCCCTTCGGAGGCCATCAGCTTATTATCTGTATCTATGGTCTGCTTCTGTTTCATCTTGTTTTGTTTATTCATTTATTTTCTTTAAGCTTTCACATATATAGTAAGTGAGATCATATGGTATTGTCTTTCTCTGTCTGACTTATTTCACTTAGCATAACACTTTCTAGGTCCATCCATGTTATCACAATTGGCCAGATTTCATTATATATATATATATATATATATATATATATATATATATATATATCACATCTTCTTTATTCATTTGCCTATTAATGGACATCTAAGCTGCTTCCATATCTTGGCTATTACAAATAATGCTGCAAAGAACATAGGGATGCATATATCTTTTCAAATTAGTGTTTTTATTTCGACAGTATTTATCTATTCATCCCTCCTGCAAATATATATTGAATGCTTTCTATGTGCTCAACCCTGTGCTAGGAACTGGGGATATAAAAGTTATTTTGGCACAATCCACATCTCTAATCCTGATAGAAAAGAGAAATAGAAATTCAAAGAGCCGACAGACTGCTGGACATAGAGATCTGGGTTCCTATTCCAGCTCTACCTCAAACTGCAGAGAGGAGGACTCTGTGCAAAACTCTCCTCATCATTGGAGGAAGCACTCTATATGAACAGGCTCCTGGTGAATTTTCATGACCAGAGAGTGTCACAGAATTTGAGCCAAGATGAGCAATTCAATATTGATTCATTCTACTTGATTGGAAACTATCAGGAGTCTAATTTCCAATAGTGGAAGGTGAGCATAAATGAAGTCACATCCAGGCCAAGGCTCTTTAAAACAGGGCATACCATCTCCTTACCCTTTCTTCAGCTTACTGAAAAAAAGAGACGAGAGAGAGAGAGAGAGAGAGAGAGAGAGAGAGAGAGAGAGAGCGCTTAGTTGTGGGAAGAGCCACAATATGGCAGAAGCCTGGGTCCCTGAATCACCACATGGAAGAAAGCTGTTCACCAACCAGGAACAATGTTACATGAGCAAGAAATAAACTTCTACCTTGTTAAACCTGGGGGAATTCTGGGGCTTGTTACAGCATCCACCATTATCTTTATATCTTTTGAATTAGAATGTGCTTTACCCATTCCATATAGGTGGATATCTTTGCCGTTTTCAGAATTCTGTAACTTATTAATTTCTGTAATTAAAAATAAACTTATAATTTCTTCCACAGTATTTCATAAACAGTAGATTCAATAGAAAAGAAAAATATATTCGTTTAAGGAAGGAAATAAGACTTTCCTTTTACCTAACCTGGTAGTTCTCAACTGGGGTGATTTTATCCTCAGGGAATATTTGGCAATGTCTAGAGACATTTCTGGTTGTCACAATTGGGGATTGCTACTGGTATCTAGTGAGTGGAGGCCAGGGATGCTGCTCAACTTCCTACAGTGCACAGGACAGCTCCACAACAAAGAATTTCCTGCCAAGGTTAAGAAACCCTGGTCTAACCTGAGGTTCCCACCCCAACTTGATTAATTAATCATTCTATCCCTTTCTCAGTTCTCCTACTGAACTCTGCTGGGTCTGGAAGCCAGTGGACCTTTTTCTCAGCTTCCTAATTCATGAAACATGAATTTTCTGGCTGTGTCTTAGAATTTTACCTCTTAATTAAAGTTCCCTTTTTGGAATTCATTACGTGAAAGATAGAAAGAGAGAGAAAGAGAGAGTATGTATGTGGGTGGGTGGGAGGGTGATGAGCACACCAGAAAGACTCCACATTTAAACACACAGGAAGACAGAGCTTCTGCCTGAAATACACTTATGATCTTTTCTTTCTGCCTCCCTCTTCCTGTGCAGGTGTTCTAGGTTCACAAGAAGAGAGCCCCATCCTAGTTAGCTCAAGAAAAAGAAATAAACTGCTTATTCTAAAGACACATGCAGATGGCCATTGGAAATCAACATTCTCTTCTCTTCGTCTCTCTGTCTCCATGGTCTCTTACTTCCCCCTCCCCCTAGAGCAGCGGTTCTCAACCTGTGGGTCGCGACCCCTTTGGCGGACGAACAACCCTTTCACAGGGGTCGCCTAAGACCATCCTGCATATCAGATGTTTACATGACGATTCATAACAGTAGCAAGATTACAGTTATGAAGTAGCAATGAAAATAATTTTATGGTTGGGTCACAACATGAGGAACTGTATTTAAAGGGCCAGAAGGTTGAGAACCACTGCCCTAGAGTCTTCACCTACTCTCTCCACCCACAGACTTTCCCTGATCATGCCTACCTTCAGCTCCCATGTCAACAAGGCTAACTGGAAAATCCTGGTTTCTAATTCCCAACCTCACACCCAAGTTCCCCCTTTCAAGCCCAGCCACAAAAGTCATAGGTCATCAGACAGTCTGAGGATGAGCTACACTTCAATCAGCTCCAAGCCCTGGTCGGACCAGCCTGCAGAGGAAGAAGGGGTGGGGCTCGGAAAGCAGTCGCTGTGAGCTGGGCAACCACAAGAACCGGGCTCCCTAGGACACTGTCTCCCATACACACCTACCCTCTGTCCCCAGTGACATCAACCACAGAAGAATTAAACTGAGCTACCAGGAGCTACCTAATCATTTTGCCCCTTGTGTTGGCTTGCAACCCTGCTGGGGAAAGGAAGGTCACCCATCTCATCCGGGAACACCTTTTTAGGGGGTCATAATTCTTGGGCCTCAGGCTCAGAAGCTGTGAAGGAGATTGGGCTCTTCAGACTAACACTCAGATGACCCCACCGATAGCTCTGGAATCACTCAGAACAGCAGTGTCCAGTGGAGTCTGGGACCACACACCTTGTACTGGGTCCCTGTGACCATGGAGACTGGGCAGCTCCCAAGAAACACAAAGGCACAAGCTTATCCATCCCCATAACACCAACGCCAGGGAAGGCCCTGGCTGGGTCCAGCTGCACCGAGAGTTTCCAGGCCACTCTGCCCGAGCTGAAACCAGGCTGTTTCTTTCATTGCACAGGAACACGGTGGTTTCTCCCAACTAGGACCCACACGAAGCATACAGGCCAACACGGAGAAAAGCCTGTTCTCCCTAGGAAAGGAGGGTGAGCAGGTGCTAAAATTTTTGACCCTTCAATACAGTGCGGGCCTTGGCTAATTTTACTCCATATGAAAGATTTCAGAGCATGGAAACACTGTCAGGCAAAAGAGAGGGGACCAAGCAGAATGTGCATAAAATCTCAGAGCGTTGCAAACAAGAGGGAAACTCGGTCTAATTAAAATGATGTAAAGGGCTGTTTCTAGGCTCCCAAATACCTTGTTCACTCAAGGTTTCATGTCCGAGGAGTGTCCTCCATCAGGCAGCATGGGTACGGCTAGCGTTCAGTCAACGCCCTTTCTTTCTGGGCATCTCCAGCTGTGAAATCAGTAACCTATTGACTAATAGGTTGTTTCTCCCGCTGCACCCATACTCGAGAGCTTAAACAGCAAAATCTCCTAATAATATTTGGCCCCGAGTCAGAACGCATTATGCACCTCCGGTAGCCAGAGCCAAAAACCTCCTCAGAAGCCTGGCACTGTGCCAAAGGTCCCCTTCTTTCAGCATCGGCCGTCCCCTTGGCAGTTTGTTCAAGCCGGAGGAGTTTTAATCCAAGTGAAATCTCTCAGGACATTCTTGGTAAGGAAGCTGCAAAAGCAGGGTGCTGGGGGGACCTCTGCAAGGCGCAGGGACACTGAGCAGGTGAGGCTATTCAGAAGGAGCTATTTTCTCCCAAATCCTGTAATTGCCTCGGGCGCGTGATCTTCTTGAAGGTCATTAAAGTTATGCTGCTGTCAAGTTCCTCCCAGAAACTTTCTGCTTTGATTAGTTTCCTGGCGCTTATTTCCTAAAAGTCTCTTTTTGTCCCTTTTAAAAAAAGTGAGGAGCATTACTATTTTAAAAAAAGGAATTAGATGAATAACCTGCTAACTGTATCTTGGCAAGATGAGAGGAAAGAGCAAAGTAGTGTGAAAATGACACCGACCTTCTTGGGGTTCTGTTAGAGACACTGACGCATGGTCAGCCTAAACCCGTGGTCAGCAAACTGCGACTCTCGAGCCACTTGTGCCTCTTTGGCCCCTTGAGTGTGGCTCTTCCACAAAATACCACGTGCGGGCGCGCACATACAGTGCAATTTAAACTTCGTGGCCCATGCGCAGAAGTTGGTATTTTGTGGAAGAACCACACTCAAGGGGCCAAAGAGCCGCATGTGGCTCGCGAGCTGCAGTTTGCCGAACCGCAGTTTGCCGACCACTGGCCTAAACTCACCCCCAAAAAATGAGGTGATTCACAGATATATGACATCAATCATCACCTACAGAACCACTCATCCTTTTGACTTGAACACGATCACATACATCATTGGTGAAGCCACGTGGGTGCCTCGTGGCCCTTGGGGCATTTATAAATTGGGAGGGATTAAAAAAAAAAAAAAAAGGCTCTCCTTGTCTTGTAAGGATTCAGGTATCTAAGGGAGCATCTATAAGGACCTAATTAAATGAACGGGGGCTGAATAACTGTCCAGCCACAATGATTAACTATATGGCTCGCAAAACCAATGTTTTGAATCAAAGAAGGAGATCAAAGTATTTGTCCCAACACAGTAAGATGGAGCCAGTCTGTCTTGGATCAAAGGCTCCTTTTGTCCTCACCACACTTGCAGATGAGTCACAGGCAGAGCTAATGTGGTAGCTACCTTCCCAATCCAAAGAGAGGCTGTTTGCCAAAACTTCACCGGCAATACAGACGCCTTCAGCAATCCTAGCCCCCTGGTAACTGCGATGCCATGGCGTCCCCCAGACAGCAGTGGGCTCTTTCTTCTTCTCCTTTTTAAGCCTTGATCAACTTCGCAAGCTCAACTTGCTTTCCTATTTGTTGAAGGTACTAAATTAATTAGTTAGCAATCATCCATCCAGAAAAGGAAGCAACAACTCATTGACTCATCGATGCCATGATCTGTAAGATACTGAAATCACAGGTTGTCTCCAAGACCTCACATGCCCTAAGCCTCCAGCATCTGTAAGGTTGCACTTGTTTACATTCATCCATCTCAAACTTTACCTTGCACACGAATCCCCACGGAGAGGGGCGCCTTATTAAAATGCTGATTCTGACCCAGTGGGTCTGGGGCGAGGCCGAGAGCCATCACTTCTAACCAGTTTCCGAGGATGGTGAGCTACTGGTCCATGGCCCACAGCTTGAATAGCGAGAGTCTACGAAGCTTTACTTAACTGGTGAGTAGTACATGGTGGTTGTGTCCTCAAGCTCTCAAGTCAGGTTAGCTGGCTTTATATCCACCCTCCACTGCTTCCTTTCCTTGTGCCTCAGTTTCCTCATCAACAGAACGATGCTTTAGGTAATAGTACTCAGAACAACACATGCACAAAAGCATCCAGGATGTGAGCTGTGGCTGCCCTGGTATCCTCTCTGGTATCAGTTTCCTTGGACCGTCTCCTTCCCAGAGAAAGGGAACCCAGGAGGGGCCCCAGAGGTAGAGGAAATGAAATCAAAAGTTTCTGACCCTCACAACTCAACCCAGCAGCATAGTCTTTTTTAAAAGCAAGTCTCACCAGCTCACCATCGTGTAGAAGGGCTGTAGGCATGGGTGTCAAAAACTAGGCCCCATTGGATAGTGGGAAAAGAGCACGGGTTTTGGAGTCTGGCAACACCATGTTCAAATTTACCTCTGACTGCCTCTATTTCCTTCCCTGTAAAATGGGGATAATAAAACCTACCATATAAGGGTGCTCTGAGGATTATGGGTAATGTATGCCAAGTGCCTGCACCATGAGCGGCAGGCACTCAATACATAGAGGATGCTTGCCATCGAAACTCCAGATTCACAATGACAAGCAAGAAAGGAAGCCAACCTAACCATCAACTTAGCCTGGATAACTCTTTGCTCATTCAGGTCAAGCAGGGCTATTTGCCAACCTGAAGAGGGTGATAAATGAGGGCAGGATTGCTTGGTGCTTGGGTGCACAGCTTTCCTGTGGGCTCATATATAGGTTTACTGAAATTATTGCATGCAAGAGGTTTTGCCATGTGACCCTGGTGTGACTGAGCTGGGGGAGAGCAGGAACAACGAAATCAAAACTGCTTTCCTAGAGAGTTATCTATAAATTATTACTAACATCTTTAAACTGGCCCATGTGTCAGCTGCTCTACTAAGCATCCAATGATGAACCAGAGGCCCCACCCTCAAGGAGTGCCCACCTCATGGAGGAGACAGAACCACATAAATGGATAAAATTTAGTGTTTTGGTACAATTCATGAAGACAGGGCTCTTATGAGAGCAAGTAACGAGATTATCATGAAAGGCCTCTCTGATGAAAATAAATTTAAACTGAGTTTTGAAGGATAAGAAGGAACCAACCAAGTGCAAAGGAGTAGAAGAGCATTACAGGCAGAGGGAGCAGTGAGTGCAAAGGCCCTGGGGTTGAAAAGAAGGAGAATAGTAGGAAACAAAGTCAAAAAAGCAGGCAACAGCCAAATCACACAGGGCCTTGCAGGTCACAGTGAAGTTATTGGATTTTATTCTGAAGAACACGGATGTCAAGGAAAGATTTTAAAAGGGGAATGTCTTAAGACATTTGCCTTAGACATCTGTCATACACAACAATAAACACTGCAGGAATCAAGTCCCATAGTGGCCTGAGACCATGAGGACTCGTCTTCTTAAAAGCCTTCTGCTTCCCACTGGAAATTGAAGGTCTGTGACCCTGGGTATACCACCCTAGTATGAAATTTCTTAAAGTCGTTTGTGTTCACTGCCAAAAGCACAGGGGAAGCAAAGAAAAAAGGGGGGCTTTTATCTGCAAGTTCCGGGAGGTACTAGACAGAATCACCCCAAAAGCTTAAGACAAGTGGGAACCTTGGGGAGACTGTGCTGAGTTAACACACTCCAGACCAGCTGCTCCCTCCACCATGCACTCTGCACGCCTAAGAAATAAGTCAATCCCCACATAAACGGCCAGGCAGCCTCCCTCAATTACACAAATCCAGACATGACAAGGAGCCGCAGAGATTCTCCTCCAGTGAATCTGAAAGCCCAGAGACAAGCCAAGGAGCTAAAATATAATCCCCATGCCTGCAGCAGCCAGAGGGAAGCAGGGCTCCCCGAGTCCCCGACTGTTTAGCTAAGCCCTAGGTCTGCCTACACCAGGCTGGGTGGCCAAGGGCAAAGGGGCTGCCTCACCTGCTACAGAGATGTCTCAGGCACCTTGGGAAAAGAGGGGAGGCTTTCCTGGGCCAAGAAAACCAAGCGTCCTGCAGGGAGGGGGGACTGGGGGAATAAGCTGGGGTACAGGATGCTTGAAGGCAAGTCTTTCCCTGTTCTCAGCTCCCTGGAGTACAGAGTCCGCTCCCACTTTAGAACAGAAGGAGGTCTGACACATTCACGCCAGAGGGAAAGGGGGGGATAGGAGGGTTGAGGACATGGAAGCAGCTAAAATGCAGAAGAAAGGAGGATGCCAGATCCTCCCTCCCCTTGTTCCCTCCTTTCCACCAAAACGAAGTGGGTAGCCTCTGAGACAACCCCTTCCAAAGGCCTTCTCTTTTTACTTTCTTATGATTTTGCTTTTCTTATTATAAAAACAATATGTAGCTCCACTTAACAAAACCTTTTGTGAGCTGATTCACTTCATCGGTTTGAGTACTTTGTATTATTAGCAGGCTTTAACATTTTCTCAGGCGTTTGTTAACCTTTGTGTTTTTATTCTAGCTAACCACCTGTTAATTTTCCTGGCCTGTTTTTCTTAGACATTTGCCTTTGCCTTTATCTTAATTTGTAAGTAATCTTCTTGTACAAATAGTAGTATCCACTTGGCAAATATTGCCAACATTTTTTCCTCATGTCTGTTGGTTTCTATTAATTTTTTATGGCATTTCTTGAACTCTCTGAAAGGATCACAAAGCAGCCATCTAATTCTACCAAAGACAGGTTCTGTCTTTGAAATATGGTTTCTAGAATCTCCATGACTCCTCCTGCTCACAGGCCCAAAATGTCTCAGAAATCCTTCATTTTTATAAACCATGCCATTTGGCCTGCAGTACCAATCTACTTTCTCTAGAGGCTGTGACCAGATTTGGGAAACTTCCAAGTCACATTCTGAAGTCCTGAAGTCACCATAAACAAAGGGCAGCTCCTGGATGGAGTGGCGATGCAGCCACCAAAAACCAAAGCTCAAACTCATGGGCCCTGCTCAACCCCTTGCATTTGCCACCATTCCTTTTCCTGGCAGCGACAGGTGCCAAGAATCCCTCACAGAAGCCCCTCTGCTTGGTCTCAAAGCCCAGCTGCATTGGTACAACATGAGGAAACTCTGATGGTATTCCTGACTCTGCCCTATGTGCTGCCCAGGACTGGTCTAACTCTGTATCCTTTAGCTGTGATAAACCATCACCATGAGGGTAGCAGCTTCCAGTGAGTTCTGTGAGTGTCCAGTGAATTATCGAGGCTAAGGGTGGTCTTGGGGATCCCCAAACTTGTAATCAGTACCAGAAATGAGGATGGCTTTGTGGACTGTGACCCCCTAACTTTGCAGTTCCACTCCTAAGGACATTCAGAAGGCAGTGGCTGTAATAACTCATCTGGAAAATGTAAAACATAAAGGATAGGCCCAACTAATGGAATGTCAAGACGGTCATGCCACCACTGTGGATGCTTCCTTCATTCAAACCCGCCTGGCGTGCAGAAAGGGTCTCCTTGTCTCCCACCCTTCCAGGATGGAGATGGGCAGCACTCTCCAGGCAAGAGAATGAATCATGAGTGCCTGCTCACTGCCATCCCCTCCCCCTCTCTCCAACAGATGATTCGGCAAAAACAGAAAAGAATTCCTCCTTTATAAATGGCTTTACATGCTAACTGTCTCTAAAAAGTACCATGTGCCAAGCTAGTCTGCTAAGAAACAGATGCAGAGCAGATGAAAAGGCCCATGAGGTAGCTGAGAAGTTAACAAATTTTGATTCAATCAGAAGTAGGAAAAGTTTCTTGGGAACATAATATGATCAAGGATGGCCCAAGGCAACTAGAGAGCTATGGAAAGTCTGGCTCCCAACTTAACATAGCATTTCTTACCATGCCAGTTTCAAAGCACGTGTGTGTGTGTGTGTGTGTGTGTGTGTGTGTGTGTGTGTGTGCGTACTCCCCATGGCCACTCTTTATCCATTCATTTAACAGACATTTATTATGCACCAACTTACGTACATGGCTCTCTTAGGATACAGGATACAGCAGTGACCAAGACAAGTTAAGTTCCCTGCTCTCAAAGAACTTACATTCTAATGGAAAAAGTCAGATAAAAATATAAACAAAATAATGTTTAGGTAGACCTATGTTACAAAACAAAATGGAACTGATAATATAGTAATGCTGGGGGCAGAGGTCATTTGAATTTGAGTGATCAAGAAAGGCCTGAAAACTCCTGGCTGGGGTGGCTCAGTTAGTTGAGTGTCAGCTGTGCACCAAAAGGTTGCTGGTTTGATTCCCAGTAAGGGCCCATGGCTGGGCTCAATCCCCAATCAGGGAGCATATGGAAGGCAACTAATAGAACTCTTAGAACTCTCTCTCTCTCTCTCTCTCTCTCCCCCTCCCTCCCTCCCTCCCTCCCTTTTTCCCTCCTTCCCTCCTTTCACCCTTCTTCCTTCTCTCCTCCCTCCCCTCCTCAAAGCAATGGGCATATCCTCTAGTGAGAATAAAAAAATATGAAAAAGTCCTCAGAGAAGCAGCAACATTTGAGATAAAACTTGATTGATAAGAAGCTCTACCATCGAAAGATCTGGAAAAAGAAAATCCCAGGCAGAGATCAGCAAGTGCAAAGGACTGAAGGTGAGTACTAGGATTGTTCCTGGAAGAGAAAAAGGGACCAAGGCAGCCGTGGGCAAACTACGGCCCGCGGGCTGGATATTCGGCCCGTTTGAAATGAATAAAACTAAAAAAAAAAAAAAAAAAAAAAAAAAAGACCGTACCCTTTTATGTAATGATGTTTACTTTGAATTTATATTAGTTCACACAAACACTCCATCCATGCTTTTGTTCCGGCCCTCCGGTCCAGTTTAAGAACCCACTGTGGCCCTCGAGTCAAAAAGTTTGCCCACCCCTGGACCAAGGGAAAGGAGCGCAGGCTTCTGTCTGAGATGTGATCAGGATATGATATGATGGCCGGCCTTCTAGGCCGTGGGAAGAAACTGATTTCAATTCTTGGTAAAATGAAAAGCTGTGGGAAGGTTTTATGAAGGAGTAATGTGATTACATTTATGGCTTTTGTTGTTGTTCTCAGTCACGCAGGCAGCTAGGTCATTCATTGATTGTAGGAAATCAAAGCTGGAAGCAGAAACCACTTTAGAAGATGCTGCTGTCATCAACAGTGGTTTGCGCAAGGAGTTGCACTCAAGGGGGGTGGGGGCAATGGGGGGACAAGGACACATATGTAATACCTTAATCAATAAAGAAAAAATAAAACAAAGAAGTTGCACTCAAGATAGGGACAGATTTTGTGCTTATGTTTTAAAGGTAGAGGTAGTTGCACTTGCTGATAACTTGGCAAGAAGGAGAAGTGGTAAGAAGGAGAGAAATCAAAGATGACTGCTAGGTTTATAGTTTGCACAGCTAAATGGAAAGTGGGTAATTGGCTAAAATGGGAAAGGTAGAGGCAGGCATAGGTTTGAGGACATGCCAAAGATGAGAAAATTAGACTCAAAAAAGCCGAGAGACTAGTTCAAGGACACACAGCTGGGACATAATAGAGGCAGGGTTTGAATGCTGGTCTCTGGGACCCCAGGGCAGGATTCAAACAGCAAAGCAAACTGAATTCCCAAGCCAGTTTCCAAGAGGACTTGGAGGAAAAATCAAATCAGTAACCCAGGCAAATTCAGGACACGCCACACGGCTGATCTATTTTCAGCACCCACTCTTGCGAAGGCTACTTGTAGAATCATAGAGTTAATAGAATGTTTAAGCTGAGCAGATCTTTGGGCTCAGAAGAGCACCTGCGTCTTTGCAAATATGATTCACAGAACATCCCCTGAGTAGGCAGGTGGGTCAGGCTGCTGAGTAGACTTTGCTTTGAATGGAGCTCCAGACACAGACCCAGCTTCCAAGCCATCCTCTCCACTCCCTCCCCACTGTCAAAGGAACAGGACATTATATAAACCTTCTGAAATGCCAAAAGGAGCAATTCTATATTTAACTCCCCTCCCGGCATCCAAACATCACGTGATAGAATGTTGAGGATCCAATTCAACAATACTGAGTAACAGCAAGATAACCCAAGGGACTCTCCCCTTCTCCCTTCTCCTCCAACTTCCTGTCTCCAGCCACCCACAATCATATCTTCATTAAGGAAGTTCAGGAGCAGCGTGACTCAGGCAGATCCCCGGGAAAGCAAACAGCTGGGGGAGTCAAAAGGATTATGCTAATAGAGATGCTATTATAGCTACAGAGAAGCTGGAACTTAGAGCCAATCACGGGTCCTTCCTCCCTTCAGCATTCCCCAGAAGTGTGGGAACTGAGGAATGAGAGAGAAGGAGGCAGCTTATATTAAAACCAATGCTCTCCAGGCTCGGGAGGCAAATGAAATGGGACTTCAGCCACTGCATCTCAGCAGCCGGGACCTCCGTTAGAAAGGTGCAGATGGAAAAAGTCAAGGCACGTCTACAAGACTGCAAGAGCTGGGGTGATGAAGAAGCAGTAGGAGCTGACCAAGAAGGCGTGGAGTGAAGCTCCTGAACACACTTATTGACCAGCTTGCATTCTGTGGGCGATCAGTTTATATTAAGCAGCACGGCTGGTGGAGAACAGGTTTAATGAGGCCAGGAACAGCATAGGCTGCCGTGGTGAAGGGCCATGGAGATGCTCAGCAACCAGCCTCATCTCTGCAGGTCCCATGTCTGTGCCTTTCTCTGGGATGGTCTCAGTTTCAAAAAGAAAGCAAACCAACCCTTGGGGAAATGGGAAGCTGAGGGAGCCTTCGCTGGCATGGCTCAGGTTTACCGCTCCAGTCTCATCACACCATTCATTCAATTAAGAAATAAATCCCCAGGACAGAGTGGTGAATAAGAGAGAAACAGAGGAAACCTCTACCCTCAGGGAGTTCCCAGGCATCAAGCACATGGACAATACTGAAGTAGGAAAGGGCTTCACGCTATTAGCCCACAAAGGAAGGGTTGTCCACTCCAGCCAAGCTCAGACTTGGAGAACCTGCTCTTCCCTTCACTTATAACATGCATGTACCCCTCCCTCCCCCATTAACCCCTCCCCACCATATCACTTTGCCAAAAGTAACTCATCGTTGTAATTAGTATTTCGTTGTTTTGCTATTACTACTGCTGTTATCATGATCACTATCTTATTTATGAGCACTTACATGCCAGGCACTATGCCAAGCCATGTTAGCACATTTCCTCTTTTAAGCCCCACACCCCTATAAGAAAGGCGTTACTATGATAGGTCAGGAAACTGAGGTCAAGAGAGGTGAAACCACCTGCCCAAAGCCACATATTCAGTTAAAGTGGCAAAGCTGGATTTGAGCCCCGGCAATATGACTCCAGTGCCCTTACACATCTGCTAAACAACTTTTCACTACGTCACCACGCACGCCACACGTAAAGCCTCACGTTGAACTGTGTCTTCCTGGCTTTCCAACCTACCTGTTCGTATTCCTCATATCCCTCCGCATTTATCATTCAAGACCTGCTCCACAGACAGTGGAATCAGTTGGACATGCAGTTAAATCTCAGACCCCCCCCATCCCCCACACTTACTAGCTCTATCATTTCATTTAGGCTAGTTATCTGAACTTTCAATGCCTCCATTTTCACGATCATAAAATAGGGACAAGAACACCTATATCCCGAAGGACTGATGAAATAGTGAAACAAGATAATGTGTTTAAAGACTGTAGCAGAAAGCCTGGCACAGGAGTTGTATTAGTTTCCTATTGCTGCTGTAACAAGTTACCGGAAAGTTAGTGGCTTAAAACTATTATCTTAGAATTTTGGAGGTTAGAAGTCTAAAATGGGTCAGCAGGGCTTCCTAAAACTTTATTCTGAGGGCTGTAGGGGAGAATCTCACCTTTTCCAGCTCTTACAGGCTGCCTGCATTCCATGGCTCATGGCCACATCCCTCTGAACTCTGCTTCCACCATCATATTTTTTCTGACTCTCACACTCCTGCTTTCCTCCATGTAACCTTGTGATTACCCCCACCTCATCTCAAGATGGGAAGATTCTTAACTTAATCACATCTTCAAAGTCCCTTTGCCATAAAAGATAACATATTCTCAAGTTTCAGGACTTTATTGGGGGGGGGGGTCATAATTCTACCTACCACACTTCATTCTCTGACCCCCAAAGATTCACTTCTTTCCCACATGCAAAGTGCATTCACCCCTTTCCCAAAAGTTTCAACCTAAATCTCATCAGCTCAAAAGTTGCAAATCTCTCATCATCTCAACCCTAACTCGAATATGTATTGAGACTCTAGGTATAATCCATTCCTGGGCAAAATTTGTCTCCATCTGTGAAACTGTAAACCAGAAAACAAATTATCTGCTCCCAAAATACAATTGTGGAACAGTCATAGGATATCAGTTATGGGCATTCCTAAGCTAAAAGAGAAAGAATGGAAAGAAAAAACTAGTTACCATACCCAAACAATTCTGAAATCTAGCTAGGCAAACAAACATTAGCTTTCAAGGCCTGGCAATAATTCTCTGTGTTCCATGATTCTACCGTCAAAGTAATCCTTCTTTTTTCATGAGGGGTAGCATGTATTTCTGCCTATTAGCTTGAGCAGTCTGTTTCTTGCCTGTAGAATTTTGGGAGTGTGATGGCTTTCTTTCATTTCATCCTCTGATCCCTTCAGTCCAAGTTGGCAATGTTTCTGCGGTATAAAATTTGAAAAACTTTGTGGGTCTCCTGTGTGATTCACAGGGATTCATTCCATTAGACTTCAGTGTATCTTTCTGAGATAATCCTAGCTCTATCCCTGGCTTCTGCTTAGATGGCTGAGGGGTCCTCACACCTAATCTCTTAAAGATCCCTCTATATAATCAAATACTAAGATTTTTTTTTATCCGTTCCAGGCATTAGCAATAGGTTATCCAGCCACACCCTTGGCTTTCTCTTGGGAATAGTTTTACTGGTATTGAGTCTCCTAATTTTAGCATCTTTTACAATTTGGGTAGGCTGAGAATTTCTACAGTTCTTCCTTTAATCTATCTCTTGCCTCTCACATTTTACTGAAAGCAGCAAAAGAAAACTAGACTGCACTTCCAACACTTTGCTTGGAAATCTCCTCAGCTAACTATCCACATTCATAGCCTTTAAGCTTAGATTTCCACATAACTGTAGGACACATTCAGCTAAACTTTCTGACACTATATAAGAAGGATCCCCTTCTTCTAGTTTTCAATAAGATAGTCCTCATTTCCATGTTAGCTAATCCTCTCTGGTAGTTAACATCCATATTTCTACAGTCTGTTCATGGTAATTTGGGTATTCTATAAGATATGTTTTCTCTACTATGCTCCTCACTTCCTTCTGAGCCCTTGGTGGTAGAGTTGTTGGCATTCATATTTCGACTAACAGTGTATCTAAGGAAATCAAGGCTTTTTTATGATTTGTCTGAAAATTCTTCCAGCCTCTGCCCACTGCTCAATTCCAAGGCCACTTCCACTCTTGTAGGTATTTGTTATAGAAGCAACTCCACTCCTGGCAGCAAATCTGTGTGACTTTGGGTTTCATTAGAGAAACAGACCAATAGGAAGCATATATTCAGAGATTTATTATGACAAATGTGCTTAAATAATGTGGGGAATGGTTAGACATGTCTGAAGTTCATAATGCAGGCTGGAATTCCTGGGCATGAGTTCAAACTTTTATCCTCAGGTAGGAGTTCTTCTTTTTCAGGAAAACCTCACCTTCACTTTTAAGGCCTTCCAACTGATTGATTCAAGCCCACCCAAATGATCTAGAACAATCTCCCTTAAAGTTAACTGATTTTAGACTTGAATCACAATTACAAAACACTTTCACTACCACACTTGGCTCAGTGTTTGACTGAATAACTGGTGAACGTAGCCTAGCCAAGTTGACACATAAAACTGACCATCACTTCAACAATAATGATTTAAAAACAAAACAAGGGGTGAGGGCATGAGTGGGGGGTTGGGGGGTAATGTGGGGATAAGGACACATATGTAATAACTTAACCAATAAAGAAATTTAAAAAAAACAAAACTGACCATCACATGGGTGCTGTATTCATCATGCTATGTTCCTAACACTCAAGACAGACTCTCATGCATTTCTATATGCCTTCCCCCAAGTCCTGGGTCCAGAGCAAACATGCACATGTCAAATGAGCAAGTTTACAGGCAAATGGGTTCATCTTTTCATCACTACTCTTCATCATTCTTCCCCCTCCCCCTGTTCCACCACCAACCCCACTGATTCTGAAGGCTCCTTGTTGTCCTTGCCTCCCAGCAAGCACATTATCTGATACTTTGGGAAGTCAATATTGTAAACACTGGAACATAATAACCCACAGCACAGACCCTATAATCCCACCTCTTCAACAGATGAAGTCTAAAACAATGAAAATCCAAAAGTTATTCTCTCTCCAGCCTATGACTAGGCATGCAAGCTCAAATATCAACAGAAACTTCAAAGGCAAGGTTCATTTGCACCTGGGTTGTAATAAAACCAGTTCTTCACCAAGAAAATCAAAATGGGTAACTCAGAATGACCAATTGATGATGCAAGAGGCTGCTGACTAATCATACTCAATTTTAGATAGGTTATGCATGGTTTAAACAAGGACTGAAGATTAAAAATACTGATTAATAATTAATAAACTGTCTTCCTTTAAAAAAGAAACTATTGTAATACTTTCTAGATGACCTCTCCCTTCATATTTTCTTCATAATTTTGGATGAAGTTATCTGTCAGTGCAAATATCTTCAAAAATGAGTTCATTCTACCTTCAGAATGATGATGATGATGATGATGATGATGATGACGACAATGATAGCAGCAACCATTTATTGGGCCTTGCCTTTTACTAAGCACTTTATACACAGTACTTAATTTGGTCATTATTATAACCTCTCATACTTTGAGTTCTCCCAAACCCTGAGGTTGAGGACACCCTGAGAAAAGAATTTGAGTTCCCAGTAGCTTATCTGAGGAATGATCCCAGGAAACTCAGGTAGGAAAAAAGAGAAGTGAGGCAGGGAAGGAAAATGAAACAATAAGTGGTGCATTTTCTAAGCAAGTTACAACTGCGGGCAACTGAACCTTATTATCACTGGGGACATTTGGGATCTGACATAAAATATCTACATCACAGTCATCCCACCTAAAGAGCAAGAAACAGGAGCACTTATCCAGCTCTCTATCTACCACTGGCTGCTTCCAGCACCTTCACTCATCCTGTAGGTGAGCTAAACCTGCTTCCAGAGCCAGAAAGACCTCGCAGGTAGAGTCACATGTATTACTTATAGAAAGCAGCCTTTGGAACATACAGGTAAGGACTAGGGGGATGTAGGCAAGTACCAGCAGCTCTACATAATCCTAATAGGTAGGTGGTGTTATTCCCATTTTAGAGAAAAAAGACCCAGAGAGGATAAAGTCACTTGTTCAAATAATGGAGCCAAATTAAAATCAGGTTTATTGGGGGGGGAAAGGTACACAGATTGACAACAAATACCTTTTTTAAATACTCAATCCCACTAATCATCAGGGAAATGCAAGTCAAAGACAGTAAGATACTACCTCCCACCTGTCAAGATGGCAATTATCTAAAAAACAAAAGACAAGTGTTGGCAAGAACACGAAGACATCAAAACACTTGCACAGTAGGAATGAAAAATGGTAGGGCCACAATGGAACAGAATGGAGATTCTTCAAAACATTACCACACGATACAGCAATCCCATTTCTGGGTAATTATTCAAAAGAACTGAAATCAGGATCTCACAGAGATATTAGCAATTCTATGTTCATTGCAGAACTATTCACAATAGCCAAGATGTGAAAACAACCTAAATGCCTATGGACAGATGAATGGATAAAGAAACTGTGGTATATACATACAATGGAAAACTATTCAGCCTTTAAAACAAGAAGGAAATCCTGCAATATGCAACAACATGGATGAAACTTGAGGACGTTATATTAAGTGAAATAAGCCAGTCACAGAAGAACAGAAAATGCATGATTCCACTTACGTGAGAGATCTAAAACAGTCGAATTCATAGAATCAAAGAACATAAGGGTAGTTTTATCAGGGGTTAGGGAGAGGATAAAATAAAAAGTTTATTTTGTTTGTTTTTGACAAATAAAATTTGTATACATCTAAGATATACAATGTGATATTTTATATATGTATATATTGTGGAATGATCATCATAATCAAATAAATTAACATCCATCACCTCACACAGTTACCATTTGTGCAGGGGAGAACATGAGATCTAGTCTCTTAGTAAATTTTGAATATGTAATACATTAT
Source organism: Myotis nattereri (assembly GCF_964212035.1). NCBI lineage: Eukaryota > Metazoa > Chordata > Mammalia > Chiroptera > Vespertilionidae > Myotis > Myotis nattereri. The sequence goes on along the minus strand of NC_138079.1, from coordinate 94,646,928 downwards.
TATTAACTATAGTCACCATGCTGTACATTAGATCTCCAGAACTTCCAGGCTCTAGAGATCTACCGTACAACACTGTGCCTATAGTCAACATTACTGCATTACACTAAAAATGTGTTAAGAGGGTAGATCTCATGTTAAGTGCTTTTTCCACAATAAATTTTTGGAAAAAAAAACAAGCCTTTCAGCCTCTGAAGTCACATTGTTACCCACTCCACATGCTATCCAGGTAGGTGGCTCCTTTCTGTTCCTACTGTTAGCATCTTAGTTCACACACAGCTGGAGGCCTGCAGAGACCTCTTTCCCCTGCCTCCAGCCCTTCTGCACACCACAAACAATTTCACTGTCCTTCCTCCAGACTGCAGATCAAGTTCACACTCCTGCTGCAGGCATTCAACTCCGCTCATAACACCGTATGGCAACCTTTGTCCTTCTTGCCCCAGCCCTGAACTACACCTACTTCATCCAGCTCAAGTGACACTTTTTTTTTGTGAGACACTATGTACTCCCTTGTTTCCTCCTCTGTAAAATGGAGATAATCATAGGGCTGTTAAAAGGATTAAACAAGAAAGTATAAAGTGCTTAGCACAAAGTACATGCTGTGAATCCATGTGAACCTGTATTATAAGCTCAACCAAGAGTCATTGTTTCATCCTCAGAGCCCAGGGTCCACCTGTAAGGGCCATGGAGTGCTTGTCAGAAACTCCCAGGTACTGGACATGACTCCCCTCCTCCGCGGAGGGGCCCTGAGACTATGACCTGTACAGCCTAAGGTGGTGGCTGAGGGGCCCTGAGACTATGACCTGTACAGCCTGAGGTGGTGGCTGAGGGGCCTTGAGACTATGACCTGTACAGCCTGAGGTGGTGGCTGAGGGGCCTTGAAACTATGACCTGTAGAGCCTGAGGTGGTGGCTGAGGGGCCCTGAGACTATGACCTGTAGAGCCTGAGGTGGTGGCTGAGGGGCCTTGAGACTATGACCTGTACAGCCTGAGGTGGTGGCTGAGGGGCCTTGAGACTATGACCTGTACAGCCTGAGGTGGTGGCTGAGGGGCCCTGAGACTATGACCTGTAGAGCCTGAGGTGGTGGCTGAGGGGCCTTGAGACTATGACCTGTACAGCCTGAGGTGGTGGCTGAGGGGCCTTGAGACTATGACCTGTACAGCCTGAGGTGGTGGCTGAGGGGCCCTGAGACTATGACCTGTACAGCCTGAGGTGGTGGCTGAGGGGCCTTGAGACTATGACCTGTAGAGCCTGAGGTGGTGGCTGAGGGGCCTTGAGACTATGACCTGTAGAGCCTGAGGTGGTGGCTGAGGGGCCCTGAGACTATGACCTGTACAGCCTGAGGTGGTGGCTGAGGGGCCTTGAGACTATGACCTGTAGAGCCTGAGGTGGTGGCTGAGGGGCCCTGAGACTATGACCTGTAGAGCCTGAGGTGGTGGCTGAGGGGCCTTGAGACTATGACCTGTAGAGCCTGAGGTGGTGGCTGAGGGGCCTTGAGACTATGACCTGTAGAGCCTGAGGTGGTGGGAAAAGCCTTACTTAGATTTAGAGCAAGAAGCCCAAGTCTGATCTCTGCCAATCCCTGGTCATGTGACCTTGACCTCATCAATCCACACCTAGACCTCAGTTTTGTCACCACCAAAGTGGGCATAGCACCATCCTCACGGCAGTAGTAAGAATTAAAGGCTCTATAGATAATGTTTAATGAATAATGAAGAATGAGTTCCTTTCTTCAAGCTAATGTTAGTGTGTGTGATGGTTAATAATGCAGACTCAGAAGTCAGAGAGAGATGGGTTTGAATCCAGATTCAACCACCCACCAGCTATTTGAATATTCTCTTTCATTTCAATGAGCCTGTTTTCTCACCCAAATAGGGGTACGAATACCAACAGCATCATAGAGTTAGCATGAGGATTAAGTGAGATATTTAAGGCACTTGGCACAGTGCCTGGGACATAATAAAATTTTAGTACATGCCAACTATTACCATTGTCACTATTATTACTGTGTGCCATCATTATCAGAATTCTCTGAATATGGAATGTGCATAAAAACAGTTTGATGAATGAATGAACGAATGCTGAGAAAAGAACATCATTAACTAAGTCCTGGCAGTGCCTGGATTTTATAATTCTTCATATGGAAGTTCTCCACTAGGGAAACAAAAAGTCTTGCAATTAAGGAAATGGAAAAAAGAACCTAACAGGCGTGGCCAAATTGCCTAGCCCCGTCATGTATGAATTGCTTCAGAACATCTGATGGAGCCAGTACAGATCAGCCTGAGTCAAGATCAAGATCATGAGACCAGCCTAGGGGCCTGCAATCTGTTGAAGCTGGTTTTTCCTGGGATCTGGAAGTCAAAATCCCACCATCTTCTCTCAGTGATGGGACAGAAATGGGAGGTGTGGGATATCTCCAGGGATGGGATAGATGTCTACTGTGCCCTCAGGTGGGGAGAGAGGAGGGACCCTGCCTCTTCTGAAGAGGCCTTGGGCAAGAAGAGCAAATGAGGAAACTTACTAAGGAAACGGGAAAGAGGTCAAATCTGCTGCTTTGTTCAAATGCAGATTCTGGTGTCTGGGTTGATGTTTGTAATTTAAACAAGATACCTCAGGAAATGCAGGCCCCACTGGCCACATGGAGTCTCCAAAAAGGGTAATGAGATGCCCAGGATCATACAGAGAGTTGGTGACAGAATCCAAGACTAGAATCCAAGTTCTCCCTGCCTCCCAATCTAGTGCACCTTTCTATTGTAACTCACATTGGTATCACCTGGAAGAAGGAAATCGATCATATTCTCCACAGTAAAGAAAAGCTCTTGTTTCTCACACTTTTGGGGAATCAACTTTCCCACATCTCCTTCCATGTAGCTCAAGTGGGGCCAACCCCATCTCCAGCTCTAAGGATATGCATATGACCAGGCCAGCTTCTCAATAAGTGTACTCCAAGTGTGGGCCACAGTGATTGGCTCAGTTAAGGGCACGTGATCCAGAGGAGTCCAATCAGAGTTAGCCCTGGCCCTTTTGATAGAGCTACCAGGAAGGAAAACTGAACTCTAGTTCCTCTGAGTCATTAAACTGCCGCTTTGGGAGTAGGGTTGAGAGGATATTCCCTGAGAATGAAACCAATGCAGAGAAGAACCAAACTGAGAATGGGAGAGACTGATTTCCAAAGACACCTGGCTAGCCAGGCTAGATGATTCCTGGTATTTTCAGTTAGATCACCCCCCTTGCCTGGCTTTAGACAGCTGTCATCGGTTAATAATAACTGCAAGACCAGACTTTTTGTATTGAGATTTAGACTTTACAAGTGTTCATTTGCATTATGGCATGACACCCTCGAAGCACCTCCGTGAAGTACACGGGCCACATTTTTACAGATGAGATACCAAGGGAGCAACGCCTTGCAGGCCACACAGCTCGAAATAGCAGGAGAGAAACAATATGTCAAATCTTATGACTCCAGATCAGAGCACTCCCCTGCCTCAACCTAGGGATGTGTTTGGGGGTGGGGGGGCTGGCTCCAGCTCAAAGTTCCGTTTCAAAAAGAAGTGAACATCCCAAAATGCCCATTTCCTCTCATTCCAGGGAGTGAAGGGCCCAAGCACACAGGAGATACTGGAAGATTTACTGAATCACAAGAAAATGGGAGCACAGTAAGTGCTACAAAGAAGACAGAGCCCGGGGTTAAACCTGGAATAAATTATCCTTCACTGCCTAAGTTTTGAAAGAGGAGTTACATTTAATAAATAAATAAATAAATAAATAAATAAATAAATAAATAAATAAGAAAGACCCAAGGATCCATAAAGGCAAGAGCCCTGATTTACCTCAACCACCCAGGCTCAAGTTCAAACAACTGTAGGCATCCGAAGTCTCTCCAGATCTCTCCCTGCTTCCCACAACTCCCACCTTGGAATCAGGCCCCCTGGCTATGATCTCTCTCAATCTCGCTCCCATGTAAAATCCCCGGGTCTCGTCCCTTTTCCAGTTAGGTCCCAAATACTACTTAGATCCTTGTACCACCACATAATAATTTACACGAAACACTTAATTAGCTTCTTAGATAAAAATAACATGTAATTTGTTTGGTAATTATATGTTTCCACAACTGCTGAAAGCAACTCATTATAGGAATTTGGCACACTTAGGATAGATTACCTTAATTCTATTTTCTGTTTATCCAATTATATCTGTCGGTCTTACTTGTATTACAAATTGTGTTGAGCCGGCGACTGACTAGAAAGCTGTTGTTCCTTCAGGTTTCGTGGTTGATTCGCATGTCCCTGGTGTTTGCTTTAAGCACTGACTGGCTCTGTGGGCATGGAGACAACGAGGACTCACTAAGGCCCTTCACTCCAGCAAGGGAGAAAGTTGTCAAGACTTTCTGCCAAGGGTCTCCTTAGCATGGTGCGCTCCAAAATGAGGGAACATGAAGGTTTCCCTTCAAAGCGTTTAATAATTCAATAGCTATTCTACCTGATTGGTGTGGCTTAATTGATTGAGCATCATCCCATGCACCAAGAGGCTGCCAGTTCAATTCCTCGTCAGAGCACTTGCCCAGGTTGCAGGCTTGATTCCCAGTAGGGGGCATGCAGGGGGCAACTGATCAGTGTTTCCCCCTTATCAGTGTTTTCTCTCTCTCTCTCTCTCTCTCTCTCTCTCTCTCTCTCTCTCTCTCTCTCTCTTAAAAAAAAAAAAAGTAGTTGCCGAAACTGGTTTGGCTCAGTGGATAGAGCGTCGGCCTGCGGACTGAAAGGTCCCAGGTTCGATTCCAGTCAAGGGCATGTGCCTTGGTTGCGGGCACGTCCCCAGTGGGAGATGTGCAGGAGGCAGCTGATCGATGTTTCTCTCTCATCGATGTTTCTAACTCTCTATCTCTCTCCCTTCCTCTCTGTAAAAAATCAATAAAATATATTTTTTCCAAAAAAAAAAAGTAGTTCTTCTAATGTATCTAAGAAAAAACATAAATAGCATATCCAAACCATAATTTCAAGCAAATTGCTGTTGGAACGAAGCTGAAATACATATTTATGTTTTAACACATTGAGTCAATTTGTGGGTAATTGATGATAGTAAGGAATTATTGCTTTCTAAAATGTAATAACAAGATTATGTTTATATTCAATAAGTGGAGCCATTATCTTATTAAGATGGCTACTGAAATTTTATAATAAGATAATACAATTCCTGGAATTTGCTTTATAATAATTGAGGTGGTGGATATGAAAGAGGAGAGAGTATTAAGAAAAAAAGATCGACCATGAGTTGAACCTGGATTAAGGGTCTATGTTCTCTCTACTCTTGTATGTTTAATCATTTCTATATAATAAATAAAATTTTAATTGAGTCAATTTGGAGGAAAATGGTTAATAGTAATGTAGAACATAAGTCAACATACTTTTCTATAAAGGGCCAAATAGTAAATATTTTAGGCTTTGGGTGCCACATGGTCTCTGTGGCAACTACTCAATTCTACTTTTATATCATGAAAGCAGCCATAGACAGAATGCACACAAATGGGCACAGCTCTGTTCTGAATAGGTGCAGTTTGGTTCCAATAAAAATTCAGTTACACAAAAGAGGGAGCAACCCATAATTTGTAGCCCTTTGAGGTCAGTAATACTGCAAAAACCATGAAGGTTGTATAGGGAAGACATGAAGAGGGAGAAAATACTCAATTCTTGGATCCCTGAGACTCCTTTCTTTAGAATAGTAAGTTCTTATCAATTCAGAGAGGCAACTACCAGCCAGGCCCTATGCTGGGCAGAGACACAGATTAAAGGAAATCAGGGAACAACAAGCATATCCAGTCATCCATACATTCAATAACATTTTATAAAAGCCCTCATAGGAGGACATGTCAGCCTGCATCAGGGGATGGTGCAAAGGGAAGTACTTAAATCTACTCCTTGTCATTCCAGCTCCTGCTGAGAGCAATTCACACATCTACACCACCCCTCTCTGTACTTAATTAGTGTGGGAATAAAGGGTACCCCTCAGAGTGTATATTGGTGTAGCTATTTCAGAGTGAGGATTAATATTATTGCTCTGACTCTGCACGTCCACTCATCCTTGGGTTTCTGCCTGGAGGTGAAGACAGGAGCTGGAGAAGTGACTCCAGGAGGTCTCTAGGTACCAGCCTGAATACTGGAACTCACACTTGAGATAAAGAGTTCCCCCATCTCCGTTGTCCACCTGCTTTTGGAGAAATTACATGACAGTGACATTCCTAAGTTGCTAAAGGAGGCATGAAGCAAGAGATCTCGATGGTCCAGAAACTGTCTGACAAATGACAGCTGGATGTGGTTGTCCCCATGATGACAACTACACAACCCTCCTTAATGCAACTGCAAATCCTGGACCCCCAGCAAAGGTCAGACACCTTGAACCCTTCCCTGGAGACCCCCTCTTCCTTCCCCGTTGAATCACCCAGAAAATCGAAACACCATTCATCTAACAAAATACTTATTGAGCCCTTAACAGGCACCAGGCACAGTACTGGGGACCAGGGAGACCAAGATGAGTATTTAGTCCCTACCTTTTAGGAGCTCACATAACTCAGTGGTTCTCAATTGGGAGCATCCCCAAAAGATATGTGGCAATGTCTGAAGACATTTTTGGTTATTGCAACTAGGGGAGGAGGTGCTATTGTCATCTAGTGGCTAGAGGCCAAGGATTCTTCTAAGCATTCCATAGTGCACAGGATGGTCCCACAGCAAAGAATTATCCAGCTCAAACTATAAAGGTTGAGAAACCCTGCTGTCATAGAAGACATAGATATTTGAACAAATGTCTGTGGGAAAGATGGAATTACAAAAGTGTGCACAGGGTACAACTGTAACAAAAGAAAGAGATCAACTCTGCAATACAAACAAAGCTTCTATCTTAAAAACAGAAACAAGCCCTGACCAGGTGGCTCAGTTGGTTGGAGCATCATCCCATGCACCAAAAGGTTGCTGGTTCTATTCTGGTCAGGGCACATACCTAGGTTGCAGGTTCAATCTCCACCTGAGGCACCAATGGGAGGCAACCGATAGATGTTTCTCTCTCACATTGATCTCTCTCTCTCCCCAGCCCCCTCTATCTCAAATCAATACGCATATCCTTGTATATTGGATTTAGAAAAACACAGACACAAAACCCCTTATTTGACCCTATGCCTCCCTCCACAAAATTCTTCACTTCTCTGTTCCCCTTTATAGCAAAAATAATCTCAGAGTTGTCTTTAGCAGCTGCCCCCACTTCATTTACCATTTTCTCCTCTGTCGACTCCAGTCAGGTCTAGTCACCACCACGCTGCAGAAAGGCTCTCATTAAGGTCTCTACAATCTCCATGTTGTCTGATACACTGGCCGATTCTTAGTCCTCATCCTTCTGACCATCTGTGGATCCCTCCTTTCCTTGACTTGCCTTCCTGTGCACCACACTACTCTGGTTTTCTGCTACTCTACTGGCTGCTGTCTCTCAGCCTTCTTGCTGATCCTTTCCCATCCTCCTGACCTCTCAACATTGGGGGCACCCAGAAGTTGACAAACAACAGCCTGGGGGCCAAATCCAGTGCAACACCCAGATCTGGAAATCAAGTTTCATTAGAAGCCAGACATGACCACTGATTTATGCACTGTCTAGACTGCTTTCTCTCTACAATGGCATAGTTGAGTCATTGCTACAAGCGATCATGAGACCCGCAACACCTAAAATATCTTTTTATCTGGCCTTTCCAGAAAAGTATGCTAACCAAAATTCTTTTTTTTTTAGACTTTAAAATTAACTTTTTATTGTTTTATTTCTGTCTTTGAACCAAAATTCTTATTTAACCATTCTTTTTGTTCAAATTGACTCACTTTTTAAATGAAGTTTTATTATAGAATAAAACTACAGAAGAGCAGAGAGTGGTATGGCATTAAAAACCATGTAAATGCAGGCAGCAGGATCTACAGCTCAGGCTCCCTCCTGAGTTCCAGATTCATATATCCAGCCAATTAATCTGACATGTATCTCCACTTAGATGTGAAATGACATGAAAACATGGCCAAAGCAGAGCTAGAGAAATCCCCTCTTCTACACTTCACCCATCCCCAATACTCTGTCTCTTACAGCTTACTCTGCTTTATTTCCTTGCCTGGCACATGTGGCTACCTGAATTTATATTATATGGTTATTCATACTTTTATTACCTATCTTCCCTGCCAGAAAGCATATTCCCTGTTGGCAGGGACCTTATCAATCTTATTTCTTATTGCCTTGCACATGCTTGCCACGTGGTAGATGCTCAAATATCTGTTGAATGTTACATATGTTAAATAAACCCTTCCTGGAAAAGGCAAAGAAAGCCTGGAGAGGAGACTAGCTGTGGCCTAAACAGTGATGAAATGTGCATATGTTAATTTCTTTAGCGGCATAGGAACCATCGCTATCATGAATGCCTTTGGGGAATCCTCACTTTCCCTATCCATCATCTTGGTGAATCCATTAAAGGTCCTCTTCTGGTCAAGACTGAGACACAGGTTGTAAGCTGGATTCAACAGGCTTTTTAATTTTGAGCAGCAGGTCTCCAGATCCTGCCAAGAAGCCCGAAAAGTTTCTGATCCCCTTATTCCACGAGTTGCCTTGGTCTTATCCCTTCAGAGCCTCAATTTCATGAGCTCCCCTCTTTTCCTGACTTTGTTGGTTGAGTGGGAAGGGGCATACTACAAGCAGGTAACAACTTTTACCAAGGCACTGAGGCGTGACCCAATAGGAAATGATGGGGCATGAAAATCAAATGTTTCTTCAAAGTACAGACATTTTGTCCCAAAACAGTAGAACTCCCTTGGGACTCAATTCACAAGTTGCGGAGGTATTTTCCTAGAGCATATCTTACCCACAGAAAAACAGAACATTTTCTTCAAGATCAATGCTTGGCCGACATCATCAGCCTCTATTTTTTGTATCAGGATGGACAACTGAAAGTTTCCTCCCACCTTTATCATAATGACTATAACAGCCTTACCATCTTGTGTTTGTCCAGTAATCTCAGCTTTTCAAAGAAGTTTCAAGTTCATTAACATAGAAGCTCCCTCCCCCAAAGCCTCTGAGTTTGAGACATTAAAGGCTCTCCAGGTGGAAGTACCAACCTCTTAACAACATAAAAAAAAACCTTCAAAGTCACCAAGACTGCCCAGCCTCTGTCTGACTCTTGACCCCTCTCATCAGACACTTCAGCTTCTCTCAAGGCCGCACTGCAGGTGAGACATTCATTCAAACCAGCAGGAAGATCAATGCTGAGTCAGCACACTCAAGACCTTCTGCTGACTTAGCATCATGCCAACAGGAATGCTGAACTTGTCACTCATTCCGAGGAGTCACAGCGTGCCTGAGCGAGCCTGTCTCAGACACCCTCTCCACTGCAGCGGCCACCAGGGAAGCCAGTACAATGAGTGGTCCGAACAAGAGAGGACCATAGGTCTGAGCACACTATAACCAGAAAATCAAGATACCTGGCAGATCCAAGAACATGACTGGTGCCATTTCCATTTGCTCCAAATTAGCATAAAAGTCAAGAGGAGTTAGAGTCAAAATGTAAACACCCCAAGTTCCAATCACAACTATCTACAATGTTTCCTCATACACACCAGGTACTTGGCTACCTATGTCTTTATTCATACTGTTCTCTTTGGCTAAATAAGCCCAGTGAAATTGCTTATTTTTGCCAAAGTTAGCATGTAATATGGACATAATTATGGTTAAAAGCCATAGATCACATGTGGCAACCTTTCCCCCAGCTCCACTATTGAAATCCTACTCAACCATCAAACGTGTTCTTTCTCCCCACAAGTACTCACTCTGATCTAATTCACTTCATTGAGGTCTCAGTTCATTGTTCTCTAACTTCATCACCTTTTTTGGCTTGGTGTTCAGTCCACCACTGTCTTTACCAGATAAATTCACTCTTCCTCTAGTCAAATTCATTTCACCTTCTTGACAGTCAATGGTCCTGAAGTCAGAACTCTCCCCAAACCATACCTTAAACGATGCATAGCTTTCCCTTCCCTCATCTAACCAGTCTACAACTATTGGATGTATGGATCGTCCATCACTTGCCAGGCACTATTCAAGGTGCTGGGATACTCAGTGATGGTGACAGACATGCCTCTGCCCTCTTTGAGGGTACTAAGGAATCTGGGTAGTGGTAAAGTCATTCCAAGTATGGTAAAGTCATCAGGTAAACACTAATTTTCCTTTTTATATGTATTTTGTAGACATTATATGATTGAAGTGTCTTTACATGTTTCTGTCTTATTTCTTGGCTAAGACATAAGCTCCTTGAGGGTAAGGCCTCAGTCAAAGGACAGGTCAAAATAAATCAGGTAGCCAGAGATAAGTTCAGTAAACTGATTCCAAATCCTTTACTTGAGGGACTCCAATATCAAGCAGCCCTTCTTTGAGTTGCTTAGATATGATCTAGTCCTACAAATGTACACTCAGTTACATTTGCCACTTGGAAAACTGGGATAGAAAGATTTCACACATGGAGCAAGTCCTGGAATTCAAGATATTCATTCTCTAACTGGTTGCCCACTCAATACCAACCCTGTGCTGAGGGCTGAAAGACCAGGTGTTTGCATGGAGGATCAGGCGGAGTAGATCAGGGTCTCTGCATGTACTATTTCCTCCACTTGGAATGCCCCTCCCCCATATCCACATGGTTCCTTTCCCCTCTCTTTAAGGTGTCTGCTCACTTGTCCTCCCTGATATGAGAGGATATGAGTGCTGTCCATCAAACACTCCAGTTCCTTCTCTTTCCAGGCACAAGGCAAAAGAGAGCACTTTCCTCTCCTTGAGAGAGCTGTAGCTAATCAAACGTGAGCTGAAGCCTTAAAGAGACAGTACATGACTCATCATACCCCTTTTCCCCACTGCTCCATGACAACTGGCCATGCTCCATGTGACACAGGCCCTGTCCACCTGAGCTTCTAGACAACCCTGGCTGGGTATGATGCATTAATGAGAAATAAGCCTTTATTGTTATAAGCCATTAAGAGAAAAAGACTATTGTTTCTGCAGCATAACCTAACTCATCCTAGTTAATGTAGCTTCTCTGAAAACCCTATGCCAAAGGGCATCACCTGCCCCTCTTAATCTCTTTTCTCTGCTTTTATTTTAGCTCTAACATTATGTATTTGTCATAAGTTCATATTTTGCCCTCATCCCATTGACTGTAAACTTCATGAGGGAAGGGACTTGGTCTAGTCCCCCAGGATCCCCAGTGTCTTCAACAATATACCTGGAAACAGAAGGCACAATCCATATTTATGGAATGAAGAAAGTAGATAAAATACAATTCCTGCTGAACCGGTTTGGCCCAGTGGCTAGAGCGTCGGCCTGCGGACTGAGGGGTCCCAGGTTCGATTCGGGTCAAGGGCATGTACCTTGGTTGCGGGCACATCCCCAGTAGGGGGCATGCAGGAGGCAGCTGATCGATGTTTCTCTCTCATCGATGTTTCTAACTCTCTATCCCTCTCCCTTCTTCTCTGTAAAAAATCAATAAAATATATTTTTAAAAAAATACAATTCCTAGCCCCAAGAGTATCCTCAACAAAAACTACAAAAGCACAAAAGCATAGGAAAGGCACCTAATCCCATGGGGGCGGGGATGCAAGTTTTCCCATGGGGCAAGACGTCTGAGATGAGTTTTGAAGGACATAAGAGAGGCAAGAGCATCACAGAAAAGGAATAGAAAATGTGAAAGAAGCCAGATGTATTGTTTTGCAGCAACCAGAGCAATGTTTTTTGCTATATTTTATCAAGCCAACAAGAACAAGAATTATATATATATATATATATATATATATATATATATATATATATATAGAAGGGGGTGGGGTTGTGTGATTAAATCAATTTAGGAAATAATTAAACACAGTTTAAAGATGTCGGTGGTGCAAGACTTCTCAGAGCCTTGAATGGGCTTATACATATTGTAACTATCCAAGAATTTCATGATGTTCAGCATCTTCCTAAATTATTTCAGCTTAAACTCTGCTCTGAAGGGAACACCTCCCAGGACTAGTATTCCTCAGAACTTTCTTAGGGAAATGCAGGACTAGAGCAAATTGCAAAATCGGGAGAGAACTGAGCAGAGGCTAAAGAGGTGGGCCGGGTCAGACAATCATGGTAAGAGAAACAGTGTGGCCAACAGCTTGCATTTTATCTGAAGGCAGTGTGGTGTGAGTGATTATCTGAAGGCAGTGTGGTGTGAGTGATTATCTGAAGGCAGTGTGGTGTGAGTGATTATCTGAAGGCAGTGTGGTGTGAGTGATTATCTGAAGGCAGTGTGGTGTGAGTGATTATCTGAAGGCAGTGTGGTGTGAGTGATTATCTGAAGGCAGTGTGGTGTGAGTGATTATCTGAAGGCAGTGTGGTGTGAGTGATTATCTGAAGGCAGTGTGGTGTGAGTGATTATCTGAAGGCAGTGTGGTGTGAGTGATTATCTGAAGGCAAAGTGGTGTAAGTGATAAGTCTGCAATGAGGTTTTATCCCCATCCCCATCACAGAAAAAGGATGTCATTGCTGGTCCTTTCAACAGCCCCAGTAATCAACAGCTTACGGACCAGGAGACCTATGGACTGGGACTCAGGAAGGAGGGCGCCTGAAGTTTGGCAAGTCCCTGAACCTCTCTGAACCTCAGCTTCCACATCTGTTTGATGGCCCACATTAAATACATCCATCCTTTCTATGGTCTCTGTCAATTATTACGTTCAGTGATGTGACTCTGATACTACCAATGATTATGATGTTGGATAGAAAGGGCTAAGGTACCATCTTTCCTATTGCATGAATTTGAAGGCTAAAAACTATTTCAAAAGACGAGAATAAATAATCATGCAGAAAATCCACTGTGAGTGGTAGAAGGACAATGAAAGGGATGGCCTCGCCTTGAGGCCAGGAGAACTGTCAGCTTTCCTGCTCCACCGCTGCACCTGTACTCACACTTGTCTCCTTTCTCCCCAGGGAAGCTTCTGTCCCCTTCAATGATTTTCAATACTCTGGCTACTCATGGGATCAGTCATTTCATGGCTCCTCCCAAATCTTTTGAATCAAAGAGCAAGAGGGAAGGAATCATGCCATAACACTGGATTGCCTGCTCAGCACGTGTGGTCAGCTGTGTGGCAGAATATAAATTTAAAACACCTAAGTAATTAAACTGTCACTTCCTATTAGGGGAAGCATATTCAAAGGAAAATCTAATAGGAGAAGAAAAATAAGGAAAGAAAATATGTTTGACAGAGCCAGCGAGGCTAAGGCTTCCTCCATTCCCAGTCTACACTGACAAGGTCTCTCCCACAGGCAGGCACAGATCTGCTCTTCCAAAGCACACATACAGGCACTGAGGGGTGAGGAGATGACATGGCTAAAGCAAAGGTATAGAATAGGAATACAAGGACAAACCAAGATGGCGGCATAGGTAATCACCTGTACTTGCTGCCTCCCACAACCACATCAAAATTACAACTAAACGGCAGAACAACTACCACCCAGAACCGCAGGAAAGCTGGCTGAGTGGAAATTCTACAACTAGAGGGGTGAAGAAAGTGCATTGAGACCAGTAAGAGGTGCAGAGGCGCGGAAAGTGCTAGCACCTGGATGTGCTGTTCTTTAAACCGGGAGGGAGATACAAGCTCCCGCTTGCTCTGAATTCCAGTTACAGGTGAGACTCTGGGGGACCCAGACACATACGGGGAGAAACTGGACTGTATGGCGTCAGGACAGGAGAGTGAGGGCGGCTTACTCTTAGAGGTGCTTGCAGCATTCATTGTTCCTGCACGGGTGCACGGGATGTGGAGAACCAGGGGCTTCTCAGTTCAGGGAAGCCATTGCTGTTTGCTCCACCCTGGTGATTCCCAGAGACCCCGCCCTACCCAATTTACAACCCCACCCAAGCTGTGTGCATTGGCTTTTGCATATGAATGGCCTGCCCTTTAGTCTAAAACAAACTGCAGCTGGGTCAGAGAGCCCCAGAGATTCCAAAAGAAGGCCCACTACCTGGCAGCAGCAGTGGCCTTGCTTCACAGCTGGGCCTCGTCTGGGCACTTACAAACCCCATACAAAGGGGAGGAATCTGCAGATGTCTCTGTAGCTCCTGCTGGGCGGCCCCAGACAGTGGCTGACCTTGTACCTCCTTGGAGATGATAACGGATTACAACTCTTCACATCCGTAAGAGAGACACTCAAGGGGCAGACTCAGTGAACACCAAAGCCCTACTGAAGCAAGTCCTGCCCCAAAAGGTGTCTCCTATGCAACAGATCTTCCCGTGTGGACACAGCTGAAGGTCATTTGGCCTGGAGGTCAATTCCTCCCAGTGATACCAACAGCAATCAAGGGTTAACTACAACAAGACTCCAAGGGAGTACCCATATGACTGTCAGCTGATTTCTCAACAGAGACTTTACAGGCCAGAAGGGAGTGGCAAGAAATATTCAAAGTGATGAATACCAAGAAACTACAACCAAGATTACTCTACCCAGCAAAGCTATCATTCAGAATTAAAGGTCAGAAAAAGAGCTTCACAGACAAGATAAAGCTAAAGGAGTTCATCACCACCGAACCAGTATTATATGAAATGCTGAAAGGTATCCTTTAAGAAGAGGAAGAAGAAGAAAAAGGTAAAGATACAAATTATGAACAACAAATATGCATCTATCAACAAGTGAATCTAAAAATCAAGTGAATAAAAAATTTGAAGAACAGAATAACCTGGTGAATATAATAGAATCAGAGGCATAGAAAGGGAGTGGACTGACAATTCTCAGGGGGGAAGGGGGTTTGGGGGGTACAGGAAGAGACTGGGCAAAAATCTTACACCTATGGACGAGGACAATGGGGGGGTGTAAGGGCATGGGATGGGGTGGGAACCAGGTGAAGGGGAGCTATGGGGGGGAAAAGGAGGAACAACTGTAATAATCTGAACAATAAAGATTTATTAAAAAAAAAAAAAAGAATAGGAATACAGCCCTAACCGGTTTGGCTCAGTGGATAGAGCGTCAGCCTGAGGACTGAAGAGTCCTAGATTTGATTCCGGTCAAGGGCATGTACCCTGGTTGCAGGCACATCCCCAGTAGGGGGTGTGCAGGAGGCAGCTGATCAATGTTTCTCTCTCATTGATGTTTCTAACTCTCTATCCCTCTCCCTTCCTCTCTGTAAAAAATCAATAAAATATATATATATTTTTCAAAAGAATAGGAATACATTCGGTCATGTGGGAGGCCATGCTTTCTGTCAGGTGGCACGAAAGATACTCAGGGCACAGCAGGCAAGGAAGGCAACTGATTCAAATCTAAGAAATAGAAAAAACACCTGGGAGCCCTTGACATTCAAAGGTTCAAGAACTTAAGACAAAGCAGAACTAGCAATGACATGGTTTGCACTTGTATTTCTTTTTAGGGTTTTCAGGGTTCTGTATGCCTTATTTGATCTTCCTAAGAACCCTGAGAGTTAGATCAACCAAGATGATCAACACAGGTGAAGATGATGGAAGAAGAGAAGAACTCAGAGACAGAGTTAGAACTGTGGGGCATGTGGGAGAAAGAGTAAGCTCTCTTGCCCAGCCGGTGTAGCTCAGTGGTTAAAGCATTGACCCATGAACCAGAAGGTCACTGGTTTGATTTCTGGTCAGGGCACATGCCTGGTTTGTGGGTTCGATCCCAGTAGGGGGGCATGCCGGAGGCAGTCAATCAATGGTTCTTTCTCATCGATGTTTCTATCTCTCTATCCCTCCCCCGTCCTCTCCTTCTAAAAATCAATAAAAACACATATTTTTTTTAAAAAAAAAGAAAGAGTGAGCCCTCTAGATCACCTGATGGGTCAATATAGGAGACAGAAAGAACTGGTCTGTGATAGGGGGCAGACTGTGGTGCTTCTTGGGTACCTGGCTAATGGTTTAGACTTTACCCTGGTAATAATGGAGATATCACCAAAGCTCTAAGAATGGGGAGTTAATATGCTCAGAGTCCCCTTTGGTGGTGGGAGCGGTGGTTGATGGTGAGCATCTGGGCAGAAAAGTTAGAAGAGTGGAGTCGGAGTCCAAGGGGAAGGTGATAAGGACCGGGTGACATGGAGAGGAAGGAGGCCTCCACGAGTTGGGCATTGGAAGAACGGACACACCAGAGTGCCAGGTGTGGTACCAGAGATGGTTTTGTCTAGCACAGACAAGGCACTAGCTGACAGTAAAGCACACAAGCCAGAGCCCTGATTCTCTTCTAATCCTTCTGATTAATTAATGAGGAAGTCTCATTTTAGTGCTAATAGGTCTTCAACACCTTTCTAACACTTGTTAATCTACTCTTTAAGGAGAGGGAAATATGCGAAGGGTTAGGAGAAAATAGCAGCTAGTTGCCTTTTAGTGGTGCTGTTACATTTCCTCTTTTCTTTCTTTTTCTTTTTTTGAGGCTGTTCTTTTTAAATTTGTGTGAATGTGTTTGTTCCTTAGTTTACTATTACCTTCTACTTATGGCAAGGGAAAACAGGTTCTATTTTTGGTAGTGATATAACATTTCCTTTTAAGATATATTTATTTTCTTTTATGATGTCAAGAAAAGCATTGAGGGGAGAAAAAAGATCATCCCCAACAAGTTAAATGTAGTATTTCCATAACAGCAATTCCACTCCTGGGCATATATCCCCGCCAAAAATGAAAGCAAGTATTCAAGCAAAAATATTGTGCACACATATTGGTAGCAGCACTATTCACAACAGCCAAAAGGTGGAAATAACATAAATGTTTATCAATGGATGAATAGATAAACCAAATGTGATGCATCCCCACAGTGGAATACTATTTGAATATTATTGGGCCATAAAAGGGAGTGAGTACTTATACATTCTACAAAATGGATGAACCTTGAAAACATTATGCTACTTGAAAGATGCTAGACACAAAAGGCCACATTTGATAGGACACCATCAAATAGTTAATTTTTTTAAAAAAGAAAGAGTGAGCCCTCTAGATCACCTGGAATAGTTAAATCCATAGTTAAATCCATAGAAACAGAAAGATTAGTGGTTTCTGGGGCTAAAGGAAGGAGGGAATGGGGTGAATGCTTAACAGTTATGGGGTCTCCATTTCGAGTGTGAAGATGTTCTGGGGCTACAAAAGGCAATGGTCGCACACCATTGTGAATGCACTAATACAACTTAATTGTTCACTTTAAAATGGTTAAAATGGCAAACTTTATGTTATGCCTACCTTACTACAATAAAAAAAAAAAGTCAAAATAGACCAAAAAATTCTGTGAAGGTGTCATGGGAAGGTGCCTGAAGAAACTCTTCTGGTGGAAAAAGCAGAGGGTGGGGAGTCAGGAAGCCTGAGTTCAAGTGCCAGCTCTGTGTGACCAAGAGCATGGGTCGGTGACTCTCTGGGCTTCACTTTCCTTCTGTTTCCTTCACTTTTCTGAAGTTTGTGCCAGCAATATAGTGCCTGCGCATGTGGGGGTTCAACATCCATCCGTCCTTCCTTTCCCTTCTGAGTGTGGGTGACTTGAAGAGCTGGGAAGGCATTGACAGAGAGAGAAAACCCAGGATGGGGACGAAGCAGAAGGGGAGGTTCTAGGCAGGTTCCGTTTAAGGTGCTCATGGCTCACAGCACAGCATGTTTTACTTTATGTCAAGGGAGTCAGCATACCAAGAACCCAGGGCAAGAGGCTGGGACCACAGGTACAGATGGTGAAGCATCTGCACAGCTAAGATGTGGTCCAGCTAAGAAGGACCACAGCTGGAGAAGTGCAGCTACTAGGGATGATTTGAGGAAGGCCCTGTCTCACCTGTAGAGGGGCCTAGGCCCCACCAAGCAGGCAGAAGGCAGATCAGCAGCAGCCAAGACTCTTTTTTTTTTTAATATATTTTTATTGATTTTTCTACAGAGAGGAAGGGAGAGGGACAGAGAGCCAGAAACATCGATGAGAGAGAAACATCGACCAGCCGCCTCCTGCACACCCCCCACTGGGGATGTGCCGGCAACCAAGGCACATGCCCCTGACCGGAATCGAACCTGGGACCCCCCAGTCCTCAGGCCGACGCTCCATCCACCGAGCCAAACCGGTTTTGGCGGGAATGACTCCTGACCTTGAAGAACAAGTGGACTCCTCTATCACAGAGTGGACCTTAGCCCAGTCCAATTTCATGCAAGAGGAGAGATACAGCCGAGAGAGAAAAAAAAAAAAAAAGGAAAAATGTATTTTATAAATTTAATATCTCATAGAATATATATATATATATATATATATATATATATATATATATATATATATATATATTTCCTTTTGACAGGGAAGAGTCCTGAAGCTCAGATTAAACCCCAGGTCTGCCTAACTCCAAGCTCCAAAATGTTTCCAACACAACCTGCTCTTCTTATTGCATAGAATTCACCAAGAGAAGGAAAGATGTTAAAGCTACAAGAGCCATTAGCCCAACCTTCTCACATGCAAATAAGAAAGCTGCGGTCCAGAGTTTGCCCAGCCTGCCCGCCACGCTCACCCTAGTACCATGGGGAAGCAAATTAAACTCCTTAGCACAGTCCTGCATGCCCCTCTAGTGAGACGGTTATAACGGTCCCTGTGGTTGGCTAAACCATGGCCCCCCAGGTATCCAGGTCCTAACCCCCCGAGTTTGTAAATGTTACTTTGAATGGCCACAGGGATTTTTGCAGATGCTATGAAATTAAGGCTCTTGAGAGGGGGAGATTAACCTGGCTGCATGGGTAGACCCTAAATGTAATCACTCAGGTCCTTGCAGGAGGGGTGACAACCGGAGGAAAATGCCATGCTGCTGGCATTGAAGTTGGAGGCGAGGGTGGTACACCAAGGAATGCCACTCTGGAAGCCGCTAAAGGCAAGGAAACAGATTCTCTCCTAGACCCTCGAGAGGGAGCACGCCCTTGCGACACCTTGATTTGAGCACAGTGAACCCGAGTTCGGATTTCTGCCCTCTGGAGCTGCAAGAGAGTGAAAGGGTGCTATTCTCAGACACCGAGTTTGTGGCAATGTGTTAAAGCAGCCGTGGGAAAGAAATACCGTCCTGGACCTAGCCCTTTCTACTGTGCCACTATCTTACTTAAACATCTGGGCACCTCCCTGCCCCAACACTGGGTGCTAGAAAGAGGGGCAAGATGAAGCCGTAAATGTAAGTGGGATGCAGTCTCCACAGACTAAGTGAATAGCAACACGCATCACACAGGGCAGTGGACCAAGGGCAGACGAACCATGAACGGGACATTGACTTGGGCAAGACTCCATCTGGCTTTGACATTCTGCCCTAAGCAGGACACCAGACGTGGCTTTAGGAACGAAAGAGAAGGCTGCGTGCAGGCGGGCCTCATTAAAACGTACTTTCTAGACAGGACTCCTGGTCACGGGTAGGATCAGAGATCCATCTAGTGTCTCGTGTGGTCACAGTGTGGCCGAGGATTTGAATTTGTGATTCAGCTGCTCAGAGTCTGAGGAACAGTCGGAGGCAGAGCCTTTCCTGGTGCAGCTGAAGCAGAGATTTGGCCCCTTTGCTGAATCCTTCCAGCCCATTGCACTAACCCTCATCAATCCTAAACGTTAACAGATTCCTTTCAGAAATAAAACATGATCGCGATGTATTTTGGAGAAATGCCCCAATTAGCAGAAAGCTCATTATTGATTAGTTCTTCTTCTTCTCTCTGTCCCAGGTATCCTGAATTTCTGGACCCTTTTTCTCCCATCCAGGTCCAAGAATGATGGGGCAACTGGTTGTGAATAATTTGGTGGAGGCACATTAATTGTTCAGACGACTCCCAGGAAGGCCATGTGTGAGCAAATGAATCATCCTTCTGAAAAGAATATTAAGCGCCTATGTGCACCAGCGTCTGCCTGCTGCAATCTGCTCCGTGCCCTGACTCAAGCTGCCGCAGCCTGCCTGCACTGCCAGCGCAGCCAGCGAGGAGTGTTAACATCCTCGCACACCAAGTACCGCTTGGTCCTGACACCAACCCCCAAATAGGGAACAGACTCCACGGGGTGCTGCCTAGATAAAGAGACACGAGCCTTAAGAGACCCGAGTCTGCTAGAGCTTCAAAGGTTTAGTAAAACATGGGGCCCAAAGTGCAATGAAAACTTCACTTATTAAACACCACCGTGTAGACAGTACCACACGGTGACCAGACTTCCAAACCTGGAGCTGTGGTTCTCAACCGGGACAAACGTGCCCCCCAGAGAACACTTAGCCGTGTCTGGAGACATTTTGTGTTGCCACAACTGGGGGTGTGGCAGTGCTACTGGAATCTAGTGGGGAGCAGCCAGGGATCCTGCCAGGCATCCTACAAGGTAAAGGACAGCCCCACGGCAAAGAATTATTCAGCCAATGTGTCAGCAGTGCCAAGTTTAAGAAACCATGCCCACGAGCCAAACTAGCTGTGTTCAAATGCTGGCTCAACCACTTACCACTGTGTGAATTCAGACATACATCGTAAGTTCTCTGGGCCTCAGTTCCTTCATCTGTAAAATGGGGATAATAATGAAACCTACTTCATCATGCTGCTGCGAAGACGAGAAGTGTTAATGTGTAGACTGTATTAGTGTTAGAACAGTGCTTGCTACACCGTGTGCTTTATTTTATGTGCCAATGTGCTCTATATACACTTTTCACAGATAATTATTGATCTTTACAGCAACCTTGCAGGATTGGTATTACTACTAACCCATTTTATAGATAAGAAAGTTGAGGCTCAGAGTGGTTACATGGTGTGCCCAAGGACACAGAGCTAGTAAGTTTGAGTTGTCTGAATTCAAAGCACACACTCTCCTACGTTTCTCAGACAGAGGCATGCATGGTTCAGATGTACACATGTGCAGAGAATAAACATGGCAGAACTTTCTGGAGCATGACTTTTGCTTGACTATTTGGTGAAGAGAAAAGTTGACACATCTATCTGGTAAGTCACTTTGAAATTATTCTGGCCTTAATACCAATGCAGTTACAGTATGCGATGGTACACATACTCTGCATAAATTTTAAGGTAAAGCACAGAGAGAAGGCCACGTGGGGTACAGCCTGCCCAGCAGCGCATTTTCCAGATTCTCCCCCAGTGTTGGTTTCCTATGGCTGCTGTAATCAATTACCATGCACTGACTGGTTTAAAGCAACACAGATTTGTTCTCTTACAGACCCAGAGGCCCAGAGTCTGAAATGGGTCTCACTGGGCTAAAATCAAGGTGTCACTGGGCTGCATTGCTTCTGGAGGCTCCAGGGGAGGTTCTGCTTCCTGACCTTTTCCAGCTGCTAGAGGCAGCCTGCATTCCTTGGCTCGTGGCCCCTGTTCCATCTTCAAAGGCAATTACTCCAAACTCTGCTTATGTCATCACATCTCCTTCTCTGACTTTCACCGCCCTCTCTCCTTCTCATAACGACCTTGTGATTACATTGGACCCACCGCATATTCCAGAAGAATCTCCCCATTTGAAGATCCATATTTGCAAAGTCTCTTTTGCCATATCAGGTGACATAGTAACAGGTTTCCAGGGATTAGGGCATCTTCAGGGGACCATGATCCTGTCTCCCACACCCCTTAAGGCTATTTGAATAACAATTTTTAGGAAACACTGAACCTAAAAGTCCTGTGTGTTTTAGGAAAGATTCCAAGGCAAGGACTCGGTGCCTCAATGTGTGAGCCCCGCTGCCAGAACCAAAACCCCACCAGGAGAAGACAGCAGTCAGTGTTAGAGTACGTGGGGGTGTGAGTTCTGATCTGGAGCATCTTAACTCCCTCCCAGTTCGGGAGTAGAAGAAAAGCACCAGGGAAGCTTGAGATGAAGCTTGAAGTACCTCCCAACCTCTCGGCATTATTCTGCTCGGGCTGCCATAACAAAGCACCACAGATGGGGGTGAAGGGCACACAGCAGAAATTTATTTCTCACAATTCTGGAGGATGGAATGCAAGAATAAGGCACCGGCAGATTCAGTGTCTGGTGAGGATCCCTTTCTTAGTTCATTGATTGACATCTTCTCTCTGTGTCCTCACATGGTAGAAGAGGTGACAGAGCTCTATGGGGTCTCTTTTATAAGGGCGCTAATCTCATTCATGAGGGCTCCACCCTCATGACCTAATCACCTTCCAGAGGCCCCACTTCTTAACACCCTCAAGTTGGGGGTTAGGAACTCAACATATGAATTTTGTGGGGGACACAAACATTCAGTCCATAACGTGGGCATTCTGTAACAGAGGTTAAATATTTGGGAGATCCTCCCCCCACACACATCTGTTAATATCAACCCTAAGTCCCTCCTACTTGTGTTTGCAACTCATTTGTCTGGCCCACCCAACCATGGCAAAGGAGAACAGTTATTCCTTGGCACCCACGCAATACCCCTTTCTGATCTCAGGGCAGTCACTGTGACATCCTCATCCCGCCTTTGACTTTCTAGAGAAAGGAACAAACCATGGTTTCACACCCCTACCGCTCACCACAAAGCCAGCAACATGAGTACATCGCGGGCTAAGACATGGTTCTCTACCGCCTCCTGGCAAATCATAATAGTCAAGTCCCACGAAATGATTTTCTACTGGGAAATTTTACATTTTAAAGCAATTCTTGAAATAAAATTGATACAGACACAACGGTTGAGCAATGCCTGGTGACTAAGAATGAATAATCATAGAACTCCCTGCCAGGCTTCAAAATATTTATTAATTTTTAAAAATTCAAATTATTTCACTGTACTTTATATTGGACTCCATCATTTTTGAGCTTTTCCATTTACACAATGAAAAATCTCAAAGAGGTTAAACTGTGCAACTTCTAAAGAACAAAGAAGTGTGACTAAATTAAAATATATTCCACAGCACGTACCATAAAATAGATGCAAATTAGAACAATGAGATTCTAGTAGAAAAGTTTTTGTTTCAAGTTCTGGCTGGAGTTAGGTGACTGAGGCACTTTAATACAGCTATGGGAAGTGTCCAGGGTTCCAATCTTTCTGGAAACCAATTAGAAGTACGTATCAAGAATCTTAAAATTCTTGCCCTGACCAGTGTGGCTCAGTGGATAGATCATTGGCCTGCAGACTGAAGGGTCCCAGGTTCGGTTCTAGTTAAGGGCATGTACCTCGGTTGTGGGCACATCCCCGATGGGGGGTGTGCAGGAGGCAGCCGATTGATGTTTCTCTCTCATCGATGTTTCCAACTCTCTATCCCTCTTCCTTCCTTTCTGTAAAAAATCAATAAGATATATTTAAAAAAAAATCTTAAAATTCTTGATGTACAGTGGCCCAGTAATTTCAGCCGCAGAATTCAATTCAACACCAATAATCTGTAATTCAGACATTTCATTATGCAGGGATTCACTGAGGTGCTATTTTTTTTTAATATTTTTTATTGGTTTCAGAGAGGAAGGGAGAGAGTGAGAGAGAAGCATCAATGATGAGAGAGAATCATTGATTGGCTGTCTCTTGCATGCCCCTCAACTGGGGACCAAGCCCGCAACCCAGGCATATGCTCTTGACCTGAATCGAACCTGGGACCCTTCAGTCCGCAGACCGAGTGCTATCCACTGAACCAAGCCAGCTAGGTGCTAAAGTAATTCATAATTACAATTGTGAAGCAATCTAAATTATCAAGTACTATTATCAAGTAAATAATGATGTTTCTATATCATAGAAAATGCAGCAGATAAAAATGCTTACAAATAATTTGTAATGCTTCTGATAAATAAATTAAAAGCTATATGTGAAATTATATAATCAATAGTATATATGTGTTTGTATATAAGGTATAGAAAATACTAGAAGGAAATATACTGAAATGTCACTAACAATTGTCCATGGATGGTGATTTTTATTTTCTTTATACTTCTCTGAATCTCACTAACCTCCCAATGTGCACGCATGAGATTACTCTCATATTAGCTGAAGTTATTTTTTAACAGTCCTTAAAATTCTTATCTTTTTGCGATATATACTGATATATTTATTCTGACATTATACATATTTATACTGACATTTTAATAGATGAAATATATTGCTGTCTTGGATTTGCTATAAAATGACCCCATGGTAGGGGTAAGGAGAGTGATGAAGTATATAAAACAAGAATAATAATTGTTGAAGCTGGGAACACGAGGACTCATCATACTATTCTCTCTACTTTTTTATGTGCTTGAAATTTTCCATGATTAAAGTCTTTCTCTGAATGCTGCCAAGTAGCATTCAAGTACTAATTAACCAAGACCAAACCACCAGCAATTAACTAAAGCGTAATCTGACCAGGAAGCTCAGGCTTCACCCAAAGCCCACCATTCCCAGATCCCATGGGTGGAAGCCATGCCCGTCACCTACCACCAGAGCCACAGCAAGCCTGTCATTTCATCCCACTTAACACCCCTTCCTGTGGTTTTGGCTCTATTCACCAAAGTCAGCCAATACTACATTTCCTCATCCCTACACATATCTTAGCTTGAAAACAATTCACCTGGCAAATATGTGGGGGTTCTTTCAGCCCTAGAACTACAGACAAGCAAGACAATGTGGATTTCAAATGCCACCCGGTCTTTTGGGCTAGAGTTTTCTAATTTGGAAGAGAGGAAACAGAGCAGGAGACATTCCACCGTTTGCAACAACAAAACAGAAATTGGCAAAAAGCTCAATGTTTGGCTCGTGAGACCTGCCTTCCAGAGGAAAATTCAGGAGCTATCCAAACAACACTTGAGCCGGGCAGCCTTGAGGAGCCTGTGAAGAGGGAAAGGCCCAGGTTGTAAACTGGCGTCTGGTCCTCCATGAGCCAGCCTCCTCCACTCTGCAGCTCATCCTTCACTGAGCTGGATGCAACCGCAGGGCAGGCACATAGAGGGCAGCCTCTTCTAACTCAGGAGTTCTTTCATTCGAGTCTAGAGCACAGCCCTGTAGGGCATTTTCTCTGACAAATTCCCACCCTCAGGCCTCTGAATGAGGTGCCCTCCTCTATAGTCCCACAGCCCTCCAAACCATCCCCACCATAAATGCACTGAAAAATTATGACAGCTATGAGTTTACCACCTAAAAACAACCACTGCTCACAGATACATATGTTTCTCACCAGCCTTTTCTTGAAGGCCATCAATTTGTTCAGAGCTGGAAGGGGACTTAGAGATAATATCACCTCAAACCCTCAATTCGCTGGCTAATTTCACAGGTGTGGGAAGATAATTACTAGCTCCTAACTCTGAGGCCTGTCTCCAACTGGGTTCTGAGTTACATCAAAGCAAATATTTGGATGATAAATATACCTATAAAATATTTGGGCCCAGGGTACAGGCTCAATAACTGTTTGAAGAATGAACATATTAATAAACCAATAAATTAATGAATTCTAAGAAGATCTATGAATGGGTTTCAGAGGGTCTGTGAGCCCCAAAACTGAACGAAATAGGGAATGCATACTTATGAAGGTGGTTCCTCTGGGGAGGGTCCGTTGCTTTGATCAGTGTATAAAATGATCATGACTCTCCCCCACACCACCTCCAACTATCTTCAATTCTTTGGGTGAGTCTGTGGGTCTAGCTTGAGGTGCCAGAGCTTTTCAGAAGCGATCCTATATTCTAGAATGGGTCGTTATTTTGTTTTGGGGAAATAGGCACAGTTGGGGAGCAAGAGAAACTCATTCACCTCTTTCAGGTCAGTGAGATTTAAAAGAGGAACAGGTCCTTGTCACATACCAACTTCAACCTAAATTACAGGGAACAAGCCACCGTTCCTATTTAATTTTTTTCTTTGAATGAGTAACATGGTCACCTCCGTGGAGAAGAATGTGTGTCTGAGGGTCTGCTGTGCAGTATTGAGCAAATACCCTTTCTCTGAATGCTGTATGCTATTAATTGGGGTTTGTTTGTTTTTTTACTCTGCACATGGTTAGCTCTTTCTAATAAATAAATAATTAGAAAGAACACAGCCATTTCCATTACACAGAACACTGCAAAATTTGAATGGAAAGACAAAGGATTAGGAAAGCAATTTCAGGTTCTGCTTTTCCCTGGAAGATGTGAGGGGCAAATTAGGGAAAGTAGATAAACAACAGAATAGTCCCCAGGGCATTTTATGCCCTAAGCAAATGCTCAAAACACAGGGGGGTATAACAGACCAAAAAAAGAGTAATTTGACAACTGAAAAGTCAGAGAGGGTTCAGTGCCAGGGGTGGGCAAACTTTTTGACTCGAGGGCCACAATGGGTTCTTAAACTGGACCGGAGGCCGGAACAAAAGCATGGATGGAGTGTTTGTGTGAACTAATATAAATTCAAAGTAAACATCATTACATAAAAGGGTAGGGTCTTTTTTTGTTTTTTTTTTTAGTTTTATTCATTTCAAACTGGCCGGATCCGGCCAGCGGGCCGTAGTTTGCCCACGGCTGGTTCAGTCTATCTCTTTAGAATGTAAAAGGATGACTACAGTAAGATGTGCAAAAATGAAATATACTTTAATAAGTAATCATGATGAACTGGATGCAACTGCAAGTGCTTCCCATTTGGAGATTGGTGGCAATTATTCTAAACACCGTCTTCTGTAGATGTGCTTCTTAGCCAAAAACACTTCCACTAGTAAATATGATGCCGGCTGACCTACTTATGTTTATATTTATATATGTGTGTGAGAGTTGACATATACCTATATAGGTTTTCTGCTTTTCAAATATCATCTACCCTTCAGGATGATGTAAAGTCCTTTAGGGATTTGAGGCGATGATGCAGGGCTCATAAATTCCTCCCCCATGCCGGGCAAATTTAAACTGAATCACTCATATACTTGCAGAAAGTGGGGATGTTGGTTTTCAGCCAAATCCAAGGGCCTAAAGTTCCAGGACTTGGAGACTGTAAAAAAATTGTTTTCAAGGATTTGAGAGGTACAGAGTCTCTGAGTTAAACAGGACCTCAGCACCTTAGCCGGTTTGGCTCCATGGTTAGAGCATTGGCCAGCAGACCAAAAGGGTTGTAGGTTCAATTCCTGGTCAAGGGCATGTACCTTGATTGGTGCTCAATACCCAGCCCAGGTCGGGGAGGTGGAGCTGTGCGGGAAGCAACCAATTGATGTCCCTCTCTCACATTGATGTTTATCTATTATCTATCTATCTATCTATCTATCTAGCTATCTATCTAGCTATCTATCTCTATCTCTCCCTCTTCCCCCTCCCTTCCGCTCTCTCTAGAAAAAAAAAATTCCTTAGGTGAGGATTTAAAAAAAAAAAAAAGGGACCTCAGAGGTGGCCCAATCCCGTCTGGCCAATGTGAGTCCAACTCGCCAGCCCGTTCTTGACAGACAGGCAGTCACTCGCCGCTCAGTCACATCTGACAGACATTTATTCTTCTATAAAACATCACAGGTTTCTATCAGAGACCAAATTTGCAAAGCTTATTTCCCATATCAAGCTGAAACTTTACTCCTTCTAATTTCATCCTCTGGCCTCAGTTTTGTCCCCAGAACAAAAGAATATTAAGGCTAAACATTCTATCCCCTACCAGCCTATGGAGTAGTGAAACCTCTCTCCCATTCTCTCTGAGATTTCCCTTCTCTGGGATAAACTTCCCTAAGTATTTCTTCTGAGACTCTTATGTCATTTAGATCCCACATAATCCTGAAGGCTCTTCCTCTGGACAAACTGCAATTTTTCAACATTCATCTTTAAATAGTAACCCTTACCCCACACCCGAAATAAGTCCAGTCTACAGGTAATGGTGTTATACCATTTGGCCATTGCTCCTACACCCCTGCTAACAGAAGCAAATTTTGCTTCAGTGGCAATTATCCATTCCTGGAGACAAATCCTGATTGTTATTCTCTACCAGTGATGTTCAAGGGGCATATGACTCGTTCTGGCCAATGAAATGTAAGGGAAGTCTACTCAAATGGAAGGTAGAGAGTCAAGAAAAAAGCTTCTTTTCTATCCTTTTTTCTTCCTGTTTTAAAGGCTGGCATGTGAAGATGTGATGGCCGGAAAGAAGCAGCCCTCTTGTGACCAAGAGGAATCAGCAGCTGAGGAAGGCAAAGTGAAAAGGACCTGACTCCTTGGTGGGTTACTGAGTCACCAAACCATACCTGGGGCTCCTTGTTAAACAAAAAAATCCTCAATAGCTTAATGGTATAAGCCATTGTTGGTCAAATATTCTGTTACTTGCAGCAGAAAGCACTCCTATCAATATAAAAAGGTATGCCCTAGTTGGTTGGCTCAATGGACAGAGCGTTGGCCTCCGGACTGAAGGATCCCGGGTTCAATTCCAGTCAAGGGCCCATCCCCAGTGGGAGGCGTGCAGAAGGCAGCTGACCAATGATTCTGTATCATCATTGATGTTTCTACCTCCCTCTGCTTTCCTCTCTGAAATCAATATATATATATTGATAAATATTGATATATATTTATAGATATATAGATATCTATAGATATATAGATATATATAGATATATAGATTAGATATAGAGATAGATATATAGATATCTATCTCTATATCTAATCTATATATCTATATCATCTATATCTATATCTATATCTATATCTATATCTATATCTATATTTATATCTATGAAGGTATAATGGAGCTATCACCAATCCTGATTCAGGCATTATCTTTCTAAAAATGTGGACTTCACTTTTTAAAAAGCCATATCACTACTTAGAATCTGAGGAGCATCTGCTCAATGCAAAACAATAAGCAAATAACAAATAAAAAACCCTGTGACTGGGGGGGCAGGGGCGTCACAATCACAAATGATTGCAGAGACCATGCAGTTAGCATAAAAAGTGAATCTGGCTATATATGAAATAACAGCAAGCGTGGAGGGCTCTAGTGAACTTGACAATGCTTGCCTCATCTAAAGACATTAAAATTCAAGCATTTTAAATACTGTGGTGGTAAATAAAATACTAATGCACCCATGAGCCAGATTCAGCAGGCACTTCACTAGTTCATGACCCTTGCAAAAGTCATTCTCAACTCTAGTTGGAGAGCCACATCTGCTTCCTGCAAGAGTGCAAATCCTCCTTAAACCCACCAGTGCAGTCTGGAGTATGCACTCATCATTTCAATCTGCAAAAGCAGTTCTGAATTTTCATTCCATCACCCAACATCTTAATCATTTTAGTTACGACAACCAAAATATTAACATCAAAATCAGTTGTCTCTCTTGAATCTAAGCCCCTTCCCTACACTAACTGCATTCAGAATGATTCACTTGAAAGAGCAATAAAATAAAAGCAGAAGAATAATCCCCCAAAGACCTGGATTCTGGTTGTGTGACTAAAAAAAAATCACTGCAAAAGTCAGGACCTTTATTTTCTCATCTGCACAAAGGGATTCTTTAATCATGTCCCTGGGGCTGCCAGGTTCCCCAGGCCATCACTGAATTACTTTATCCTTGGCAGAGATGAAATAAAAACTATATTTGGTCACGCCCTAAATCCCTAAGCCCTGAGCAAGCATCTGATCCAATTGGTGGAATTATTTACTGCAAAGGTCACTGAGACAGTCTCTGCTTATAGACACTTTCACATTGGCCATAACTAATCTTCAGTTTGCCATAAAGCTCATGGCAAGTGCAAAGAACTCAAAGGAAGCTTCTGGTAGTCCCAGTTACGAAAGTATGAGTCATTTTATGTTGGACTCTCCATTCCTAAGGGTTCTGTGGAATTCATTCCCAGCTTCCTGCAGGGGATTCCCTCTTCACCCTTCATCATTTTCCTCTGATTACTAAAAAGTGCATGTACATTGGAGAAAACTAGAAACTACAAAATATAGACATCATACATAGATTTTCTGTAGTAAGTATTTATTATTACAAGTCACTCACTGAGCTATATACTTTACATCCATTATCACATTTAAATCGCACAACTCTAGGAAGTAGGTACTATTATTATTCTCATACTGAAGATGAAGACACCGAGGCTCAGAGCCATTAAGGAACTGGCCTAGGATCACCCAGCAGATACGTGATGGACTCTGAATTGAAACCCAGACGCCCTAACTTGAGATCCAACTTATTAACCATGCTGCAATGACCTTTTTTAATTTAAAAAAAATTATGACAGCTATAAGTTTACCGCCTAAAAACAACCACTGCTCACAGATATGCATGTTTCTCACCAGCCTTTTCTTGAAGGCCATCAATTTTTCAGAGCTGGAAGGGGACTTAGAGATAATATCACCTCAAACCCTCATTTCGCTAATTTCATAGGTGTGTGCCAAGCCTCCTCTCCTCTCTAGTGGGGAGATAATTACTAGCCATCTTAGGGATTAACAGAAATTGGGGGGTTCCATACAAAAGTCCCTGTAACAGCTCATCAGCAGGAGGTGGAAGTTGGTGCCCGTGTAACCCGGCAGCTCTGGAGTTCGGATGTGAGTGATGCGCCTTTCCATTGACCACTAAAGCTCATGGGAAGGGCGGACATGCACATCAGAATGTTGGTGGAGCTCCCTCAGGAGAGCCTAAGGTTCAGACTCTTTGTCTAAGGCAGCGGTTCTCAACCTGTGGGTCGCGACCCCTTTGGGGGTCCAACGACCCTTTCACAGGGATCGCCTAAGACCACCGGAAAACACATATATAATTACATATTATTTCTGTGATTCATCACTATGCTTTAATTATGTTCAATTTGTAACAATGAAAATACATCCTGCCTATCAGATATTTACATTACGATTCATAACAGTAGCAACATTACAGTTATGAAGTAGCAACGAAAATAATTTTATGGTTGGGGGTCACCACAACATGAGGAACTGTATTAAAGGGTCGCAGCATTAGGAAGGTTGAGAACCTCTGGTCTAAGGTTTTCTGGGATCTTCCGACTCGAGTGGTTGGTTGAGAAGGACTGAAGGCCTGTGGGCTTAAAAGGACAAAATACCACATTGGTGGCAGCAGTGAACACAGCATCGTGGCCACGTGCACACTATGAATTAGCCACCAACCGAGGAGCAGCCCCTGGGAGGGAAGGAGATGCCCAGGCAAGGCCTCCTAACAAAGAACAGCTATTTTCTCCACCTCCTACCTCAAGGATCACAAGCCCAATGCCTTCAGGACCAAGTCCACAGCACAAAGGGTGAAGTGGGCACGTTGAGGACTAAAGAGAGAAGAGAAAGAGCACCTGCGCTGTCTGAGGGGAAGGGGTGCTGCTTATCTCCAGCCCACTGTTGCCACGGGAAACATGGGCCCAGTGTGATCAGGCCTTCTGATTTTTTCAAAGAATCATGAAATTTGGATTTTTTTTTTAAATGTCATGTCTTTAAATGTTGGCAACTAACTTCAAAATGTTGGCAAGCAATTTAAATTTGAATAATAAGGAGGAGTGCCGGACAAAGGAAACACACCGGTTAATAACATAACCTCTCAATGACCCCATGGCCTTATCAGAAACCACCAACTCATTAAAAAAACAAGATTCTATTTGTCTCTTTCCAGTCCCTTCCCCACCCATCCTCCTCCTTCACCCCTCCCCTCCCCACTCTACTTAGAGGAGCATTTTCCACCTGAGGCTACCAAGAAGATAAGCACTCCCCCCTTGAAATCCACCAGGCCACAGTTACCAAGGGTCCGTGTGATTACCAATGACCCCCGGGGCCACTGGGGAAGTTAGTCATGCCTCTCGGGTGATGCCTGTTGCTCCCGAATGAGTTATGTGAGGAGGAGTGGATGATTGCATCTGACATGCCTCATCCAGTAGGCTAAATATAGGCCTCCCACTCCCAGGAACTACCCGATGCCTCCATTGCCTCCGCAGTAGGAGCTGAGGGAGCTCCACCAACATTCTGATGTGCATGTCTGCCCTTCCCATGAGCTTTAGTGGTTAATGGAAAGGCCCGTCACTCACATCCGAACTCCAGAGCTGCCGGGTTACAAGGGCACCAACGTCCACCTCCTGCTGATGGGCTGTTACTCAGCAGCGCTACACGGCCTTCTGTATGGAACCCCCCAATTTCTGTTAATCCCTGAGATGGCTAGTAATTATCTTCCTTCTAGAGAGGAGAGGAGACTTGGCACACACCTGTGAAATTAGTCAGCATTTAGGGAACAAACACCGCATGGAAAGCCCTGAACCACAGTGTGGTAAGTTCGCCCAGAAACTGCAGCAGGCTGGCAACAGAACCAATGGCTTCATTCATTCAATCAGCAAACATAGGCCAAGTAACAAATGCCAAGATCAAGGGCAGCACGAGTTGCCAGAGAGAACACACATGTGGACTAGTAATTAAACTTACAAAAGGTAGACAATAAGGAAGAACAGTTAAAATAATTATGGAATAAACAGAATACTCTGAAGCCACTTAAAATCATGTCTGAAAAGTCTACTTACTGATAAGGGAAAATTCCAAGAATATATGATCAAGTTTGAAAAAATAAAAGCAGGTTGTGAAATATAACTGAGTCAAAATCAGAATGAACACACTCAATAACCTCCCTCTTCTACTCCTAAAACATAGAATTTATAGATATTTTAAAATTTACATAGTAGTACTTGGAAATAAGCACAGGGAATCAGATCAAAAATAGACAGGGTTCCCTAAAAATAACTGAACCAAAAGATGGGACTCTACAATTTCAAGTAGAAATCAAAGCCACAAGGTCCATGGACGGATGGGTCCATTATGAGCCATGGGAGCAGAAGTCCCAACATCCACCAGGGGACGAGGGACAGAACAGTGGTGCTAGTTATGAATGGGGTCGGAATATCTGCACCATCCACCATGAGTCACAGCCAAAAAGCATGCTCCTGTCTGTGTCCAGGAGCCAAAATTAAGCCATCCACATGAGACTGGGACCCAAGCTTGCACCACAGGGTATGTAGCGCAGGAAGACAGCTCTGATCTGAGCTGTTGATATGAGCTCTGATTTAAAAGCACACATCCTTACAGATAGAGGGCAGGAGAATACATAAAACTGCCTTGAAAATAAGTTACAAACACAAATTAGGGAATATCTGAGGACATCCAATGATCAGACTCACCCAATAGAAGAATTCATACCTGAAGAAACAAAGATGCTAGAACAATCAGAAAAGGATTTTATGACAAGTATTTTTTAAATCCTCAAAGAGACAGAGGTGGTATTTACATCCACAAGGTAAGAAGAGCTTTTTATAAATCAAAAAAAGTGAGAAGGCATGAAAAGAAACTAGCTATTTATCTTGGAAATAAAATAAACCATTGTTGAAATGAAAAACTTAGCAGATAGGCAAAACAATAGACCAGACACAAATGAAAAGAGCTGGTTAACTGGAATATAGAATTGAAGAAACCTTCCCAAACATAGCACAGAGAAATAGAGAACTAGGGGGAAAAATGTTTAAGTTAATGTACATGGAGGATTGATGGAGTAGCTACGTATGAAGACAATAGAGATCATGTTGGAGAGGAAACATCCAAGAGATAATGGCTGAGATTTTTTTCCAGAATTAAAGAAAAACTGAATCTTCTGACTAAGAAAGCCACAGAGTGCAAAGTACAATAAAGGTAACCATATAGACAGTATAACCCATAATTTATAACGAAATAAACACAGCTTGAAAGAAAATAGACCCAAGTGTCTCAACAGTGGTTACTCCTGATGATAGGATTTAGAGGGAGATTTTTATTTTCTTCTTTAAATTTTAATGTATTTTCTAGGTACTCTGCAATGAAAAGACGTTTCTATAAACTGTAGAGAAGGAGTATTTGTTATTTCACATACACATAAACGTACTTAAAAAAATATCTGTCCTCAGGGAACTTGCACTCTAGTGGAGGAGATGAGGACATAACACCTAAAGCATTAACCCACATGGATAGATGTAGTTAACATCTGAGCCTTGCCTTTTCCCCTATGAAAGAGTTAGAAATTTCTAAGAGGGACAGGGAAGGAGGAGGTAAGGACACTGAGCAGAAACATATAGGACTGGTGCATATGCTTGACTTACAGGGGCTGCTACTGCAACTTCCATGTATTCCACTTGGACAGGATCAAAATAGCCAAACCAAGATGTGGTTAGAACTTATGTACAGCAATCATTATTCCCACCTCTAACTTAATTATATCTCAAGACCACCCACTGATAGAAGCAGAAAGTAACATCTTCACTGTAAATTCAATTAACACCACAAAAATCTGTCACTTGACACATTTCAATTATTATAAAACTTTCTATTTTTTTTTTCAAGGGCCAAGTAGACTGAGGGGAAGGTAAAATGGTAGGGAGAGGTATTCAATGTAACTGATAATCGAAGTAAGTGCCATGGTTATCCACAGGGGCACTATCCTGTTACCAATTTCGAAGCGAAAACACAGTTATGTTCTGGGCTTTACCAAGTGAATGTCATCACAGGCGGAAACAGAGAGGCCTTGTCAGAGGTTCAGACTTTGTGGCCATAAACACCACTGGCCAACCAGACCAAGCAAGGTGGTCTGTGTCTTCAGAGTGAAACAAACTGCATTCAGCATTCGGCATTCAGCTCCAAAAGAAACAGGTGGCAAAGGCACTAGCCAACTTGATGTGCTACTAGGCTGTTCATGTCTCAGACGATCTCTTTTTTTTTAACACATCCAGGTTTTTCAAAATACCACTCTCTAACCCAATCCTTCTCAACCTCAGAAGCACATTCCATATGTGGAGCCAAACATGTACCCCAATATTATCCCTACTGACATATTTGATTCCCTGCCAACAAGACCAACTCAGAAAGCCCCAGCATTAAGAAATATACAATTTCCTTCACCATTTTTGAGTCAGGGATCTTTTGTTCCTCTCTTCTCCACCCCCTCTTAAATCTCTCTCTAATCTTGATTTCTCTGAAAATGTTCTTTCTCATCTCCCTCCTGGCATTTCCTAATTCCTTTTTTCTTTTAATCCTCTCTCAAGAATATGGTTGTTGTTTTTTTATTGATTTTTAGAGAAAGAGAAAAAAAAAACCATGTGAGAGAGAAATATTGATTGGTTGCCTCCCGTAAGGGCCCCGACCAGGATCCAACCTGCAACCTAGGTATGTGCCCTGACCGGGAATCGAACCTGCAATCTTTTGGTGTACCGGATGACTGTCCAACCAACTGAGCCACCTGGCCAGGGCATCCCTTTTCTTCTTTACTCTCTTGTCCAATCCCTAGAAGGAATTTTCACTCCAAGAAGAGGAGAATGCTTCCACCCATAGCTCTTGGACTTCTCAAAACTCTCTTCCTTACACCCTGTTCAAGAGAGGAGCAGCTGCTGGTAGTAAGTCAGAGCCTGCCATTCACAGTGGGAAGGGTCACTGCCTATCAAGGGAGTGCTCAGCTAGGAGCCCATTCCCTGTTCCTGCTGCTTTGCCTGCAGTTGGATGTATGAGTCAGGAGAGAGCCTGAGCCACACACCTGCCAGCTCTGACATCCCAGCCTGAGTGAGCCTCCAGCCACCTTCTCCAATTCAGCTTTTATCAGATTTCTCCACCGATTGTGCTGGGCCTTAGTCAATCCAGAAATTTCACTTTCAATATGGCTATTGTTTTCTGTGTATAACTCCTTTGGTCAAAACTTCAGAAGGGAGGAGGTATTGGTGGTAATGCTTAGATACTAAAATCCCTGCTGGAAAACACTGTTCTCCTCCTTTTTAATATCTTCATCAGAAGGCTGGTCACTCCTGCTAGTCACTTATGTGCAAGTTCTGTGGGCTCTGATTTGCTGCACCTTTCCATGGCTCAGTACCTCCCATAAAATGAAATTCCTTGACCCTCCTGAAGATGGGATGACAAAGTTAAAGAATAGGCTTGACTTTGGTAGAATGTGAGATCTACAGCTTAGGACCAAAAAAAACCCAGATATCTAGTTCCATCACCCACTGTGTGGTCTTGGCCCAGTCTTTAACTGCCCTACGCCTCAGTCACTTCACCGAAAAGTTGCAGGGTGTTCTCGTAGACTCTAAGTTCTAAGTCCCTTTCCAGTTCTGAAATGGTCCATCCCTTCATGGCAGGGCACAGCTCTTCCCTACTTTTTTCATGCCAGGAAAGAACCCCAAAACTGAGAAGTGGCTGGGAAAATGCTCAACCACACATATGAATTTTGCTAGGCTGCAAACCATTTTAAATGAATGTTTAATAAGATACTGCATCAGTTATGTACTTGGGCTGAATGTACTGCAGCCCAGGAGACCTGAAAGAATTAATATAGTTCCCAAAAGAGCTGGTGGGAATTGCTGAGGCAGAGGCAGAATCTGATTTGATGAATTGAATAGAAAAGTGCTTTGAGAGCATCAGAAGGAAAGCGCTATGACACATCTCTGCTCGCTCCATGAAGATGTCTCCTCCTACCTAAGGAACATACTCCAAGAAGATCTCAGGGCTGGGGGCCACGGCACACAAGTACATTTATCCTTTCCTCCCCTTCCTGACTCCCTTTCACTTGCTGGAGCTTAAACAGAGGTACAATGCACCCACAACTCGAATCCTTCCTTTTTTTCTCACTTCTCAGCTTCTTCCTACTGTCTTCAGTCCTTCCACTTCTGGACAATTCTCAAACCAAGCCCTCCTAATATCCCACTCAAATCTCCAAGTCTCTCTCCTCTCCTCTGCCAACCAACGCTCCCATCTGGTCCACAGAAAGACCCTCCCTTCTCATCCTAAGCCAAGAAATTTGGACACACCTTTCTTCATTCTGACACTCTCAGACTTCAGTACCAAAACCCATCCTTGGGTGCTAACCCCTCCATCTGAGGGCCTTGGAAACCCTTCCAGCTTCACCCCAGGAACAAACAGGAAAGCGTCAGGCCCTCCATGCTCTGGGTCTGCAGTGAGTTCTCCTCTCCGCTCACACCCACTCTGCTAGAGGAATACATTCGTGTGGCTGTTCGGGCTTCTCAAACTTTCCACCCTTCTTGGGGCCGCGGAAGCATGACGTTTCTCTGTTCTTTTGTGCTTTACCTATAAACACTTTGCATTTTGTTCCACAGCACACCCATACTTAATCCTTTTTGAAATAGTTTTAGTCACCACAAGAGGGAAAAAATGGACATTTTCCACAAAGCAACCTGGTAACGATATTATATGAATGTAAACCATGTTGTTTCAAGTGGCCCCAGGTTTGTATCTGTAAACTGCTTAGAAATCTCCAAGCGTTCCACCACCCTATCACACTTCTGTGTTTTCCAAGTTCTTCCTGGCACACCCAGAGTGCCTCTCTGAGTACCCCACTTTCAGACCCAAGACAAAAAGCATTTCCATTCATTTCTGGGCTGGAGAGGTGGGACCTGGTTCTCACCAGAGTCAGTGGCCACGACACCCTGTCATAGCAAGAAGATACCAGGGGCTCCCGAAGACCTTGGGTGGCTGTCCTATGACTAGCGCACTCTGGAGTCCTCGTAGACCATCGCTTCCGGCCTTACCTTATCAGCCATGATCATAGATGCGCCCCCGTGGATGCCCAGGATGGGCATGAAGGTCTGTGAGGAGATAAAATCCAGCATCTGGGCCACGGCCTCCTGGTCGGTGTCGTCCCCAAACACCAGGCCGTGGATGCGCGCCCCGGACATGAGGTCGCACACATGTGTGATGAGGCTCTTGGGGTCCGTGCGGTTCATCAGCAGTGCTACCACGTTCACGTCCAGGGGCAGCCCAGTCGCCTGCTCCGGGCCCCACAGGTTTCGCAGTTCACGTTCCGTCACGTCGTGGCTGTGACCCAGCAGCACCGCGATGTTCAGCGCCGGGGTACCCTTCTCCGCCGCCGCACCCTGCGCCGGATGGCGCCAGACCAGAAGTGCCGGCAGCACCAGCAGGGTCCAATAGCCCAGTCTGCCCATAGTCGCCACTTATGGTCCCTGCAAGGTGGAGAGGGAGAGCCAGGGCTGCGGTGAGCCAGGGTTCCAGACCCCTCCCCTTGCTCTACCAGCCAGGTAGAGAGCCCACCCGCAGCGCAAGTTGCCCGAGTCACCTACTCCATTCCCGATCCCCGACGTCATCCACGTCACTAGACACATCGCCAACTCTATCCAACTCCAATCCGAGCTAATTCTCCAACCCTGGCGGTAAATCCATCTTCTCATCCACCCTCCTTCTCATGCCTCAATCGCCATGCCGGACTCTGCCCACATCTCCCACCGAATCCACCAAGTTAGTTGCGGACCACCGCCCTTGAGCGTAGGCGCACAGAGCAAACCTGTCACCCACTCCTCTCCCACGCGGGCTAGAGCGGACCAAGTTACGAATCCCGCCCCCTGCTCACAAGGAGCGAACTACAGATCAGCCGGGCGTGCGGAGGCGGCGTAGAGACTAGTAGCCGGGCTCCAGCGCTCCCGGGAATTGACTGACCCCGCCCCCTGCGAACGCGCGGGACGCAGCGCAGACCTGGCTCCCTGCGGCACCCGCTGCGGACCCCATTCCTCTCCCGCAGGTACAACCCACGAGCTTGCGAGTGAGAACTCTCCCTTCTGCGCTCCAGTCTCCGGGGCGCCTGAAGGAAGTTAGGACCCGCCCCTCCTCCCGCTGAGGGGCCCTGAAGAAAGTGACCCCAGGGCCCGCCCCCTACACGCACGGATTCACACACGTTCTCTTTCACGCGCGCTGTGTGCAATGCAGAATTCCGGAGAGGAGGTCGTCCGCGGGCCTGTGCGTGGGAGCT
Organism: Myotis nattereri; assembly: GCF_964212035.1. Lineage (NCBI taxonomy): Eukaryota > Metazoa > Chordata > Mammalia > Chiroptera > Vespertilionidae > Myotis > Myotis nattereri. The sequence continues at coordinate 94,608,369 of NC_138079.1, read as the reverse complement.
GGCAAAAAAACGTGTGTGGGGCTAAAGGTAGGCTTTTAAGAAGCTCTCGGACCGACATAAACTGCACAACCCCTCCCCAGGCTTTCCACTGCAGGTCCTGTTATCAAGTCTTAGGTGCACGTGGGCAGGTGGGGCTCCACTCGCTCACAGGCACGCGCGCATTTCTGCGCACAACCACAGGCCACCGTAATGGTGCCAACGGCCATCCAGAGTCCGCACATGGACTCAGGCAGTGCACACATAGACACCGCGCCAGGTACACAGGGGCGCGTGCCTGCAAATACCAGCACAGTCGTGCACGCGTGCACAGGCGCGCGCCCTGTGGCGGGCACTGCCAGAGCCTGGGGAAGTTGGGGAGAACTCGCACCGACCTCAGAGCTCTATGAGTGAGCACTGCGGTGCCGCAGCGCCCCCTGGTGCTCCTCTCTCGCCTAGCTACCGATACTCCCTCGCCAGCTTTCTCTCTCCCTCTCTCCCTATCCTTCTCCCGCTCTCGCTTGGGTCGAGTCTTCCTCCTCCCCATCCCGCCAAGCCCGAGTCTCCCGCTGGGACGTACCTGTAGCCCGAGAAGGTCGAGGATGCAGTGGGGCGCGCTGCGCGCACGAGCATCTCGGCCGCCTCAGCAGCCACCGGGTTTAGCGGGTTTCCGCATGCTGCGGCCCCCGCGCGCTCCCCTGGCTGTCCCGCGCTGCCCGCATCGCCCCCACGGGGGGCGGCTATCCCAGCCGGAGGCTCTGCAGCAGGGCTCTACGAAGATGGGAAGAGTCGGGTCAGCCCACGGGTCGGGAGAGCGAGACTGGGGTGGGGGTGTCGGGCTGCAGTCTGCAATGCTCGCAGTCCCTATGTGCATACAGGGGGCTCGACAGGAGAGGGGGAGCTGAACCTCCGTGACCAAGACGCCCCCAGACCGGATCCTCAGACTCTGTGGCCCATATGGAGAGCTCCTCTCTAGAGCGCACAGGAGAACCCGGAGCCCCAATTTATCCACCCACGAGAAGCTAACAGGGCACCTCCGCCCTCACCCCCTACCACCTCCCCAGCGCCGGCTGCTGGGAGTTGTGCGACCAGGAGCTGCTGAAGGAGGTGGGGGGGGGGGGGGCATGAGGTGGGTAGGGGGAGTAGGGGGGGTATGGCTGAGTTTGCGTTGAGCCGGCAGGAGGAGAGGGGAAGGGAAAAGGACTCGGGCTCCCGCGGTCCCAAATCCCCGAGGGAGGTGCGATCATTCCCATACAACGACTCTCTTGCGGTCCTGCCGCCCACCTCTATCCAGGCCTTCCACCGTCCTCTTCCCAAAGGGGCCCTGCGTCCCGCGCCAGCACTCACCGCAGCCTCTCTCCACATAGTTCTCAGCAGTGGCCGCTCCTGGTCATCTCCAGGGCTGATGGCTGCAGCCGCGACTGTCAGTGCTCATCCGGCCCCATGCTCCGGTTTAAGCCCTGGGCGCCTCCCTCAGAGAGCCAGAGCTCGGTTTCCTGCCCCACTCCCGACAGCAGCTTCCCAGTCCTCTGAGCGCGCCCGAGAGATCTCTCTGCAGCCCAGGCTCCGGGCTGGTGTGTGTGAGGACGAGTGTGCGAGAGTGAGTGTGGGAGCGCGCGCGCGCTTGTAACCGGGGATCCCCGCGGTCCGCGGCCGAAAGAGATGCGGGAGGGGGCAGACAGCTCCCTCCAGGCCCTTTGCTGCGGGGCCAGCTCCGGGCCAGGCGTTCAGCTCCCCACTTCGCGGCGGGAGTCCCGAGAGCGCCTGATCACCCTGGTTCACAGCACTGGGAAAACCGGGCTCCCAGGGCGTGCTTCTGCTGCGGTCGCCTGGGAAAAAGAGGAGGAGGAAGACAGGGGCGCCTCCACGCCAACTTAGGGACTTGTTCCCAGTCGGTGAGACGCAGCAGCCCCCGCGAAAGCCGGAGAGGCTTGGAGCTTCGTCGGGCGAAGGCGTCACCCGCCCGCAGCCGCTCTCCCCGGAGGCGGGCCGAGACAGACCCCGCAGTCCCTTGGCGGCGGCGCGGAGCGCTGCCACCCGCTCCCAGAGCGCACGCTGGCGACAAGGCCAGGATAGGTGGCTGGCTGACAGCGGGGGCGCCTGCGGTGGCGCGCGCCGCTATCCGTGGTGCTGAAACCACGCTCTACGCCCGCTCCTGGTCGTCTGGTGCGGCTGAAGAATCAATTATTCAGAGCTCCTCCGCTACAGCTTCTTCCTCCCCCGGTGCCTTGCGCTGAGTACAGCAATCCCCCCTCCACGCACAGACGTTCTCTCTCTCTCTCTCTCTCTCTCTCTCTCTCTCTCTCTCTCTCTCTCTCTCTCTCTCTCTCTCTCTCTGAATTTGTTCCAATGCTTCTCCCTATGCCTTGCCACCCACCCCCGTGCGGGAACCCACTCCTCTGAGCTCAGAGAGCCAGAATCCGAAAAGTAAAGACATCTTGACATTCCCCCACTTGCTTCCTTCTTGTTTTCTAAGTTATACCAAATGAAAATCGCCCCGAGGCCGCTACTTCTAAGCTCCCAGCAGGGGTGAGCCAGAGAGCATGGACTGCCTGGGTGTGGGGGGCCTGGTTAGCTTGATTTCTGGCCACTGGGCACGAAAAGCATTGTCAGGGCAGGACCATTGCCCCTTTTACGCTCTACTATTTCTCTCCTTCCAATGCCCACCTCTGCTTTTCTCCTCTCATGCCCTGGAAGAAAAGAGGCCTTAAATGCTAAGAGGTTGTGCAGTCACTGTTCCAACCCTGCATCCTCCACTTATCAGCCTGATACCACTTTTGAGCCAGTAACTTATCTTCTCTTTTTCATTGCTAACCTGGAAAATGGGGAGGGCAGTAAAAATATCTACTTCTCATGGTTATTTTTCTATTAAATTCATTGGGGTGACATTGGTCCACATCTCAGTCTTGTTTTAAAAAGAAAATGACATCACCTTGATGAGCGAGCCAGCAAGGTCTAGCACATAGTAGGTGCTCCATAAGAGGTCTCTTCGGGGTGGCCTAGCAGGGACGGGACTTCTTCCAAGAATACAGATGTGGCTACTGAAATGGAGACAGAAAAGAGGTACAGTTCCTGGACACCAGTGGGTTTATTATTAAGCTGGTTGTTGTATGTTGAGTTCTCTAGAGTTTTGTTATCCAAAAGACAGAGAAAGGGTGGAGAATTATGGAAGATACGTGAAAACGAAGGGTCTTGTGATATGAGGCCGAAAATAGGGAAGGGGTCCCTTTCTTGAGACTGTAATTGGGCTGAGCTGGGTTAGGCCCTTCCCTCATGTGGAGATGATCATTTCATGGACTTTGGGGTCTCACAGGGAAGTTAGGCTATTTTTTTTAAATGAAGTACAAATTATATACAATAAAATGCACTTCTCTTAAGGATTCGGTTCAAGTTTCGAAATTGTTTGCCTCTGTGTGGACCATCACTCACAACAATGTACAGAATATTTTCATCACCCCCAGAAAGTACACTTGTGCCCCTTCATGATTAATCCCACTCCCCCCCCCCGATAGAAACTACAATTTTGATTTCTAATACCCTATACTAGCTTTGCTCATTTTTAAACTTCATGTAAATTGAATTCTACATTGTATATTTTTTGGTAACTAGCTTTTTTCACTTAACTTAATGTCTGAGGGATTCACACATGTTGCTGCCAGTAACAACAGCTTTTTCTTTTTTATTGGAGTGGCTTTCCATTGTATGAGTAAACCACACTTTGCGTTTCCTGTCTCCTATTGATGGATATGTGGTTTGTTTTAAAAACAAAACAAAACAAAACACAGATGCTGCACCCACTTTAGATCTCTTCCATCAAAATCTCCAGTGGGGTCAAGTGTGATAATATATTTTAATTTTATAGGCCATCTTGCTGATGCCCTGGTTAATAGTCGCTGCACATTCATTCCTATATATCAGTGTTGACCTTGAAATAGTCTTTGATGAAAACTATTGTTATGAAGAGTTTACATTTATTTGTAACCGGACTGGTAATAGGGTAGATCAAACAGGTGTGGCCTCTTTTGAGTAGAGAAAGAAGGAACAGTCTGTCTCTGAAGACAGAAACAGGCAGCTGGAGTTGCTCTAGGCTGGATATCTCCCCCGTAGGGAGAACCATTTGAGTTAGGCACTTAGGACTCCGCCACACATGTGGAGGCTCCAATAGTGTGTATGTTATCATATAGCTTTACCCCTCACTGTGCTGCAAAACTAAGTCTGGCACACAGCTTGAGCAGGATTTTGCTACTCAAGACTTTCAGATTGAAAACCTTCATAGCAGCTACGCTGACAATGCTATTTTAAAAAACAAAAACCTTAATCAACATGGTTCTGCAATTTTGCCAATCACATCATTAAAGTCACTGACATAATCTAGTCTGCTAGGAACAAATTGCTTCAGCTGTTTTCAACCCAATTGATTTATCTTCAAATGTTCTACTAAAGAAAGGACCCCAGTGGTTGCCACTTACTTTGAACCACTTAAACACTGTGGTTAAAAACCAACCACCATATCACGTTCACAAGCGAGAAGTAAAATGAGCCAGCCATTGGTTATGCTTCTCTTTGTATATCTATTCTCAAAGGAAATCAGCAAAGAATTATAACGTTTTGCAGGTGAAAGGCCTTTAGAGACTACCTTGTATGGTGCATTTCCTGTTTTCAAGTAAATTTAGGGAACTCTGCCTATCCAAATCACTTTAAGGTGAATTTTTATTTTACTAGTAAAGGATCTGAGAAGTCCTGCAGTTTTAAAAAATGTTTTTATTAATCCAGCAATATTCCAAAAGAAAATCATCATGGAAACCTATTTGATTCCACATAATAGCTGCTACCATCCTACGGAGCTATTGTTTCTTTTCATGCTTTTTGAGAATTTCTGGCCTGGCCCTTTATTTTGCATATGGGGGACAGAAGACTCAAGTGGGACTAGCCAACTTTAGTACTATGAGATAAGAGGCTCAAGGCAAAATTTGAAGCAGGATTTGATCCAGAATTTTTGCTTTAACTGCCTGCTGTATAAAATAGAGGTTATTGAGATTCCAAAGCAGTATGATAGAATCTTGAGAGAAGGGTAAAGCAAGAAAGTAATTGAGGATAGCTGAGTGGCCTCAATGCCAGGCTAGCCACTGCCTTTAGGCATTGCTTTTTAGTGGTGATCTACCTTTCCCATCCTCCCAAATTCCAGCCTGTGAGTTCCCACTCGGGCTAACCATAGTCCCAGCTTTCTCGACCTTGTCTTTTATGTCATGGCAGATAAATAGGACTCACCTGTCCTGTGCCAAGGCAGACATCACTAACCAATTCTTGAATTATTTCTCTCAAAGTTTAGATAGAATTTCACGAGCTTGCTCGGTTGTAGGTATTCTGGGGAGCCCCATCTCTTACTTAGAGTTGGCTCTAATTTGCTGTGCCTGATTTGACAAGGTCTCATAGATTCCTGATTTTAGCACAACCTGACTTGATTGCCTATATTCCCTGTGCTTTCTCTCAGATCCTAATTTCCGTGTTACCTGATGACCTTGAGGGCATTTGCCTCCTGGGACCTCAGTTACCCCACTTGTAAAAGAAAGGTTTGGACTAGCCAAGATGGCCTCAAAGCTGCCCTCCACATTTGACGTTCTATGATTCTGTGACTTTCTTGAAGGTCTCAACCCGCAGATCAACAAAGACACTAGTTAATCCTCCCGTAATAACTTATCCAAAAGACTACTATCCCTTCCTGCCCCCATGACCCATTCAGGAATCGATAGTTCTAATCAGCACTAGCCACATAGCTCAGTTGGTTAGAGCATCACCTGATATGTCAAGGTTGGGTGTTTGATCCCTGGTCAGGGCACATACAAAAATCAACCAATGGATGCATAAATAAGTAGAACAATAAATGTCTCTCTCTCTCTCTCTCTCTCTCTCTCCCCCCCCCACTTCCTCTCTCTAAAATTAATAAAAAATAAAATAAATAGTTCTAATCAAAGGGCAAGTGTTTTGTTTTGTTTTGTTTTTTCTAAACAAATCCACTGCTAGTCTTGAAAACTAAAATGAAGGTAGCAAAAAAAGATTTTGTTCCTTATTGGTCTTTACCTAATGCAGCCCAGTTTCCTCCCTCATACTGGACAGGAACCTAGGAGGCACCAAGGCATACCACTGAGAAAAGAATCGTGATTTGGGAGTCAGGCGTCTACATTCTGCCACTTCGGGAAAAGTCCCTGACCTGCCCAGGCCCCAGTTTCTTCATTAGTAAGGTGGGAGTAAAATCGCCCTGCCTCGCCCGGCACTGTGGCGAATGTTGTATTAAAATATATCTTAGAGTGGATCCCTCCAAGAATAGTAAGGGTTCTGCACCCAAATCCAGTACGAATGGGGGACAGGGGTAGGGTAGGGGGGTCCCACTCCAACAAGAAATTCTTGGACACCAGCTGGGTGCCTTAAAATTCAACTAAATTCTGACACTCTCTACCTGGAGACAGCATCAGACTCCCCAGGTTAAGGCTCAATCCCACAGGACTGCCCTCAGCTTCAGATGCCAATCGAAAGTCCAGGTTGTTACCTGTGCTTTTGATTGGCTGGCTGTAAATCAGAGATTCCCACACCCCCTCCATTGGGTTTGATTAATTTGCTAGAGCAGTTCACAGAACTGAGAAAAACTGTTTACTCGCTAGATTTCTGATTTATTACAAGGGATTATAAAGAATACAAATCAACAATCTGATGCAGAGATGTGCAGGGCAAGGTACGAGGAAAGAGCACGAAGCTTTCATGCCCTCTCCAGGCACGCCACTCTCCACTTTCCTCAAATCTCCGCATGTTCACCAATCGGCAGGCTCTCAGAACCTCATCTTTTCGTGTTTGTTTGTTTGTTTGTTTGTTTGTTTGTTTGTTTTAATGGAGGCTTCATTGCATAGCTGTGATTGATGAAATCATTGGCCATTGCTGATTGAACTCAATCTCCAGCTCCTCTCCCCTCCCTGCAAGTCCAGGGGAGTGACTGAAAGTTCCAGCCCTCTAATCACCACCCCCTCATCCTTCATTGATTTAGGGTCAGTCCTGGGGCATTAGCTCCTCACCCTTCCCCCTACCCTGTGCACAGAGAAATGCAGGAAGCCAGCAGGTGCCCATGGATGTTCTATGAGTGATGCTGTAGACAGGGTGAGCATGGAGATGTGAGTGGGGCGCTGACCACACTGCCTAACAAACAGGAAAGGCCTGGATCAAGTGAAGGCACCAAAGTGTGTGGCCTAAAGAGAAGCGACAGAGGGAGAGAGGCGGCCTCCATTGTGAAATCAGCTTGAGCCTTTTATGGCTGGGACTTCCGAGAGAAGGAAGCCAAACATATATGTCACCTTTTAACAGTCATGTGCTCTGGACTCTAATCACCAAATCAGCAACTCCCTCTCTAAGAGGAAGAGCTGGGAGGAGCTCCTGCGGTACCCACGGGTCACATTGCTATGCCCCAAGGGAGCCCGTGGGTGCTCCTTGTCACACTCACCAATGTAGGGCAGCTTCCATGCCCAGAGGAGGGCAGGCCTCTCCAGGAAATCTCTTCCCTTCCAGGCTCAGACTTAACTGTGAAGATTCACAGACCTGACCTGACGCTCACGCTCTGTGGCTGGGTCAGAGCAGTAGCTCAGGACAGCGCTTTGAGACCCCTGCAGCTGGACCATTTAAGGCCAATTTCCCAAGGCCAGGGGTGCTCAAACGTCTCATCATTCACCCCGCAGATAAAGGGGAAGACTTAGTCAATGTCGATCCCGATTCATAGGTCTGCGCTTAGGAAGAGGACTTTTCTCAGGGAACCGTGTGGATGCCAAGGAAAGAGGTCATGTTTCCTGGTGCCTGGGATCACTGAAGCATGCCATCTCGAAGCGGTGCAACCCATGGGCGCCATCAAACCTCCAAGACTGTTCTTTAAAGATGAGGACACTGAAGCTGAAGGAAGGTGCTGAAGGTCACACAGCTACTGACGGTCAGACACTCTCCTATTCACGTCTTGTCACAACACAGCTCTTTCCCTCTCCATGAACACAGACTCAGCTGGGCGTTGGATTGCAGGACAGGTTGCCGGATGGAAAGCCACTATTTTGTATTATACCTTGTGGTGGGACAGTCCTGGGGTACCCTGGGTATCTGCATCATAACTGGGCATGTCCAAAGGCATTTGGGTATCCTGTGCCCTTTGGGTTGGGAGTTGTGGTTGAGTGTAAAGAGAGACAGTATGACCCAGCAACTGAGTTCTTCTATCTGAGAAATAACTCAGGGCATCAACTCTCCCACTTGGAGCCCTCGGTGGCAGCAAACAGGGACTGTCTAGCAGTGGAGAGCTGACCCAGCCCAAGGACACCGCCAGTAACAGGCAGCCTAAGACTTGAACCCATTTGTATCTGGCTCCAGAACCTGCACTTGGAACTATTATGTAATCTGCGAAGTCACTAATTAACTGGGCCTCTTGACCTGGGTCCCCTTACCCTCTCTGAGGCCCACCTTCCTCCTCTCTTAGGGTACAAGAATGTCAGAGCAGCAACTGCTAGGACTCAGAATTATCATAAGCGGCAGAACCCCTCTGTGAGCCAAATCTCGCACATAGCTCTAACATGGGAGGCAGCGAAAAGGGGCACTTTCATCTCAGGTTAAAAAGGGGGTAAAAGGTTGGGGGTCTGACAGTCATCCTCAGCTTCTCCTTCCCCCTCCCCCAACTCCACCCCCGCCTCCACCTTAGCTCCAGATGGAACGCCGGGACTGTGACGAACACATTTTGAAAATACGATCCACCCCTGCATCGTACAGAAGAAACTGAAGACTTGCAAAGAGCAGGGGGCTGAAAAGAATTCCCCGTCAGGAAGAGACTGAGCAAAGAGTAGAACCCAGGGCTCGTGAGCCAGCCAAGCTTTAAAATGTAGAACCTGAAGCCCGGTTCTGAAACTTCCCAGCTGCATGACCCTGACCCTGGGGAGGTCGCTTAGCCTCTCTGTGTCTGCTTCCTCGCCTGTAAAATGGGATAACAGTGCTTAAATAGGGTGGTGCGTAAGGAGTGAATTGAGACAATACACATAAAGCACTTACTTGTAGCCTAGAGCCCAGGCATAGGAAGAGTTAACAAATGCCAGTTGTTAGCATGCTTATTCCTGCTGGATAGGGCGTTCCCCTGGGATGTTCTGTCCCCCGCCCCCCCCCCCCCCCCCCCCCCCCCCGACTCTCTGACTCCTTCCCTGGGCTGAGTGCTCCTGGTGTGTGCTCAGGGTGGCCAGGCCCACGGGGCGGGCGGAGGAGGCAGCCATTGCCTGGCCCTGGCTTTCCAGCTCAGTGCGTCCCAGATGGTGCCCAGAGGGGAGCTGGCAGGTGACACGTTGGCAGAGCCTCCCTTCCCTTGCACAGTTCACCGAGCCACGCAGGGCCCAGGAGCCTCAGGCTGTAGCGCTCTGCCAAAGAGGCAGGCTGCCCAGCCCAAACCGATGGAGGCAGGCGTGGCGAGCCCAGGGAGCGGCCTGTGTGCGCCAGCCTCCAGAGCAGGGACAGGTGGGGCACTTGGCTAGCTACCTCCCCAGGCTCCTCCCTTCCCCGCAGCTTCCCTCTGAGAGGAAAAGGGAGGAGCTTAGTCAGAATCCAGCCCCACCCCATATGGCCTGAGTTTATATCCTTTTTCTGAAAGTAGTAGCTCTTAGAAAAAAAACAAACAAACAAAAAACCATGTAGTGAAGGGAGATAACCCCTCACTAAACACAGGAGAAGTCAATTTCTTCATCTGAAAGAATGGCGATAATATTATTGATTTCAGAGTCATTGTGGGGCTTAAATGATATTGCACACAGTGATTGAAATAGCATCTTCTATGTGGAAAACGTTCAATAAATGTTAGCCTATGTCAGCATCTGTAATACATTCATAGTTGAATCAACATTCCGGCACAATGCTAAAAGCACAGGCTCTGGAACCCCTCTGCCCAGACCCAAATCTTGGATGTAACTCTTCCCATTTGTGTGGTCTTGGGCATGCTGCTTAGTGCCAAAGCCTCAACATCCTCATCTACAAAATGGGGATGGTATTCGTACCTCCTTCGCTCACAGGGTTGCTGAGAAGATTAAATGGGTGATACACATGAGTCCCTTAGCACAGCACCCGGGACAAAGGGAAAGATCAGTAAGTAGAGGCTATTCATAGGGTGAGCATTAGTATCATTGCCCAAGGTCACCGGCAGTAAGCTTCCTGACAACTTGGTGTTCACTCCACCACTCGTTGCTACCTCCCACCCAATTAAAATTCCTGGCTCTGCCCTCCGAGAGTCACTGTTCTTTAAAAAGGATTCCTTTTTTTTTTTTTTTTAACTGGGAAGTCACAAAATAAATTGTTGCCAAGTCCAGCGGTCAGATCCAAACTGCATAGAGAACATTTCTCTTCCTTAGGCAAAGCCACCCAAAGATCCGGGCTACGGGGAGAGGAGGAAAGATGGAAGCTCAACAAGCAGACCCGGGCGCCAACAGGCCTGGCTGGGCCCACACTTCTGCACCTTCCCTCTAGCTGTGCGCGCATGGGCGAGTCGTTCTGTCTGCCTGAGCCTCAGTTTCCTCCTCTGCACCATCACGGCTGGGTGAGAATTCAATTAGGTAAAGCATCTGACACATACTTTAATAAATGGTAAGTATTATTAAGCGTCACAGCTTTGTTGAGTGAGGTATGTGTGGGGTTTCATTGCTTTGTTGTGGTGGGGTTTTTTGTTTGTTTTTGTTTGTCTGGTGGAGTTTTGTTTGTTTTGCTCCTAGTGAAAGGATAAGGGTTTTTGTGATTTCCACCCAGGGGTGTGTTTCTGCTTTCACCAGGGGGTCCTCAGCTCCTGGCAGACAGTGGATCTCTTTCCATTTGAAGAGACGGACCAGGTCCCGCAGTGTGTACCTCTGGGAAGCTCAAGGGCATGGACATGCTGGAGCCCAAGGCTCTGTCTTGGCCATGGAGGCACCCTCTCCTTTGCTTCCCATTGGAGCTGCTGCTTTCGCTGTGTCACCCATGCCGGCCGGAGACTGTGAGCACACAGTCACACACATACTCACACATGAACACACCCACCCCTGTCCCCTGCCATCTCAGCCTTTTATTTATTTTTTTAAACAAAAGGTAATATATGTGCGTGTCAAAAACAGATCAAGCTCTACTGTGAGATGTAATCCTCCTTCTCTCACCTGTCCCTCTCTACTGTCCCTCTCCCCGATCCCTCTCTTCCCTGCCACCAGCCACCTCCCTAGAAGCCACCACTCCTGCCACTACCCCATCAAGAGATTCAGGTTATGAACCCGTGAGAATAGGTGGGCCTTTTGTACTTCCTTGACCAATATGCTATAGCAGAGGTGTTGCTAAGTGACTTCTGAAGCTAGGTCATAAAAAATGCAGTGCAATCCCACCTTGTTCCATTGGGATGTTCCCTCCTGGAGCCCAGCCGCCATGCTGTGAGAAAGCCTGGTCACCCCAGGGAGAGCCTTACATGAAGAGGAACCAAGGCCCACAGCCCTGGCAGGATTGTTCACTCACAAGCACACCCACCTGCCAGCCGCAGGGGTGAGTCATCTCAAAAGTGGATCCTCCTGTGTGGAACCCCCCTGCACTGTTGGTGGAAATGCAAATCGGTGCAGCTGTTATGGAAAACAGTACAGCGGTTCCTCAAAAAAATTAAAAATAGAATTACCTTATGACCCAGCAATCCCACTTTGGGGTATTTATCCAAAGACATCCAAAACACTAATTAGCAAAGACATATGCTCCCCTACACTTAATGCAGCATTATTTACAATAGCTGAGATACTGAAGCAACCGAAGTGGTCATCGATAGGTGGATGAATGGATAAAGATGTGTATATGAATATTACTCTGCCCTAAAAAGAAGGAAGTCTTGCCATTTTTGACAACATGATGGACATAGAAATGTACTATGCTAAGTGAAATAAGTCAGACAGAGAAAGACAAATACCATATAGTTTCATGTATATGTGGAATCTAAAAAACCAAGTAAACAAATGAACACAACAGAAACAAGCTCATAGATGCAGAGAACATTTTGATGGCTGCCAAATGGAAGGGATTTGGGAGGGTGGATGAAAAGGGGGCAGGGATTAAGATGTACAAATTGCCAATTATTTAAAAAGTCACAGGGATGTAATGTACAGCATAGGGAATATAGTCAATAATATTGGAATAACTATTTATAGTGTCAGATGGTACCAGGCTTATGGGGTTGATCACTTCAGAAGTTATATAAATGTCTAACCACTATATTGTACACCTGAAACAACATAATATTGTATGTCAAATGTAATTTTAAAATATTTTTAAAGCATTAAAAGATAAAGAAAGAAAAAAAGCTCCTGTCCCCAACAAAGTCAAGCCATTACTGCTGAACTCTGCCCTACTTAGAGGTTCATCAGCAAATCAATTGCTGTTATTTTAAGCTGCTAAGATTGTGGGTAGTGTGTTACACAGCAATAGATAACTTACATACTGTACTAGAGGCCCAGTGCACAAAATTTGTGCACTTGGGGAGGTGGGGGGGTCCCTCAGTCTGGCGCCCTCTTGCAGTCCAGAAGCCCTTGGGGGATGTCCAACTAATGGCTTAAAATGTACAAATTGCCAATTATTTAAAAAACAGCCTGGTGCTCAGTTGTTTGGTCATCCCTCACTAACACCCCTGCCAGCCTTGTCGCCCCACTCAGCCTGTTCAGTCGTCCGTTCGGTCATCCATTCAGTTGCGATGGCCCCTGGCTCTTTATATGTAGAGAGGATTTTTTAAAAATATATATATTTTATTGATTTTTTTACAGAGAGTAAGGGAGAGGGATAGAGAGTTAGAAACATTGATGAGAGAGAAGCATCAATCAGCTGCCTCCTGCACACCTCCCACTGGGGATGTGCCAGCAACCAAGGTACATGCCCTTGACCAGAATCGAACCTGGGACCCTTCAGTCCTCAGCCCGATGCTCTATCCAGTGAGCCAAACTGGCCAGGGCTATAGAGAGGATTTTTAACAAGCCTCTCAGATTGTTCTGTCAGAAGTGATCAGAAGTTGGCACTTTATTGGAGTAGGTTGCCCTTTGCTGTCTCTGTGGCCTTGGATGGCTCTTCATGAACCATCCCCATCCACCACAGGGCCGATTTCCTGTTGCTAAGCATCAAAGCCACCTTAGCAGGAGACCTGGGCCTCTTCTGCACATACATATTTGCATCAACATCTTCTCCAGGGATGCCTGGAGATCTCCCCACTTCTGGGTAAGCAAAGCCAATTTTCCATCCATATTTGCAGAAGTATTTGTTAATAAGCAAGAAACAGCCTTGCAAAATCTTAGGTAAATAACACAAGTCCAAGAACAACACTCCCATACCAGGAGCCACACGATGCAAGCAATGACAGATCTCTGGGGACTGCTCAGACTTTCTCTCAAACTCAGCAAGGCACTGGCTAAAGCAGTGTGGCCACTGCCACTCTCAGCAGAGCAGGAAGCAAAAGATGGGGGAGGGCACCATGATTAAACTCGAGGACTTGAGTTTGAATCCTGACTCTGTGACTTACTGGCTGTGTGTCTTTGGGAAAATTGCTTCACCTCTCTGAATTTCAGTATTCCACTATGCAAAGTGAGAAAAATAGTAACGTCCTCATTTGGATCCCGATTAAGATAATGTGTGAGAGTCACTTGGCAGAGAGAGGAACTTAGTACATACTCAGTAAATAATAAGAGTTACTGTGTCTTACATATGTGATTATTATAGATAGAAGAAGAAAAAAAGGCAGATTGGAGAGGCAGAGGAGGCCCTGGGATGGAGGTCAGGCAACCTGGATTCCTCTGTGGGTTTTGATGCTCACTTGCTCAGATACCTGAGGCAAGGTGGTTGACAACACTGGACTTCAGTTGTTAAGTGAGGAGGAAGGACTGGGAGGCGCACTAAACACCTAAATGCACTCTAGTTCTCTCCTCCTTTGGACTGCTGAGGGTAGCCTATTGACTAATATGTCAGACACCCTTTTAGCAATAGATGGCAGAAACAATCTCAAGCTACTTGAGCCAAAAAAGGAGAAATGGTTGGCTCAGAGAAGCCAAAAATGGGTTGAAGAGACGAGCTTTGAAACGCAGTCAGATCCCGAGAACAGCTGGAACCTGGGTCTCACACGTCTGTCTCCCTCTCACTTGTTCAACACATTCACCCTCCCTCCCCAAACTATCTTCCTCTACAGTCAGGGCACATTCGTATCAACACTCCCTGCTTCCAGTTTGGACTTAAACCCACAGGAAAGAATGACTGACCACCCTGCCTTCCCAAGTCCAACATCCCAGTGCAGTGATTGACCGGCCCAACCTGGGTCAGCTGCTGACACCTTGACTGGTAAACCGTGGCTTTGGGTCCTGTGAGAACACCGAAGCTCTCCTGGGAACCATCTGCTACCTACCCAGCCCGTGTGCACACCTGAATGTGCAACTCCTGCTGTTTGCCTAGAGGGGAGCTCTTATATCCATGGTTACGTTTCAAAGTGCTCCCACTCCTATCCTCATATAGTCCTTATAACAACCTCACGTGGAAGTAGAACTGACATCATTAAATGTGTTATCATATGGGACACACCTGGGCTCAGGGAAGCTAGGTGCCATGGCCAAAGACACACAGCCTGCCCTTGGCAGAGGCAAATCTAGCTAAAGAATCACGTACCTGAACACTCTTTCCCAAAATGCACTGGGGACATTGCCTGATCTTTCCAGAACGCTCATGAACGAACACCCAAGAATTGAATAGTGGTGAATCCCATGTGTCCCTTACCCTGGCAGCTGTGGAGCTCCCCTGAGGGTTGCTTTCTGTGTCAGATGTCTCCTTGCCTGTAAATAGCAAACCCAGGGACTGTCAGGTCCAGAGGAAGAAAATCACAAGCTTCCTAGGGCCCTTCCAAACTACTAAGACTGGGAGAAAGGAAAGCAGGAGAAAACTCTGGAGATGCCCAGAACAGCTTCAAGCTCTGGCAGAAGAACAGATTTCATCATTGCAGGCCCACCCCATCACCTCCCTCCAGACCTCTTACTGGGCATGATGGGGACTCTGCTTCTGGTTGTCATTTCGCATCCCCAAGGGGAGTTGGTTGCCCTACCTTCCTTCTTAGTTTGCAGCCTCTCCTTCAAATCTTTTAATACCGCATAGCAGTCAAACTTGCTGGCTTCAGAGCTGGTCTACCTGACGATGAGGCCTTGGCAAGTTATTTTCCTTGTGTGCCACATTTATGCCACTTATATAATCTATCTACACTAATAAAAGAGAAAGATGCAAATTGACTGTACCTTCGCAAAGCCCACCAGCCAATCAGGCATGAGTATGCAAATTAACAAAACAAAGCTGGCAGGTTAATTTGCATACACAGCCACCCAGTGGCTGGGGGCGGGGTGGGACGCTTGTGTCGTCACCGTGGCTATGACGAAGGCATTCTGCACTGCTCCAGTCACTCTGGGCCTCTGGGCAGTGTGGGAAGGTAGAAAGGCAGCTCCGGGCTGGAGTGAAGGCAGTGCCGGCAGCTAGGGGAAGGAAGGCCCATTCTTGCATGAATCTTCATGCATCGGGCATCTAGTATATATATAAAAAGCCAGCAACGAGATGCCAGAATGACCAGTTGCTATGATGCCCACTGAGGCCAGCAAACCAGGCACATGGGGTGCGGGGCGGCCAGCCAACCTCCTGCAGCCCCTCCCCCTTGCTGGCCCCACCCCAGATTAACCCCCTACCCCAACCAGGGGCAGGGCCAGCCGGCCCACTGCCCACAGCCCCTCCTCACAGCCAGCCCCACCCTCAGTCAGCCCCCATCACCCTGATGGGCCTGCGGTCCCTCCTGCCATCCAGCTCCACCCCATTCGGCCCCCTACACACCAATCAGGGTGGGGCTGGCCAGCCAACCTCTCATGGCCCCTTCCCTGGCCACTGACCCCCGATTGACACCCCCCCCCCCATTCAGGGACATGGCTGCACAGCCCCTTCCCATGGCTGGCCCTGCCCCCAATTGCCTCCCCACCCCAATTAGGGGCAGGGCCCACTGGCCAATTGCCCAAGGCCCCTCCCCCCAGCCGGCCTGGCCCTGATCCATCCGATTGGGGCCCAGCCAGACCCCACCCATGCATGAATTTGTGCACTGGTCCTCTAGTGGGATTGATAAAAACAGTATGTATGACATGGGTTTATTGTGAGAATTAAATAAGATATTACAAATAAAGTGCTCAGTACCATGCCTGGCGGGTGGAAATTGGAGTTATCATTATTACTTACACAGTTGGGAGAGTCGATAATAACTACAGAGGAGAGTATTTTTTATCATTTTCTTATTAAGAAAGTATGCATGGCACTGGCCAGTGTTCTTGATGGTTAGAGCATTGGCAGGCACACCAAAGGGTCTCAGGTTTGAGTCCCAGTCAAGGGCATGTACCTGGGTTGCAGGTTTACCCCCTGCCCCCAGTCAGGGCAAGTGAGGGAGACAACCAATGTGCCTCTCTCATATCGATGTTTCTCTCTCTCTTTCTCTCTCTCTTTCCCTTCCTTCTTTCCTCCCTCCCTACCTCTCTCCCTCCCTCTCTCCTTTCCACTCTCTGAAAGGCAATGGAAAAAATATCCTCCCACTTGGGGATTTAAAAAAGAAGAAGAAAAGAAAGCAGTGCATGCCCTGACCAGTGTGGCTCAGTTGGTTGGAGCATCGTCCTGTGCACTGAAAGGTGGCAGGTTCAATTCCTGGTCAGGGCACATACCCAGGTTTTGGTTCAATCCCTGGTCGGTGTGTGTGGGAGGCAACCAATCAATGTTTCTCTCTTGCATTGATGTTTCTCACATCCATGTTTCTCTCTCTCTCTCTCTCTCTCTGTCTCTTTCTCCCTTCCTCTCTCTAAAATCAATAAAATATTTTTTTAATTAAAGAAAAGAAATCTGTGCAACCACACAGAAAAGGCAAACACAGAAGATGCACTCCTCAGAGGGATAACTCATATGGTCTGTTGGAGGCATCAATTTGATGGATAAAAAGGCCAGGCTGTGTTGGCCTCAATTTAAAGAGATTTAAGAGACATTACACCCAAATGTAATGTATGGTCCGTAATTAGATCCCGGTTATAGCAAACCTGTTGAAAAAAAATTGTTTGAAGGACAGTTGGGGGCATTTGCATACGGACTATGTGCTAGATAACAGTAAGGAATTACTCCTAATTTTGTTAGATGTGATCATGGTGTTGTGATCAGGCAGGAAAATATCCTTATTGCTTTATTTATAAATACATACTGAAATATTTAGGGATAAAATGGCATGGCGTGAGTAACTTTAAAATAGTTCACCCAAAAGGAAAAAAAAAAAAATGAAGCAAGTAGGCAAAATGTCAACAATCACTAAATCTACATGATGAGTTTATTGGTTTCATAATATGGGTGTCTCTATTTTTATGTATGTTGGGCAATTCTCATAATAAACATGACATGCTTATTATAAAAAATTAAAGCTACAGAAAGTATTCTGAAGAAAATAAAAGAATTCCACCACCCAGAAAAACATCACCAATCGTGTTTGATGTATGTCTGTCCTGTTTTTGTCGGTTTGAACATCACTGCAACCATAAAGCCCATGAAATTCTGCAGCCTGCTTTTTAAAAACTCATCATAAGCATTTTTCCTTGTTATTAAAATGTCTTTAAACAACATTTCTAATGCTGAAGAATATTCCTTTGAGGAGATGAACCAGGAAACCTTTAAGTTCCTCCACCACAAAGTTGCAAGTCTCATTAAAATGATGGTGATGATGGCTTATATTCAGTGAGCGCTTATGACGTGCCTGGAGCTTGAGCAGCCACCCTCTCTTTCCATCTTTGCGGCCTGTGAAGTAGCTACTATTATTATCAACTCCATTTCACGGGAGAAGGAACAGACAGAGAAATAAGTGACAGGGTTATACAGCTAGGAAGCAGACTCATGCTCAGAAGTACAAATGTAAGCTCATACCTTTAATTCATTTGTTCATTCACCAAACAGGGGTAGAACACCTGCCCGGGGTCAGGTGCTGAGCTGAGTTGTGGCTCACACTATATGAGCTGCACGGAACTGCTAACAATTTTAATTCATCAGACTGGAGGTTGCAAGAGTGGTGATTCCTGGGGCCTGAGTTTACAGCACCTGCATTCCCTCTCCACAGCAGATAAATAAGCCAAATTTCAGACTTCCAGGAATGATCTTCCTGTCCTAGGAAGAAGGACCCTGGCAGCAGAGACAGTGGGGGTGGGGGATAATTCATTATTGACAATTAATGATGCCAGAAACCTTTTAATATTCATATTATTTATTCTTAGCCCAGGCTGCCTGCATCAACACTAACAGTTTATTGTTAATGAGACTGGGAGCATTTTTAAATCAAGTTAATTGACATTTTTATGGTGTTCAGCAGGCCCTAAACACAGGCTTTTTAGCTGGGGAGCTGAATGTGAGCCATGGGAAGGGATGGGGCCCCATCGAGCCCAGTGCAAAAGGAGGTCATTGAAGAGCAGTCGGATAGGGAAGGAGCCTCTTGGGTCCCCACAGTTCCTTCCTGTTCCTCTACTCTATTCCCATCACAGCTACACTGCCCCTCCCCACCCAGCCCCGGAGCTTCCAACTAGCTCTGCAACCTTGGGCATGTTCAGTGCCTCATTTTCCCCATCTGTAAAATGGGAATAGTAATAGAATGGAAATTTCTTCCTCACAGGGTTGTTATGAGGGTAAAGTGAGTTAATTTATGGAGAGAACTAAGAACCGCACCTGATACTTTGCTGATATTAGTATTGCTATTGTTCATAAAATGAATATTATAAGATTTACATGGTAAATTTTAACACAAAGATTCTCAATTACCTCCCATAAAAAGATTTTTAGATGCCCACCTTACTGAAGTCAGTACTGGCCATGTGACTTGTTTTGGCCACTCATATGCAGGTGGAGCTAGCACCTGACACTTCCCAGCAGATTCAACAGCCAACACATTATTCGCTATGTCTCTTTCCCCCGCTCTGGCATGAGACTGGCAATGTTCCACTCAGAGTTTCTTCCATTTGCCAGTCCCCAGAGTGAAAGTGACACAGAGCAGAACCACTGCCAACCCACGATAGACAGGCAATGTGAGGGAGAAATAAACTTTTGAGGGTGGAGGCCATGGAGTTTTGGGCATAATTTGTTACTGCAGCAAAACCTAGCCTATCGTAACTGACATGGAACTTTGCCTTGTGACGCCCTCAGTCTAATGGGGAAGACATAGTAACAGATAAGGTCTGTGGGAATAGAGAGCAAAGGGGCTGTGGAAATCCCAGAGAGGAACTTCCAATCTCTCCAGGAAGGACTGGATGGGAAGGGTCCTCTAAACCTTCCTTCCAATTTGAGCTGGGAGGAAGAATTACCCAACAGGGTAGATATTGACTAACATTTATTGATTGCTCTAGGACGAGGTAGTCTCAACATATTTCCTCATTTAATCTTCAAAGCAGTCCTAGGAAGTAGTTGTTATTGTTATTATGATCATTCCCATTTTGATATGGGGGTCCTGAAACTTAAAGTTTAACCAAATTGCCCCAAGCCCCATATGAGAAGATTCAGACCTAGGCAGAGTGCACATACTTTCCACCACAGTATACGGTCCCCTGGATAGGTCCTCACCTTCCACGTGCCTCTGAATCCCTGGGGGCATGGGGGAGTGGCCTCATTGAAATGAAAACCTGGCAGCATAAGCAGAACAATCAGATGTCCTCCATGACCTCTGCCTCCCAATGTTATGAGCTGTACAATCTCTTCTCCTGAGGGCAACCTGAGTCTGGGACTTGCTTCTAATCAATACAACCCGGTACCTATAACCAGGTATCTAATGTTATCTAGAAAGTAGGGAAGTAAGGCTAAAGCTGTAACTGATGAAGACGTAACAGTCACTAGCCAGGATTGGGGCTGTTTGGTCACTGTTATGGCTTGGACACCACTCCTGTTTTGCCTGTGCTCAGACATAATTGCAAAGGGGTCTTGCTTTGTCTTGATCCATCACCGTCACAGCGACCTTGTCAGATGTTGTGACATAGGAACTTGTTTGTACTCAATAGGAGAACACCAGGGCCAGGCTGTGAGCACCAGGCCAGCTCCCAGATGTCAGGGATGGCTTTTCTCTTTCTCAGAAAGGCTCAAGGCCAAGAAGAGAGTGAGGAAGACCTGGAGAAGAAGGCAGGAGCCAGCTGCCTAAAGGCTGTCCCCCTGCACTTGTTAAACAGACAAGGACTAGCTGGTTGGAGGACTCTCGCCCCCCCACCTGGTGGGGTGGCAGGATCTCTCCTTTCTTCTCATCTCCCCACTGCTGGAGGTGGGCATCACTAGGGCTCAGCTGGAAGCATTACAACCATGTTGTTGCCCTAAGCCAATGGGGACCCACCTTAGAAATTTAACTATCAACCAACCAGCTGGCTTGTAGATCTCTCCTTCCCCCAAACCCACAGACTTGGTCTTCCTTCCTTCCTTCCTTCCTTCCTTCCTTCCTTCCTTCCTTCCTTCCTTCAGAACAGAAAAAAAGACCAATGATTCTATCAACCAGATTGTTTTCAATAGAATCACTTTTCCCCAAATCATATGCTTCTATCTTCTGCCTGCACTGCCTTCTTTCTTCTCCCTCCCATGCCTGCCTGAGAAAATCCGAACTATCCTTTGACGTTCATCTCTGAAGCCTCCTCCTCCAAGAGAATTTCTAGATCCACCCTGACCCCTAATGGGACCAGTCTCCCACAAAACCCTTTGGCCAGAACCATTTTATACTAAAAAGTGCTTCATGACGGGAGAAGGGTCTGATGGTCTTGATACTGAAAAGACGGACAGTCTATACCAATGAGAAGAGAGGAAGGGCCCAAAGGGATCACTGAGAGCTGGAAACATTGCTTCCTCATCACTAGGCAGAGATTTGACTATCCTGGGAAGCTCAGGAACTCCACGAGGGAACCTGCCCACCAAGCAGAGGCCAAGTGAACTGGGTGGAGGAGCCACCCACCTGTGGGTAGTCATGAGTTGGAAGATAAGACTCAGAGTTTAAGGGAAGAGATTCACTGCACATTCTTATCGGCTACTAAGCATCTAGTCATAAGGATTGTTATTCTTAGCCCTCTCTCAGGCAGAGTTCAGTTCATTATATTTGGGAATCGTGGTGGTTGTAGGATCGAGTTCCTTGTCTACCAGGGCTCCAGGCAAGCCACCAGACAAGCTCAGGTCCTCCTCTTGAAAATAGAGACATTCCCCTGAGGTCTGGGACTCCCCAACATACTTTTAACAAGCTCCTTTTCAGATTAATTAGCCCAAGTTGGATTTTGTTAAGAACTCTAATAGGTACACCCACAATCCACCTTCTCAGGAGTGATCCTTGTTAACTCCGTGGGGTTCAGACTTCCAAATCTTTTTCTGGTCATTTATGAATTAATACTTTTTCAAAAGAAATGGAACTGCATTTTATGTAATGTTGTATAACCTACCACAATTTATGTGAACAATGCGCCAATTGTTTGAAGTGTTAAGCTTTTTCTTACTAATCCTCTATTTTTGAACAATTTGATTGTTCCAACTAATCCTTGATTGTTTCCAGTGCTCATACACAGTAGAGCTATTTGACTGATAATGGATGACAAAGGAAAGAAAGCACCTCCCCAACCCCCCAGTTCTTTAAGGCAGACAAAATAGTAATAGCTAACCATCAGGCTTTGAGTTCTTAACATGCATCATCTCATATAATCCCCACCAAAATCCAGGAGTATGGGGGGTGAGAGGTGGGTCATTTTCTCCATTTTCCATACAGGGAGGCCTAGGATAGGTCCAGTGCTTGCCCATGGACACATCGTCTGTGAGTACCAGGACCAGCATTCAAACCTGTATATTCTGACAAGAAGCCCTTGGCACGCTGCAGCAGGCAGAATCCACATCTCTTTTGGATGCTCAGAAACATCGATATAGGAATAGCTCTTCCGCAGCCCTGACCCCTCCAACGCTGGTTTCAAATACCTGATAAGGTCTGACTAGGTACATCTCTCAATTTTTTACCACCCCTGCCATTCCCTCCTCCTCTCCCGGACTAACTCAGTAGCAGATAGCTGACACTAGGAATATGTACCACCTCTTCTTTGTCTAAAACCCATTGCTAATCAATCATGCTCTTTTTCTGATGGGTCTGAACTGATCCTCAGAATCTTTCTTAATACAGTACTCCAAGCACCCTCCACCAATCAGTCAGAGTTGTCATGTGAGATAAAGCCTCTTTACAATGTTTTCTCTAGACTGTGCATTTTTCCAGAGCAGGAACTGTACATTATTCAACCCTTTGATAAAATTTTTAAAAATAATATCAGCAACAGCTAACATTTTTGGGGCTTTTAAATGCTTCAGGCACGATGCTTAGTAGGTTATATGTATTCTATCTACCCTTTAATCCTTACAAGGAAGATATTTATATTGCCCCTTTCTCAGATGAGGAAAGTGAGGCACAGAGAGTTTACCAGCGGTTCTCAACCTGTGGGTCGCGACCCCTTTGGGGGTCGAATGACCCTTTCACAGGTGTCGCCTAAGACCATCGGAAAACACATATATAATTACATATTGTTTTTGTGATTAATCACTATGCTTTAATTATGTTCAATTTGTAACAATGAAATTGGGGGTCACCACAACATGAGGAACTGTATTAAAGGGTCGAGGCATTAGGAAGATTGAGAACCACTGGTTTAGACAATGCATGGAAGTTTGAACTGTTAATACATGGTGGAGAAAAGACTGCAACCTATGGAGCTGGACTAACAGAACACACTCTAACCACCAAGCACAAGGCCCCTGCCCCCTTCCAATCTGTGTCCCCCGGCTCCACGCACTGTGTGGCAGGTGGTAAGTACATAACCAGCATTTCATAAATGAATGAATGGGAACATGAATGAATGAAGTGGCTCCAGCTCTGGCTCAAAGGTGGAAAGGAGAAGTGAGACCAGCCTGTCTCTCTAGGAGGCTGGGCTCTGAGAGATGGTTTCTGACTCAGACCCAGCTCTCAAACACGGCAGGAAGAACTGCCTCCCTGCTTCTTAGCCTGAGACTCAAACCTTCCAAGATTATAATTATCTCTCTTGCTCTGCCCGCACGGCTCTGCTTCTCCAAGGAGCCACTGATCATGGCCCGGGGGCTCCAGAGGAGAGGGGGTGAGTGGGAGCAGGCAGAAGGGAGGGCCTCAGGGGTTTTCTTAGTCAGAGAGTAGAAGGAGGAACAAGGGAGGAAGCTACAGCCCTGGGTGGGGAATGGAAGCCATGGAAGGAAGGAGTCACAGGTAGCGAGCATGCGCAGCAGAGAACAGGGGTTCAGTGAGTGTGGCCCTGCTGTGCCCCTGAAAAGTGGTGGGGTCTTAGATGCTTCATTTCTTCCACCTAAGCCTCCACTGGCCCACCCGAGAGTGGCAGAGGAACGAGATCATCTCAGACGTCCCCTGAGCAAAATGTTCTCTAACTGGTGCATCTCTTGTAAAGGAAAGGAGGTGGCACTGCCCTCGATCCATCCCCAACCTCACTCTCAGCTTGGATCCAGACTGGCACTTTGATGCAGACTTCCCTCTGCCCCCATCCTAATTTTCACCACCCAGTGCTTATGTCACAGTTACCCAGAGCATTAGTCATTTCCCAGTTCCTCCCCCGACCACGCTCATGCAGGGAGGACATAGAGTCTGACACCGTACATTATTTGGGCAGATATTTTAATATCAATCCATCATTTGTTACGCACTCTTGCCTTTGTTTCTGGACTTATGGCTACCCTATAACTCAGTGGTTCTCAACCTTCCTAATGCCGCGACCCTTTAATACAGTTCCTCATGTTGTGGTGACCCCCAATTTCATTGTTACAAATTGAACATAATTAAAGCATAGTGATTAATCACAAAAACAATATGTAATTATATGTGTGTTTTCCGATGGCCTTAGGCAACCCCTGTGAAAGGGTCATTCGACCCCCAAAGGGGTCGCGACCCACAGGTTGAGAACCACTGCTATAACAGCTAGTGAGGAATTCTTTTGAGTTTTGCAATCAAACAGGCTGCGCTTGAAACCTAGTTCCCATGTTTACCACCTGTGTGGCTTTGAGTAAATCCCTACTTCCCGGAGCCTCCGTTTCCTCACCTGTCCAACGGGTTGGACAGCTGCAGAGGTAACAGGCACATGATACTCAGTGTACAGTAACGATTGCTGTTGCTTCGATTTTCGCTTTTCCAAGTGCTGAGAATTGCCTCCACGTCCCTCCATGTTTCTGAATCAGGGTTTTTTTCAGGACCTTGAAAGCTCACTCAGATGGCCTCCACGCACCTGGAGATGGCGGCCTGGAGTGGCAGAGGAGTTACACCTCAGGGATCAACGCCCAGCCTCTCGTGCCCTGGTGGGACAATTCTGCAGGGCCCCAGAGGCACCAAGGCCAGTTGCCCACAGCTCAATAATCCACCTTTTATTGGCATCCTCCCTCCCAAGACACACCCTGCCTGTTCCCTCTCTTTTGCCCCGTGGAGTCTTCTTCCACATAAAACACCTGCACCCACGTCCTCGTCTCAGGATCTGTTTTCGGAGGAGCTTGACCCAGGACATACACCTACAGTGGCATCACCTCGGTCCCCGCTCCGGGATACCAGGCTGACTTGGCCCTGCGTCTCCTGCTCTGTCCAACATCTGTGTGGACATCTGCATGTTTGACCCCCATTACATTCCACTGTGACAGGGCGTTTATGAGCTCACTCCCCTCTCAGCTCCAAGACAGCACTCCTGTCACCTGAGCGCCTGCTGGCTCAGGGTACCCCTTATTTTATTGCGGTTGTGATGGTTGCTATCAATAAGCACATGGGCTGTAGTGGCCTCGGCATTGAAATTCTGCTTTTCTAGAAGGTAAGGTAGGGCTGTGTAGGAAAAAACACAGTTGAGAGTTAACTTCATTACCTGATTCTTAACTATTACCTGTAAGTTCAATAAAGAAATAGTTGCATGGATAATGATATATTCACTTAATAAGCTACTCTGCACTCATTTACAATTTTAAAGTATATTATTAAATGATTTTTGCTGAGCACTTATTATATACCTCATGCTGGGATAAAAAGCTTTTACACGCATTATGTCATTTAATCCCACAATAGTCTTATAGTACATGTACTGGTATTATTGCCATTAACATTATTACTAGAGGCCCAGTGCACGAAATTCGTGCACTGGGGGGGGGGGGGGATGTCCCACTGACCCTTGGGAGATGTCCCACTGTCTCATCAGTTAGATATCATTAACACTGCTGTGGAGGCAGGAGAGGCTCCCACCACTGCTGCTGCACTCGCCAGCCATGAGCCTGGCTTCTGGCTGAGCAGCACTCCCCTGTGGGAGTGCACTGACAACCAAGGGGCAGCTCCTGCATTGAGCATCTGTCCCTGGTGGTCAGTGCACGTCATAGCAACCAGTCATTCTGCTGTCAGGCTGAATGTGAGAGGGCACAAGCCAGGATGAGGGATCCCACCAGTGCACGAGCAGAGCTGGGGAGGGACATGGGAGGTTGGCCAGCTGGCGCGGGACCGCAGGAGGGCTCCAGGATGTGGTCTGGCCCATCTCGCTCAGACCCCAGCAGCCAGCTAACCTACCGGTCAGAGCATCTGCCCCCTGGTGGTCAGTGCATGTCATAGAGACTGGTCGACTGGTCAACTGTCTGTCCCCTGGTGGTCAGTGCACATCATAGCAAGCAGTTGAGCGGCCTTAGCATATTATTAGCATATTACGCTTTGATTGGTTGAACAGCCGCCTGGACGATCAGACACTTAGCATATTGGGCTTTTATTATATAAGATTATCCCCATTTTTCTAATGAAGAAATTGAGCCTTTCTTTTATAAAACTGTAACTAATGCTCATAATGTAATATTGAGGTAAAGAGTAAGATATAAATTAAAAAGCTGTGGTACATTTACACAATGGAACACTATACAGCTGTAAAAAAGAAGGATCTCTTACTCTTTGAGACAGCATGGATGGACCTGGAGAATATTATGCTAAGTAAAATAAGCCAGTCAGAGAAATACAAATATCACATGATTTCACTTATACGTGGAATCTAAGGAACAAAATAAACTGATGAACAAGATAGGACCACAGACAGTGAAGCATGGAATAGACTGACAGATTTCAGAGGGAAGGCAGGAAGGAGAGCAGGAAGAGTTTAACCAGAGAACTTGTAAGCATATATGCATAGTCCATGGACACAGACAATAGACAGGTGAAGGCCTGGAGGCGGGGGTGGGGGCAGGAAAATGGGTGGAGGGAGGAAAATGGGAGGACATCTGTAATTCTCTCCACAATAAAATAAATTAATTTTAAAAAAAGAGTAGGATATAAAATGGTTTATTCAATATATGTCAATGATGTATCAAGAGCTGTGCTATTGAGCCCATGGCACTAGGGAGAGGTCATCCTTATTTACATGGGTTTTACAGTCAAGTAAGGGAGACAGAGAATTAACAAATAAACATTCAAATAAATATGCAACTTCAGATCCATACAAGGGAAACCAGTTGTTGTGAGAGAAGAAATGGTGTTGAAACCTGCAGGCGATCAGAGGCCAAGAGTAAGTGACAGTTGCTAAGGGACTGACATTTAGGCTGAGACCTGAAGGAGGACAGGACTGACCCAGATAAAGAGCAAGGGAAAGGCATTCCAGTTGGAGGGAACAGCACGTGCAAAGGCCCTGAGGAGGGCCTGCTTGATAACAGAAGATGACAGGGAGCCAGTGTGGCTGGAAGACAGCGGGTGTGGAGGAGAGTGGTGGAAGATGAGGGGTTTGGATCTTATTCCAGGTATGATGTCATCAATTGGGTTCCCCAGAAGCGGAGCCTGAAATGGGGGTTTCGTACAGGTGTTTATTTGGGAGGTGATTGCAGAAAGTAGGAGGAACGAGGTTGTGGAAGATTTGAAGGGAAAGCCACATACACAGTCATTGGGGGTAAGAGATGACCACTGTGGGTAACAGTGCTCAGTGCTGCTAGACTTCGGAGAAGCGAGCCGGAAGCCCCTCAGAGATCTTTTTCTGAAGGAGGGGGTGTAGCACACTCATCCGCTGATGGCCTTTCCCCGACAGCCAGGGAAAGCTATGCCCCTTTGCACTTCGGCACTGGTTCTGGCTGCATCCAAGAAGGCCCCAGGGCAGAAAGCAGGCTGGATGCACTCTTGAATGAGCAGCTGTGGGCAAGAGTGGCCTCAGCTCAGAGGAGGACCATGGGGTTAAGAGGCAGACACAGGGACCTCCAATGCCAATGGGAAGTCTTTCAGCAGGAGAGGCCCAGCTGATATGCAAGTTCCAGGGCATCTGCCCAGCTGAGCCCACAAAGGAGACAAGCAGAACCTTACGTGCATTAAGCACCTACCTACTCTATGCACCACTACTGGGAGCTTCATATACATTATCTTAAATTTTTCATAATAGGAATGATTACCCCCATCTTACAGATGCGGAAATTGAGGCTAGGAGGAAAAATAATTTGCAGGACATCTCACAGACAGGGAGCCCCTTACCAGCCCCCACTGCTCTTGTCTAAGTCTCTAGGGAGACGGGGGGGGGGGGGGGGGGAGGGGGCCCTGCCACTATGCTCTTGTCTGGGGGGGCTGTACTTCCCATGGGTTCTCCCAGCTCAGATGGCACTGAGAAGCCAGCCCTCCAGAGCCCCCAGGGCCCTGCGTTCTGACTTTCTGCCCCTGCGGGTGTTTGCCTCCCCCACACGCAGAACTGTGCCGCCACTAAGACTAATTATAAATGCCGGGTATTTATAGTGAGTTTCTCCACCCAGTGCTTCCAGCACCTCGAGGGAACTATTTACAGCATCCTCCCAGCACCTCGGAGAGAAAGACAGCGCCCAGGAGGGAAACTGAGGGGAATCAGAAGTGGTGACGTCTCAGGAGTAAGGACCCTCAGGCGAGGAGGGGCCTTGCAGGGTTTCCTCTGAGCAAACACTAGGATTTGACAGGACAGCTGTAGGGCCAGAGGGATGCGGGAGAAAACCTATGCCTGCACACTTGCCCACAGCTATGACCGGGCCATTTCCAAGCGTCAGCCCATTTCATCTCTGAGCCTTGATTTTCTCATCTGTAAAATGGGGTTATAGCAGGGCTGCCTCCTAGGCTTGTGACATTTAAATGAGTTAAACAGATAAAGAACAGAAGCTGGCAAGGAATAACCCTCAATAAAACTCCTTTTTTCTTATTATCATCATTCTCATCCTTACAAATAACCCAATAAAGCAAGTGAGCATTAGGCATTGGGTTTTAACTTCAAAAAATTAATAATAATAATTAAGGTTCCCAATTGTTTCCTCCGTAATGTATGACTGTGCTTCAAGGCTATTTAGGAACCAGATTAACATAGGCAAAGGCAGGTGGTTTCTTGATGCCTCCACTCAGGCCAGAGGAAAAAGAAAAGGAAAAAGGAGATGAGCAGGGGACACACGGAGACTTATTTTTTGTTCGATGCTGATGGTCAAAGGGCAGTGGCCCACACAGCACGTGACGAGTGAATTGGTAGAAACAGGAAATCAGGACAAGACCTTTGCAGCTGCCACACACCTCTGACTCCCGCCTTGTAACGGGGACCAAGCCAAGAGCTACTGGTGGGTCATCCAAGGTGTCAGCTGTCAGCTGGGTTCCAGTGACTAGACCACAGCGCTCTGGAGGTCCTTCCAAAAACTGCAAAATGGGGTAGTTATGTCCCACTTTGCCAAGACACAGTGAGGACCGAACGGAACAACGTATGCAAAGTTCCTGGTGCATGGTGGGTTTTCCAAAAATCGTCACCATTATCAAAGCCCTGAGTTTTCATTATTATTTCGTTCCTACCCAACTTTTACTATTTTTATATATTAAAACTACAACATGCTTGGCATTTAAAATAGTCTAAACCCTCTGCTAAAATAATAATAATTTAAACCCTAAAGATGGATAGAGGCGGAAAAAAATGGCTCCTCACTCCACCCAAATTGTCGTCGTTGATAAGGTTGGGACTGTTTTTGTTTCTTGATAGAGCAGAAATCCTCAATCCATAAAGTGCAGAGTGTGAATCCTCTCCTGGGACAGCCCATGTCCCTCTGCATTACCCCGGACAAGTCACTTTCCTTCTTGGGGAAACATCCTCTTCTGCACAGGGAGGAGGCTAGACAAGACCCGCTGTTCCCAGACGTTGCCTCACATTAAAATGACCTGGGAGATTTGAACAATCCCGACAGCCAGGCCAATGAATCAGGTAGGACTCAGACATCCTTGTGTTTGCTAAACTCTAGGTTGTTGCAAGGATCAGCCACGTTGCAGGGGCTTACCCAGGCCTTCTCAAACTTCAGCGTGCATACAAATTGTCCTTGGCCTGCGCTCAGAGGCACGCTCTGGTCCATAGGTCTGTGGTGGGGCCTGAGGTTCTGAATTTCTTACAAGCTGCTGGCGGGGAGGGGGGCGGTCTCAGGCTGCTGGTCCAAGGAGCCTATTTGGAGCAATGACGCACCAGACCGCTGATGGGAGAATATTGCTAGCCTTGGAGTACTCTCTTCAAAGGAAATTGACGTGAGAAGGTATTTACCAGAACTGGTCAGAATGACCTGAGGGATTGGAAATAAGGGTCCTACTCTCAGATTCATCCCCTAAATCCCTGTTAAGCAGAATCATGTTCCCCCAACGGTGTCATGTCCTGATCCCCAGAGCCCATGAATATGTGCTGTTACATGGTAGTGGGGAACTGGAGTTGCACGTGAAATTAAAGGTTATTAAATCAGCTAACCTTAAAATAGGGAGAGTATTCGGGATTACCCAGGTGGGCCCAGTTAATCAGAAGAGCTTCTTAAAAGTGGAAGAGGAAAGCAGAGAAGGTCAGAGTGATGAGATGTGTTAAAACTCAACCTGCTGCCCTAGCCTGTTTGGTTCAGTGGCTAGCAGGGGTGGGCAAACTTTTTGACTCGAGGGCCACAATGGGTTCTTAAACTGGACCGGAGGGCCGGAACAAAAGCATGGATGGAGTGTTTTGTGTGAACTAATATAAATTCAAAGTAAACATCATTACATAAAAGGGTACGGTCATTTTTTTTTTTTTAGTTTTATTCATTTCAAACGGGCCGGATCCGGCCCGCGGGCCGTAGTTTGCCCATGGCTGGCCGCTAGAGCATTGTCCTGCAGACTGAAGGGTCCCAGGTTCAAGTCCAGTTAAGGCAGTGGGTTCTCAACCTTGGCTGCACATTACAATCACCTGGGAATCTTTTTAAAATCCTGATTTCTGGACCTCACCCTCCAGAAATTCTGTTTCTTTGTTATGGGGTGGGGCCACAACATTAGTAACAAAGAAACAGAATTTCCGGAGGATGAGGCCCAGAAATCAGGATTTTTAAAAGATTCCCAGGTGATTCTCATGTGCAGCCAAGGTTGAGAACCACTGAGTTAAGGGCACATGCCCAGGTTGTGGGCTGTATCCCCAGAAGGGGGCGTGCAGGAGGCAGTCGATCAATGATTCTCTCTCATCATTGATGTTTCTATCTCTCTCTCCCTCTCCCTTCCTCTCTGAAATCAATAAAAATAAATAAAATTTTTAAAAAATCCCTCAACCTGCTGCTGCTGCTGGAAGGACAGAGGAAGGGGCCATGAGCCAAGGAATGCAGGCTGCCCATAGAAGGTGAAAATCAAGGTGTTCTTTTTGGAGCCTCCAGAACACCTTGATTTTAGCCAAGTGAGACCTGCTTCTGACCTCCACAACTTGAAGATATAAATGTATGTTTTGTAAGCCATTCCGCTTGTGTTCATTTGTTACAGCAGTAATGGGAAATTAATTTCCTATTTCCTCCTGGAACAGATGACATCTCAACATAAAGGCACTAGAACAGTGGTTTCAGCCCTGCCACACACTAGATTCACCCAAGGAGCTTTTACACTCGAGGTGCTCAGGCTGCTGCACCCCAAACCATTTCAATCAGAATTTCTGGGGTGGAGCCAAGGTGGCAGAGGTTAAGAAAGAAAGTTCCCAGGTGATCTCAAGGTGCGGCCAGGGTGAGACCTGCCAGATCAGTGGTTCTGAGTGTGGGCAACAGACCCGCAGCCTCAGCATCGCCTGGGAGCGCGTTAGAACTATAGGCTCTCAGGCTCCATCCCAGACCTGTCAAATCAGACTCTATTTTCACAAGGTCCTTCCAGAGTCCTTGGCACATTAAACTGGGGAGTGTGACAGTGGAGCATAAGGGTCAAGACTGCTGGCTCTGGATCAGCCTGCCTGAGTCTGTGAGTGTCTCCACCGTCTTAAGCCGTGAGGCCTGGGGCAAATGACAACCTCTGAGCTCCTCTGTTCCTCCTTTGGTTTTCTCCCACATCCCACGGCGGGGTGGGGCGGGGCGGGGCGGGAGGGGGGGAGGAGGGGAGGCTGCAAACCCCAGCCGTCCACAATAGTCCAGGGAGCCCCTACTGGGGAAATCCAGGAGAAACCACAGCCTATCTCAGACAAAGAGGTTCAAGAGGGCCCTGAAGCTAAAACAATTTGGAGGACCAATACGAAATTCCAATATAAAATCAGGTGTATTAGGAAATGGATCCAATTTAGAGAACTTCCCCCCTCTGTCTCTTTAAAGGAGCACCCTCATCAGATCCTACGTTCTGACTTCCAATTTCAAAAAATTGTCTTGTATGTATATAAACGGACTTATAATTTTGGCTTCCTGAAAATTTAACAACCCATCCATAGTAGCTGAAAAATCATAGAACCTTCAGGATGTTCAAGGGGAGGATTATAGAAAGTCAGCAATTGATCGAAGCTCCTCCGTTGATGTCATCAGAGACCTGGAGGGAGGTTGGAAAAGCCGTGCCTCAGAGAGAGAAGCAGGCAGTTCTCCGAAGAATTTTAAAAACAGGAACAAGGATTTCTCAGTTTGCAAGGCTCTCTGGAAGCGGGCCCTTTCGGATGAAGGCAGGCAGGCTATACTTAGAAAGAGACGCATGGTGAAGAGCAGTTCTGTTACTATAAATTCATTTCCAAAAGCCAAACATATGTGTGTGCACACACAGAAATACCATATATCTGGAAGAGATAAATCAGCATATGACATTTAGCCCTTCCTAAATTGGGAAATATATATAATTACTCCTTTTTTTTTTTTTTTTTGCTAGTGTGGGAATAAGAAGGAAGACATCTCACTTCAATAAGATCGATCTGATAGAGAGTAATCTATATTCCTGAGTGCGATTCATCCACTCATTCATTTATTTACTTGTTCAGTCTGCAAACAGTTGAAAGCTCCCATGTGCCAACGAGGAACAGGACTGATATGATGCCAGTCTTCATGAAGCGTGCGGGCTAGTGCCCACCTCGCAAAGGATGGTCCGAAACCAGCAGTGTTGGCCTTTTCAGGAAACTTACCAAATGCGGATTCTCAGGGCTTATCCGACACCTGCTAAATCAGAATCTAGTTTAGCAAGCTCTCCCAGGGACTCTATGCACAGTAGAGTTTGAGATGCATTTATCTAGGACAGCGGTTCTCAACCTGTGGGTCGCGACCCCTTTGGGGGTCAAATGACCCTTTCACAGGGGTCACCTAAGACCATTGGAAAACACATATATAATTACATATTGTTTTTGTGACTCATCGCTATGCTTTAATGATGTTCAATTTGTAACAATGAAAATACATCCTGCATATCAGATATTTACATTATGATTCATAACAGTAGCAACATTACAGTTATGAAGCAGCAACGAAAATAATTTTATGGTTGGGGGGTCACCACAACCTGAGGAACTGTATTAAAGGGTCACGGCATTAGGAAGGTTGAGAACCACTGATCTAGTACGTCTGCTTAGCCAAAGAGGCAAGTTGCCTGGGATATAGATCCCCATGGATGCCCATGAGTCCAGGGACCCTCTCAGGAAGGAAGAAATGGGCTCAAGTTCAGGGTAAGAGGGTTGGAGAGAAAGTTTGTTTATGTTGGTGAACAAACTGAAAAATGCCAGATTCCAACTCAGACACTCAGGGCCACGAGTGGATGGACCGGCTCCAAGATCAGCAAGGTAACAGATGGAAGTGGAAGGAAAAATATTTCCCCCAAACTTGCTGAGTCCAAGGAAGATGTTGGAAGATTTGGACACAGCCAGCATGATTAATCTTAACAACTTTACCTTGAGTTTCATTTTGGGCGAGGGAATGGCATCAGCTTAAAAGTTAATTACAAACAGGGAGCAAATCATGCAGCTGATGTGCACATTGCAAACAAATTAAGTTCTTAAAATAGGCAGCACAGCACTTAGAACAATGGTTTATGAGCCCAAGGGTGCGTGAAAATAATTGTAGAAGGTGAGCAGACTAATATATGTGAATACAATGAGGGCAAATTGTAGATATTAACCAAAAAAGAAAGAGTCATATGGTCAACCTCTCGTTTTGTAAACAAGCCAAGTGGAAGGATCTAGGATGCAACCCCTGAGGAGTGAGGAGGGAAGCCCCCTGATGGGAACAGGGCTCCCCAAAGATGTAGAAACAGCCTGGAGGGCTGGAATGAGGGCAAGAGGAGGGGCTGCCAGCAGGGAGAGCTCAGATCAAAGCTGGCAGGCAGCATCCCACCACAAAAGGGTAAATTCAGAGGTGTGTGGGAGAGGAAGTTTCAGCTGCAGAAAGTTTGACATTAAGTCCAAAGTCCTCATCAGGAAATGAGGCAACCAGGCACAGAGAGCGGAGGTAACTTTTCCAAGATCACACAGCACATGCCAGAGCCTGGATTTGAACTCTCGTTCCCTCCCTCCAAGTTATACTTGCTTCTCAGTTAGCAGGGCT
Source organism: Myotis nattereri (assembly GCF_964212035.1). Classification (NCBI taxonomy): domain Eukaryota; kingdom Metazoa; phylum Chordata; class Mammalia; order Chiroptera; family Vespertilionidae; genus Myotis; species Myotis nattereri. The sequence goes on along the minus strand of NC_138079.1, from coordinate 94,574,583 downwards.
TGCACATTCATGTGCCCACAGAGTCAGGCAGACAGGAAGTAGAAATGCAAGAAGCTGACCTAATGTAGGAAACTCTAGGCCAGCACTATCCATTAGAAATTTAATGTGGAAAACATTGGTTACATAAAATTTTCTAGTAGACATCTCCATTTGGACTAGCCACATTTCCAGTGCTCGACAGCCACATGTGGCCAGCGGCTGCCTTATTGGAAAGTGCATCTATGGGAGGAGACATATTTAAAAAATGGAGAGTTGCCCTGACGGGTTTGGCTCAGTGGATAGAGCTTTGGCCTGCAGACTGAAGGGTCCCAGGTTCGATTCCGGTCAAGGGCATGTACCTTGGTTGTGGGCACATCCCCAGTGGGGTGTGTGCAGGAAGCAGCTGATCGATGTGTCTCTCTCATTGATGTTTCTAACTCTCTATCCCTCTCCCTTCCTCTCTCTAAAAAATCAATAAAATATATTTTAAAAAATAAAATAAAATAAAAACTGGAGAGCTGCCACAATCCCAACCAAAAGGGAACATGAGACCATAGGATCTGGTGTTCAAGAAAAGCCAAAAATTTGTATTTTCATGTGAATTCTTTCTATGTAAAAACAATGGATTGCCCAGCTGGTGTGGCTCAGTGGTTGAGCATTGACCTATGAACCAGGAGGTCACAGTTCAATTCCTAGTCAGGGCACATCCCAGGTTGTGGGCTCAATCCACAGTTGGGGGGAGGGAGGTGCAGGAGGCAGTCAATCAATGATTCTCTCTCATCATTGATGTTTCTATCTCTCTCTCCCTCTCCCTTCCTCTCTGAAATAAATAAAAATATATTTAAAAAAACAAAAGCAAACAAACAATGGATTCATTAAATTAAAATACATTATTATGTGTCTTAGTCCACTCAGGCTGGTATAACAACATACCAGAGACAGGGTGGATTTAATAAACAGAAATTGATTTCTCACAGTTCTGAAGATTGGAAGTCCAAGATCAGGGTGCCAGTGTGGTCGGATTCCGGTGAGGGGCTCGCAGACCATGGACTTCTCCCTGGGTTCTTTCTGGAGCCTCTTTCATGACGCACTAACTCCATTCATGAGGTCTCTCTCATTACGTAAAAGCTTCTCAAAGTCTCCAAGTCCACACCTCCTAATACCATCACCTTTGGAGGTGAGGATTCCAACATATGAATTGGGGGTTGGGGGACACAAGCATTCAGACCATTTACTGCTAGCCAGAATGCATCTCAGAATTAGCATGTGGGCCAGAAGAATCTTCTTCACTAGTGGGTACTAGTCACCTCGTATCCACTGCAATCCACACCTGTCTGAAATCCTGGACAGTAATTCACTTATTCATTCAACAAACACCCCTGAGCACCCATCTTGCATCAGTTGTTCTGGAAACTGAGGCTAGATAGTGTCGTAGACACCGTTGATACTCTGCCCACCCCATACCAGTTTTCTGTGCTTATCTCCTGGCTTTTACATGCCCAGCTCAGTCCTGCTACTTTCTTCATAGGACTGCTCTTGAGCTATAGGAAAATGCGCAGTCTATAGAAGTGCCTATAAGTTGGCATTACCAATGGCCCACGGGGGCAGGAGTGTACAAGCCCAGCTGCCCTTTGACTGGAGATAGGACAGAGAGTAAGATGTCATTTACCCTCCAGAGCTCCCTGTGGGACCAGGCTATAATTGAACTTGGTCTGAAATCTCACCCTTGTTTAGCTACAACCTCTTCCCCACCTTTCTTTCCCACTCACTCACTGTCAGTTTCTCCTGGAAGCACTTGACTAATAAATCACGTGCACATGAACCATCATCCCAGGGTCTGACTCTGGGAGAATTCGACCCAGGATGAAAACATTATTCATACACAGCCTCTACTCTCAAGGAGCTGGAGAGGATGGTGTGCCACACACTGGAAAATGCTTGATTCACCCAGGTTCCTCTTGGGGAAAGTGTGTATTTGTGTAGAAGGATGTCTTCATAAATTCACCAAGGCCAAAATTGATCCCCTACGGACATGAGTGCTGCTGGTGCCTAGACTTCAAGAGAAGAGGATGAAATTGCTCTGCATGAGACCATGAGAAAGAAAATGAGGAGAGCATCAGGCAGGGCAGAGGGGCCAGGAGCAGGGTGGGGGGGGGTGGGATGCCTCTTATCTTCAACAAGGCAGCAAACCTGCATACAGACATGGGAGCTGGAGATGGAAGAGACCATGAGGAACTAAGCCCTTGAGAAACCATGGCAAGGACTTTGGACCATCTCAGGCCATGGGTTCAGGGTTGACAGCAAGTTTGCAAGCTACGCTGATGCCCACCAGGAAGACTGCAGTAGCCTCCTAAGTGGTCTCCTGCTTCTATGCCTGCCTCAGCCCCCACCCCACCCCCACTATCAATTCTCTACCAGCAGCCAGAGTGAGCTCTTGAAATGCAACTAGGTCTTGACATTTAGTTTATAAAGTCCCTGAGTTCAGATCATGTCACACCTCTGTTTTAAAAGCCTCTGATGGCTTTCTGTTGCATTTTAAACAAAATCTTAAGTTCAAATCCAGGCCTTATGACTCTGCAAGATCCTTCTTTCTGTCCCTTGAACAGACCCATCTTGCTACATGCAGGGCCTTTGCACTGGCTGTTTGCTCTGCCTAGATCACTCTCTCAACCTCCAGAACTTCCCAAGCTGGGCATTTCTCATCATTCAGCTCTCAGTTCAATTGTCACCTCTTCACTCAAGTCATTCCTTACCATTCCGTATATTTGAAGACCTTCTCCCACCCTCAATCTACACCATATAATTCTATATGAGCACAGAGAGGTCAGCAGAGGTTCCTGAGTAGAAAGGATATTTGAGAGGATATTTGACACACTGTCCTTTGCCTTATTCAAAATGTTCTAATTGTTCCTCAAAAGCATGAAGCTCTTTATGATTCTGGCCTTTTATAGATGCTGTTCCCTCCCTGTGGGATGCTCCTCTCCATTCTTCACCTGACTAATTTCTGCCCACACTCCAGGTTTTGGCTTCATGCCTCTTGCTCAGCCAAGCACTTAATTCTTTGACCCACTCCCATCCAAATTACAGTAGATCCTCCTTACTCTTCTCTCTCCAAGAATCCTAATGTTGTCATTCTTAACACTTACTCTCTGGAAAGTCCCTGTCTGGATTTCTATGTTTTCTTCACTGCTGTATCCTCAGCACCTAGCACACAGTAGGTGTTCAATCAAGGCTTATTGGTGAATAACTCAGTGGGAGCCCACATGGAAGACAGAAAAAGACATTCCCAACAGCGTGAATAGCATTTGCAAAGTTAGTAAGCCTTGGTGCATGAGGGAAGTCACACATCATTCAGTGTGTCAAGAGAATAATGTACTCATGGAGAGAAGACAGGAGACGGGGTAAGAGAAGCAGAGAGATATAAGGCCTGGATGGAATTTTCCATCATCCCTGTTTTCCCTGCCAACTAGACACATCCTTACAGCTATTGTCTGTATCTGCAACTTTGAGTGATAAAGGAAAGAATGGGCTTGCTTTTCCAGTGTCGCTGAGATAAGGGAAGCATCTCTGTGGCTGACAAAGGGAAGAACCTTCCCATGTGCCAAGAAAGCAAAAGATATAAAAAGAGTGAGCAACTGGTACTCTAATGAATTGCAGGTCACCATGAGTCTGGACCAGTGAGACCAGGCAATATGCTTACTGTAGAAGAGGTCAACCGGTGTCACTTCGGAATTCTAGTTTCCCCTCTGCCCCATGATAATGGCTTTCTGAAAAGTAGTCAGTCTGTGCTGTAGAAAGATGACTGGATGAGGAATGCTTGAAGGGCCGGAGACGCTGGGGCAGGGAGATCCTGTGAGAACATTTGTAGAGATCACGGTGGGAGGAGATCTGGGTCCTACTGTGGTAGTTATCAGCAGTGCTTCCCCAGATGTTGTCAGTTTCCACCTTCCATACTCCTTGGACCCTCTACAGTTGAGTGAGACCACATGACTAGTTCTACACATGGGCTGTGAGCAGGGTGATATGTGTCACTTCTGGATTGGGGCATTTAATTGACAGTGCAAGATCCTCCATAGCTCCCTTTACTTTGATCTTTCTCCATGATACACCATTATTTCTACGCAACTCCCCTCTTTCCTCTCCTCCCCTCACTTTAGGGAGTAGGTACTCTCTTAAACTCTATTCTAGCCACTTGGGGATTCTTCTGAATCTTTTTCATTCTCCCATGGGTTTAAATTTTTAAACACTGCAGTCAACATTTGCAGACTTTCTTTTAAACTGTCCCATATATTTTTATACTGTCCCATAGGAAATAGCCCAACCATCTGTTTCAACTGGGGTGGAGGTGCATGGAGCAAAAAAGGAAAATAGGGAAACAGTATATCAATGAATTTTTTTTAAGAAAAAGAAAAAAAATTAATAATACTATTGATCTATTTTCAAATTCACTGTCATCGTGCCCTGACCGGTTTGGCTCAGTGGATAGAGTGTCGGCCTGCGGACTGGAGGGTCCCAGGTTCGATTCCGGTCAAGGGCATGTACCTTTGTTGCGGGCGCATCCCCAGTGGGGGGTGTGCAGGAGGCAGCTGACCGATGTTTCTCTCTCATCAATGTTTCTGGCTCTCTATCCCTCTCCCTTCCTCTCTGTGAAAAATCAATAAAATATATATTTTTTTTAAAAAGAACGCAAATTCACTGTCATCTTTATTCTGCTGTTAAGCCCTTGCTATGAATGCTTTGTTTCAGACTTTGTTTTAGATCTAGAATCTCGGTGTGTTTCTTTCTTACTGTTTCTATTTTGGGCTGAGATTTCTTATCTTTTCATTTGTCATGAACAGATTTTCCTTTATATCACTGAGCATGGTTACAATAGCTACTTTACAAATCCTTGTCTGCTAATTCCAACATCTGGGTCATCTTGGATTCAACCTCAATACACTGTCTTTTCTTTTGAGAATGGGTCACATTTTCCTGTTTCTTTGCATTTTGCGTCATTTTGGATTTACCCTAGATATTTTCAATGTTATGTTTCAAAGCCTCCAATGGGTGTTGATTTTTTTAATTTGTTTTAGGAGGCAGTCAACTTCAGGAGACTCAAACTATAAACTCTACCAGTGGGGCAGCTCAATTTTCAGCTCACCTCTTTTAGCCCTACCTGGGCTGATTAGCGTTTGTTCCTCGCAAGGATGCTTCAGATGTCAGCCAGAGAGTTACTGAGAATTTATCCTAGAATGGAGGCCCCATCTCTGCCTCTCTTCCTGTGAATGCACCTGTCCCTAACCCTGTCCTTTAACTCTTCAGAAAGAGTGCGGGTTTTCTAGTGCAATTTTAGTTACCACCATCTTCTCTACAGGGAGTTGGAGTTTTTATATTTTTTCCAGAGTTTATATTTGCTATCTGTGGGAGAATCAGTTCTACTGGAACTAACTTGGACATTACCAGAGCAAAATTCCACATTTCACTGAAGGATTCTAAGCTCTAAAAAATAAATTATAAATCAAAAGTACATTATCTCACAATAAAGGGCAAGCCTTTTGAGATATATGCATCTCTATTAATAATTGCCTACACATTGTTTTTCATTTTGTCACAAACCTATGGACATTTCATCTGAGATGGATATAGAAGAATCAAAGAAGCCATTTGGAAATGACTCTGAATTTGCAACCACTTGAGACTTCCCCAGCAGGCCAGGATCCTCTTTAAAACAAAAGGATAAAATTATATTTGAAGAGTATCTTCTAAGTGTCAAGCTCTTTGCAGGGTGATTTGTCAGTAAATCACAGTTTTGCCTCATCCTATTGACGAGAAAATCTGGGCTTTGATCAAATAAGTACACTGGCAAAGTCTCAAAGTTACAAAGCGATGGATCTGGAGTTTGCCCTCAGGTAATAGGGATGTTCCACAAAGGCAGGCAGTGTCAGCAAATAAGACGTCTGCTGGGCACACCCCCTGCACTGTAAAAACATCGCATTGCGTCTGTCTTTTCTGCCAAGTTCAGCCAGAAATCGCAAGCAAGAGGTGATCATGCAGGTCAGGAACGCTGGAATTCCCTCAACGGTACATTTACTGGAGTTCCACAGGATTCCAAGCTGATGGTTCTGTGGAAGCCCGAAACTCAGAGAGCCCAGACCCAATCCGTCCGCTTTGAAGTTTCCGATCTGTCCTTATAAAATACCAACCCCTCTCCTATTCTGCTGCTGGTGCTAGAAAGTACCCTTTCTGGGGAGGATTTGGCAATGCCTTATTAAAATTGTTTAGAACCATTCACTAAGGAATTTCACTTCTAAAAACATAGCCTAAAGGAACAAGGCCCACTGAGATTTATGTGCAAAAATGAGCATTGCAGTATCATTTGTAATGGTGAAAAATTACAAAATATCGAAATGTCCAAAAGTAAGGAATGGTTAAATAAAATATGATACAGCCATACCATAGAATATTAATATGCAGCTACCATAGAATATTAATATGCAAGAATCATATTGCTGGAGAATATTTAAGGATGTGAAGAATTGCTGATATATGTAAATGTTGAACTAAATAAAATGGCGCAGATCACATATCTCTATATAATATGATCCCATGTATAGGGTTGTGTGTGTGTGGTTTGTGTGTATATGCATGTATAGGTATGTACCTATCTCTGTATGTATCTGACAGAATATACAACAAAATGTTAACAGTGGTTATCTCTGATATTACACATAATCATTAAAATTTCTTTCTTTCTCACAACATTTCTTGAAATCATTGTGTATTCCTCTTAAAATAAATAAATAAAAATTTTAACTTGTAAATGCTATCAAGAGAAACTAGAGTGTCAAACAGTGGAGAAGATGGTAATAAAGGCCCCTAAATAACAGAATTTCAAGTACTTCGGGACAATAAGGACATTTCAAATCAAATCATTAACATCTATGTATCAGTTAACATCTGCCACATAACAAGTTCATCCTGGGCGTTTTTTTCAGAGAGTAATTGGTTTCTTAGACATTCTAGCTCCTTGCTTGGTACCCTCTGGCTGTGGACCACCTCTTGGTTCTCATCCCCCAACACTCTTTGCCTCACACTCTTGGCTCCAACACATTTGTAGTTTAATATGTTATGTTGTTCTGGGTCCCTGGTCTTGGGGCCATTTGGACATTCTGTCCCTACAGCTTTATCCTATCACAAAGCCATAGTGACGTTTGACAAAGGCATTCATTTAACTCACATGTCTGCAGGTGGGCTGGTCCAGGCTGAGCTCCCTCACATCTCTCTGGGTTCGCTGGGTTTGGATAACCTGGCCTGAGCTGCAGCGGGGGGAGGTGGGGGGGTAGCTGCAGTGGCTCTGTTTTACTTGCTTCTCATCCTCTCCCTGGGACCAGTGAGTAGGAGCCCACGCAAGTTCTTCTCATGGTGGTGAGAGAGGTACAAGATGCAAGCTCCCACATGCCAGCGCTTGGCAAGCCTTTGGTGGCATCACACATGTTGCCATTCCATTGGATAAACTGAATCACAGGATCAAACCCCAAATCAAGGGGCAATCCTGCCTCTTTAATGGGAGGAACGACAAAGGTACGTGTCAAAGACATGAAGAATTAAGACCATTAATTCCGTTTACAATTGGTCACCACCCTACTTGATAGAGGCTTGCATGTGATATGAGTTGGAGACCTAGGTGGCTAGAGACAGATCCTCCCACCTCCTCCACCCCCACCAACACGACCCAGCCAGTACTTTGTGTTGCGAAGATATCAAGCATGCCAAGTTTCTTGACATCTGGCAATTTGAGTTTGCTTGTTGTTTTGTTTGTCGGTTGCTTTGTTTTTGGTGTTTATAGATCATGCAAACCATTAATTGTTTTTGAGATGCCAGTTAATTTGTTCCACTGCACGTTTCACCGTAGCATGCCTGATGACACAAAAAATAACAGTGGTTTGAAAAGCAAGTAGTTTGCCCAAGGAACACATAAGTCAAAGCCATAATTTATAGCCACACAGGCTGGGCAGTACAAGTGGCCAAGGTTGTGCTATGCAAACAGTAGCCATTACTAAAATTTACATTTTAACTAATAAAAATTAAATGTAATTAAGAATGCATTTCCTTCCCTGGCCGGTTTGGCTCAGTGGATAGGGCATTGGACTGAAGGGTCCCAGGTTCGATTCCAGTCAAGGGCACATGCCTGAGTTGTGGGCTCCATCCCCACTGGGAGACTTGCGGGAGGCAAGTCTCTCTCATGATTCTCTCTCATCATGGATGTTTCTATCTCTCTCTCCCTCTTCCTTCCTCTCTGAAATCAATAAAAATATATTTTTAAAAAAGAAGAACCATTTATTTTTTTTAAAAAAAGAATGCATTTCCTCAGTGACACAAATGTTCAAGGACACATATGGCTAATGACTACCACATGGATGGTGCAGACATAGAACAGTTCCATCTGTACAGACAGTGCTGGTGGACGGTGCTGCTCCAGATGGCACAGTGACATGGACTATGATGGGGGGGGGGGGACCCCTGGAGCTGCATGACCCAGTGATCCTAATCCAGTGAACTGTATAACCCACGCCGTCTCCTGGCACTCAGTGCAATTCTGTCTACGCTAAGGTTTTTGGTCAACATTTCTAGCATTGGCATTTTCTGTTCGTTCCATTTAGCCACCATGTTACCTGCTGTCCTCTTATTCAACCAGTTTCTGCCAGCCCAGTTCATCCTGGCTATTTCTCAGAGAGTGATTGGTTTCTTTGACATTCTAGCTCCGCGCTTGGCACCCTCTGGCTCTGGACCACCTCTTGGTTCTCATGCCCCAACACTCCTTGCCTCACACTCTTGGCTTCAGCACGTTTGTAGTTTAATATGTTGTGTTGTTCTGTGTCCCTGGACTTGGGGTCGTTTGGACATTCTGTCCCTGCAGCTGGAATGATTTTGTCCCACTCATTACCTGGTCTTTAAGACTGAGTTTCAGCCTGCCCACACTTATTCAGATGCTTCCCTTGACAATATTCTGTGTTTCCTTTGTCCTTGCCCCTTCGCTCCACTGTCTGGCTTCCCAGGCTGTGAGCTCCCTCAGGACAGGACAGCTCATCCAGTTCAGGGGACAGAAGTGGCCCCAGAGCCAGACGCTCCTGGGTACGAACCACTGTTCCACCACTTGCTGGCTGTGTAACCGAAGAAAAGAGGCTCATTTTCTGCATCTGTAAAGTGAGGGTGATAACAGGGGTGTTTTGGAGATGAACTGCAATGACACCTGTAGGAAATTTACAACAGTGCTGCTATACTCTAAGGGCCTACCAAGTGTAACCTCTTCCTTTTTATGTTTTAAAATATGTTTTTATTGATTTCAGAGAGAGGAAGGGAGAGGGAGAGAGGAATAGAAACATCAATGCTGAGAGAGAATCATTGATTGGCTGCCTCCTTCATGCCATCTACTAGGAATAGAGCCCACAACCTGCAACCCGGGCATGTGCCCTGAGTGGGAATCGAATCATGACTTCCTGGTTCATGGTTCGACTGAGCCACACCAGCCTAGCACCTCTTTATATTTCAAGACTGTAGCATTCAATAGATGCTCAGTTGCTGCTTCCTAAATTAGCACAATGCTAGGAGACCCAAACTACTTTAAAGGAAGTTCCATGGATTATCATGGGACTACAGAAGAACCAGACACTTCTAAATAATCCCCTGAAAGGAACTGGGGGGAAAACTGCTTATATGGCCAAGAAGAAAGCACAGCTCTTTGTCTGGAATGGTTTTCCTTTCACAGAGCCCCAGCCAGGGGGCAACTCCCAATTCCCTCCAGAGGCGGCCCTCCTGGCGGCCCTCCTGGCTGGGTAAGGACTTACCAAATGGGCTTCCCTGCTGGATCAGTTTTGAGGCTCCATTCAAAAAAAAAAAAAATCATAAAATGCCTATTGTGTATTAGGCACTTATTATGTGCCAGTGGTTCTCAAATGAGGGGGGCAATTTCTCCACCCATAGTGGACATTCGTCTGGAGACATCTTCGTTTGTCACGGCTGGGGCTGGGGGTGTGACTGGCATCTAGTGGGTAGAGACCAGGATGCTGCGCGACACCCTACAGTGCACAGTGTAGCCCCTCAATGACCCGGCCCCACATGTCAAAGGTGTCAAGGTTGAGAAACACAGCTATGCCCCAAGACACGGAGCATTGTGAGTTTTGTCTCGTTTCATTTTCATCATGCCGATTTATGAATGAGGCGCTGTGATTCACCATTGCCCCCATTCTCCAAATGAGGAAACTGGGGCCCAGTTACGCAAACTGCTCACAGTCACACCGCCAGGACCAGATTCAAAGCCGGGGGCCTGACACAGAGCCCATGCTCTTACTGGCTGCACATTTTGGGGGATACCACACCCTTTAAAACCATTTGGTTTAACAGTAAGAAGCTATTTGTCATCAGTTAGAGTGGTTCTCAACCTTCCTAACGCCGCGACCCTTTAATACAGTTCTTCATGTTGTGGTGACCCCCAATTTCATTGTTACAAATTGAACATAATTAAAGCATAGTGATTCATCACAAAAACAATATGTAATTATATATGTGTTGTCTTAGGTGACCCCTGTAAAAGGGTCGTTCGACCCCCAAAGGGGTCGCGACCCACAGGTTGAGAACCGCTGAGTTAGACCCAGGTTAGAATCCTTGCGTGGCTACTTGGCAGCATGTGATCCTGAGCACACCATCTGTTATGTCATCGAAGCTCCTATTTTCCCATCTGTGAAATGGGGGAAGGATGCCCATCTCGTGGGGTGTTTTTTAAGAGTTAAATCGAAGAGGACTGTGAAGCGCCTGACAATTAGTCTGACACTCATTAACTGGTAGCTGCTGCTGGTACTGCTGTCCCTGTCAGCATCACTGTTATTATTCCCATCGCCTCGGAGGCCCGATTCCCTCCCACCCGATCCCGAGGAAACAAGAACTCGGTTTTGTGGCTGGTCCCAGTGCGCCAGCTGGCACTTGGAGACCAGTGGGATGGTGCCTCCCTACGCCAGATTGCACCCTGCAGAGGGGGCCTGCGCTTCGGGAGGCCGCAGCAGCTCAGAGGAAAGAGGCGTGTTGCCCACGAGCTTGGGGCTGGTGGGACCCGGAGCAGGCGCCTGGGCCACTAGGGCTGCTCCCTCTCTCCTGGGGGTTGGTTCCTCCTGGTTCCTTCATTAAGAAGCACAGGGGCCTTTAATGCTGGGAGCAGCAGTGGAAATGGTGGGAAATGGTGGCCAAGCGGGCGAGGGGACTCTTTGAAGAGAAAAATAAGTTCTCTCTGCTAACTGTAAGGGAATGCCTATCTTTTGGGAGGTGACAAGAGAATGTAACAGCCAAACTGAAGAGAATATGCTAGAAAAGCTCCCAAATCGTGGGAGGTGGGGTTGGTTAAGGCAGAGCTTTCACGGGGCCTCTTGCTGGGGTCCAACCCCAGCAGGTCCAGGTCCCCAAAGGTGTGGACGGAGTCGGCGAAGAAGGAATGACACGGAGACAGTGTTCAGTTGATCAGCAGCCTAGCCAGGATCTCTAGCCAAGTTCTGGTTAGGATCTCCAGCGAAGTTCTGGTCAGGATCTCCAGCCAGGTTCTGTGTCCATGTTCTCTTGCTAGGTTCTCCAGCCAGGTTCTCCAGGTTCTCCAGCCAGGTTCAGTCACCAGATTCTGTAGCCAGGTTCTTCAGCCAGGTTCTCCAACCAAGTTCTGTAGCCAGGTCCTGTCCAGGATCTTTTGCCAGGTTCAGTCACCAGGTTCTAGTCAGGTTCTATCCAGGTTCTGTAGCCAGGTTCTGTCTCTAGGTTCTGTGGCCAGTTTCTGTCCAGGATCTTTTGCCATGTTCTGTCTCTAGCGAGGTTCTTCTGTCTCTAGGTTCTGTGTAGGTTCTGTGTCTAGGTTCTGTGTCCTGTTGTCTTGTTACATCTGTATTTATACCAGTTGATTCCAATCCTATCAATCTCTATTCCAAAGATTAGGGCGTTTCTTATCTCCATTCCAGGGAGTAAAGATTATGTAGCTTAAGCATGATTGTTCATAGTTAAAGTGGTTAATTACCCACCTGGCACTTAGTTAAGGGGTTTTATTCCCTCCCTAACTTCAGGGGAAAAGCCCTAGCTGGGGAAACAACCTTTCTCAGAGAGGTGACCTTGGTTAAAACACATAGTGCCAAGAAGGTGAGCAAACATATTAAGAACAGTATGCCATATATGCCAGGTCCCTTGAAACAGCAAGGATGGACCGGCTCCTGGCAGCCTCTCAGACTCAAGACGAGCTTCATGTCTCTTTCAATAACAACAGTCATAATAACACCCACCATTTGAGGCCCACTGTGTGTGTGGCTGGCGCTGCTACAAAAGCCTCACATTCATCATCTGTAACCCTGTTATGTGTACCCATTCAGAGGCCTCATGAGTCAACACATAAGAGGTGCTCAGAAGGGGGCAAATAGGAAGCAATATGAAGCATTCGCCACCACCATCATCATTATTATTTCTACAGCTGTTGCTAGTTTTACCACCATGCAAGGTAGATGTTATCTCCAAGGAAGAGTAGGACTAACGAAGGCTCAGAGAGTCTGGTTTGCCCATGGCCCCAAAGGAGGCAGGAAAGCACAGTGGGTAAGCCAGCCGGCTTTGGCGTCGGACTGCCAACTTTCAAATCCTCGCTTGGCTGTTTAGTAACCACCTGCCAACGTGGGCATGTTATTTTCCCCGAGCCTGGGTTTCCTTTCCTGCAAAATGAAGAAAGAGACTACAATAAAAGTTAAGGTAAGGATTAAACTGTTTGCTGAATTGTGAAAACTCAGCTCTGGATACAGAAGGTAGAATTTAGCCCGTTTGTGTTTTGTGGAGTCTAAGCCCTCAGTGCCCTCAAGGAAAGAGGAATGAACTTTCTGAGGCGAACTGATGTGGGCTCTGCTGTGAGTGGTCAGAGAGGACCACCTTGGTCTGTGTAAAGGTTACTATGAGAGAAAAGATGGTGTCTGGATTGGAGGGTGGAGGGTGGAGGGTGAAGGAGTAGGGCAGGAAGGAGAGGACAGAGTGCACAGATGCCCTGAACCAAGAGTGGTTTGTGTGGCACTAATGCCCAGGAAATGCCAGGTGAGAAGCCACAAGACAGTGCTGAGAGTGACCTATGATGCCCAGGATCTCTGCTAGACCTGGGGCTCTCCTGCTGACCACCCTCCTCCGTTGGTCCTCTAGGGCCGGGGAGACCTCTGACTGCCCTGTCTGTGGTCAAGGTCCTCATTGCTGCCATGTGTAGATGCTACCAGAGCAAACACCTCCCACCCCTGACAACCAAGAGCCCAAGGCAACCTCTGGACGCCTAGCAGGGCTGCCAAGAAGACATCCTCCACCCACATATGGTGAGCTAAAGTGATGGATCCCACTTGAGTATTCTGAGCTGAGACAGTGGGAAGTGGATGTCACCATCCCGTTATTTTCATTCTCATCAGCATCTCAGGCTGGGCTGCAGGTTGAGGAATAGTCCACTGGACTCTGCTCCCAAGTCCCTCCAAAGACTCTGACCCTCCAGTCCTGACCTCTTTCCTCTGCCCGTCCAGCAGCCTGGAAGCAGAGCCAGCCTCCCCTGTCCCTCCCACGCGGCCATGTGGACTGGTCAGCAAGAGCTCCCCTGGCTGCGAGGGGGGCGGCAGGAAGTCGCCTGGGTCCCCGCTTGCTCTGCCTCTGAGGAGGGGGCGGTGCTGGGGGAGGACAAGGCTTTTATACACAAAGCAGATGCGCCATAAATGCATCCTCCCTGGCACAGACACTCCGGGGGAAATGCTGCTGGTTTTACCCACTCGTTCCTCTGAAAATAACTGCACACCCTAGCTGCCAAGTTTCCGGAACAGAACAAGTGCTGAGGAACGGGGAACCGATGAAGAGGTGGAGTTTTGGGTAATAGGAAGTAAACCACGTTGCTTTGCCCAATGACCGGTCTCTGAAAGAGGAGAAGTGTTTATAATGGGCTTCAGCGTGTCAATGTTTTTAACCATAGCCATACCAATTGCTATCATTTTTAAAGCAGTTACCCTGTCCTGATGTTTTACATACACAGCTCCACTAACTCTGCTGGTACTAGTGGCATCCCCATTTTTACAGATGAGTAAAGTAAGACTCAGATAGGTTAAGCAACTACCCTGAGGTCACACAGAATAAAACAGCAGAATCGTGGTTCAAAGCCTGACTCCTCAAGCATTTCCTTCTGAAACTGACTCTCAAACAATCCTTTCACCTGTGCCTCTCAATAATAGATGGATGGATAAATAGGTAGGTAGGTAGATAGATAGATAGATAGATAGATAGATAGATAGATAGATAGATAAGCAGAGAAAAAGAAAGAAAATACTGTGATGAAAGTAAAACATTTCTCTAGCACTCACTTTTCCAGGTGAGGCGGCTGAAGTTCTCAGAGGTTGAATAAAACTTGCTCTCTGTCACACAGTCAGCTGCAATCAGAACTCATCGGTCTCATATTCGATGACTATGTGTTGAGGGTTTGCTATGTATCAGGTACTGCATAGAGACAGGCTGGCCCTCATGGAGCTTACAGTCTAGCAAGGCCGACAGATTTAAATGAGCAGTAACAGCAAAGCTGGGTCTATGCTGCAATAGGGGGAACCTCTCTGTGGTCCAGGATGGCATCCTTGATGAGGAAGAGTTTATTCTGACAGTCACTGGAAGAACAAGTGTTAGAGAAAGACAGAGGGGCACACCCATGATGACATAATATGCCCCCCAAAGATGATCACATCTTAATCCCTAGAACCTATAAACCTGTTGTTACCTTGCATGGCAAAGGGATTTAGCAAATGTAGTCATATCAGTTAAGTAAAGATCTTGAGTTGGAAAGAGTAATCTGGATTACTCAGGTGGGTCTAATGCCCTTTAAAAAGGAAGGTTAGAAAAAGATGGAATGATGGAAGCGGACACTGGAGTGATGACTTTGAAGATGGAGGAAGTGGTCATGAGCCAAGGAATGTAGGAAGCTGCTAGATGCTAGAAAGACAAGGAGACAAATTCTTCCCCAGAGCCCCCAGAAGGAACACAGCCCTGCTGACACCTGGCTCTTAGCCACCAGAAGACTTATGTTGGACTTCTGACCACAACTGAAAGGTAATCAACTTGTGTTGTTTTAAGCCACTAAGTTTGTGTTAATTTGTTCCAGCAGCAATAGGAAAATATTACAATGGGCTTCTTAGTTTAAGATAAAACTGCACTTCCCAAAATAGCAAATAAAAAGATATTTCTGGTCTGCGTTACATTCATGCACAGGGAGATGTAAAGGAAGAAGCAGTTTGAGACGGGAGACAGAAACAGAGATACCATCACAAACAGAAATAGGGACAGAGTACAATAGATACTGACTGCTTTGGGGATTAAATTGTGTTGTCCAAAAAAAGATGTTAAAATTCTAACCTCCAGTACCTCTGTGACCTTATTTGGAAATCGGGTCTTTGCAGATATAATTAGTTAGTCTGAAGTCTTACTGGAGTAGAGTCGGCCCCTAATCTAATATGACTGGTGTCCTTATAAGAAGAGAAGAATTTCAGCACAGACACACACAGACACAGGGAGGACATGATGACAGGGAGACACATGATGACAGAGGCAGAGACTGTCATCACTCAGAGACTGGAGTTATCCAACCACAAACCAAGGAATGCCAAAGATTGCCATCACACACCAGAAGCTAGCTGCTAGGAGGAGGCAAGGAAGGATTCCCTTACAGGTTACAAAGGGAGTAAGGCCCTGCAAACACCTTGATCTCAAACTTCAGCCTCTAGAAATGCATGTGAGATAACACATTTCTGTTGTTTAAAGCCACCTAGTTTGTTGTACTTTGTTACGCAGCCCTAGCAAACTGATACACCTGCTTTCATAAAGCCCCATCTACTGGACCTTTGGGATATTGTTACTAAATATGTCTCATTTCTACAGCTAAAGGCATATTTTCAGCCCCCCATCAAAGTGTGTCATATTTTCATGTTTCTGAAACTTCCTACCTGAAGTCTGTACATTTAATATAGACTATCATCCTTTCTTTGTTCCTTCACTTCTTCCTTTTCTTTTACCACCTGAAATTAGTGGTGCATCTTATAATAAAGAGCATTTTGGAATCGAGACAATGAAATATGAAGATATCCAATAGACTTAAAGCATCATGAATGCAAGGATACCTCTGCATCCCAGTACAGTAAGTCCTCACTTAATGCCATCAATAGGTACTCTGACTTTAAGTGAAACAACATATAACAAAACCAGTTTTCCCAGAGGCTAATTGATATAAACAGCATTAAGTCCCTAGGCATCTCATCAATGTTAGAAGGAAACAACTTAGAAAGAAATGTTATCTGAGGACCTGCTATCCCTAGAGCAGAGCCTGGCAGGTGGTAATCTTGTTTAGTAAATAATTGCATGTTGAAAGCAAGGCAGAAAAGTGAGGTAAGAGGGGCAGGGAGGGGGCCCAGACTTTCTCCAAAATACCCAGAAGGAGTTGAGATAAGGGCTGGATGAGGCCCCAAACAGAGGTATCCCTCACATTCATGAAATACGGGTTTCTTCCCTAAGGCCCATTAAGCTCTCTATGACTGTAAAACTACAATTAATTTTCTATTGAGAACTCCGTGTGGTCACATAAACTTCCTTTAAAGTTGGAGAAATCCACCAGAGACATATCAGTTTCTGAAGAATGTTACCTGGGAAGGGAAATGACCAGCTCCCTGGAGAAGGCAGATGGTTGGGAGAAGGACACAGGATTGGGGAGAACAGCAGCTGGGAAAGTCTCTGAGGTGCATGAATCCCAGGGGACCTTCTCCAGGGACATGGTCCAGGACAGGAGATGATATATGTAGATGAGTCAGGCCAACCCAACGGTCAGCTCAGCCCCAGACACCAGGCTTGGCTCTGTCCCTAGCCCAGTGTAAGGTGACACCATTTGGAGCCTCAAGGTTGTCATGTGAACAAGAAGCATTTGAGACAAGGTAAGGAAATGACAGCTGCTCCATGCTGGCCACTTCATTGGGAAATGTCAAGTGTGAGACTGATGGTCTGGGGTGACAGTGGGAAGGGGGCGTGGCTAATGGCCTATAGCAAGGGTTCTCAAGCTGGGCCAATTATACCCCCCCCCGCCCCCCGTCCCAGGGACATTTGGCAACATCTGGAAATATTTTTTTATTACATCAGGGGGAGAGACAGGGTGTGACTGGCATCTAGCAAGTGGAGGCCAGGAATGCTGCTCCACATTGTACAATGCACAAGACATTCCCCTGGATGAGAAAAAGCTATCCGGCCCAAGATGCCAGTAGTACCAAGTTTGAATAACCCTGGCCCATATTCTACCGGCATTCAGGTTTGAAGTTTTTTAAAGTAGGTGGAGGTGGGAGGTAGAAAGATAAAATAAGTGGATCAATGCATGGGTGGGTAGGTGCTTGAGTGGATGGATCATCTATCCATCGTCTATCCACTGTCTGAGAGAGAGAGAGGAAGAGAGAGACAGTTCTATGCTATCCATCTATAGCTAGAACAAACTCTATCTCACATTCTGCTTTGAGGGCCGAGCACATAGAATTACAAGGCCCTGCATGGGAAAATGTTCTCCTATCAGGCTAACATACAGCACAGAACTGCCGGGGAGCAGAACTCACTGGTCAGTCACCACAGCGGCCTTCACTCTGTGGGCTCGTCCCCATTTGCCTCCATTGCATGTGGAAAGAAAACAGGGTCAGAGATCTGCCCGGAACAGTCCACAGCTGGGCAGTGAGTTGGGATGAAGACACACTCCCTGCAAACCCCCAACCTGGGGCAGGTCCCCCTTTCTCTATACCCCCACTCTTCTGCATCATGCTTGTCACAAGTGTAGTAATTCAGTAACAACTCTCATTATCCTTTAAGGATCGTCTTTCCCACCGGCCACAGTAAACTCCAAGCCATCAAGTCCAAGAAAGGCTGGCTCCTTGTGTGGCTGCTCACTATGGCATCTCCAGCAATGAGCTCATACTTGTTTGCTGAATGAACAAGTGAACATAGGAGATGTCTGCACTGTCAGGACAAGGGCCTGACCAATGAGATGCCCAGAGGAGGCTGGAATCAAGGCTGCCTACCAGTGTCTGAGCTGAGTCCTCACCATCTGTGGGAGTCGCCTTTTCTTCTGTCTGCTTCGCTTCCTCATCTGGGGCCTTAAAGCTACAGAGCCCGCTTTGGGTCTAACCTGCTCTCAGCCATGTCCAACCCAGGGAGGAGAGGAACGGGGCCTGAGAAAGCAAGTCGGAACACTCTGGGCCACGAGAAGTCAAGGTCTGAAGAGTATGGCGTAACTTAGGCAAGTGTGTGGACAGGTGTGGCATCTTTATTTTCCTTCTAAGTACCAATTACTCATTCCAGGCCCAAATGGTGGCAAGCTGCCTTCCCCACGGAGACAGATTGCAGACCCCAGGGGAGATGTGGGGAGAAGGGAGCTGGATGGGAAGACGGGATGCCACCTTTGCTGCAGGTGGAGCGAGAAAGAGCATCCGGGAGCAGCTACCTTCCCGGGCGGCTGCAGCCTCCTGCAAGGTTATCTGCAGTGGGCACAGGTTCAAAAGCGCCGGGGCGATCAAAGTGAGTCACTGTCACTCAGCAAGAGCCAGCTCAGCTGCCCGGGGCTCCGTGACGTGTGTCCCCAGATGCAAAGTTACTCAAATTCTAGACTGAGTTTTGCCTGAGTAAAGGGCATAGGAATGTCCGTGCCCATAAAGACCAGCTGCTCTGTACAGCCAGAGTGGCTGACAGCGCCAGGATGGTCAGCTGACAGGTGCCACCTGAAATGAGCCTCAGGCTGGAGGCCGTGTCATACCCTCTAGACATCTGTCCTCAGGCTCCTAACCCAGCTCCCTGGCTGCCTAGTCGTGCGACCTTGGGCAGGGACATCTCTCTGATCCTCAGGTCCCACACCCCTGAAATGTTACTCAGAGCCCTTCATCCTCTGAAATTCATGCAACAGCTATGAATAGCCCCAGGCATCCTCCTTCCCAGGGCTAGTTCTGGCATTTTAACCTGAAGTTTCTGTTCTCCCCACCAGCCTATTGGTGAAGGTCCCAGGTCCCAGAATCCAATTGTCCAGGTTCAAATGCCGGCCTCATCATGGATTAGCTCTGTGACTTTAAGCAGGTGACTTACCTCTCTGAGCTTGTATTTCTTCATGCTAAGGATAATATAGCCAACAGAAGGGCAGGTAATCTTTTCCAAAATCCCCACATTAGGCGTCTAGCTTTGGATTGGGTTCCCCAGAATCCAACATCTCTGGGCTGAGGTTTCTGGGGCCTTCGGCTTGGGGCAGAAGAGAGAGCATTGTGATAACCACCGCTATTTGCTCCCGGAATCACAGAGGCCCTGGCCAACATGCTTTCTCTCTCTCTTGCCCTTGTGTTATTTTCTTTGTAACGCCTATTCTGATTCAGATCTAGTCAGGTTATTGACTCACTTGTTATCCATCTTCCTCCATTGGATTTGAGTCCTATTAGATCACGCACTTAATCTAAGTCCTGATTGTATTCCCATCAACTAGCATATCACCTGGTGCATAGCAGGTGCTCAACAAACATCTGTCACCGAATGAATGAAAGCACGAATGCATTGCCATTATCTAGCTGCTTCTCACGTTAACCTTCCCAGAGTAAGTTTCTCCATATTCCCAATCTGCAGAAGAGGAAATGGAGCCACGTGGGGTCAGAAGAACCCCAAGTCACTCGGCAGTGACTGAGTCGCTGTCCTAGGAAGGTGGTTGCACTTTATCGAGGAAGTTTCGGTGAAGCCAGAAGTACCGAAAAGAGGGTAGGGGCTAGGGATGTGAGCTTCGAGCCTGCTTATCCCAGATTCCAACTCAGCTCTACTATAAACTGACTTGGTGAAGTGACTTCACTTGGGCCTCAGTCCCGCCATCTACAACACGAGGATAATACTATTAATATGCTCCTCTTAAGACTGAAATGATCAGGAGGATTAAGCACACTTGGCACATAGTAGGCCCTCAATAAGCAGTAGCTATTGTGCGTTACTACTGCTACTAGTCGCCTCTTGGAAAATCCCACCACACTGGCTTCCTTGCCCTGCTAACCATCTTCTCTCCCCCTTCACTTACTTTTGCTCACTGTCATCTCCAAAGAGAAGCATCCCAGCGCCCACGAGAGCGCTTTCCACGCTGTTCCACTCCCACCACACAAGCCGGCGTGGATGTGGCAGCCCACGCCACTCTGTTCGCTGTTTTAGGCTGCGCGCTCCCGATGCCCACCCCGGCCTCTGTCCTCCCCCGCCACCTCCCCCTCCTCCCACCTGCATGTGTGTGGCACATGTGGGCGCACGCGTTCCTGCCGCCTGTCAAGCCCTCACTTGTGGGTGGAGAGCCCCGGCTGCCACAGCGGAATCAGGAGAGCAAGTTTCACCGCCCCCTCAGCCCTTAATCCACTGCAGTCTGGTTCCTCCCTATGGCACACGAGCCTGCCGGAGCCCGGGTCCTAATGACTTCCGCCCTCCCAGTCCAGCATCTTTTCCAGGGCCCGTGTGTCTCCTGGGAAATTCAATTTTGATGACTACCAGCCTACTACCACCTTATTCTAACTCCCTCCTCCCTCAGCTCCTCTGACCTAGCATGCTCCCAACTGTTCTTCTGTTCCTGTTCAGATTCACTCGCTTCTACATTCTTCCCCTCAACACATTTATTGAGCTCCTACCCTGAGCTGCGCATCTCTGGGACATGATGGAAAACAAGGCAGCCCCTAGGAGACAGTACGCTCCCTATGGGAGAAGACTTTGCATCAACATTTCCTGGAATCAAATCCCAGCTCTGGCAATTTGCTAGCTGTGTGTCTTTGGGCAGCTTGCTTACCCTCTCTGGGCTTCAATGGAGATCAATTGTAGGGTTTGCATTAAATCCTATAAAGCAGCGGTTCTCAACTTTTGGGGGTCAAACGACCCTTTCACAGGGGTCGCCTAAGACCATCAGGAAACACATATATAATTACATATTGTTTTTGTGATTCATCACTATGCTTTAATTATGTTCAATTTGTAACAATGAAACTACATCCTGCGTATCAGATATCTACATTACGATTCATAACAGTAGCAAAATTATAGTTATGAAGTAGCAACGAAAATAATTTTATGGCTGGGGGTCACCACAACATGAGGAACTGTATGAAAGGGTCGCGGCATTAGGAAGGTTGGGAACCACTGCTATAAAGTGTTGAGCCTGGTGGGTTTCCATTGTTTCCCCCACCCTAATCCACTTTCTGCACAGCCGTCAGAATAATCCTGAAGCATAAACTAGGTCTTGCCTGTTGCTCACTGAAACCTCTTCAAAGGCCTCCTGTAGCCTAAGCTTACAACCCACACCCTCACTATGGCTTATCCAGCCCCGGTGATCCTCGGACCACATGTTGGGCCACAGAAGTTCATTCCTGCATCAGGACTGCTGTGCTGTTCCCTCTGTCGGGATGCTGAGCCCTGCCTTCTCTCCACCCGCCGCATCACAGGCCTTCTCTCAGCAGACGCTCCACGCCCTTCTGGTCTCAGCTTCAATGCCGCCGCCTCAAAAGCCTCCCCTGACCATTGGGGAGCAGGTGTCCCACCTGCTGGTGTCCCACCCAGGTCCCTGTCACCAGACCACTAGGCCTGTCTCACGGCTACTGCGGGTATTGGCTGTGCATGGCTCACTGCCACACCCTTGTCCAGGGGATGTCCTTGGCTGAGGGAAATGCCTGGGAGGTCATGTCCTCCCTGTGGCCAATGCCTGACTGTTGGGGACAAGGAGCCACAGCACCCTTGTCTCCAGGCAGGACAGGGTCTGTGACACAGTTCACACTCCAGAGCACCAGTGGGACCGGCCAGTGCTGACTTGTCCTGAAGCCATCTCTTCACCCAGCAGCTCCCATGCCCCCAGCTTGCCCTCATTGCCCTCCTCCCAGAGCACCCCTCAGCCAATCACACAGGAACCCCATCTCAGACTCTGCTTCTGGGCACCCAACCTAAGGCAAGTTGGGATTTGTTCTTTATCTTGGTTTCCTTCTGAGTACCTACCTTCATTATTAATTACTAGAGGCCCGGTGCACAAAATTTATGCACAGAGGGGCCCTCAGGCCAGCCGGCACCCTCTCGAAATCCGGGGCCACTCGCCCCTAACTGCTCGCCTGCCTGCTTGCCCCTAACCACCATAACGGTCACTTAGGCTTTTATATATATAGATATCAGACATTTGGACCTTTTCTTTTCTCTTTTGCCTCCACTACAGGGGATGTTCCATGCAGCAAGAACCACATCTGTACAGTTTGTCACTTCAAACCCAACACTTAGTGTCGGGCTTGCATGCAGGGCCTGCTGGAGGACTACTTCTTTTCTTTTCTTTTTCTTTCTTTTTTTTTGTTAATCCTCACCTGAGAATATTTTTGTTGATTTTTTTTTTTTTTTTTTTTTTTTAGAGAGAGAGTCGAAGGGGAAGGTGGGAGAGAAAGAGAGAGAAACATTAATATGAGAGAGAGACACATTGATTGGTTGCCTCCCTTATGTACTCCAACTGGGGCCAGGGATCAAACCTGCAACCCAGGTACATGCCCTAGACCAGGAATTGAACCTGAGGCACTTCAGTGTGTGAGCCAATGCTCTAACCACTTAGCACACCAGCCAGGTGACTATTTCTTCAACTAATGAAACAGCACGTCACAGGCCCTCAATAAAGGCGTTTGCAAGGATTCCCTCCTGTTCTCCTCTCTCAACCTTCCTCTCGGTCCCCTGTCTCCTCTTAGGTGATCTGGGAGAGCTGCTCTGCCCAGACGTCTAACTCGGGCAGTAGCACCAGCTCTTCGGTGCTGAGGCTACCAATCTGGCGTGATTTCTGACTCACTAGTCTCAGGCCTGCCTGTCGCCAGTCAGTGCCTGGACCCCTCCAACCAAGGTGTCCCCACGCCCCATGCACACAGCCTCCAGGCCAGCACAAGCCCACATGTCCTCATTTCCAGCTGGTGCAAAGCCTGTTCACAGAAATGCCCCTCATTAGGCTCCAGCCCTCTTGCCGCCATCCTACACCAGCCTGCCGTGGTGCAGTGTGAACACTCACCATGATCGCGTCCCTCCCTCTCACAGAATCCCTGTGAAATCCTCAGAGCCCGGACCAGTGCTTTGTTTAGCCTGGCACTCCAAGCCCCCAGTAATACATGCTTAAACCACCTCTCCAGCTTTATCTGTAACACCACGATGGTCAGAGTAATAGCAGTAATGATAGAAAGTTGTGCTGAGTTCCACCTTGTGCCAGGTGGGGCTGCACGCCTCCTTAGAACTCTGACAGAGCCTGCCTAGCACATCACAGGTACTCGATATATATTTGATGAGTTAATTAATATAATGTAACAAGCACAATATCTATATTATATTTAATCCATATGACAAGCTTTTGAAGTGAGGAAACAGAAGCTCAGAAATATGATTATTTACCTCCAGCCAACAGTTAGTTAGAGTCGCAAAGCAGAGTGACCAATCCCAGAGTTTGGTACTTAATCACTATGCTCTGAGGACATTTGTCCATTGATTTTTAGAGAGAGTGAAGGGGGAGAGACAGAGAGAGAAGCATCAATGTGAGAAAGACATCAATTGGTCGCTCCTGCACGGTGATCGAGCCTACAACTGAGGTACATGCCCTTGACCGGAATTGAACCCAGCACCCTTAATTTCCTGGGTCAACACTCTATCCACTGACCCAAACTGGCTATGCTCCCCGGACAGCTCCCCTGCATCTTAGCTTCAGCCAAACTGGACTGTCTACTCCCTGTTCACAACACACCCCACATTTCTAGGCCTTTGCTCAAACTGCTGGGCCTTTGCTTGGAATGCCCTCTGTGCTCCTGCATTCAGATCCTCTATGAGCTTTCTCAAAAACATGTCTATTAAGCCCTTGCTGGTTTGGCTCAGTAGATAGAGCATCAGAGTTCCAGGTTCGATTCCCGTCAAGGGCACAAGCCTGGGTTGCAGGCTTGATACCCAGTAGGGGGCGTGCAGGAGGCAGCCTATCAATGATTCTCTCTCATCATTGATGTTTCTATCTCTCTTTGCCTCTCCCTTCCTCTCTGAAATCAATAAAGATATATTTTTTAAAAATATGTCTATCAAGAATTCTTTACAGATCAATCACCAGCCGTTGTGAGTTCCAAAAAATCCCTAGTGTGCTTCTACTCAATCCTCACACATGAATTCACTCATTCAATCAACAGATATTTGCTGAGCACTTGGTTTGGACCAGCCCCATGCCAGGTGCTCAGCATAAAGAGATGAACCAGCCCTGGCTGCTTTGACTCAGTGGATAGAGTGTAGGCCTGCAGACTGGAGGGTCCCAGGTTCGATTCTGGTCAAGGGCAAGTACCTTGGTTGCAGGCACATTCCCGGTGGGGGGTGTGCGGGAGGCAGCTGATCAATGTTTCTCTCTCATTGATATTTCTAACTCTCTATCTCTCTCTCCCTTCCTCTCTGTTAAAAAAAAATCAATAAAATATATTTTTTTTTTAAAAGAGAGATGAATCAGTCACAGTCCTCTAGTGCAGAGGTCCATCTGTTCATCTCTCCATCAACCCATCCATCCATCCATTCAGTAAATATTGACTGAGCTCCTACTGTGTGCCAGGCATTGTTCTAGCGGTTGAGAGTACAGCAGTGACAAAAGCAGTCCCAATAACTGCCCGTGTGGCTTACATTTTAGTGGGAGAAACAGACAAATCTATAATGATAAAAGCGTAATATGCTAATTAGACCGGACGTCCTTCCGGACATCCTTCCAGATGACCTTCCAGCCGAAGTGGGGTTTCGAGGGAAGCTCGGGTCCCAGGTGCCAGAGGGAAGCCACTGCTGGCATCCGGGGGAAGGAAGGCCTACTCTTGCACGAATTTTGTGCATCAGGCCTCTTGTAAAGGATAATAACCCCTAGTGTGTGCTAGTATGAAGGGCTGACTAGCTTCCAGGAACTCTCCTAAGCACTTCTCATATCTTACTGATTTAATCCTCACATCACCCTTATGCTATAGGTGTCACTATCACCATTTTATAGAGGAGGAAAATGATACTTGGAGCAATTGAATAATTTGACAAAATCACTCAGCTAGTAAATACCTTGTGGACCAAAATCCTAACCCAGACCATAGAATCTATGCTCTTAACCACTATGTTATACTGTTTCCTTAGTAATTATTAATATAAACAAGAAACAAGTCAAAAGATGGGAAGTGCGCTGCTTAAAAATAACAAAGTAATACAGAAGAGACTGTCAAGGGTCTGAGGAGTGGTCAGGGAAGGCCTCCCTGAGGAGGTGACGTCTGAGCCAAAATCTGAATAACAACAAAGAGCAAACACATGAAGTAGTTGTCAGACTTTAGGGCACTTCAGACCACCCTGAGAATGTAAAAATATGTAAATTCCTGAGCCTCCTCCTGAGAGAACCTGTGCTGCTGTCACCACCCAGCCAAAAAGCAAAAACAGGGATTAGATTATAAATTTGCATTTAATAATATCAGATGCTGGAAAACTGGGAAGGTGATAGGTAAAAACCCTAACATCCACCTTCCCCTAAGCTTGCTAGGAGTAAGCTTACATAGAGGGCAGAGACAGGGAAGGGAATGAAGGTAGGGAGCACACGGGGTTCTGGTGACCTGAGGTCCCTGTGGGGGTCTTGGGTCTTGCGGTGTCTTCATTACTGGTCCCTGGAAGAGGATGGTCAGGGTTCTGGAACCTGTCAAGA
Organism: Myotis nattereri; assembly: GCF_964212035.1. NCBI lineage: Eukaryota > Metazoa > Chordata > Mammalia > Chiroptera > Vespertilionidae > Myotis > Myotis nattereri. Next base: position 94,548,881 of record NC_138079.1, on the reverse strand, counting down.
GGTGACCTGGAGGGTGTCATCGGGTGTTTCTGAGACCTACCCATCAGCCTCCGCATTCCTGGTGGCCAGGCTGTAAGGTCAGGGCTGGGTTAGCTCTTTGTTCTTGCCTGGTCAATGAGACCTGAAACAAAAGCTTAGCCAGAACAGAAGGCTAAGTGTGTACATTTGATTAATTACACATTGTGGTAGTAAAGGGGAGGGAAGGGAGGAGAAGAGGAAAAAAAATTGTATTTTTATTCTACCCTTGTACCCCTATCAATCTTAAATCTACTGTGTCAAAATGCAGTGGTGAAGGCTGTATGTTTTTTTCTTTGTTTTTTGTTAAGCCTCACCTGAGGATATTTTTCCATTGATTTTTAAAGAGAGTGGAAGACAAACAGAGACACCAAGAGAGAGAAACATCGATGTGAGAGAGACACATCAATTGGTTGCCTCCAGCATATGCCACAACCAGGGCCAGGGAGTGAGCTTGCAACCGAGGTATGTGCCTTTGACCAGACCCTTCAGTCCGCAGACAGACACTCTACCCACCGAGTCAAACTGGCTAGGGCATGAAGGCTGTATTTTTTTTTTTAACAAACCCTCCAGGACATTTAATAGTCAGGCTTAGAAGCCATAGAGCAAGAGACAGACAGATAGGTGGACAGGAGACATAAATCAGCACATTATACCATAACCATGAACCCCAGAGCTATATCCAAGGAGCTAAAAATACAGCCCTGCAATTCAGCCTTTCTGGGAATATCAGGAAAGCGTAGAGCTGTGGAGGATCTTTGGGAAACATTTTAAAGGATGAGTCAAGTTTTTAAAGCAAAAGAGCAGGGTGGGTTCCACACACAGAGGGCAGCCAGCATCAGAGGCCCCAGCATGGACAGGGAGGCAAGTAGGGAAGGTGGCAGGGGTTGGGGCGGGAGGGTAGCTGGGTTTGGAATTGGGGCAGGAGAGGGTCAGTCTGGGAAGGACTTTGCAGGGTCTCTAGGAGGCTGGAGTTTCTCCTGAAGTCACTAGGAGGCCGCAGAGATCAAGTAGGGGACTGGTTGGAGTAGCTCCCCTTGGCCGAGAAATGGCCCCGAGTGGAGTTAGCACTAAGAGGTGGTGGCAATAAAGAGTTTATAAATAAATAAAAAGGCCTGAATTAGGGCCATAATGGCAATTTACTCCTTTCTATAGCAGCTCTTGGCTTGGATTAAAATTAGTCTGTGCACTTGCCACATCTCCTTGCTAAACTGTAAGGTACTCAAGCGGAACTACCACTTACTAGTATATAACGTATTGGCTAAAGCAGGTTTCTCAACCTCAGTACTAATGACATTTTGGACTGTTGTCGGGAGCTGTCCTGAGCACTAGGATGTTTAGCAGCATCCCTGGCCTCCACCCACTAGATGCCAAGAGCAACCCGATCACAACTAGTGACAAGAAAACGGTCTCCAGATGTTGCCAAGTGTCACTTAGGGACAAAATCACCCTTGGTTGAGAACCTCAGGGTTAAAGGAACAGAATGGGCGGTTCTACCCAATCTCAGCTCTGCCACTTCCCAGCTGGGTGTCCTGAGCAGACTGCTTCACCTCTCTATGCCTTTGTTTCCTCAGCTACCGAGTAGGGATAATAAAGTATTGATCTCACAGAGTCTATGTAAAAATTAAATACAATGATCCACGTGAAGTGCATACTCAGTGCATGGCAGCTATGACTGGCATTACATTTTAAGGAAACGAGCACTTGGCCAAAGGCTGGCCATGCCTTAAGTGCTTATTAACAAATGTCAGCTACTGCTGCTTCTAATGTTACTTTCTTACTCACGTCTGCAGCAATTCCACTGACATCTGGGATGGTCTTGCACATGCTTGCCAAAAGGTCAGTAGATTGGAGTGAGAATGGGCTGTGATCCTGGTACTGCTGGCATTTTTTCATCATCTCTGAGTACACCAAAAGTTTGGGGGTCGTTATGGTGGCCAAAATGCAGCAACTATAGTCTCAACCCAAGAATTTCCTAAAGGTGTGTTCCAAGGAATGCTCAGTCAAAAGGTATTTATCCTAAAGAAGGTTTTCAGGCCAGGAAATACAGGATATTTCATTTCTTTTTGAGCAAATCAGGCATGTTTGGTTAATAAAGGTTCTGGGAATTTCTGCAGTCATCATTACTAGAATTTAAGCTCTAGGAAATCAGTGATCAAGTCTATCTCACTGTCATATCCCCATTCCTTGAACAAAGCTGAACAAAGGGGCAGTCAATAAGCATGTGATCAATGAGTAAGGGAAATGAATATCCATATGAATGAACTTGTTAATTAAAGAATCCAGTTTGGCTGTGTTTAACCCAGTGTTTCCCAAACTTTTTGGACCTCTGCACCATGGCTATCCCCTAGGACTAGAGCCGCAGACACACATTGGACAACGTAGCCCCTCCCTGGGATGGCAAAGCAACTGTGAGTGACTGGGAAGGCAGGAATGCCCACCGTGCACACTTCTGACTGCTATGATTCAGTGACTTCATCTTCATGTACAATTAATTGAAAACATGTCAGTTTAGCTCCAAAATGAACGTGGAGAGAAAAGAAAATAAAGTCTTAGGGACTCTTGACAAAAGGACTCAATTTTTGCCCTAACCGGTTTGGCTCAGTGGATAGAGCATTGGCCTGCGGACTGAAGGGTCCCAGGTTCGAGTCCGGTCAAAGGCATGTACCTTGGTTGCGGGCACATCCCCAGTAGGGGGTGTGCAAGAGGCAACTTATCGATGTTTCTAACTCTCTATCCCTCTCCCTTCCTCTCTGTAAAAAAAAAAAAAAAAAATATATATATATATATATATATATATATATATATATATATTTTTTTTTTTTTTTTAAAGATCTCAATTTTTTTTTTGAAAGAACTGTGGCAATCAATCTCTGTGCGTGCAGTGATGTGGTGATGCTAACATCACCCATAGTGGTGGTACTGACCTCACCCCACACCTCTGAACAAGCATCAGTCACTGCAAAGGCCTTAGCTCCTACACCCAAACGACGAAATGTTTCCCAAATTGTTCTGTTCAATGGCAATCCTGTCCAATGGCGCTAAGAGCAAGTCAAGACAACCGCCTGTTGCAAACTCAGCTCCAGGTTCTGATTTTTCAAGCAGGTGTTTAGGCTAATGCATCTAACATTTCCACCTGCATGAATAGGAAGCAGAATAAGCCACTGTGGTAAACATGCTTAGAGGCACAAAGTACTTTGCAACAGAAAAAGGGAGACCCTTAGTTCAAACAAGAGCTGATCTCTGCACTGTGCTCCCGCCACCTCCCATGGGCAAGCCTGTCTAATCCTCCTAGCCACCCTAAGAGGTGGATCCTAGTATCATTTGCATTTTATAGATGAGCCCTAAGGAAAGAGTGCAAGTAGGGTCCCTTCCCAGCCTCACTACTGCAGGTGGTCTGCAGGTGAACGGTGACGCAGAGATGGGATCGGCAAGCAGGATGAGTTTTAGAGAAGCAGAGGGCTACTGCTCGCTCAGGCAAGTAGCAAAACCTCCAAAGTTCTCTTGGCTTTTATTGGGGAGTACAGCAAGTGACAATGATTAAGAGGCATGCCTATGAGATCATCTCAGTTAAGTTACACATTAAACTATTAATTTCCTATATTGTTCAAAGATCCCTTCAACCTGCAGCTGCGTCCCCTCCCTTGTACTTTCCATGCCCTCGTGAACTATTTATCACCCAAGGAAATTCTGCCTCGGAACAATAAATCTTGCTTGCAAGACTTTGTTCTGGCGTGGCCCGCTCGCAGGCGCCCGCCTGTTCTAGGCAAAATGTCCTCTCCTTGTTAACTTCTCGTTCCACTTGACCGGCTACACACTACTAAGTCATCACTAGAACTCAAAGCTTGAGGAAAACACTAAATATATATCTTTGCCATTGAAACCTTTCTGTCAGTCTCCAGTCCTGCAGTAGACATTACCCAGATTCTCATCAGAACCGTACGCTCTGATGCCTGTGTTATGCCCAGATTTCAAGACCCCCCCCCCCCAAAGATCCACCAGGGAGCACCAAATCCGATTCAAAAGCAGAGGTCTTTTATACAAGCTCGCTTGGTCCTCCCCACTCCCCACCCCTCACCCCCCACCCCCCACCCCCACCCCCATTACTGGATGCAAGAGAGAGCCCCGAGTCCCAAGAGAACAAAGAATTTATAGGGCTTGGGGTCGAGGGGGGGGGCAGGGTGCAGCTAGGGTCTGGTTACACAAAGACAGGGGGGGTGGCTAGCATACTTTTGGCCTTGGGCTAGTTTCCCCTGCTTTCCCATTGGCCGAGATAAGGGCAGGCTGAGTAACTGATACATTCTGGGGCTTTTTCTTGGAAGAGGGGTTAAGGACACAGCTATCAGTCCTGTTCTGTCCTTTCACCTGAATTCCAGTCAAGCCCATGGCCTCCTCAAAGAAAACCTTCGCGTAACCAGACCGCCAATGCCCGCTTGATGAACTTCATCATTATTACTGACATTAATTAACTCATCCTAATAAACCAGTCAAGTAGCTAAGAATGCAGAGCTCCATTCTCTCTTGTGCTTCAGTTACATTATGAAAAAACATAATGCTAATCCTCGGTTCCTCAGAACATTACTGGGTTTATCCCTAGCTCTATGGTTCTAGTTTGCAAACTCTAAGACCCATAAATAAATCTTTGTCTTTTATTTCTAGCCAAAGACTTGAGAGTCTTTTTGAGTTCACTCAACAGCCTGTTGCAGCTCAGAGAGATAAAGTAACTGGGCCCAGAGCACACAGCCACAAAGGGCAGGAGCTGGCATTTGGACCATAGTTTTAACACTATACTCCATATCTTCAGTAATTTGTCGTAATCACCAATGCTGTTTTTATTTTTAACAAAAGTTTACCATGCACTTCAGTTATCCATTTACACCAGTGATCCTGGAGTTAATTATCTGATAGACATATAAAAGGTATGAGGAAAAAGAGTCTGTATATATGCCCAAGACATCTTAGATTCCCTCTGGTGCTTAACGCCTACCCACTCACACCAGAAATGACATTGAAGGCAAGATATAGTTATCATTTAGAAATATGAGGTAGGTAACCACATCTACCTTTTATTGCCTTCTTGCATGCTCCTTGTTTTGCCAAAAAGGTTTAAAACCAACAAAAACCTTCTGGTATGCCGGCCCAACTTGAAAAGTTTTAATGAATCAATTCCAAAAGACATTCAGAATCGTATCATATCAACCTTGCTTCCACAACCCCTCAAAAATTACTTGATCTCTTTATAAACACTGGACTAGAAATGTCCCCTGTAGTATCTCATTTAACCTGAAAAGTTGACTCTGAAAAGAAGATTAAACTTCTACATTTTACAGATGAAGAAACTGAGGTTCAGAGTGATCTAGTGTCTTGGCCAAGGCCATAACAGCTAGCAAAGGTCACAGTGGGGCTTCTAAACCTAGTCTCACTTTCCAAAATCTCCAGGCCCTGCTGCCCTACATAGTTTAAGGTAAATTCATACAACACTCCCCAGAAAATATTTTTTTTTAGTCAAATATCCTCAGAAGAGCTGGAGATGTAGCAAATGTAATTGAACTTAAGGTTTTGCTACTTGAAAACCAATTAAATACCTATTTCTCTGTTCTGAGCTACATCAGGCTTATTGATGAGACTGGCAGGTCAGCAGAGTGATAATAATTCTGAGGCGTAATACCAAGAATCTAATTCAGGGGGTGGGGGTGGGGCAAAAACCTGATAATCAAACCTAAATATGGGGGGGGGGGTGTCAGCAGTGAGGCCAACGCTTATAAAAATTGTATTAATAGTAACACTTCTGCTATCCTTCCTGTCAATGAGAATGTGACATGTACAAAGTTTTTAAATATTTTTCTTAGGTTAATACAGATCAAGTGAAGACATTAAACCTCTGTGTGGGTTTCACTTCTTTTTGGCACATTTTGTCATATTCAAACACAGAATCTCTGAGACTGTTGCTTGCTCTTGAAAGACTAATAATGCATCAACTGCGACAAGCTCTTTCTTGTTCTGGTTGAAAATTTTCAAAAATCCCCAGGTAGAGCATATTTCTCCCAGGGCTTTCACAAGGTCGCTGCTGTTTTCTAGGGCGCTCATCCCAAACTAAAGAAGGGAGAGTGCAGCTGGGTCCGTGTCAATGCCAGAACGTTCATCTGAATATTTGCATCAGAATTTTAAACTCATCTATTAATTCAACAATCTGTTTTTGAGCAACTGTTTTGTGTAGCGAGCACTGCTCATGGCACGGGGGCTAGAAGCAGGGAAATTAGGGGACCAGGCCTGTCTCCATGGAAGCTTATATTTCCTAGTGAGGAGTAGGAAGGTAAAAAAATAAACAAAGAGAATGAATATCTGCAACGGGTAGAACTATGTCCCCCTGTTACAGGATAGGAGAGGTCCTTGTCTCCCCCGGTAGCTAGTAGGAGTGGAATTCTTGCAATATCCCGAGAAAATGAATTTTCTGACACTTGCACGGGAGAAGGAGTGATTATCATTTGCATGGAATTAAATCCCTGAGTTCTCAAAGTCCTGTTTCCCTTTGCCTCGTCATAGAAGAAGTGAAACTCGGGCTAAAATCAGAGCCAGTATCCAGAGTTTCCGTTCCATGGTAGGGCATGGCGCATACAGCATCAGGCTAATTTAGTTCGTGTTCCAGCTGAGTCCCTCAGTCCATTGCATGAGGGGTCCACATGTCCGTGGGATCCTCATGGCCGTGGGCCACACAGGTGAATGCAAGGAAGCAGGAGCAAAAGAGCCCCATGAGCCAAGAGTCACAAGCCAAGAAGCCAAGAGAGAGGAGCCACAAAAAGAGAAGGAACTCCTTTGTTTAGGAGATTATGTATCCCCAATTTTTTTGTTCTTGCGGTGGTCACACCCATTCTGGCCAATGATCTCTGTTCCCAGGTGTGACTGACAAGTAAGTACTTTCCCTATGCGACCCCAACTTTACTGGGCATGTGTCTATCCCCGCTTTGTCCACTCCCCTTCCCCCACTGTTTTGCATGGAATAGGCCTGTGGCTCCCTGGGGAGTGTGAAGTCGCAGCTTCCTGGTGAAGCTGCCCAAATGGCATGCCTATAATGTCTGGCCTTCCCTTTGCTCCTTTCCTATTATTAATAACTAATTACAACAGTTCAAGTCCTAATGCCCAGTGCCTGTCAATGTGACCTTACTTTGAAATAAGATCTTTGCTTATATCATCAAGTTAAGATGAGGTTGTGGGGGTTAAAAATAAGTACATTAGTACATTTTCTCTCATTTTCTAAGACTTCTAGCTGAGGTATAATCAAATTAACAGAAGCAAATTAACAGAAGAAAATCAAATTTTATTATATGCACATGGGGAATGCACATATGCATGAAAATTCCAAAGACAGTGAGGCAACATTGCATATAGAAGACATTTTGGACAAAGGAGAAAAGGGGAAGTGGTGTATTAGATTTCAGAAATGAGAATGGATGAGTTACAGATAGTTGAATTGAGGAAGAACAGAAGACACAGGGCAGGAACATCCTTGCTAGGCAAATCAGAAACAATGGAACACACACAGGAGGTATCCAGCTAACAAGCTTCTGCCTGAAGCCCTTTTGTTCACCATATTTAATTCAAATTAGGCTAAGGTCACATTCTAAGATATTCTCCCTGAAGCAAGTTTCTCTGTTTGAATCTCTTGGGCAGGAAACATGTTTTCTGAGTCTTTTATTTCTTAATAAACAGCTGAAAATCAATATCTCAAAAAGGCAGCTTCAGAACACCAAAACTTTGGTTCTCTTCAAGGTCATGCTGGGTTAGGATGGGCCCTAAACTCAATGATTGGTGTCCTTATAAGAGGAGGGAAATTTAGACACAGTCACATGTGAGAAGGCCATGTGAAGATAGAGGCGGCTACAAGCCAAGGAAAGTCATGGATCGCTGGCAACCACCAGTAGCAATAAGAGGCAAGGCAGGCTCCACTCTAGAGCCTTCAGAGGGAACAGTGCCCTGCCAACACCTTGATTTCAGACCTCTGGCCTCCACAACTGTGAGAGAATACATTTCTGTTGTTTACACCACCCAGTTTGTGCTGCTTCCCTACAGCAGCCCTAGGAAATGAGTACAACATCTAATATGATATCAGAGAGTGATACATGGTATAAAGAAAAACAAAGCAAGATGGGAGGATGGAGAGTGACTGGGAAGGAAAGAGCCAGCTTACATAATGCAGTCAAGGGGAGGTGACATTACACAAGGGCAAGACTGTCAACTCAGTCCCACAAGATCCAGAGGTTCTCATCAGCTCTGGGTACCACGACAAAATACCACAGACTGGGTGGCTTAAAAACAACACACTTGCCCCAACCGGTTTGGCTCAGTGGATAGAGCGTCGGCCTGCAGACTGAAGGGTCCCAGGTTCAATTCTGGCCAAGGGCACATGCCGGGTTGTGGGCTCGATCCTCAGTAGGGGGCGTGCAGGAGGCAGCCGATCAATGATTCTCTCTCATCATTGATATTTCTATCTCTCTCTCCCTCTCCCTTCCTCTCTGAAATCAATAAAGGAATATATATTTTTTTTCCCCCATAACCATTGTTTATTATAAAGGTGAACCCAGATGAGCTTATCGGTAAGATTTCTGGTAGCGAGCACGGGCACCAGGACCACCAAATTTTTTGGATTCACAGCGACGGGGATCAGCTACCAGCAGGGTCCGGTCATACTGGATAAGGATGTCTTTGCTCTCCTTCTTGGAAGCTTTATCCACATATTTCTGGTAATAGGCCACCAGGGCTTTGGAAATGGACTGATGGATTGCATACATCTGGGCCACATGACCACCACCCTTCACACAGACTCGGATGTTCACGCCAGCAAATCGCTCCTTCCCAAGAAGCAGAACAGGTTCCAGCAGCTTGTATTGAAGCATCCGCGGCTCGATCATCTCCAGGGGCCATCCGTTCACCTTTATGAGGCCGTTGCCCCGTTTGCAGTGCGCCACGGCTATGGCCGTCTTCTTGCATCCGAAGACCTGCACAGACTGCAGAGGACCCTTGGACGGCATGACTGCAGGCATGCACCAGAGATCCTCACCGCGCAGCGCCGACACCAGAAAAGCAAGAAATATATTTTTTTAAAAACACACTTCCTCACATTTCTGAAAGCTGGGAAGTCCAAGATCAAGGTGCCAGAGAGGTGGGTGTCATGCTGAGGCCTCTTCTTTTGGTGTGTAGGAGGCCACCATCTCACTCTGTGCTCATATGACTTCTTCTTTATACGTGTGTGTGTAACCGAAATTACTTTGCTACTCCAAATACAGCCTCACTGGGGTTAGGTCTTCAACATATGATTTAGGGGTACACATACATTTGATCCATAACAAACTCTTACCCAAAAGTTGCCAGTGTAACTTCTCATGCTTTTCTTTGTGCATTAGACAAATGCTGGCCCAGATGTCCATGCATGGCCTCTAAGTGATACAGGCAGGACTCTTTCAGTGATACGACTTTTCCATCCTATATAATAAAGAGGTAAAATGCAAACTGACCGTCATACCCTTGCACAAGATGGCTGCCTCCATGTGGTCAAAAGATAGCCGCCCCCATGTGGTCACAAGATGGCCGTCAGGGGAGGGCAGTTGTGAGCGATCAGGCCAGCATGGGAGGGCAGTTAGGGGCAACTAGGCCAGCAGGGGAGGGCAGTTGGGGGGACCATGCCTGCAGGGGAGAACAGTTAGGGGTGACCAGGCCGGCAGAGGAGGGCAGTTGGGGACGATCCGGCCGGCAGGGGAGCAGTTAGGCATCAATCAGGCTGGCAGGGGAGTGGCTAGGAGGTGACCAGGCTGGCAGACAGAAGCGGTTAGGGGCAATCAAGCTGGCAGGCAGGCAAGCAGTTGGGAGCCAGCAGTCCCAGATTGTGAGAGGGATGTCCCCCGAGGGGTCCCAGATTGGAGAGGATGCAGGCTGGGCTGAGACACACCCCCTCCTTCAGTGCACAAATTTCATGCACCAGGCCTCTAGTTACTTCAATAATTACTCAGTGAAACGTTTGGGGTTGGACCAGGGTCACACAGAACCGACTTAAGGCTCAGTGTTGTCAAAAAGGTATTTATTGCCAAAGCCGGTTTGGCTCAGTGGATGTAGCGTCGGCCTGTGGACTGAAAGGTCCCAGGTTCAATTCCGGTCAAGGGCATGTACCTGGGTTGCGGGCACATCCCCAGTGGGAGATGTGCAGGAGGCAGCTGATCAATGTTTCTCTCTCATCGATGTTTCTAACTCTCTATCTCTCTCCCTTCTTCTCTGTAAAAAATAAAATAAAATATATTTTTTTAAAAAACTTTGCAAAAAAAAGGTATTTAATCAAGGCACCTGGGTGCAGGTGGACTGAGATCAAAACAGAAATCAGTGGTGAATGGGGAGGGAGCAGGCTTTTTATGCGAGTAAGGAAAGCTTGCAGTGGGCTTTAGGCTGACACACTTATCAGGACCATGCCCCCTGGTTGTAGATTTATGGCCTTGCCCTTTGTCCTTCTGCTGGCGCCAGACATCCTTCTTCCTGGGGGCTGTGCAGGAGTTATGGTCTTCAGAGATTCTGTAAAATAACCACTCAAAGGGAGCATGTTTGTACAAGGCTTAGGCTTGCAGAATGAGCTTTCTTTTGTTAGCCCCTGCTGAGTTAGAGCCCTGTTTCTTGATTAACCCTTTCACCCAGCAGGCACTGCCACTTCCCATAATTCCAAGATTGTTTATCATCAGCAAACTCAAACAACGAGGAATAGCCTGCTAAAAGCATACCATGCCATGAATAAGGACCAGGGCTGGCTACGTAATGCCAGGTCCAGTGCAAAATGAAAATGAGGGACTGTTTGTTCAAAACTTATAAGAATTTCAAGATGGTGACTGCAGAGCATGAAGCCAAGTACAGGGGGCCCTTGGAAGCACAGGACCCTGTGTGACTACGAAGGCCTCTCCCTTATCTTTCTGTGTGAACACCATCAGGAGCACCAGTGAGCATGTTTTCTTTCATGGTCTTCTCTTCCTTGGCTTCCCAGGGTAAGGAGGGTAGAGACAGAAGAGCTATAACCATTCATTCCCAGAAGCCTTCTTGGATGAGGAGACATTGGACTTCCCTCTGAGAAGGAGGAAGGAAGTGACAGAAAATGAGATCAGAGCTATGGCTGGGCAGATCCCCAGGGCCTGGCAGACCAGTGGGCAGGTCTGGTTCTATTTCCATTGTAACAAGACCTCACCGACAGGCTTTAAGCAAGGAAGGCACATAATATGACTACTTTTCTGAATGGCACTCAGCTATTGTTGTGAATAATAAACAAAAAAAAGACATCCCTTGTTACCCTGAAAGTAACATAATCATGGGAGAGATGGCCAGAAATGCCACTCAGATCTAACACAGCAGGTGACAAACTTGTTTTATGTTAATGGTCCGAGTTTTGAATTATACTTTTACTTCCATGATTATTTATTTAATGTCTATCTACCCTAGTAAATGGTTAGCTCTATGAAGAAGAAATTACCTTGCTGGTAACTGTCTCTCTAGTGCCTAGCACTGTGTCTGGTACATACTACCATTCAGTAAGTATTTGTTGAATGAATTCGTTATTTTATTTATTTTTTTTTATATATTTTTTTACTTATTTCAGAGAGGAAGGGAGAGGGAGAGAGAGACAGAAACATCAATGATGACAGAGAATCATTGATCAGCTGCCTCCTGCCCACCCACTACTGGGGATCAAGCCCACAACCTGGGCATGTGCCCTTGATCAGAATCGAACCTTGGGACCCTTCGGTCCACAGGTGGATGTTCTATCCATGAGCCAAGCCATATAGGGTTGAATTTGTTCTTTTAAAGGCAAATGTTTTTGTTGTTGTTTTCTTTTTGTTGTTGTTGTTAATTGTGACAAAATATACATAACATAAAAATTATCATTTTAACCCCTTTTTAGTGTACAGTTCAGTGGCATTAAATACATTCACACTGTTGTGCAGCCATTACCACTATTTATCTCTAAAACTTTTCATCATCCTAACCTGAAAACTCTGTACCCATTAAGCAATAAATCCCAGTATCCCCTCCTTCCCAGCCCCTGGCAATTATTGTTCTATTCTCCGTCTTTATGAATTTGACTGCAAGTGGAATCATACAGTGTTTGTCCTCTGGTTTATTCCACTCAGCATAATGTCTTTAGAGTTCATCCATATTGTAGCATGTGTCAGGATTTTCTTCCATTTTAAGGCTGGATAATATTCTATTGTAGGGATAGACCACCTTCCATTTATCCATTCAACCATCAATGGAGAGTTAGATTGTTCCCACCATTTGGTGATTATGATTAATGCTATGGACATAGATGTAGAAATATCTGTTTGAGTCATTGCCTTTGATTCTTTTGTGTATTTTTGCATTAACCTTTTATATTTTTAAAAAATTAAAAACCTTAGAAAAATTGCAAAATATCACAATAAACTCTCATACACTGAATGGTTGTACATGAAGACAAGGAAGAAGTTTATGTTCTTGTGCAATATTTAAATAAGAATGGTAGCCTAATGGGGGCAGCATGACTTTGGGGAATTATAATTTCTCTAAGCCTTACTTTTTTGGACTACCAAATGGGAATAACTGTAGGACCTAATTTACAAGATCATTGAGAGAACTGAGATGATGTAGGTGCTGTGCTTATCACAGTACCCAATACATGTTAGCTATTCTTATTACTAATAATAATTAAAGAAGTGTTTTGTCAAATAAGCTCAAAAGAAGTCAGAAGGCTTTGGCTAGAGATGAATGACAAATATTTATTCAAGTATCTTAGGGTTTGCAAACCAGAAACACAATAAGGCCATAACCACAGTGTTCCAAACAAGAAAGAAAACCTTGAGAGTTTTATAGTGAAAAGTACATTCTTGAGAAGAATCAGTCCTACATTTTTAGCCTCTGGATTGGTCTGAGATGGTAATCTTCCAGGTGCCCAATGGTCTGGATAATGGAATATTCTTTCCTGAGTTGTTCAGATGGTTATCTACAGAGTTCATGTGCATCAAGGCATTGAGGCACAGCTGAAAAGTTCAAAAGTTATAGCTCCCAGGCCAAAGCAAGAAAGAATCGGAAAAATGGTAACATTCTAAGGCCACAAGTGGCACTTTGGGATTAAAACACAGGTTTAGGTGGTAGGAGGAGGGTATGGAGACCTGAATGATTTACTTTGGGTCTTTCAACATATGCTTGGCATTTTACCAAGAAGGAGCTTTATTCTTTCATAAACTTTAGTGTTTTTAAAACATATCTTGCCAAAACCGGTTTGGCTCGGTGGATAGAGCTTTGGCCTGCGGACTGAGAGGTCCCAGGTTCGATTCCGGTTAAGGGCATGTACCTTGGTTGCGGGCACGTCCCCGGTGGGAGGTGTGCAGGAGGCAGCTGGTCGATGTTTCTCTCTCATCGATGTTTCTGACTCTCTATCCCTCTCCCTTCCTCTCTGTTAAAAAATCAATAAAATATATTTTAAAAAAAAACATATCTTGGTATGGAATTTGGATAGTCAAGTAGGACAAAAATAACACATTTACAGGACTGAGGTGCTAAATATGGCATATTTTCCCTTTAGAACATGAGAATGATCAAAATCAGCAAGCATCAATTCCCTCCTTCTTAACAGCAAGCAACCAGGAATCCTGAGTTTGTTTTTACCTAATCAGCAACGTCCAGGCCTTCAAAAAGTCATCCGAGGCCACCAAGATTGTAAATCCACATTAATTAATCAGATTCACCAAGAGTCGTTGACCAAATTAAGTAGCACAGACAAATTGAATTTTCAAATAAGCACAAGAACAATTTGCCAGTAGCTTCACACATAAAGGTCAACTGGATTAAAGAACATTTATTTGAGTGCATTTTGCCTTTGTTTGCATGCCCACCGAACAACCATTTCTGCCATAAATATTTATTGAATGCCCATTGTATGCCAAACCCTGGATGTCTTATGTACATCTCAGTAAATCTTCTCAACAGCCCTACAACATTGATAATATTATTATTCTCATTTTACACATGAGCAATCTAAGGCTCAGAGGGATAACCATATTTTTTTGAGCCAAAAATTTGTAGACACTATTGTACTTATAAGAACAATGATGCAGGCAGGACATTAGTCACCCAGACAGTCTCAGAAAAATCTAGAATATGTAAAATTCACTAATGTCAAAGGGAGTTAGTTCACTTTCAAAAGACAAGAGAGCTAACACCCTTGAATGAATGAGTCCTTCAAACACTGCAGGGAGGTGGTATTCTCCATCCCATGCAAAGGAAGCATCTGGGTCAGGGAGGTGATTCATTCACTCATTCATTCATCCAACAAATACTGAGCACTCCCGTTGAGTCAGGCTTTGTCAGGGTCCTAGGGATATGATACAGTGGTGGATTTAGAAAATTAAGTCCCATCCCAAAGCATCCCACTCCTAGCTGGCCCTGTATTGCAAAGGGTATGTTTTGCGTAAGGGTATGAATGTGTCCTTCTCACCCTACCCCCACATCCCCCTCAAGAGATTTATAAGTAACACATGTACTACTTCCAAATATTTGACAAGCCGTCACCTCTCCACCACCTTGGAGGAATTCCACTAACTTCTTCAAAACCTGACTCAGAGCCCCAGTGCCTGACTTTCATGGTCTGAAGAGTCAAGGAGAATGTCAGTAGGGAGCGGGAGAGAAGGGGAAATAAGCTTTTAAATTTAAAACACGTCTATAGTGGTCTCTTCCACAACTTCAATGCATGGAGGAAAAAAAATAAAAAAGGAAAGGGAAGGGAAAATATTTTATTTTCAAAGATTCAAGAGGCATAACAACCAAATGCAAGGTATGGGTCTTGTTTAAATCCCACTTCAAAAACCTATTAAAAAGAAAAGACATTATGGCCCTGGTCAGCGTTGCTCAATGGTTAGAGTGTTGGCCTATGCACAGAAGGGTCACAAGTTCAATTCCCAGTAAAGGGCATGTACATGGGTGATAGGTTTGATCCCTGGCTCCGGAGTGTTGGCTTCTTATTCTGTATAATGAGACTATTCATTCCTATTTGATGGGTTGGTGTAAAGATTTCTAATAAAATGGCTTATTGCAATGACAATACTTTTTGTGTTAATAAATGATTTTGATATTGGGAATCCACATTTATCCCAAATCACACTCTTCCTGTTCCATCCCTCTCTATTTCCAGTCTCTTTTTTAAGGTACCCACTGTTACCAGGAGGCTGGGTTATCTGTCACTCACAGCTTTGAACCATGAGACTATACCACGTATTTTAAATAAACTAACAAAATTAAATAACTAAGGACCCACAGCCTGAATGTATTGTTATTACTAAGGTGGCTTACATTTTAAGAGGCACCTTGAAAGAAGGCAATGCATAACCCAATGGAATAAATTAATAATGTAGAATTTGGAGTATTTATCTAAATTGATGGACTGAATGTTTAGGGACCCCTCCCTCCAATTCATATATTGATATCCTAACCCCAATGTAATGGTATTAGGAGGTGGAACCTTTGGGAGGTGATTAGGTCATGAGGGAGGAGCCCTCCTAAATGGGATTAGTGCCCTCATAAAAGGACTCTAGAGAGTTCTCTTTTCTATCCATGTGAGGACAGTGAGAAGACACCATCTTTAAAATAGAAAGAGGGTCCTCACCAGATACCAAATCTGCCAGCACCTTGATCTTGGACTTCCCAACCTCCAGAACTGTGAGAAAAAGAAGCCACTCCATCTATCCTATTTTTGTTATAGCAGGCCAAACAGGCTAAGACATCTAATTTAGACTTATTGAATATCTACCATGTGCCAGACAAGATGCTATGACACAAGAGTACACAAGTGTTCTCTTCCCTCAAAGAATTTGCAGACAACTTCAGGGAACAGATAAGTAAGCAGACTGTTGCTTAGCAGAATAGTGTGAAAAGGATGCTGTGAAAACATTCCTCAGGGGGAGGGAGACAGCTACCAGAGGAGGCTTCCTCTAGGCCCGGCACATTATTTCTAGCCTTAGCACAGCATCTAGCATGTACACAGTGGCTGCTCTGTAAATATTTACTATGCAATGGAATGAGCTGGTACGAACCTTGGGCTTTTAGGGGCTATGGATCTGCCTCTTTTGGTGCTGCCCCCACAGCTTTCTCCAAAGGGCACTCCGTTGGGCCAGACAGTGCTCTCTCAACTTGAGAGAGGCCAATCTGCTAGCGTTGCTATGGTCTCTCCTTTGGTCATTAACTTCCTATTTTCAGATGCTAGGCTTTGGCTCCCAGCAATTACTTGTAGAGTTTTGCACAAGGTAAACAAACAGGGGAATGCTTTAGGGCAGTCATGGCGAACGTTTTGAGCTCGGCGTGTCAGCATTTGGAAAAACCCTAACTTAACTCTGGTGCCGTGTCACATATAGAAATTTTTTGATCTTTGCAACCATAGTAAAACAAAGATTTATATTTTTGATATTTATTTTATATATTTAAATGCCATTTAACAAAGAAAAATCAACCAAAAAAATGAGTTCGCATGTCACCTCTGACACGCGTGTCATAGGTTCGCCATCACTGCTTTAGGGCCAGACTCAGGTGCTGGATGTACTATTTTGACTGCTTGAAGAGTGAAGGTTGGGTGAGTTGGGTTGTGCTCCAGGCCTAGCTGTAGCTCCCCAGAACAATTCCAAAGGAAGCTGCTAATTGTGTTTATCAAAGTTAGTGAATTATGGTGAAAAGCCACTTCCATGGGCCAGGAGGACCCAGTGCCAATCCAACTGGCAGCACCCTTACATCCAAGAACAAATCCCACACATTAATAAGGGCATTCTTGAGTATTGTCAACCAAACAGAAAAGGGAAGAAATGGAGTTGTAGGCAGAGAGGGCAAAGGCTCAAGAAGGTGCAAAGCAGGAGACACTCATGTAACTGGACAGTAGTTTCATGTATTTAAGTAGTTTGTGTGTGTGTGTGTGTGTGTGTGTGTGTGTGTGTGTGTTCACTCTTCATGCCCCAGTCAAGACAGAATTCCCCATTAGGCACAGTGGGCATAACACCTATGGCCCGTAATACTTTAAGTATGTTTTAACTTTATTTTTAAATCTGAAGAAACAAATGAATATGACAATAATTATTCCAGCTTGGATTTTATTCACCTTTATACATTATAGCAACATAGATGTAAATATGATTTTGTATTTTTTTATGGAGGAGGGAGTCTATGATAACAAATGTACCTATAGTCCATAAACTCATAACATGGCCATGGCCCCAGTGTCTAAAACAGCACACAAATTGACATTCAAGAAGTTGCCAAATGAATGAATGAACTGTCAGTGGTCCTGTTTGACCAGAATGCATGTCAAGTGTTGGATGGACATGAGCCCAGACTGTGGACAATCTTGGCTGCTGGTTAAAGAGCTTGGACATCATCTTAAGGGAAACAGGAAGTCATGAGATGTGAATGACATTCAGATTGGAGTTTTGGAAAACCTCTTCTGGCTGTTCTGCTGGAAGGTGGAGACTGGAGGCAAGGCAATCACTGAGGTCGAAGCAAGGAAGGTGCAGTAGGAGTAGGAAGTCTTTCTGGCTAGACATCACTCCCAGCCAGTGCAGCATCTACAACTCCGCCGGCACATGGACAATTTGGGGCATCAGGTTCCCATGGCATCAGATAAAAGCATATGATTAAATCATATGATTAAAAAAGCCCTCCCTTTCCCAGCCAGCATGGCTCAGTAGTTGAGCATCAACCTATGAACCAGGAGGTCACGGTTCAATTCAATTCCTGGTCAGGGCAATCCCCAGTGTGGGGCATCCAGGAGACAGCCAATCAATGATTTCCTCCCATCATTGATGTTTCTATCTCTCTCTCCCTTTCCCTTCCTCTCTAAAATCAATTTTTAAAAAAAAAAATTTTTTAAAAAGGCCCTCCTCTCCTAACCGGTTTGGCCCAGTGGATAGAGCGTAGGCCTGCAGACTAAAGGGTCCCAGGTTCGATTCTGGACAAGGGCATGTACCTTGGTTGTGGGCACATCCCCGGGGGGAGTGTGCAGGAGGCAGCTGATCGATGTTTCTCTCTCATCGATGTTTCTAACTCTCTGTCCCTCTCCCTTCCTCTCTGTAAAAAAACCAATAAAATATATTTAAATAAATAAATAAATAAATAAATAAATAAATAAATAAAGGCCCTCCCTTTCATTCATCTCCCAATGCTGCTCATTACATCAAGGAGAAAGTCTGATCTTTAAACCTCTCTAATCCTAGCTAATACCCCTTTGTGACAGTAAGAACAGGACCAAGATCTTCAGGAGCAATTGTATCTGGTTATTATCTGATAACACCATTTTTGTTTTCATTGTATTTATTTGCAAAGTTATCTTCTAATACAGCAAACAATCCTAGATTTTCCATTTATCACAGTGATATCAAGTTTCTTGCTAAAATAATTATCTAAGTAAATAAATAAAAGTTATCTTCCAATTATAGCAAACAGTCCTGGATTTCCCATTTATCACACAATGTTATCAAGTTTCTTACTAAAAGAATTATCAAAGTAAGTAAATAAAAGGAGAAGTAAATTAAAATTAACATTAGAAAAGCAATTCTGGAGATTATAGACAGATACAGCTAAAATAAAAAGTCAAGGTGATAGTCAAATGGCTGGAGTTTGGGGAACACTGTTTTGTTCTGTGCAAAAGGTAAAAGCTGTACTGTCCTTCATTGTCTCTCATTTTCCACCTCACCAATTGTTCCAGAAATGCTTTCTCTGCTCCCTAGGGGATCGGGCCTAAGCTGGCAGGTAGACATCCCTCTGGCAGCCTGGAAGCTCTCAGCGGATGTCCAACTGATAGCTTAGGCCCTCAGGGAGCAGTCCTAAGCTGCAGTCGGACATCCTTAGTGCTGCCAAGGAGGCAGAAGAGGCTCCCGCCACAGCTGCTGCACTTGCAGCCATCAGTCCGGCTTGTGGCTGAGCAGAGCTCCCCTATGGGAGCGCACTGACCACCAGGGGGCAGTTCCCGCATTGAGCATTTGCCCCCTGGTGGTCAGTGTGCATCATAGCAACCAGTCGTTCCTGGTGAGTCTACTTTTAGGGTCAATTTGTGCCGGAAGCTGGTCCATCCTTGCTGCTTGACACGGTCCCTGCAGGGAAGAAACATCTGCACAGCATATGTTTCAAGGGACCTGGCGTATATGGCATACTGTTCTTAATATGTTTGCTCCCCTACTTAGCGCTATGTGTTTTAACCAAGGTCACCTCTCCGAGAAAGGTTGTTTCCCCAGGTGAGGATTTTTCCCTGGAGTTAGGGATTAAAAGTAATAAGGAAGGGAATAAATCAGTAAAACCCCTTAAGTAAGTGCCAGGTAGGTAGTTAATCACTTTAACTACGAACAATCACACTTAAGCTACATAATCTTTACTTAGGATAATCTCCTTCAGTTACTTCCTTGTAGCTTAACAGAACAATAGAGTAGTGACCTTGGAATGGAGATAACAAATGCCCTAACCTTTGGAATAGAATGGATAGGATTAAAATCAACTGGTATAAATACAGATGTAACAGGAGAATATACTATGAGAGCTATGCTTGGCCTGAGACTGCCCAGGAGCCAGGAGACCAGTGGGAATTGCTGTTTAATATTTTAACCCTGCTGACTTGGCTTCTGTCATTATTTGCTTGCTAAAACAATAGAAAAGTTATTTTGATTTTCTGAATTATATAAATCATCCCATTCGATTGAATACCCTATTGATTGTAATTTGAATACCCCACTGATTGTGGTCATACTGGTTTTAGAAAGCACGTTCTTCTGTACCTGGGAACCAGGACAGCACAATTATCCTAAATTGCCTCAGTGGCCACAGATAATGTGTTCCTGTTGACTCAGTGGTCCCAAGACCCGATGGCTCCAGGTGATGTGTTTCTGTCAACTCAGTGGTCCCAAGGCCCATGGCTCCAGGCAATGTGTTTCCACTGATTCAGTGATCCAGAGACCCAAAACTATCATTTAACTAACATGCTCAATTCTGCTTCTGTAAACTGCTTTTTTTGCAAACCAGGTTCCTCATTCCAAACCCTGGGATATAATCAATACCTTTGTGATTTTTGCCTAAATAAATCTGGTGTTGTGGCCATCTTATCACTGCGAGATTTGGAGAGCAAAATGCCCCCTTGTAGTCCCGGATTTGCAATAAATGTGACTCCTTAATTCGACTTCTTGAGGCTTCCTTGTGTGATTCGCGGGGTACATTACAACAATCCTAGTGTGCAATCACCCCAGAGCACAGATTCCTAACCGGTTAGGATGACCCACACTACCTTAAACTCTCTCCTTTCTTTTCTCCCTCCCTCTCTTTCTCTGAGTGAGTATACCCAAATTTACATTATTTGCATCTAGGCTATGACTTCACTACAGTCAACAGAGCATGATCTTTGGAATAGTCAGCCCTGGGTTCAAATCTGACTACACTATTTCCTAGAAAAGTGAGGCCTTAGAAAAGCAACTTTGCTTCCATCTATAACTTCCTTGTTCCTTGTTCTTGCTTACCTTGGGATGCTTGTACTGCTCTGAAGAACTCCTATCTATTTTCTAGAATGGATGCTTCCTGATTCAAGAATTACTAATAAATGTCAACTAGATCATCTGTGAAATATTCTTTTAATAATAATAACAATGCTTGCAAGTCCAAAGAATGCAAAGTTATTTTCTAGAGGATCTAGTTGCTTTTTTAGGGGCTGAGAATATGTTATCCCATGCTCTGACTGATGTGGCTCAGTTGGTAGAGCACCATCCTGTGCACTGAAAGGTCACAGGTTGGATTCCGGTTAGGGCACATACTCAGGTTTCAGGTTTAATCCGTGGTCAGGGTACATTCAGGAGGCAATGGATCAATGTTTCTCACATTGATGTTGCTCTCTCTCTCTCTTCCTCTCCCTTTTTCTCTCTAAAATCAATACAAACATATTATATATTTGATTTGCCACTTCGGCCTATTATTTTGAATTAAAGATACTTAAGGAACAGCCAGTGCAAGGATACTCTGGCCCTCTTTTGTCCCCCTGAAAGCAGGAGATAAATCTCCCTGGTGAAAGGTGTACTCCCTGTACCAGGAGGGTAGAACGCATCCTTATCGCCAGAGAGAAAGAATTTAGGGACAAGAGGTGTGTATAAACAAACCATTTAACTACTCCTTGTCCAAATCCCCCTGTCTAGTCAATTATTCACAAATTGCTTGACTAAACGGTATAAAAGCTTCCTGCTTCACCCCTGCCCCTTTTCTTATAATCCTCACCCAACATTATGTTTATTGATGAGAGAGAGAGATAGAGATCCATCAGTTTCCTCCTGTACACATCCCAACTGGGGATCAAACCTGAAACCTAGGTATATGCCCTGACTGGGAATTGAAAGGGCGAGGGCTACGCCCTCCATCTTGCTCCGAATCCTACATTTTTGGGCAGAGCCATGTGCTCGGCAAGTCTTCTTCCCAGAAGCCCAAGCCTCTGCTAGCCACACCCAGGATTTCTCTAAACTAACCAATGACAATCAAGGGAAGTGCACGCCATAGATATGACTACATCCTGTGTAACGAGACACCGACTTGCGCCTGGCCAATCAGCAGGGCCCACAGTCCCCTCTCCTCCCCTTACTCCACCCCCCTATAAAACTCCTCTTCCCAACGGGCTAGCTCTCTCTCTGCCACTTGGCTTGCCGATGCGTCGGTGAGTGTGGTCGGGGAGCCGAACTAGTTCAGATAAAGACTCTTTGCTTTTGCATCAGACACAGCTGGCTCCCTGGTGTGGTCTATTGGGGATCTTGAAATCTGGGCATAACAGGAATCAAACCCATAACGTTTTTGGTGTATAGGATGATGCCCCAACCCACTGGCAGGTCTTTGGTCACTTCTTTTTAAATATATTTTTATTTCTTTTAGAGAGGAAAGGAGAGAGAGATAGAAACATCAATGATGAATCATTGATCAGCTGCCTCCTGCACATCCCCTACTGGGGATGGATGCAGCAACCCAGGCATGTGCCCTGATGGGGAATCCAACGTGACCTCCTGGTTCATAAATCAACACTCAATCACAGAGCCACACCAGCTAGGATTCAGTCACTACTATGGTTGTGAAGCTCCTATGGTTGTGAAGCTCCCATACTAATATTAACGTAAGAAACCATTGAAACCTGTAAAGAATTTTTGTGAATTTATTTGAACCAAACTGTTGACATATGCCAGGAAGCAGGACCTCAGCAAATTGAGATAATGCTCCAGAGATTGGTGGGTTACATTTGTATTTATACATTGTGTTAATGTAAAAAAACCATTGAAACCTGTAAAGAATTTTTGTGAGTTTATTTGAGCCAAACTGTCGACATATGCCGGGAAGCAGAACCTCAACGAATTGAGATAGTGCTCCGGAGAATGGCAGGGTTACATCCGTATTTATACATGAAATTCATTGGTGACAGATTTAAGGAGGTGGGATTAAGCGAAGCGGGGGGGGGGGGGGGGGGGGAACCTCTGTGATAGGATAAAAAGTAAAATGATGGACACATACTTAGGTGGGTGCAGGATCAATTAACATGATAATGAAGGAATTTGTAGTATCTGTCCTGGTGCCCAGAACATTTGGTTGTGCCCCAGGGGCTCCAGAAAAAGGGAAGTTACAAGTTACCCAGACATTTCAAGGGAATGTTATCTTAGAGGCAAAAAGGCAAATGGGCTCAGTAAGGATCAAAGTTGATCTTGTCAGTGAAGATACCGGCCTAGGACATAACTGCCCACCATAACTGTTTTTAGTTAAAGTTTAATTTCAGACCATCCTTTGTGGTTATTCTAGGTCTCTGAGTCTGCTAGGCTGCCACGCAGGCCTTCCCTGAGCTTGTCAGGTCAGCATGTGGCCCCTTTCGTCCACAATTGCAATCAAAGGAAAGGGATGTAGGTGGGTTACATGACACCCATTGGTGATAGACTAGAGAGGAGGGAGAAAGCAAAGGGGCGGGGGGGGGGGGGGGAACCCCTGGGATTGGATAAAAAGTAAAATGATGGACACATACTTAGGTGGGCGCAGGAACAATTAACATGATAATGAAAGAATTTGTGGTATCTGTCCTGGCGCCCAGCACATTTGGTTGTGCCCCAAGGGGTCTGGAAAAAGGAAAGTTACAAGTTACCAAGACATTTCAAAGGGCGTGTTATTATAGATGCAGAAAGACAGATAGGCTCAGTTAAGGTAAAGGTTGACCTTGCCAGTGAAGATACCAGCCTAGGAGGGGACTGCTTTTAAAGTTTAATTTCAGACCATCCTTTAGGTCTCTGAGTCTGCAAGACTGCCTGCTATGCAGGCCTTCCCTGAGCTTGTCAGGTTAGCATGTGGCCCCTTTCGTCCACACTCCCGCTTTTATGAATGAGGCAAGTGAGGCTCAGAGGGGTTAAGTGGCATGCTTCTGATACAGAGTAAAATAAGTGTCAGATCCAGTTCTCCAAACCAGATTGCCTGAGGCAAACCTTATATTCCATTAAAGCATAATTCTCAAAAAATGTTTCTTTTGAATTCTCATTCAACTGAGGCTGAGGGTTATTTCCCTAGGGGAGATTCAAGCCTGGAGCCAAGAATGTTCTTGACTTCTTGAAGAAAAGACTTCAAGACGCAAACCAGACAAGAGGTTAAAGTGGAAGCAGGTTTATTGAGCAGAAAGGATAACCAAGAAAAGCCGCACTCCACAGGGAGTGTTGCAGACTCTCCTCACAGGTGCAGGGAGACCCAACTCTCTAGGTTGAGCTTATATCTGTTTGTAGTTTCTGTCAATATAAGAAACATCGTGAGCTTTTTTATGAGTTTATTTGAGCCAAACGGATGACAATTACCAGAAGGCAAACATCTTGATAAAATGAGAAAATGCTCCAGAAAATGGCAGTTTTACCACTTATTTTATAGGTCAGAATCAAAGGGGAAGATGTAAGGGGGTTACATGAAATTCACTGGTGACAGATTGTGCTAGGGGCAGGGGCCTGGCAAAAAAGAATTACTGAGTAGGCTGAGGGGCAGGGACCATGGGAGAGAAAAATTGCTGATTATCTCTCTAGAAAAGCAATGCGTTATGATTAAACCCAGCCAGGTGTGACCCTGCTTGTAAATTTTATGTAAACTTTTTACCCTGCCAGTACCAGGAACGGCTAATGAACCGCTTTGCAGTTTGTTTTTTCTTTTTTAAAAAAATACTTTGTAGTGTTGCAGATAAAAGGCTTTGCTGTACTTTCGGTCGGCACTGCAAGCTGCGAGGCTCTTACGGGAGAAACACGGCTGTAGTCAGCTGGCCAGCTTAATAAAGGCTCTTAAAATTTAAATTTTGAATCGGTGGTCTTTCTCGCTGATTGAACCCATAACAAGATTAGGGAGGCAAGAGAAAGCAAAGCAAGAGGCGGGGAATCTCTGGGATTGGAGAAAAAGTAAAATGAATACATACATGCTTCTTTTACAAAGGTGGGTAAAGGACAGTTAAAAGTTAACAATTAACAGTGAAACAGGAATTTTGGGGGGTGAAAAAGACAGGTTTTAGAAATTAGGGGGCCCATAGGGGAAGCAAAGGGCTGCAGAGCAGCAGAAGGTATATTTCCATAGAATAGGGAAGCTGAAGAGCTGCAACAGGTACATTTCCATAGAAGAGGGAGCTGGGAACAGCAAAAGGTCTATATTTACAAAATAAAGAGAAGGAAGCCCTTCATCCAGAAGGAGAAGAAGAAAGCCCGAAGGGAATAGGAAAACAATAAGGAAGGAAGGGGGGGAGAACCTCACATGTCCCATGTGAGATTCGACCTTTGAGTCCAGGAGTTACTATAATAACCAGCCTAAGGGAATAGTGACCAATCAGAGGGGATATCAAGGCACCAAGATCTTCAGCTTTATAAGCCATAGGGAAAAAGAACTCAGTGGGACCCTTTCCTCTTCTCTACATGGGAGTCTGTGCTGTGGGCCTCTTTCCCTCTCCCCACGTGGGAGTCTGTACTTGTTCTTCAATAAATCTCCACCTTTGCTATTCCACTTTCTGTCTGTGGATTCATTTTTCAATTCCAGCAGACAAAGAATCCGGGTCCCAGTCCAAAAATTCCGTTTCAACAGGACAACAATAACAATGAGAGGCTTTGTGGTCTCTGCTCTGGTGCAGTGACTTTGCCCTGAGGGGTATGGAAAAAGGAAACTACCCTGACAATCCCAAAGTGCGTTATGTAGATGCAAAAAGACAATAGACAGGCTCAGCTAAGGAAAAGATTGGCCTTCATCAGGGAAGATATCAACCTAGGACATAACCACCTGCCATGACTTGCTTTTAGTTAGAAAGTTTTCATTTCAGACCAACCTACATGGTTACTTTAGGTCTCTGAGTTTGTAAGGCCCTCCATGCAGGCCTTCCCTGAGCTTATGGCCCCTTTTTCATCCACACTTCTATGGAAAATTGCTGGTATGGGAAATTAGAGAGTGGAAAAAAACATTGGGATTAACTTTAATCTTTATAAGATATATTTTCTGGTATGGGTAAATAATAAGGTATGGGTGAGAGCTATTAAGCAATCTTTGCAAGAATTTTCTTTGTTCTTGAGGCTCCTCGTGGTCTGCTTGCGTCTTGGGTCAGCCCAGTTCCGTGTCAGGCAGCACATAGCAGGCTCCTGATTTAACTTTAGTTAATTTATACAGTTCTCATGTCCCTCTCCTATATTACAACTAGATGGTATGCATGTATCTGAGGGATGCAAAATAATGACAAGGCTATGTCATCACACCTTATTAGTTTTATAGAATTGTGCAAATAGATTTGCATTCCCCTAGGCCATGGTCAGCAAACTGTGGCTCGCGAGCCACATGCGGCTCTTTGGCCCCTTAAGTGTGGCTCTTCCTAAGCCTTAGGAGTACCCTAATTAAGTTAATAACAATGTACCTACTACCTATATAGCTTAAGTTTAAACAATTTGGCTCTCAAAAGAAATTTCAATCGTTGTACTGTTGATATTTGGCTCTGTTGACTAATGAGTTTGCCAACCACTGGGCTAGGTAATTACTACGAGATTTGAGAGAGCAAAATGCCCCCTCGTAGTCCGGGATTTGCAATAAATGTGACTCCTTAATTCAACTTCTTGAGGCATCCTTGTGTGATTCGCGGGGTACATTACGACAATACCCTACTGTTACTGCAAAGCACAACAGAAAGAATCCCTTGTAATAGCCCTCCCAACTTGCTCTTATCCTATATAATAAAAGAGTAATATGCAAATCGGCTGAACGGTGGGATGACTGGTTGCTATGATGCGCACTGACCACCAGGGAGCAGATGCTCAACGCAGAAGCTGCCCCCTGGGGGTCAGTGCACTCCCACAGCAGGGGCACTGCTCAGCTACAAGCCGGGCTGACAGCTGGCAAGCACAGCGACAATGGCTGGAGCCTCTCCCACCTCCACAGCAGTGCTAAGGATGTCCGACTGAGGGTTCCTAGACTGCTAAAGGGTACAGGCCAGGCTGAGGGGATCTCCCCCCTGCTCCCTCCCCACAGTGCACGAACATCATGCACCAGGCCTCTAGTCTTCTATAAAAGAGTTTCCTGAGTCAAAGGGGGCTGGCTCTCCTTGGTCCTCAGCTCTTGTCATGCTTGTGAGAAAGAATTTGGATGAGTGATAGAAAGCAGTGTTGAAGCAAAGCAAGAGAATTTATTAAGAATACACTTGGCATAAAGCACAAGCAAGCACTTCAGCTCCTCTAAGCACCCAGCCTGCTTTGTGTTCAAGGGTTTTATACTTTTTGTCCCTATAGGTTTCAAGGACCCCATTTTACATTGCTGTGGCTTCTCCCTAAATTTATGAGAACATCTGGTGATTTTATCTTGGCAAGACTTCTTTGCTCAGTGAGTGAAATAAACTCTCCTTTCACTCCCTTCCCTTCCTCCTGCCCTAGCAGCTATCTTTCCTGACTAATATCCCACCCCCCAAGTGATACCATCCAAATGCTTTGGGGGTTTTGTTATTTGTTCCCCAGATTTCTCCTGTCCTTAGGTTTAGCTGGCACAAATGGCATTAATTGGGTCTTTGTTCTCTCTTTTCCCAGGCCAGGGTGATTTAAGCTATGTAATCTCTGGTTATGGAGGAGAGGTATAAACCATTTGCTCTCAAGTGTCCTTGGTTGGGGAAGATAAATTCTTGTTATTTACAAGCTAACTGCAAGCTGTCTAAACTGTTTGACCTTGTTTAATTTTCTTGTCTCAGTTCCCCCATTCCACTTGTCCAGGAATT
Source organism: Myotis nattereri (assembly GCF_964212035.1). Lineage (NCBI taxonomy): Eukaryota > Metazoa > Chordata > Mammalia > Chiroptera > Vespertilionidae > Myotis > Myotis nattereri. The sequence continues at coordinate 94,521,610 of NC_138079.1, read as the reverse complement.
TTCCTAGTTTCTTACTATCCTGCCACACTTTGTTTTAGGGGACTTGTATGTGTCTCACCATGGTTGCATGTACTGAACTTCAATTCCTGGTTGTTCCCAAGTAAACCCATTTTTGCTGGAGAAATAAATGGCTAGCTTTTTGTTGAAAGTCAACAACATCCATATTCTAGTTGTTATAGATGATAATGAGCCCCTCCTCTCCCTGGTCCTCTCCAGGAATCCCCAGATATCCTTATCCAAGGCTTTCCTGTGATCCCTTTGCCCGACTGCTCCTAAGTGTGATGAAGATCGAGATGTGGAACCACCTCACCAAGTAATAAGTCTAACAGCCTTAAGCCAGAGACATGAGCTTCCTTCCAGTTTTCAAGCATTTGATTCATAATGCAGACAGATAACAGGGAAACTTACATACCAGGTATCTTCACCTTATCAGCGCTGGGGCCAGACCAGGCCTTTGGGTATGGCCACACATCCCCCATCCAGTGGTCGGCAAACTGCGGCTCACGAGCCACATGCAGCTCTTTGGCCCCTTGAGTGTGGCTCTTCCACAAAATACCACGTGCGGGCACACATACAGTGCAATTGAAACTTCGTGGCCTGTGCGCAGAAGTCAGTATTTTGTGGAAGAGCTACACTCAAGGGGCCAAAGAGCCACATGTGGCTTGCGAGCCGCAGTTTGCTGACCACTGCCCTATCCCAAAACACGGGGCTTTTTGCAAAGCCCATGAAAGGTCTGGAATCCTGATCCATATTTGGGGGACAAGGAAACCAAAGGGTATAAAGGAAAAGCTTCCTCCATATTCACTCACTCAGGGATTTGGAGAACTGACCCCCTGAGTGACTGTACTAGTACATCTAAAACATCTGAAAATAAATGGGTTTATCCTGGACCTCTGAGTACTCCCTGTGTATTTTTCAGTTGCCTGGTAAATTCTGTAACACAGCAAAGGAACCAAGAATTTATTGGCCACAGCAAAAATACACTCAGGACAGTGAAACTAGGAAGGGCATAGAAGCAACAGGAGAGCCTCAGCTGGGCTGCTTTGGCTCTCTGAGAAGTCAGAGAAAAGGGGGCCCTGGAGGCAGGTTTAGGGGGTAGTTCAGGACAAGCTGCCGCTGCCCATTGCTCCCCTGGTTGCAAGTCGTAAGGGGTCCCTTGGAGGGAAGAAGGGGAAAGGGAATGGCATGGGCATGCTCCCCATGGGTGCAGAGCTGATTTTTGTGGATGACCTGCTGCTCACCAGTACTGTCAGCAGTATTGGAATAAGCACTCATAATGATTCAATCCTGTCTCTGCTTCATTGGCTCAAGGAGTGACAGGCAGCCCAGACCCACTGATTGTCTGGTTACATTATCATGTATATGTATTTCCTTTATAATAATGAGAACTAGCTAATAAAAATAAGTGAGCTTTTGGCTTTGATTCAGAAACATACAATTCAAAGTTGGAAAGGGATTTAGAAGAAATTCAAGTCAAGATATACCTTTTTTTCCGTGTATAAGATACCGCCCCCCCCCCCCCCCGCCCAGTTTGGCTCAGTGGCTAGAGCGTCAGCCTGTGGACTGAAGAGTCCTGGGTTCGATTCCGGTCAGGAGCATGTGCCTTGGTTGTGGGCACATCCCCAGTAGGGGGTGTGCAGGAGGCAGCTGATGGATGTTTCTCTCTCATAGATGTTTCTAGCTCTCTATCCCTCTCCCTTCCTCTCTGTAAAAATCAATGGAATTTTTTTTTAATTAAGAAAAAAAAGATGCCCCCCCCCATTCCAGCCCAAAATTAAGAAATCAATATTTTAAACATCAAACACATTTTTTTAATTTGTCTTATTTTTTGACATCTTTATGAGTTCAGAATGCTGCAGTCCCTGCTGCACTCACCACCTCCACCTCCAATTATGGCATCAGCTGACGTCAGTAACAATAAGGCTCGTGATTAGAGGAAGCCTGTTTAACAAGGTATGGGCAGCTACACACCCGCGCAGCTCCCTCCTTGGCTGACTTCTGTGTATAAGATGCCCCTCAATTTTCAGTTTATTGATTTTAGAAAAAAATAGCATCTTATACACGGAAAAATACAGTACTATCAAATGCAGGAAGGAGGGAGATGGGAAGAAGCAGTTGAAGATTCATTTGCCTACTATGATCCTACATGGGTTTTTTAATTATGTATAGGGTATAAATATGCACATGTAGGTATGCATATAGATATAGCTACATAAAAATAATAAATTGGAGGTACACATCAAACTGTAAACTGCACTTACCTCTAGATTAGGGATGTGTAGGAGTTTCACTTCCTATTTTTGTGTTTCTGTAATGATTTTATTGTTATACGGATGAGAAGGCTAAAAAGGGCTAATTCAAATGTAATCCTGATATTTGGGGGGCTAGCAATTGGAATCCATGCCAGCAGGCTAACCTATAATTAAGTCATTACCTCCTTCCCAGAAACTGGTCTTGCAGAATCTGTTACAGAGGCCATAAACCTGTGAACAGTGCACTGCCGGGAGGGAGGGTTGTTATCGCTGGCGCCAGGCTAGGCCATCAGATATGGCCTGGAGACCCCCAACACCTGAGGGCCTCTTGCAAAGCCCGCGAAAAGGACCGGAAGCATAATCCATATTTGCAGGACAAAGACCACAGGGAGATATAAAATGAAGGCCCCCGCATGTTTCGGTACTCTGATTTGGAAGTTATTTCCCAGAGTCCGCCGGTGTAATTAAAACAGTGTCTCTCCACTTCTTCAAAGCGATGCTTGGTTTTTCTGGGGTCTTCTGCAACACAGACAGTCCTCAGGTTACATCGGACTCGCCATACGTCGTTTTGTGGTTACGTTGCCATCTCCCATTTATTTATATATAAAAAAAGTTCCATCATTTCGATGTATGTACATATATGCTTTATGTGTTTTATTATTTATTTATCACAAGTAAAGGTCAGAATTGTTATCTTTCTTTTAAATTTTTTTACTGTTTCACTTCATTACTGCTGTGTCTGTGCTCCATGTGAGTGACGTAGGTGCTTATGTAGGTGGGTTCCGACTTAAGGCGAAAGTCGTGTTACATCGCCCTGTAGGAACGGATCTCCGACATAACCCAAGGACCTACTGTATTGACTCATACCTTAATAAGCAGGAAAAATAAGAAACACAACACAGATAAAAATGGTAATGAAGCAGGAATTTGGGGGGAACATAGGCAGGCTGAGGGATTTTTTAGAATTGGGGTCCATGGAAAAGCAGGGGGCTGCAGACTGGGAGAAGGTACATTTCCATAAGGCAAGGAAGCCAGGTGCAGTTATATCTCTATAAGACAAGGAGGCAGCAACAGGTACATTTACATAAGACAAGGGGACTGGAAGTAGCCAAGAAAGGTCTATATTTACAAAATAAAGAGAAGGAAGCCCTTCATTCAGATGGAAAAGGCCCCCAGAGGAAAGGAAGGACTATGAGGAAGGAGGGCCTTAGGAATCACTATAGTAACCAATTCAAAGGGGAATATTGACCAATCAGAGTGGGTGTCAGGACACAGGCACTGCAGCCTTTATAGGCCATGAGGAAAAAGAACTCAGTGGGATTCTTTCCCCCTCCCCACGTGGGAGTGTGTGCTGTGGGACTCTTTCCATCTCCCCACGTAGGAGTCTATACTTGTTCTTCAATAAATCTCCACCTTTGCTATTCCACTTTCTGTCCATGGGTTCATTCTTTGATTCCGGCGGACAAAGAATCCGGGTTCCAGTCCAAAAATTTGGTATCAGTAATATTCCAAGCAGTTTTTTAATTCCTCTGCAACAGTTCTAGCATCCAGGCTCTGATTAAATAATTTTAATAAAGGAGAATTCATTCATTCGTTGCAAAAAAAATGTATAAAATGTGGTTCACTGGGCTGTGCCTCGGGTATACAAAAACGAAATAAATCCAAAAACGTGTTTGTATTGGAGTCCCAAGAAATGAAAGGAAGGAAAGAAGAGGGAGTGGGCAAGGAGCAGTTGGCAAGGAGAGCATTGTTAGGATAGCTCACACCTGTCTTATTCATGGTTGTATCCCCAACTCCTAGACCAGGGATGTCACATAATAGGTTCTCAGAAAATATTTGTTGAACAAATGAGTAGTAGAGGAGCAAGAAATGACGAATAATCTGACTTGTCATATGGATGTTCATTCCACTAGCAAAGTAAGGAAGAATCAGAGATAGGATAAACTAAGGCAAACGTAATGGTTAATCAGGGGTGGGGGATGGGGAATGAAGGGGCGAGGGCTACGCCCTCCATCTTACCTTGGCCATGTGCTCGCAAAGGCTTCTTCCTGGAAGCCCAAGCCTCTGCTACTCTGCTAGCCACACCCAGGACTTCTTTAAACTAACACAATCAAGGAACGTGCACGCCATGGATGTGACCACATCCTGTGTGACAAGACCCGACTTGCGCCTGGCCACTTGGCAGGGCCCACAGTCATCTCTCCTCGCCTCTCTCCACCGCCCTATTAAAACCCCTTTCTCCCACGGGGCTGTCTCTCTCGTCTTGCCGTTGTGTTGGTAGAGGCTGGGAGCCAGACCTGGGTCTGTAATAATAATAATAAAAGACTTTTTGCTTTTGCATCGGACACGGCTGGCTCCCTGGTGTGGTCTATTGGGGATCTTGAAATCTGGGCATAACAGGGAATACCATACTGAATCTCTGAGAAGAATGGGAAAGAGAAGGGGTAACCTCTAATTCTGAGACTGCCCTTTCTTTTGTGACATCTTCCTTCTTGTACCTTTTATTCATTGGTATTTTGCTTTGTAAATAACAGTGTTATGCTGGTGTGGTGAGTGTTAGGTTAGGTGGCTCAGGAGGCGGCGTAAGAAAGAGTCAAGTGAATCAGAAAAGGAAAGAAAAGGAAAAGGTTTATTTCTGCGTCCCCGGGAGACCTACGTACCCCCAAAGACAGGGCACGTGGGTTTACGCTAACAGGGAGGGGGGCGCTTTTTTTATACTGTGGTTGGGTGAGGGGCAGGGACATGAGCTGAGGTATTCAGCTGAGGAAGTTTCAGCTGCAGGGGGACAGCAAGGTATTCAGGAAGGAGTCAGTATCTGTGTGGGGGTCGTGGAGAAGCCAGTATCTGTGTCTGGCATGCTGATCTGTTAGAAATACCACGGCAAGTCCATTATCTCGTCACATGTCTGCCCTAACAGTGAGTAGAAAGTTAGTGATAAATATAATTGCTTCCTTTAGTTGTCTTGCAATTAGTCTAGATCTGATGTTTCATTTGGTAAATACTTGATTCAATTATACTGAACTAGCTTTGATGATAGGAAAACATAAAAACATTGTTAATTATAATAGGATATTTACATAATTTCCAAGCAGTCACGAATTTAGTTCATCCTTTTAGAGTAAGCCTGAAAGGGTGATTTTGAGTTGTCTTATACTGTACTTTTCTTTACTTCAACAATTTCTTTACAATGAAATTATATTACCTTTATAATAATGCTTTTTTGGGGAACTGGTGGAAATTGGAAGAAAACACACAAAACAACCATAAATTTTATTTCTTCTGTTCTAATCATCCCTAAAGATTGGAGGCCTTTAGTATCACTTATGGAGGTGGGGCTGGGAATTTCAGGCTGCTGAAATGTAAACAGGCCGTTTCCCACCTCCCTTTGTCAAAACATTTCCCTGAGAAACCTCGTGTTTGCAAATGCTTTCTCTAACCTTTTGAAGTGTCTATAAATCTCTTAGAGATAAGAAAGCCCCTTGACAGTTTTGCATCCCAGAAATGTTTTTCAAAGGACTGGGATTCATCCCTTTTGAAAAGTAAACTTCTGAGAATATTCTAATGATCCCTCCTGTCTCCCTGTCATTGTGGGCATCTTCCTCTGAGCTAGCAGGGGAAGGAAGAGTTTTGCCATCACTCTTCAGCCCCCTCAGACGTGGAAGTCTAGTGTCTTCACCATCTATCCGAATAAAAGAATTCTCCGGGGATGGGGTAGGGGGAGGGGTCAATTGGGGAAAAAGAAGACATGTAAAATTTTAGACAATAAAAAAAAAAGAATTCTTCAGTCCCTCACGACACTGGCATACTCCCATTTAGTCGGTGCCTTCTGTGTGGACAAAAAGGGGCCACATGCTGACCTGACTAACAAGGAAGGCCTGTGTGGTGGCCTTGCAAACTCAGAGACCTAAAGTAACCACAAAGGATGGTCTGAAATTAAAACGCCTTTAATTAAAAAGCAGTTCAGCGTGGGTAGTCATGTCCTAGGTGTTAGGTCGGAGAGAGCCCAGGATCGGATACATGCAGACATGACAAGATAATGGACTTCCCCTGGAATTTCTCACAGATCAAGGTGCCAGACACAGATACCAGCTTCTTCTCCCTGAATTCACATACCCCCACACAGATAAGAACTTCGTCCTGAATATTCCGCCCATTCCCTGCAGCAGAGAATTCCTCAGCTCATGTCCCCGCCCCTCACCCAACCGCAGTATAAAAAAAGCGCCCCCCTCCCTGTTGGCGTGAATCCACGTGCCCTGTCCTTGGGGTACGTGGGTCTCCCGGGGACGCAGAATAAACCTTTTCCTTTCCTTTCTTTTCTGATTCACTGGACTCTATTTCTTGCGCCGCCTCCTGAGCCACCTAACCTCACACTAGGCCAGTATCTTCCCTGCCAAAGATCAACTTTGATCTTAACTGAGCCTATTGTCTTTTTGCATCTACAATAACATACCTTTGGAATGTCAGGGTAACTTGTAACTTCCTTTTTTCTGGACCCTTCAAGGTGCAACCAATGCACCAGGTTGAAACCACAAATTCCTTCATTGTGTTAATTGTTGACTATTAAGGATCCTGTACCCACTTATGTGAAAGAAGCATGTGTCTATCATTTTACTTTTTATCCAATCCCAGGTATTTCCTTGCTTTGCTTTCTCCCACCTTCCTCCTCTATCACCAATGGATTTCATGTAACCCACTAATGTCTCCTCCTTTGATAGTAATGAAACAGGAATTTTGGGAGTAAAATAGTGAGGAGGAAACTGGTCTTGCAAGGAGTGTCAGGCCATAAAAACTGAAGAATGCACTGCCCTGGGCATGGGAGAGGGAGGTGGTTATCGCTGGCCCCAGGACAGATCATCTGATCTGACCTGGAACCCCAACACCTGGGGGCCTTCTTGTAAGCCCACAAGGGGGAGGAACCATATCTGCAAGACAAAGACCCCAGAAGATTATAAAAGGTGAAGCCTCTGTGTGTTACTCACTCTGATTTGGAAATTACTCCTGGAGTCCACCAGTCACTAGTGTTAATAAATGGGTTCCTCCCTTTCTCTAGGAAGTGTGCTTGGTATTTCTTTGCTCTTCTGTAACAATAGGGCAGGTTTAGGAAATTTTAGAATTTTTGGAAATTAAGGAACCGTGCAGGAAAGCACAGGGCTGCAGAGCAGCAGGAGGTATATTTCCATAGAATGGGGGATCTGGAAAGCTGCAACAAGTACACTTCCATAGAATGAGGGAACTGGGAACAGCAAAAGGTCTATATTTACAAAATAAAGAGAAGGAAGCCCTTCATCCAGAAGGAGAAGAAGAAGCCCAAAGGGAATAGGAAAACAATCAGGAAGGAGGGGGGAGAGCCTCACATGTCCCATGTGAGATTCAACCTTTGAGCCCAGGAGTTGCTATAGTAACCAGTCTAGGGTAATAGTGACCAATCAGAGGGGATATCAAGGCACCAGGCTCTACAGTCTTTATAAGCCATAAGGAAAAGGAACTCAGTGGGACCCTTTCCCCTTCCCTACCTGGGAGTCCATTCTGTGGGATTCTTTCCCTCTCCCCACATGGGAGTCTGTACTTGTTCTTCAATAAAGCTCCACCTTTGCTATACCATCTTCAGTCCATGGATTCATTCTTTGACTCCAACAGACAAAGAATCTGAGGAGCCATCCTGCCAAGGGGAACACCCCATGTTCTAGTCCAAAAATCACATATCACTAATAAATACTTCTCCTCTGAATAATACACTGGGCAATTGAGGGCTTTATGCCAAGTAATATGGAAATTTTCCTTTTTTGTCCAAAACTCTAGACAGTAATTATTGCCCAGGCAACTCAGAAAGAAAGAGTGAAGGGTGGTGCTGCAAAGTCAACAGTTGACGATAAGTGAGCTGGTTAATGCTGTTATAAATATTCATCATGTTTCTGGAAAATACAACCTAGGAGAAATACAGATACAAAAAAGCCGCAGTTTCTTATCTCAGTTGAAGGGTCTTTGGAAATAAAGAGTATAAGATGGAAAGAGGAATAAATTCCAATAAAAAGAGTGAGATAAGATGCTTCTTAAGATTGCTGGCTTCAATATTCACATTCTACTGTGTCCTCTGAGTCGGTTAGCAAAGTTGTCCTCAGCTCTCAGCTTGCCCTAGCTTCTACATTCTACTTCTTGTTATCTCTAAGTGAGGGCCTCCACCTAGCTACCATCAGACTTAAAGAAACAGTCTGTGTTCATCAAGGTTGAGCCTTGTGGCAGTTTTTACTTGAGCATCAAAGAACCCAAGTGACATAGATTACAACTTCCAGGACCTGGTCATTTCTCAGCACTGAGGGGAGAAATAAAAAGAGATGTTCTGTGAATCATTATGCAGATGTAGGTTACCTGATTTTTTTCTTGGAATAAAGCATAAAGCAAAAGTCCAAATTTTAATTATGATTTTAGAAAGAATTAAACATTTTACTAGCCAGTCAAGTAATTTGTTTATTTTCCTTGAAATAGCATTTATTTTGATTTGTAACCCCAGAGTTCAGATTTCTCTATTGTAGACTCCATTATTTAATATGTAACAGTACTACTCATTCAAACCACCTGCTCTCCAGTGTGATTCTGAATAGAAGATATAATTTTATGGAAGCATGTAAAGCAACCCCTGTAGAAAGAAACAAAACTAAACAATGAAAGGGAGAGAACAAAGCCTGCTGGTCAGGAGCATACAAATTCACATTTTAATCACATCTGGAACTGTACATGCAGCTTTCTTATTCTTGTTCTAACCCAGCAACAATGACTGACATCCAACAAATTTTCTACCTGTAATCGCATTTTGGGACTGTGGCTAAAACTAAAAGACTTCATTTTTTCTATTTATCCCAAGTTAGTGTATGGGGTTGAACTGAAAAAATTCCATGAGGCATAACTAGGCCAAATTTTGAGACAGAGTATGGGAGACAACTCCCAAAATTAGTAATTGTGTATGTGTGTGTTTATGTCTGATGATATTCAGTCTGGAGTTCTGTGATTTAAAAACTAATAATAAACAATATTTTTTATTTGGAAAAATGAAAGATGCTGTAATAGGATATAGAGTATTTAAAAACACACATTTAATTAACTAACTAACCAATAATAAAAAATAAGAATGTACTAATAAAACTTATAGTCTAAGATATTAATAGTTTCATATTTAAACATGTGGCCTCAATCACAGGATTGTAGCAAATGCCCATGGCTGGCCAGGCCTGCAACATCCTGTCCCCAGACATCAGCAATAAAACCGGCAGAGAGAAAAATATGCCAGATGCTGACACACACAAAAGAGAACATCGAAACCACCTGAGAGCTGGAATGTGAAACTGCATGTGCCAGAATTCATTAGTTCCCTTCTTCCTATGACCTCTTTATAAAAGCCCTTTGCCAACCCTAAGATGTTAAGATGTTTGCTAAGGCATGAGTCTGCCATCTTCTCAGGTTGTTGGCACCTGAATAAATCACTTTCCTTCCATCAGCATCTGTGTCATGTGTTTGGCTTCTTGAAGGAAGGCAAAAGAACGTGAGGGTCATTTGGGCTGGTTTCAATGTTTCCTAACAAAAGAGGAAGACGCAGAGGTACTTTGGAATGGGGATCATCAAGCCTCAGATGTCACTGGACAGTGCTATTTGAAATCATGTTTAAAAAAAAAATACCAGGTCTACCCTGGCTTGCATGGCTTGGTGGTTGAGTGTTGACCTATGAACCACAAGTTCATGGTTTGATTCCTGGTCAGGGCACATGTCCAGGTTGCTAGCTTGATCCCCAGTGTAGGGTATGTAGGAGGCAGCCAATCAATGATTCTCTCTCATCATTGATGTTTCTATATCTCTCTCCCTCTCCTTCCTCTCTGAAATCAATTAAAATACATATATATATATATATATATATATATATATATATATATATATATACCAGGTCTATAAGATTCAGAGTTAATTAGTTGTAGCCAACATTCATGCACTCAACAAATATTTATTGAGCATATATTATGTACGTGGTGCTGGAACAAAAACCAACATGAGCCCTGTCCTCAAAAACTTGTCAACCTAGGGACACATATTTATCAGAAAAACAAACAAATGAGGAAATGATGCTTAAGAAGGATAAGATGCAGGGGCAACTAGAAGGAGTCAATTGGGGTGGGGGGGGGGGAGGTAACATATATAATACTTTCAATCATAAAGATTTTTTAAAAATTATTATAGTTGTTCTTCTTCCCCCCCCCCCCCAGCTCCCCTCCACTTGGTTCCCACCCCATCCTCCGCTCTTACCCCCCCCCTGTCTTCATCCATAGGTGTATGATTTTTGTCCAGTCTCTTTCTGCATCCCCCAAACCCCTTTCCCCCCGAGAATTGTCAGTCTACTCCCTTTCTATGCCCCTGATTCTATTCTATTCGCCAGTTTATTCTGTTCATCAGATTTTTTATTCAATTGATTGTTAGATTAACTTGTGGATAGATATGTATTTGTTGTTCATAATTTTTATCTTTACCTTTTTCTTCTTCTTCCTTTTCTTAAAGAATACCTTTCAGCATTTCATATAAAACTGGTTTTGTGGTGATGAACTCCTTTAGCTTTTTCTTATCTGTGAAGCTCTTTATCTAACCTTCTATTCTGAATGATAGCTTTGCTGGGTAGAGTAATCTTGGTTGTAGGTTCTTGGCATTCATCACTTTGAATATTTCTTGCCACTCCCTTCTGGCCTGCAAAGTTTCTGTTGAGAAATTAGCTGACAATCGTATGGGTACTCCCTTGTAGGTAACTAACTGTTTTTCTCTTGCTGCTTTTAAGATTCTCTCTTTGTCTTTTGCTTTTGGCATTTTAATTATGACGTGTCTTGGTGTGGTCCTCTTTGGATTCCTTTTGTTTGGGGTTCTCTGCACTTCCTGGACTTGTAAGTCTATTTCTTTCACTAGGTAGGGGAAGTTTTCTGTCATTATTTCTTGAAATAGGTTTTCAATATCTTGCTCTCTCTCTTCTTCTGGCACCCCCATAATTCGGATGTTGGTATGCTTGAAGCTGTCCCAGAGGCTCCTTACACTATCTTATATTTTTGGGTTCTTTTTTCTTTTTGCTTTTCTGGTTGGGTGTTTTTTGCTTCTTCATATTTCAAATCTTTGACTTGATTCTTGTGATCCTCTAGTCTGCTGTTAGATCTCTGTATAATATTCTTTATTTCAGTCAGTGTATACTTAATTTCTAGTTGGTCCTTTTTCATATCCTTGAGGGTCTCACTAGATTTATCGAGGGTCTCACTAAATTTATTAGCAGTTTCTAGAAAATTCTTGAAAAACCTTATAACTGTGGTTTTGAACTCTATATCCAGTAGTTTCCTTTCCTCCATTTCTGTCATTTGTGACCTGTTTCTTTGTCTCCGCATTTTGGCTGCTTCCCTGAGTTGTTAGAGCGGCTTTCTGTGCTAGGTGTCCTATAGGGACCAGTAGCTCAGCCTCCCCAATTACCTGAGGTGGACACTCTTGGTGCACCCCTTTGTGGGCTGTGTGCATAGTCTTGTTGTAGTTAAGCCTTGATTGTTGTTGGTATCAGTGGGAGGAATTGACCTCCAGGCCAATTGGCTGTGAGATTCAGCTGTGTCTACGGTGGGAGAACTTCTGTGCTGAAGACACCCTTATGGGGCAAGACTTGCTTCAGTGGGGCTTTGGTGCTCACTAAGTCTGGCCCCTGAGAGTGTCCCTTATGGATCTGAGGAGTTGTAATCTGGATGGTCCCATTCTGACCACTGGGTACACTGGCTCTTGGATCTCTAAGGAGGTGCTAATTTAGCCTCTGTCTGAGGCTACCCAGCAGGAGCTATGAAGAGATCTGCAGATTCCTCTTCTTTGTCTGGGGTTTGGAGGTGCCCAGATGAGGTCCAGCTGTGAAGCAATGCAAGCTGCTGTGGGGCCTTGAGCCTTCTTTTGAATGTTCTGGGTCTCTCTGACCCAGCTGCAGTTTTTAGGTAATTTTAGATTGCAAAGGGCCAGGCCATTCATATGCAAAACCCTCTACACACAGCTTGGGTGGGGTGGGGTCTCAGGGAATCAACAGGGCGGAGCAAACAGCTATTGCTGATCCTCAGACCTGCCCTAAGAGGCCCCAGGTCTCAGTGTCCCACGGTAGTTGCTGTAAGCACCTCTGAGAGAAAGCCCAAGGTCAGGCAGTCCAGTTTCTCCCCGTATGAGCCTGGGTCCCCAGAGACTCACCCAGAACTGGAGTTCAGAGCTGTAGGGAGCTTGTGACTCCCTCCAGATTGAAAAAGACAACCATGTTCTCAGTTGTCAGCCCTTTCCACATGTGCCTTCATACCTCTGCACTTTACTTCCACACCTCCTCTGAGTCTCAGTGTGCTTTTCTCTTTCCTTCTACTTGTAGAATTTCCACTCAGCCAGCCTTCCTGTGGTTCTGTATGATGTCCGTTTTGTCTTTTAGTTGTATTTTTGAAGTGGTTGTGTGAGGCTACAATTTCAGGTGTTTACCTATGCCGCCATCTTGGTTTCTCTCCCATAAAGATTTTTTTTAATAATAATAATAATAATAATAATAATAATAAAGAAGGATGGAATTTAGCCAGGTGCAAAGAGGGAGGAAGGGTGATTAGGAATAATGAGTTGGCATGTGCAAAAGTCATAGCTAGAGAGCAGTGAAATTATTCTGTAATTTCTTTTTTTTTTAATTTAAATATATTTTTATTGATTTCAGATAGGAAGGAAGAGGGAGGGAGAGATAGCAACATCAATGATGAGAGAGAATCATTAATCATCTGCCTCCTGCACACCTCCTACTGGGAATTGAGCCCAAAACATAGGCATGTGCCTTGACCAGAATCAAACCCAGAACATTTCAGTCTGCAGGCCGATGCTCTATCCACTGAGCCAAACCAGCTAGGGCTATTCTGTAATTTCTGACTTATGATACTATAGTGGTGAATATATGTCATTATACATTTGTCCAAACCCACTGAATGTACAACACAAAGAGTGATCTCTAATGTAAACTGTGGGCCTTGGGCAATTATGTCAATGTAGTTTCACTGATTATAACAAACTAGAGGCCTGGTGCATGAATTCGTGTACGGGTGGGGTCCCTCTGGGTAGCTTGCAGGGATCGAGCCGAAACCCACAGTCCAATGTCACCTGCAGCTTCTACCTGCTGCTCCCGCTTATCCTGGTCCCACTGTGCCTGCCACAGGCTCACACCCAATCAGTCCTGATCTGAAGAGACTCGTGCTGCCACAGCAGCACTCTCCGGCCATGAGCCCTGCATCTGGTGCCCTCCCAAGGGTAGTGGCCTGCAGGATAGGGCTGAGACCAGCTCTCTGACATCCCCTGAGGGATCCCGGATTGTGAGAGGGCACAGGCCAGGCTGAGGGACCCCACCAGTGCACAATTGGGCTGGGGAGGGACCGTGGAAGGGCTCCAGGGCGTGTCCGGCCCATCTCACTCAGTCCCAATCAGCCAGATCCCATCAACAAGCTAACCTGCCGGTCAGAGCGTCTGCCCCCTAGTGCTCAGTGCACATCATAGTGAGCAGTTGAGCAGCCTTAGCATATCATTAGCATATTACACTTTGATTGGTTGAATGGATAATTGGACACTTAGCATATTAGGCTTTTATTATATAGGATGTACCACTCTGGTGGGGATGAGGTTGTGCAATTCTGGACAACCTACATAAAAAATGTCTGTATCTTCGACTCAGTTTTGCTGTGAACCTAAAACTGCTCTATAAAATAAAGTTAATTTTTTTGAAGATATATCTAACTTGAACAGAAAGAATGGATGGGGTAAGGGGGTGGGGGTAGCATGTGCAAAATGAAAGTTAGAAGGGGCCGAGACCGGTTTGGCTCAGTGGATAGAGCGTCGGCCTGCGGACTGAGGGGTCCCGGGTTCGATTCCGGTCAAGGGCATGTACCTGGGTTGCGGGCATATCCCCAGTGGGGGATGTGCAGGAGGCAGCTGGTCGATGGTTCTCTCTCATCGATGTTTCTAACTCTCTATCTCTCTCCCTTCCTCTCTGTAAAAAATCAATAAAATATATTTAAAAAAAAAAAAAAAAGAAAGTTAGAAGGGTATCTACAGCTATCCAGACAGGAGGGTGCCAGGAAAGTGGCAATGAAGATAGAGAGAAGAGAACTGATTAAAGGAGCTATTTAAGAGATAAAATGAGCAGGACTGGGTGATGGATTGTCTATGAAGATGAGGGAGAGGGAAGTACATTAAGCAATGATTTTCTGGAGCTGGTTCAAACTGAATCACAAAAGCTAATAGGTGAATTTTCAAAAATGTTGCATGCTGATTGTTAAACACAGTCACTACAGAAAATTACAAATCATTTAAAAACAAAGGTAATACTAAAAATGTATCACTTTCTAGGTACTTTACTACATTTTACTATTATCTATGCTCTTGAGATTATGTATGTCTATTGTATCTATGTAGCAGAAATACTGTACAATGGGTTGCAATTGTCAATTTCTTCCCTTATCTGTAGTCAATGATGTCACATTAATATCTTGAAATTGACTATGGTGAAATATTTAAACTGTAGAAATTGGCAAATAATACAAATCAAAGCTTTATTTCCCCTAGAAAGCAAGTTGTTAAGCATTTACTAGCACACCACAGGTCATATAGGTTTGCCACAGAATAAAACAGCAACTAGGGTTTCTGCAAGTTCTCAAGACAGAAGATAATTTTAGGGGTCTGTGGGGGGCTGCTGGCAAGACACATGGGTATGCTTCTTTAAAATATCGTCAACTGCCCTAACCTGTTTGGCTCAGTGGATAGAGCGTCGGCCTGCGGACTCAAGGGTCCCAGGTTCAATTCTGGTCAGGGCATGCACCTTGCTTGCGGGCACATCCCCCATGGGGAGTGTGCAGGAGGCAACTGATTGATGTTTCTCTCTCATTGATGTTTCTAGCTCTCTATCCCAAGGACGCCACTCAGTCTGACCTTTCAAAGCCCAGGTGCCAGGGAGTGGGTTTTTGATATGTAGATCCAGCCAAGCATCAGGAATGAATAGGACTCTACTCCTTCTGACTGGCCCCGCCCTGTGGGAGGGGCTCTGAGGTGGAGCCACTACTGCTCATCACGCCCACCAGCCGGGCCCACCCAGAACTGATGTAACTTCCTGTTACTTTGAGTATATATTAAACTTACTTCAGGTGCTGGGTGTCTGTCTGTCCCTCCATCAGAGGGCAGAAGCCCACCCGGACCCAGCTTCTTCTATTTTTGTGTCTTGTCTCTTTAATTCATTTCTTTCTCAATCCGAAGCACCTTTACTTAAAGAACTGTTCATTTCTCTTTCCATGCTAGATGAGGAGAAGGGAAATCCCCCCATCATAGGGGTCTATTTACTAGAAACAGTTATTATTATTATGAATTATTATATCCAACTATTTATCAAGCTCTTGTTACGTGCAAATGTTGTGTTCATTGTTCAACATGGAGTCTCTCTTTTAAATATTTTTATTTGAGAGAGAGAGAGAGAAATATCATGTGCTGTTCCACTTATCCACGCATTCATTGGTTGATTCCCGTAAGTGCCCTGACCAGGAATCAAACCCATAACCTTGGTATATCGGAACAATGCTCTAACTAACTGAGCTACCCAGCTAGGCTTTGAACTTCTTTTAATCCTCACAGCAATCCTCATGAAATTTGTACTCTCAATATCTCCCACTTCACAGATTAAAAAAAAAAATGAGGATCAAATAGATTCCATGACTTTCAAGGACAAAGTGGGGAGTAAGCAGCAGGTTACAGGATTGCAGCCCAAGTCTGTCTTCCTGGAGATCTGTTTTTTCTCCTCTAAAGAGAACCAGAACCATCAAGACTGACTTGATCCTGAGACATCTTAAAAACTGATCTAGGCCTCCTTTAATCAGTCACAAGATGAATTTTGGAGTCTTCTACTTGTCCTCCCCATCTCTCACCCCATGCTGTGTCTTTCCTTTTTACCACACTCCTCCACGCAAAGAGATTCATAACAGGCCTCCCCAAGATGTGCCGCTCTGGCACGTGGATTATTTTGAGGTAAACATAATCTGGACCCTGTGGGCTCAAGAGAAACTTTTACTTCTCCCTTAAAGAATTCAAATTGGTGTCTTGCCCATAGTAAGAGTTAACGCTAGAAATAACTTTTAGAGTTAACACTAGAAATAACTTTTTATGACCTATCTATAGGGGAGGGCAAGCTTCTAATTTCTGAACATCTGCTCTTATCATCCTCCAAAATTCCCCTCCTCCCCCTCTAAAGCCTTATCTCATTCCTTAGCTAGGAGGTCATAGTAACCTCATTTTACCTCTCTGTTTCTGAACCTCTCATGTACGTGGGATTCCGATATGTACACCTGTAATTAAATTTTATTATTTTCTCTTGTTTATTTGATTCATCTCAATTTAATTATCAGACCAGTCAAAAGAACATAGAAAGGTAGAGGACAATTTTTCCTCCCCAGCCCCCATCACATCTCATTTTTATTTCTCTATCTCTCTACCTCACAAAATAGCTTACAATTTCCTCATGGAGTAACTAAGAAATAAATGCAAACTATTATTGTTTTACTCAATTAATAATGAATATTAGAGCTATAAGTTATCAATGCAAATTACACTGAGAAAAACTAAACATCACAGAGGGTCAAATTTACTTTTGGTTAAAAGAATCAAATCTACTTTTGGTTGAGAGAATCAAATTTTCTGCACAAAATGTCTATCTTTGCTAAATCGGCAGAAATAGTAAATCAATAGAAAATTCATATACTATAAAATCAATAGTAAACTATAACCAGTATATGTAATAGGGGAAAAATAATAGTTTAAATAAAATTAGTTCCAAAATTTAAATAGAAAACAATTGATTCCCATGCCACTAACGTCAGCAAAATAAAAAATGAAATGATTCAAGGAATATTAGAACAGTTTAATTGACCCATGTAGATCATTGATCATGGAATTACATTGGTTTAATAGCATTCATTTTAAATAATGCTTTATTGTTGACATTTCATCTGTGTTGATATCATTCTGATCCAAACATTTGTATTCAAAATGTTCTTTGCACCATATTGGAGTGTGAGAGCAGGTAAAAACATTTTCCAGCCCCGGAGGCCAGCTCTGCCCTGACCATCCTTACTTTGTTTCTTGACCTTTTTCACCCCAAAGTGTCCTGACTAACCCAAAAGATAATGAAGAAAAGATATTTGGGTTTCCTGTAAGGGAATGTTTCCATAGTCATATACTAAGTAGGAGTGGCAAACCATCTCAGGGTCTTGGAAATCAACTTTGAATTATTGGAATTTTGAAAGCTGAAGACAATAAAGATCCAGCCCTTATTTATAGTACCTGCTATATAAAAACTATTCAAAAATATCTGATGGGTAGATGGATGGTCAGATGAATAAATGTGTAGATAGACTTATTGGGGGAAATAATTTTATATATATATAATTTTTGTCTTCTATTCTTCACTTATGTATAGTTATAGGAGTTAAGTATGATGGTACTAAGACCAACCAATCTAGGCAATAAAATAGAGTTCTATAGATATTAATAACTATGTTAGCTAGGATGTCTCAGCTGGTGACACTATTTTTTTTAATATATTTTTTACTGATTTCAGAGAGGAAGGGAGAGGGAGAGAGAGATAGAAACATCAATGATGAAAGAGAATCATTGATCAGTCCCCTTCTGCACACCCCCTATTGGGGATTGAGCCCACAACCTAGGCATGTGCCCTGACTGGGAATCGAACTGTGACCTCCTGGTTCATAGGTCGACACTCAACCACTGAGCCATGCCAGCCAGGTGTCAGCTGGTGGACACTCTATATACTGTGGGGAAGAAACAAAATTTTCTCTACTCTCAAAATTCTTCTGGCTGGTCTAATAATCACATAGACATGAGACAGATGAGCAAGAGAAAATAAATAAAATTTAATACATACATATGTATGGAAATCTCACATACATAAGAGAATCAGAGACCCCATGAGTGGTTCAGAGATATAAAGGGGTGAAGAGACCAAAGTTTTGTCACCCTGAGGCTGATGTTTTGCGATATTAACTTCAAATTGTGTATTAAGAAACAAACAAACAAAAATCCTTTCCTACCCAAGAGAGTTAGACAGAGAAACCTGCTTCAGGAAGGAGATCTTAGGATGTTTCCATACCCTAATTTGAATTAAGCATGGTAAACAAGAGGGCTTCAAGCAGGTTCATATTACCTAGATACCCCTTGTGTCCCATTGTTTCTGAGTCACCTAGCAAGAATTTACCCACCATGTGTATTCCACCCTCCCTCGAGTTCCTTAACAGAGCCCAAGGCTCTGCGGACCTACGCCCTGACCTTTGGGACTGGACTCGGCCCTTCGGGACTAGGTTAGCCATTGAGGGGCTTGGCTCCGCCCTTCAGGTCTGGGTTCCACTCTTCCCGGCTAGGTTCCACTCATCTGGACTAGGCTCTATCCTTGGGTCTCGGCTCACCTCTTAGGGGCTTGCCTCTGCCTTTCAGGACTGGCCTGGTCTGTAGGTTCGGCTCTTAGGGGCTAGGCTTGGCTCTTCGGAACTAGGGTCATCGGTGGGGACTAGCTTCAGCTCTTAGGGCAGTGATGGCGAACCTATGACACGCGTGTCAGAGGTGACACACGAACTCATTTTTTTTGGTTGATTTTTCTTTGTTAAATGGCATTTAAATATATAAAATAAATATCAAAAATATAAGTCTTTGTTTTACTATGGTTGCAAATATCAAAATTTTCTATATATGACACGGCACCAGAGTTAAGTTAGGGTTTTTCAGAATGCTGACACGCCGAGCTCAAAACGTTCGCCATCACTGTTAGGGTCAGGCTCAGTTCCTCGGGTCTACACTCTTGAGAGCTGAGCCTAGCTAGCCCCAAAGAGTCGAGCTTACCTCTACCCCTATAACTAATCAAATGAGGTAAAACTTTCCTTAACAGAAAACAAGGTTCTGTGGAACCAGGCTCCACACTTTGTGAATGGGCTCAGCTGTTCGGAGGTAGGCTCAGCTTTTCGGGACTAGTTTGGGCTCTCTGAGGATCTGAGGTTAGAGTTAGACTCTCAGCCTCCGAGGCTAGGCTAGACTCAAGGAAACATTAGTCTTTAATGATGTCTCGCTGCACATGGACCCATCACAGCTTTTTGCTTGTGCTGGCAAATGGCAATGAGTTCAAAAGGTCTGAGTACCTGCAGGGCACAGACATTCATTCCAAAGCCCCCCATCCCCTCTGACTTCCATCATGGGCCTGTCATGAGAGCAGCAGCTGCCTGGACTGTTTTCATTTCAGTACACAGTAACTTTACACAGCCTTACAAAAACGCTAGTGCCCTGGTGCACGGATTCATGCACATTAAAAGGAAATTAATTAGAAGGTGGCTGGTGGGGCGGGACTGGGTGAGATGGGCCAGACACGCCCTGGAGCCAACCTCCTGCGGTCCCTCCCCTGCCATCTGCCTACTGTGCCACGTCTCAA
The DNA here is from genome assembly GCF_964212035.1 of Myotis nattereri. Taxonomy (NCBI): domain Eukaryota; kingdom Metazoa; phylum Chordata; class Mammalia; order Chiroptera; family Vespertilionidae; genus Myotis; species Myotis nattereri. Next base: position 94,501,849 of record NC_138079.1, on the reverse strand, counting down.
AGGGCGTCTGCAGAGTGAGTGGGTCCCCTCCAGCAGGTGGGGTCCCTCGGCCTGGCCTGTGGGGATTGGGCCAAAACCAGCTCTCTGACATCCCCTGAGGGGTCCTGGATTGCAAGACAGCAGATCTCTGGTGATGCACCCCGGAATCGGGCTCCCTCCTCTCTGGTTCTGGAGTGCATCACAGGAGAACTGCCGCTGCCAAGTCACCACAGCTAAGCAGCTCCTGCGTTGAACATCTTCCCCTGGTGGTCAGTGCACATCAAACCTACCAGCCGGTCAGATGGTAGGATGGTCACTTAGCCTTTTATATATATAGATAGATACAGACCTTCCATCATGTTCCTACAATCAGGAGCAAAGATGCTTTCATGAGAAGGGATTATTTCTAGGGCTGTGCCACATTGAAATATTAATGCCTGTTATCAAACTAAGCATATTACAAGGTCATTGCAATCAAAACAGCCTAGTACTGACACAATAACAGGCATATAGATCCATGAAAGAGCACACAGTGCCCAAAAATCAACCTATGGTCAATTAATATTTGTAACAGCATACATGGAGAAAACACAGTCTCCTCAATAAATGGTGTTGGGAAAACTGAACCGCTACATACTAAAAAAAAAAAAAGTGAAACTAGAACACTACCTTACACCATAAACAAGCATAAACTCAAAATGGATAAAAGACTTAAATGCAAGTCATGAAACCATGAAAACTCTAGAAAAAAACACAGGCAGTAAAATCTCAGTTATCTCTTATAGCAATATTTTTGCTGATATACCTCCTAGGGAAAGGGAAAAGAAGGAAAAAATAAATAAATGGAACTACATCAAACTAAAAAGCTTCTGCCCAGCAAAGGAAACTCTTAACAAAATGAAAAGGGAACCCACTGTATGGGAGAAAATATTTGCCAATGATACATCTAATAAGGGGTTCATTTCCAAAATATATAAAGAGCTTATACAACTCAACACCAGGAAGACAAAAAAATGAGATATCATCTCACACCTGTCAGAATGGCTACCATCAATAAAGCAAACAAGAAGTGCTGGTGAGGATGTGGGGAAAAGGGAACCCTAGTCCATTGCTGGTGGGAATGCAGACTGGTGCACCCACTGTGGAAAACAATATGGATATTCCTCAAAAAATTAAAAATGGAACTGCCATTTGACCCAGTAATCCCACTTCTGGGAATATATCCTAAGAATTCTGAAACACCAATCAAAAAGAATATATGCACCTTATGTCATAGCAGTGTTATTTACAATGGCCAAGATCTGGAAACAGCCCAGGTGCCCATCAGCAGATGAGTGGATAAAAATAAATAAATAAAACAAAACACCTGTGGTATATTTACACAATAGAATACTACACAGTTGTGAAAAAGAAGAAACTTTACCTTTTGTGACAGCATGGATGAACCTAGAAATTATTGTGCTAAGCAAAATAAGCTAGACAGAGAAAGACAAATACTACATGATCTCACCTATATGTGGAATCTAATGAACAAAATAAACTGACAAACAAAACAGACCCAGAGGAATGGATACATGGAACAGTCTGACAACTTTCAAGGAGAGAGGGGTGGGGGAACTGGATGAAGGAAAGTGAAGAGATTAGCCAAAAAACATATATACATAGCCCATGGACATAGACAACAGTGTGGTGATGACCAGAGGCAGGAGGAGTGGTAGCTGGGTGAAGTGGGTAAAAGGGAGTAAGGGGGTAAGGGGTGGGTAATGAAAGACATCTGTAATAGTGTCAACAATTAAAAAAAAAACTAAAAAAAAAGACGACCTACAGAATGGGAGAAGGTAATTGCCAATGATTTATCTTTTAAGTGGTTAATATTCAAAATGTTTTTTTAAACTCATAGTTTAATACAAACACAAACAAACAAAAATTTTATTAAAAATGGCCAAAGGACCTGAATAGACATTTCTCCAGAGAACATACATATGGCCAATAGTCATGAAAATATGCTCATCATCACTAATAATCAGAGAAATGCAATTAAAACCACGAGATATCACCTCACATCTGTCAGAATAGCTGTCAGCAATAAATCAACAAGCAAGTGTTAGTGAGAACGGGAGAAAGGAAAACTCTTGTCACTGTTGGTGGCATTGCAAATTGGTGTAGCCACTATGACAAACAGTATGGAGGCGCCTCAAAAAATTAAAAAGTAGAACTACCTGGCAATTTCACTTCAGGGTATGTTTACAAAGAGATCCAAAACACTAACTCAAAAAGACATATGCTTCCCTATGTTCATTGTAACATTATTTATAATAGCCAAGATATGAAAGCAGCCTAATTGTCCATGGACAAATAGATAAGGAAAAGGTGGTACATATATACACAATGGAATTTTACTCAGCCATAAAAAAGAAGGAAGGAAATCTTGTTATTTGCAACAACATGGATGGACCCTAGAGGGTATTATGCTAAATGAAATAAGTCAGATAGAGAAAGACAAATACCATATGGTTTCACTTATTTACGGAATCTAAAAAACAAACAAGCAAACAAAAATACCCGAGCAAACAAACTGATACAGAGAACAATTTGATGGTTGCCAGATAGGAGGTGGGTTAGAGGTTTGGGTGGAAAAGGTGAAGGGGTTAAGATGTACAAATTGCCAGTTATAAAAACAGTCACAGGGATGTAAAATACAGCATAGAAAATATAGTCAATAATATTGTAATAATTATGTATGGTGTCAGATAGGTACTAGACTTATTGAGGTGATCACTTTGTAAGTTATATAAACATTTAATCACTAAATTGTACACATGAAACTAACATAGTATTATATCACACTAGTGGCCCAGTGCATGAAATCGTGCACAGGTAGGGTCCCTAGCAGCTCCTGGCTACCAGCTGCTGGCCAGGGCCTCCTTTCCCCTGGCTGCATGCCACCACCACTGGCTAGGGCCTCCCTTCCCCCAGCTGCCTGCCAGGGCCTCCCTTTGCACCCACCTTGGCCTGGCGCTGCCCGCTCACCTGCTCCACCATCCCACCACGGTCCAGCTCTCGTCGGGGACCATCAGGGCTGGCAGCACTTCCACTGCCGCCTGCTGCCAGCACCGCGTCGCTGACACCAGCCATGTTCCACACCGCCTCCTGGTGGTCAGTGCAAGTTTAACTCCTGGTCAGTTGAAATCCCGCCCATAGGGACAATTTGCATATTAGCCTTTTATTATATAGGATTATATGTGTTTTATTACTTTAAATTTCCACTACTTGCCACATTGTAAGAGTGAATACACAATCGCTGGTTATATTAATCTTGCCATTATGGTTGTTTTTGACCAAGAACTGTAAGGCAAACAAAAGCTTTATTTGGGGGTCTTTTAGGAATTGAAATTCTGGAGACACAAATTTGGGTAAAAACCCAATTGTATTCTGAGGGGAAAAGAAAGGTACAGAGTTTATAAAGACATTAAAAGGGGGAACCTACAGGGGTTACACAAGTTGCTTTGAAAGGGCTGTGATTGGTGCTGGCAAGTAAACGGACCCTATACTATACACGAGTAACTGTTCCTGTCTATTGCTAGGTGAAAATTCTTCTTTTTTAGTAGAGAGTCCAGTGGTGCAGAGCCAGTTCCAGGAACTGTATTAGGATACAGCCATTGTGGTTTTGCTAAGTGCACAAGTTCAGTGTCACCTGTGGTGGGAGTGGGTGGGGGGGCGTTAGCTTGGCTTCCTGGAGTCCTCCGGGCTCTATTTTAGATTGCTCTGTCAACAGTATCAACTCCATGTTCCCGTTTTGCTTTTACACGACTGTCTTGGCCAAGACACCCTAAATCTTTAGAATAGAACTTAGATTTCCTGACTCTGGAATGCTCTTTTATTTCATCCTCAACAAAACCCAAGGAATCTTTAAGCATATTGGTGATCTAAAGAAAGGAATTTCCAAGCCTAGAAACAGATCTCAACTCTGGCTTCCTGACTAACTTTTTCAGATTGTCTTCCCAGGTCATCCTTTCCTGGCTGCAAAGAATAGACGGAATCAAGTGGATCCCATCACACTCACTGCTTCGCTCCACTGCCGGGAGCAGCCTGGCAAGGCAATGCCAAAGGAAGGGAGACAGGCGTCAGAGCACTATGCTTCTCCTCCAAAGAAACAGCCACCCAAGGTCACGGAGAGAATTTACAGTGACTTAAAAGTTACAAGAATAACTTGACAGTGAGAAACCCGACAAACATGACTTCAAGGTCAGCAGCAACAGTGATGTCATGATGTGATAAAAATGGCACTTTATGGTTTTCCTCCCCCAAGCCCATAACCCTGGCCCAACCATGTGAAAAACATGAGACAAAGCCCCATAGAGAGACAGTCTACAAAATACCTGACCAGTGCGTCTCAAAACAGAAACTGCCTCAGCTAGGAGGAGCCTGTGGAGACATGACAACGGAATGTAATGTGATGTCCTGGATGGGATCCTGGAAGAGAAATAGGATGCTAGGTAACACCTAAGGCTATCTGAACCAAGTCTGGACTTTGCTTAATAGTGATGTATCATCCTAGCCAGTTTTCTCAGTGGTGAGAGTGTAGGCCCTCACACTGAAGGGTCTCGAGTTCGATTCCGGTAAGGGCACATACGTTGATTGCAGGCTCCATTCCCGGCCCCTGTCAGGGTGCATGCAGGATGCAACCAATTGATGTGTCTCACTCTCCCTCCCTTCCACTCTCTCTAAAAATCACTGAGGAAAAGAACATTCTTGGGTGAGGACTAGCAGGGGAAAAAATTATAATGATGTATCAATATTTGTTTATTAATGTGCTATACTAAAGTGAGATAATAATAAGAGAAACTGAGTACACGGTATACGAGAACTGCCTATACTACCTTCAGTATTTTTCTTTAAATCTAAAACTATCCTTACTATAGTATGTATATTCTTAAAAAGTAAGTTGACCATTTTTAATCTCTGAAAAATATGACATTAATGTAAAATAGTTCTTAAAATATTTGCATTCAAGAAGAAGCTTCAGAATAGGCCAACATATAAGAAAAGCTGCAGAGAAATTGATTTCCCTTGAGAGTAAGAAAATAAAACCCAGTACCTATTCAGTGACACAAGGGATCAAAGGAGGAACATGCTGAGGGAGGGGTAATTATTCCAGTCAGTCTCCTGCTGCAAAAACCATGAATATAAAGATGAAACTATGCCATAAATTTCTCTTTGAGAAAAGGGAAGTGATCAACAGCTTACATCTAGTTTCACTGCCTCGCTGAGATGATACTGTTTCCAAAAAAGGGGAGGGGGAAATGAGCTGCCAATGAGAAATCATGCAGATGACTAAGAAAGACATCTCAGGAACTTGAGAATCAACTTTGAATGTTAGTGGATGTGTGGAGCATTTATGTTATTTTCCCTCCAGAAGGTGGCGCTGTGGTCTAAAATATGGATGCAAGACAAGTTGGCAAACAGGGCCCAGAATGACAGTTCAAAATGTGGTCTATATCAAGGAGGGTTTCGAAAGCATTTTAAATATATTTTTATTGATTTCAGAGAGGAAGGGAGAGGGAGAGAGAGATAGAGACTTCAATGATGACAGAATCATTGATCGGCTGCCTCCTTCGAGCCCTATAACCCAGCATATGCCCTGACTAGGAATTGAATCTTGACTTTTAGGTTCATAGGTCGATGCTTAACCACTGAGCCATGCTGGCTGGGCTCAAAAGCATTTTAAATCTCCTTGGAGATTAGTTCTTTTGATCTGTTTATCCCACCCATTATAAACTTCCATGACTTCAACTGTTTTTATCCAGGTTAAAAAAGAAAATTTCAGTGAGTCATAAGAATGATGATGTATCATCTTGTTTTTGATATGGCATTTTTCTTCCCAGAAATATGAAGGCTTACTATTAACTTGGTGTGCAGTCTGTATGTTGAAGGAAGTGACATTCACTGTTTGGTGAATTTATTGCACAGATACGAGTTTTCTCCAAAATATTCAGATGTAAAAATTCATCTTTCACCCTAGCTGGTTTGGCTCAGTGGATAGAGTGTTGGCCTGTGGACTGAAGGGTCCTGGGTTCAATTCCAGTCAAGGGCACGTGCCTACCGGGGACATGCAGGAGGCAACTGATCAATTATACTCTCTTACCATTGATGTTTCTATCTCTCTCTCCCTCTCCCTTTCTCTCTCAAGTCAATAAAAATATTATTTTAAGAATTCAGCTTTCATGCTTTATTCTAAAACAGATCAATCTGACTTAGCCCCCATATCAGTCATATATTTCTCATTTCTAGACTCCATATATAAAACCCTAGGAAAGAATTCTGATTGGCATACTATTATATGTTGAATGTTTATGTTCCCCCCAATTCATATGTTGAAATCTTAACCCCAATGGGATGATATTAGGAGGTGGGACTTTTGGGTGGTGATTAAGTAATGAGGATGAAGCCCTCATGAATGGGATTAGTGCCCTTATAAAAGAGGCCCTGGAAAGCTCTCTTCTCTCTTCTGCCAAGTGAGGACAGGGCCTACTATGAATATGTTATCAGACACCAAATCTGCCAGCACCTTGATAGTAAACTTCCCACCTCCAGAACTATGAGAAATAACTGTTTTTTAAGTCATCCTGTCAAATGGTATTCTGTTCTAGAAACCTAAATGGACTAAGACATATGTTTGATTCATATGCTCATCTTTGCTCATCATAGTGACCATAGGAATGGTCCCATCAGGAGCCAGAATGGTTCATATTTCCATGCCTAAGAGAAGCCAGCAATGTGAGATAATGTGATTGGCCATTGCTTACCTTCTCTGAGGTCAAGGAATTTGAAAAAAATTTGTATTCTGTTAGCTGGGAAAAAGAGAGAGAGAAATAGCTATTTTTAGGCAATAAACAGTGTCTACAATGCTACATGTATCGGTTAGCTATTGCTGCATAACAAACTACCACAAAACTCAATGACTTAAAACAATAGACATTTACAGTCTATATAGGTCAACTGGATTGTTCTGCTGGTCTCACACATACATTTGTGTTAGGTAGGAGTTAAGCAGGTGGCTCTGCTGATCTAAGTTGGTTCATTTCCCAACATGATCTCTCATTCTCCAAAAGTTTAACTTGGACTGTTCATATGATAGAATAAGGGTCCCAAGAGAAAGCAAAAGCCAAAAGGCCCTCTGGAGGCTTAGGTCCAAAACTGGCATACCCTCAATTCTGCTGCATTCCATTGACCCAAACAAATCATTTCCCAATTAAAGGGCTGGGAAGATGGACTTTAGCCCTTGATAGGAGGAGCTGCAAAGTTACACTGTAAAGTGGTTTTCAGATGAAGAGACAAAGAATTATGGCTATTTTTGCAATCAAATCCACCACATGTTTTTAGTATAGAGTGAACTTTGAGAATGTTTGTAAGGCTTGGTCATATTTGTAATTGTAGATGGATCACAAGTGAGATAGAATAATCTACCATGCAAAAGGGAATTTCATTATCCTCATAATCATGCATTCACACATTTTATGCAATTATATCATTTGGAACACTGCATTTTGGTGGGGGTTTTATTGCATGTACACACACCACACATACATATCCTGTATAATAAAAAGCTAATATGCAAATCGACCAAACAGCGGAACAACCAGTCGCTATGATGCACACTGACCACCAGGGAGAAGATGCTCAATGCAGGAGCTGCTCCCTGGTGGTCAGTGCACTCCCATAGGGGGAGCATCGCTCAGCCAGAAGCCGGGCTCATGGCTGGTGAGCACAGCAGTGGTGGCAGGAGCCTCTCCTGCCTCTGTGGCAGCGCTAAGGACCCCTCAAGGGATGTCCGCCTGCTGACTTAGGCCCACTCCCCAGACTGCGAGAGGGCACAGGTCGGGCTGAGGGACCCTCCTGCCCCCCAGTGCACAAATGTTGTGTACCGGGCCTCTAGTATGGTATATAAAAGTTGGCTATCAATTCTCCAAGGACCGCCAGTAAAACCTGTTGATCAAGCAAATCTAAGTTTATTGGATTCACATCATCTCTGCAGGGTCTTGTTGTATTTCAAAATGGGAAAATCAGTGTCAGGGAGGAAAAACTTTTCCTTACACTCTTGTGTTCTTTATCTAGGGGCCTGTGGATGAAACTAGCAAAAGACAGATTAACAGGAAAAAAGTCATAATTTCTACTAATATTTACATGCATGGGGTTCACAAAAAAGATAAAAACTCAAAGAAGCACTTAGAGTCAGGGGCTTATATATCTTTTTAACAAAGGAAAGAAGGTTTGGGTTTCAAGGGATTATAAATTATGGGGGAATGACTAGGACATATCTGGAGAGAATTAATGGGAAAAGAATTATTTTAGTAAGGTCTGTTTTTGCTACTTCAATTTGGTGTCAAGTCACCGTCTATAATGATAAGAGTCATTTTTCTCTCCCTAGTATGGGTTGGGGGGGGGGGGCGGGAGGGGGGGAGGGCGGGAATGGCACCTTTCTCAAAGAGAAACTTATGTTCTGATTTCAAGACAGATAAGCAAAGGATAAGAGAACTCTTTCTGCATTTGTTGATTCTTAATTGACTTCAATACAAAATTATCCTTAAGCTAAAGTGGCTTGTTTTGGGGTAGCACATTCTGAACCTCTTTATTGCAAAGAGTATTTGTAACAATTTAGGGCTTGGGCTGGGTGGTTTTAATGTAGATTTGCAAGGTAGGGAACCATCTAGGATTGACACAGTTTATGGCCTAATAGCTCTGGGCCCAGTGATTCCAAAGTCTTGAAGCAAATTTTGATGAGCAACCTCTTTTCTCAAGTTCACCATCTTATCTTCCAAGAGCAAGTAGTTCCTGGAATCAGTAGCTAAATGTTTTATGCCTGGTCTCTGAATTGTTTAATATAATCAACTCCTGGTCCCAGTATGGTTTAATTCATGGACCGGAAATTATATCAGTTTCTGTTCTCATATATATTAAACATGTCTTATTTAGCCCATACTTTTCTCCAACTCTGGCTGTCTCTGGGTGAAATATTCTATGACCTTATTTATTAAAAGCAAGAGATGGTTTTGAACCGTAAACAAAGTGGGTTTAAATCCAAGCAAAATAATCACCATAATACTGAAAAAGCTAGCTCAATTCTAAGTAGGGAGTTTTTGAAAGACCCGATTTCACTATTTTTGCAAGCAGGACACAGACTCCCACACAGCTGCTTTTAAAAAATCACTTTAACTTCAGAGCATCCAGTTTTCTCAACCAAGATTCAGTACATTTTTACAGTAACACTGTAAAAAGCTCTGACAATGACAGATTCCCAAGAAAATGAGGCAAGACATAAAACTTAGAATACTACTCATTTGAACATATGGCTAGACACTTTATTTAAAGGTAAGGACAAAGAATTTGGAAGGGCTATAATTAGAAAGAGATTTAATGCACTGCTCACAAGAACAAGTAGTTTTCCTAGACCCTGAATGTTTAGGATAATGGCCTATGACATTTTGAAAAATGGCTGTATTGTACCAAGTCAATAAACAGGAAAAGGCACACTCTGTAACCAGAAAATTGTATAAAGTGACATTTTTGTTGCCTATTGACAGGGTAGGATGATAGCCTGTGAGTGTTTTCTCTGTTGCTCTGATGATCATCTCCCTCTGTGGGATGGACAACTGCACCGTAATATGGTGAGTTCAGCCAATGCTGTAACAAGCTAAGGTGGGTGGAAATCCTGATTATATCAACATGCTGATATAATCAGGAAGGCATTGTATTTCTACCCTACTCCATTCTTTTTTTTTTTTTTTTTTTTCCAGAGAGGAAGGAAGAGAGAGAGAGAAACACCAATGATGAGAGAGAATCACTGATTGGCGACCTCCTGCCTGCTCCACACTGCGAATTAAGCCTATAACCCAGGCATGTGCCCTGACCAGAAATTGAACTGTGACCTCATGGTTCACAGGTCAGTGTTCAATCACTGAGCCATGCTGGGAAGGCTCCATTTCTTTCCTCATGCAGCAAAAAGCACCACCTTCAACAAGCTAAGTCATTATCAACACACCCCTTTTACAAAGTCACACCCCTTTTACAAAGCCCATCAATGCTGTCTCCCTATATTAGGCCTAACTCAGCCGTGGGCAAACTACGGCCCGCGGGCCGGATCCGGCCCGTTTGACTGTTTTATCCGGCCCGCGGAGCCGAAAGAGCGGAGGGTTCTCTTGCTCTCCGCTCCGCTCCTTCACCAGCAGCAGTGTTAACATGTATTAGTTCACACAAACACTCCATCCATGCTTTTGTTCCGGCCCTCCAGTCCAGTTTAAGAACCCATTGTGGCCCTCGAGTCAAAAAGTTTGCCCACCCCTGGCCTAACCTGGCCCATGGCTCTCTTGCCCATTTACCTTGCCAGTTTCCCCAAAACCAGTTTCTCCTTATTGGAAGGTTTTGTCTATTTCTGCATAGGTGTTTCATCTGCTTGGAATGCTTTCCTCCACGAAACTTGCATGACTGACTTCTACTCCTCTATCAAGTAGCAGGAAACCTCACCTCTACAGAAAGGCATTCCCTGCCATTCTGGACACTATAAATCTTCCTCAGCCCTTGTGCCTTTCAAATCCCAACTACATCATAATTACCCTAAATTATAAGTATAGATGCTCACTAATTTACTGTCCTTCTTTCCCAATAGAACATGACTCCCATGTGAATGGGAACCCTGCCAGTCTTGTTCACTGAAATATCCCTAGTACCTGTCACTTCTAAACTCAATAGATATCCTATCTAATAAAAGACAAAAAGGGTAATTAACCGTACCTCCACTATGCTTCCCATTGGCTAATTAAGGCAATCTGCAAATTAACCGCCAACAAAGATGGTGGTTAATTTGCATATGTAGGCACAATGATGGGAGGCGAAAGGGGAAGGATGGAAAAACAGTGATCGGAAACCCAGGCAGCAGGCAAGAGCCACGGGGGTGCCACCTTGCCTGCAGCCCCATGATCGCATGGCGATCGGAGGGAGAGAGAGCCTCATTGGGATTGGAGAGCTGGGGCGCAGGCGAGGCGGCACCCCGGCACCCCAGCACCTGACATGCAAAGGTTGGGGATGAAATGACTTTTCCCAACCACATCTGCAAATATCCTGGGGAAGGCATCACTGAAGAGTTCACAACAACTCTCTTACTTGGCAAGGAAGAAAACAGTTGGCAACGGAAACAATCCCTTACATCAAAGTTAAGGTCCCTCTGAGTAAAAAGGAATATTTCCAACATAAAGGAGGGAGCAGGCAAAAATAATAGGTTCTCATGACTTCCACTTAAGTTTGAGCATATGACAGAGTCAAAACGAACATACAAATTATAACAGACTGTGGACATTCAAATGACCCGAATCAACTGTCACTGCTTGTCGCAATAGCAGCAATGCTTATGTGATAATATAGTTTAACAAACATACAAAACAAGTCACATGATAAGAGAGGTTCGGCTTCTAAAGTAAAAATTCTCATATCCTCCCCTCAGACTATAATTCTTAATTTTCCAATCAGAAAATTACCCCAGGTGATCCAGTAACATGTAGAACTCCGTTGGGGTCCAGCCCCAGCAGGTCCAGGGGTTCCCCAAGGTGTGGATGGAGTCGGGGAAGAAGGAAAGACACAGAGGGAGCATTCAGGTGACCATCATGGCGAGGTTCCTCCTAGCCAGGTTCCTCTCTTTATTGTCCTTTTACATCTGTATTTATACTATTTGATCTTAATCCTAACCATTCTATTCCAAAGGTTAGGGCGTTTCTTATCTCCATTCCAAGGTTACTCTATTGTTCCATTAAGCTACAAGGAAGTAACTGAAGGAGGTAATCCTAAGTAAAGATTATGTAGTTTAAGCGTGATTGTAGTTAAAGTGATTCACTACCCGCCTGGCACTTAGTTAACGGGTTTTACTGATAAAAATCCTCACCTGGGGAAACAACCTTTCTCAGAGAGGTGGTCCTGTTTAAAACACATAGCGTTAAGAGTGGGAGCAAACATATTAAGAACAGTATGCCATATACGCCAGGTCCCTTGAAACATCCCTGCAATGACTGCGTCAAGCAGCAAGGGTGGATCGGCTTCCAGCAGAACTCCAGTAACCTAACTTATTTAAAAAAACAAACATCCCAACCATTTTTAAAATATTTAAATTGATATTTTAGGGTTAAAATTATAGAAGATATTTAGATCCAAAAATATTTTCTGAATAGAAAATATTTCAGTTTTTGATTTAAAAAAATAAACATAAAAAATATATAAGTGATACATTTTCCCAAGGAACTCTGAATTAGTATCTTTCCTTCTAACTTTCTTCAAATTAAGAGAATCTATGGAGTTCCCTATACTGCACAAGTTTTAATGAAAGAAATTAAGACTTTCTAAGAGCATCAAACACATGTTTTCTTATTTACAAACATTCTCTCTCTCTCTCTCTTTCTCTCTCTCTCTCTCTCTCAAATATATTCTTACTGATTCAGAGAGGAAGGGAGAGGGAGAGAGATAGAAACATGAATGAGAGAGAATCATTGATCGGCTGCCTCCTACACGCCCTGTACTGGGGATCAAGCCCACAACCCGGGCATGTGGCCTGACCTGGAATCAAACTGTGACTTCCTGGTTCATAGGTCGATGCTAAACCACTGAGTCACACCGACAGGGCTCAATTCTTATTTATAAATTCATTCCAAGGACATATACAGCTTGAAAAGCTTTGGAAGTAGTTTTAAAAAAAAAACTAGCTTTTAAGTAACAAGAAAACAGTTATAGAAGAAAGTTTAAATTAAAAGAAAAAAATTGTTTTAATTTATTCAAGAGTGGGAACATCCTCCATGAAAATGTGTACCTTGACTATGGATGGCTGGGTGGCCTTATCACACCTTAGGAATTCAAATGCTTTTTACAATGAAAAGAAAGAGAGTTTCATCTCATTTCTCTCCCAGGGTAGATGTCTGTCAATAGAAGGTGGACATCAATAAAAGGAGGGGCTTGCACAATCAATCCAGAAAGTCAGCAATCTATGAATAATCCAGAACTGAGTATTTATCTCCTCTGCCACACACCCTCCCTCCCAGCCAGTGAGCAAGATAATTACTCTTAAGTCAAGCTAAGTGCCCCCCAGTCACAGTGGCCCAATGCTGACATACAAAGCATACAAATAATTCTCACTCTGGCATAAAAGTGACAACATTCTTGGAAGAAAAGCAGGTACTGTAAATTTCTCAAAGTCTTCCTGAAACATTTTTTAAAGTAATTTTTACTTTTTTAGAAAAAATGCACATTAAAAAATGCACATGGCACACCATCTGTAATAAAAGGCCCATTCTATAAAATTTTACCTGGTCCTACTCATATCTGCAATCATAAGCATATTTACAGACAAATATATCTATACTAATAAAAGAGTAATATGCTAATTAGACTGGGAGACCTTCCAGGAGACCTTCCAGATGTTCTTCTGGACAAAGCCATGGTGGCGGGGCCAAGGTAGAGGCGGTTAGAGGCCAAGAGGGGAGGGCAGTTGTGGATGATCAGGCTGGTGGGGGGCGGGGCCGTTGGGGGTAAGCAGACCAGCAGGGGGGCCAGTTGGGGACAAGCAGGCCATCAGTGGGGGTCAGTTGGAGGTGATCAGAACAGCGGGGGAAGGGGCAGTTTGGAGTGAGCAGGCCAACAGGGGGACAGTTGGGGATGAGCAGGCCAGTGGGGAGGGAAGGTAGGGGTGAGCAGGCCAGCAGGGGGGGCAGTTTGGGGTGATCAGGCTGGCGGGGGGCATTTAGGGGCAAGCAGGCCGGCAGGCAGAGTGGTTAGAGGCAATCAGGCAGGCAGGTGAGCGGTTAGGAGCCAGCAGTCCCGGATTGCGAGAGGGATGTCCGACTGCTGGTTTAGGCCCGATCCCTGTAAACTAGCAGTAGGACATCCTTTGAGGGGTCCCAAATTGGAGAGGGTACAGACCAGGCTGAGGAACACATCCTCCCCCGTGCACAAATTTCGTGCACCGGGCCACTAGTTTGTTGAATAAAATGAATGATAAAGGCCTAGCCAGCAAAGAAGTAAATAGAGAAAGAATGGAGGAAGGAGAGCAAAAAGATTGTATGATCACATCATCTGAGTACTCAAATCCAGCTGTGTCTGAATACAGTGCCTCTAGATTTGCCAATTTTGTGAGTCCAGGATTCTTTATTTATTGCTTAAGTCATTCTGACTTGTATTTCTCTCCTTTGCCATTAAAAAATCACTTTAGCCCCTTAGTCGGCAAACCACGGCTTGCAAGCCACATGCGGCTCTTTGGCCCCTTGAGTGTGGCACTTCCACAAAATACCACGTGCAATCGCCCACATACAGTGCGATTGAAACTTCGTGGCCCATGCGTAGAAGTCGGTATGTTGTGGAAGAGCCACACTCAAGGGGCCAAAGAGCCGCATGTGGCTCGCGAGCCGCGGTTTGCCGAGCTGCAGTTTGCCGACCACTGCTTAGCCCAGCCTATGAACCAGGAGGTCATGGTTTGATTCCCGATCAGGGCACATGCCTGGGTTTCGGGCTCAATCCCCAGTAGGGGGCGTGCAGGAGGCATCCCATCAATGATTAGCTCTCATCATTGATGTTTCTATCTCTGTCTCCCTTTCCCTTTCTCTTTCTCTCTGAAATCAAAAAAAGTATTCTATTTTAAAGATCACTTTATTTTCTTCTTGTGGTAGTGATAGTGGTGCATCTTCTTCAATTTCAATATCTTTCTCTAGACTTTGCTTTTGAAATAGCCATTATTGAATTCCTATGTGCAGGCAAGTTTTTTGTCTGATTAGGGTCTTTCTACAGAGATTCTCCGGAAATGGTTATTGACAATGGTCATACCATAGATAAGTGGTTCTCAACCTTGGCTGCACATTAGAATCACCTGGGAATCTTTTTAAAGTCCTGATTTCTGGGCCTCATCCTCCGGACATTCTGTTTCTTTGTTACTCATGTTGTGGCCCCAGCCCAAAACAAAGAAACAGAATTTCCGGAGGATGAGGCCCAGAAATCAGGATTTTAAAAAGATTCCCAGGCGATTCTAATGTGCAGCCAAGGTTGAGAACCACTGCCATAGATTTTTGTCAATTTTGAAATACACTGTAGTCAAAAACAGGTGTGGGGTGGAGGTGTAATCTGGGGAGGGAAGAGAAATCTGTGACTCTGTCAGCCATGAAAACTCAAAACGGAATACGGGATTGTTATAAAGCCCTTGCCTTTCCCTGTGACCCCAGACTTCAATGACTTATTAGAAGGGGTCCCCAACTTACACCTCCCAGTCCCCACTTCTTTCAAGCCTCTTTCCTCCAAGCTGCATGAGAATTTAGTTATTCTACTTAGGGGCCAGCTGCTCTGCATTGGGAAAATAGATAGCAAGCAGGCTCTGAGGATAACGAACGTGGCTGGCCTTGAGTCGAAGGGAGTGAAGCAGATACAGGTCCTTGAAACAGAAATAAGAAGCTGAAAAATATCACGTGCCTTTGGGAAAGAGAGATCATAATAGTACAAGTGAGCACTCCGAGCCTGGGTTGGGATAGAGAGAGCAGGACCCCCACCCTTTGGGCAGGAAGAGGAGGAGATGGTGGGATGGGTCTGCAGGGCCCAGGGAAGAGCAACTTAGAGAGAGAAGGAGATGGGGATGGGGGGGGAGGGGGGAAGGTAAGGGATCCATAAGCTATGTCTACAGCTACTTATTGGACCGCAGTAACAGGGATGTGTCTTTACTTCCATCAGCAGGGAAACTGATGTAAAAGGCTTCAAAATTAATAACAAAGCTAAGACATATAGGGCTTACCATGTGCCGGGCACTGTTCTAAGTGCTTTTCGTACATTAACCCATTTCCACCTGTCAAAGAAAACCTAGAGCCAGACAGTAAAGTGGTAAAAACAGATTTTACTCAGCAACTATGGCAACAGGGGAAAAGAGACCTTCGTGTAGAAACCGGGGCTCAATTCCAAATTTAACAGGGACAAGGAAGTGGGAATATATAGCCCAGGAGCAGGGTGGGGTCAGTGGATTGAAAATTACTGAGCAGAAACATCAGGGTTCGGGGGGGATTCTGGCTAAACCAACCTAACAGGATTCTTGCTAAAGGCAGGCTAAGGTGGGGGGTGGGGGTTGAGGAATTTGGTCAGATACCAAAGGTAATCAGATATTGAGGGTGGGAGATTCCAGCTAAGCGGCCATGACTGGATTCTTGCTAAAACTGGGCGATGTGAAGAACACAGAGCTGCAAAGTCAACGTGTAGCTGGGAAGAGAGCTCACAGTGGTGCCCGGCAGCACTCAGGGAGGCCAAGGGAGGCCTCAGCCCGATACTGGGGCCCAGCTTCTTGTCACGGAACAAGAAAAAATTACGGAGCCTGGCGGAAAGATTTAGCAACGCACAGTAAACTTACTAAAGTGATAGTACACAGCCGAAACCGGTTTGGCTCAGTGGATAGAGCGTCGGCCTGCGGGCTGAAAGGTCCCAGGTTCGATTCCGGTCAAGGGCATGTACCTGGGTTGCAGGCATATCCCCATTAGATGTGCAGGAGGCGGCTGATCGATGTTTCTCTCTCATCGATGTTTCTAACTCTCTATCTCTCTCCCTTCCTCTCTGTAAAAAATCAATAAAATATATTTAAAAAAAAAAGTGATAGTACACACTCGAGAAGTGAGAGCGGGCGATCTCGGAGAATAAGATGTCTCGATGGGGGCGGGTGGAAGGTTTTCATTAAACATGGGCAAGGGGTTGGGAACAGGATGGCCCTCAGCTTCTGACACTGTGGGGTGACTGCCAACGAGGCTGGTCCTTATCCCTCCTCTCCAGATAGCGATTTTATTTTTGTCCGCTCAATTACAGGAAATTGGGGAGGGGAAGTGGGGGAGCAGGTGGTCAGTGAAGGTCACTTCTGTGATATTCCAGCCAAGACCGAAAGGGGAGGGTAGAGTTTGAAGCCTGTGCTCCCTATTCTAACTTTCCCGCCTCCTAAATCCCCCAGAGATTTCGATTCCATAATCATATGGGAAGACGAAAGGTTGCTGGGCAGTCTTTTGTAGTTGCTTCAGGCTGACATTGGGTGTGGATGCTGCCCAGCCTGGGACTGAAAGTCTCTTTTTGCCTGATCTAAGGGCCCAAGCTCTATATTTCCTGGACGCTGAGGTATGGGCTCCTTGGAGGGTCATCATCTTTACATGAAATTCTTGTAACCTACAGTGTATAAACTTAAAAAAATGAAAAAAAAAAAAAGGCATGGACCAAATAATAAAAGAAGGAGAATAGTTATTAATGGACCAAGGAATGGAAAGAGTCAAGTGAAAGAAGGGAGTCTTTTCAATCATTTTCTAAACAGCATTGGGATCTGTTTTTTGGTCACCTGTTTGTACATTTTTTTGATACTGAATTTAATCTGATCAGATTTGGTTACATATATGTAGCAGGTTTTGTTAATGACTACATAGACACCTCCCTGTCTGGCGAGGAGTTAGCCTAGGCCAGTGATGGTGAACCTCTGACACGCGAACTCATTTTTTTAGTTGATTTTTCTTTGTTAAATGGCATTTAAATATATAAAATAAATATCAAAAATATAAATCTTTGTTTTACTATGGTTGCAAATATCAAAAAAATTCTATATGTGACATGGCACCAGAGTTAAGTTAGGTTTTTTCAAAATGCTGACACGCTGAGCTCTAAAGGTTCGCCATCACTGGCCTAGGCCCTAGGGAAAGTCTATTGTCTAGACCAGCGGTCACCAACCTTTCAGACCTCACAGACCACCAGTGGTCTGCAGACCACTAGTTGGTGACCGCTGGTCTAGACCAAGCATGTCAAATTCAAAAGCTAATGCGGGCCAAACAAACAAGGTTTAAGTTTACATGGGCCGCCAAAAAACACAAGCTTCAATTTTCATAGAAAGGTAGGTTTGTTTCAATAGACACATGCTGAATACAAAGGGCTGAAATAAATGTCATCGTTAACATAAAATAATAGAACATTTTAATAAAAATTAATATTTTTTGAACAATATCTTAACAGACACTGAATAACTGCACAAATTAATAAGTGTAATGCAAATAAACCTATTTTTCTTGTTCTGCGAAAGGGAAATATTTCCTGTTGCACACACCAATCAAGTCAGTCTAAGACTAATGATGTGGCAATCGCCTGCTAAAATATTCACTGCTAGTATTAGTGGAGAGAAATGGTGCGCCTGCATATAAGGCGCATAAGGGAAATGAATGCAACACGATTATAGTAATCAGTCACTAGCGAACGTTGTAGTTCATTATCAATAACGAGAGGCCCAGCGCACAAAATTCATGCACAGGTAGGGTCCCAAGGCTGGCCTGCAATCAGGGCCAATCTTCCCCGGCTGCCGACAGCTGGCCCCACCCCCTGCCGCTGTAGCTACAGGTCACTCTGTGTAAGGGTTGATCAGGGCCTGCAGACCGGGGGCAGCTCCTGTGTTGAGTGTGTGTCCCCTGGTGGTCAGTGCATGTCATAGCCAACCGGTTGTTCCGCCGTCCGGTTGATTTGCATATTACACTTTTATATATATAGATTATGTATAACAGGATATTGTAAAAATTAAGTTACAAAATTTTTATTAAAACATTTCTTACATACCGTTATATTGGCTGGGCTGCAAAAATATTCATTATGGGCCACATGTGGCTGTGGGCCATGAGTTTGACATGCTTGCTGTGAAACAAGGAAGGAATATTTGGAGTCTATGTAAATGTTGACTCTTTTGTCCTTTTCTAGTTCAAGAGCTCAGGTCAAAGCTATGAGTTTAGCCATTTGGGCTGAAGCTCCCGAGTGGAGAGGCTTGGCTTCTGTGGTCCCTCCCCCAAGGCCCACGATTGCATAGCCTGCCCTCCTCCTTCCCTGGTCAACAGAACTGCTTCATAGGTTGACACTCAACCATTGAGCCATGCTGGCTGGGCAAGTTGTTATTTTTAAACCATCTAATTTAAAGTCCCTTCAGTTGACTAGAATGCAGTCTAGTGGTGAGTCTTCAGGAATATGTGTCTGAGTAGAGTATATGGGGCATTATCCAAGGCGTCCCTTGAGATAAACTTAACCGTGCAGGTGTTCAGACATTAAGTAGTTGCTAGCGAAGAGACTACTCTAAGCAAGCAGGACCGAGGGTAGGTATTATTATTTGACCTTATATTAATGCTAGAGGCCCGGTGCACTAAATTCATGCAAGAGTAGGCCTTCCTTCCCCTAGCTGCTGGCACCAGCTTCCCTCTGGCACTCAGGACCCGGGCTTCCCTCCGGCCATCAGCAGATCTTACATGAGCCTCTTTTGTGCAGCCCTGTTTTGTCCAGAAGGACGTCAGGAAGGACGTCTGGTCTAATTAGCATATTATGCTTTTATTAGTATAGATAGTTAAGACTGCCAGAGGAATTATGCCACACAAAAATATGAAGTTGCAAATCACACAGCACACTTTATTACTCACAAGATTCCTGGTGCCGTAGGCTCGGGCTTAATGGGGTCTTGGGGAAGAGTGGCATCCTCTGCGGGCAGCAGCGGATCCGTCTTTGGGTGGCTGGCCATCTGGTTGGGTGGAGTCAGTGGGAGGAGGGCAACCAAAGTCTCACAATCAGAGGTTTGGCCATTCTTCTGCCGCCTGGCATGGAGCAAGGCAGCGTGGAGCGTGGATCAAAAGGATGATCCATGTCTGAAGTCGGGGACCCGTTTTTTAAGCCTGTTCTGGCCCACAGAAGTCCAGGTGGCTATCAGTAACATACGTCACCAGACAACTGTTAATCAGAGTACAAGCTGGTTATCAGTAACATGTGTCATTCCTATGGGTGGAGTACAGGAGGAATATGGGGTAAGTTTTATCTATGCCACACACACACAGGGAAGTGGCTACCTGAGTGGTCAAGTCTGACCCTTAATATATCACTCTAAGAGCTCACCCTAATATTAAAAACTTATAAACTAGAAAATTATTACTATTACAATATGTTAGAGTGGGCAGGTAGGAAGATATGAGCTGGATAAGGCAGTTGGGGCTTGGAAGGGATATGTGTGAGATGTGACAAAGTAAAAAGAGACAATAGAGGCAACAGACCCCTATGTGAGGAGAGAAGATTTAGAGTCCCTCCAGGATGTGGTCTAACTGGTGGCATAACACTTGGGTGAAGAAGCATTATAGCTTAAAGATAAATATCTTTTTTGGAGAAATAAGGGAGAGAGAGACTTACTCAGGGGCACTCCAGCCTACGAGTTTAAATATCCTAAACCTCACATAAGTGGGGCACTTGGTTTGGTTCCTGCCAGCTGAGTTACCCACTCAGGTTCTACCTGAGTTTATTCCTTTTCCTGCAAATAAATTCTCCCCTGCTGTTGCTGCTATTTGTTGTCTCTTGTTTGAATACATTCCTAGAAGAAGACAAGAACTGAGAACGATGAGTACTGTCCCTGGCCAGAGGCTGTCTCTGGCCAGAGACCACCTTAACCATTGCTGACAGACGAAGATTTTCCCATAATGCCTAGAGCAGTGGTTCTCAACCTTCCTAATGCCACGACCCTTTAATACAGTTCCTCATGTTGTGGTGACCCCCAACCATAAAATTATTTTCGTTGCTACTTCATAACTGTAATTTTGTTACTGTTATGAATTGTAATGTAAATATCTGATAGGCAGGATGTATTTTCATTGTTACAAATTGAACATAATTAAAGCATAGTGATTAATCACAAAAACAATATGTAATTATATATGTGTTTTCTGATGGTCTTAGGTGACCCCTGTGAGAGGGTCGTTCGACCCCCAAAGGGGTCGCGACCCACAGGTTGAGAACTGCTGCTCTGGAGAATGGCAGGTTACATCTGTATTTATACATTGCAATCAAAGGAAGGGACTTAGGTGGGTTACATAAAATCCATTGGTGATAGATTAGAGAGGCAAAACAGTGGGCGGAGGGGAGGGGGGAACCCCTGGGATTGGATAAAAAGTAAAATGATGGACACATACTTAGGTGGGTGCAGGAACAATTAACATGATAATGAAGGAATTTGTGGTATCGGTCCTGGCGCCCAGCACATTTGGTTGTGCTCCAGGGGGGTCCAGAAAAAGGGAAATTACAAGTTACATAGACATTTCAAGAATATGTTATCGTAGATGCAAAAAGACAGATAGGCTCAGTTAAGGTAAAGATTGACCTTGTCAGTGAAGATACCGGCCTAGGACATAACTGCCCACCATAACTGCTTTTAGTTAAAGTTTAATTTCAGACCATCCTTTGTGGTTACTTTAGGTCTCTGAGTTTGCAAGACTGCCATGCAGGCCTTCCCTGAGCTTGTCAGGTTAGCATGTGGCCCCTTTCATCGACAATATCACATGTGAATGAGGGGGAAATGCTATCCTTGTATTTACTTTATGTTGCGTCTCCTAGAATTCCTCCTAGAATATTGTCTTAGTAACAAATTAATTTATACAAAAATTATTTTTTGTGAAATACTTGTGTAAAATGTTAAAGAGTAATATTAAAGAGCACAAGGAATGACCATTTTGGCCAAGCCCTAGCTGCACCATATAGATAAGACCATAGCTGAATGCTGCCCTTAGGAATGGCATATGTAAACCTGATAGACACCTTCTGATTGACACTATGCTTGATAACCAGCTTGTACTCTGATTAACACTTGTGTGGTAATGTATGTTAGTGATAGCCACCTGGACTGCCGTGGGCCAGAACAGACTTAAAAAACGGGTCCCCGACTTCAGACATGGATCATCTTTTTGATCCACGCTCCATGCTGCCTTGCTCCAAGCCAGACTGCAGAAGAACAGCCGAATCCCCGATCGTGAGACTTCAGTCGCCCTCCTCCCGTTGACTTGACCCAATCAGAAGGCCAGCCACCCAAAGAGGGATCCGCCACTGCCCGCAGAGGACACCACTCTTCCCTGGGGACCCCGTTAAGTCTGAGTCCACAGCACCAGGAACCTTGTGAGTAATAAATGTGCTGTGTGATTTGCAACTGCATATTTTTGTGTGGCATAATTCCTCGGCAGTCTTCTCTGAAGCCCACTGTGCTATCGTCACATGGTCTTCTTTCAGTTCCTTTAACACTGTGATCCTACTTCAGGGCCTTTCCACTAGCTGTACCCCTTCTTGCCAATCAGATAGCTCTTTAAATATCACCTGCTCAGAGAGCCTGTCCCTGAATTCCTGATCCAAATACATTCCCTTTAATATTAATATATCAATAGTAAACCAAAGATTCCAACTGTGAACAGGGAACAAAGAAAGATCTAGATCTCATGCTGTCCCAAGTAGACCCTGGGAAAGGATCTGGGGGGTTTATCTAAGGTGTCCCTTGGGATAAACTTTAACCGTGCAGGTGATGGGACATTCAAGTAGTTGCTAGCGAAGAAGCTACTCTATGCAAGCAGGACCAAGGGCAGGCCTAGGACCGAAAAAACCAGAAGCTTTAATTTCAGTTTTAAGCGTACGCAAAATAATTCAATTAACTGCTGGAGACATTACACCACATGAAACATATGCAGTTGCAAATCACACAGCACTTTATTACTCAAAAAAGCTCCTGATGCTATGGGTACAGGCTTGATGGGATCCCGGTAGTGTTGTCCTCTGGGGTCCAGCAGCTGGGCTGGGTTAGTCCAGATGCAGGGGGCCAGCATTCCTCACCCGAGAGCTTGGTTGCATCTCGATCGGGAGGTACTAGCCGTTCTTCTGTCATCTGGCAGAGAGAGGAGCGGGAGCCCTGTCGCTTGCCAGACTGACAAAAGGATGTGTCTTTGTGGCTGTCTCGACAGGGGAGCACTGTTGGTTGGTCAGGACTCATTTTTAAAGCCTGTTTCGTACCCGCAGCAGTTTCAGGTGGCTATTAATGAATTATGTCAATGCATACATGTTCATCTCAAACCGGGTGAGGGAATACATGTGGTTATCTAGGGAGAGTACATCACTCACACAAATGGTTATCTTAGCAAGTCACTCTGAGCCAGTAACTAAAGTTCAAATCCTTATCTGTGGGGTACACATGCTTCAGGGCAGTGGGGAACGTGTCCTTAATATTACACTTTAGGTTTCAGGAAAGTTAACTCAAACATTTTAAAACCTTTTTAACATTTTTAAGACATTTTAAAACTTTTTAAACATTTCTATATTTTACTACAACACATGCCTTCTGATTGTAGTATTGCTCTTCTGTGTGTTTTGGCAGTGAGTGCTATATCTTAGGGCTAAGAATGCCTGGTGGCACTTTATTAGCAAAATCAAACCTGTGACATGTCCTATGACTATAGTATTGATCACACTATTAAAATTACTGATTTACTTATTTACCTTAATTTCAAATGATAAATCTCTTGAGGAAATGGGCTATTCTTTGTTCACTATGATCTAGGCCAGGGGTGGGCAAACTTTTTGACTCGAGGGCCACAATGGGTTCTTAAACTGGACCGGAGGGCCGGAACAAAAGCATGGATGGAGTGTTTGTGTGAACTAATATAAATTCAAAGTAAACATCATTACATAAAAGGGTACGGACTTTTTTTTTTTTTTTTTAGTTTTATTCATTTCAAACGGGCGGGATTCGGCCCACGGGCCGTAGTTTGCCCACGGCTGATCTAGGCACATCATAGATACGCATTAAATGTGTTGAATGAGTGAAAGAATAAATGAGTGAAAAATATGTAATTCTAAAACTTACCAAGCTTCTATCACTGGTTGAGACTTTGAGTTACATCCTAAAAAGAAAGTGTACAGTTCCCTTTCTGGCCTGTCACTCTAATGGCTACACGTGATGGTCAATTTTGTGTGTCAGCTTGAATGGGCTAAGAGGTGCCCAGGTAGCTGGTAAGATTATTTATTTGTTTCCTAATAATCAATCTTTGGCCCCTTGGCCAAATATCTAGAAGTGGAATTAAGTGGTATAATAGACATATGTTTAGTTTTTTATATATAAAAAAATAATGCCAAGAAGTTTTGCAAAGTGGTTGTAACACTTTACATTCCCACCAGCAATGTATAAGAATCCAATTGCTGCACATCATCACCAACACTTGTAATTGTCTTTTTCTTTTTATTTATTTAGTAGAAGCCCAGTGCACGAAATTTGTGCATAGGTGTATATGTGTGTGTGTGTGTGTGTGTGTGTGCGCGCGCGTGCACGTGCGTCCCTCAGCCCAGCCTGCACACGCTCCAATCTGGGATCCCTCTCACAATCTGGGGCCGCTGGCTCCCAACTGCTTGCCTGCCTGCCTGATTGCCCCTAACTGCTTCTGCCTGCCAATCTGATCACCCCTAATCACTCCCTTGCCAGCCTGATTGACGCCTAACTGCTCCCCTGCAGGCCTGATTGCCCCTAACTGCCCTTCCTTGATGGCCTGGTCACCCCCAACTGCCCTCCCCTGCAGACCTGATTGCCCACAACTGCCCTCCCCTGCTGACCATCTTGTGTCCACATGGGGGCGGCCATCTTGTGTGTTGGAGTGATCGTCATATTACCTCTTTATTATATAGGATTTTTTTTAAGAGAGTGAGGAAGTGCCGAAACTGGTTTGGCTCAGTGGATAGAGCGTCAGCCTGCGGACTGAAAGGTCCCAGGTTCGATTCTGGTCAAGGGCATGTACCTGGGTTGCGGGCATATCCCCAGTAGGAGATGTGCAGGAGGCAGCTGATCGATGTTTCTCTCTCATCGATGTTTCTAACTCTCTATCTCTCTCCCTTCCTCTCTGTAAAAAATCAATAAAATAAAATAAAATAAAATAAAATAAAATAAAAAGAGAGTGAGGAAGCGAGAGAGAGAGAGAGAGAGAGAGAGAGAGAGAGAGAGAGAGAAACATTGATGTGAGATCGAGTCTGCAATCTGGGCATGTGCCCTGACCAGGAATCAAACCAGCAATTTCTCAGTGCATAGGACAATGCCCAAGCAACTAAGCCACATCAGCCAGGGCAGGAATTGTCTTTTTTATTTTTGCCATTCTAGACAGTATACAATGGCATCTTATCATGGTTTTATGTGGCATTCCCCTGATGACCAACTATGCTGAGTATATTTTCATGTGTTTATAGGTCATTTCTAAGAATAAGGTAACTTGAAACCAAAGGCAAAAAAACAACAACAACAAAAAAACCCAAAAACTAACAAAAAAGCCACAAAAGAACAGAAGCTTCCAACTTGTACCCTGAAACCTCAATCAATGAGTTTAAAGGCCACATGCATCTACTGGATAGCCTTATCCACTTCCTAAAGTGGTAAAGCCCTTCTCACTTCCCCAATCCTTAGAAATGACTATGTAATTTCTATGATTAGCTCCTAGCAATATAGGAGCTTCCAGTCAGGATGGCGAAGTAGGTAAATGTGGTACTTCCTTCCTCGCACAACCAAATGAAAATTACAACTACAGAACAACCATAATTCAGAACCACCTGAAATTTAGCTGAACAGAAGTCATACAACTAATGATATAAAGAGGAAGCCACATGGAGACTGGTAAGAGGGGCAGAATCACAGAAAGGGCTGGTTCCACACCCACATGTGGTGGATAAAAATTGGGAGGGATTTTTATCCATCATAGGAGGTCCCTACTGAGGAGCAAGAGATCCTAGCTCCACACCATGCCCCCCAAACAAGCGTTCAAGTGCCAGGAAGAGACGTCCTCATTAAGTTGGCTATAAAAACCAGCAAGGGTTGTGAATGAGTGTGATGGAGGGCTTCTGGAGTCCTAGGCAATGCCTCTAAAAGGGCCTATGCATGAACTTCTCAGACTACCTCACTCAGAGTTCCAGCACTGGGGCATCAGGGTTCATGGATCAGCACTCGACCACTGAGTCACACCGGCTGAGGCCCATGTATTTCTTTAAAAAAAAAAAAAAAATCAGTTGAGTCCTCACTGGTTTGGCTCAGTGGGGGCATGCAGGAGGCAGCCAATCAATGATTCTCTCTCATCATTGCTGTTTCTCTCTCTCTCTCTCTCTCCCTCTCCCTTCCTCCCTGAAATCAATGAAAATATTTTTTAATAATCAATTGATAGTGGTAACTACCCTTGGTGTACCATCCAATTTTTGACTCACCAAGAGGTGGACCCATTCTAAGTTCGATAGTATGTGGAAAACTGAAGCATGGAGAAGCCTGTCACTTAGGGTATAATCATGAAAGTAGAAACTACTCCAGATATTTCAAGCATTAATGGTATTTAGTAGAGAATTAGGTGCTTAAAAGTCTTTGGAAGGACTAAAGGAGCTACTGTCACATTAGTTTTCATTTGTATCACTGCTCCAGTGCTCCAGAGAATAGGGAAGTAGCTGTTGCTGCTGCTACCACCACTACTCAGAGGCCAGAAAAGTTCAGAAAACCACTGTTGATTGTCACAGCTGCCTTATATCAGAGAGGCAGGGATTAGCAGGGGAGAGAACTAAAGCCCAAGTAAACAAAACACAGAACAAACAGTAATTTATGTCTTTCTTTCACTTTCCAAATCTCAGGAAGTGCATCCCACTTGGAAAAATGTAAATAAATCCAGAGCACTGGCCATTAGGGCCTCTGGGGAATGTAGTTCCCGGGATTCCAGCACTGCCTTAAGGAGAGCTGAGAAGGGTATGAGAACAAATGCTAGTATTAGTTTTCTATTATTGCCATAACTAAATAACAAGAAAGTGGCTTAAAACAACACCCATTTATTATCTCACAGTTCTATAAATCAGAAGCCCAGTGCACTCAGCTGGGAACTTTGTTTAGGGTCTCTTAAGGCTGGGAAAGAATCTGCTTCCAGCCTTGCTCAGGTCATGGGCAGAATTCATTTCTTGAGTGTGGTTTCTATGTGGATACTTCTATGCACAAGCCAGCACCCATGGGTTGAATCCTTCTCATGCTTCAAGTGTCTATGAAGTTCCTTTCTGCTAAATCTCTATGACTTACTATTTTGACTTTAGTCAGTGGTTCTCAACCTTCTGGCCCTTTAAATACAGTATGTTGTGACCCAACCATAAAATTATTTTCATTGCTACTTCATAAGTGTAATGTTGCTACTGTTATGAATTATAATGTAAGTATCTGATATGCAGGATGGTCTTAGTCTTAGGCGACCCCTGTGAAAGGGTCGTTCCACCACCAAAGGGGTCTCGACCCACAGGTTGAGAACCGCTGACTTTAGTGGTTCATGTGATTAAATTGGGCTCACCTGGAAAACCCAGACTAATTCCTCTATCTTAAAATCAGCTAATTAGTGACCTTAATTACATATACAAAGTCCCTTTTGCCATGTAATGCAACATAACTATAAGAGTAATACCAGGGGACAAAGATGATGGGAATCAAAATTCTTCCTAACATAATCTCATTGGGAGAAAACAAACATTCTGATACAAAAGGCTACAAGATGTGTAACAAGATCATTCATGTTACTTAGCTTTATAAATTTTAATAATAATAGTTACCAAGTGTCTACTACAAGTCTGAAAATCTATAATAATAAAAGCATAATATGCTAATTAGACCAGATGTCCTTCCAGATGAAGCCCGGGCTGTGAGGGAACCCCAGGTCCCCGGTGCCAGAGGGAAGCTGGGGGGGAAGGAAGGGCTACTGTTGCAGAAATTTTGTGAATCAGGCCTCTAGTATATATATATATAAGATGTATCTGTTACCCATGTATTTCTTTTTTTTCCTTTTAAAAAAATATTTTTATTGATTACAGAGAGAGGAAGGGAGAGATAGAAACATCAATGATGAGAGAGAATCACCTAACAGCTGCCTCCTGCATGCCCCCTACTGGGGATTGAGCCTGAAACCTGGACATGTGCCCTGCCTGGAAATCTAACTGAACCTCCTGGTTCATGGATTAATGCTCAACCACTGAGTCACTGGCCAGGCTCATGTATTTCTTTAAAAAAAATAAAATACCAAATTGACTTTGCAGTACTTCATGTAGTG
Source organism: Myotis nattereri (assembly GCF_964212035.1). Taxonomy (NCBI): domain Eukaryota; kingdom Metazoa; phylum Chordata; class Mammalia; order Chiroptera; family Vespertilionidae; genus Myotis; species Myotis nattereri. Next base: position 94,473,959 of record NC_138079.1, on the reverse strand, counting down.
TGTTATGAAATTCATTGAAATAAATTGGATAAGTGCTTAGATCAGTGCCAGGAACTCAATAAATTACATATTATTGTCGATATGTTTTAAAGATAAATCACTGTGGCTCTAAGAGGTAGCCTAATTTGCTCAAGACGTGGCTAATTAAGTAACCTACCATGGCTTCCAATAAAGATTGTCCAACTTCAAATGTGGAAATACATTTAAAATATTGCATGCAATGAACTTGGTTAACATAATGCTCAGTAAATTTTAATTATTTCGATTATTAAAATGACACACCAGATATCCTATTACCCTAAATACACATGGGATTCCTAAAGGCTATTTACTATTGATTAAGTGAAGTGCAAATTCCTTATCTGGCTCCAATTTTTCTTTTGACCCTTGAACAACTCAGGGGTTGTGGTGCCCACCTCCTGTTCAGTTGAAGAGCAATATGGATTCCCAACAGGGGGTTTACCCTTGAACAACTCAGGTTTGAAATGCTGGGTCAACTAAACTGGTCAATTGAAAAAAATCTGCATATAAATGGACCTACATAGTTCAAACCCCTGTTGCCCAAAGGTCAAATGTAATTGCCTTCCACTCCCTCCCACATCATCTCTCTCTTGGCAACCCTATGTATACCCTTCAATTATATTCCTAAATAAAAAATTATGCGAAGATTGGCATTGTTTTACAATTTTGCCAATTTCCTTGGTGTTTAAGACACCCAGATTCTCACATTCTGGAAAATTCTATGGAACACTCCTGAGACTATGAGAATGAAAAAGGCAAATATCTTCCTACTCTGAGGAAAATAGTATTGACCTTGTAGACCCCCTGGACCATATTTTGGCAACGCACTGGGTTGGAGTCTGTTATTCTGTTACCGACCTAGACTTCTAGATTTCCTGGCCTTGTCTCATTTTTCTTGTAACTAGTAATTAGCAGTACAGGGCAGGCAGCTGTACCTTCCGTGATGGGAGGGCTTTATCGAAGTAGATGGTTATAATTTCTGCATGTAGCACAGAGAGTACTCAGTCACTACATAGAGCAGTGGTTCTCAACCTTGGTTGCACATTAGAATCACCTGGGAATCTTTTTAAAATCCTGATTTCTGGGCCTCATCCTCCGGACATTCTGTTTCTTTGTTATGGGGTGAGGCCACAACATTAGCTACAAAGAAACAGAATGTCCGGAGGATGAGGCCCAGAAATCAGGATTTTAAAAAGATTCCCAGGTGATTCTAATGTGCAACCAAGGTTGAGAACCACTGACATAGAACCTGATAATCACCAAGAGGGAGATGGCAAGGCAGCAGAGTGGGTCTCACGAACTCTGATGAGGCCTAGTGAGGCGAGTCCCTCGGCAACGTAGGAAACTCAACCAAACAATGTAGGACCCAACACAGCAAAACAATGTAGGAAACTCAACAAAACAAAACTGGGCCTGGACCACAGTTTGAGTTATCAAAAACTCCATAATGGCCCTAACCGGTTTGGCTCAGTGGATAGGGCGTCGGCCTGCGGACTCAAGGGTCCCAGGTTCGATTCCAGTCAAGACCATGTACCTTGGTTGCAGGCACATCCCCAGTGGGGAGTTTGCAAGAGGCAGCTGATCGATGTTTCTCTCTCATCGATGTTTCTAACTCTCTATCCCTCTCCCTTCCTCTCTGTAAAAAATCAATAAAATATATTTAAACAACAACAACAACAAAAAAGAACTCCATAATGAAGGAATGTGATATTTAGACCGGCCAGCCTGGCCCAGTGGGCGAGCTTCCACCTATGAACAGGAGGGCATGGCCGCATTCGGGGTCAGGGCACTTGCCCAGGCTGCGGGCTGGATCCCCAGTGTGGGTTGTGCAGGAGGTTGAGCCCATCACGATTCTCTCTCATCATTGATGTTTCTCTCTCTTCCTCTCACTTCCTCTCTGAAATAAATAAAAATGTATTTTTTTAAAAAAGACATGTGACACTTAAATGCAATACTTTAAAAATTCGAATTGACAAGCTGCGGCCAACTGGCGGCTTTTTGTAAAAGTTCATCAATGATTTTCGGAAAATCTTTCTAACCGTCCCTGGAATCACCTCAAATCAGGTCCCAGGAATCACCTCAAATCAGCTCCGGGCACCCGGTCGCTCCACTCGGCCATTAGGCCCAAAGGGCTGATGGGAAAAAGCCCTCAGCGACCAGAACTGGCCGGCCCCTCAGGCAACTTCCATCTCGCTGCCCGCTTTCTCCCCGCCCACTCCACCTGATCGTCTCTGATTGGCCGGGCTGGCGCGCGTTCGTGCTGCCATTGGCCAGAGTCCAGAGGGGTGGGCCCCCGAAGGCTTACCTCCGCGCAGCCCCCTCAGCAGCGTTTCAGTGCGCGGCGGTGGCGGTTGGAAGCGGCTGTGGAGTGACCAACGGCCGCTCGGAGGGCGCTGTGGTAGGTACGTGGGGACCGGACGAGTGAGTGGCGGTTGGCCCGGTCGTCTGTTTGGCAGTTTCGCGGGCACCGCGAGCGTCTCTGAGAGCCGGGCCGGTCGAGGACTCGGCGCGCTGCGCGAGCAGGGGGCGGTTGGGGCTCCGCTGGCCGAGAGGCGCTCGGGGAGGCGCTCACGGAGGCGCTCACGGAGGCGCTGGGGTCCGAGCTGGCCGAGAAGACTCCGTGGAGGGCGGAAGGATGCGTCTACTACACCCACCTTTCGAGCCGGCGGCGGGTTAAGGGGGAGCGGTGTTGGGCTCCGGCTGGAGCGTCCGGCGCGAGAGTCGGGGCCGCGGAGGGACTTTGCCTCAGGGTTTCCTACTTGTCGGGTAAGTAAAGCTTTGGTCTGCATCGGACTACTACTACTTTTAGGCGCTAATGGATGCAATGGAGTCCCCAGCCCCAGTGTTTGTCGTCAGTTACCCAGTTTCCTTGAGTGTTAATCAGAGTCAGCTGCAGAACCCGGTGCCAGGACAGTTAGCTGGATCTCACCAGGTGGTGAGGAGGCGTTGCTCGATACGTGTGCTTAAGAATAACATACAATCCCGAGCAAGATGCCTTTGTTAATGTAACAACCTGGAGCACAACCATGGAGTGTGCACTTGTTGAGCTGCTATAATTTAACGTTGAAAGCTGGGTACAGGCAAAGATAGTCTTTCTTCAACATAAAAGTCCATGTTTGTAAATTGGGGGTGGGGGTGGGGGATTAAAAAGACCATCCCTTTATGGTCCCTTCCCCACCTACTTTACCTCAGTTTGGGCAAGTAGGAAGGGTCCAGGACAGAGGAAACCATTCTTTTTGCTTTGTCTCTCGAAAACCTTGCTATACTTGAAAACTTGACTTCCACTTTTCCACGTTACTATGTTGAGGGTGAAGTTTCTAGCATAAACCAGCACAGGTTGCTTTATGACAAGCTAGGTTTTGTTTTGGCTGTTACACAGCATAAATCTATTTCTCGTAGTTCCGGAGGCCCGAAGTCCCAAGATCAAGGCACCGACAGATTGGGTGTCTGGTGAGACACTGACGAGTGGTCAAGATCTAGAACAGCCGTGGGCAAACTACGGCCCGTGGGCCGGATCCGGCCCTTTCGGCTGTTCTATCCGGCCCGCGGAGCTGAAAGAGCTGAGGGTTCTCTTGCTCTCCCCTCCGCTCCTTCACCAGCAGCAGTGTTTTAACATGTATTAGTTCACACAAACACTCCATCCATGCTTTTGCTCCGGCCCTCCGGTCCAGTTTAAGAACCCATTGTGGCCCTCGAGTCAAAAAGTTTGCCCACCCCTGATCTAGAAGAATTATATACAGTTAAACAGACTGGTTTTTTAGATTGGGACCTAACTACTCTTTTCATTATGATTTTGTTACATATTCACTTAAATGACTTGTAACAGAACTATTTGCAAGCCAAATGGGGAAGAATATTCAAGGTAATTTGTATCACAGGAAAGCTATTTAAAATGCAAAAATTAAGCATCTGAATGAAGGACTGATTACAGTGAATTAAGCTTTTGTGATTTATGCCACCTTAGTTTACCCTTCATTTTTTACAAATGCTGAATCTGACCCTAATCAAATTAATGTTCCTAACTCTCAGTCTTCTGCCTTGGCAGAAATGAACAGTGTCTTCTTGGAAATGCTTTTGAGTCTTTTAAGAACTGGTGTACTTAGATACACCAGTATCTGCTCTGCTTACCTTATTGACCCTTGTACTTTACCTCAGCCCTCAGCTCCATTATACTATCTGATACTTAATATCTTTAATTCTGGTATGAAAATACTGCACCATCCCTGCATTTTGCCTGTGCATATCATGTAGTTCTCTTATAGTGGGTGTGCACAGATGAAATTTATTTCAGTTGATGTGATCAAATTTTAAATAATATATTGGATAGTTGATAAAAATGAAAATAAATTATAACTTTAAATGCACAAGCCCTAGCTGGTTTGCCACAGAGCATGGAGAATCTGGCTACAGACGGAAGGATCCCGGGTTCAATTCTGGTCAAGGGCACATGTCCCCGTTGCTGGCTCAATGTCCAGTAGGGGGCTTGCAGGAGGCAGCCAATCAGTGATTATCATCATTGATGTTTCTCTCCCTCTCCCTTCCTCTCTGAAATCAATACAAAAATTAAAAAAATACACAAAATTTTTTAGTTCTCATTAAATTGAGTGAGATTATATTACATATAAAATACAAATAGCCATATTCTTTTAATTCTCTCATATATCTTAAATTAAGTACTTTTACTTTCTCTGAGTCTTTATTAAACTTCAATCCCTATCTCTAAAATGTATTACTGTAGTCTCAGGTAACTTCTTATCCCTCTCTAACTTTACCAGTCTAAATAGGACAGACAGATTGTAGTAAGGCAATAACTAGCAGAAATCACCGCCATTCTCTGGGGAGGTCAGGTATAATTTGAATTTTTGAACTAATTCAATTTCTAAGGATTGAGGGATCTTCCTAAACTTAATCATTAATTATATAGAGATGTTAGAGGTGGCCTCTCTGCTATAGTTTCTTGCCTTGGTTGTAGGAAAGAATTCAAACAAAAGACAACAAATAGCAAAAGCAGGTAAGAGTTTTATTTCCAGAAAAGGAATCCATTTAGATATAGTCTGAGTGGGCAGCTCAGCTGGCTGAAAGAACCAACTGCCCTGCTTACTTGGGATTTCAGAAGATTTATACCCCTGGCTGGAATGCCTCTAGACAAGAACCTTCAAGGCTGCCCTACCCAGATAATGTGCTGTGCTATCAGACCACATCTTGGAAGAGGTTTCAAGTCTGCCCCTCTGTCATTCTTGGGTCTGCTGTGGTTTTCTTTGTTGTTTGTGGGTGTTTATGATTAGTCCTGGTATGTCAGATCTCTCACATATCCCCTCTAGGCCTACCTACCTCTCATAGCTCATGTCTGTTTGCCCACTTTAACAGAGACACTGTATGTATCTACTAAATGTGTTACCATAGTACACCTTTGAGGCTCTAGTGTGTATAGTGCTGTTGACATGGAAAAGCTATAGCAAAAGCTGTTGAGGCCTTTTCTGATACTTTTTTATTAAGGAAAGAATAACCCTTGGTGGCTTTCCAGAGGTTTATTTTTATGTCAAGTATTCATTTAAGCATCTATATATATAAAAGCTTAAGCGACCATTATGACGGGAAGACCGGTCACTATGACCTGCACTGAGCAGGCAGGCAGGCAAGCAGTTAGGAGCGAGCGAGCAGGCAGGCAGGTGAGTGGTCCTGTATTGCAAGAGGGCTGTCCAGCTGTTGGATGTCCAACTGTAGGGTTTGGGCCTAAACCGGCAGTTGGACAATATATGTATATATGTACTAGAGGCTCGGTGCACGAAAATTCGTGCATTTGTGGGGGGATTCCTCAGCCTGGCCTGCCCCCTCTCACAGTCTGGGAGCCCTCAGGGGATGTCCTAAGGATGTCCTTAGGCCCACTCCCCACAGGGAGCTAATATGCTAGGCCAGTAGTTCTCAACCTTGGCTGAACATTAGAATCACCTGGGAATCTTTTTAAAATCCTGATTTCTGGGCCCCATCCTCCAGAAATTCTGTTTCTTTGTTATGGGGTGGGGGCCACAACATTAATAACAAAGAAACAGAATTTCCGGAGGATGAGGCCCGGAAATCAGGATTTTAAAAAGATTCCCAGGTGATTCTAATGTGCAGCCAAGGTTGAAAACCACTGTGCTAGGCTAATATGAAAGGCTAATAGGCTAAGTGTTCAACCATCTGGGTAATGACATCAAGTAGCAACACCTGGCTTCTCCCTAGTGACGACTAGTCTCAGGTGGAAACACTTTATACTGTAACTGAATGTCTGTGAAGCATTTTCCCCGTGCCTCATCTCATTTGATCCTCACAGAAGTCCTGGAGTAGGTAGATAGGAGACTTGGTAGAATCCTATTTACTTTTTATTAGCTGGAAAATAGAGATTTAGAACGCTTAAAAACTTGACCCAAATGAAAAGAAGAAATGGTGGACCTTGAAAATGACTTCAAGTTTTCTCATTGCGCAGAATATAGTGAAACACTGCTGCAGTTAAATGTTTTACCCTTTGTTCTCCCTGTGTGATCTACAATAATAATGTGCTTCATGTTGATATTTACTGCTGTGTTGCTGACAATTGCCTGAAAGAGAAGTTGGGGTGCTTCACTGGGCTAGAAAAAGTTTAGCTACATCAGAAAGCAGGTTTAATTAAGCAAGTTTGTTCTATATCTATAAAAGGCTACATTGACGCGCATGCGTGATACATACAAAGCTTTCGCTGGCACCAATTGCATGGGCTTGTGTGTTTTGATACATACAAAGCTTTCGCTGGCACCAATTGCATGGGCTTGTGTTTTGATGTCATTGTTGATTGTGAATTTGATTGTTTTTGTTGACATTCTGAAGCTGAAAGAAAGTGGTGGCATCTCACAGAAGTAACAGTGGCAATTAAATATGATCGTAATAATGACCCGGGTAGATATAATTATCCCCATGTAACTGAAGTTGCCATCATATTCAGAAGTGATGATGGAAGACCTCCTTTTGAAAGGGACTTGCTCATTTATTGTAAACCAGATCCCAATAATTCAGATGCCACTAAAATTAAACAAGTATCCTTTTTCCTACATTAGATGCAATGATGTATCCTATTCTTTTCCCAGATGGTGAAAAAGGCTGGGGAACAGATATTGCATTAAGACTCAGGGACGACAGTGTAATCGACAATAATACTAGATTCAACGGATGATGCTGAAAAGGAAAATTTTCCCATCGAATTTCTTAAAAGTATTACTCCTTTGGGAATGCCATGTCAAAAATTAGAATTGAAAGTAGGTGCAATCATCATGCTACTGAGAAATCTTAATAGTAAATGGAGTCTTTGTACTAGATTTTTTAAGAAAAGATCTAACATAATCAAAGCTGAAGTATTAACAGAATCTGCAGAGGAGAGATTCTGATTCTAAGAATTGATTTGTCCCCCTCTGACACTGGCCTCAGTGTTAGAATAAGTTTAATCAATTTATCAGTCATTGTTTTTATCAATGTTGTTTTTATATCATGTTTTTGTTTTTATATCATGTCTTTGTTGTTATATCCTGTTGTTTATTAATCAATTTGTGTATTATTTTCGTATACATTTTATGAATTTTCTTCAATCTCTGACACTTCCATTACAGAGAAAGGGTGAATAGCGATAGTAAAATATTTCTTCTAATTAATTTCCTTTCAATGTGCACAAATTTGTGCACCAGGCCACTAGTATATAGATATTTGCCTATTACAACTTAAGTATTGATTTAATCATGAATGTGATGCAATGGAGTATAGAATGTAGAAAAGAGTTAAAACCTAATATCTAGAGGAACTTGATAGATAATGGCTAAAATTTGTCACTCTAGAAATATGAATGTGAACTAGTTAAAAATACTGAGATTTAGTCTTGATGGCTCAGATGGTTGGTGCACCATCTGTACACCAAAAGGTTGCGGATTCAATTTCTGGTCAGGCACATAGGTTTCTGGTTCCATCCAGTTTGGCATGAGAATGGAAGGAATCTGATTGATGTTTCTCTCTAATATCAGTGTTTCTCTTGCTCCCCTCCCTCTCTCTCTCTCCCTAAAAATCAGTAAGAACATGTCCTTGGGCAAGGATTAGAGAAAAAATACCCTGAGATCTAAGAAAAACTCCAAGTTTTAATTATTTAAAAGTGATTGTAACTAGGCATTGAGTGCTGACAAACAACTATATTTCATTATGAGCATTTTATACTGCTTTATTATACACTACTAGAGGCCCAAAGCTTAAACTGAACTCTTGGAGAGCCTCTGACCTATATATCTCCTCCTGTGGCAGGCCCCTAAGGGTCCCCACAGCTCCGCCCAAGTTAGTCTTGGCGGGGCCTTGTGGGTATGCTCCACAGCTCTGCCCAAGTCAGCTGTGGCGGGGCCCAGGGTGGGCAAACTTTTTGACTCGAGGGTCACAATGGGTTCTTAAACTGGACTGGAGGGCCGAAACAAAAGCATGGATGGAGTGTTTGTGTGAACTAATATAAATTCAAAGTAAACATCATTACATAAAAGGGTACGGGCTTTTTTTTTTTAGTTTTATTCATTTCAAACGGGCCGAATCCGGCCCGCGGGCCGTAGTTTGCCCACGGCTGGGTTAGACTGTGCAGCTCTGTCCAAGTCAGTGAGAGTGGGGAAATGAGACTACAGTTTTAACCAGATACTGAACTAGGTTGCAAGTCCCCCCCGCTCCCATTTTCCTTTTCAGGACAACTCCCAGTCAAGGGGACAATTTGAATACTGTGCCTTTATTATATAGGATAGGATTGCACTGATAAAATTTTTCTGAAGTAAAGGCAATACCCTACTAGCAATTAGAAGATGCTGATGCTGTTGGTCCATATTTAGACCACCCTAAGGATTAAATCATGCTCATTATGAGCTTGTCTTCCTGACTCAAATTGGTCAAGTTTTGTCACTTTGTGGACCATTATAGACCACTTAAGGTAAACCAGTCTCTTAATAATACCTTACCTGATTTGTACTTGTGTTATGAGATTTGAGTCTTAAGATTGTGAGTTCAAATACTGACTCTGAACTGTTTGTTTGAGTAAGTCAATATAATCTAGCTTAGATTCAAGTTTTCTTTTTTTAGTTTTTACTTTTTAGAAAAAGTAACTAAAAAAATTTTAGTTCCTTGGATTTTAGAAAAATAGAACAAGAAATACCCTTTATTTCATGTTTATAATGTATTAAGGTACTATCTAAGCAAGAAGCATTACTAGAGATAGCCATTTTGTAATGAGAAATACTCATCCACTACCAGGAATAGAAGAAAATCATGCACTCATAGCTTCAAGCTATATAAGGGAAAAAAAGAACAACAACAACAAAAAAACACCATCCCAGCGATTGAATTAAAAGAAGTAGATTAATCTATAGTCATAGTAGGTCACCCTTAACATTCCTGTTTAATAGCTGGAAGATTGTGAGTAGCACAACTAAGAAATTAGAAGTAGTCATTGACATACACTGCATCTGTTCATCTACATAGAGCTTTTGGAAAAATTGACCATGAAGCTAGTGTCCACAAATATTATAGGATTAAAATCATTCAGAGAATATTCTGACTACAGTGGAATTAAGCTAATTTTCAACAACAAAAGTATAGGAAATCTGGAAATTAATATATTTCTAAATAACCTACAGATGACAGAAGAAATTACAGTGGAAGTTAGAAAACATTTTGAACTATGGTAATTACGAGAGAGCTTATCAGAATTTGTGGAATTCAACTACAGGATTTTAAATGCAAAAATGCAAAATTAGAAAAAGGACTGAAAGCTGAACAACTGAGATTTCATCGCAAGCTGGAACTAGAAAAACAAATCAAGCCCAATGGAATTATTAAGAGGGAATGATGAAAGGGAACACTATATATGATATAAAGTAAGCAAAGCCAAAAATCAGTTCTTTGAAAGTATTTGATTAAATGGGTAAACTTATAATAATTATGATCAAGAAAAATAGAAAAACTTGTCAAGAATAAAAAGAGCACTACGAATCTTGCATAATTATAAATATTAGAGATACTTGAAAACTCTTTATAAATTTGAAGTCCTATTGAAAAGTTTGATTCTGCCTTAACTGGTTTGGCTCAGTGGATAGAGCGTTGGCCTGCGGACTGAAGAGTCCCAGGTTCGATTCCGGTCAAGGGCATGTATCTTGGTTGCAGGTACATCACTAGTGGGGGGTATGCAGGAGGCAGCTGATCGATGTTTCTCCCTCATCATCAGTGTTCCTGGCTCTCTATCCCTCTCTCTTCCTCTCTGTAAAAAAAGACAACAATAAAATATATTTTTAAAAAAAAGTTTGATACTGTCCTAAAGTGAAAAACCAATTAAAATAAACAAAAAATAACAGAAAGAAATGTCTGTATCTGTTTTTGAAAATTCAGTCATAATTAAAGATATTTACCACTAAGTGAACTACAAATCCAGATGGCATAGTGAATTATTTCTAACTTTTAAGGATAAATAACTATATTTGCAAACACAAACTCTTTGGATGATGGTAAAAAGACTTTCCAGTTTGTCTTATGAGGCCAGCACAGCCTTGATATCAAAACTTCTAAAGGAATTTTACAGTCATCTTTCTCGTAACATCAATACAGAAACCCTAAATAAAATGCTAGCAAATTGATTGCAGGAACATGGAAAATAAGGCATATCATGACTGAGATTTATTCCAGGAATAAAGTAGTTTTGTATTTTAAAAGATTGATATGATACAAATTGAAAAAATGAGATTATAGTCATGAGTTGTTCAATGTTTAACAGTGGGATACATTCTTAGACATGCATCCTTAGGTGATCCTGTGACTGCAGACATCGAGTGAACTTACAGAAGCCTAGATGGCATAGGCTACTACACAGGCTGGATGGTATAGCCCAGTGGTCAGCAAACTGTGGCCCAGCAAACCGTGGCTCGCGAGCCACATGCGGCTCTTTGGCCCCTTGAGTGTGGCTCTTCCACAAAATACTGACTTCTGTGCATGGGCCACGAAGTTTCAGTTGCACTGTACATGTGCGCCCGCACGTGGTATTTTGTGGAAGAGCCACACTCAAGGGGCCAAAGAGCCGCATGTGGCTCACAAGCCTCGGTTTGCTGACCACAGGTATAGCCTATTGCTCCTAGGCTAGAAACTTGTACAGTATGTTACTGTACTAAATACTCTATACATTATAACACAATAAGTACAGTAAGACCTTGAGATTATGGACTAATTTGGGTGAAGGGGTGTCCATTAAAACCCAAAGTAGGTTTTCCGAATGTGTATGTTAAAAAAATTGACAAATTAGTTAACCTGCTTTTACTTATGTAGACATGTTTGTATAATTAAAATTAAGTATGTAGGAAAAGTTTCATTTCCCAGAAAAGTTTTGTATATTATAGCATTTTAAATTTCTGCTGAATAAGTCTAATAAATGCATGCATTCACCAGTCACTTTGAGTAAACAAATGCGCATGGCTGGGACATTACTTAGCACAGTCTAACATTGGCTTGGAGGGATTAAAACTGCTGCAGAAAGCCATGCCATGTGACAAGAGAACCAATTACTGCAGGCGATGTGGTATGATCATGTGATAATCATTAGCCAAACATTGTTTACGAGTTGTGACTCTTGGATTTCAGTATATGGACTATAGTTGTAGATATGTAATGTTAATATATGTTAGTAAAATGACTAGAGTTTTTTTTCCAACATATGGCCTATTTTCTAAAATTTGTTAAAAATAATGGTAAATTAATAACAAAAATAACCTGTTAATTTAATTATACCCAAATTTTGGTTAAAAGCACTTAAAAATTAACAGGGTGTTAATTTTCACATGACATATGTACTGGAAATTTTGTCCATTAAATCAGAAGTCTGTTAACACGTTAAGCGCCATGTCAGTCACTGGTGCTGCCAGCATATCGGTGAAATCAGATATCGTGGGCTAAACAGAAACAGGCTTGGTGCTTAACGTGTTAAATCAAGGTCTACAACATCCAGGGTTTACTGTATTTGTGTATCTAAACATAGACAAGGAATAATAAAAATATGTTATAAAAAAAATATACCTATGTAGAGCACTTACCATGAATGAAGCTTGTAAGAATGGAAGTTGCTCTGGGTGATTTAGCGAGTGAGTGGTGAATGAATGTGATTGCCTAAAATATTATTGTGCACTATGGTAGACTTTATAATGTAAACTTGGGCTATACTAAATTTATTTAAAATTAAAAAAAAATAATTGACCTTAGCTTATCTGTAACTTACTTATTTTACAAACTAATTTTTTAAATATTTTAATTCGTAACAATGTTCTACAATAAACATATTGTACAAAAATATTTTCTTTATATTCTTAGACTACAGTATTTTTTATTTTTTTTTTTAAACTTAAGCAAAGACACAAAGCACATGCATTAGCCTAGGCCTACACAGGGTCATCATCATCAATATCTTCATGAGGGGCAGTAACATCAGTGCAGCTGTCATCTTCTATGATAATGCTTTATTTGAAATACCTCCTGAAGCACGTGCCTGAGGCTCTTCTTGAAGAGGTGTCAATCTTCAGAAATATGTCCTTGGTGATTTCCTTGGTTTGTTTATAGATTCACTTATAAGCAGATATGCATCAAGAACATTCCTCTCTATAAATGAAAACCTTTAAGTGCGAGAATTTGTATTTTTAAACTTTTTAAAGAGCTTATTGAGATTTGCAAAAACTTCTGTTTTGAATTTTCTTAGGGGCATTTTTTTTTTCCTTCCTACAGTTTCCTTTTCTCTTCTTTAGTTATACATTTCTGTTCTAGTTACAACAACAACTCAGACAATTCCTCAGGAACCACCTCTAGGAGCTCCTCAATGTCATCCTCATCCACAGCCAGGTTAAAGTTGTTTGCCATCTCAAGCATAGCATTATTTTTGCAACCTCCTGTTTTTTGGCAAATTCTTTGAAGTCATGGACGAACTTCTTGAATGCCTTTCAGGTGCCACTAGTATACTTCTTGGTGTCATCACCCCAAGCTCAAGCAAGGTTCTTGATGCAGTCATAGGTGTTGTAATTCTTCCAGAATTGCATCAGTGTCTTCCTCAGTTGCAACAATAACCAGGGCAAAGGTCCTCTTCAAGTATTAGACCTTAAAACCTGCTAAGATTCCCTGATCTGTTAGTTGGATCAAAAGGTGATGTTTGGAGCGAGAAATGCCATTTTGCTATTGGGGTGAATGTCATCAGTAAAAGGAAGATGCCTGGGAGCATTATCAACAATAAGCAAAATCTTGAAATGTCTGTTATTCTCCATTTTTAACAGCTTCAATCGTTGTTCATTCTACTGGCATATCAATTCAGTAGGACATCTTGGAAGAGGAGTTGAGTTATCCATGACTACTTATCCTAATAGTAAAAACCCAGGGTCTGTAACATCCAAAACGACCGAAGGCTCGACCGACTGGACTCAGTCCTGCAGTCAGTCCTGGCTTGCTGTGGCAACCCAGCACTGACTGCTGCTGCTGGGGGCGCAGTGACCCAGCACTGACTGCTGAGGATCAGGTCTGGAGAGAGGCCCAGAGAGAGAAGCATGGTCTCATCCATAGCCTCCGTGGCAGCTGTTGATCAGCCCTTGCCTCTCTCTTTCTCTCCAGGCCTCCGCAGGGCATGCTGACCAGCCTTGCCTCTCTGATCAGGCCCGGAGATCCTGACTGGCCATAGAAACCGACCAATTAGAACCAAATTTGGGTGAACTATGAGGAGCCAGTGTCTGCCTAGGAGGCAGAGCTTTCGATGCTGACTGGAATGGAAACCGACCAATCAGAACCTAAACTGGGTGAACTAGGAAGGCAGAACCTAAGGTGGGGGCTGAGGAGGGGTTTTAAGGGCAACAGCTGTTTGGTGTAAGGTGTAAGAAAGTGGTTCAATTTTTTAATAACCAGTTTGGCAGTATAGTGCATATGGCTGGCTATCAGTCCAGATATAGGGATTATGTGTTTTTGTCTGCTAAGAGCATCTCCTCCTGCTGAAAAAGGCCTCCCCCCTTTTAAGCAATCCTGTTCCTTTTAATCTATCTATACTAGTAAAAGGGTAACAAGCTGATTAGACCAGGTCAACCCGCCATCTTACAGACGTCTGACTTCCTTCCAGATAAAGCCATGGTGGAGGGGGCTGAGGCAGAGGCAATTAGGGGTGATCAGGCTGGCAGGTGAGGGCAGTTGGGGGCGAGATTAGGCCGGCAGGTGAGAGCAGTTGGGGGCGAGATCAGGCTGGCAGGTGAGAGCAGTTGGGGGCAATCAGGCAGGCAGGCAGAGTGGTTACTGGTGATCAGGCAGGCTGGCAGGCCAGCAGTTAGGAGCCAGCGGTCCTGGATTGCGAGAGGGTGCAGGCCAGGCTGAGGGACACCCCTGCTCCTGTGCACAAATTTTGTGCTCTGGGCCTCTAGTATTGATATAAAAACAAAATAAAAAATCTAGTCCAGCAACATAGAGGATTATACTTCATGACCAAGTGGGATTTATCTCAGGAATGCAAGGTTGGTTTTTCATCCAGAAATACATTATTGTAATGTATCATATCAGTAGAATAGAGAGCAAGAACATCTACACTAGTAAATGAGAAACATGCAAATTGACCGTCCCTCCACTATGCCCAGCAGCCATTCAGAGTGAGTATGCAAATTAACCCAACAAAGATGGCAGTTAATTTGCATACGCAGACGCATAATGAAGACTGAAGACAGTGTGGAAGGAAGCCAAGCGCTGCAGAAGGGAGCAACGCGGTGGAGAAGGGAGGCAGCCCAGGCAGTGGAGACAGGAGCAGAGCCAAGGGCAGCGGACACGGAGCGTAGCTGAGGCAGCGGAGACAGGAGGGAACGAGGCAGTGGAGAAGGGAGCGAAGCCCTCCTCAGCGGGCTTTGCTTCCTACTCTGCTTTGCTCTGGCTGCAGGAAGCCCTATTCTTGCAGGAATCTTCCTGCAATGGGCCTCTGAAGCAGGGGATCCCTCGGGGGTGAGGACGACGGGGCCCCAACGCGCTAGGGCGTCTGCATGCACGACCCCGGGGACCAGGTTCATTGACGCAGATCCGTTTAATTGAGGAACTACAGGGGTATATATAGCATGAGGGGACCAATCAGAGGGAGACACATTGCTATAGGCGACCAATCAGAGGGAGACACATTGCTATAGGCGACCAATGGCTGAAAGGCTGGGGTACTATGCATGTGGCTCTAGGAGTTAGTTCAGGCGGGCATTGCTACTTCCTGGTGTGCCAAGGAAGCATGTCATGGTGGAGTGTGCTCACACCATTGCAACAGCCACAGCGCTGAGACATACTTCCTGAGCTCTACTACAGGCCTCTACTATAGTAATATTGCTAGATACTGAAAAAGCATTTCCTGTTTATAATTAAAGTTCCTTCATGATGGAAATATTAAACAAAGCACGTATCGCTTAGAAATTCCTTAAAATGATAAAGGGCATCAGTAAAATTTTTACAGCTAATCCTATATAATGAAAGGCTAACGGGCAATTCGACTAAATGGCAGAATGACTGGTTGCTGTGACATGCATTGACCACCAAGGGGCAGAAACTTAACGCAGGAGCTGTCCCCTGGTGGTCACTGGGCTGCCACAGGGGGAGTGCCGCTCAGCCAGAAGCTGGGCTCATGGCTGATGAGTGCAGCAGCAGTGACGGGACCCTCTCTCACTTCTGCAGCAGTGCTCAGGAACCCTTGGGGATGTCTGACTGCCCATGTAGGCCTGCTCCCCTAGGGGTCCTGGACTGTGAGAGGGCACAGGCGGGGCTGAGGCGTCCCCTCCCCCCGAGTTCACAAACCTCATGCACCAGTCCTCTAATGTATATAATGGTTAAAGACTGGAGGTTTCCCCCCTATATCAGTAACACGACAAGTATCATCTACTCTTGCCACTTACATTCTATATCAAATACGACAGTTGTACAAGCATATGAATCAAAGGCACCAAGATTGGAAAGGAGGAAATAATACTATTGACAGATGGAATGATTTCGTATGTAGAAGGTCATAAGGAATCTACAAAAAACACCTCTTTAGAGATAAAAAACAAGGTCAGCATTGTTGCATGACAGAAGATCAATATTCAGAGTGCCATTGTATTTTCACATAGTTGTAATAAACAACCCAAAAATGGAGTTTGATTTATAATAGTATCAAAAGGAAGTGTAAAACTTACTCTAAATCTACAACATATTGAAAGAAGTTAACGATCTAAATAAATGGAAAGACATCCCATATTCATGCGTCAGAATAATTGATTGAATTAAGATAGCAGTGCTCCTTAAACTGATTTACAGATTGAACACAGTCCCTATTAAAGTCTCACCTGGCTTGTTTGCAGAAATTGTTATTCTGATCCTGAAGTTTATATAGATGTTCAAATGGAGGGAGAGAACTAAAACGGGAGGGTAAGTAAATGACTGTACTTGCCGACTCACAATGACATCAAAAGTAAAACTAAAATACAGAACTACCATTATTCTGAACCATCTAAAAGCTGGCTGAATGGAAGTCCTATACTAGAGAACTAAATAAGAGGACGCATTAAAACTGGTAGGAGGGGCAAAGATTGTGAACAGGCTGGTATGACACCCATGTATGCCGTTATTTTAATCATGAGGGCGATCGTCTCTGCAGAGACTGCTCTTGAGATGCAAAGGACCGCAGCCTCCCAAGCCCCAGCCCAGCGTTCTAGAGCTTGGAAGAGAAGTGCTCGATGTTGGGCTCTAAAATCCATAGGGCATTGTGACTGAGGGTCTCAGGCTGCTAGAGACCCAGTTGTTTCTTTTAAAGGGCTGGTTCATGAACTTACTAGGTGTCCCAGCACTAGGTGTCTTTGGGAGACCCAGACACATAACAGAGGGACTGGATTATCTGGCATTGAGGTAGGAACTTGGGGAGTAAGCTTTCTCCCACACTAGGGGGCTTGCAGGGATCACCTTCCTGTGCTGTGACCTCCCCTGTCTCAGGGCTGACTGGCAGCCATATATGCGTCTCCATCAGCCTGGAGTGCACTATTTGCTCCACCCTGGGGATTCCCTGAGACCCTGCGCGATCCAATTTGCATCCCCACCCAAGCTGTTTGAAGTAGGTTTTTCCATATGAATGGCATGTCCTGGCTCAAGTTTCAGACTTTGCTAAAATCTCTCAAACAAGCTACAGCTGGTGATAGTGTGCCCTGAACCTAATAATAAAAGTCCCAAGTCCCACACTAGCACCAGCTTTACATCTGGGCCTCGCCTGGGCACCTCCAAGCCCAATACGAATAGCAAATAGCAGCCATCTACAGTTCCCTCTGTAACTCCTACCAGGTGGCCCCAAGCAGTGACTGATCCCAGCCATTGTACCCAGTGGACAGCTTCTGACAATAGCAGATTGCAATTCTATACATCCACAAGCAACACATTAAAGAGGCAGATTCAGCGCGCACCAAAGCCTCACTGAAGCAAGTCCTGCGTCATAGTGGTGTTTCTTGCACAGCAGCTCCCCCACTGTATTCCTATTTGGTATTCACAGTCAATTGGCCTGGAGGTCAACACCTCCCAGTGACACCAACAGCAGTCAAGGATCAACTACAAGACTGGAAACTGCCAACACAGGTGTGCACCTAGAGTGCCCAGCTCGGGTGACTCGGGAGGCTGAGTGATTGGGCCATACAATACACCTATGACAAGGCTACTCTACCAATTCCATGGGATATAACCGCTCTACCTAGTAACATAGAAATAGACACAGGGAAGCAGCCAAAATGTGAAGACTAATGTCACAAATGAAAGAAATGGAAGCAAGAAAACCATTGGACACTGAGTTTAAAACCATGGTTATAAGTCTCATGGACCTTCATGAGACTTTCAAGGATCTTAGAATATCAAAGACATATAAAAGGACTGGTCTGAAATTAAGCTTACACTTGCTGAAATAAAGAATCATTTACATGGATTCAACAGTAGAGTAGAGGATTCTGAGAATCTAATCAATGATATGGAATATGAGGATGCAAAAAACACCCAACCAGAAGAGCAAAAAGAAAAATAATCCAAAAATTTAAAGACAACTTCAAGTGTATCAACATTCACCTTATGGGTGTACCAGAAGGAGAAGAGAAAGAGAGCAATTTATTGAAAACCTCTGAAGAAATGATGACAGCAAACTTCCCCTTTCTGGTGAAAGAAATTTGCGATTATCAAGGGATTGCCCATGTGACTGTCAGTTGATTTTTCAACAGAAACTTTGTCAGGCCAGAAGGGAGTGGCAAGAAATATTCAAAGTGAGGAATAATTAGGACCTACAACCAAAATTCCTCTATCTAGCAAATATCTCATTTAGAATTGAGGGACAGATAAAGAGCTTCACAAACAAGAAAAAACTAAAAGAGTTCATCACCACCAAACCAGTATTACATGAAATGTTGAAGGATATATTTTAAGAACACAAAGGAAAAGAAGGAAAAGAGACTTAAAAAGTGAAAAACAAAATGGAAATTAATATTTATCAACAATTGAATCTAAAATTCAAAATAAATGAACAAGAAGTCTAATGAACAAAATAAACTGGTGAATAACGTAGAATGGCATGGTAGCAGGGAACAGACTGATGAGTGTCAGAGGGAAGTGGGGAGAGGGGGAGTGGGAAGAGATTAACCAAATATCTTACCTATGGACACAGACAGTAGAGTGATGAAAACCTAGGGCAGGACTGGAATGAGTGGTGGCAGAAAATGCGGGGAGAAGGGGACAGCTGTAACACTCTAAATATTAAGGCTTTAAGTCCTACATAATAAAGAGGAAATATGCAAATTTACTCTCATGCCCTCACAAGATGTCTGCCTATGACCAGGCTGGCAGGGGGGTTAGTGAGGGACAACCAAACGACTGAACAGCAGGCTCTGAGGGGTGATGAAGCCAGCGGGCGGGGCCGTCAGGGGTGACCAAACTGGCAGGAGGCACAGTTTGGGTGACTAGGCCAGCAGAGTGGGACAGTTGGGGGCAACCAGGCCAGCCGGAGGGGTATTTGGGGGTGAACAGGCTGGCGGGGGTGGAGGGGGGCAGTGAAGGAGGACCAGGCCAGCAGAGGGGGAAGTTGGGAGCGACCGGGCTGTCAGGGGGAGCAGTAAGGGGTGACCAGGCTGTTATGGGGGGCAGTTAGGAGTTACCAGGCCCTGAGGGAGGGGCATTTGGTTGCGACCTAGCTGGCAGCGGGGGACAGTTAGGGGTGATCAGGCTGGCATGCAGAGGCAGCAAGGGGAATTAGGCTGGCAGGAAGGACAGTTAGAGCCCACCACGCAGGCAGGCAGGTGAGTGATTAGGAGCCAGCAGTCCAGGACTATGAGAGGGTTGTCTGATTGACAGTTTAGGCCCCGTCCTTGGGATGGGGCCTTAACTTGCAATATGACATCCCCTGAGGGGTCCCGGATTGGAGAGGGTGCAGGTTAGGCTGAAGGAACACCCCCGCCCCTGGTGTGTGTGTGTTTGTGTGTATATGTGTGTATATATATGTATATATGTATGTGTATATGTATATATATATGTATGTATAGACACACACACACATATAAATATATGTATATATATGTGTTCAAAAAACTCAGAATAGTGAAAACCATCTTCAGAATGAAGAACAAGCAGGAGGACTCACACATCCTGAATTTAAAACTTACCAGGAAGCTACATTAATCAAGTATGTGGTACTGGTATAAGTACAAGCCTATATATCAGTGGGATGAAATTGAGAATCTAGAATATAAAAAGACAACCCAATTTTAAATTGGTCCAGACTATTTAGAAAACAATTTGTTCTTAAAAAAATATAGAGTTATTGTATGAGTCAGCAATTCCATCGTTATATGTATATTCAACATAAATAACAATGTAGGCTCTCTCAAAAATATATCAATGTTTGTTAGCAGTATTAGTAATTACTATGTTTGGTTTTATAGCAAAATGTTATCCACAGTTACTCTTGAAAGTATGGATAGTGTAAAAGTAAACTGAAATCTGAAATATAAAATTCTAAATTCAACAAAAAAAGGACACTTAAAGCGATGATGAGAGGGTGGAATAATTTTTTAGCTAAAGGATACTTGAATAATATTGTTTCACTCTTGACCTCACTGGTTAATGAAACGTTGGCTAATGAATGATTTTAGAAAACCTTTAAATATCCTAGAATCCATGGCATGTAAAGCAGTTGTAGTCCTTAAAAAATAAAAAGGGCATTTTAATATTGAACTAACATAAGTAACAAAAAATAAGAACAAAACAGCAACAAATTTATTAAAGTTAAAAGGGCTTAAAACCAAATGTTAAAGCTTTAATGTGCCATTTACAACACATGTAATTGGATTAAACTTTATTAACACATTGTGGATCAGTAATTTTATTGTTAGCTTTACCCAGTGGCCAGATAAGTTTCTATTGAACGAGGACAAAAAACGTTTTACATAAATCTTCAAGGCACACTTTAAAATTAACCCCTAATGTGCTGGGGAGCATGATCACGCTCCTCCTGTCTTTTGCCAGAAGTGCCAGGAGCGCTATCGCACTCCTCCTGCAGTGTCACTATTAGATGCTAGTCTTTCACTCTTTATGTGGGGAAAAAAAATGTAAAAACCTTAACTCAATGGAGAAACCAAGATGGCAGCATAGGTAAACACCGGAGATTGCTTCCTCCCACAACAACTTCAAAAATACAACTAAAAGACAAAACAGACATCATCCAGAACTACAGGAAGGCTGCCTGAGTGGAAATTCTACAACTAGAAGGAAAGAGAAAAGCACACTGAGACTCAGAGGAGATGCCGAAGTAAAGTGCAGAGGTACAGAGGCTCAAGTGCACGCGGAAAGTGGCTGGCACCTGAGGATGTGGCTGTCTTTTTGACAGCAGGCAGAACTCGGAACTTGAGGGTGGCTTTCCCTTGCAGCAATTACCAGGACACTGAGATGCGGGGGCCCCTGAGGGCAGGGCTGAAGATCAGCCATAGCAGCTTGCTCTGCCCTGTGGATTCCCTGCGACCCTTCCCCACCCAGGCTGCAGCAGAGGCTTTTGCATATGAATGCCCTGGCCGTTTGCAATCTGAAAATTACCTAACAAACTGCAGCTGGGCCAGACAGACCCAGAACTTCCAAGAGAAGGCCCAAGGCCCCACAGCAGCTTGCATTGCTTCACAGCTGGGCCTTTGCATTTTGAAGTTGTATATTGTTTTTACAATCTATCTTTTTAAAGTATGATAATTTGTAATACACTGTAATATGAAGCGAGAATTCTCATGATCTCGTATATTAAAAGATAAATTCCTTTGCTTTTAAAAATATTTTAAAATTGAAATCTAACAAATTGCTGGGATGGACAGTAATATATTCAGCAGGAGTTATATCATAAAATAAAATACAATGAAAGAGGCATATTATACTTTTAAAGTTTAATATTAACAGGATATTTTACATCTGAGTGGGAAACACCCTTTCTCTACCTCAATTTTAAAACCAATTCTAGATGAATTGAAGACTTAAATTGTAAACGACAATTGAGAAAATATAGATGACTTAATCTTTAAAAATTGAGAAAATATAGATGACTTACCTTTCTAGCCTTGTGCTATAAGATAGTGCTATGATTCATATGAAATGTGGGTTATTGGACATCAACAGATTTAAACTTTTTGAGGATAGCAATTCTGGTGATGCCAAGGATCCCCCAGTTAGATTAAGTTATTGCTCTTTTTTTCCCTCCTAGTAATTTAATTTCACTCAATTTTTCTACAACATGTAAATTATCCCTTCACCTTTTACGCAGTTCCTTAACTTCCCAGAGCCTTTTACTGATAGTTTTTGTTTTCACTAAATATTTTAATACAGAGGGTTTCTCCGTAAAGTACATCTACTCAGCTAGCTTTTGTCACCTAGCAAGTTACAAATTGTTATGACCAGTTATCTCATGTAGTTTATAAACTTAAGAATAATTCACTCTGAGCAAGCATTCCTATTACCGGCATACATAATTTTGTTGTGCTTCATGTTATTTTGAATGTTTGTGGAAACCCTGCATCAATTAACTCTATCAACACAATTTTCCAACAGCATTTTTTCATTTTGTGCATCTTTCACATTTCAGTAATTCTCATATTTTAAACTTCTTCATTATTGTATACTAGTATGTTATAGTGATCTGTGATCTTTGATGTTGCTATTGTAATTGTTTTCGGGGCACCATGAATTGCACCCTTGTAAATGGCAAACTTAATTGATAAAGGTGTGTTCTGTTTACTCCACTGACCAGCTGTTCTGTCTTCCCCTTTCTTCGGACCTCCCTATTAACTGAGATATAAAAATATTTGAATTAGGCTAGTTAACACCGCAATGGTCTTGAAGTATTCAAGTGAAAGGAAAAGTTACTTGATTAGCACTTTAAATCAAAAGAAGGCATATTGCCGAAACTGGTTTGGCTCAGTGGATAGAGCGTCGGCCTGCGGACTGGAGGGTCCCGGGTTCGATTCCGGTCAAGGGCATGTACCTGGGTTGTGGGCACTTCCCCAGTGGGGGATGTGCAGGAGGCAGCTGATCGATGTTTCTCTCTCATCGATGTTTCTAACTATCTCTCTCTCTTCCTCTCTGTAAAAAATCAATAAAATATATTTAAAAAAAAAAAAGAAGGCATATTAAAAAAAAGTTGCACCAGTAACCTAAGTTGTAAATGCAAAAGGAAAAATACTTGATGCAAATTAAAACTGCTATTCCAGTGAACACGTGGATGATAACAAAGCGGAACAGCATTATTGCTCATATGTACCAAATTTTAGTGGTCTGGATGAAAGGTCAAACCAGCAACAACATTCCCTAAGCTAAAGAATAATTCAAAGAGAGTAGAAACCAAGATGGCGGCATAGGTAAACACCTGAAATTGCCTCACACAACCACTTCAAAAATACAACTAAAAGAGAAAACGGACATCATCTAGAACAGGGGTGGGCAAACTTTTTGACTCGAGGGCCACAATGGGTTCTTAAACTGGACTGGAGGGCCGGAACAAAAACATGGATGGAGTGTTTGTGTGAACTAATATAAATTCAAAGTACACATCATTACATAAAAGGGTATGGTCTTTTTTTTTTTTTTTTAGTTTTATTCATTTCAAGAGGGCCGTAGTTTGCCCACGGCTGATCTAGAACCACAGGAAGGCTGGCTGAGTGGAAATTCTACAACTAGAAGGAAAGAGAAAAGCACACTGAGACTCAGGAGGTGCAGAAGTAAAGTGCAGAGGTATGGAGGCGCACGCGGAAAGGGCTGGCAAATGAGGGCTTGGTTGTCTTTTTCAGTCGGGAGGGAGTCTCAAGCTCCCGACGGCTCTGAACTTCAGTTCCAGGCGAGTCTCTGTGGAGAAACTGGACTGTCTGGCATTGGCTGGAAATCAACGGCGGCTTTCTCTCAGAGGTGCTGGCAGCTATTACTTCGGGACACTGAGACCTGGGACTTCTTAGGGCAGGGCAGAGTATCAGCCATAGCTGTTTGCTCTGCTCTGTTGATACCCTGAGACCCTGCCCCACCCAAGCTGTGTGCAGATGCTTTTGCATATGAATTATCTGGCCCTTTGCAATCTGAAATTACCTAACAAACTGCAGCTGGGTCAGAGAGACCCAAAACTTCCAAAAGAAGGCCCAAGGCCCAACAGCAGTTTGCATTGCTTTACAGCTGGGCCTCATCTGGGCACTTCCAATGTTTCTTGCTCTCCTTATCCCTCTCTCTCTAAAATCAATAGGAAGACATCCTTGGGTGCTAATTAAGTATATATATATTTTCATTATATATTTTTATACATATGTGTATAAACATTAACAATAATTTAGAAGAGTTAATTCCAATCCTCATGGATGATTTTGAGGGGCTCAAGACTTTAGTTGAGAAAGTAACTGTAGATGTCAAATAGCAAGTGAACTAGGATTAGAAGTGGAGCCTGAAGATATGATTGGATTGTTGCAATTTCATGATAAAACTTTGATGAGTTGTTTCTTATGGATTATCAAAGAAAGTTTCTTGAGATGTAATCTCCTAGTGAGTGCACTGGGAAGATTGTTGAAATGACAACTAAGGATGTAGAATAATACATAAATTTAGTTAAAGTAGCAGGGTAGTTTCAGATAGTTGACTCCAGTTTTGAAAGAAGTTCTACTATGGGTAAAATGCTATGAAACAGCATCACATACTACAGAGAAATCCTTTGTGAAAGGAAAAGTCAATCAATGCAGCAAACTTGTTTTATTTTAAGAAGTTGTCACAGTCATGTGTCATTCTTCAGCAGTCACCACCCTGATAAATCAGCAGCCATCAATATCAAGGCAAGACTCTCCACCAGAAAAAGGATTACAGCTTGCTACAAGCTCAAATAATGGTTAGCATTTTTTCCCAAGAAAGTATTTTTTAATTACCATATGTACACTTTTTTAACAATGCTATAACATACTAGACTTCAGTGTAGACTAAACATAACTTATGTGCACTGGGAAATCCAAAAATTCATGTGACTAACTTTATTGTGATACTCATTTTATTGTGGTTGTTTGGAAACAAACATTTAATATTTCTGTGGTAAGCCTGTGTATATTCTTTCTGAGATCTTCATTCCTAATATGTATTTTTATCATTGTACTGCTGTGGTACAGCTCCATTCCCACAGATAGTGTGGAACAGAAGAAGGTTTCTCTACCACCAGAGGCCTCACTATTCCACACATTACCATGGGGTTGGGAAGGATTTCTCAAATAAAATATATTAAGCTTTAGCCATAATAGAAAAGAAAAAAAACAACAGAAAAATTTATTTGTGTTAAAGTCAGGAGGAGCAAAGTCAAGCCACAAAACATACCTGCAACTCATATAACAAAGGATTGACTAAGGATTGTTAGATACAATTTATTAAGTACCACAAAAAATTAAATTAGAAAAGGCCACC
Organism: Myotis nattereri; assembly: GCF_964212035.1. Lineage (NCBI taxonomy): Eukaryota > Metazoa > Chordata > Mammalia > Chiroptera > Vespertilionidae > Myotis > Myotis nattereri. The sequence continues at coordinate 94,448,972 of NC_138079.1, read as the reverse complement.
CAACAGAAACGAAAGAGCAAGACATAACCAGGAATCTTGCAGACAAGGATACATGTATAACCTATAAATATTAAATATTAAAAGATAGTAGTAATATCATACCTGGTAACTGGCCCAAGAATATAAGCAGAGGATTTAACAGAGGAGAAATAAAAATAGTACTAAAACATTATGAAGAAGACAAAAAGATGGTAATAATTAGGGAAATGCAAATTGTGACAGGGAGATAAACATCTGTATCCATTACATTGGTAAAAATTGCTCTGGCAAAGCCAAGGGCTCAAGAAGGTGTAGATAGGATAGTAGTAACTTTAAAATATAAATATATATATATATGTATGTATTTCATAGAGGAATGGAGAGGGCAAGAGAGTTAGAAACATCATTGATGTTGAGAGAATCTTGGATCAATTGCCTTCTGCACATCCCCCCACTGGGGATTGAGCCCACAACCCAGGCATGTGCCCTTGACCAGAATCGAACCTGGTACCGTTCAGTCTGCAGGCTGAAACTCTATCCACTGAGCCAAACTAAGTAGGGCGATAGTGGTAACTCTTATTTATTGTCCATTGGGTTGTAAATTGGTATATAGCTGTTTTGGAAAATAATTCGGCTATCCTGAAAATTTGGACATTTATATACCTTATTGCTACTTAACAAATCCATTCAAATGTTTACAATCAGAAACAAGACTAGGATGTCCACTCTTAATACTGTTATTCACCATAATACTGAACATCCTAGCTAGAGCTATCAGGGAAGAAAAAGAAGTAAGAGGCATCCATATTGGAAATGGAGTAAAACTGTTTGCAAGTGATATAATTATATATGTAGGAAACTCTAAAGACTCCACCATAAACTTAGAAACAATGAAAAGATACATTAAAGTTTCAGAATACAAAATCAGGTACAAATATCCAATATATTCCTAACAATGAAATATCACAATTGAAATGAAGAAAACAATCCTATTTACAGTTGCAACAAAAAGGATAATATATCTAGAAATAAGCTTAACAAAGTAGGTGAAGGACCTGTATACTGAAAACTAATGATACATTAGTGAAAGTAATTGAAGACATAAAGTAATGAAAATATATTTCATGATCATGGATTGGAAGAATTCACACTGTTAAGTGGCCATAATTCCTAAAACAATACTCAGGTTTAATGCAGTCTCCAGTAAAACCCAAATGGCATTTTTTACAGAAATAGAACAAAAAATCCTCAAATTTGCATGGAATGACAAGGAACCTGAATAGTCAAAGCAATCCTGACCGAAAAAATAAAGAACAAAGCCAGAAATATCACATCTCTGACTTCAGACTGTTACAAAACTACGATACGGTAATCAAAATAGTGTGGTATTTGTAGAAAATATTAGTGGAACAGAATTGAGAGCCCTAAAATAAACCCAAACATATATGGACAGCTGATTTTCTACAAAGGAGCCAGAAACACAATGGAGAAAGGAAAGTCTCTTAAATAAATGACATGAAATTTGGAAATCCACATGCAAAAGAATGAAACCAGACTGTTGACACCATACAAATATATTAAAATGGATTAAAGAATTGGATATACCACCTGTAACAATAAAGTCAAAACTCAGTTGGTGAACAACTCCCATCTCCAGCAATTTGGTTCTTGAACAAGTTGTTCATGGAAAAAATGTCTTAGTTGTTGAACAAAACTTCAGTTCTCAACCCAGCAACCCTTTCGTGCTGATACTTGTATGATCAGTCACATGTCTCTCTGGTGACAAACAAAGGAGGAATGTATGAGTGTGAGTCAGTTTACCACTAACCTCACATTATTAACATCTCAGGAAATTGCTGTGAATATTTTCATGTTTTTTAAAAAGATATATATTTTACTGATTTTTTTACAGAGAGAAAGGGAGAAGTATAGAGAGTTAGAAATATTGATGAGAGAGAAACATCAATTCAGCTGCCTCCTGTACACTCACTACTGAGGATGTGCCCACAACCAAGGTACATGCCCTTGACTGGAATCGAACCTGGGACCCTTCAGTCCGCAGGCTGACGCTCTATCCACTGAGCCAAACCAGTTAGGGCTATTTTCATGTTTTTTGACTTTTGTGGCAGCTTATCCTACATGATAAAACCCATGATAATATGCAAATTGACAGAACGGCGGAACAACTGGTTACTATGATGCACACTGATCACCAGCAGGCAGACGCTCAGCCAGAAGCCGGGCTCAAGACTGGCAAGCATAATGGCGGTGGCAGTAGCCTCCCCTGCCTCCACGGCGGCACTGAGGACCCCTTGTGGCTGGCAGTCAGACATCCCTTGAGGGGTCTCAGACTGTGAGAGGGCGCCGGCGGGGCTAAGACACCCCCCCCCGCCCCCCGCCCCCGCGCCCCCAGTGCACTAATGTTGTGCACTGGGCCTCTAGTTATTAAAAATGGACACCAAATGACCATGGGTCCTAAGAAGGTTAGTGCTAACAGCAAAGTGAAAAGGAAAGTTGTGAGAATGACAATAGAGCTTCAAAAGAAATAATTGCAAAGTGTGACAGAGGTGCCCTGTGTCTGATCTGGCTATTGAGTATGACATGGGAAAATCAACAATTAGCTTAATTTTAAAACAAAAAGGCTACCAAGAGTGCTGATGTTACTATGTGTGTGATAGTGTTCAGGAAACAAAGATCACATTCAATTGAAGAGATAGAAAAATTATTTTTTATTTAGATCGGGTAGAGAATGTCCAGCCTGAGGAGGACCATATAAAGCCCAAGAAATCATTTGATCTGGCCCTACCAAGGCATTACTGGTGAGTTAATTAAATTTTTTACCAAATGCAGGAGGCTAATTTTCAAGTTAATTATTTTGTATGGCCCACGGACGATGTTATAAGTATCCAAATTGTCCTTTGCAAAAAAAAAAAAAAAAAAAAAAAGTTTCCCAAACTCTGATAAGTGAAAAACGGTCAGTGATACCAATTAGGGACAATGCTATATGAAAAAGTGAAGATGCTGCATACTGACCTCCTGAGATCACTCATGGAACAGGTGCCGAAAGTGATTTGTTAAAGGCTAGTAGGGTGCGGTTTGGTAATTTAAGAAATGTAAAGTCGCGTTTATAGTGTAGTGAGGAATGGGGAGTCTGTAGTTCTAAGAAAGTAGTTGCTGATAATTTTGTGTTCAATTATGATGAGGCAGGCCTCTTCTGGTAGAAAATGTCAGAGACCTTCATCACATAGGAGGAGAAGTCATTGCCAAAACATAAACCAATCACAGGCTGGCCTTATTGTTATGTGGGAATGTGAGTGAAGAGTTTAAATTGAAGCTTCTACTTGTCTACTATTGTGAAAACCCACCAGTTCTCAAGAAAATAATTTTGAAAAACAAGTTGAATGTGTTGTGGAGGGCTAATAGCAAAGCTTGGTTAACCAGCCATTTTTTAATTGAGCGGATTCATGAAGTGTTTGCCCCAAATTTAAAGAAATACTTCCGGGAAAAATATTTGCCACTCAGGGCACTTCTTATAATGGACAAGGTTCCTTTCCACCCTCCAGGCTTGGAGGCTGAGTTGATGGAGGAGTACAGTTTCATTTCTATTGGGTTCTTGCCACCTAACACAACTCTTCCCATCCAGCCCATGGACCAGCAGCTCATTCCTAAATTTAAAGGGCTCTACATAAAGGCACTGTTTCAGAGGTGTTTTGAGGTGACCTCTGAAATGAATTTAACCTCCAGGTACTTCTGGAATGAACATTTTAATATTTTCACTTGCTTGAGGCTCATTGACAAAGCATGGGAGAAAGTGTCTTCCAATACTATGCAATCAGCCTGGATGGAATTGTGGCTTGAGTCTATTGGTGAAAGACTTTGAGGGCTGTGTCTGTTGTGGATGATATTGTGTTTCTTGGTAAGTCCTTGGGCTTCAAGGTGGATGATGATGATGTGGAGCAGTTGGTGGAATAGTACAACACTGAGCTGACCATAGAGGAATTCTAAGACCTTCAGAGGGAGGAACAACAAACAGCAGCTGAGGATCTGTTTTCATAAGAGGGAGGAGGGTAGGGAAGATATTCCTACTTTACTAATCCAGGAAAATGCCTGGGAAATGGTGAGAAATGAAAAGGTTTATTGAGAATTATCATCCTGGCAAGTAGCAAACCGTGTGATAAACTTGTTCAATGGCAATGCAGTGTTTCACTTCACTTAAGTGCTAATAACCAGGCAAAAATAAACGTTATTGGATAGGTTTTTTGTGAGACATAGACCCGGTGAGCCTGAAGCAAGTTCTACTGGAGCAACGAGATGAAATAACACTAGAAGAACATTTTTATAGACATGGGTTTGGAAACAATAACATCCCTCCTCTCCATATTCAGTTATTAATAGCTCTCAACATTAAAGTTATGTTCTAATTGATACGTTTGCCAAAGTAGAAATGCACGAGGCCAAAGTGGTAAGGCATTATAAATTTATTAGGTAACCTGGAATACCAGTTGGGCTGAGCCCCAAAATAGCACCAGCAGGTATAGGGAGTCAGAAATTTTAAAGGGCTCTAGGTGGTCTTTTTTTGGGCGGATAATTCTCTGGGGGAGTCCTGAGTGTAAAGATAATGGTCTTAGCAAATGGAATGTGGTCTTAGGAAGTGGAATATGGTCTAATCAAAAGGGAATGTTGGTTGTGAAGTTGCTGGAACAGTATAGATTTCTTATGTTTGGAGCAAGGGGTTACAGCAGTATGATTTCCCCAAGAGATTGGTTGGTGAAGGCTCGAAAGTAGTCCTGGTCAGTGACTTGGGAGGTAAAAGCTGGTCCTGAGGCTACCACAGCATCACTTGTCTGGTTTTGTTGTTTTTCTGATTCTGGAGCTGAGATACAACTAAGGCCTTTATGTTTTCTTTAGAGAGGAAATGATCAGGGGGATAAGCTTCCTGACTAGTGATATGAAAGGGGTAGCTAGGTTACCCGGGGGTAGATTCTTATTTTCCCAGTTTTGCCCCTTGCTAGGCATCTGGAGCTTTCTGGCCCAGTGAATTTCTATACCTTACATGGCCCATCATCCTTGCTTTTGGGGTCTCAGGGTCTATATTCCCCTTTAAAGGATTTTTGGCACTGAATTCTTACAGGGAAAAAGGGGCATAAGGTCTTAGCTGAAAGGGGATTGTTTTCCTTCAGAGCCAAAATCTTTGCTCTCTGTCAGAGTGACGACGAAGCCTGGGCACAAAAGGAGGCTATGATAGTGTCTAGGGTGGTATTTCCTGAGTATAAGTGATAACCTGAACCGTGAGCCGAGGTCCCTTCCCTTTTTTGGGATCAAGTCCCATGAAGCAGAAGAATGAAATCTCAGACCAGAAGATTTTAAGCAAAAGTGTAGAACATTTAGTACAAGGAGATTTAGACTCTGCACGGGGATGGGGCACAGCAATGGGTTTCCACTGAATTCTTGTAGTCGTAGAGTATATATTTGCTACAAGCCTGCTCCATATCTACCCATGTCACCAGCTGATTGGTTACCTCAATTTTTCTTGCCCAGCAATAGACCTGAACTTTCTCTGTTTCTATGTGCCCAACTTATTGTTGCAGCCCCTCCCTAGTTTCACATAACTCCCTCTCTTGAGTCTGAAGACATTGTTATTTCTGTATGGTTGGTTTCTATGGTTAGGCTTGCTCAAATTGCTGTGTCTTTCCCTGCCTACATTCCACCTGTGTTTTCCTCTGGACCACTGGTCTGTTTGCCTACTTGTCAAGCTAACTCCTCCCAGTCTCCCCTCTGATTAGGAGACCCCAACTGCTGTTGGGAGCAGGGGCAATGACCTCGCTATTTCCTAATGACAGTGGTCTTTGTGGAGGAGCAGTTGTCAGGGTCCCATTAGAGGAGGCCAGGCTAGGGGTCCATGGAAAATGGCATTTGTCTCCATCTGGGGTTGCGTTTGAAGTACCATCTTTAGCTTGAAAGCCTCTATACAAGAAGAAACAAAGTGGTTTAGGAGGTTTAATAAGCAAGGGCTGAAGACCAAGGCTAGGACTACTACGATTAGGGGCTTATCTAAAGATAGGAGCCATGACAGTCAATATATTTTGGATAGTCAACTCACCCAAGAATCAGTGAGGTTTTGTTGAATGAAGCTTTATCAGCCAGATTACCTGAACTGGGGAAGCAGTGATGGTTTTCACTATCCTGCCCCTGAGTGGCCCAAATGTCAGGGTTAATTTCAGTATTCACCAGGGGAAGACATAGTAACATATGAAATAGTTGTCCCCAGGCATACTAAGAGATCTCACCCCAAGAGGGGTGCAGGGCTTTCTGGCATAATTAGGAATGCATGGGAAAAGGATAGCTTACCCCAGCTACACCCTAAAGGGTGGGGAAAATACACTGAGTGGCCAGATTATTATGACCACCTGACGTTTGTAGGCAAATTAGCCATGCACTGCATCATATGGGATGTGGAAGCTGAAGGCCCGTTCGAACACCTTTGCTGTCTGTAGTTACCTAGATAAAACGTCTCTAGTTCGCACAGGAACACAAGGATTGGACAGTTGAGCATTGGAAAAAAGTCATGAGGTCTGATGAATCACGTTTCTAGTTGCATCATGGCAGAGATGGCAGAGTGAGAATTTGATGGAAATAGCATGAAAGCATGCACCCCACATGCATGAGTACAACCCTTCAAGCTGGTGGGGGCAGTGTTAGGGTTTGGGGCATGTTTTCCTGGCATGATTTGGGCCCTTTAATTTGTGTGGAACAACGTCTGAATAGCACAACATACCTAAGTATTATTGCTAATCAAGTTCATCCTATCATGTTGATGGCGTATCCCAATGGAGATGGCTTCTTCCAACAAGACAATGCGCCACGCCACAGTGCTGGTACTGTGCAGGAGTGGTTTCAAGAACATGAGGGAGACTTTACCATGCTTAGGTGGCCCTCACAATCACCAGATCTCAATCCAATTGAGCAATTGAGCATTTGTGGGACGAAGTTAAAAGAGCCATCAGGCAGCTGGTTCCACAATACATGAAATCTCACAGAACTGGACAGTACTATTCATTAGGCATAGTGTTAGATTCCTTGCATCACCTTTCAACATCTCGTGGAGTCAATGCCAAGAAGAATCACCGCAGTATTGAAGGCAAAAGGTGGCCCAACAAAGTACTGATGGGGTGGTCATAGTTATCTGGCCACTCAGTGTATATCTTTATTGGCTTTCCAGACACACCTGAAATAGTCTCAGCCTCTGAAGACAATTTACTAGTGTTTACCTATGAGCTGAAAGGCCTTCTTCTGGGCCTCAGCTTCGGCCTGATCTTTCCTTTTTTTTTTTTTTTTTTTTGACTTGGGTCTCCTCGTCTCTGTTATTAAAGGCCAGGTCTTTTTGAGGGGTTTGTGTTCCTGTGTCTATTTCGAACTTTGTGGCATATATCGGGGGCTAATTAGGATATAAAATGGGTGTTCAGAAGAAGGGATCCCTCTGGGGAGGTGGTATCCATTTTGAGTCCAGCAATGAGACAGGTGGTTATATGGCTACAGAATTGGCACCCTGGAGAATTGACCTGATAGTCCTATTTTGGGTCAGTTTGGGGGGCCCTATCAGCACCAACCAGGTAGACTGCTATGTTCTATCTATATAGGGTATCGGCATGGTCTTTAGCTGCTAGCCAGATATGCCCCTTTTCCTCTGGGGTTAGAGTGGGCAGGTTGTCGTAGATGTTGTGCCAGGTCAGGTCATAGAACTGGGTCAGGTACTCAAATTCCTTTGTAAAGGTGGTCAGGTCGGTGGAAAAAGACCCAAGATGCCTTTCAATCTATGGGAGGTCAGGCATGGAAAATGGAATGTGTATCTGGACAATACCCTTGGCCCTGGCCATCTCTCGGAGGGAGAGGATAGGGGGCTGGACCTGGGATGTCCTGAAATGTGTAAGAGGGGGGCTTGGTATGGAGGATGAGGGGGTAGACGAAGAGGTGGAATCCAAAGATGGGTGCGGTTGGAGGAGGCACTAAGGAGGTAAATTCTGGGGACCTGGAGGGAAATGGAGAATCAACTTATCAGAAGGGTCAAACGAAGGGTCTGAAGGACCTGATATGTCGGGGAGGGATGCTCAGAAGCCTCAGAGTGTAAAGTTCCGGAGTTGGCAGAAGGGGGTTTGAGTGGAGAAGTAGGATTTGCTAAGTAGAACAGGTTTAACACAGAGAAGGATGATTACAGAGTGTAAAGAAGGCCTGGATGTGGGGGATCTCTGACCACTTTCCATTGCAGTGATAGAAATTTTATAAGTCCCAGAGAATGTTAAAATCAAAAGTTCCATTCTTGGGCCAGTGTGAGTCATTGTCTAATTTATATTGTTGATGAGGCACTTTGGCCAGAGCTCGAGCTAAGTCCTAGAGAATGTTAAAATCAAAAGTTCCATTCTTGTGCCAGTGTGAATCATTGTCTAATTTATATTGTGGATAAGGCACTTTTGCAAGAATTCCAGGACGGTCCATAAGGGAGGGAGGCCTAATCAAGGACAGCAATCATGTCACTGGAGTAGGATTCTGAGGTAAGCCTAGGTTGAGCTGCCACTGCTTACTGCTCTCTGACTAGCAAACTCAGAGTGACTGAAGGTGTCGCAATGGCTCCCCGTCCCCGCAGAACTCTCATGCCAAATGTTAGGGTCACCGAAAGAGGTATGCACAAGGCCAAAGTGGCAAGGGATTATAAATTTATTAGGCCACCTGTAAAACTAGATGGGCTGGGCCCACAAATGGCACCAGCACCCAGGGACAGGGAGTCAGAGATCCTTTTTCTGGGCGAGTCCTGAGGGGAAAGATAATGGTCTCAGCAAGTGGTATATGGTCTAAGCAAAAGGAAATATTAGTTGTGAAGTGCTCTAAAGTTTGGCTACCAGCCGAGGGGCTGTTGATTCAGTTATTTGATCAGACCTAACACTAATGTGTTTATAAATTTTCATTTTTTACTGTACATTTCCTTTTTATTAAATTTTCATTTATATTTTTTGTCCTTTTTGTTTTTAAAATGTTTATAGATTAAACAGTACATTTAGACATGTATTGTAAATAAGAAAGCATAAAACAGAAAAATTTGGGGTCTGGAATGAATTAATTCAATTTATATTACTTCTGAGAAAAGTGATTTGGTTTTTGAGCAAATGGTTTCTCAAACAGCCTTCTGGAGTGAATTAAGTTCGAGAACCAAGGTTCCACTGTCATAGAAAACCTAGGCACTAAACTTAGGGACTTTGGTCTCACAGGGATTTTTGTGAACTTGACCCTAAAGGCAACTGAACTAAAAGAAAAAAAATATTTAAAAATGGGACTGCATCAAACTTAAAGCTTCTGCACAGGAAAAGAAACCACCAACAAAACAGAAAGGCCACCAACCTAATGAGAGAAAATTGCAAAAGATACTTCTGACAAGTAGTAAATATTCAAAATAATATCCAAAATATATAAGGATGCCATACAACTCCACAAAAATATGGTCTTATTTAAAAATGTACAGAGGCTCTGAACAGACTCTTTTCCAAAGAAGATATACAGATTGTCAACAGATACATTAAAAGATGCTTAACATTGCTAGTTGTGAGATATCTCCTCACATTTGTTAGAATGGATTTTATCAATAACTCGGGAAATAACAAGCATTGGAGACTATGTTGAGAAGAAGGAAACCTTGCACACTGCTGGTGGGAATGTAAATTGTTTCAGCCACCATGAAAAACAGTTTGGAGGTTCCTCAAAAAATTAACACTAAAGCTACCATCTGACCCAGTAATCCCCTCTTCTGGGTATCTACCTGAAAAAAATTGAAAATCATTATTTATAAAGATAAAAGAAGCCCTGTGTTCATTGCAGCATTATTCACAATAACCAAGACATGGAAAAAACCTAAGTGTCCCTTGATAGATGATTAGATAAAGATGTGGTACATAAACAACGAAATATTACTCAGCCACAAAAAATGAAATATTGGCATTTGCAACAACACATGCAGTTAGCTCCCAATAGCAACTGCAGTGGCTCTCATCTTATTAGACTATTCTTGCTGTCTTCTTTTCACTTCCAAAAACATGACCTCCAGTGTGGCTGTCTATGATGGAGTCATAGACATAGTGTTTAATGACATGAAGGTGTGTAAGTCCTCCACACCAGAGGACATGAAAAAGAACCAAAAGCTGGTGCTCTTCTGCCTAAGATAAGAATTTCATTCTGAAGGAGGTAAAGGAGATATTGGTAGGTGATGTGAGCCAGACTATAGGTGACCTGTATGCCATCTTTGTCAAGATGCTGCTGAACAGCTGCCACTACACCCTGTATGATGCAACTTATGAGACCAAGGAGAGCAAGAAGGAGGACCTGGTCTTTATCTTCTGGGCCCTCGATTCTTCATACCTTAAAAGCAAAATCCTCTATGCCAGTTTTCAAGGATGCCATCAAGAAGAAACGGACAGGGATCAAGCATGAATCACAAGCAAACTGCTATTAGTGGCGGTCACTCTGCTGCACTCTAGTATAGAAGTTGGGGGTTAATGCTGTCCTTTCCGTGGAGGGCTACCCTTTGTGAGCTTCCTCCAGCTCCTTCCTGGAGCATCTGGCAGCCCCAGACCTGCCTGTGGAGGTTGCAGCCTGCTCCTGCCTGCCAGACTGTAGTGGGTGTGAGGATCCCATGCTGGGAAAGGCAATCCTTTCACCCAGTTGCCACCCTCTGGACCTTCCTCCTCCCTCCACCACTAATAGTTCTGGCCTTCCCAAACTGTTTTGCTCTTCTGATTCCTCTTGGATTGAAACACACCAATCCCCGCCCCCCGTCTCACGCTCCACAGTTGGTGGGAAGGAACTGTATAACACCCTAAATCCCCACCTGTTGTTCTTTCCCATGTGCCAATTTCTAAACACAATAGGACTCTTTGCTTATCTATTTAGTTCTGTGTATATATGCAGTGTTGTGGAGATTACCCCTCCCCATACTGCCTGGTTTCCTTATCTTTTTCCACCTGGTCAAGACCACTCATAGAAGCAGTACCAGTAAGTGACTTCAATTAAAAAAACAACAACACATACACAAAATCACAATCTAGATTGATTTTGAGAGTAACATGCTAAGTGAAATAAGATGAAAAAGAACAGAAACCATATGATTTCACTTATATGTGTGATGCCAAACAAGAAGCAAAAAGAGAATAAAGAAAACAAATTTATAAATTCCACAGAATGGTGGTTATCAGAGGGGAAGAGGTTAAAGGGAGATTATAAAAGGAGACTAGACTTTGGGTAGTGACCCTACAACAGACTATACAGGTGTCAAGTTATAGGTTGTACACCTGAAATGTATATAATAGTATTAACCAATGTTACCCCAAGAAATTTAATTTAAAAATACAGATATGTACCTTGAAACAAAAATATTTACAACAGTGATGTAAGAAAAACAAAAGAGAAATAGAAAACTGGAAATGATCCAAGTATCTATCATTGTTAACCGGATAAGCATGTTTTGTTATATTGACCCAATTGATTATTTTGCCATGTAAATGTATGAATTATTGCTGTCACAACGAAATGGATGAATTTTGTGACTGTGCATCAAAAAAAAACCAAAAAAAAAACACATGTAGTGGGTTGAGTATCATCTCATACAACAAAAGATAGCCAGCTGAACTCCGGTAAGGGCACAAAAGAAAAAAATACTGAAGGAATATAAACTGAAAGAATGGAGATTAAAATGGCAATGGAATAAGTGGATGTTGCATGGATATGCTCCCAGGACCAAACTGAAATTCCAACTAAAATACAGAAAAACTCCCAGAATCATCAACTGAAAACTCAATGGAGAGAACCCTGATAACTGAGAATGGAACGTGGAGACTGTAGGGACTGTTAGGAGGAGCGGAAATGCGAAAGTGCTGGGATGGCTGTTACAGACAGCAACTGAAATTCTGAAGAGATATCTCAGCTGTGTGGGGTTGCCACTGAGAATTCTGGGGTCTAATCCCCAAGCTGGGCCCCCCCAGCAGCGAGCTCCAGAACTGAGAGTGGTACACATATAACATATGGCTATGAAAAGCAGCAGGGTTGTTGTCTTCCAGGGATGGAAGGCTGGAAATGTAGGCACCCGCTTAAAGGATCAACACACAAAAATCCCTGTGCAGCCATTCATCTTTTGTTCCATCAGAAGTAGGGCAAAGTGAACTAGAGCTGTGTGAGCAGAAGCTAGTGTTGGGGGCTCTGGGGATACAGCTTAGAAGGCAAACATCCAGTTACCTATGCTAAGTCTTTTCCTCTTGCTGTGGAGGATATCTTTCTCAAGCAGATAATTGCAATGCAGGTAATTTTGCTGCGGGGGGTTGGGGGCTGGGGTGTGGGGAAGGGGAAACAGTTGACTCACCCTATTGGAAAAATGCCTTGACCCACAGTGTGGAGTTTCTGAGGCCCAATAAGACACTGAGAATAATATTTAGCATCCAGGTAGAAGCACTTGCCCCACTGTGTTGGGAAAACTGACCAAACCTGTGGGCAATTGCCTGAATCTAATCAGTTTGTGGCAGAGGCGGTCTCTGGAGACTTTGAGTCTTTATCTGACCTAATTAGTCATGTATAACATTTGACACTGTCCTTTCTGCACTAGAGATTTAGAGACGTAGTTGGTCTACCTCATACATAGTCACAAACACAAATCGGCAACCAAAATGAGGAGACGAAGAAACAACCCCCAAAGGATAGAATGAGATTATTCTCCAGAAGAACAGATAAATGAAATGGAGATGAGAAATTCATCTCTTACAGAGTTCAAAATAATGATGGAAAGATGCCCAACAGTATGAGAAAAGATACAGTAACTATGAAAACATAAATAAATGATAGCACAAATGAAGGACACATTGGAAGGAATGCATAGGAGATTAAGGGGAGCTGAGGATTGAATCAGTGAATCAGAAGACAGGGTAGAAAAAAATCACTCAGAGAAACAAAAAGATAAATCAATTAAAAAAGAGGAGGACAGCTTGTCTACAAGCGGCCCACCTCACAAAAACAAACAAAAACTGCTGGGGTCCCACCCCAGCAGGTCCAGGGGTCCCCAAAGGTGTGGACAGAGTCAGCGAAGAAGGAATGACACAGAGACAGCGTTCAGTTGATCAGCAGCCTAGCCAGGATCTCCAGCCAAGTTCTGGTCTGGATCTCCAGCCAAGTTCTGGTTAGGATCTCCAGCCAGGTTCTGTGTCCATGTTCTCTTGCTAGGTTCTCCAACCAAGTTCTCCAGCCAGGTTCTATAGCCATGTTCCCTCGCTAGGTTCTCCAGCCAGGTTCTGTCCAGGTTCTCCAGCCAGGTTCTGTCCAGGTTCTCCAGGATCTTTTGCCAGGTTCAGTCACCAGGTTCTAGTCAGGTTCTCTTGCCATGTTCTATCCAGGTTCTGTCTCTAGGTTCTTCAGCCAGGTTCTCTCACTAGGTTCTGTCTCTAGGTTCTGTTGCCAGTTTCTGTCCAGGATCTTTTGCCATGTTCTCTCTAGGTTCTGTCTCTAGGTTCTGTCTAGGTTCTGTGTCTAGGTTCTGTCTTCTAAGTTCTGTCTCCTGTTGTCTTGTTACATCTGTATTTATACCAGTTGATTCAATCCTATCAATCTCTATTCCAAAGGTTAGGGCGTTTCTTATCTCCATTCCAGGGAGTAAAGATTATGTAGCTTAAGCATGATTGTTTGTAGTTAAAGTGATTAATTACCCGCCTGGCACTTAGTTAAGGGGTTTTATTCCCTCCCTAACTTCAGGGGAAAAGCCCTACCTGGGGAAACAACCTTTCTCAGAGAGGTGACCTTGGTTAAAACACATAGTGCCAAGAAGGTGAGCAAACATATTAAGAACAGTATGCCATATATGCCAGGTCCCTTGAAACAGCAAGGATGGACTGGCTCCCAGCAAAAAACAACAAAGCAAAACACATACAGGATGAGAGTGAAGGGATGGGAAAAATTTTTTCCATAAAAATGGAAAAGAAAAATAGCTGGAGCAGCAGAACTCATATCTGACAAATGTACTTCAGAATGAAGGCCATCATAATAGACAACAAAGGTCACTACATAATACTAAAGGAATCCATCCAACAAGAGGATATAACCCTGGTAAACATGTATGCACCCAATATAGGAGCACCTAAATATATTAAACAATTTCTAGGGGACTTTAATGGAGAGATTAACAACAATGCAGTCATAGTAGGGGACTTCAGTACCCCTCTGACTTCACTAGATCTAACAGACAAAAACTTAACAAGGAAACAGTGAATCTAAAGCACACACTGGATCAATTGGATTTAATTGACATTTATAGAACATTTCACCCCAACGCAGCAGAACATACATACATTCTTCTCAAGTGCACACAGATCGTTCACAAAGATAGATCACATGTTAGGACACAAAACAACTTGCTACAAGTTCAAGAAGATTGAAATCATATCAAGCATCTTCTCAGATCACAGTGCAACGAAATTAGAAATCAACTACAGTAAAAACGCCCAAAAACATTTAAACACATGGAGGCAAATAGCATCTTATTAAACAATGAATGGGTTACCGACGAGATCAAGAAAGAAAAACCTGCCAAAACCGGTTTGGCTCAGTGGATAGAGCGTCTGCCTGTGGACTGAAAGGTCCCAGGTTCGATTCCAGTCAAGGGCATGTACCTGGGTTGCGGGCACATCCCCAGTAGGAGATGTGCAGGAGGCAGCTGATCGATGTTTCTCTCTCATCGATGTTTCTAACTCTCTATCTCTCTCCCTTCCTCTCTGTAAAAAAAATCAATAAAATATATTAAAAAAAAAAAGAAAGAAAGAAAGAAAGAAAGAAAGAAAGAAAGAAAGAAAGACCTTCCTGGAATCAAGTGAAAATGAACACACACAACCTAAAATCTCAGGGACACAGCAAAAGCAGTCCTGAGCAGGAAGTTCATAGCATTACAGGCCTACTTCAAAAAACAAGAAAAGTTAATAAAGTATCTAACACTACAACTTAAAGAAGTAGAGAACAATAAGAAAAGCCCAGAGTAAGTAAAAGGAAGGAGATAATAAAAATTAGAGCAGAAGTAAATCACATGGAGACTGAAAAAAATAATACAAAATATCAATGAAACTAAGAGCTGGTTCTTTGAAAAGATAAACAAGATTGATGAGCCTTTATCCAGACCCATCAAGAAACAAAGAGGATTCCGAAATCAATAAAATCAGAAAGGAAAGTGGAGAAGTAAGCAATGACACCACAGAAATACAAAGCATTCTAAGAAAATACCATGAACAACTGTAGGCCAACAAGCTGGACAATGGATGAAATGGACAAATTCTTGGAAAAATGCAGTCTCCCAAAATTGAATCAGAGATCAATTGGAGGGGGTGGGGGAGGACATATGTAATACCTTTAGCAATAAAGATTTAAAAATAAACTGAAAAACAACCACCAAAAAACCATGTATTAGAAAACTACACTTTACTAAAAAAGTCAGGTTAAGCTGTCTGTAGGTTACATGTGTCATTTATCATTTGTGGGGAGCCGCTATAGGGTTAAACCTCCGACTGACCTGTTGGCAAAGTCACAAACAAGTCCCAGCTTAGAGGGCACAGTGCTCTTAAGTATAATTAGGGTTGACCTTACAACGCTCTCTAGATCTTACCTGGGAAGCTAATGGGCTGAGGGAAGTGCAACAAGAACAAAAACAAGTGAAACTCACAAGAACAGTGTAACTTTGGTAACCACTACCTTGTTTACCTCTGAGTATAAAAATAAAGGCTCAGCTTGCCTCAGGATCTTTCTCTGTGGCCTCAGCCAGGCACAGGAAGATCCACGGAGACTAAAGAGGGCTAGAGAGTTCTGAACGCTGTCTCCATGTAAAACATTATTCGCCGACTCTGTCCACACCTTTGGGAACCCCTGGACCGCTGGGGCTGGACTGCGGCAATCATTAAACTATAATTTACAAATACCAATAAAAGTATAAACTTAAAATTTTAAAATACAGATTACTTGAGGATGGGGAGAGAGGGAGGAGGGCATGGAATGGAGAAACATAACGTAAATGGACATTATTGGTAGTATTTTGTTGATGGTTCGAAGATACTTAGTGTTTTTAGTAGAATATTATACTTTATGATTAATGTATTTTGCATGTTTTTATGTGCATCAAATGTAAAGGCATGTTTACCCCAATATTATAATGTTGGTGTAAACATGCCGTTACATTCCTAATTTGGCGTTTTTTTTCAAAGGCCCTAAGAAGGACCAGAGCAATGTGTTCAAGTAAGATATTTTAACTGTAGCCGAAACCGGTTTGGCTCGGTGGATAGAGCGTCGGCCTGCGGACTGAAAGGTCCCAGGTTCGATTCCGGTCAAGGGCATGTACCTGGGTTGCGGGCACATCCCCAGTGGGGGGTGTGCAGGAGGCAGCTGATCGATGTTTCTCATCGATGTTTCTAGCTCTCTATCTCTCTCCCTTCCTCTCTGTAAAAAATCAATAAAATATATTTAAAAAAAAAAAAGATATTTTAACTGTAGCTATTTAAGACTGCTGTCTCTCTTCATCTTGATTTCTCCTTATTTTATCACCTGACAGCACAGTGGTTTGAGGCATTTTG
This sequence comes from Myotis nattereri, assembly GCF_964212035.1. NCBI lineage: Eukaryota > Metazoa > Chordata > Mammalia > Chiroptera > Vespertilionidae > Myotis > Myotis nattereri. The sequence goes on along the minus strand of NC_138079.1, from coordinate 94,432,374 downwards.
TGATTAGATATATATTTATTACAGGTTTAATAAGATACAATGATGGCTCACAATCCCAGGTGATTATTGCCTTATCAACCTGATTGTGATAGGAGTGTAGTCTACACTGCCTGACACCTGAAATACGTGTATAGTGAAGAAGTAAGGATTGAGGTTTATGAATCCAAAAATACTGGGGTGGTAAACCAATTATCTTTTATTTAAAATTGTATGTAGAGAATTTAGTTCTCATAGATTTCCAGTGAAAACAGAACTTTTGTTAGAAATATACTTACTAACAATATATTCAATTAAAAATTAACCGTATTTTTTTCCATTTTGTCAGGTATTGTATCTTCAAACTAAAATACTTTTTATGTTTATAGGGCACAAAGTTGTAGCAGTACCAACAAGAAGTATGTCTTGAGGTAAATCAAATGTTTTCTACATCCAAATTACCAATTTAAAAAATCATCCATGCCAGAGGGAAGACTTGGTTTATTCATTGTCTATTTCACAGATATTTCAAAAATTGTATTCATAAGCCATCTAATATGCAGTGATATAGGAAAAATAGAATTATAAATTGTATCAGGCCCTTAACTAACATGTTCTTTATTTTGTTAGGTAACTTGTCTTTCATGTGTCATAATTACTTTTGTTTTGTTATTTCTTTGAATGCCTTCTAACCTGGCAGTATTTGTTTTCTTAACATTTTTCTTTCAATTACAGTTGACATACAATATTATACTTGTTTTAGGTGTACAATATAGTTATTAGACAGTTATATAACTTACAAAGTGATCACCCTGATAGGTCTAGTACCCGTGTGACAGCACAATGGCTTTTACAGTATTAGTGACTAGATCTCCTATCCTCATGACCAGGGGTCCTCAAACTACGGCCCATGGGCCACATGCAAATACAAATATTGTATTTGTTCCCGTTTTGTTTTTTTACTTCAAAATAAGATATGTGCAGTGTGCATAGGAATTTGTTCATAGTTTTTTTTTAAACTATAGTCCGGCCCTCCAACGGCCTGAGGGACAGTGAACTGGCCCCTGTTTAAAAAGTTTGAGGACCCCTGCTGATGACTGTTTTTTATAACAGCCAATTTGTACTTTTTAATACCTTTTTTCACCTATCTTCGCAACCCTCCTTCTCTCTGGCAACCATCAATTTGTTCTTTATATCAATGAGTTAATTTCTGTTTTGTTTGTTCGTATATTTTGTTTTGTAGGTTCCACATGTAAGTCAAATTGTACAGTATTTGTCTTTGCTTGTCTGACTTATTTCACTTAGCATAACATCTTCTAGGTCTGCGGTTCTCAACCTGTGGGTCGCGACCCTTTTGGGGGTCAAATGACCCTTTCACAGGGGTTGCCTAAGACTATCGGAAAACACATATATAATTACATATTGTTTTTGTGATTAATCACTCTGCTTTAATTATGTTCAATTTGTAACAATGAAATTGCGGGTCACCACTACATGAGGAACTGTATTAAAGGGTCGCGGCATTAGGAAGGTTGAGAACCACTGCTCTAGGTACATCCACGTTGTAAAAAATGATAAGACTTCCTTCTTTTTTATGTTTTAGTAATATTCCATTGTATATATGTACCACATCTTTTAATCCGTTTGTCTGTTTTTTTAAAATATATTTTTATTGATTTCAGAGAGGGAGAGATAGATAGATAGATAGATAAATGATTAGAGAGAATCATTGATCACCAGCCTCCTGCACCACCACCCCACCCCACTGTGGTTTGAGCCTGCAACCCTGGCATGTGCCCTGATCAGGGATCAAACCATGACCTCCTGATTCGTGGGTTGACACTACACCACTGAGTCAACCCGGCTGGGCTATCCTTTTGTCTATTGATGTAAACTTAAATTGCTTTCATATTTTTGCTATTGTAAACAATGCTTCAGTGCATATATTTTTTAGAATTATTGTTCACATATTAAGGAAGTTGCGCATTTTTCATACGTAGATTAACAATCTATATGTTCTCTTTGAAAAAATCTCTTTGGGTGCTCTGCATATTTTTAATTGTAGTGTTTGGTTCTTTTCAGTGTTAAAATTTTATGACTTCCTTATATATTTTGGATATTAGCTTCTTATTGAGTATATCATGGGCAAATACCTTCTCCTATTTAGTAGGTTGCCTTTTAGTTTTGTTCATAGTTTCATTCATTGTGCAAAACTTTAGTTTGATGTAGTCAAATTGGTTTATTTTTCTTTAGTTTCCCTTGCCTGAGGAGATGTTTCCAAAAAAATATTATTAAGAGCAGTGTCAAAGAATTTACTGCCTGTGTTTCCTTTCCAAGAGTTTTATGGTTTCAGGTCTTACACTAAGTAGTTTATCCATTTTTAGTTTATCTTTTTACATGGTGTAAAAAAGTGATCCAGTTTCATTATTTTGCATATATCTGTCCAGGTTTCCCAATACTATTTATTGAAGAGACTGTTTTTGCCCTTTGTATATTCTTGCCTCCTTTGTAATAGAATAATTGGCCATATTGGTTTGTTATTCGCCTTTCAGGTTTTTGATTCTTCCTGATTTAATTTTGGGAGACTGTATTTTTCTAGGAATTTGTCTATTTCATCTACATTGTCCAGCTTGTTGGCATATAGTAGTTCATAGTATTTTCTTACAATCCTTTGTATTTCTGTGATGTCAGTGGTTACTTCTCCACTTTTGTTTCCAATTTTATTTATTTGGGTCCTCTCTCTTTGTTTCTTGATGAGTCTAGCTAATGGTTTATCAATTTTGTTTATCCTTTCAAAGAACCACCTCTTAGTTTCATTGATTTTTTTTTTGTATTATTATTTTCTTAGTCTCTATGTTATTTATTTCTGCTCTAACCTTTATTATTTCCTTCCTTCTGCTTTGTGCTTTTCTTACAGTTCTCTTTCTAGTTCTTTAAGTTGTAGTGTTAGATAGTATCTTATTAACTTTTCTTGTTTTTTGAGGTATGCCTGTAGTGTTACAGAAAAACCAGAGAAAAACCAAGCAATGCTCTGAGAGTTTGGAGTTACACTTTATTCACTGTGGTGGGCTTAGAGAAAATGAATTCAAATTCTAAGCAGAGCTACAAGCAGAACTTCCCTTTTTATGAAAGAGCCAGCCCTTTGTGCACTTAGTGGTTATCTTGCTGGTGGCCTTGAAAACTACACAGTTCTATCCAATTAAAAAATGCACCTGGCATGGCATTGGGCGTATCTGATCTCTGGCCTACAAGGTCAGACAGCTAAGTTTATCTTCCTCATTATTCAAGCAGGCTAAAGCAGGCTAGAAAGCAAACTTATTTTTTCAGAATAAGAGGCCATCTAAAGAATAGCAGAGAATTCCAAACAGTAGTTTTACAGAATAGGGGTTTGCCTTCTCAGTAGTGCTATGAACTTCCCACTCAGGACTGCTTTGCTGCATCCCTGAGATTTTAGGTTGTTGTGTATTCATTTTCACTTGTTTCCAGGAAGGTTTTTATTTCTTTCTTGATCTCGTTGGTAAACCATTTATTGTTTAATAAGATGCTATTTTGCCTCCATGTGTTTGAATGTTTTGGGGTGTTTTTACTGTAATTGATTTCTAATTTGGTTGCACTGTGATCTGAGAAGATGTTTGATTTGATTTCAATCTTCTTGAACTTGTGTAACCTTGGTTTGTGTCCTAACATGTGTTCTATCTTTGTGAATGATCCATGTGCACTTGAGAAAAATGCATATTCTGCTGCATTGGGGTGAAATGTCCAATAAATGTCAATTAAATCCATCTGATCCACTGTGAACTTTAGAGTCTCTGTTTCCTTGTTAAAGTTTCTATCGAAGATCTATCCAGTGAAGTGAGAGGGGTGGAGGGGTGTTGAAGTCCCCTACTATGACTGTATTGTTGTCAATCTCTCCGTTAAAGTCCTCTAGAACAGTGGTCATCAACCGGTATTCCACGGACCACTGGTGGTCCATGAGGTCCGAAAGGTTGGTGACTGCTGGTTTAAGGAAACCTTTGGAGCCACGGTCGCCAACCGGTGGTCCATGGACCACTGGTGGTCCGTCAGGTCTGAAAGGTTGGCGACCACTGCTATAGAAGTTTGTTTATATATTTAGGTTCTCCTTTATTGGGTGCATATATGTTTACCGGGATTATATCCTCTTGTTCTATCGATCTCTTTAGTATTATGTAGTGACTTTTGTTGTTTCTTGTGATGGCCTTCATTTTGAAGTGTATTTTATCAGATATGAGTATTGCTACTCCAGGTTTTTTTTCTTTTCCATTTGCATGGAAAATTTTTTTCCATCCCTTCACTCCCATCCTGTTTGTGTCTTTTGTTTTGAGGTGGGTCTCTTTTAGACAGGATATAGTTGGGTCATGTTTTTGTATCCATATAGCTACTCTACACCTTTTGATTGGAGCATTTAATCCATTTACATTTAGGGTTATTGATAGGAACTTATTTATTGCCATTTTAATTTTGTATGGCTAGATTTCTCTCTGTTTCTTCTTCTCATTACAGCAATCCCTTTAGCATTTCTTGTAATGCTGGGTTGGTGGTGATGTACTCCTTTACCTTTTTTTGTCTGGAAAGCCCTTTATTTGATTGTTTATTTTGAATGATAGCCTACCTGGACATAGTAATCTTGGTCTCAGATCCTTGCTTTCCATTGCCTTGAGTACTTCATGCCATTCTGAAGCAGGGCGTCCTGTGGGGGTGAGGACGACGGAGCCCCAACGCGCTAGGGCGTCTGCATGCACGACTCCCTTGACCAGGTTCATTGACACAGATCCGTTTCATTGAGGAACTACAGGGGTATATATAGCATGAGGGGATCAATCAGAGGGAGACACGTTGCTATAGGCGACCAATGGCTGAAATGCTGGGGTACTGTGCACGTGGCTCTAGGAGTTCATTCAGGCGGGCGTTGCTACTTCCTGGTGTGCCGAGGAAGCATGTCATGGTGGAGTGTGCTCACACCATTGCATCAGACTTAGCTCTGAGACATACTTCCCGAGCTCTACGTACACCATTCCCTTCTGGCCTGTAGAGATTCTGATGAGAAATCAGGTGTCAGCCTTATGGGAACTCCTTTGTAGATAACAGTTCGTTTTTGTCTAACTGCCTTGAAGATTCTTCCTTTGTCTTTTTTTGGTATTTCAATTATGATGTGTCTGGCCATGGGCCTGTTTGGGTTCTTCTTGTTTGGGGTTCTCTGTACCTCCTGAACTTGTGTGACTTTTTCCTTCTCTATGCCTTTCTTCCTTCCTGCCTCTTCTGGCACACTTGGCTATTCTAATGTTGTTATGTTTCACATTGTTCCACAGCTCCCTTAAGCTGTTCTCCTGTCTTTTAATTGTTTTTTCTTTTTGGTTCTCTGATTGAGTGATATTTTCAATGCTGTCTTCTGATTCACTGATTCAATCCTCAGCTTCTTGTAATCGGCTCTGTATTCCTTCTTACGTTCTGTATTTGTGTTATGTCATTTTTTATCTCAGACTGTTCTTTTTTCATAGTTACTATATCTCTTTTCATGCTCTTGAGCATTTTTTCCATCATTACTCTGACTTCTGATTCAGATTTTCTTATCTCTGCTTCATTTATCTCTTCTTCTTGAGAATTCTCTATTTCCTTCATTTAGGAGTTGTTTCTTTGTCTCATTTTGGCTTTCTGTTTGGGTTTGACTCAGGGATCCTCAAACTTTTTAAACAGGGGGCCAGTTCACTGTCCCTCAGACTATTGGAGGGCCAGACTATAGTTTAAAAAAAAACCTGAACAAATTCCTATGCATACTGCACATATCTTATTTTGAAGTAAAAAAAACAAAAAAAGGGAACTGAAAGGCAAGGGCTACGCCCTCCATCTTATCCCGGATCCTCCATTTTTGGGGCAGCAGCCATTAGCCATGTGCTCAGCAATGAGCTTCTTCCCAGAAGCCCAAGCCTCTGCTAGCCACACCTAGGATTTCTATAAACTAACCAATGACAATCAAGGGAAGTGTGCGCCATAGATACGACCACATCCTGTGTAACAAGACACCTACTTGCGCCCGGCCAGTCGTCAGGGCCCACAGTCCTCTCTCCTCCCCTTACTCCAACCCCCCTATAAAGCCCCTCTCCACACAGAGCTAGCTCTCTCTGCTGCTTGCCGCTGGGTCGGTGAGTGTGGTCGGGGAGCCGAGCTAGCTCGAATAAAGACTCTTTGCTTTTGCATCGGACTCGGCTGGCTCCCTGGTGGGCTTTTGGGGATCCTGAAATCTGGGCATAACAGAACAAATACAATATTTGTATTTGCATGTGGCCCATGGGCCATAGTTTGAGGACCTCTGGACTATGTATTAGGTCAGTGATGGCGAACCTATTACACGTGTGTCAGAGGTGACACGCGAACTCATTTTTTTGGTTGATTTTTCTTTGTTAAATGGCATTTAAATATATAAAATAAATATCAGAAATATAAGTCTTTGTTTTACTATGGTTGGAAATATCAAAAAATTTCTATATGTGACATGGCACCAGAGTTAAGTTAGGGTTTTTCAAAATGCTGACATGCCGAGCTCAAAAGGTCCGCCATAGATCCTCTACACCTCTCAATCTCTAGTGCATGACAGTGTTAAAAGCTCTTTCTGACTAATTAGATCAGCCATAGACTCAAAGCCACCAGAGACCACCTCTATCTACAGACTGATAGGATTCCAACTTGAATTGCCCACCAGGCAATCGTCCTCTGGTGTAGGGAGAGGTTTTTTCAATAGGGTAGGGCAGTTGCTTCTGCCTGGAGGCTAATTGTTATTTTTTAATCTCAAGTGGCATCAGGCAAGGTATTTTCCAATAGGGTGTGTCAACTGTCTTACCTCCAGGCAAGACAAATGTCTATGTGGGAAAGATGTCCTCTGCTGCGTGAGGAAGTATTTGGCCTAGGAAGCTGGCGTTTCTGCTTTCTGAGCTCTATCCCTTGGATCCCCAGTCCTGGCTTCTGCTCTTACAGCTCCAGTCTGCTTCACCCTCCCTCTATCCGAGCACAAGGTGGGTGGATCCACAGGGAGTTTAGTGCATTGGCCCTTTAAGAGGGTGCCTGAATTTTCAGTTGTTACTCCCTGGCAGACAGCACCCCACTGCTTTTCACAGCCAGATGTTATGTGGGTATCCTTCTCAGTTTTGGTGCTCTGTGCTGGGGGGCCCAGCTTGGGGATTAAATCCCAGAGTTCTCAGTGGCAACCTCCTACAGCTGAGATATCTCACTGGGTGCCTGACCAACCCTTTCGTGCCTCTGCCGCTCCTGCCAGTCTCTATGTGGTCTCCACTTTCAGTCCTTGGGTATCAGGGTTCTCTCCTGTGAGTTTTCTGTTGATTATTCAGGAAGTTTTTCTATATTTTAGTTGTAATACCAATTTGTTTTTGGGAGCAGGTTTGTGCAGGATCCACTTACTCTGCCGCCATTTTTAATCTTCCTGGCCATATAGGTTTGGATTTACTTCTGTATTCTGTATTCTGTTGCAATGATCTCTGTGTCTTTTTTATGCCAGCACCATGCTGTTTTGATTACTATAGTCTTGTGGTATAGTTTGATATCAGGTAGTGTGATACCTCCAACTTTGTTCTCCTTTCTCAAGATTGCTTTGGCTATTCAAGATCTTTTGTGATTGCTTACAGATGTTAGGATTATTCTAATTCTGTGAAAAAGCCATTTGAATTTTGATAGGAATTGCTTTGGGTAGTATGGACATCTTAATCTTACTAATTCTTTCTACCCATGAACGTGGCATACCATTCCATTTATTGTTGTCTTCAGTTGTTTTCTTCAATGTCTTAAAGGTTTTTTGAAGTACAGGTCTTCACCACTTTGGTTATATTTGGTTATATTTATTCTTACTGATGCAGTTATAAGTGGAGTTGTTTTCTTAATTTTTCTTTCTGATGGTTCCTTAACTGCTATACAAAAATGCAACTATTGATGTGTGTTCACTCTTTGCTGAGAGGTTTTATCTTAAATGAATGCTGGATTTTGAAATGCGTTTCCACATCTATTAATAGGATCATATGATTTTTATTCTTGATTTTGTTTGTGTGGTGTATTACATTATTCGACTTGCAGACATTGGACCAGCCTTAAATACTGGGAATGAATTCCACCTGATCATGATATGTTCCTTTTAATATACATATTGCTAAATTTGGTTTGCTCGTATTCTTTATAGAATTTTTCCATCTATCCTCATCAGGGATAGTAGCATATATATTTTAGAATGTCTTTGGTTTTGGAATAAAATGAGCTAGGCAGCCTTCCCTCCTTTTCCGTTATTTTGAAATAGTTTGAGAAAGGTAAGTGTTAATTTTTCTTTGAATGTTTGGTAAAAGTCACCTGTGAAGCCATCAGGTTCAGGACTTTTGTTTGTTGTGAACTTTTTTATTATTAATTCAATTTCTTTAGTATTTTGATCTGCTCAGATTTTCTGTTTCTTCTTTATACAGTCTAAGAAGATTATATTTTTCTAGGAATCTATCCATTTCTTCCACGTTGTCCAGTTTGTTGGCATATACTTGTTCAGAGTACTTTCTTATAATCCTTTGTATTTCTATAGTGACAGTTACCACCTCTCCTTTTCTTAATTTTTTTTTAAAATATATTTTATTGATTTTTTACAGAGAGGAAGGGAGAGAGAAAGTTAGTAACATCCATGAGAGAGAAACATTGATCAGCTGCCTCCTGCACATCTCCTACTGGGGATGTGCCCGCAACCCCCGAATCGAACCTGGGACCCTTGAGTCTGCAGGCCAACGCTCTATCCACTGAGCCAGACTGGTTTCGGCTCTCCTTTTCTGATTTTACTTGGTTCCTCTCTTTTTCTTGATGAGTCTGGTTAAAGGCTTATCAATTTGGGTTCTTTTCAGAGAACCAGCTTTTTATTAATTTAATCTTTTGTAATCATTTTAGACTCTATTTTATTTGTTTTCACTCTGATATTTGTTATTTCCTTCTTTTTACACTCTTTTGGGCTTTGTTTTTCTAATTCCTTTAGGTGTAAGGTTAGATGGTTTATTCTTTATTTTTCTTGTTTCTTTTCTTTAAGTATATTTTATTGATTTTTTACAGAGAGGAAGGGAAAGGGATAGAGAGTTAGAAACATCCATGAGAAAGAAACATGGATCAGCTGGCTCCTGCACACCCCCTACTGGGGATGTGCCCGCAACCAAGGTACATGCCCTTGACCGGAATCGAACCTGGGACTCTTCAGTCCACAGGCCGATGCTCTAGCCACTGAGCCAAACTGGTCAGGACATATTTTTCTTGAGGTAAGATTGTATTGCTGTGAATTGCCCTTTTGGAACCACTTTGGCTATTTCTGATAGATTTGGGGTCATTGTGTTTTCATTATTGTTTGTCTCAAGATATCTTCTGATTTCTTTCTTGATCTTGTTATTAACCCATTTATTACTTAGTGTCATGTTATTTAGCCTCCATGTGTCTGTGTGTTTTTCAGTTTTCTTAATGTAATTGATTTCTAGTTTCATACCCTTGTGGTCAGAGAAGATGCTTGATAAGATTTTAACCTTCTTAAATGTATTGACTTGTTTTGTGGCCTCACATATGGTGTATCCTAGAAAATGTTTTGTGTACACTTGAAAAGAATGTATATTTGCCCTGACCTAGTAGCTCAGTTAGTTAGAGCATGGTCCTGATATGCCTAGGTTTTGGTGTGATCCCCAGTCAGGGCACATACAAGAATCAACCAAAGAATACATAAATAAGTGGAACAATAAATCTATGTTTCTCTGTCTCCCTCTTTCTCTCCCCCCACCCCGCCTTTGTCTCTCAACCTTTCTCTCTCACTCAAATAAACAAATAAAAATTTTTTAAATATATTTTTATTGATTTCAGAGAGGAAGGAAGAGGGAGAGATAGAAACATCAATGATGAGAGAGAATCATTGATTGGCTTCCTTCTGCACAGCCCCCACTGGGAATCAAGTCCGCAACCCGGACATGTACCCTTGACTGGAATCGAACCCTGGACCCTTCAGCCCGCGACGCTCTATCCACCGAGCCAAATGGGCTAGTGCACAAATAAAATTTTTCAGAAAAAGAAAAGAACATATATTCTGCTGTTTGGGCAAGTCCTAAAAATATCAATTGAGTCTGTCTGGTTTAATGTATCATTTAAGGCCTCTGTTCATCAGTCTATCCCTTTATATCCACTAATATTTGCCTTATATATTTAGGTGCTCCATTGGATTTATAGATGTTTACAAGAGTTATGTTCTTTTGTTGGATTGACCCCTTTCTCATTATGAAATGTCCTTTGTCTCTTATTACAGCCCTTATTTTAAAATCTAGCTTATCTAAGTATTCTTCTATATCAGCTATTTTTGTTATTCCATTTGCATGAAATAACTTTTTTCATCCCTTTACCTTCAGTCTGTGTGTCTTTTGATATGAAGTGCATCTCTTGTAGGTAGCTTATGTACAGGATTTGTTTTTTTATCCATTCAGCCACACTATGGTTTTTTTAAAGGAGCATTTAATTCATTTACACTTAAAAAAGGAATTATTTATTGGTCTGTAGTTATTGCAGTTTTATTCATTGCTTTCGGATTGTTTTTTTAGTTTTCATTTCTTACTCTCTTTCTCACTTCCCTTGCCTGTGATGATTAACAGTGTTGCATTTGGATTCCTCTCCATTTTTTGTTTATCTTGTGTTTTGGTTTGTGGTACCATGTAGCTCACATATACTAAGTTGTTGACAGCAGTCTATTTTAAGCTGCTTGTCACTTAAGTTTTAACATTCTAAAGTTACCCCTTCGTTTGTATTTTTTTCTCATTTTTTCTTTTGTGCATGTGTTTGTGGGTGTCCCTTACTTTATTGTAATTATACATGATCTTTCTACTTTTTTGCCTTGTAAGCTTTGTGTTAGCTTTATATTTGATCCATTGTGTTTACAAAATGTTTTCCTATGTCAGTGAGAACTTTTGTATTTGCTATATTTTCTTATTCATACTTTTGATCTTTTGTTGTTTACTTAATGAAATCCCTATAACGTTGTAGGGAGCTGATATAGGGGTTAAGCCTCGAACTGACCTGTGGGCAAAGTCACAAACAATTCCCATCTTAGAGGGCACTCTTAGCATAATTAGGCTTGACCTTGTAACACTCCCTAGATCTTATCTGGGAAGCTAATGGGCTGAGGAAGTGCAGGAAGTATAACCATGGTCAAAACAAGTGAAACTCACAAGAACTGTGTAACTAATGGAAACCACTACCTTGTTTACCTCTCACTATAAAATAAAGGCTCAGCTTGCCTTGGGATCTCTCTCTCTCTCTGTGGCCTCAGCCAGGCACAGGGAAGATCCACGGAGACTAAGGAAAGCTAGAGAGTTTTGAACGCTGTCTCCGTGTAAAACATTCTTCGCCGACTCCGTCCACACCTTTGGGAACCCCTGGACCCGCTCTGGCTGGCCCCCAGCATAACGTTTCTTGTAATTCTGGTGATGAATTCCTTTAGCGTTTTCTTATAGTAACTAGCTCTTCTTCGATTCTAAATGATAGCTTTGCTGGGTAGAGTTATATTGATTGTAGAACCTTGGTTTTCATCACTTAATATTTTGTGCCATTCCTTCGTGGCTTCCATAGTTTCTTTTGAAAATAGCTGATTATCTTATGGAAGCTCTTTTGTTCATAACTGACTTCTTTTCTCTTTTATGATTATCTCTTTGCCTTTAACCTGTGACATTTTTAAAAAAAATATGTTTTATTGATTTTTTACAGAGAGGAAGGGAGAGAGATAGTTAGAAACATCGATGAGAGAGAAACATCAATCAGCTGCCTACTGTACATCTCCTACTGGGGATGTGCCCACAATCCAGGTACATGCCCTTGACCGGAATCAAACCTGGGACCTTTCAGTCCACAGGCTGACGTTCTATCCACTGATCCAAGCCGGTTTTGGCTAACCTGTGACATTTTAATTATGATGTGTGCTGGGACTCTTTGGGTTCATCTTATTTGGGACTCTGCACTTCCTGAACTTGTATGTCTATTTCCTTCTGCATGTTAGAGAAGTTTTCAGTCTTTTTTTCTTTTTTTTCTTCAAATAGGTTTTCAAATCCCTTGCTCACTCTCTCTTCTCCTTCAGGTACCCTTATGATGTGAATGTGGGTATGCTTGATGTTGTCCCAGAATGCCCTTTAAACTATCTTCATTTTTTTTTTCTTTTAGCTATTCTGATTAGGTGTTTCCACTTCCGTGTCTTCTTGATCCTGTTTCATCTAATCTGCTGTTGATTCTCTCCAATATATTCATTTCATTTCATGTATTCATCACGGCCCCCCCTGGGGATCATTTTCTGACTGCCTCCCCTCCTCCCCTCCTATGGTTTCTAAGGTTTCGCTGAGTTTATCTGTTCTTCCCTTAAGTTCAGTGAGCGTTCTTATAGCCAGTGTTTTGAACTCTGTATCCAGCAGATTGCCTGTCTCCATTTCATTTAGTTCTTTTCCTGGAATTTTACCCTCTTCTTTCATTTAGGACATGTCTCCTCATTTTGGCTGACTCACTGTGATTTTTTTTCCCTTTTTATTAGGTCGATCTGCTAAATCTCCTAGTCTTGGCAGAATGGCCTTATGTAGTAGGTGACCTGTGAGGCCCATTGGCACAGTCTCCCTATTACCCTTAGCTGGATGCACAAGGGGCATGTATCCCTTGTGTGGGTTGTGTGTGCTTCTTGTTGTAGTTGAGTCATGATTGTTTTTGGTATGTCAGTGGGTTTGATTGACCATTGGGCTACCTGGCTTTGAGGGTTGTTTGTGACTACAGTGGGTAAGTAGTTGTGTGTGGGCTGACCCCTCCTCCCCCCAGAAGGAAAGTCACATTAACAGAGCCCTCGTGCCAGCCATTCTGCCCTTTGGATGTGTCATTTGTGGAGCTGGTTGAATGGTGCTCTTGTGTGTTATCAAGCTGGCAACCAGTTGTGTTGTTTCTGGAGCCTCTTGGGAGGGCACAGGTAGGGGCCACATGCTGGGAGTCATCTGCAGTTGGTGGCTGCTTGTGCTGGGCCTAGAGGCTCTTGAGAGAAGCTATGCTGTGAACTGAGGCTGGCTGCTACTAGTGCCAATCTTGGGATGCTTTGGTGTGGGCACCACAATGTGAGCTGAAGCCACCTGTCACTTGTGTTGGGTTTCTGGCTGATTAATTGAAGCTATATTACAAGTCAACACTGGTTGCAACTTTATAATAGGCTTGGAGCCACCTGGTGGTGGTGTAATGTACCCCATGAATCACACAAAGGACGACCCAAGAAGTCACATTAAGAAGTCTTTATTCAAAAGCCGGCGGCTGCGAGGGGGCATTAGCTCTCCAAATCTCGCAGCTCTGAGTGACTACAGTACTGAGCTTATAAAGACAAAAAAACCACATCCTGCTAGACGTTGGAATGTAGAGCTATCTTGTGAAAGCAGATTGTACAGAAGCAAACTGAGCAAAGTTAGTTATCTCTAAAAGTTAATTATAGTTTTAGTTTTTGGAGCCATTGAGTCAAGGGACAACATTCCCAGAGCCACTGAGTCAATGGAAAAGCAATTAAAGCAATTTTTGCAGTTCTGGTCCTCAGGCACAGGAAAATAACCCTTGTAAAGCCATAATGTGGGCTGGCAACATAATAGGGTAATTTATGTGAGTTTCCAGGTCTCATTCTGGAAATGGAAGTTTAACTACCCTATTGTTTAAGGAAGCAAATGTTTACAGTAGCCAGAATAGCAGGGTTAAAATTTATACAGCAGTTTTTACCTGAGATGAATGTTACTATGCTTCATTGCTTCAGTGGAAGTCACAATGCATGTTGAGAGCAGTCACCACTTGTGCCAGCCTTGGGGCTACTTAGCAAGAAATACAGGGCATGATTAGTCCAACTGCTTCTGTTTGAAGTTTGTGGGCTTTTCAGTAAAGTCCACAGCATAATGCTACTTGTGTGGAAGCCCCTGGAAACAGCTCGTTTTGGGTGGGTAAGGTGGGTGGGACTGCATCTCAAGAAATCACCAGAGCTGGACATTGTTAGCCAGGTTAATGGAGAGCTCAGCTTTGGTACCTGTGTGGGGCTGCCAGTTTTGTGAGATTAAGACTGAACAAAGAACAGTGGTGCCTGCCAGCACTTCCATCCCCAGAGAGAACTGCCCTGACCACTGACCTTCAAGCCCTTGCTCTGAAACCAGTCAGTTCAGCTCCTCTATGTATGTCCCTGGCGCTCTTTGAACTGCTGCCCCTTGGCTGGAGCACAGAGCGAGTGAGTTTGTGAGTGAGCAAGTGAGTTTGTGAGGGGGCGAATTCTTGCTGTGGGGAAAAGGGGGGTTTCACTCGAATTCCTGGGACTCATTATGGACACTCCTCTTCCCATCACTTTTGCCCTGGGCTGGTGAGCCAGGTGAGAGGCTGGCACCCCTCACTCTTCTGGGGGAACTTTAAAGCTGAGATAATCCTCTGATTTTTAATACTTACACCGTTAGTGTGGGACCTGCCCCGACCACATCCCTGTCCCTTCTACCAGTCTCATTGTGGCATCTTTATATTTTCTAGTTCTAGGACTTCCATTCAGCTAGTCTTCAGGTGGTTCTCAATAATGGTTGTTGAATAAGTTAGTTGTAATTTTGATGAGGTAATGGTAGGAGGCAAACACAGCATTTAGCTCCCACCATCTTAACTGGAAGTACTGCAGTATTCCTTCCCCCCCCCCCCCCTATTTAAACAATAATTTTATTGTTTGAGTACATAGATAAATTTATGCCACTTGGGCAGAGTCTGTGGATGTCTCCTATGTCTAGTTGCAGGGGAGGATTTGTTTGGTCTTATAATATTAAGCCAACCAGTGAATACGGCTATTGATCAAAATTGGACAGAATTTACAAAAAGGATCATAATCCTTTTTTAAAAAAAATTATGTTTTTTTATTAATTTTTTTATATGTTCCTCTCAAGATGCTTTTGAACAGCAATAGTTTTCTTAATAGTAGAGATGCTCAAGAACATCAGGAGCGAATCCTTTTGACTTAAGAATTCTCAAGATTGTATTGCCTGTCACTTATGTAACACTATTTTCTCAAGATCACACTGATTTCTGTTGAGTCAGCCCCTTCTTAGCCAGTTTGTAGATCTGCTGTTTCACATTGTCACAGGTCAACTTCAGCCAGGTGGGGATGATGCAGTGGCAGGGAAAAGCTGACTAGGACAAGCCTTTACTTGGGAGCATGCATGCAACCCATTATGGCCACAGACAAGCAGCAAAAAAAGAGCAATATTCCTTTCTTTTAGACCAGTTACTTACCCACCGTTCAGATAGAAGTTGATGTGGACACTGAGATAAATACTAAAATATTTCTCTGCTATGTGGTAGATTTTCCTTAAATTATGAGAAACAATCAATAATTAAGTATTATAGCCGTAGCCGGCTTGGATCAGTGGATAGAGTGTCAGCCTGCAGACTGAGGAGTCCCAGGTTCGATTCCGGCCAAGGGCACATGCCTGGGTTGCGGGCTTGGTCCCCAGTAGGGGGTGTGCAGGAGGCAGCCGATCAATGATTCTCTCTCATCATTGATGTTTCTGTCTCTCTCTCTCCTTCTCCCTTCCTCTCTGAATCAATAAAGAAATATATTTTTAAAAATATTTAAGTATTATAAAACCTAAATTGGCTTTCTTATTATAACTGGCATCATGCTGTGTATCTTAGCTCATTTCATATTCATGCCTATTGGGAATTACTCCTGTAGTACCATTTATTTTGAAAATTTGAATGTTAGGAAAGCTTTTAAAAAGTGCCACTGTGTGTAGAAAATGGAATGTTCTATGTAAAACATTGTTTTCTGTGTTTATGAACAATTGCAACTTAATCTTAGATTATCTAACGTATGGCCTGCTTAGATTATTTAAACCAGAAGTTAATGGTTATAGCAGTAAAGTGATATAAAAAGTGGCCAGGTAAATGATCAGGTTTAGTAATAAGTAGAGGCTTACTAGCACTATAAATTTTGAATTTATACAGTTTAAATTTATAGAAAGGAATTGAAATTATTTGTACATCTTAGTAAATGTGGATTTTCAATAAAAATAACTAAATGAAGAGATAGTCTCAACATTGTTTTAATATTGTAAATAGATGTTAGCTTTTGTCTGCTGGAGAAATGCTTTTAAATATGGTATCTTAAATTCTAGGCTATGAAAGATGGCAAGTCCAGATAGAAGTAAACGGAAGATATTAAAAGCCAAAAAAACAATGCCTGCCAGTTGCCGGAAACAAATAGAGATCCTCCATAAGTCAAAGAATGTTGAAGCACTGAAAACAGCAGCAATTGGGAATAATGTGTCAAGTGATAATCAGAATTCAAGTGTTGTCATAAATAACAAATGTAGAGATTCTGAAAATGATGTTTCCTCATTGGACTCTAATAAAAATTCAGCGTGCTCACAAAAAAGTAAAGTATCTTCTCAGAATTCAATAAAACCACTAGAAATTGATTTGGAAACAAGATCGCAGTCCACTGAAGAACAAGTTGTATGCCCTTACCAAAAGCCAAGTGAACCAATAGCATCTCCCAGGAATCTGTCTACACAAGAGGCAAAAGATTCACAAAACACTTCTGAAAACTGTAACAAGGCAAATGTAATAAGATCCTGTTTTGAACAACAGGAAGAGGATTGTAATCTGAAATCCATTAGTAACGAACACAGTGCATTGAGTAGTATAGATCAAATGTCAAATTCTGCAGTAATCAATACCTTGGATAAAAGAATTGACAAGATAGTTTCCCACTTAGAAACAAACTCCAATTCTGCATCGCATGATAAAAGGCAAAATGACATTTTGATTTCAAGTTCAGACAACCATTTTGTGCCTGTTGCTAAAATACCTACGGCAGTAAATTCAGTCATTTATAGTAACTGTACTGCTGACAGTTTGAAAAGTGAAGACTCCTATAGAACCTATCATTCTATCATTTCAAATGGTGAAAATACAGAGTCAACATGGCTGTCATCACTTGACACAGATAGTAATAACAGTAAGTGTATACTTGTATGTCTTCTGGGGAAATCAAAATAATCACTGTCTTTTAGTGGGTTTTATAGTCTCAGATATAGAAACAGTAGAGTGCATACCCCATGGGGCAAAAGTATAGTTGTTTGGAAAATAATACCATAATTAATAAGTAATTATACAGGAATAAGCTATTTTGTGTACTTGGAACTATAAACCTATTTTAGTCACACCCTGTATAGACAGGGAAAAGGTAAACAATGACAAATATTTCAGAGGATCTTGTTTCTGAACCATTCTTGGTGGGGAGGGGAAATAGTACCCTCTATATCCAAAGGCAGTAACTTCTGTCAAGAAATCAGTCACTTTTTCTTGAGAGCACAAAAAAACAAAAGGTGGTTTATAGCATTTGCTTGGTTTATTTCATCTACATATTTTCTTATTTTGAAGTATTATTTATTAGATTAGGAGACTAGTTGAAAGAGAGAGTGGATTTTTAAATTGTTGGTGAACTCATTTTTTTTTTTCATAGAATTGACCTGTAAATCATGTGCCAAGTATATGCGCATATACATACATACGTGTGTGTGTGTGTGTGTGTGTGTGTGTGTGTGTGTGTGTGTGTGTAGAGCAGTGATAGCGAACCTTTTGAGCTCGGTGTGGCAGCATTTTGAAAAACCCTAACTTAACTCTGGTGCCGTGTCACACAGAAATTTTTTGATATTTGCAACCATAGTAAAACAAAGATTTATATTTTTGATATTTATTTTATATATTTAAATGCCATTTAATAAAGAAAAATCAACCAAAAAAATGAGTTTGCGTGTCACAGGTTCGCTATCACTGGTGTAGAGTGAGAGAGAAATGTGCCAAGTATATGCACGTATACATACATACTTTGTGTGTGTGTGTGTGTGTGTAGAGAGAGAGAGAGAAATGCATTAAATAATTAACCAATGAAGTTCTAGGGTTAGGAAATCATTAAAATAGCTAAAGTATATTTCACTCAAAGTAGGATGTTTGTGTAGCTTAAGGAAATATTAGGAAAAGCTGAGTTTATAGGATAAATTTTGTCTAGGCTTCAGAGTGATCATTTAACAAGATGAATTTAAAATTGCTTAAAAATAGGATCACCTATTAAAAATATGTAGGACTACCTAAGTAACTATTTATAGAAATATAGTAACTACTTAAGTAACTAAGTAGAAAATTAAATGCTATAATTTATTCCATTTTTTTAGTATTAGCTAGATATTAAATGTATATTAAGTAGGATTGAAGGGGAAATGCATCTCAGGCCACAACCATACCTACGATATTCATTTTTAAAAATAAATTAGATTGTTGCAGTTTTTTATACAATTGCATTTTCTAAAAAAATGCTGTCAATTGCCACATTTTAGTTTTTCCATTTGCTGAGAAGGTCTAGAAATTAGAGAATTGCCCTGTTTCCTTCATTAGAAGGAGTATTTTTATCTCTGATCTTTCCATTTCCTCAAGGCCATAATCATAAGAAGAGGATGTTTTCAGAAAACAAAGAAAATGTTAAGCGCCTGAAAACTTCAGAGCAAATTAATGAAAATTTTTGTGTAGCTCTGGAAAAGCAAACAGCATTTCTGGAACAGGTAAAATATTGGGGCTTAAATATTTGCTTCAGAAACTTCTACTTTTGATTAGTAAAATATGGTAAAAGTTGTCCTGGCTAGTTGGATGAGTGTCATCCTGTACACCAAAAGGTCACTGGTTAGATTCCCGTTCTAGGCTCATGCCCAGATTTCAGGTTTGATCCTCGCTAAGGATGCTTAAGGGAGGCAGCCAGTCAATGTTTCTCTCTTACATTGATGTTTCTCTCCCTTTCTCCTTCCCTCCCTTTCTCTCTCCCATTCTCTCTAAAATCAATAAAAATATATTTTTTAAAAAAAGGAATCGTTGCCCTGGCAGGTTTTGCTCAGTGGTAAAGAGAATTAGCCCAAGGGTCACAGATTTGATTCCCAACCCAGTTGAGCGGGAGATGTCTATCTGTCTCCCTCCCTCCCTCCCTTCCACTCTCTAAAAAATCTATGGGAAAAGTATCCTCGGGTGAGGATTTTAAAAAATGGTAAAAGTTACTTGATCTCCACAATGACTTAGTACAGATGACTTTCACTTGATGCAAAGCTGGTATATGAAAAATGAATTAGCAGATGGAGGTATTAGGGGAAGATAATTATTTACATTACCAAGATATCTCTAGTTACTTGAGAATGATCCTATGCAGAGTCACCCTAGATAGAGTGCTCTGGTAGAAAGAGTATGGGATTTTCAGTAATTAGTGCATTCAAATCTCTTTGTGAGTCATATACCCCAGGGACTTGAGCTTTGCTGAAAAATCTATTTTGTACTGGTAATGAGGTTCTTTGGTCTGTATTTGTAGCTATTTGTAGAAATTATCACAATTGCTCACTATTTCAGACAACCTAAAGTTCATTGCATAGTCCTGTTACATTTAGGTTTACTTGCCCTAATTTCCAAGTTTTCGTAGGTATGCTGTATTATCTGACATTTTGCTTTATAGTATCATTAAACACATGTTTTGCTTTCATTTTTGCCCAATTTCATCTCATTGTATTACAGTTTCCATACATGTCTGATCAACTGAGTTTAAGGAGCTTCAGTTTTAGTAGGTCCTGTTTTGATTACCATATTTTGTAATTTTACTGTATTTACCATTAGAATGCCACAACTAAAAGACATTAAGTAGTAAATGGATGCCTGTCAGCTGTAATGGAACAAAAATGTCCTAATTCAAACTATTCTGCTTACTGTATCCAAAACAAAAACACTACTGGTTTTTAAAAACAGGCCATTACAATTATGTAGTTTCATATTATATGAATGTATATTCATATAATACCTGGAAGCCATTTTGAAAGATGAATGCTGAACCAGCTTAATAGATGAGTCAACAGTTTTTCCCTTTCTATCTCTTGTTTTCTTCCAGGAAGACCAAAAGAGACACTAATAAAAAATATGTAAATGTTCTATTGTTTGCAGGAAAAGGGTACCAGAATTATGGTAACCATGGATGCAATTTAAGAAAATGTTGAAAAATATTATAGCTGGGTCTTTTTTTTTTTCTGTATCCTGCCCTCCAACCCCCCCCCCCCCCCATAGCTGTGTCTTATTCCCAGTGATTAGTAACTGAATTCAGAAATAAGGTCTGATATGGATATATAAAGACAAAATTTAATGTTTGAACGTTTTAATTTCACTGGCATGGAAAAATCAGGGTTTTCCTTCACTCTTATCTGCTTCACAAAATAGTTGATCCAAGCTGACACAGAAAATAGTCCTTCCCAATGACATTTAGGGAATGCAGTCTATTTTATCTTCTCACCTACCCCCCCACCCGGAAGTTTATTGCACATTCCCTAAAGACAACTTGGGTTTTAGCTAATTCCTATCTTTTTACCTACCTCTAAATAGCTGAGCTAGCTTACTCTCACTTGATGTTTTGATTCCTGTTCAAACAGTAAACTTTTAAACCACATCTGTTTTTCTTCTTTGAATCCCAGTGGACTAGGGTCTCCCGTTCGTATGTTGTTCTTTCCTATGAGAGAATTCTGGGGCTGCTGACTCTTCTTTTGAGGTTTCATAAGGATCTTGGCTTAATTGGTTCCAATTAAATTATTGAAGTAGAGGAGTTTTTCTTCTAAAATCCAAGTTAGTCACTCCATCCACCATCTTAGATAGTTGAGGCACATTGGAGATACAATTGCCAGTCTTTGTCCAATCTTTAGGCTACTTTGTCTGCAATCTGAAAATTGTATCTAGGACTTCCATCTGATTTTATAATTTTAACACAGTACCATTGGCAGAAGACATTCATAAGGTATTTGTTAGAGGTTATTGTGTCTGTCCTCTATATGAGGAACAACACCACTAAATGAGAACAAATGTCCAATCTAAGAGGAATCTACCAGTTGGTGGATATTTAGTCCAAAATAATCAAGTTATCAGAGTCTGCTTCCATCTGAATCACCAGGAATACTTGTTTAGATTGTGGTTTCTTTCTTTTTTTTTTTTTTTAATTTTTTTATTGTTGTTGTTAATCCTCATCCAAGGATATTTTTCCATTGATTTTTAGGGAGTGGAAGAGAGAGGGAAAGACAGAGACATCAATGTGTGAGAAACACATCAATTGGTTGCCTCCTGCTCGAGCCCTGACCAGGGCCCGGGCTAGAGAGGAGCCTACAACCAAGGTACGTGCCCTTGACAGAGTCGAACCCAGGACCCTTTGGTCCATAGGCCAATGCTCCATCCACTGAGCCAAACCAACTAGGGCTAAATTATGGTTTTTTAAGCTCACTAATAGTTGAAGACTGTTCTTTTAGGCTACTCTTTTCTTAAACTAACAGTCCCCTTTCCAAGAAATTCTATTTGGTGAATCCAGGGGAGAGCCTGGGAATTTGTGACTTTTTAATCCTGAGGATATGTTTCTCATTGATTTTTGAGAGAGAGTAACATCGAAGTGAGAGAGAAACATTGATCACTTGCCTCCTATAAGTGCCCCAACTGGGAATCAAATCATAGATCAACCAATGTAGATATGTGCTTTGACTAGGAATCAAACCCACAACCCTTTTTTAGTGTATGGGAGAGCGCTCTAACCAATTGAGCCAGCCATCCAGCCAGGGCAAGAATTTGTGACTTTTAATCAGTATCCCATGTAATTCTTCCTCACCAGGAAGTTTGACAAACACTGTGGCATTTGCTTGTTAGCAAAATGTTATTCCCATATTCAGAACACTGAGATATTTCTCCAAGGTTATGAACTTCACTTATTGACCCCAGCCAGTGAATTTGCAAGCGTGCAGTAATCCATAATAACCACATGAGTGACAGGTATTGGCTGTCAGTAAAAATAGTATTGGTATGTGTTTCCAAGCATTTTACATAACACCTATTTTAAGCACTTATTTATTTAATCAAATATTTAAAAGTTGTGAAAATATTAATGACAATCATATCTAATGTTGAAAAACTTTTGAAGAAATATTAATGAAGCATTACAGAAGAAATCAAGTAGAAAATAGTGTTGAAGAGTAAGAACAATTGAAAATGAGAAGGAAAAACCTTAGAAATAATAAAAAAAAATACTGAATTACATCCAGGTGATATCAGTATAAAAGAGTTTAGCATACAAACTTTTAAGTTCCAATTTTGAGCACCAAGAACAAGATATTAGGGTAAAGTTGTAAATATTACTATTAAATACGTTAAATATATTAATGCAGGTTTTGTTATTAAGAGAGACTACCTAACTCTGTTATAAAAGTTGCGTATATGACCATACACATTGAGCAAATAACTACATATGACTGTTCATGGCAGGGTCAAGGATCAGACTTTCATAACCTGCTCCATCTCTACTACAGACCAACCAGCCATTTTCATGGGGCTCTGATTTTCAGATAAGTGGAGTTCCTTTTTATGGAATAGTAGGTTTAAGTTGTATGTTCTATTGAATTTGATGCTCAACCTTTAAAAAACTTACTGGTCTATAAATATAAATGTAAACATAATAATAGAAAGTATACTTTATTGGTTACAGAGAAGAGCAAAGCTTTTTAAGAAGTAAAAAAAAATTGCTTTTAAATTTGAAACGGGGTATTTTGGTTTTTATTTTAAAATTCTAGGTCAAACATTTGATTCAACAGGAGATCTATAGTATACATTACAAACTATTTGATAACAAACTGAGAGAATTGACTGAACGCATTGGGAAGACACAGTGCAGGAATAAACATGAAGCAATAGCTGATGAACTCTTCGTAAGTTTCTAATTTCACTTGAGTCCTTTTAAAAAGTAGAATTTGGTGATGTTTTATATGTTAGGGAAGGAAAACAATATAGGCAGACCCAAATATGATCTCTGGCCACAAACCTGATGTACAAGATTTCCATAGGTTAAGAATTCATTATATCTTAGCAGTATTGGCCCTTGTCATGCATGTACTTTTAGAAATAGAAGCTATTCTGATATTGACACACTTAAGTACATAGGCAATTTCTTTTAATTCAAAATACAGGGTGTCCCCCAAAAATGTATACACACTATAACGGCAGTGTTTATTAAAAATACATTTCATTTTCAAAATGTAATAGAATCTAGAGCAGCTGATAAAGTGTGTATACGTTTTTGGGGGTACCCTAGATAGTCTGTATTAGAGCTTGTGGAACCAGTTTCAGGATTTTTTTTTCTTTCAATCTTCAGTATACACTCACTTGCTGATTGGTGTTTCTACCAACATTAATTTTATTATGGATTAATTTGAAGTTTGGTATTTTTATTTTCCATTCTAGAATATTATACCAGCATCAAATATGATGTTTTTAATTGAGTTCACATTGGCTTATAACATTATATAAGTTTCAGGTGTACAATAGTATGTAATCCAGTATCTATACATTGTAGCATCCTTACCACCAAAAATCTAGTTCCCATCCATCATTATACCTTTGACCCCTTTTACTCATTTCACCCTCTCCAACCCCACTTCCCTTCTCATAACCACCAATCTGTTGCTAAGAGTTTGTTTTTGTTTTATATTTTTGAGTAAAATACCATTTTGCCCTTTTCTGTCGGCTCACTTCACTAAGTTCATCCATGTCACAAGTAGCAATTATTTCCTTTTTTTAATTTCCTTTTTTTATAAACTGAGTAGTATTCCATTGTATATGTACCACATCTTTTATCCATTCATCAGTCAGAGGACGCATCAGATGTGATTTAAATATTTGGCTTGTCTAAGAATTTCTCACTTATTTGGGTGGATAAATAAGTCTAAGAAAAGTACTTTGGCAAATAGTTTTCACTCCATCTCTATATGATATGCTTTTTAGTACTCTGGTTTTGTATTTATTTGTTTTTCTCTTTTTCTTCTAGGCAAAAATAGCACAACTTCATAGACGTATTAAAAAAGTATTGTTATCTGAAAGGAATTGTTTGGAACCAAACATGACATCCAGTAATACATCCTTTAAGGTTGGTATAAACAAATAGGAGTTTTTTGTTTGTTTGTTTTTTTAAATATATTTTTATTGATTCAGAGAGGAAGAGAGAGATAGAAACATCAATGATGAGAGGGAATCATTGATTGGCTGCCTCCTGCACACCCCTTACTGGGGATCGAGCCCGCAACCCGGGCATATTCCCCTGACTGGAATCGAACCCTGAACCCCTTAGTCCGCAGGCCAGCTCTCTATACACTGAACCAAACTGGCCAGGGCCATATAGGAATTTTAATAACTATTTTGGCCCACATTATAGTAGTTGTATTATAAGAAATGAAGATGTTTCCAAACTAAGACAAAAAGATTAAAAAAACAATATATTGATACTTAGAGTGTTTCTGTGACTTTATCTCTGGGGAAGCCAAAAGTAAATGCCACTTGTATTACTTTCATAAAATGAGTAGAGAGTTGATTTGTGATTGCCTAGACCAGTGGTCGGCAAACCGCGGCTTGCGAGCCACATGCGGCTCTTCGACCCCTAGAGTGTGGCTCTAACACAGTGATGGCGAACCTTGACACGTGTGTCAGAGGTGACACGCGAACTCATTTTTTTGGTTGATTTTTCTTTGTTAAATGGCATTTAAATATATAAAATAAGTATCAGAAATATAAGTCTTTGTTTTACTCTGGTTGCAAATATCAAAAAGTTTCTATATGTGACACGGCACCAGAGTTAGGGTTTTTCAAAATGCTGACATGCCAAGCTCAAAAGGTTCCCCATCACTGCTCTAACACAAAATACCACGTGTGGGCATGCACGTACAGTGTGATTGAAACTTTAGAGAATTTGTATTTGAAGTGGAGAATGAGTACACAGATCTTCTGCTGCATAACAAGGTACGTTGGTTATCAAGAGGAAATGTTTTCAAATATTTCGCTTCCTTATTAACAAAAATTAAAGCATTTCTCCTTGAAAAGGGTGTTCACTATCCAGAACTAATGAACGATCAGTGGATCCAAAAATTTTATTTCATGGTAGACGTTACTTTTCATCTAAATCAGCTTAATTGTAAAGTACAGGGAAAAGGAAACAATTTTTTCGATGTTAGAAGAAGTTACTTCATTCGAAAACAAATTATCTCTTTTTGCTCAAGATTTTGAAAGAGAAACTTTGATTCACTTTCCAAGCCTGTTGAAACATCGCCGAGAAAATAATTCTGATACTGACATTTGCTATTTCAAAACAACACTTTTAAATATGAGGGAAGCTTTTCTCAACAGGTTTCAGGAACTCAGAAACAGCAAAGTGACGTTAGCCTTTGTTAAAAAAACTCTCAATGATACTGTAACAGAATTAAATTTTTCTCCCTTTAATATTGACATTGGCAACTTTGAAATGCAATTGCTGGATTTAAAAAACAAAGAACTGTGGAGCTCGAAATTTGAACATCTTTATGCTGATACAGAAATATTGGAGAAAAACAAATGTGAACTTAGTTCACAGCACAAGTGGTCTGCTTTGAAAGACCTGGAGAAGGAAGATATGTTGATTTTTAGCACCTGGAATAGTGTTCCTGACTCATATAATCAACTGAAAAAACTAGCATTTGCTGTTCTTTCCTTATTTGGGTCTACATATTTATGTGAACAATCATTTTCAAACATGAACCTCATCAAGAGTAAATTGAGAAGTCGTCTTATTGATGAGAACCTGGAATCGTGCCTAAAATTAAAAACAACAACATACAAACCTGACTTAACCCAGACTTTCCAAGGAAATGCAAGGCCATTGTTCACATTAGTGTTTGTCAGTCATTGTCATGATTTAATTTTATGGATATTGTAAGGTAAATTTTAAGGAATTTAATTTTATCAATAAATAATATCATTAAGTATGATATCAAGTTTTATTCAACGTACCTATAGTTTAACTAAGACTTAAAACTTATTGAATTTGTTAACATAAAATTATTGATAAAATTAAATTCACTTATCCTTAATATTTGTAGAGCTGTAATGTACTCTTTTTAAAAAAATATATTTTATTGATTTTTTACAGAGAGGAAGGGAGAGGGATAGAGAGTTAGAAATGTCAATGAGAGAAACATGGATCAGCTGCCTCTTGCATACCCCCTACTGGGGATGTGCCCACAAACAAGGTACATGCCCTTGACTGGAATGGAACCTGGGATCTTTCAGTCCGCAGGCTGACACTCTATCCACTGAGCCAAACCCGTTAGGGCTGTAATGATATACACTTACTTCATTTCTGATACTGGTAAACTATGTTTTTACCTTAATCAGTCTTGCTAGAATTAAAAACTTATCAATTCTCTATCACTTGTATCTTTTCTGTTTTTTATTATTTTTTTCCTCTTACTTTGTGATATAATTTGCTCTTCTTTGTCCAACTTCTTAAGAGAAAACAACATTAATGTTTAACCTTCTTTTATACTGGAAAATATTTAAAGCTATATATTTCCTTCTAAGCACTGCTTTTTCTTAACACCTTTTAAGCATCTTCTCAGTGCAGAGATTATAATATCATATTTGGTATATTGTATTTTTGTTTTCTATCAGTTCAGAATAATTTCTAATTTTCCTTATGGTATTGTTCTTTGACTCATGGCTTATTTAGAAGTGTGAGTGTTTAATTTCCATATATTTGATACTTTTCTAGGTCTATTATTTTTACTGATACCTAATTTCATTTATATTAGAGAACATACTTTGTAAAATTTTAATCTCGGCAGTTAATTGACACTTATTTTTTAGGCCAAGATATACCTTCCCTTGGTGAATATTCCATGTATATTTGAAAATAATGTTGGGTGTAATCTATATATATAAAGAAGTAATATGCTAATTGGTCCTAAGGGTATCCCAGTCATGACTGTTAAACAAGATGCGTGTGCACAGGTGCTGGTGGGCGGGGATGGGGGCGGGGACTTGTGCCAGCAGGACATGAGGCTGCCGCCAGGGGCAGCCCCCCCTTGAAGGCACGCCTAGACCCACAGTCCGCCCCACAGTCCGCCCGGCCTAGCGAGGGGGCGTCAGGACGGGGGTGGGGCCGCAGTGGAGAGCTCTCAGCATTCCTACGCTGGGGTCTGAAGGCACGGATAGGAAGGGAGAGCACATGGGCAGTGAGGGGGTTTATGGCAGGAGGGGAGAGCAGATAGGCAGTTAGGGGGATCAGGCAAGGCAGGGAGAGCAGATAGGAGGATCAGGCCAGCAGGGGACAGCAGTTAGGCAGTTAAGGGGATTAGGCCAGGAGGGGAGAGCAGTTAGGGGCATCGATTAGGCAGGCATGTGAGCGCTTAGGGCCTAGTGGTTCTGGATTACGAGAGGGATCCCAAATTGGAGAGAGTGCAGGCCAGGATGAGGGACCCCCTCCCCCGCATGCACAAATTTCGTGCACTGGGCCTCTAGTGTTCTATAAATGTCACTTCTGTGTTAATTGTGTCAAGGTGATCGATATTGGTGAATAATGGTTCTGAAAAGATGCCCTTGACTGATCCTCAGAATCTGTGAATATCTTATTTTATATGGTAGATGGATCTTACTTTATATGGTGAGATTATCTGGAGGTCTCAGTATTCATAGTGTCCTTATATAAAAGAGCCAAGAAGGTCACAGCAGAAAAGAGATGGGAAAGTGGAAGCAGAGGTTGGAATGATCGCACTGAAAATGGAGGAAGCGGGGGGTATGAGCCAAGGAATGCTGACAGTTTCTGCAATCTGGGAAAAAGGAAACAGATTGTCCCCTAAAGTTTCCAGAAGGGATGCAGCCCTACAAACAACTTGATCTTTCCTTAGTGAAACTGATTTCAAATTTCTGGCCTCCAGAACTGTGATGGAATAAGTTTTTGTTGTTTTAGACTACCCAGTGTGGTAATTTGTTATATAGTAGCCTCAGTAAACTAATACAGAATGAGCTACCAGAGCATGTGGGATGCTGCTCTAACAAATAGCTGAAAATGTGGAAGTTGATTTAGAATGCAATACTGGATAAAAAGCTTGAATTACATTGAGGAATATGATTTTTTGAATACACACTCAGTAGAAATGTAGATGTTAAAGATTGCAAGGGGAGCTTCTAAAGGAAATGAGTACCTTAGAGAAAACCTATATATAGTCATAGAGAATATCTAAGTCTTTATGAAAAGACTTGGGAAGAAATATGGATACTTAAAAGCACAGTTGGTGAGGATTCTGAAGGAAAGGGCGACAGTGGAATCTTGTTACATAGTGGCAGGAAGCTTAGCTGAATTGTGTGTCCTACAGTGATTGGAAAACAGAACTTGTAAGTGATGAACTTGGATTTTTATTAGGCTAACAAGATTTTTTAGCAATGTGTGGAAGGTTTGGCTTGGTCTCTTGCTTTTTATAGTAAAACTAGAGGCCTGGTGCATGAAATTTGTGCATGGGGAAGGGGAGCCCCCCCCCCCCTCAGCCCAGCCTGCACCCTCTCCAATCCAGGACCCCTTGGGGGATGCCTGACTCCTCAGGATCGGGCATAAACCGGCAGTCAGACATCCCTCTCAAAATCTGGGACCATCGGCTCCTAACAGCTAACATGCCAGCCTGCCTGATCACCCCTAATTGCCCCCCATGCTGGCCTGTCACCCCCAACTGCCCCACCCCGCCGGCCTGGTTGCCCCTAACTTCCCCCTACACCCGCCGGCCTGGTCGCCCTTCACTGACCCCTCTGTTGGCCTGGTCACAGCCTGCTGCTTGGTCGTTTGGGTGCCCCTCAATGACCACCCTGCCGTCCTGGTTGCCCCATGCAGCCTGCTGCTCAGTCATTTTGGCGCCCCTCCCTGACCCCCCTGCCGGCCTGGTCGCCCCACGCTGCCTGTTCGGTCTTCCGTTTGGTTGTGATGGTCGCTTAGGCTTTTATATATATAGATGTGAGAGGGAAGAGATACGTTGAAGAAGGAACTGTTTAGAAAAAAGAAACCAGGCGGACTTAATTTGGAAAATTCTGAGCCTATCCAGATTGTAAAAGACCCTAAACTTAGGAGGTTTTCTACCAGAAAGCATGGTCTGGAGAGAAAGCCAATGATTTATCAGAACAGGCCTTTGGTGTAGTGCCTTGCAAAGATTAAAATGTCAGAGTATTCAGTCATGCAGAGAGCTCTTTAAAGAGAGTAGGCATTTAACTCTTTCAGCAGGCAGTTAACCTTATTTAGATTTAGTGTGTAGGTCCTGGATTCTGTGTGAGTTATAGTTCAATGAGTTTTCTTTGCAAAGTCCTTGCAATGCTCTTCTGGTTGGATTTATTTTTCTGCCTCCACTGGATCTTCTGTTCAATACCTGCAGGTGCTGCTGGACTCCTCAGTGATCTTGGGTGGGAAGTTCCAGAAATGGTGACCTGTGATCACTGCCACTGCAGTAGATTGGTCCTGAAGCTGCTCCAGATGTGGAGCAGGGGCACTGTTGATCCTTCGGTAGTCTACCCCCACTGACTGCAGTGGATTTGGCCCACTGCTTTTCCAGGTGTGGAGTGCTGGGGATTGGTTCCTGGCTGGCTTTTGCTAACATTGCTACTGCAGCTACTGAGGGTCACTCCTGCCCCAGGTGTCAGGTAGGAACACAGCTGACACTGTTGCTGCAGTGGTTCTGGCTGATTCTGCAGGTATGGAGTGGGAGACTAGCCAACCTTGCTGTAGGTTTGGGGAGAAGGACAGGTCCCTGGCTTTTCTGGCACCCAGTGCAGAATATATCTATACTAATAATCTATACTAGCAAAAGGGTAATATGCTAATTAGACCAGATAGACTGGACATCCTTCCTGACAAAGCTGGGGCCTGGGCGAAGCCACCCAGGGTCCTGGGTGCCTGTGGCCAGCCAGGGCAAAGCCGGCCCGGGTCCCGGGTGCCTGCAGCTGGCCAGAGGGAGGGAAGCTGGCCCGGGTCCCGGGTCCCGGGTCCCGGATCCCTGCGGCCAGCCGAAGGAGGGAAGCCCGGGTCCTGGTTGCCTGCCGGTAGCCAGAGGAGGGATGCTTGGGTCCCAGGTGCCAGAGAAAAGCCAATGCCGGTAGCCTGGGGAAGGAAGGCCTACTCTTACACTAATATTCGTGTATCGGGCCTCTAATAGATAATAAAAAGAAAACTCCGCGAACTCATTGTGGTGTTAATCCTCAATCTGCCCTCTTCTTTCCACCTTTTAGGGTCATTTTATGATTATCTCTTAAAATACTTCCAAGGCATTTAATTGTACAGGGAAGAGAAAAGTGAGTCTGTGCCACCTTGTCCTGGAATTAAAAGGATACCGATATTTTTTTGCTATTTTCTAATGTTTGAACCTATTTCTGCATATAAAATCTGTACATGTAATATAACATTTCAGAATTCTTTCTTTGTGTACCTGTATTTTTGTTCATGTTATCCATCAGTAAGCCCGTTACTTATGCAATTTATCCTTTTGTATTGATTAATATACAGTGGGGCCTTGACTTACGAGTGTCCCGACTAACGAGTTTTTTGAGATATGAGCTGTCTCTCTGCCGATTTTTTGCTTTGAGTTGCGAGCTAAAATTTGGGTTACAAGCCAGCTTCAGATACCCCACTGCTAGTTGGTGCAGCGAATGTCACAGTGAACGCCACAACATCAGCCCAGCATCACATATCTAACTCGTTCACTTTAAGATTTGACATACGAGTAATTTGAGTTACGAGCTCCGTCACTGAACGAATTAAACTCGTAAGTCAAGGCCCCAGTGTATACAGATATTTTAAATACTGAAAATTCTCAACCAAATCATGGGCAAGGTTACAGTTCCAAGTTTAAAACAAAACCCAGTGACTAGAAGAGCAAGTTGAAATTTAATCAGTGCTCCTGACTAAATAGTGAAGTATACTTAGCATGTTTTAAAAATTCTTATTGGTACACCGGTTAAAAATCACTGACCTAGATGTTTGTTTTTCCTTCCTTCCATTTAAGCTGGGAAGTTAAGTTGTACTATCATTTTTATTTCTTTGAAGTTTTTTTTAAAATTCATTTTTACAATTCATTTTTACAAAAACAGCAGTCATTATCATTAGCTATTGAGATACATATAATTTAATATATGTTTTCCATCTGTATGTGAGACTATTTTGAGAATAGTTTCTAAGTTAAATTTTACCTGTCATCAGTTTTATGTGGAAGAAGACAATTCCTAACCCTCCCCTCATCTGCCTTTACCTTTCCCAATTAACAGGTTGTAAATTCAGAGACTCTGAATTTGGATAAGAACCCAGTTAATAGTCTAGATGAAAGAAAGGCTCCTGTGAACTCTGGACCTTCCAACCCTTCAGAAAAAGCAATTGAAAAGATCGATTTGTCACAGGATCATGATGAGGCTGTTTCTGAAAGGTAGGCATTTCCACAGAAATGCATAAACTTACTTATCTAAAAATATGTTTGTAAACATGTACCCTTTTGTCAGTTAAGCATAAAATAGCTTAAAGCTTCATATTTTATATTAAAAAAATTTTATTATGAAGGAATTGAATTGGTTCTCCAAAGCTTTTATTGTTGTTTTAACAGTACTAAGTAAAACTTTCAATTGGTTAGGTGTCCGGTTTCCTGTGGTGAATGGATGATCAACTGGAGCACTTAAGTAGTTTCCAGTGCTATACTTGAAAAGGACAAGGCCTTATGAAACAGTGGTTTAAAAAGAATTAAACAGAGGACTAAGACTAGGGAAAAGTGCCTAAAATTAAACATGTTGAAAGTATTATGATAACTTCAAATTAGAGTGAATAGGTGAAATTACTTGCATAATTGAGTCACAGAGTGGATGAGACACCTAATCTTCAATCTAGTCTAAAAGATTTGGGCTCAGAGAGAAGTACTTTAGTTTAACAAAGAAACATGATTAGTGATTCTGGCCTGGATTTTCAAATGGGTAGGTGTGCATTTTAATGAATTATTTTCTCTTCACTAGTGATTCTTAACTGTTTGGATCTTTATAATATTACTGTTTATACTTGACATTTATTCCTTAAAATGTCCTAAGGTTTTGTTTTTATATGTTAAATTACACCTCAGCTTTTAAAAAGAGGAAACTATATAACCTAATTAAATGATGGCCTTTGTTTGAAGAACACATCCTTTGCTCCAAATAACTATTCATACAGTACTGATCTATACTATTAGAAGTAAATTCTTGATGTTTGGCAATAAACATGCAGATTTGACTCTTTGGAGGGGAAAACTAATATTCCCCATGATGTTGAGGCCCACATTTTAGTTTAAAGCCAGGAAGCTGCTGTGAAAAAGGCACTTATTTGTTAGTGAAGGCAGGAGTCACATTTCAGTGAGTCTTTGTGGTTTCCATTTGTTGACACGTGTTAAACCTCATAAAGTAACAAAAAAGAAGAATGCTGATAAGTGAAAAAATGAAGACAAGACACCATTAAAAAATAGCATTTATTGACTAATATGTCAAATTCATCAATGGATTATATCTATCATATGAAAAATACACCTTAGCTCTACCATAATGAGTAAAGAACCTACAGTTTATGAAACTGTTTTAGGCAGCACTCTCAGCTCTTGGAAAGTGTGAGAATATGTGACACAAATGTGTAACTTGACACTGATGGATGAGTTCAGGGTTGAGTTTTATAACACACTAGAGGCCCAGTGCATGAAATTCATGCACAGGCAGGGACGAGGGGACCCCTCAGACCAGCCTGCACCCTCTCCAATCCAGGACCCTTCTGGAGATGTCCAAATGCTGGTTTAGGCCCGATTGGCAGTCAGACATCCCTCACAATCCTGGACTGCTGGCTCCTAATCGCTCACCTGTCTGCCTGACTGGTTGCTCCTACCTGCCCCCCTGCCCGCGTTGTCACCCCCAACTGTCTCCCTGCCGGCCTGGTCATCCCCAACTCCCCCTCCCCCCCCCACCCCCCCAACCAGCCTGGTCGCCCTCACGACCCCCCTGCTGGCCTGGTTGCCCCATGCAGCCTGCTGTTCAGTCGTTTGGACATTCCTCACTAACCCTCATGCCAACCTGGTCGCCCCACGCAGCCTGCTGTTCAGTTGTTTCATTGTCCCTCACTAACCCGCCAGCCTGTTCGCCCCACGCAGCCTGCTTATTCAGTTGTTTGGTGGTCCCTCACTAACCCCCCTGCCAGCCTGGTCGTAGGCAGCCATCTTGTGAGGGTGTGAGGGTTAATTTGTATATTACCTTTTCATTATATAGGATTTAAGGAAGAAACACCATCAATTTTAAACTACAGCATATCCTTAAATAACAGCATTTCATTTAACCATTTCCTTATCGTGTTAGCAAGATGCTGTAAAAATTTAATCTTGTTTATATCAGTTAGCCTATTGTAAAATTGGTTTTGTTATAGTTTTTTTTGCTTAAAGTCACAAAACCTATTGATGATTTTAAGAGGACTTACTGTATTCCAAATAATAAAAAAGAGGGAATATTCTTCAGTTCATTTTATGAGACTAGATACTAAAATCTAGTATTACTGTGATAATTTTACAGAAATGGAAAATTATAGTCCACTTTTATCCATGAAATAAATGCAGGTATTCTAAACAAGATACTAGTAAACCAAGATCAGCAATCCATAGAAGTTGAGTTTGTCCCAGGAATACTGGTTCAAAAACAAAAAATTAATGTAATTTGCCAAGAGAAGAATAATCAGTTTACAATAAATATAGGAAAAAGAGCATCTACAAAAACCCTAAGACAAATCTGATGGTGAAATATTGGGAATATTTCATTGGGATACAAAATAAAGCAATGCTTGCTGTCACCACTTCTAACATTATACCAGATATCTTGCCTAATGCAACAGTGCAAAAAATTTTTTAAATTAAAAAGGATTCGAAAAGAAGGAACCATACATATTACGATTTTGGGATGATTCAGTGTATGTATGTAGGAAATCCAAAGGCATTTACAGTTAAATTGTTAGGATTAATAAGATTTTAGCAAGATTGCCATATTCAAATGTATAAGTAATCATTTGTGTTACTATATATCAGATATAAACAATTAGTAAATGAAATTTTTAAGAATTCCAATAGCACCAACTAAATAAGGTACCTAGGAATACATTTAATAAGACATGTAGTGACTGAAGAAATTGACAAAACTTAGATATTAAAGAAAAAAATGGAGAAAGTGTGTTTATGGTTTGGACAACGTAGTATTATAAAATGTTTTTACTTCTGTTTAATTTATAGAGTACCATTTCGATCAGTTTTTCAGCATGTAATTTTGTGGAACTTGACAAGCTGATTTGATTCTAAAATGTATATGTAAATGCAATAGGTTAAGAGGCCAAGATATCCTTTAAGTAGAGAGCAAAATGGAAGGAATTGCCATCAGATGTCAGAACATTACAAAACTGCTGTAATTAGGATATTGTTATATTGGTAAGTATAGGATAATGTGATATTGCCAAGTAGAGTAGTGCAGCAGAGTCCAGAAACCTATCATATACATGTATGTATGTGATGGCAATTATTTGGCAGATCATTTGGGAAATGATTGTCTTTCAGTAAATGGTATTGTTAATTTGCTATTCATGTTGGGTGAAATATAAAGGAATGTCTTCATGAACTTCAAATAAGATTTCTTAAGACACAGGTACCCTTGGCGCATAAAAGTAAATTATCAATTTTACCATTTTAAAATTAGAAACTTCTTTTATTCAAAAGGCACAAT
Source organism: Myotis nattereri (assembly GCF_964212035.1). Classification (NCBI taxonomy): domain Eukaryota; kingdom Metazoa; phylum Chordata; class Mammalia; order Chiroptera; family Vespertilionidae; genus Myotis; species Myotis nattereri. The sequence continues at coordinate 94,397,709 of NC_138079.1, read as the reverse complement.
AAAAATAATGAGAAGACAAGCCATCAAGTAAAGATGCTACTCATAGCACATATAACCTGTATAGGATTAGTACTCAGGAGATATATATATATATGTGATATATGTTTACTCAACATACCAATGAGTAAAACCAGATAATACACAAGGAAAAGTGGACAAAAGTCTTATACATCTACTTCACAAAGAGGAATTCCAGATGGACAGTAAACATACGAAAGATGCTCTCTTCATTGGTAATTTGGGGAAATAGAAATTGAAAACATATTTTGATACCATTTCCTTTCAGGTGAGGAAAGGTAAAACACTTTAAAATCTAACAATACCAGATATAGGTGAGATTTTGAAATAAAAGGAATTGGTTTTATTTAATACTAGAGGCCCGGTATACGAATTCATGCAACAGTGGGGTCCCTCGTCCTGGCCTGCGGGATCGGGCCGAAACCAGCTCTCTGACATTCCCCAAGGGTTCCCAGATTGTGGGAGGGTGCAGGCCAGGCCAGGGGACCCACCAGTGCATGATTGGGGCTGGGGAGGGACGCGGGAGGTTTGCCAGCTGAGGAGGGACCGCGGGAGGGCTGCAGGGTGTGTCCAGCCCATCTATCTAACTCAGTCCCAATCAGGTATACCCCAGCAGCAAGCTAACCTACTGGTTGGATCAACTCCCCCGTAGTGGTCAGTGCACGTCATAGCGAGTGGTGAGCAGCTTTACATGCTATTAGCATATTACGCTTTGATTGGTTGAATGGACAACCAGACACTTAGTATATTAGGCTTTTATTATGTAGGAGTTTGTTCTTTGGTGAGTAAATTGGTATAGTATTTTTAAGGGGGGGAGCATTATCTAGAAATACTGAAAACTAGAGGCCTGGTGCACAAATTCGTGCACCTGCAGGGTCCCTTGGCCTGGCCTATGGGATCAGGCCAAAACCGGATCTCCGACATCCTCCGAGGGATCCCGGATTATGAGAAGGCACAGGCCAGGCCGAGGGATCCCACCGGTGCACAATTGGGGCCGGGGAGGGATGTGGGAAGTTAGCCCGACAGGGAGGGACCATGGGAGGGTTTCAGCTGTGTCTCACTCAGTCCTGATTGGCCAGACTCCAGCAGCAAGCTAACCTACCAGTTGGAGTATCTACCCTCTGGTGGTCAGGATACGTCATAGAGATTGGTCGACTGTCCCCTGGTGATCAGTGCACATCATAGTGAGCTGTTGAGCAGCCTTAGCATATCATTAGCATGTTATTCTTTGATCAGATGACCAGACACTTAGCATATTAGGCTTTTATTATATAGGATTCTAGCAGTTCCATCACTTGATATGTACCTTAGTTAGGGACATGTACACATATGCAGTAGGATACACACACACACACACACACACACACACACACACACTAATGTTTATTAGCAGCATTTTCAATAATGGTTAAGAGCTGGAAGGAAAAAATGTCCATCACATTCTAAAAGAAAAATAAATTGCAGTAAGTTATGTAGTGGGATTCTGTATATTATAAAAATGAAAGAACTGCAGTCACATGCAGCAGTATAAGTTTCTCCCACAAAACATAATTGAAAAACAGACATGAAAGAATAATATGATTTCATTCAAATGAAATGCAAAAATAGCCAGGGAAATATACATATTACTTAGGGATCCAGGGAATAAAACAAAATCAATATCAGAAATGCTATTTTTAGAGGAGATTTTGATACAAGCATACAGATTTCTGAAGTGCTGACAATTTCAAATGTATTTACCTGAGTGGTGGCTATGTGGGTGCTAGTTTTATTTATTAAACTGAACATGTTCTTTAAAAAAAAACACGTTTTTATTGATATTAGAGAAGAAGGGAGAGGGATAGATAGAAACATTGATGAGAGAGAAACATCGATTGGCTGTCCCCTACATAGACTCCCTATTAGGAATCTAGCCTGCAACTCAGGCATGTGCCCTGACCAGGAATTAATCAAGTGACCTTTTTTTTATTTAAGAATTTTTGTGAGCTTGAGCCAAATGGTCGACAATTGCCAGGAAGCAATATCTCAACGGATTGGGATAATGCTCCATAGAATGGTGTCTTCTCATCTATATTTATAGACTGCAAAGGAAGGGACATAGGTAGGTTACATGAAATCGATTGGTGATAGATTAGAGAGGCAGGAGAAAGCAAAGCAGGGAAACCCCTGAGATAGGATAAAAAGTAAAATGATAGACACATACTTAGGTGGGTGCAGGAACAGTTAATATGTTAAAAATGAGGGAGTTTGTGAGATCTTTCCTGGCACCCAGACAAATTAGGTTCATGACTTCTTGGTTCTCGAGTCAATGCTCAACTACTGAATCACACCTCCTGGGTATTTTTAATTCAATTTGAAAGTAATTATTAGGGAATTTAGATTATTTATGTTTTACATAATCTTACTGATATATGTAAGTTTATAACTACAGTCCTACTCTTTGTTTTCTATTTGTCCCATCTATTTTATGTCCCTTTCTTCCTATGTGTGTCCGTCTCTATTTTAGAATTCTATGGATTTTTTTAAATCTTTTCCCCATTACCTTATTAAATATACATCTTTAATTGTTTCTTGAGCAGTTATCCTAAAGATCATGAAATGGATTCTTGATTCTAATATTAGAGTCTAATATGAATTACTACTTTCACCATTTTGTACACAGTTCTTACTAACCTTAGAATACTTCAGCTCAACTTACTACACCTCATTCTTTGAGTTTTCAAGCATTTATTTTACATTATTTTAAATCTCACAAAAAATACTAAAGATAATGAGAAGACAGGCCATTCTTCTTATTATTCTTATTAGCTTTTTTTTGTTGTTGAGGCAATGTGGAGATTCGGCATGGTGGCTGTCTTGACTTTAGAGTAAGGGAGAGTATGAATAAGTAAGAGGAGATGGAAGGGTTTGGACGTGTGTGTGTGTTTAACAGATCTCACAGGTGTCTCTGAGACAGGCAGAAAGGCTCTCTTGCAGAAAGAACCCCTGCTACCACCACAGGCACTCCCCAGGCAGATGTGGCTCTAGCTTGGAAATCTTGCTATCTTGAAGGAGAGGGTGTGCAATGGCTAGGAGTGTGTATGATTGAATTTTGGGGGAGAGGTGGGTGTGATTGGATTTCTTGTTGCTTGCTTGTTTTATGACCCTTTTATTCCTTTTTTTTTTAATTGCATATCTCTAATTTCTTTCCTTTGATTCTATTCTACTTCAGCTTGCTCTTAATGGTTATTATTATTCTTATTTTGTTGTTTTCTCTTGTTTTCATTTTTTTTCCATTTTACTTTTCCTATCTGTATCTTAATATACCCATTTTTACTATGTTTTAATCTCATTATTACTTCACTTCTTTTGTTTCCTCTTTTTTCTCCTGTAAAAGTTTTTTTAGCTTCTTCCTTACTTCAATATAGTCATCTTTTTGGCTTCTTCTTTCTCCCCTTTTCTTTATATCCTCTCTAAGTCTTTGGTTGTATGCCTTTTAGTATTCTTTTTTTTTTCTTTGCTTGTTTTTCTCTTCTTTTTCCTTTGTAGTCTTTTCTGTTGTTACTGCATTGAGTAGTTTGATATTTGTGGTGTTTTTGTTTTGGACCTGTTGTGTCTTATTTCATTTTGTCAGCACCCATATAACAGCTGGCACGACGACGTAGGGGTTGAACCTCAGTTGCAGTAAGTTGAAGGAGAAATCCTTCGCATGAACAGGATATCAATAATGAAATCCCAATTACAACAGAAGAGCCCAAATAACACACACAAAGAGCATTCCTAGAGCATCCAGCTCAGGTGAACAAAGAGCCTGCACCACTAGACATCTCAAGACACTTTCTGTATTAGGCCAGCACACAAATACTGGGAGGCATAACAAGCCTATCTAATACAAAGAAGCAAGTATAAAGATGCAGCTAAAATAGGTAGACAAAGAAACAACCGCCAAATGAGAAAAAAGAAGGAATCTCCAGAAAAATAAATACGTGAAATGCTGGTGAGTAAGCTATCAGACATAGAGTTCAAAGGAATGGTTATAAAGATGCTTAAAGAACTTAGTGCAAATTACAACAGTTTGAAAAAGGAAGTAGAGTCCACGAACAAGAACCAGACAGAAATAAAGAATGATTTATCTGATAACAAGACATATTGTAAGGTAATCAAAGTAGATGGTTGAAGATCGAATCAGATTGGGAAGACAAGGTAGAAATAAATACCCAATTAGAGCAGCAAATAGAAAAAATAATTTAAAAGCATTAAGATAGCTTAATGGAGCTCTGGGATAACATGAAATGTAACAACACCCACATTATAGGAATACTAGAAGGGAAAAAGGGTGAACAAGTAACGGAAAACCTGTTTAAGGAAATAATGACAGAAAAGTTCCCCAACCTGGTGAAGGAAAATGTCACACAAGTTCAGTAGGCCTGGAGAACCCCAATCAAGATGAACCAAGAGATCCACACCTAGATCATAATTAACACATTGTGGACCATTAGTTTTATTGCTATCTACCCAGTGGCCAGATAAGTTTCTATTGAACGAGTACAAAAAATGTTTTACATTAATATTAAAGGCACACTTTAAAATTAAATACCCATTGCATTTTGAAGTTATTACATGTTCTTACAAGCTAATATCTGTTTATAGAGTTCTCGTGATTGGCCACAAGCCTTAGAACAGAAAACACAAGAATTCTTGTGATCCATTCTCAATGTGTTAAAATGGCAAATGTCTCTTAAAGGCAGAAAGAGACAGAAAATTACCTACAAAGGGGTTCCCATTAGCATGTCAGCTAACTTCTCAATAGAATTACTTCAGGCCAAGGGAGTGGTATAAAGTACTGAACGTAATGAAAAGCAAGGGCCTAAATCCAAGTCTATCATTTAAAATTGAAGGAGAAATATAAAACTTAAAGACAAAAAGGTTAAAGGAGTACGTTACCATAAAACCAGCAATGGAAGAAATGTTGAGACTATTTTAAGAAGAAGAAAAGGGAAATCAGGTATAAAGAAAATAAAAATAGCAACAAATAAATACCTATCAATAACCTTAAATGTAAATGGATTAAATGCTCTAGTCAAAAGACAAAGGGTGACTGAATGGATTAGGAAACATGACCCATATGTATGCTGTCTCCAATAGACTTATAAAGCAGTAGATAAATCAAACAACTTTTCAATCCAATAGAGAATGGAGCAGAATGGAGGCTGATTGCAATCTTTGTACGACAGTCTATTCTGATTTTTCCCTATCTCTATAATATAACCCTTCAAGAGTTGCATCAAGAAGCCTTGGGTATTTCCTGTGTCTTCCCCTCTATTGCTGGTCTTGTATTTCAATTTTTATCTCCCCTGTATAGTTCACTGTGACTTCAGCCACTTGCTGGTTGGCTTCTTAGATTCCTAAATGGCTTTACAAGAGCCTTAAGAAGAATACTAGTGGCAAGTGTCTCATCTACTTCTCTATGCCCTCCTCTCTGGGATCTTAGTTCCTTTCCTTAGGTCCTGGCTTCCACCACAGCATTGTAATCTCTTCATCCAGATCTTTCAGTTTTCCTTTTGCTAGAGAAAAATTTTAATATAGCTTTTCAAATTGTTCAAGTGTGTCAAGGAGGTAAAGATACAGCATAACAATTCTACATACAAAGTTTTCCTGTACATATATATATATATATATATGTTATTTTAAATTTTTAGAAAATGATATGTTATTCCCCTCATTATTATAAATCTACAGAAAGCCAAGTTTGTTTTGTCTGGTAGCCCAAGTATTGAAGGAATTAAAACCATTACTAACTTTCTATATGTAATAATGGTTGGAGTTAGATGTTTATGCATTTTTCTTTTTAGAAAGTGAAAGGCAGTAACAGTTGAGCCAAAGAAGTTAATAGGAGAGAAAGCTTATGGACCAGAACACATATTTTATAAAGAAGGATATTGCTTAAATACGAAAAAAAATACCTTTATGTACAGTCATTTCCAAAGATGAAAAGTAAATGTCAAGGTCTAAGGCACCCAAGAGCAGACCACTTCCCCAATATTGATTGAATGAAGCATTAATATTGTCTAAAAAAACAAGTCTTGTATTGAATTTCTCATAAAGAAATGTTTACAGAAATACAAAGGAGAAAATAATCAGTTACCAGGCACCCTATTTTAAGAAATTTTCTACTGTCTTGCATGTGTTCTTTACTATTTATTCTTTAATAATATTTAATCTGAATAATAAACTTAGCGGGCTTTTACAGATGAACAAACTGATGCAGATTTCTATCCCCAAAACACTCACTAGTAAATGGAACAGTCAGGATTTAGACCCAGTCAATATTGTCTCCAGAACCCATGATCTTAAACTAATATCTATAATAATAAAAGCGTAATATGCTATTTAGACCGGTCAGCCAAACGACCTACGGATGTCCTTCCAGACTAAACTACTGGGGCGGGAGCTAGCTCTGAGGCGGTTAGGGGCAATTAGGCAGGCAGGCGAGCAGTTACAGGCAATCAAGCAGGCAGGCAGAGTAGTTAGGGGCAATCAGGCAGGCAGGCAATGGTTAGGAGCCAGTGGTCCTGGATTGCGAGAGGGTGCCCCGGAGTGGGGTGTCCCTCAGCCCAGTCTGCACCTCTTGCAATCTGGGACCCCTTGGATGATATCCAACTGCCAGTTTAGGCCTGCTTCCCACAGGGAGTGGTTTTAACCTGCAGTGGGACATCCTTAGCGCTGTCACAGGGGCAGGAGAGGCTCCTGCCACCACTGCTATGCTTGCTAGCCATCAGCCCAGTTTGTGGCTGAGCAGCGCTCCCCCTGTAGGAGTGCAGGGGCATCTCTTGCATTGAGCGTCTGCCCTTGATGGTCAGTGTGTGTCATAGCGACTCGGCATTCCACTGTTTGGTCAATTTACACATTATCCTTTTTATATAGTACTAGTGGCCCAGTGCACAAAACTCATGCACATCAAAAGGGAATTAGAGGAAATATTTTGATATTGGTATTTGCCCTTTCTTTTTAATAGAAGTGTCAGAGATGAAAGAAAACTAGGAAAATGTATGTAAAAATTTCCCCGATGTTAGAGTCTGGGGCACGCCGCGTTACCTAGAGTCAAGTCCTTGCCCACCACTCGCACACACTTCAAAAATGCAGGAGACCCAGACCTGACCGGCCCCACCCCCATCAAGTGCCTCCAGGTGGGGGGGCGCAGTCTCAGGTCCCTTGTAAAGCCTGCCAGGCAAGGCGCACAGCCTCAGTTCCCCGAGCCAGGCACTAGGGTGGGGGGCGCAGCCTGAGGTCCCCTGTTAAGTCGTGTAGAGCGCAGGATGGAGCCCGAGGTCCCTTGGCCTTGCACTGGAACGGGAGGGGGGGGGGGGTGCGTGTGGGGAGTGGCCTAACATCCCTGTCAAGCACTGCAGGGCTGGGGGCACATCCTGAGGTTCCCCAGTACTGTGCTGGGTCAGGGCGTGCGGCATAAGTTCTCCTGGCCCGGGGTGGGGAATGCGGCATGAGGTCTCCCGTCAATCCTCACCAGGCGAGAGGCATGGCCTGAGGTCCCTCACTCCAGCCACGTGCCATGCAGCCTCAGGCTCCTGCTGTTAAGTCGTGACGTTACAGCATCCCAGCTTATTTGCATATTCCTCTATTATCACATAGACTAGAGGCTTGATGCACAAAGGTGCCTGAAAGAATGGGCCTTCCTTTCCCTGGCTGCTGGCTCCGCCTTTGCTTCTGCCTGGAACCACCTTTCCGCCTTCCCATGCTACCCAGAGGTCTGGAGCGGCTAGGGCAGTGCGGACCACCTGTGTCGTTGCCATAGCAATGACTCAAGTGTCCCGCCTGGCGCCTGTGTATGCAAATTAACCCACCATCTTTGTTGGGTTAATTTGCATACTCACTCCTGATTGGCTGGTAGGCATCGTGATGGTATGGTCAATTTGTATCGTTCACTTTTATTAGTGTAGATTACCTGGAGATTTTTAATTACTAATTTTAAACACAGGAATTTCCAAGTTAAAATGTAAGCAGAAAACATGTTTAGTGCATCCACATGACCATGAAAATCATTAGAGTCCTTAGTTTTCCTCCCACGTGTGGTTTATTTTAAAAAATGCCATAAAAATAAATTTAAAAATAAATAATAAATAATAAAAAAGAAAAGTGCCCAGCCAGTGTGGCTCATTGTTTGAGCATCAATTTATGAACCATGGTTCAAATCCCAGTCAGGGCATTGCCCGGTTGCAGGCTTGATTCCCCAATGTGGGGCATGCAGTAGGCAGCTGATCAGTGATTCTCTCTCATCATTGATATTTCCCTATCCCTCTCCCTCTCCCTCTCTGAAATCGATAAAATATCCTATCTAATAAAAGAGAAACATGGTAATTAGCGTATGTCCGCTACCCTTCCCATTGGCTAATCAGCGAGATATGCAAATTAACTGCTGGCCAAGATGGGGGCCGGCAGCCAGGCAGCTTGAAGCCAACATGAGGCTTGCTTACTTCAGTGACGGAGGAAACCAACGTTCCCCGCCTGCCTTGCCGGCCTCTGAGCTTGCAGTTTGAAACATTGTTACAAATATAGAAGCTAAACAAAACCCCAGAAACCTGCTTTCAGCCCGCCGGGATCTCAGAGCTGGAGTTGATACAGTGTTTTGATTATAGAACCCAAAGAAACCAGATACCTGCTTTCAGCAGCAGAGGCCTCAGAGCTGGAGCCAGAGCTAAAGCTGGCCCAGAATAAAAGAAAAAAAAAAAAAGCAGTTGGGAGCTTCAGTCACCTGCCAGCCTGAAAACAGCCCTCAGGCCCTCACCCAGACTGGCCAGGCACTCCAGTGGGGACCCCCACCCTGATCCAGGACACCCTTCAGGGCAAACCAGCCATCCCCCACCCGTGCACCAGGCCTCTATCCTATATAGTAAAAGGGTAATATGCCTCCCAGCACCGGGATCAGCGGAGCCGCGAGGCCTCCTGGCACCAGGATCAGCGTTGGGGGGGGGGGCGGGGGGGCAGCGCCCAAACCCCCTGATCGCCCTGAGGCTCTGTGTATGACAGGGGGCAGGGCCACAACCTCCCTATCTGCCCTGCTCTGTTCGTGACAGGGGAAGGTGCCCCAACCCCCTGATCAGCCCTGCTCTGTGCCTGATAAGGGGGAGCTCCCCAACCCCCTGATCACCCTGCGGCTCTGTGTGTGACAGGGTGCAGCGCCCCAACCCCCTGATCGCCCTGCGGCTCTGTGTGTGACGGGGCAGTGCCCCAACCCCCCAACCGGCCCTACCCTGAGCGTGACTGAGGGTGGCATTGCAAACTCCCAATCCACCCTGCTCTGTGCATGACAGGGGGTGGCGCCCCAACTCCCCAATCAGCCCTGCTCTGAGCCCGACCAGGGGCTGCACCTAGGGATTGGGCCTGCCCTCTGCCACCCGGGAGCAGGCCTAAGCCAGCAGGTTGTTATCTCCCGAGGGGTCCCAGACTGCGAGAGGGCACAGGCCGGACTGAGGGACCCCCCTGCCCCCCGAGTGCACAAATTTTTGTGCACTAGGCCTCTAGTATATTTAAAGAGCCATTACTGGGAGCAATCAGTAGATCAGTTTCAGCATATCTTCAAATGTTCATTGAATTCTGATTAGATTCCATATTTATGGATGGATTCTTCAGGATAAGAATTAACAGCTTTATTCACACACACTAGTTATTAACGAAGTTAATTAACATAAAATACCTACTGAAAACTGCACAGACAGTAAGTGTATAGTTTGGTGAATTTTGATAAAATCAAATGCCCTGTGAACTGTCCACCCAGATCAAAAACAATCACAGTGTCATCCAGTCTGATTTACTTAGTATGCCATATTTGCCGTCATCAGTCCCACACCTACCTCACCAAACTAAGCAACCACCATTCTAACTTATAACACCATAAGTTGTTTAAGTTTGCTTTTCACATTTATATAAATGGAACCTTACTCAGTGAACTCTGGTATCCTGCCTCTTTTGTCCAACATTGTGTTATGAGATTCATCCAGGCAGTTTTTTAGCAGCAATAATTTGTTCACAGTCATTTCTATATAATGTCCATCAAATGAATACACCACAATTTACCCATTTACAATTGTTGATACACATCTAGATTTACAGATAGGGTAAATTATGAACAGAGCTGCTATGAACATTCCTTTACATTTCTTTTGTTGTATGTACTTGTATACATTTCTGTTTGCCATTTTCTAGAAGTGGAATCAGTAGTACATAGCGTATGTGTATTTTCTGGTTCAATAGATACTAACAAACACTTTACCAAAGAAATTGTACCATGTTACACTCCACTAAAAGTACATAAGGCTTTTGTTACTCCATATTCTTCTCATCACTTGGTATTATCTGCCTATTTATTTTAGCTACACTGTTATATTGATAGTACCACATATTGGTTTTAATTTGTATTTCCTTCTAATAATGAAGTTAAGCACATTTTTATGTTTGTTAGCCATTTGGACATCTTCTTTTATAAAGTTTTCTAAGACTTTGCATGTTTTTCTTTGGATTTGCTTTTTCCAATTGTCAGATACATTCCCTGTAAATATCTCTTCCCACCTCACATCTTCCTCCTTCCATAAGAGTATCTTTGTATAAATTGGGTCTTCTTAAATTTATCATAGTCTTTTTCATAGATTATTCCTTTCTGATTACTCTTCTATTTGTTTAAGCTATGTTCTCTATCTTTCCTCAATATTCTTAAAACTGTTAGTCATAGTTCAGTGCCATTGTTTTATAAATCCAATATCTGAAACATCTGTATATCTGTTTTTGTTGATGTTCTGTGCGTTTCTGATCATTTGATTCTGTTGGCATACTTAATAATTTCTGAAAAATTGGTGAGGCTTTGAATGATATCACCTTCTTAGAGACAAGATTTTTATGTCCTCTGGCAGATAGAGCAAGGGCTAATCACTTAATCCACTCAAGAAATTATAATTTGAGGCTCATTTTGATTTTGGTAATTCTTCTGCTTCATTCTGGTTCTTAAGACATAGTCTTTCTTGGATTCCAGCAAACTCTAAGAATCTATTAGAGGCTGGAGAAAGAACCATTAAAAAGTAGGACGTCAAATATTTCTTGTCTGTTTTACAGGGGTCAGGCATTTGCTCTCCCCCTCGCTATGAAAAGAGACTTATAATATCATGGAACAAGAGGTAGATTAGAGCCTTAGACAAGTATAGCTATAGGGGGGCTAAATTAGTCCTAGACTAAACATTGCAGTGAAACTACAATAACAAAAAAATTAAACTAAAAGGACTCAAGGAATCAAACGAATCCTGAGTAATTCATTAGCAGTAAACAAAGTCCAACACTCTTTAAAGGGATGAAACATCCAACAGTGTAAATTTTACAGTGTCTGATGTCTAATAAAAGATTACCAGGCATTTAAAGTAACAAACCTTGAGAAAACTGAAATGATTAAAGTAGACATGGAAATAATATGGTTGCTGGACTTAGCAGACAACAATTTAAACCTGCTATTACCAATATGTTCTTTGTGTACATCAATATAGGTGAAAATTTGAACACTTAAAGAAATAGAAAATTAAAAGCAAATACGCAAATTGAACTTCCATAGATGAAAAAGACAGTAAAGTGAAATATACATTGGATATCACTAATAACAGAATAATTATTTTTTGAATCAGTGAAATAGCAATAGAAATTTAAAACAAAGACATGAGGAGAAAAATATAATGAAAATATGAACATAGCATCAGAATCCTATGAAACATTATCAAGCCATCTAATATATATATTATTGTAGTATCTCTAGGCAGGGGTTAAGGGGTCAGAAAAATTAACAAACTTAAACAGAAAAAAGAATTTAAAAAAAACAACTATCATGATCAGATTGCTGAGAGTCGGTGATAACAAGAAAATCTTAAAAGCAACCAGAGAGGAAAGACACATCCTATCTACTAAAGAGGGGATATGCTAATTGACTGTCACACCATCACAAAGATGGCAGCGCCCACAGCGGAGGCAGTGTTTCCATAATACAAAATGGCTGTATCCACAGCGGAGGCCAAATTCCTGTGACGAGCCTTAGCAAGCAATCAGCAGGCACCTGAGGCTGTGTGGCACTGAGCCAGGGCAGGGGACCTTATGCTGTTCCCGATGCCCGGTGAGGCTTGACAGGCAACCTCAAGGTGCGCCCCCCGCCCCAGTGCTGGCCCAGGAGACCTCAGGCTGTTCTCCCCAGGCTGGGGTACCTAGGGCTGTGCCCCCCACCCCAGTACCAGGTTACCTGAGGCTGTGCCTCCCCGCCCAGTGGATCTTGATGGGGTAACTGAGGCTGCGCCCCCTGCCTGGCGGGGCTTGACAGGATTTCAGACCACGACCCTTGTTTGGTAGGCTTGATAGGGAATTTCAGGCTGTGTCCCCTGCCCAGCAGGGCTTGACATGGGACCTCAGTCTGTGCCCCCAGCACTGGGACAGGGGACTTCAGGCCATGCCTTCTGCCTGGCAGGGCTTGATGGGGGACCTCAGGCCGCACCACCTGTCCTGGCGCTGGGCCGAGGGACCTTAGTCTGTGCCCCCTGCCTGGTGGGGCTTAACGGGGGCCCTGAGGCTGTGCCCTCTGCCTGGCGGAGCTTGACAAGGGTTGGGCCAGCTGGGTCTGGGACTCGCGTAATTTTAAGGTGCTGCGGTGTGCAGGGACTTGACTCTGGGTCCCGCAGTGCGCCCCAGACTCTGATAGGAGGAAGATTTTCATGTACATTTTACTAATTTTCTTTCATCTCTGACACTTCTAGTATATAGAAAGGACAAATAGCAATATTAAAATATTTCCTCTAATCCCTTTTTAATGTGCATGAATTTCATGCCCTAGGCCATTAGTTAACATATAAAGGAACAACAACAGATCAGCTGTAACCATAAATTTACAAACTAAAAGACATCTCTACAGTATAGAAATGGAGAAACATCTCTAAAACATTGAAAGAAAATCTGTTCATTCAAATTTCTATACTCGGTGAAAATATATTTCAGACATGTAGAGGATAAAAGGATTTATCGCACTAAAAATAGGTGAAGAGACTATGTCAGCAGCAGACCTGCACTACAATGTTAAAGGAGCCCAGCCAGCATGGCTTAGTGGTTGAGCTTCAACCTATGAACCAGGAGGTCACAGTTCGGTTTCTAATCAGGGCATAAGCCTGGGTTGCGGGCTCAATCCCTATTTGGGGCACAAGCAGAAGGCAGCTATTCTCCATCTCTCTTCCACTCTGCGTCAATCCTATATAATAAAAGTGTAATGTGCTAATTAGACTAGACATCCTTCCAGACCAAGCCGGGCCTGTGAGGGAAGCCAGGGTCCCAGGTGCCAGAGGAAAGCTGGTGCCGGCAGCCGGGGTAACAAAGGCCTACTCTCGCATGAATTTCGTGCATCGGGCATCTAGTAAAAATATATATATTTTTTGTAAATGTTAAAGTTCTTCAGGCAGAAGGAAAATAGTGGATGCAATTCTTAGATCTATGCAAAAGTAAATTAATGGAAAGGGCATTTGTCATTTAAAATACATATGGATAAATATAAAATTTCCTGTTTCTATATAGGATATATATGTGTGTATATTATACTAGTATAATGTGTGTAGTGTTTATATATACATATATGTGTGTGTGTATGCATGCAATATACTATTTCTGTATAGTATTTTTATGTACAGACAACAGGCAGTTGGAATTTGATATTTAAAATCAATATCATTTAAAATAATATCAAAGAACTAGAGGCCCGGTGCACAAACTCATGCATGGGTGGGGTCCCTCTGGGTGGCCTGCAGGGATCAAGCCGAAACCCGCAGTCCAATGCCACCTACATCTCCTACCTGCTGCTCCCGCTCATCCCAGCCCCACTGTGCCTACCGCGTGTGCTGGCACCTAATCAGTCCCAATTGGGAGTGGCTTGCACTGCCATAGCAGCTCTCATCAGCCATGAGCCCTGCGTCTGGCGCCTTTCCCAGGGGAGTAGCCTGTGGGATCAGGCTGAAACTGGCTCTCCCAACATCTCCCAAGGGGTCCTGGATTGCGAGAGGGCGCAGTTCAGGCTGAGGAACCCCACTGGTGCACGATTGAGCTGGGGTGGGACTGTAGGAGGGCTCCAGGGCTGGACACCAGCAGCAGGTTAACCTACCAGTTGGAGCATCTGCCCCTGGTGATCAGTGTATGTCATAGCAATTGACCAACCAGTTGATGTCTTCTGGTGGTCAGTGCACATCATAGCGAGCGGTTGATATCATTACCGTATCACTCTTTGATTCGTTCTTCGGTTCTCCCATTCAGTCTATTTGTATATTACCCTTTTATTATACCCTAAAGGCCCAGTGCACAAAAATTTGTGCAATCGGGGGGTTCCCTCATCCTGGCCTATGCCCTCTTGCAGTCTGGGACTCCTCGGGATGACCACCTGCTGGCTTAGGTCCGCCCCCTGGGGGATCGGGCTCAAGATGGCAGTCAGACATTCCTCTGGCAGCCCGGCAGCCCTTGGGGGAATGTCCACTTACCAGCAGGGAGCAGACCTAAGCTGCAGTTGGACATCCTTAGTGCTGCTGAGGCGGTGGGAGAGGCTCCCACGACCACTGCTGTGCTGGCAGCCATAAGCCTGGTTTGTGGCTGAGCAGAACTCCCCCTGTAGGAGCACACTGACCACCAGGGGACAGCTCCTGCATTGAGCATCTGCCCCGATGGTCAGTGTGTCATAGCAATCAGTTGTTCCCAGGCGTTTTGCTGTTAGGGTCAATTTGCATATTACTCTTTTATTATATAGGATAGAGGCCTGGTGCACGGGTGGGAGCCGGCTGGTTTGCTCTGAAGGGTGTCCCGGATCAGGGTCAGGGTCCTGCTGGGGTGCCTGGCCAGCATGGGTCAGGGGCTGATGGGTGTTTGCAGGTTGGTCACACCCCCTTCATGGTGCAGGTCCCCACTGGGGTGCCTGGCTAGCCTGGGTGAGGGGCTGAGGGCCTTTTTCAGGTTGGCCAAGCCCCCGAGCGATGGAAGCTCCCAGCCTTTCCTTTTTCCTTTTTATTTTTATTCTGGGATTTATTTACCTTGTATAATTGAAACTTTGTAGCCTTGAGTGGAGCTCAGAGCCGGCCATGGCGGGCGGGCGGGAAGCTTGGCTTCCTCCGTCGCCAGGGGCAACACGAGCCTCCTGCTCGCTCCAGCTCCTTGGCCACAACCGGCTGAAATCAGGTATCTGGGGTTTATTTGTCTTCTATAATTGAAACTTTGTTGCCTTGAGTGGAGCTCAGAGCCTGCCGTGGCAGATGGGAAGCTTGGCTTCCTCCATCACTAAGGTAACCAAGCCTCCTGCTTGCTCCAACTCCGTGGCTGCTGGCCACCATCTTGGTTGGGTTAATTTGCATATAGTTGCTTTGATTGGCTGGTGGACGTGGCTTAAGGCATAGCGAAGGTAAAGTCAATTTGCATGTTTGTCTTTTATTAGTGTAGATAGGAATAAAATTGCCAATTCATCTATAAACCTCACTTCAAAACTACAAAGTAGCTTCAGATTTCTGGTCCAACATGTAAGGAGTCACCACTCTATTTTAACAATAATTGAAAAGCTGAATAAACTGAAAGTGTCAACTCTTCTTAGATTCATCAGAGAAGTAGGGTCACAGAGCAAAGTACTGCCCCCCTTATTGGAGAGAGAAACAGGCAGAAACATAATCACAACCTACTGGAATTGGAACAAAAACTTCCTTGAGATCTAGTGTGGAGGTACAAAAATCTAAAACTCTGGGGGTTGGAGGACAGTTATAGGGGGACCCCACAGTGTTGTGAGTTTAACCTCCAGAAGTTCTCCAAGTCTATCCAGTGAATATTGGAGAAAAACCCTCTCATGTTTCCCACAGGTGGAAGGTAAAAGGAACTTTTTGGAATACCCCAGCCAGAGGTCTGTCTTAACACGGCCTGCTCATAGGAAAAACTGTTATCAGAGCTTAACCTACCTAGGAGAAAGGAAATACCCTACTTCTGCTCTCTGTAGCCTTCTACATGAAGGAAGGAAAATACCCAACTCTAATCCCCTCTAGTGAAACTATCACCTCAGGACAGGTTGGGAGGGATTGAGGGAGAATACTGATGTTCACGTTCCTGGACACAGACTCACTAAGAGACAGAAACCCAGTGATGGGACTAGTAGAATATTTCCCATCCCCCCACATCTTACTACTACATTACTAAAGGCCTGTTTCTAAACAGTACAATGCTATATATGAATGTGGACTTGAATTAGTTGTAAAAATATGTGTATTGCAAACTCTAGGACAGGGGTCCTCAAACTACGGCCCGCGGGCCACATGCAAATAAAAATATTGTATTTGTTCCCGTTTTGTTTTTTACTTCAAAATAAGGTACGTGCAGTGTGCATAGGAATTTGTTCATAGTTTGTTTGTTTTTTAAACTATAGTCCGGCCTTCCAACGGTCTGAGGGACAGTGAACTGGCCCCCTGTTTAAAGTCCGAGAGAAGCAAATTCAAACAATGAGGTATCACCTCACACCTGTCAGAATGGCTACCATCAACAAATGACAAGTGCTGGCAAGGATGTGGAGAAAAGGGAATTTTCTCCACTGCTGGTGGGAATGCAGACTGGTGCAACCATTATGTAAAACAGTATATAGTTTCCTCAAAAAATTAAATATGTAACTTCCATTTGACCCCACATCTAGGAATATATAACCTAAGTAACCAAAAGCATCAATCAGAAAAAATGTATGCACCCCCATGTCCTTAGCAACACAGTTTACAATAGCTAAGATCTGGAAACAGCCCAAGTGCCCATCAGTAGATGAGTGGATAAAAAAGCTGTGGTACATTTATACCATGGAATACTATGTAGCAGTAGAGAGGAAGAATCTCTTACCCTTTGAGTCAGCATGAAACGACCTGGAGAGTATCATGGTAAGTGAAATAAGTCAATCAGAGAAAGACACATATCACACGATTGCACTCGTGGAATCTAAATAACAAACTGTTGAATGGAGTGAATCCAGAGACATGGAAGCATGGAACAGAGTGCAGAATCTCAGAAGGAAGGTGGGGGAGTTTGGGCTGGTTGGAGATAATTAATCAAAACCTTTTATGCATATATGCATAACCCATGGACACAGACAATAGTATGCTGAAGACCTTAAGGTGGCCAATGAAGGGGGAAAGACGGCATACATAATACTTTCAAAAATAGAGAATTAAAAAAAAATAAAATAAAAAAGTGTTTATTTAGGTCGTTTGTCCATTTTTTCTTATTGGATTGTTTGTCTTCCTTATGTTCAGTTGTTTAAGTTCCTTATATATTTTGGATATTAACCCTTTATCAGATTTATCAGATGTATCATTGCCGCATATGTTCTCCCATACAGTGGGTCCCTTTTTGTTTTGTTGATGGTTTCCTTTTGCTGTGCAGAAGCTTTTTATTTTGATGTGGTCCCATTTGTTTATTTTCTCCTTAGTTTCCTTTGCCTTAGGAGATGTATCTGTCAACATATTGCTGCAAGAGATGTCTTAGATTTTGCTCCCTATAGTTTCTTCTAGGATTTTTATGGTTTCACAACTTACATTTAACTCTTTTATCCTGTTGAGTTTATTCTTGTGTATAGTGTAAGTTGGTGATCTAGTTTCATTTTTTTGAATGTATCTGTCCAGTTTCCCAACACCATTTATTGAAAAGACTATCTTGACTCGATTGTACCCTCTTGCCTCTTTTGTCAAATATTTTGAGCGTAATTGCTTGGGTCAATTTCTGGGGTCTCTGTTCTGTTCCATTGATCTATATGCCTGTTTTTGTGCCAGTACCAGGCTGTTTTGGGTTATAATGGCTTTGAGGTATACTTCTCTTTACACATTACTGAGAGTTTTTATCAATAATGTGTGTTGGATTTTGTTGAATGACTTTTCTGCGTCTATTGATATAATCGTGTGATGTTTGTCTTTCAATTTGTTTATTCGATGTATCACATTTATTGATTTGTGAATATTGTACCAACTTTGCATCCCTGGAATACTACTTGGTGTGATGTATGCTCTTTTTAATGTTTTGCTGGATCTGGTTTGCTATTATTTTGTTGAGAATTTTAGTATCTATGTTCATCGGGGATATTGGCTTGTAATTCTCTTTCTTTGTAGTGTCTATCTGGTTTTGGAATTAGGATGATGCTGGCTTCATAAAAAGAGCTTGGGAGTGTTCTTTCCTCTTGGATTTTCAGGAATAGTTTGAGAAGTACAGGTGTGAGTTCTTCTTTGAATGTTTGATAAAACTCCCGTGTGAGGTTATCCAGACCTGGGCTTTTGTTTGCTGGGTATGTTTGATTACTACTTCTATTTCATCAATTGTTACTGGCCTATGCAGGTTTTCTCATTCCTCCTGATTCAGTTTTGCGAGATTATATTTTTCTAAGAATTTGTCTATTTCCCTCAGGTTGTCTAGTTTGTTGGCATATAATTGTTCCTAGTATTTTCTTACAATCCTTTGTGTTTCTCTGATATCTGTGAGATATTACCTGCTTTAGTTTCTGATTTTATTTGTTTGGGTCCTCTTTGTTTCTTGATGAGTCTCGCTAACAGCTAATCAATCTTGTTTATACTATCAAAGGACCAGCTCTTTGTTTCATGAATTTTTTTTTTGTATTTTTTTATTTCCTTCCTTCTGTGTTTTTCTTATTTTTCTCTTTCTAGTTCTTTAAGTTGTAGGTTAAATAGTTTATTAACTAGACAGCATAGAGTTGGGTCATGTTTTTGTATCCATTTAGCAACCCTACGTATTTTGTTTGTGGCATTAAATCTATTTACATTTAAGTTTATTATTAATAGGTATTTATTTATTTCCACTTTAATTCTGTATGGCTAGATTTCTCTCTCTGTCTTCTCATTATAGCAGTCCCTTTAGCATTTCTTATAATGCTGGTTTGGTGTTAATGTACTCCTTTAGCTTTTTTTTTTTTTTTTTTTTTTTCTTTTTTTTTGTCTGGGAAGCTCTTTATTTGACCATCTATTTTTAAGAATAGCTTTGCTGGATATAGTAATCTTGGCTTCAGATCCTTGCTTTCCATTACCATGAGTACTTCATGCCATTCCCTTCTGGCCTGTAGTGTTTCTGATAAGAAATCAGATGGAAGCCTTATAAGAGCCCCTTTGCAGGTAACAATTTGCTTTTCTCCTCCTGCCTTTAAGATTTTCACTTTGTCTTTAATTTTTGGTATTTTAATTATAATATGTCTGGGCATGGGCCTTTTGGGGTTCATCTAATGTCTTCTCTATTTGTATTGACATTCTTTATTTCTGTTTTCATGGTTAGTATATTTTTTCTCATGCTGTTGAACATCTTTACCAACATTATTCAGAACTTTGTATCAGATAAATTTCTTGAGAATTCTCTTGTTCTTTCATTTGGGGGTTGTTTCGTTATTTCCTCATTTTGGCTGCTTTTTTGGGTTTGGGACTATGTATTAGGTAAATCTGATACACCTCTCAATCTCTAGTGCAATACAGTGTCAAACGCTGTTTCTGACTAATTAGGTCACCCAAAGACTCAAAGCCTCCAGAGACTGCCTCTGCCTGTAGTCTTGAATACCCCTCAGGCAGTCGTCCACAGGTGTCATAAGTGCCTTTCCAACAGGGTGTGTCAGTGGCTTCCAACTAGGGGCTTATTGTTATTCTCAGTGTCTTAATGGGTTTCAGAAACTCCACACTGTTGGACAAGGTGTTTTCCAATAGGGTGGATCAACTGTCTTCCCCTACAGGCAAAATTGCCTGTATAGCAATTATCTGCTTTGGAAAGATGCCCTCTGGAGCATGAGGGAATGACTCAGCACAGAAAACCAGGGGTGTCTGCCTTCTCTGCTCTAACCCCAGAGCTTCAAACCCTGGCTTCTGCTCACACAGCTCTAGTCCACTCTGCCCTCCCTCTGGCGGAGCACAAGGTGAGTGGCTTACAGGGATTTTCATGTGTTGTCTCTTTGAGGTACCTACATTTCCAGCCATCTCTCCCTGGCAGACAACAACTCTGCTCTTTCTCATCGCAGATATTATGCGGGTACCCTTCCCAGTTCTGGTGCTCTCTACTTGAGGATTAGACCCCAAAGTTCTCAGTGATAACCCCCCACAGTTGAGGTATCTCTCCGGAAATTCATTTGCTCTTCTGTGGAAGCCCAGCCAGCCCTTTTGAGCCTCCAGGTCTCCTACCAGTCTCTATGTGGTCTCCACTTTCAGCCCTTGGGTATCAGGGTTCTCTCCAGTGAATCTTCAGTTGATTATTCAAGGATTTTTTCTGTATTTTAGTTTCAATTCCAGTTTGGTCCTGGGAGCATGTCCCAGCAGCATCCACTTACTCCACCTCCATTTTTATCTCCCCAATACTCAAGATTTTCTTAACAAAAATTCTGATTTAAATGTTAACTCATAAAAGTGGTATCAGGGTCATATGAGAGCAGAATACAATCTTCTGACTCAGGCTATTTCATAACCATAATTATCTATATAATAAAGAGGTAATATTCTAATTGGTCCTAACAGTGTCCCAGTCACAACCGGTTAACAGGTTGCACGCGCAGGTTAACAGGTTGCACAGGAGCTGATGGGCGGGGACTTCACTCCCAGTGCTGGCGCGTGCAGGCCTGCCCAGCACTAACATCACGCTGCTTTGGAGGCGGAGGCCACTCCCAACAGAGGCACCCGGCCCAGAGGGAGGCATCAGGACAGGCCTCGCAGTCCCTCCTCCACCGCCCCCCCCCCCCGCCCCCAGAGGGGGTGCAAACAGGCCTGCCACACAGCTCGGCCTGGAGGGGGGTGTCAGGATGGGGTTGGGGCCTCGGCAGAGAGCTTTCAGCACTCTTGCGCTGGGTTCTAGAGGTGCAGAGAGG